>NC_133547.1:65332003-67732003 GCF_048773025.1 Camelus bactrianus | reverse complement strand
ATCACTGAGCTGGCTCTGAGTTTGCCTAGATAAGGTGCTGAATTGCTCTATTGCTCTAAGTATCAGTTCCCTTATCAGGAAAACGGTGCCCATAGTAAAATCTGCTATACAGGGATACACTGGGCCATTTCGCCCTATCCTCACACCAAGTGCCTCACCACAGGTCCTTATAGATGTGGTGTTTCAGCTTCTGCTCCAGTCTCTGCGAGGAAGATCTTACCCATGACCAGGGGAAACCAAGATGGTCTGCTTCATCCTTCTGCTTCCATTTTCACTGTGCTCTGTATCATGGTCACCAAGTAAGGCCAAACCCTCTCCCCTCCCCTTAATACTAAATAATAGACCAGTGCACTGAAACCACTTTCAGTAGCTGTTGTTAATGACTGTTCTCTAAACTCATTAAGAAGAGGTTAAATTGTTTCATTCAAAATAAAATCACATTCCTCCTCCTCCTCATTCTTCTTCTTCTCCTTTTCTCCTTCTTCTTCCTCTTCCCTTTCTCCTTCTTCTTCTTCATCATCATCACCATCATTCATTAAAAGTTTTCTATGTGGCCATTGCTAGGGTCTGAATGTTTGTGTCCCCCCCAGACTCATAGAATGTTGAAATCTAGTCTCTAAGCTGATAGTATTTGGATGCGGGCCTTTGAGAAGTAATTAGGTTATGAAGGTGGAAGCCCTCATGATTCAGATGGGTGCTTTTATAAAAGAGGTCCCACAGAGCATCCTAGCCCCTTCCAGCATCTGAGGGCACAGAGAGCCTGCCACCCAGGAGAGAACCTGACCATGGTACCACCCTGACCTCAGACTTAGAGCCTCCAAAACAGTACAAAGCACATTTCTGTTGTTTATAAACCAGTGATCTGCAGTATTTTTTCACAGCAGCCCTAGCAGACTAAGACATCTCTCCCTGGGCTTTGCTACATACATTATCTCATTTAATCCCTAAAACAACTTTACAAGGTAAGTGTTATTATTATCCCCATTTTATACATGAAATAGCTGAGACTATTTTTGGCAAATAATCTGCCCCAAGTTTTAGAGCTAATACACAGGAGGCTGGAGTTTGAATCACATATTCTGACTGTAATGTCCATTTACAATTCTTTGTACATTATTCTCATCTAAGATCATGTGACTGAAGCTAAGTGGCTTAAAATCATTAGGATGTTTTCATACCACGTACCTTAGCCATTGGTTGGTCATCACTGCAGTGTGACAGTGATGAGGCTATTTGTTCATTTTTTTCCCCTAAAAGGTCTTTATCTCTGAGAAAATTCCTATTCCAATCTTATTAGAATCAGCAGTGCAGCAACTATAAACACATCTTCTTGTAATTGTCTGTAGGTAATATGGTCCTGAATTGTTTTAATCTATAGTAGAACTAGAAGAATGTTATGCACATCAGTCTTATAAATAATATAACATAAATAACAGCTACATTTAGTGACAAAGAATTATTTTCTTCAAAAGTAATCATTCATTTTGGTGGGAATTGGAAATTTGCATCCAGCATTGACTCCTTAGGTAATTTGGATGAGGTTCCTTTACTTAATTGTCTGGATGTTTAATACCTAGAAATAATTAGTTTTTCTTTGAGAATTGTCAAGATCTACTGACACTTTCTATTTTTGCCTGGGGTAAGGAGCAAAATCATATTTATGGTAATAGTATTAGTACCTATTTTGCTATTAGCATTGTAGAGTTGCTACAGACTTGACAGAGTAAATCTCAAGTGCCTGGTGCAGATCATTCATGTAATAATTCATTGTATTTAGAGGAAACCTACTATGTGTTGGACCATGTGCTATATCTTGGGTGTGCAATGGTGGGTACCACAGGATCAGACCTAAATACTAATCTCAAGAACATTTTTTGTCTGGGGTTAGATGCAGATAATAAAAAAAAGAAAAATATGCCTTCCAAATTTCACTAAGTCCTATAAAAACAGATCTAGGGAAGAGAATAGCTTAATGATCAGGGCCTCTGAGGACTTAATTTGAAGCAGAGCTCTGAAGCTGAGGAGTTACCCAGGCCAGCAAAGAACAAAGGTGTGTTCCAGGAAGAGAGAAGAAGATGTGGGATTCTTTGGGGTTGGAAACAATACAATGTTTTGGAAGAACTGAAAGAAGGCCAGTGTAGTTTGGACTTAGGAGACAATTTATAGCTCATGGTGAGGTCGTCAAAGTCGATGGAAAGCACTGAGATTTTACAAAGTTAAGGAACCTTCTCTGGGCCGCCTAGCTAATTGTGATCACTTGAACCCAGGTTTTTATGACTGCAAATGTCAATTTTTTCTCATGAAGTCCCTAGAATGAGAACACTCAATAAAATAATGATGATAATTAGTAATAATAGTAGCTAAACTGAGTTAGAACTTCCATGTGTCAAGCTCTCCTCTCATCACTTTTCAAGCACTGAAGAGCTTAATCACATGGAACTTAGGAGTTATTTTAATCTTTGCATGAAAATTAATATTATACCTGTCATACAATGTATAAAGGTTAAATAATTTGTCCATATCACACAGCTACTAAGGGATGGACTTGAATTTGAACCCAGGGTTGTATGATACTTTAAAGATTGGAATTTACTCCTCATTTTAATGGCAGATTAATTTTTTTTTTAATGAAGCTATTTACAACTGGCCAAAAAGTTGTAAGAACCGTATCATGTCTTCTCCTGGAACTGTTTGAGAGGAACTGGCTGACACGAGGCACTACTATCCCTAAAAACCTTAGCATATGATGTCTATAACCAAGACATTCTCTTACATGACTGCAGTGTAACCATCTAAATCAGAAAATTGAAATTGATACCTTTTTTTCCTAATGCAAGACTCGATTCAAATTTAATTGATTGTGTTAATAATGTCTTTTCAGCAAAAAAATCCAGTCCAGGATCATACATGGCATATAATTGCCATGTTTATTTAGCCTGCTTCCATCTGCAGAGCTTCCCATTCTTTGCTTGGCATTCATGCCCTTATGGCTTTTGAAGATGACAGGCACATTGTTTTATAGAATCTGCCTCAGTTTGGGTTTATCTGATATTTCCTCATGATTGGACCCATGTCACAGAATGTTTGGGGGCAGGGGTATGACAAATATATTACTGTGTTCTTGTCATTGCCCCCTATTGGGCGATATACGATTTCACTGTGTCCCAGTTTTGCAGATAATAGTATTGACCCCATGACTGAAGTGTCTGTGAAGCTTCTCCAGACCATTTGAGCTTTAACACCCTGGGCTGGGCTTCTGCCCCACCCTCACCACACTCCTTCCTGCACAAATCCCTCTACGCATCTGAGCTCCGACTTCCTGTCCAGGCCACCACGGCTACTCCTGCTCATGCACCTCCAATCCCAGGCTTTTTCTCTACTCACCTGCCACCAGTTCAGGCTCTGACTATCCTGAGTCCCCGTGACCCCATCTCACCTAACAGCTGCCAGTCAGAATTATAAAGGAAGGAAGAAGAAAGGAAGGGAGGAAGGAAAAAAAGCCAAAAGATAACTTTTAGTTTAAAATACAAGGCATAGAGATATTTATTGCTTTCATTTGAGAAAAGTGCTCAAAGTGATGCCAGCTGAAATAACATTGTTCTTTCTCATTACACTCCACAGAAATTACTGCCTGTGCTCCAAACAACAACAGCAAAAACAAACAAAACGAAAAGCATTGCTCATATAAATTTGCTCCTTTCAACAAAATACATTAGGATACGCTCCATGTGCAAAGAATAACCGCTATTAGCAAAAGGGCCAACCCTATACATATATAGAATATGTGTGTGCGTGTGCGTGTGTGTGTGTGTGTGTGTAGAATGGCTTTTACGGTGCTATGATCTCTTAGTCTGCCTCTTTGTATCTGCTGTTTAGTTGTGTAAACACCGCTCTCGGGAACATAGGTAATTTCCTAGTGGGATGAGGCTATCATTAATCATGACTTACCCAAGTTCTTTTTTCTCTCTATTCTGGACAATGTAAACATGAAACTGGAGAACACAATTCTGCTTTCCTTCAGTTTTGTGCCATGGTGCTCTTAATATCTGCCTTCCATAAAGGCAACAATGTACTTGTATAAGAACTAGTTTGGGGGTCAAGTCCCAGATCTACTACTTACAACTTGATTTTAATCCTGTGACTTACTCATAGAAGCTTCAGATACTTTATCTCTAAAATAAGTATAATTTTACAAGAGCAATTACTGTTGTGAGGACCAAATACAGTAGGTAATTAAAGTAGGTAAAATATTAGCATGGTTTATGAACTACAAAGCATAGACTTACATTTACCAAGTGCTTCTCATTGCTGACAGCCACTCTCTTTTGAACTCAATAGTACTATGTTAATTTCTCTCTCATAACAAAAGTTGTGCCCTATCTGGGAATCATATGGAGTTCATCTCCACTGGGCTGCGATCTTCTTAAGGGCAGAGGTCATTTCCCGTTGCTATATCCTCAGCACTTAGCAAAGTTACTTGTAACATAAAAGGTGATTGATGTATATGTGGATTGGAGGATGGAAGGTGGTGAAATGTTTAGATGAGTGGATAAATGGATGAAAGAATAAACAATTATAACAAGGTTAGAATAAGGGGCTCAACATTTTTTGAACATCCACTCTGCACCAACTAGTTGGCAATTTTACATATATTATGTTATTAATACCTCATCAAGTTATTATGTTCAAGAAGAGAGAGACAAAGCTATTAAGTAAAAAACAAAACCAAGCATAGTCCATACTTTTGAATTTACCAAAAGAGCTCTACAAATGTTCTTTCTGCTTTGAGATAGTGGACTCTATTTATTCAACATAAGAGAAATATTTGGTATTAACCTGGGAGATAAGATTGTATAATTATTAATTATTAGAGCTTAGTCTAGACTGTTAAGGTAGAAAAAAAGATTGAAAGTTTTGGTGCACATTTATAAACTCAAACAAGCCTGTGGCCTTCTCAAGACACAGTTTTCCTTGTTTTTTTTTTTTTTTTTTTTTTTTTTTTTCTGGATTCAGCCCAATAATATCAAAGGTGAAGAATTAAACCTATGCAATGTCTTTGAAGGATAACTCTGAGGGATTGTGTAGGCAAAGAATTTGTAGACTCATATAGATCACCACTACACCATTATTTATCATTTCTTCGTAAAATTTCACGCCTATGCGTAGGATGATGTGAACTGAAATGTGAGAAAATGGAGCTTATACCAGAGGAGTGGTTAAAAGAATTCTAAAAGGAAAATCACATATACAATAGCCCATTCATGTAGCAGCTCTTGGTGAAATATAACTGCATTCTAGAATCTAGAATCCTCGTCTGGAATGTAGTGCTAGGTATTTGGGAGGAAAAGCCAGTGATGGGTGTCACCTGCCTTCCAGCATCTCCCAGTCAGTAGAGTCCCAGATTCTGAAAAAAATAAACACGTGGTTTCAGAGATGTGGTGAATGCTTGTGTAGCAGAGTTGAAGAGATGCTGGCAGAGGACTAAGAATATGGTCCTTAACAGGCTGAAGGAGTTAAGGATAGTTCTCTAAAATAAGTGACATTTTATTTTGTTCACAAAAGATGAGTGGAAATCTGACAGATGGATAAGGTGAGGCATATTGTGAGAGAGCAAACCATAAGATGCACTTGGTTCCTTATGACTCCAGTGGTTCCAGATGGCTCTGAAGCTCACAAAGGTTCGTGTTTAGAGTGACAGTTGAGACTGAGAAAGCTGAGATAGGCTGGGATCGTCGGACCATGAACCATAAAGGGGAATGCATGAAAGCACAGCTCTGTCTTTTTTGGCTGTCATTTTGGAGCCTCTTCAAATTATATATACATATTATATGTTTGTATAAATGTAAGTTATATATATACATATATACACACTATATTTGACAATATTTTCCAAATTTACATGTGTATACATGTGTATGTACATAGTGCATCTATACATGTATTTATATATTTTTGAAGTGCAAGGTACAAGCTACAATTTTATGGATTAGTACACACATGCAAACGAGGAAGCTTGATCATTGTCTCTTCCTTCCCTTTTACATTTTTTGTTGTTTTCTCTCCCAGGAATAGTCACGTGTTGGTTCTTTCTGACTGGTCTCCTTCTTTCTTCTTTGTTTCGAACACTACTCAAAACTTGGACAAATAATTTAAAAAATAGAGTTTCTTCTAACTTTCCTTATTATTTTGAGTCCTAATGAAGTGTGACCTTCATAGGATTAGAAAATCCCCAAATCCCAGTGAATGTCCTGATAAGGAGCATGTCTCAGTGTCCGCTGTTGTCCCCTCCACGCTTCTAGAAATCAGTCGTGTTCTTATGCTTAATTAGTCCCCAGGAGAAGACCTTTCTAAGGATGTAGAGGTGCCATTTAGCTTCTATGGGCTACGTGCTATCAGAGTGTCCTTTTTGGTCCTGTAATTTCCCAGCCCACATCATCAATCCCAGAAACAGCACTCCTAACATACTCTGTCAGTGATGTCTAAAATGCCTATTAATATCTGAATTTTGTCAGAGCTGAAACAAGCACGTACATAAATCCAGCTCTGTATAGCAGATGATAGGAATTGTCCCAATCCCTTTATTTGCTGTTGGATGGGAACAGGCATATCAAACCACACTCTACTCACCAAAATGCTAGCTCAGTTGCAATTATCGCTCCTCTTTTCTGTTAGACCGTATTGTGCCACTCATTTTCTGTATTTGAAAGATATTTTTAGTTTTCCTAAGAAGGTTATTAGGTTTTCCAAAATGAGATAAACACAGTTTGGTTTTTTGAAAACCAAAGATCCCCTTTAAGAAAGACTCTCCCTTCTGTTTCCTTTGAAGGTAATCGTTTGTTGGAAACAGTAAGCCCTGAACAAAAGAATCACAGTGGCATGCCTAAAGCTTAGAGAATTTGTTCAGAAAAGTTCCCCCGATGCAGGTCTTTGGGAGCCAGTAATTTAAACCTGTGACACACTGTTTCACTGGCCCCAGATACACAGGGTCATCTGATTCTACCTATGCCTAAATGGCCAAATGAATTTCCATCCCTTTAAAAGTTATTATGCCTGTAGAACTCAAGAGTGTGTGGTTAGTTTACTGTCACTTCTGAAAAGTTCTGTTTCTCTGATAGTAACTGATAAAGTCAGGGATTTCTCAAAGTCAATCACTCAAAATAAAGAACTTAAATCCATTTGAACATACCTCTGGGAAGCAGATCTGCATTAACCTAGTCTATGACTTCTCTGGCAATAATCAGGTTTAAGAGAGTACACAGCCACTGGTGATTTCTGCAAGTAATACAATGAGGGGAGAGAGACAATGAGGCAAACATAAAATGGGGCCTGGGATTAAGGGATCTTCCACTCAGCCATGTGTGGAACGTTGAAAATTAATGTGGTATTGTTTAGCGAGCAGCTGTCAAGTTATTGTAATTTGCAAATTTTTTTTTCCCTCTTCCCTGTCACTGAAAGGCATGTTAAAAAATGGCTTCATTTCTGAGGGATGACAAAGTTAATCCTATTTGGAGTTCCAGTTGAAAAAAAATGACACTTAAAACTCGTCTTGCATTTGTCAAATGAGCCAGTGAGTTCAACATTTACTGAGTATTTCTGAATGGAGACCCAGTGTTAGATACTAGGGTCATAAAGATGAATCGAGAACAGTCACTTCCATCAAGATACTTAGTATCTGGTGAGAGTTACACAGGGAACAGCACTGTCTGATTTGTTTGTTTCTGTAAACCTGTGGGTAGAAGTAAGCAAAGGGTGGGAGGGGAGGACATAAGTGGACCTAGTGGGTTGCCTTAAAGGTGAAGAGCCATGGGCGAGGGTCTGTGGGGGCCTTTATCCAGAGGCAATCTGTTCTCCATAGAAACACCTCATTGTATTGCAATTACACCATAATGTCTGTTAAACACAGTTTAATGACCTGCACATGAGCAAGAGTGCTGTGTGTCATCTTCCAGCATCTAGAGGTGTGTGGCATCTTGTATGCACAAAATAAAATACTTTTTGACGTATTTGAGTAAATACGTCAAAAAGTGACAGAAATGTAGTCATGCCTAAGGACGGCTTTTGAGAACAATATTAGTGGCACAATATCCAAGTTCAAAAGAAACACAAACACAGGACTCTTACTGTGATACAAAATAGCAATTCAGAAGCTATGACAATAATAAACACTTCAGGAAATGAGGGTGAGGGGGGTCTAAGATGGGCAAGGAGAAATCCCTCCTGGATACTGGCTATGTATGCAGGAGTGCGCAGGAATGATTCATCGGAGGTGGTGAATTTTGAGGGGGTAGGGCCAGCTGATAACTGTAACAGTACAGAAGTTGTCCAGATGAGCTGCAGAAATACATACATACGTACGTACGTACATACCTTCATCTCTTTGCACCCACTCTTTGCTAAGGCATGCCAGAATGACAATTGATTTAAATTTCCACAACCCTTCCCTACATCGCTCTAATAGTAAAAGCCTTCCAGTCATAAGAACTCCAGTGCACCCCCAAATAGAAGTGCCTCAGGTTCACTTTGACAAATTGATCTCATTCTGTGTCTGGGAGGTCTAGTAGGGATGGCGGCCATATAGACTGATGACCTGATTTTGCCTGGCTGGGGACTTCCTACTTGCCTGTTGGTCAGAAGTGGGTCAGCTGCTGCAGGCTTACTTTGGCTACAGAAAAAATAAAATGTAATGGACCAAAGAAGTTGGCATCCAAACAAAAGTGTAATCACTTGATAATGGGTATGCTTGTATTATCCAAGCCACCCATTCAGCAGTAAACTATCCATCAGTCTCTCTGATGAAAGAGAAGGTGCTTTAGAAAGAGTTTCTCTCATTTCCATAGATTTTCAAGGAAGGTTTGTTCTCATCTGGCATTTGTTTTGTTCCTAAGTTTCTTAATTTGGGTGAGCAAACGGTAGGGGGGATAAAGAGGATTCCAAGATACCATTCTGAGACATCAGGTCAGGAAGCTTGACTGTAAACTCTGATCTACCAGTTTTTTAGATGACTTAAATCAGTCAATTTCTCTGGGCTTCAGTCTTATCTGTCTGTAAAATTTCTCCATCATTCATCCCTGCATTCATTCATTTGGCAAGTATATTCTGAGAATGGTATGCACCAATGTAGGTACTAGAAATGCAGTGTAAAGAAAAAATCTATTATTATCAATGAATTATGAAGCTCACCATGCATTGTATTTATTTGAAAGGCTCCCATAATATAAACGTGAATAATAGGAACATTAACCTAGTCAGAAAGATCCTTATGAGAAAAACAATGCTTGAACTGAGATCTAAGGTTAACTAGGTGAAGAGGAATAGAGAAGAGGAATAGAAAAGAATTTTCAAGGCAAGGAGAGCAGTATTTGCAAAGGCCCTGTGGTTGGAAAGATCGTAGACGTTTGAGAAAAGCCAGTGAGAATATAATTCAGGGAACAAGGAAACAATGCAGCAATAACAGTGCTTCTCAATCGATTATATGCGTATAAAACACGTGGGGATTCTCTTTTATATTCAGGTTCTGCTTTAGTAGGTTTGAAGTGGAGCCTGAAAGCAGAAGGTCTTCCAGAGAGACCTTGGAGGTGATGTCAGTGTTCCTAGTCCACAGAACCGTGCTGAGTAATAAAGTGCTGGAGGGGGTCTGGTTTCTGCCATTATGACCAAAAAGGGGGGTTTTGTGGTTTATTTTAGTGTTTCCTAGGAAAGAGCAGGGATGGTACCTCAGGCATACCAGAACAACAGCTATGCCATCTTTTTCTTTCTTTTTCTCCTTTCCCTCTCTTCAAAGCAAATGGAGTCAGAAAACATTTTGCCCAAGTACAAATAGCCCTTTTCTACCCAAGGAGGATGGGACATAATCGGCCTGGCTAGAGTTTCAAGCCAGTTGTCTGAACCAATCTCCATAGGTGGTGAGGAGTTACTGGCCCATCTTGGGTCCGAAGTCTACCCTGGCCAGGTATTACCTGATTTACCTAAATATGTAATTACCAAGGTGTCAGCACTGGAAGGGGAATAATTGTGAGCTTATCAATAATCCCAATTTATGTCTCCTAATAATATCAAAACAATAGATTAAATGCAGAGCCATAGCTTAGGATTTGATAATGCTTGGACAAGAAACAGAAAGAGATGTCCCTTTACTCTTCAATTGTTCTATTTATTTATGCACTAACGTGAGTGATCATTATTTAGGAAGGAAAGCAAGAAAACGCCAAATTCAATTCTACTGCTACTAATCCCCCAAAATGTATGTTGGAACCAGACAAATAGAATTCTATTTTGAGTTGCTTTGATTCTATAGACAATTCCTGTGGATGTTCAGAATAGAGGTAGCAAAGGTCAACAGCGTTACATGGGATCCAGGACCTTATCACAAGCTCCTCCAGCATGTGAAGAATTATTATGAGGCCAGGGCCTCTTTCTTCTCCTAATAGCAGGTCCTTTTTAATGGAGAGAAAACATCAGTTGAAAAGGAATAAGTCAATGTCAAGGTCATTCTGACATAGTTAAAATTACAAAGATGCAAGCTTGAGTTATCCTCCTGTGATTTATAATACACATTAAGTACATATCATGATATGCCCTTGAATTCAAGAAGCTTAGTCAATTGGGGAGCACCACAGTGGTTACAAACAATTCCTATAAGCAGAGAAATTTGAATGATAGGCAGAATTATAATAAGGAAGAATAGATCTCTGGAAGATAGAGAACCAGAATTTGCTATTGTGAGTCAGAGAGATCTTCATGGAAGTGGAAGCATTTCCAGCATTTCAGCTGATGTGTGAAGAATTCATTAGTGGGAGATTTTCAGGTGGCAGGAAGTTTAAGACAGAGCAAAGAGCCATTTACAATGTTCTCAAATGTTCTAAGAGTCTGTATGAGTAGGTTGGAAGGGCAGGTGGATCCAGTGTACGAGTGTGTGTGTGTGTGTGTGTGTGTGTGTGTGTGTGTGTGAGAGAGAGAGAGAGAGCATCGGTGTAGGAGACAGAATTAGGGGTAAATTATGATGAAAGGAGATTTGCCTGGATAGGTAGGAGGGAAGTATCACAAATATAATTTCTTTGCACTTCAGTTTTTCCACCGGTTAGGTAAGCAAGATACTACAGATATCTTTTTTCATTTAATGTTCTGAACAACCTCAGAAGGTAAAGGAAGTGTCTGCTGCATTGTTAGCAATAAATTCATATTGGTTGAATGAGAATCCTATTGATACTGAAAAGTCGTGTGTGTGTGTGTGTGTGTGTGTGTGTATTTTGGTGGTTAGAGAATTGAGCAGAGTTTACATTGCTGAGTAGCAAAACCATAATCCATGTGATCGTAGTGACAGCCTTCTATAAAATCCAATGTCATTCTATCTTCTTGACCTCATATCTCATGCTCTATAAATCACGGGGAGAAGGAAGAACCATGAGATGACAGTGAACATCCATCTCATTAGAAGTCTTCATAATCTGCATATTCTTGTTTAATATTGTATTGTGACTCTGACATCTAACACTAAGCTATATTAACCTTCTCCCCTTAAATTTTGTATCTTCCTGGAAAACAAAACACAGCCAAATAAAAAAAGGCACACACGCGTATCGACAGCCCCACAAAACAAGACCAGGAACAAACTTAAATGGCAAAGATAGGAGGGAACACAGGAAAAGGACAATCAGATGGAAGATGGAAGAGAGGTATTTGGCTGTTTCTCAAGACAGGTGTTTGTCTTTCGATTTGGAAACACACACACACAGAGCAAAGTAGAGAAATAAAAGCTTATGGGACATATCTTGACTTCCTTAAAGTTATTAGTACCTCCTCTGAACTTTAATGACACATCATGGTACTTCTATAATTGTGCAGTAAATTTATAAAGTATTAAGAAATAAAACAAAGGCTCACGTACTCATTCATGTCGATGTGCTGTACGCTTCATGTGAACTGTGGCACTTAGACAGGACCTGACACACAGATTCGTGGGAAACATTTATTGAATGCTTAACTAAAGTCACTTAATTATCAGAGAGAAAACAGTAGTAGCTTTTTTAAATCAGTTTTGCAGAGATAACAATTGTGTATTTTTTTCTTTCTTTCCTTCTTTTTCGTTTGTATCCCTCTCTTTGCTAAAGCATCCCATCCAGCTTTTATCTTTTAATTCCAAACAATTCTATTCAACTCTCAAGGCAAATGGCAGAAGAGGTTCAAGCCTGTGTGTGCATAAGTGTGCGTCTGCATACGCATGAGTTACGTCTGTATCTATGTCTGCATCTATGAGTATGTGCATACGTCCCTGTGTGTTTATATACATATGAGCTGTGTGCATATGCCTCTACATGTGTGGTCCTGTGTCTGCACATAGAGACCTCTGTGTGTCTGCCTGTACGTGTGTATGTGTTTGCATCTGTGTGTGCGTACGTGCCCATATGTGTGTATCTGTTAATCCATATGTATTTGTGTGCCTGTGTAGACATCTGTGTGTCTCTTTGTACATATATGCCTTTGTGTATGTGTGTCTGTATGTGTGATTGGTGTGTGTAGGTGACTATCTGTATGTGTCTACTTGAGTAAGTTTGTGTGTCTATTCCCATGCACCATTAAACATAGTTCCTACTATTTAAATAAATGAGAGTGTTGCTTGCAGAAAAAATAAGCTACTTAGAACCTAATGTTCTGGAAAAATTCATATTAAAAGACATCTGCTTATACCAAATTCTGTTTTGTCTACATTTAGCCACAGGTATTTAAAAAATGATAAGCACTTGGAAAGTAGACAAACCAAAAATTGTAAGAGTATTCATATTCATCTTAGCTTTCACAATGAATCAAAGTATAAACAGTGGGGAAAAGTCAGTCCAAGATTTTCATAAGTGAGTTCTGTTTGGTGTAAACAGAGCTCGTTTCTCATAGAAATGTGCTGACACTAGGCACATTCTGAAAGCTTATAGTGCAATGAATCCACTTACCTGATATTCATTTACTTTTTATAGCTTTTTAAATATAGTATTGATTAAATTAGCATTTGGATTAATGACCTTTTAAATTCAGAGGGACTGAAGCAGCAGTCTCTTAATACAGAATGATAACTAAAAGATCAAAATGTTTGAAAATTAGTTTTCTAGTTTTATACCTATCTGCCTGCATGTATCATTATATATTCACAGTATATATTTATACTAATTTATAGTATATAAATGTATAAACATAAATCTGTAGACATTCAGGTATTATACAGACATGCACACACACATATATAACATAAATCAAATTAATATGAATTATCTCAAAAAGTATTTTTGAATACCTGATAAATGCCAGATATTATGTGAGAAACAGAATAGCAACATGAAAAAGCCTGGGCTCCAGTCTTGAGGAAGTCAGTTTCAGGTAGGAACAGGGCTGGGTACAAAATTTGCAGGTCCCAGTGAAAGATGAAAACGTCAGGCCCTTTACTCAAAAAGCACGACGGAACCGTAGTTTAATGGAACACAGAAATACGTGCTTGGTACGCAGATGACATAAAGGCGGTGTTATTAACCCTGTAAATATGGTGGAGAGAAGCGGTGGTTACTCTAGGAGCGACAGTCTACGCTAAGTTTTTAATCTAAATCTGAATTCTCTGAGCCAATAAAGGATGGGAAATGGCACCAGAGGCACAAGAATTGCCAAAGTCTCGGAAATGTGGAAGGTCACGTAGCATTGGAAAGCTGCAAATGAAGGTGTAGGAGCAGTGTGTCCTTGTATGCATGCTCACATGTGTGCAGGGTAAAAGAAGATGCAGGAGAAGTTGCAATCAGTTAGGATTTGGGTTGCATCATGATAGAACTTTCTCTGCAGATACTTGAAATGAATTAAGCCTTTTGCATACTCTAGCTCAGAAGTGAGACCTTCAATTTCCAAATAGCAAAAGAGAACAGGATAAATTATACTCTACCGTCTCAAAATGTCAGAAATTCTTCACTGATGTGCAGCAGCATTGAGCTTTCAAAGGTCTGAAGTTAAACTGGAGGAAAAGAGCACACGTGGTATCAGATTACTTTCTATTTAAGATTTCTCTGATTTTCCTCCATTAGGGTATGCCATTCATGTTATTGGATAGCTATAGTTAAATTGAACTTGGTGATGAGTATTTAGGCCATAAGGTATATGCCTGGATGACACTCCAGTTGTAATCTTCTCACTAAGCATGAAAATCTCTTTTAAAAATATCTCCATTTCATTTGTGGGTTTTTTTGTTTGTTTGTTCTTTTGCTTGTTTGTTTGTTTAATGAATGGACTATATAGACTTACAGTGTCCAAACAAGAAAAATAAACATTTTTTTTTCCTTTCCTCTACCTTGCTTACAAAGTTGGGATGATGAATCTACAGTAGACATTAAAAACAAAATCAGAAATATTTGCATAGCATGTTCTTTGTCCTTAACTCATGACAAAAGAAGAGACTTTCACTGGTTACCACGGAATCTGCTTTCCAAACAAAAAAACTCTTAGGGTGTCCCTAGTTCTTCATCTTGTCACTTCTTAACAGGTCCCGCTTTCTGACACGCTCAAGGTACATGTGTTCTTCCTGACTTATACACCCTTGAAATCCGGTGTTCATTTGCCACCATGATGGTGAGTAGCTTTAACCATGTGTATGTACTGAAATATGCTGAATGCACTATCCCCTTCTAGTTTGACTGCTCAAAAAGAACAGGGGCTGTATTTTCTTATTCCCTCTGGCATAGACAGGCCACTAGCATTAATTTTGGCTTATAGACAGCTCTTAATATTTGTTGTATTAATTAAAATCAATTAAGTGAATTAGTCACGGTAATTAACTCACTTTAAAAATCATGAAGTGGAGAAATAGTCCTGAATTTATTTTTTTTTCAAAATATCCATTTAGCATATATGTTTTTTAATTTTTATAAGGTATATTAGGTTAAAGATTCATAGCCTCTGAGTTGTAGACCCCATTATCAAGGGTAGAAAGGGTGTAAGAAGGGTAGAGGTGGGTGTAGAATTATAAAAGAGAGCCAATAGTCCATAAATGTGTTAACACTTCTCAATCAGTGAGTACTAAATTTTAGCTAATATTATGTAGATGTTCATGGAATGGGAACTTGTTAGAAAGGCCTCCTCATTTCCAGCAGAGTGAGGAATCCATGGGGTTTTAGACATCTTAACACAGTTTCTCTGTGTGTTCACGTACATGCCCGTGTGCTTGGGGTGGGAGGATGGTCCGCAGAGATGGGGATGCATTCTTCTGTCTCAGGTAAGAGAGTGTGTGACTATGCACTGGATAATTTGGCTATTTTTGTCCCTGTCCTCATGTTTTATTTTTTTAACCTGACAATATTTTTAATAGACTACTTTATTGAGTATTTGTCCCTCAGTGTCCATGAGGGACTGGTTTCAGGGGCCCCCACGGACACCCAAATCCACAGATGTTCAATTCCCTGTTATCAGATGGTGCAGGGCAGTGAATAGTCAGGTCGCCGTCTCCGCAGGTGCTAGACCACGGATGTGAAGGGCCGCCAGTCTAAGCACAATAGTGGGTGATGAACATACGTTAACTTTCATTGTCGAAACAACTTTGCCAGGTAAGTGTTCCAATCTCTGTTTTATAAATGAAGAAATTGAGGCTGCCAAGGGTAAACAGGCTTTCTTAAGTTCTGGAGGCCTTGATGGCAGAAGCCAGGATTTACACCCAAATCATTTTGCCTGCAAAGCCATTATTTTTTTCTCCACATACGTTTCTCAAAATGTGGTCCACGGATCAGATGTAGCTGACTCACCTGCGGATGTCGATTCCTAGCTAGGAATGCGTTTGCACATACTTGGGAGTGTCCTTCATGGGACCTCTCTGCCCGGGGCCTAATCCCCAGAACTACAGCACCTCTGAGGTGGGGATCCAGGAACCTGCATCTGAACAACTAGCTCTTAAGAACCACCACATCACAGCATACTCTTACGGAAGAAAAATTGTAATTGATGAAGTTTTAAATTTACGTATAAAATCAAGATTGGGAGAGGTAAGAAATGGCCAAACAGGATGTGATGATTGCTAGAACAAGAAGTCACCTCCTTGTGTCTGAACAACTCTCAGGTCCGTATTGCTGAGTACCCACGAGCTGTGAACTTTTTCAAGGACATCAGGCTGATAGATTTGGGCCCCCAGTTTTATCACTGGGCGGCCTTTGCTGTGGCTGAATTGAGCATTGGAGGTCCTGCACGTATAATAAATTCTGCATGTGACGTCAAAGCTCTATTTTCAGACTCCTAAGCTGATTGGGATTTTCTTAGCCTTTGTTTATTTTGGGAAGTAGTTTAATCTAATCTTTATATATTCTAAGAAAATGTCAATTTTAGCTTCAATCCAAATACTGTGTAATCACAGCGCTCTGATGTAAACTCCAGAGCTGAACTGGAGCAAACTTAACACATTCCATTTTGTAAGGTAATAACCAAGTTTAAATCTGACTGAGCTAGGACATGGCCAAGAACGTAAGGGCGACTTAAAGCCCGATGATCATATTTGCTGCTCCTGCTGGAGATGATGGTGCCACTGCCTAAAAGGACTAGCAAGGAAGGGAAAGCAATGGATTCTGAGCTTCTAAATTAAAACAGAAGAGGAAGAAAGAGGGAAGAAGGAAAGAAAGAAAGAGGAAAAGAAGGAAGAAAGAAGAGAAAGGGAAAAAAGAAAAACAGAAAAAAAAAACAACAACAAAACAGAAGAAATTGTTTCCTTCTGAAAATGTTCTGCAGCTTTCCCAAAATGCAAAAGATCCATTTTCAGCGAATGTACTTCTGCCTTCCCTGGCCTGGATTAAAACCCAGAGAGACAAGCTTTATAGCTCTTCACGTGTGTCATGTCTACTCTGCATATTCAATCAATATTTCTTATTTCTACCTTCTCGGCTACTGGCTTGCTGCAGGAGGCAGCACCGGCTTCGGGGTTAAGAGCATGTGTGTGACAAATACGCTGGTGTGAATCGGAACCCTGCTTTCTATATTGTGTAAATACTCCTGACCTTGTCACTCCGGGCTTTTACTCCATGACCTAAAAAGAGGGATGATAAGGGTGTCTCCCTCAGAGGGATTGTTTTTAATATTAAACAAGATAAGATATACAAAATGGTTAGCCTGGAGGTTACGGCACATTAAGTTCTCATAAATGTTTATCGTTACTATTATTATTATTATTATTGTTGACAAACGATGGACAAAGGGCTGGTGAAAGCATTTCTAAGGATGCCTGGTGTGAAGCTCTAGCTCGGAGGGAGTTGGTCAGCGGACTAGGAGAACAGAGCAGAGGTGCTGGTGGTATCACAGCTTAGCAAGTGGACAGTTTACTTGAGAGCGGTGGCAATGTGGTTTCATCAAAGGAAGAAGAGAAAGGACCAGTTCATTGATTTCAAGGTGCAAGCACTGTGCTCTGTCCCACATTTATTAATACATGTATCCAGGCTTGAAACTTTGAGAATTAACCAGAAGACAATCGCCAAGAAAAATGCAATGGAGAAGAATTTTATTCTGCTGGAGGTCACTAATGAGAGTAGAAGTCCCTGACGTTGATTTACTCTAAAAGCCCGAGCAGGTCATTCCACCTGCATGGGCCTCCACTTTCGCATCTGTGAAATGTGCATAATCCTACTTGCTGTAGCCCAGCAGGATGGGGGTACAATCCTGAGACAGTGAGCAGGCTATTTGCATAATATTAGAATTTATAAAATAATTTATCAGACATTATAATATAATAAATTATTCTTATTTTTTTTGTTTCTTTTTCTTCTAATTTACGTTTGTAGAAAACAAGCACGTCCATCTGCTGACTAATCTATGGCGTTGCTACAACTCATCCACATTGGTGCTCACACTTATTTTTTGTATTGATTTTAATCTACACACTACTTTGCAGGGAGTCCCTCTTCTACCTCGGTTGGATGAGCTTTTGTTATCCTTTAAGACACATCAGAATGTCCTTCCTCTCTGAAGACTTGCTCACTCCCTCTAGTTCTTCTGCATTTGGCCGCTCCTCTTTCGTGGTCACATAGCGATTTCTATGCACCTTTTAGTTCTCACATCGTATAATCTTACAATTGTCGGCATGCCCATCCACGTCTCCAGACAGCAACCTTCTTGAAACAAAGACTTACTCATTTTTATATTCAGCAGTTGACGTGGCATCTGACAAAGGGGTGGCACTGAATACATGTTTGGTAAGTGTAATCATATTAGCCCACTGATATTAGCACTATTAATATTAGAGAGACAGTCCTATTTCAGTGTTGGACACATCACCATTAGGGAGAAAATCAGATATCAAAAAAGAAATTTTACATTATGCTCAAGTAAAGCATGAGCAAAATTCTAGCATACCTATTATCCACCAGGAATAATGGCGCAGCTGTAATATAATGCAATATGTAACCTTTCAGAGCATATATTATGTGAATCATATCCCTTCTTCAAAACGTATTCTAGATATTTCTGGCTCTGAATTGTTAAAAAGAGTCTTGTGGCTTCTTCTTACATGCCCTGCCTCCCTCTCCCTGCCCTCCCCCAAATACACACGCAGTCACCTCCTAAATTCAAACACTTCCTTACCTAGAAAATACCCTCTGTTTTTTTTTTTTTTTTCTCAGCAGCTATTCGTTTTGTCGTTAACTACGATCGTCCCAGTAGAACTTGGATCTCATTATTATTTCATTACATCCACTTTACATTATCCTGTGTTATACCCAAGACTGAGGAGTTGCCACGTTGTGGGCACGCTGGTACCAAGTGGAGGCACAGTACATGGTTTCGACAGACTCCTGGTGATGTTGATTTGCGCTGGGCAGCTGAGCATATGTTTAAAAACCTTGACCAAGAGCACTTGGATTTCCTTATGGTCCCATCCCTGTCTAGAGCTAACTGGACATGAAATCAATATGAGCTCATGGAAAGCTCGCCCCTGTGAGGTACATTCTAAATAATGCAGCACATCGTCACCATCAGGTGGTGCATAATTCCTTCCATCTAAAACAAAATGGATTTTTGTCTTCTCATCATTATCCTTGCTCTTGCATAAGGATCTATTTTCATTTAAAGTTTCACACATTTCAGCCATGCACCATAAACAAACACTAAAAGATTCCATCGTATTCTCAGGATTGTCCACTCTCAGCAGCAAAGAAGTGCCACTAAGAATGCTAAAGGCTGAGAAGTAATAAATCCTCAAAAGCCCCATGGCAGATGCTCCGAAAACTCCTTTTCCTTCCAAGGCTCAGCAGGACAGAGTCCTGTTTACCCTTTCAGGCCATGATCCGTAAAGTTGCCTTCGGCCTTATCTGACCCCCTTTCTCCGTGTCAGAGAGGGAGAGAAGAAACACGCACAAGATGGAATAAATAACTGAATGGCCTGCTTCTGGTTTCTGCAAATGCAGTGTCTGCTGCAAAAGGAAGAAGAAAGAAAAAGGGGGGAAAAGTTAACGACAGTGTGAACACGTGCTTATTAATATGCATATGAATCTCCTGCAGATCTTGGCAAACTGCTGTTTCAGTAGATCTGGGGTGAAGCCTGAAATCCTGCATTTCTAAGTTCCCAGCTGATGTTGGTGCTGCTGGTCTGAGGACCACATTTTGAGGAGTGTGTTAGGCAGAATTCTTAAGATGCCCGTCTCTCTCCCTCCCAGATCCTTGGACCCTGGTTACTCAATCAAACACCAACCTCGGTACTGCCGGGAAGGGAATTTGCAGTTGTAATGAAAGTCCGAAGTCAGTTAACCTTCAGACATGGAGGTTATCCGGTTAAGCCTGATCTAATCTCATGAGACCTTTGAAAAGGCAGACGGGGGACCCCAAAGAAGAGTCAGAGAATTTCGAAGTGTATGAAGGGTTTGACCTGCCATTGCTGCTTCATGCATGGACAGGGCATGTGAGAAGGGCTGTGTCAGCCACAAAGAGATGAGGGTGGCCCCCAGTTGACAGCCAGAAAGGAAATGGAGTCCTCCGACTTAACTCAGACCTTATTTGAAGAACCAGGTCTCACCAACAATCTGACTGAGCTTGAAGGGCGTGGGTGCTCAGAGCCTCCAGAAGGCAGCCCTGATCACTTCCTCATGACACTCAGCTCAGCCCTGCTGTGCCTGGACTCCTGATCCACAGGACGTGTGAGATAATAAATAGGTGTTGTTTTAAGCTGCGAAATTTGTGGGGATTTGTTACGCAGCAAAAGGAAGCTAATATAAATAGGAAGGTTTTAATTCAGGACGACTAACCAGTATCTAGCCATTCATGTGTGGGTAAGAGAGACGTTTTGATCATTGTTCCTCCAAATCTAAGGATAGTCTTTTGAGTGCAGAGGGCAGAACATTTACACTTGGTGATACATGTATGATAGTCTCATCATAATCCTTTCTCTTACTGATGCTTTGACTTGACTTTGAAGAAATCTTTAAATTTCTCTGGCCTCAATGTCCTCTACTTAAAAAAAAAAAAAAGATGAATAGGTAGGTACCGTTCTAACCACGTGCTACAGACAGGTTAAGAATAATACACAAAATAAGTGAAAAAGTCTTATAAACTGTGAAAATGCTAGACACATATGCAGAACGAGATACACTACACATTTAAATTATGTCTCATTGAACTTCTCTCTGGCCATAAAAAAAGTTCTTGGGATGTTAAAATACTGTAACTTATTGTTCAAAAATCTCATCATTCCAAGTGAGAGTAGATGAAAGAGAACATAAACACTTTGAAAATACCTTGTTGTCATCCACTCTTTTTATCGGAGATAGTAATTTAACGGCAGAGTCTCAGATACAAATGTATATCATGTCTTCTTTAAGAGCTGTAAAGTGAAAGCTGTATTTTATGGAATTAATTGGAGAAACTAGTCCATTCCAACTTCCTTTCTCCTTTGCTGTCATATGCACTTAGGTAGATTTTATGTTATTCAGGTATTATTTGCAAACAAGATTGTTCGCGGATGAATGGAATGGAAATTGCTGAGAGACAGGGTGTGGGTGAGTTGTGAGTTAGAGAAGAGCCACGCGGAATGTGCTCAGGGTTAACAGAAGAGTTACCTCATGTTTAATATCTCCTCCACATGTGGTGCCAAATCATTATTTTATGGCAACCTTTCCTCTGCTTTTAGTGTGTGTTAACTTTCTGCAGTGAGCAGATGTGGCCACACACATTCTGTTTGGCAGAAGGCAGATGCCAGCCCCCGAAATGGTGCCTGGTTCCAAGGGCAACATCTGGATCCCTGGCTTGGCTGTGTTCCTGTCGGTGCTTGTGGCCATACAGTGCCCCCTGGGGACGTTTTATGATCAGTCTGCGACAGAGTTGGCATGAGTGTCCTGTCTCCATGGCAACCATTTTCCCTTTGATTCTTCTACATCTGCTCAGTAACATACAGTGTTTGGGAAACTGCTCCCCACCTCATTTCCCATCACAAAGCAGATGACAGGGGACTTTCGTGGAATGGTAGATCATTCTCTCTGGTGTCAAAAGCTATTGTTTTCTAGTGCACTCACAACTGCATCAAATTGCAGAGTGAGCCCTCTCTGCGAGGCCAGTAGCTTTAAGATAAAGTGTTAGATGTTAATGAAAACTCACTAGCGCATCTTGAACCTGTGAGGATTTTTCAGAAGCCAGGAGGGAGCCAGGTGTTTGCAGTAGCTTGCCCAGGCTTCTATCTTGGATGGGAAGAACCCAGATGAACCTTTATTCTTCATTTTTAATGCCTCTCACTGGGTTTCTTTCTTTTTCTTTTTCTTTTTCTTTTTTTTTTTTAATTGCCAGGTCCTTAAGCCAATAAGAACTCAGACTACCTCATTAAAAGAGTGTTAGGCTGTGCCTTTATTAACTCCCTCCCAGAAAAAAAGCTAGTATTAACCAGGTGGCATCCCTCAGGCTGCTCTTTTGTCTGTAGGAAAACAGGGATGTGATTCAGGCATTTGGCAAAACTGAATCAGTTATTAGCCATTTCCCAGGTGAGACTGGAGGAGAGATTGGATTGCGGAGGTTGAACCCTTCTTCCCAGGCCATCCTTGCACATTTCCATAAAAACAAGAGTGTTTTAATTATGCACAGAAGAAAAAGAGTTAAAAACTCACAAGACTCTACCATGGCCAGGAAATTACAGAAAGTAGGTAAAATAATTATCACTACCCTTTAGGACAGGAGGGTGTATCCCCATCTTACAGATGAGGAGGTTGAGGCTCTGAGAAAGTTAACGATTTAAGACTGGAGTAGGGAAAACAGAGTTCAGCATTTTTCTTCCAAAGACTTATGTAATGGGAGCAGTAGAAGCGATACAAAGCAAGGACAATTAACCCAACAGGGCGGTTGTGGAGGGAGTCACCAAGGAAGACAGTCCTCAAGAATCACTCCTTTTTAGGAAGAGTTGGAATTAGTAGGATGAGATTAATCATGCTTCCAAACCGAAGGAATATCTCATGGTTGGGCCCAGAGGCAGGAGTAAGAAGCCTTGTTATGCAAAGAAGTTGCTAAAAAAAACTTCACTCACCTCTACCAGTTCATAGAAACACATCTCAAATACTATATCCCATTGGAAATCTTTGTAAATTATCACCCTAACATTTCCCCACTCCTTCCTCACCAAGGGGGAAAAGAAGTAACAGTTCCTTGGCTAAACAGGTTATTAGGAAGCTATAACCAAAAAAAAAAAAAAAAAAAAAAGAAAGAAAAAAGTTCATTTAGGACTGATGTCAGCTTGAGAGTCAGTCCACTACCTGTGTGAGTCCATGGGTCTCTTTTGTCAGAGGGATGTGGTCTTAGTGCCAGTGTTCTACCAACGGGCAGCTCCTGGGTGTCAAGGCCTCTTACATTATAGGACTCGGCACAGGGTCTGGTACAATAAACCAGAGTTTTCTTACCTTTTAAACACCTTGCCTCATCACTTCTTTTTTTCTTCTTGGGTATCCTCAACATTCTGTCCTGTTGTAAGGACCATGGAAATGACAGCTATATGGACTTATTCAAAGTACAATCTTAAGTAGATCCAGATTAAGTCTCCCTCTTACAATTGATTGGCATAAAAAAAATGACAGATGGATAAGTGAATTGTGAATGAAAATATTTCAAATTCCAGAGTGTTCCTACCTTAGCTAGAGGAAGGTCCGAAAGCTGGCCTCTAGCGGAAGTTCCTGCTCCCCTAGTAAATGTACGATCATCAGTTACTCAGCCCTATGGACTGAGTAATTTTCAGCTTCGTCATTTCAAAACATGAACATTAATGAGCACCTATTTCATCAGGGAGTTGTGAGAGTTAAATGAAGTAATTTATAGAAAATGCCCGAAGGAGCCCGAAGAGCAGGAAAATGGCCATCACAAGCATTGGGCTGGTCGGTTTACAGGAAAGTAACTCTGAGTCAGAGATTGACATGAAGGCAGGGTGTTGGGGAGTGATCTCGGGGTCCACACCTTAGGGTAAAGGCAAGGAAACTTGATTGGGCTGAGTGAAAAGTCGGGCTCTAAAGCCATCACAGGAAGCTCTCTGCCAAGACCACAGGGAGCTTTAGATCTCAGAGGACCCTTTTGAATTGTCCTGAACTGGGGTGAGGGTCTGTCCTTTGGGTGAGGCAGCTCTCTTTTACAGAAAGCAGTTCCCAGAGAGGGCTACTCGGTCAGCTATGATAGTAAGGTCTTCAGTTATGAGGTGAGGTCTTAGAAGGACAGCAGAGTATTCCCAACGCATTTGATGATGTTTGGGTATTATTATTGCTTTTATGATTCTTTTGGTTCTTTTGTTCATCTTGAACCATTTTCCTCTATCTTTTAGTTCCCCCCTGACAAAAAAGCTAACAATTGTGGAGGCCAATGCAAACGGAGGGGTGTATACCACATGTCTAAATATATAAAAGGTATAAAGCTGGTTACCAGACAACAACATGCATATGTATTCTGTATCTTATGAAAGATAGACCTTTATAGTGACCTGTGAAATCGGAATTTAGAAATTTTGGACCCCTTGGAGTTGTGTGCTGGTACACGATGGTGTGGGGGAAGCCAGTCCCCTGGCTACAGACCATGATCTGCTCCCTCGCCCATCATGACTCTGTCTTCATTTTGCACCACAAGGAGATCACATCAGTGTAAGTGAAACTCCAGCCTGTATTTCCAATCACTGTTCTTAACTTCCATAAATAGCTGTGCTATACTGTCCCTGGGGGTAAGGGATGCATACACTGGTGATGGAAGCCGTCAGAAGAGAAGACTTAGGGAAGAGGCATAAAGAGATCTCAGAGCCAGCTTGGGACCTTTAGGGAAAGGAATGGGGTCAGGGTGGGGTTTATAGACCTGGAACAAGGTCTAGAAGAGGCAGCCTTCAGGTGGACCTGTCCCCTGACCCTGGAGTCACATTCTGTTGAGAGAGGTACGTCTGGGAAGGCATTGGCTCGGTAGCCCTCTAAAGCTCAGGTAGGATGACCTAATGTGCTGGCCAGCCCAGGACCAGGGGCTCCTCGATATGGGAAATTCAGAACTAAAACCAGTAAAGTCCCAAGGCAGGGCACCTCCTACTCAGATTGAAGGCAATACTATGCTTACACATCCCTATTTCTTCTGCTCAGATGTGCACATGTCATCCCTGCCCTGGAAGGTTGGAGCCTCCTTCCACCCTTGCTGTGTGTCTAGTGAACTCTTCTCAACCTTCAGATCTCAGCTCAGGAGTCTCCTCCTCAGGGAAGACTGGCCAGATCTCTTTAATATGGTGATTTAACCTAGTCTGATGTTCCCAAAGCAACATGCGCCCTCCATTAGTGCTCTCATCGTGGCTGCAAACGGACAGGCGTGTCTCTCAGCAGACGCTCGTCTGCCTTGCCTTAGCATCCTGAGTGTCTAGCCACACAGACTACTTTGTGGAGCACAGGGGCTCAATCTCAAGTGCTCAGCAGCAGGCAGAGCCTTAGGATGTAAAATAGGCTGTCCTGGAAAGGGCAGTCATTTCCTCTGTGGGCTCTGGCCAGATTGCTTATTAAATGCTTGGATAAAGAAAAAGTCTCCCAGGAACGCTCTCCCTTCACTGTGTGACTGAACAGAGTTTAAACAAATTCTTGAGGATACAGTGCTTTCTCTCTTTCGGATTTTGTGATAAACTCCCTTTTAGCGTGTGGGGTGTCAACCCCAATTAATTGATTAATTAACAAACATTGATGGAACATGTGGAGTGCCTGCCCCCGCTAACAAACACGATCATTTAAGTCACCAATTAGAGCTGCACTGAAAGTAAGACAGGGCGATGGTGCAAACCCTCTTCTGTTTTGAATAGTGCATTCAGGGAAGGCATCCCCAAGGCAGTTACATTGGATCTGACACCCGTGTTCAGATAGAATGAGTCTTTCAGGCATCAGGGGGAAGGGTTCCTCGTGCAGAAGGCACAGCAGTGGGAAAGGCTGTGAGCTGGGAAGGACTCTGCAGATGTGCCTCCCAGAAGGAAAAGCGCTGCAGCTGGAATCCAGGCACAGAGGGAGGAGCAGGGGGAGCAGCTGGCGGGAGCCACATGGAGACCAGAACTACCAGACCCCTGATGCCGTGGTGAGGAGCTGGTGAGGAGTAGACGACTGCCACCAGCCTACCACGTCTGCAGACTAGTGTGTGCGATCCTAGTGGGACAGCTGGGGCTTGACACTGACACGAGGACAGGGCAGGGCGCCCAACCCCAGTGTCCAAGAGAGGAGGCCAGGTGAGGGAGGGGACTCCAAAGTAAGGAAGGACATAAAATGAGGAGAGGCAAGGAACCAGGAAACAGTAACTGCTCATGAAATGTTATTATTAAAAAGCCAGGCAATCTGCTGAACTTCTGAAATAACAAATGTGCCACAACTATTTTCCTTATTTGCACAGTGGGGATAATACTATTTTCTCTCTAATAGAGTAATTAGATTTCACATATTACATAGTTTCCCCAAGTTTATACAATTACAAATGCCAGAGGCAGGATATGAAGACAAGCAGACTGACTCTGGAGCCCAGGCTCATAACCAGTTACCACCACACAAGCCCCCTTATGACGGAAATAGGTGGGGCGTGGCGCAGTGCTGGGGACGGCGATGGGGGCCCGCAGCGCACCGCAAGCTACACTGTAACAGTAACTAGCTCTGTGATGAGAAATACCGCTTCAAAACTATAAAATAACCACTTAAAATAAATTATTAGAGGAAAAGTTATATAAAATCCCAGCGCTTGTGGATATAGACGAGTCCTGTGAGCACTGCTGATTTTCATCATCTTTCTCTGACATATTAACATATTTAACATAAAATATCTACATTGTGCTGTACTCCTCTACTTACTTATATGCTCCCATGGCATTAAATATACTTTAAAATGATTAACGTTACTGTCTGATAATACCTTCCTGTAGATACCCCAGTTTATTTTGCCCATCTCCTTTTGTAGTCATTTAGTTTATTTCAAGTTTATTATTACTATAACCGAGACTGCAATGAATAGTCATATATGTTTATTTCATAATACATACAGATATTGAATCAATATGCTGTACACCTGAAATTTATATAATGCTCTACGTCAATTACATTTATAAAAAAGAAAAAAGGGGAGTCTTCATAAAATAGGTGGCAGTTATGGTTGAACAACGTTGTGAATGTAGGAAATGCCACTGAGTAGTACACTTACAATGGTTAAAATGGTGAATCTTACATTTTGTACATTTTCCCACAGTAAAAAGTATATATAAAAATGTTTAAACTTCAGCAAAATGAAACAAAATTTAATTATTAGAAATAATCAAAGGTTCACTTATTTTCTCTATATAGTTTGACAGCATAGAAATCTATCTATGTATTTACATATGTTATAAACATCGTGTAATTTACCTTCTTATTTTTTTCTTTTTATTCTCTCTCCTACCCTACTTATCTCCCATCCCTGGCTCAGTGCCTGGCTTGCAATAAGGGCTCAGGAATTATTTGTTTGAATGCGATTCCTGATCAAAGGAGATGAGCAAGTTTAAGAGAAAACATTTTTTAAAGAGGTTACAATAGTGCGAACATTACGACTTCTGTAAGGTACGAACTAATCCAACTTTAGCCTTCATGCTTCAGGGCGGAGGGAGGCCATGTGTACACACATTGTAAAGCAGAAGACATCCCTAATTGCCCTGTGTTCAGACAGTCCTGGGGTGCCCTCATTTCCTGATATTCAACAGAACACCAATCTTCGCTTAACACAGTTAATGATATAATTTTTATTTTTTAAAAGGGAGTGCTGATGTTCCCACCAGCTTCGGAAGATGTTTCAAATCTGGTTGTGGAGTCATTCTATTTCCAATTAAGCAGTGGGGGGATTCAATTACAAGCTGTGGGAAGCGAAGAGTTTGTGTCAATAAACCAGCAGTGGTATTAAGGGTGTTTGTCTGGTTTGCAAACATTAACAGCTTGAAACCTAAAGGCGTATGCTTTTGAAATTATCTAACTCTTGCTTCTCATGTAGACAGGATTAAGACTACCTAAAACTCAGCCCGGGGTTTCCCTTAGAAGCATTGTTTCTCCTGGAACTCACAGCAAATTTGGGCATTAAGGTAGTATGTGAAAGGGCTCACTGGGAGCTTGTTAATGAGGTTAAAGCCGTCAAAAAAAAGTGGTGTCAGAAATCTACCCAAAAGAAGGCAAAATAATTGGTTGCAGGGTCTGGTTGGGGAGGGAAAAGAGTTTCACTTAAAATAGAAAGTTGTTAGAGATGATAGAACTTTTGGAAATAGATATATACTATGAACAAAACAGGAAACTGAGGTCTCAAAAGGTAACACCACCACCCAAGGTCTGACAACCAACTGTTAAAATAAAATAACATAGGGACCAGACTAGGAAACTCCCTGGAACAGACAAAACCATTTAAGCCTCATAAGCAAAACTAAATCTTATTTCATGAATGTAAATGAAACTTGAGCTATTTCTAGTAAATGCTTCTGATAATCATAAATGAAACATAAGTCATCTTAGTTGGTGTAAGATAATCAATTTTAACCAATCCTCTGCCATCTGGGAACCCCTTGTTTAAAAACCAATCACTGTAAAGGTTAAACAAATTTCTCATTTTTATTTCTTTTTTTTAAATGTATTTATTTATTTATTTGGAACATTTTTCTTTAGATTTGTTTTGGGGGAATTCTCATTCTTATTTCTTAAGCCATCCAGTAACGTCAGTCCTCTGAGCTTCATACCAGTTTAGGTTTGAAGTTTATGAACAGTTTGTTTCTCACTCAATAAAACACTCATATCAAGTAAAGCTCTCTGAATTTTCTTTTGACATAATTGACAGATATAAAGTGCCTACTGTGTGTTCGGTACTCTGCCATTAGTCAGATACACAAAGGGAATAAGCCTTAATATCTCCCCTTAAGGAGTTTACAGCCCAGCTAGGATCTATTTGTCAATCTGAAATTCTTCTTCTTTAGTTCTTTTGGCTAACCTAAAACATGCAAATTCCTTTGCCAAACCAGTTAATCTTCCAAATATTTCCATACTCTACTTTGTCACATTTCAGATGGTTTGTTTCACTGTTTTCCTATTTGGCAATACAATTTTAAACTGTTTTATTATAGTCAGCTTGGGAAGACATTTTTGCTCATAGGACTGGTTGAGAGTATTTAGCCTTTATGTCATCCCTTTTGAAAGTAAAATTTCCCTTTTAGAATGGAACACTTTTCCCCCAACCTATATTGTTTCTGTGAAGCTGGGAGTAATTTCAGCCTCTCCCAAATTACCACTCACTGTTCCCATGGGGGAGAGATTACATAATTCATCTGATTGGTGACTTCAAGAGAGAGAACCACGGGGGAGGGTTTAGCTCAGTGGCAGAGTGTGTACTTAGCATGCACAAGGTCCTGAGTTCAATCCCCAGTACTTCCTTTATAAATAAATAAATAAAAACCTAATTACCACCCCCTAAAAGAAAGAAAAAAAAAAAGAAGAGAGAGAGCCAGGCACACCTAACACAGCCCTTTTTCTCCTGCTCTGCCTGTATTCTAGGTAAGCTGGACATAAAGTCAAAGCCACCTTCAATGGTCTGGCTTTAAGTTTTAACTGAGGAGTGAAGCAGTAGCATGTCCTTTGGTCTCAGATTTAAAATAAACCATATCTTCTAATTGCTCTTTTGTTTTCATTTTTTTATTTTGTTTTTGCTTTTGGGGGGGTGGTAAGTAGGTTTATTTATTTATTCATTATTACTATTTTTTAATGGAGGTACTGGGAATTGAACCCGGGACCTCATGCATGCTAAGCACACACACTACCACTGAGCTCTACCCTCCCCGCCAGTTGCTTTTTTTGGAAGCAACGTTTAGGTTTTGACCTCCACCTGTCTGTTGGTCTCTCAGCTGGTTCCAGACTTGAGGAGGAGAGAAAGAGGATTTTACTGGGCAGAGGAGAGGCATCTTGAAGAACAAAACAGTCTTTGGGCTGAAGAGCCACTGTGTGGTAGCTATAGTTCACTACTGAATAGACTCTTTTTCAAGGCCGAGAGAACCATCTCCACTAAATAGCCCCAGGAGACAGTACTTTCCTGGGGAGCAAGGTAAGAGATAGGGAAAACAAATTCGCTCTTGCTTTTCTAGCTTCTTTCAAAAGACAGGGGATTAGCAGGGAAAAGGAAAGGAAGTGGGCAATGCACAAAATAAATTAAATCAGGGCCGCAAGCGTTAACCCTGTAAGCTACGAGAGACCTGTTCTGAGGAGGTTCAGACAAGTAGGTGTGGCAGGGTGGACTTTTGCTTCCACTTTTTTCTCCCTATTTTTTCTGGGTCTTTTGTCATTTGGAGGGTGTGTGTATGAGGGGAGGGGTGATCTTTGATGGATTAAAATGCTATCAATGTCTTTTTTTTTTCCCCCTCCAAATATATCTGTTCCGTTTTAGGTCAGGAGAAGCTCAAGTCTTTAAACTGTCACTTTTCCAGGATGGAATTAGGAACTTTACGTGAGTGTGTGTATGGGAATGTGTGTGTGTGCGCGCGCGTGCAAGTAAAAGCACATAGAGGCTTAGGTATGTGAGGACAGGGGAAGGAGGTAAGAAAAGAGGCAAAAAAGAACTGAGAAAATCGTTTTGCCAGCCTCCTCTCTTTTCTCCTCAAGGGAAGAGTCTGTAGTCTGAAATGCATTCTGTATGAAATTGAAGTAGGCTGAATAATAATGGCTTCCCAAAGATGTCCACGTCTTAATCCCCAAAACCTCTCAACATAGATTTTGCAGATGTGAATAAATTAAGACTCTTAAAATGAGGAGATGATCCTGGATTATCTGGGCAGGTCCAGTGAAATCCTAGGTCCTTGTAAGAGGCAGGAGGGTCAGAATCAGAGCCAGCGATAGGACGGTGGAAGGAGAGGTTGCAGTGATGTGAGGATGTGAGTCAGGGATTGTGGGCAGCCTCCAGAAGTGGGAACAGACAGGGAAACTGCTTCTTTCCTAAGAATCCCTGAGGAATGAGCCCTGCCAACCCATGTAGACATCCGAACTTCAGAACTGTAAGAGAATACATCTATGTTGCTTTTAGCCACTAGATCTGCAGCGAATTGTTACAGCAGCGATTGAAAACAAATACAGGGATGGTGAACGGCTAAGTGGCAAACGGATCGATGCTATTCTGGAAATTATCCCAATTTCCACATATTCGTGAGAAAGTAGCAATACGCCATCTCCTTGTACGTGCAGGACCTTCCTAAAAGCTAGGGCGTTGAAAAATATATGAGCTTTTTTGCCATGATTTTTCTTTGTACTGAGAGATTTTCAGCTGTGTTCTAAGACTTTGAAGTTTCTGGAAGGCTAACTGCCAGGGAGACAGCCAACACATGCTTCCTTAGGCAGAAGCTATGAGAAACTGGGAACGAGAATGAACCCCTTTGGTCCCCCCCCATAACCATGTAGTGAGCTATTACTATGAACAATCTCTTACACACGAAGGATCAGACTTACCGCCTAGGTCTGGGTTTAGGTAGAATGGAAGGTGGGTTTAATGTGAGCCGTTCGGAGAGCCTGGCAGTTTGCGAGTGTTGGCATTCATTACCAGACTAAAAGCCCATTAAATACTGTAGAGCCTTTCTTCTCTAAGCCGTTCAGTTCACTTCTTACATAAGGAAATAAGTTTAATAGCTTATTCAGGAAATAATTGGATTCTTAAAACCCTGAAATTAATTATAATATAAAATTATTGCATTTTTCCTTAAACAAAATAGAGCAGTAAAATTTTGAGTGTCTTAACTAAACTCATCTTTCTTTTTCCATATAAACTTCCATTTCAAAGAAGTTCAGATTTTAATAGTTCTTAAAAGTCTCTTTTTTAAGAAACTCTAAACTTTACTATTATAGTTAAAATTGGATTATAAAATCAATCTAATATAAATTGAATCATTAATTAAGTCAATTTTAAAAGAAATAATTCAATTTCATTAAGGAATTGCTACACTGATATTACAAAGTGAATGGATTCCTGTAATTAAAAAGCATTGAATTCCTTATGACCATTTATCTTTCTCCCTCTTTTAACCATTTTGGTGAATTTCTAAAATAGAATTTAATTAAATCCTGAAACAAAGACATAATTCAAAATTAAAATTCTACAGGAGAACTCACTGGCAAATCATCAGAGCAGGTCCCCTCCCCGCCCCGAAATGCTTGAGGAACCATTACAACATGACGTACTGTGTATGTAAAATGTTGAGGATGTGTGTAACGGAAGGTGAAGGTGTCATTCATAACCCACATCATCTCCCACCCCGTACGGGGACCCGTTTCTAAATGTCTTAGACCAACATGTATTAGGAGATTAACATTTTCTGGAAGTTTAGACCCCAGTTCAAACTACGTTTTCCAGTATTAGATTTAGTATTATTCCAATCATACATGAAAGAAACCACACATTTGGAAGATCATAATTTTGAGGAAAGTCTTTGAAGTCAAGTAGACGTCAGCTTGCCCTTTACCACAGGTGTTGAGCTTTGTCTAAACATTAATTTTACTGAGGCTCTGCTTCTTTATCTATAAAAAAAGAAAGGAAGGAAGGAGTATCTCTTGCGTGGAGCCGTTACGAAGATTACATGTAATGTCACCTGTCACCTGTCCACAGAAGGCCCTGGAACCTAGGAGATGATCAGTAAAGATTAGTTGTCCTCCCCTTTTGCCTTACACAATTGTGGAATTACAGCAAAAGAGGGAACATTTGACCTTAGTCATTTGGCAAGTGGGAGAGACTTTTTTTCTATCTTTGCTTCAAAATTGTACACCACAATTTCTGTTACTAGATTAAGTGGATATTTTTTATGTAAAATAAGCCTATGATAAAGTGGTTTTGATAGCAGATTTGTAAGCTATATTTAAAAAAAAATGTATATACATATGCGTGTGGATAATACTGCTATTATCTGATTATTCTAGAAATAAGATCTAGCTTATGCTGTTTTCCTATTTTCTCTTTGGCTTCATGGATTTATTAATTTGAATGACTTTCATCAGTGATTTCATCCACAGACCTGCATCTTTAAAGGGGCAATGACTAGGCTTCCTGTTTTGTTTCTCTCCAATAATTTGGACCACAGCAGCTAATTGCAGTGTCTAATTGTATCCTCAATTGGCTGATTGCACCCACAATTAACTAAATATAAGTACCAAGCATCTTGGTACATTCAGTTTTATGCTTCAAAGGGAGCCTGTGTGAGAGGGTAGTTGGCAGTTGGCTAGCATCGGGAAAACAACTTCTCAGACTTGGAATTGTAAGTCTAATTTTAAAGCTTCCAAATATCTTCTAGACGGCACAGTCCATAAAGCTGGTGACTATCTTAGTACACTTTCAAGGGCATAAAACCCAGATGAGTTGCAGACAGGCCACAGTTTAAGAAAAATATCAGTAGAGGCATGAGGTTCCACCTCACTGGATCTCTCCTTATAATGTGCTTGAGCAGCTCATGGAATGGTTGTCCTGATCAGTCTGTGTGCAGTCACGGTAGGCAAGAATAGAAGAACTGGGGCCCTCGTTTATTTTAATCCCATAGCAGATTTGATTGCCCTTCTTCCAACAATTTGAAAGGCCTCTGAGAAGTTAGTTGCAACAATGCATTTTAAATGCTGGTGCTCCCTCAAAGCAAGTGCCTTAAGAATTAACTGAAAGTCAACATAAATCCCACTCTGGAAATTGGGCAGGACACACCATCAGGACGAAAGCCTGTCCAGCCTGGGCTTGAACTTCCAAGTTAGCTCAAGACTTTGACAGATGTGCCAAAGATATTACTGATTGAACCACCACTTAAAGTAGGAATTAAAACTCAGAGCTTTGCAAAGCGTTTTCAGCAACCATTAGAATGTTGTATTGAAAGCAAATTAAGAAGCTGTGTAAGTCTTTTCTCTCTAGAGTAGTTAATTAGCAACAAAACAAAACCTAAGTTTCTTATATGAGTACTTGGAAGTAAACAGATTGGATAGCCAGAGAAGAAGAAGAAAGAGAGATACATAGGGAAGAAATTTCCAGCCTTTGTTTTCATCTCATAATTTTAGCCTGAGCAGCCCTCAATCCACCACCACCATGTCCAGCATAGTCCTTGTTTAATGGTTTCAGCAGCACCTTTCAGGACCTCATAGGATATGGGATTCCTAACTCAGAGATGAGTTCATTCCAGGCTAAGGACAAGATTTCCAATGCATATTAGCATTTCTACAAAATAAGCAATCATTGCACAATTTCGTAAATTTGATCTAGGCAAACAGACCCTAGAATTTATCCAGCTATGCAAACCATGCGCTCAGTTGGTTATCTCAGCTATTTATTCCCTTAATGCATTGAACACTCACCATCACCTTGTAAGAGACTGGCCTTTATGTATGTTTCTCAACTCTCTTGATAGATGAGATGAGATTAAATAAATAGATTTAATAAATATATATTCTAAAATATATATATATCTCCTTACCAGCTGAGAAGTAACAGTCTCTGTATGATAAACTAAAAACTTTGATAACTGTGTTCAGGGTTGATTGAGAGGGTAAGATTATTATAAAAATGTGGAGACTAAACAAATGTAAAAGAGATGTAGAGATACATGTGGTGTTCTCAAGTGTGGATGTTGTTAGTAAAGGAGACAAAGGGAAAGAGAGGAGAAAATGAAAGGGACCAGGGAAGTATGTAAGTGCAACCCATGATTTGGATTTTGGTAAGGCTGTTTTAAGACAGGTATGTTTAAGATGAGATTTTAATTCATTTTAGGTATGCAAAGCACACTGGTACCTCAGTAAGGTCTACTTTCTTCATGGAAAAATATGTAAGTGAACTGTGTGTGTGTTGAATCCAGTGTCCTAGGTTAGGGTCTATATAACATGTTTATAGAGGTGTAAACTCAGAAACAAAAGGGTCTGTGGAAAACTAAATTCCAAGGAACTTCCCTCAACGTAGAGAAGGCCTTAGACTTGCCCACGTCATGGACATGGGTGTTCCAGATAACCTTACGTAAAAGGCAAGGAGCCAGGGAGATCCCAGCTGAGATCTGAACTACACTCTCTTGAGGAAGAATCCAGGTTCTGCTAAACACACAGATATGCTTCTGAAAATAAGTTATTCCCGTGAGGTGCCTCCATCCTGGTAAGAGAGACTGTCATGGCCAAACACTGACATTGCAGTGTGATCTGTGCAATATCCAGAATGTGCACAGCTTTCCATGGCAGTTAAGGGAAAGCTCAAGCCGGGGACTAGTTCCTAGGATGCCCAAAGGCTCCCTGGTAAAGGCAAATTCTACAGCACGAGCTCAGAGAACATAGCCTGCTCTCTTCTACGAGCCATAACTTCTGGGAGACATTACACCAGAATTAGATGCATTAGGGTTTCTGGAGACCGTGAAAAATCAGCCTTCTTCTAGCCTATCCAGGATCCTGTTGAACAGTTGTCCTTTGATGCCCATCTCTTTCCCTGCTGGACCTTTACTTCAGAACTCTTCTAGATAGGCACTGAGAAATCTGAAGTAAAGGCTTGTTAATTTTCAAGAACGTGGAGTTTTAGAGTTTAGAAAGTTCAGAAGAGGTTTGCATGGCAATTTACAATTCTGAGTGCTTTATCAGAAACTATGTGAGGATCTCAAATCCATCACTAAAGGAACAGCCTAAATGTCCCTCCTTTACTTTTATCTTAGAAGATAAAGATTTTCTTAGATTTTCATTTTTCCATCTATGGGAGAAATATTCTACCTTGACCAGTAAGCAGGCAGCTGTCATTTATTTTTTGGCATCATTTAAAGTCCTCTAAATTCTCATTTTTAATTTTAATAATTTTGGAGATGTTCGCTTGTGCATTAAAATTCAGGAAGCTGGCATAGCCCTCGGCTTACCTTCAGGGCAAAACTGTGTGCAAGACATGCTTCTGTGAGATAATTTGTTTCCTAATTGGCATCCGTTTGCTGAAATACAATTAAAGTTATTGCTTTAATATTAACATCAACATCTTGATTGCTCTGTAAAGTATGAATATTTATAAATTTTTTCTTCCATGGCAGCTATCTCTTAGGCACCTTATTTTTTTTTTTTAATTTTTTTTGGTATTGGCAGTTTCTTATTTATGGAGGAGTTTCTTACAGAACAGTAAAAGGGACTGTTAACATAATAACATAAGGAGGGGCTGGTTAGTTTGCTGAGGTTTGAAACACTGCAGGGTTAGACCACTTTGACTTTAGAGATGGGAGAGGTGACATTCCTAGCAAACTGTGTTTGGATTCTGGAGTCCAACTTACTTGAAAACATGAGTTTTAAATCATCTCTTCTACCTGCATTGCACCATTATGATGAGAACTACATAAGCTGGATGGTTTAGTCCCCCTTATTGAATAAAAGAAATGTGTATTTGCATAGGCCTTTAAGATTTAAAGTAGACATTGCATCACTCTCAAGGGTAATTTAGAAGATGTGATATTTCACTAAGTCTTAGAGGCACCTTTTGCAGATTTCCTTACCTTTCTCTTTCTTTCTTTCTTTTTCTTTCTGTTGAGAATGAACTGAAACATTCATAGTTGCTTAAAAGCAAGAAGTTAAGAACATAACTGTAACTATGTATTTAAAATTAAATGATTACTGTTTATCAATAAAAATACTTAGATTACCTGTATTCACCATCAAACTCTTTTCACATATTTTCTAAATTGGAAAAGTAATATAAGGAATCATTCATGTTAAACATATCAAGTCATAAGAAAGTCTAAATACTAAAAATGAAAAGCACCCTCTCCTCTTTGAAAATCCAGTTTCCCTCTCTAGAGGCAACTGCAGTGAAGAGTTCTTCCTCTTCCTCTTCCTTTTTTTTTTTTTTTTTTTCTCTTTCTTTCCAGGAGATTATCTAAAATCATTAGGTGGGGCCAAATGAGACAGGCATCCTAAGGAGGTAAGAGGTTCTTCAGAAGTCCAGTGTTTTTATCAGAGCCACAGCAAAATCGAGGCCGTCTGTGCCAGGTTGGGGAAGCTACTTGATGTGGATATGAGAGTCCAAGAAGGAGGCAGTAGGGTTTGTACATAGTGAGGGCAGTGGGGAGGGAGAGCAGGAGACAGGATGCAATGAGCAGGGTCTTCTGCATACACACAAGTGATGGGGAGACCTGAAGCTACAATGGTTACTTGTAGAGTACTGATAAATAAGTAATGTATTAATTATAGTGGGAGCTTGATTTCTCACTGTCAGAGAAGGGTATTTTAAGTACAAAAAGGGAAGAAACTGTGATTAACTCCAGTGTTGAATTGGAAGAGGAGATATTGATATGAACTTACCATTTTCAATAGATAGAGACAGCGATTAGACACAAATATAAATATGAGATTTGTGTGCATGTGTCTGTGTGAATGTGTAAATAAATGTATTTCTAGCCCTATCCACTGAAAGAGCCTGTGAGCTATGACAACCAGTAGCAAAATGTATACCTGGTGCCCGGTCATGGTTTCTAAATATAACTTTCTACTAAGTGGAATCATGGCTCCTTGGAGAAAGGGCTGATTCCAAGGCCAGAAAATGTAAGCCAGAAAGTGTGCTAGAACATAAGAACGATGAGGGCATATAATAGATGTCAGCTTAAAGGGGCTCCCACTGGCCAAATCTCGATGAATTTCAGCATTACATTAAATAATGAAAGTAATGGATTAAACCATGGGATAAAAATAATCCATACAATTGTAGTGACATAAATATATGAATAAATTATTGAAAGTTTGATGAGGAATGGGATTTGCATAATCTCATAATACCTCCACCCTCAATGCTTATTATTTATAATGGGAAAATAACTTTATAATGGAGAACTCTGGAAACACCTCTTTCATCAAGTGACCAAAATTAGCATCACCTGTAATGGAATATATTGAATTTCAATGCCACCTAAGAGAATGCAGTGAAAGCACAGCATTGCTGCTATGATATTGTTGCCAAAGCTGCATCACCTAAATCTAACAATGAGGAAACATTAAACCTAAATTAAGCATGGCATTGCTACTATGATATTGTTGCCAAAGCTGCATCACCTAAATCTAACAATGAGGAAACATTAAACCTAAATTAAGGGAAAGTCTTCAAGGTAACTGGCCTGTCATCATCAAAAGAATCATCATCATGAAAGTTTAAAAAAGACAAAGAACTGTTCTAGATCAGAGGAGACTGATGAGGAGATGACTACTAAATGTAATGTAAAGACTCTGGAAGTTTTTGTTATGAAGGACCTTTGCTGGGACAACTGGGTAAGCTTTAATAAGGTGTATCTGAAGATTAAATGGTAAGAAGATACCAAAGTTAATGTCTTAATTTTTATAGTTCTGTCATGTTATGTAGGAGAATGTCCTTGTTGTTAAAAAATAATTTTAATTATTCCAGGCTTTGGAGCGATTTACTCTCAAATAATTCAGGGAAAGCTCAATTGTATTGTTTTGTGAATTTTCTCTGAGTTTCAAAATAAAAAGTAAAAGAGAGAAGTTCTAATGTGTTTCTAGAAGTACCATCTCCATATCAAATTAGTTGTGAGTATATAAGTGCTTGTTTATATTTTCTCTTACAAGTAAGAGAATGTACATGTTATTCTTCATTTGGCATTTTTCTCCTAGGGGTGATCTCAGCAATCACTGCATATTAACATATGTACCAGGCATTCAAAAGTATGTATTCATTTTTTAAAATGGGAAGTTAACCATCTGTTTCCTTTGAATCAATATCCTTAGCAAAACTCTACGGTCATATTCTGATCTCAATAGAGTAATTCTACTGCTTGTAGTTTGCATATCTTTCTTGGGCTTAAATGTATGTTGGTTCCTTATGTGTAACTGTTAAACTTGATTTAATTTTAATTGAGCTAATTTCAAATCGCCCTTTTCTCAGGTAAATTTAGTTAATGTGTGTTTGTGTGTGTGTGTGTGTATGAGAGAGAGAGGGAGAGTGAAAGAGAAAGAGAGAGTAAAGAGGGAAATATACCAAAATATTAATCATTGCATTCTTTCACCTTTGATATTTGATATCACAAAGGTTTAAAATAGCTTTATTTTTATCTCTAACTTAATGCAGTTTTAGAAGAAAAATAAAGAACATTGTAATATTTTTAAAGTATGATGCAGGTAACAAGGTACTCTTTGAAGCCTATGATTGTTTCATTCCTTATGTTGAGCACCCTTCCTCAGTGTACTAATCTCTGGTACCTGTTTTGTACAAAACTCTAAATGTGACTTGATAAACCCAGAGTACAGAGTGACCACAATGAAGAAAATCATGGTTCTAAGAGAAGTAGGTTAATATTTGCTACTATTTGAGTAAATGGGGCCCATTCTAAAAGTTAGAATTTGAGACTTACGCAGAAAAAACATAGAACAGCAGATATGGAAGGCTTGACCTAGCCCGTATCCAACAGACTTCACCGTGTATACCTCCCACTTACAAGAACCTGCCTGTCAGGCCTTGAGCCTTCTTTCAGTACCATGGAGAGCTGCCTAGCTCTCGTCAACAACAAGCCAGAAGTGCCAGAGAATTAACACCATGCTAGAACAACCCTCAACCTGTGACCTCCAGCAGTTGGTGTATAAATACTTCACTTTCCTTATTCACATAGAATGTCTGAAGCCTATGTTTTATACTGTTACCAAGACATTCCCTTCTGAGATTAGGCTCCAGTTGCCCACAGGCAGCTGGCTTAGAATGTGTTCTTTTTTTGGCTACCCTATGTCACTTCTCCACTTCCTGTCAATGTTCCTTGAACTTGCCAAGTCAACTACTTGCACTCAAATCCTAATCTCAGGATCTCCTTCTGGAGGATTACTGGCTGGAGTATTGGTAGCTGTTGTATTGATAGCAAGATAAGGAAGAAAGAAAGACCTTAATTAGAAGAAATGATCTCATTTAGGCATTTGAATATAGCTCATCATGACATAAGAGCTTAGAAATACTTATAGAATGTCAAGGCCAGGTGTACCAAAGTCATCTAGTGACCACCACCATCTGACTTTGAATTTCTTTTTTTCAAATTGAGGTATAGTCAGTTTACAATGTTGTATCAATTTCTGTACAGCATAATATTTCAGTCATACATATACATACATATATTCATTTTCATATTCTTTTTTCATTATCAATCACTACAGGATATTGAATATAGTTCCCTGTGCTATGCAGTATAAACTTGTTGTTTATCTATTTTATATATAGCAGTCAGTATCTGAAAATCTCACACTCCCAGTTTATCTCTTCCCACACCCCCCCTCCCCAGTAACCATAAGTTTGTTTTCTATGTCTGTGAATCTGTTTCTGTTTTGTAAATAAGTTCATTTGTGTCATTTTTTTTTTAGATTCCACATATTAGTTGTATCATAGGTTATTTTTCTTTCTCTTTCTGGCTTACTTCACTTAGAATGATATTTTCCAGATTCATCCATATTGCTGCAAATGGCATTATTTTATTCTTTTTTATGGCTGAGTAATATTTCATTCTATAAATATACCACAGCTTCTTTATCCAGTCATCTGTTGATGTATACGTTAGTTGTTTCCATGTCTTGGCTATTGTATATAGTGCTGCTATGAACAGTGGGGTGCATGTATCTTTTATAATTAGAGTTCTCTCTGGATATATGCCCAGGAATGGGTTTGCTGGGTCATATGGTAAGTTTTTGTTTAGTTTGTTGAAGAATCTCCATACTATTTTCCATAATGGTGGCGCCAAACTACATTCCCACTAGCAGTGTAGGAGGGTTCCCTTTTCTCCATACAGTCTCCAGCATTTATCATGTGAACTTTTTAATGATGGCCATTCTAATTGGTGCAAGGTGATACCTCATTGTAGTTTTGATTTGCATTTCTCTGATAATTAATAATACTGAGCATTTTTTCATGTCCTTATTGGCCATTTGTATGTCTTCACTGGAGAATTGCTTATTTTGGTCTTCCGCCCATTTTTAGATTGGGTTGTTTGTTTTTTTCTTATTAAGTTGTATGAGCTGTTTATATATTCTGGAAATTAAGCCTTTGTCAGTCACATAATTTGCAAATATTTTCTCCCATTTTGTAGATTGTTTTTTTGTTTTGCTTACGGTTTTCTTTGCTGTGCAAAGCTTTTAAGTTTAATTGGGTCCCCTTTGTTTATTTTTGCTTTTATTTCTATTGCCTGGGTAGACTTCGAATTTCTATACCATGTCCATTTCAATAGCTTCAACGACTAGAAATTCAGACCTTCTTGAGTTAAAGATTTCTACTTATTAGAAAACTCTTTTTTTTTGGAGAATAATTAGATTCTTCAGTCTTTGATTGAAGATACCAAATAATTAAAGTTTCTTTTCAATCTCAAACCTTCATAATGTTTAAAGACAACAACTGCATCTTCTTTAAGACTTCTTTTCTCCAGACTAATTTTCAATTCCCTCGGTTTATCCTTATGCAATATTGTATGAAGTGACTTCTTGATATCTCAGTATCTTGCTACTGGACGTGGTATCAGTGGGCTAATATTGCCCTGTTGTCATGAGAGTGTGTGTGGTGAATAGTTCAGGGAGGATCCTGATTGCTTAAAAATTGAGTAGGACTCTTACCTCTCTTCCATACATTGCACAATCAAGAGTTCCACCAAAGGTAATATTAGCTTTTTCTGCCACTGTTTGATCTGGAGACAATTTTACCAAGCCCCAACCTAACCCATTGGTCTCACTGTTCAAATGACCACTCAGCCGCCAGCCCATGGCCTTGCCTCTAGCATTGCCATCATCTGCATGCAGGCAAGTGATACTAATATAGCCAAGAAAATTCACGTTGCTCTAGCAAGAACCAATAAAGTGGAATTTTCCTTGTCTAACAAGCTTTGGAGACCTGTGACTTTTCTAATCCAGTTGATTACAGCAAAGAAAAGGGACTATGAGGGACCATATTGCAGTATGCACATGGAAATCAGTTCACTCCTGAAAAACCAGAGAGAATAACCAGTGAAATGAAGCCTCACCCAAGGGAGCAAAGAAAGCAACAGGATTCTTACTCTTTCTCACTAAAGTATCAGAATAACATCATCTGCATGGGCCCAGGAGTACGGTGGGCAGGAATACAATGATGTTTTATTTAAACTGAGTAACAATCCTTGCAAAAACCTCCGGACATCAGTAACACTTTGTGAGCGAGAGGTTTGAGGGCAACTCTTAGAAATAGTGCCAGTGAAGACAGCATCTGAAAGATGCAAGAGCAGGGAGCAACAAAGCATTAGACAGGTGAGGAGAGGTTAGTGGGGCAGCACCAATGGCTTGCGTCCTACTGAGCCTATGAGGTTTAATGAGGTTTTAAGGAAAAGGAAACAAATAGACAGGTGAAGTTTCATATTGTGAGTTTAATTCCTATAAGAGAGAGAAAGGCAACAAAAGCCCTGCTTATACTTCTCTTCAGAATACATGAACTTATTTGCATTTTTAAAATGTTCCCTAACGCCATTTGAGTCTTAGAGGAAGGTTCTCCTTCATTCTTGACTTACAGCCATAGTATCTAGAAGAAAACAACTACAGTAACCTAGTCTGGATCAACTTGGGTTGTTGTCAACCTGGCATCCTTGCCTCTCTTCCACTACATCTTCTTTGCATGTATCGTAGTATCACGTTCAGTCCTGTACACAATATTTGTTAAGCAGAGAGATACCAGAATCATGGCATGATGCCACACAATGTCCAATGAAGAAAAGTGGAAAGGATTCTTTTTTTTTTTTTTTTTGGAATATATAGTTTACATGTGTCTGTAAAATATAATATGAAAAATATTCTAGTAATTAATTGATTATGTCTGTCTCTCCCTCATGTATACAGCACTCTTGAGTGTGGTGATGGTTACTATCCCCAGCAAAAAGACTATTTTCCTTACATATAGAAGGGGCTCGGTAAATGCGGGTTAAAATCTTTGGTTGCACTTAAAATGGAAGTCCAGTCAGAGTTACCAGACTACTTCTATTGGCATTTTGTAAAATCATCCATCATATCATTCATTTCACTCCTTTGGGCTTCTTTTTAACCTGTTGGTCTCCCCTACCAGAACATGAGATTCCTTGAAGGTCATATATCATCACTGAATTGTTAATACCAGGCACATACTAGCCCTTCAGTAAAGACAGACAGACTGACTGAATGAATAAGTAAATGAATGAATGCCCTCCAACCTCTCACTGGAGCCATGAGATGAGTAAACTTAGGCAGTTTGTTTCCAATTTCTCCTTATTATATTTTAAAATTTTAAGTGGTGCTTTTAGGCTAGAAGACAAAGAACCGCTTCATGTTTATTATCATCTATTTCCTTGGTTTTTCTCTCCATCCTACAAGAAAATGATGCCTTGGTATTCATGATGACTGTTTTTCTTCTAGCAAGGAAGAAGTCTGCACAAGAGTCATGGCCGACTTGCATACTATAGTTTAAGAGATTTCTGGGCCCAATCAATCCCAACTTGCCCCTAGATTTTGAGAATGACAGGTATGTGAATGAATGACATCTTCACTGCACTAATTCATTTCCCCATTTCCCCCTTTAGCTGAACTGGTTTCTTTTCTCCTAGTGTCAGACTCTCTTAAATACCTTCCTTGAGAATCGAGACCTTACTTTCTCAATGTAAGTATATTTGTCAGACACACCTGCCAGTTTGTCCAAAGAATGCTTTGTCCAAAGTCTGTCCAAAGAATGATCTCATTGTGAGTAGCTGAAGTAGTCCCCAGAAATATGTGGCATGGCAACTGTGGAATCCTGTTTGGAAGAGTTGCTAATTATATTGCTTATTTTTTAGTAGCCTCCAATTGCATATTAATTCTCAGGCTGTTATCATTTGCATTTGCCTACAGTTGTAACAACTAAGTTTAGAGATACGTCATTATCACTGTGTTGAATCTAAATCCCATATGTACAACTGTCCTGCATCAATAGTAGAGTTCTTCTTTGATCTGGAGTGCAGCAGTCACTCAGTAGCTCTAAGGAATGTTGACTGAATTATCTGGCCTACTCTTTATGCTTTATTTCTTTAATTACATACCTATCACGTTCTAGACATTTTAACATATAGTTTTAGAAAGATTAAAGAATTTTGTCAAAATCAGAAGCTGATACATTGCAGAAATATATTTTCAATTCAGATTTTTATTATGCCAAAGCTTATGTTTATTTCACCAAACCATGCTGACTTTGTGTATGTATGTACTGTTGATGTTTAAGCGCATATTTTATTGTCATGAATTGACACATTCATGGCTAGATACGATAAGACTTTTGGAAATAAATGAAATACAACACTGCATAAACACATGACAGCTTTATAGATAACTAATTTTCAAGTTGTTTTTTTAAATTGAATATGTACATATTTCATTCACCCATTCATCCCTGACAAACTTAGAGATGCTTCTTGCAATGTATTCAGTTCCTAACATTCTTTATGGTACTACTTCCTTGGATTAGAAAAAAAAAATTGAAAGGCAAAGGTAGTCCCAAATGATCAAATGATCTCGTAGATGTTTGGACTCAGTATGTGCCTCAGTCTTAAGCTGTAAGGAAAAAAGATTCTGAGAATCATTTTACAATGCATAAGTCTATCAAACTATTATTGTATTGTGCATTTTAAATGTATTACAATTTATTTGTCAACTATAGCTCAATGAAGCTTAAGTTAAAAAAAAAAAACTTCTTGAAATTTTCCTGAAGCTCTCAATATTTTTTTTTCTATTCTAACCAGAGTTTTCCAAGATTTCAGTAGAGGTCAAAATCAGAAGCCAGAATTACTGAATGAACTACTGAGAAATCCGAAGTTGGAATCTGTTTTCACAGTACCACCCATGAATACCAGGCATGCTGTTTACAATTTAGTTTAACTCAAGCTTAAAAATGATAGCCAGTGCTTGCAAAGACATAGTGAAATAATCACACTTTTAGAAAGCTTCATTTTTATAATTCATTTAGTAAAGCAACTTGGCTATATAAGCCAGAGGTTAGAAATATTTACAAATTTTGACCTATTAAGTAGGCTTCTGTGAATAGAAAACAAAGGAAATATTCTGAATACAGAAAGGATGTGAGGAAAGGAGGAACACTGAAGTGCTGGGTCATGCGTTTTAACTACAGTACAAAATAGGGGAGAAAATATGAGTGTTTCCAACTGGGAATTAGGTAGCTTATGGTGCATCTACTTTATAAAACATCGTGCAGCCATTAGAATGATAATTTTGAAGATTCTATAATAACATGTAAAATGCTTTCGGCATCATATTAAGTAAATTGACTTTCCTTTAACTGAGCCTGAATCTGTAATCCCTTTACACCAAATCTGCCATGCTTTTGTACCATAGAAACAGTTTGCAGGATTTGAACTCCTATTTCTAGCCCCATGGCTCCCTCCACAACACGTCTTCATTAAAATCTAACAGCCTCTCATGCTCCTGGGAGAGAAGAGCATCTAAGTAGAGATGTAAAATTGATACAGGAGGGACGAGGAGCCTGCAGATGAACAATGCAATAGTTTAAGTCTCGGATGAAATTCTGTATCTTTTTTTTTTCCCTCCTTTGCTTCCTGAAGATCCTTTAAAATCTTATTTCTCAGTGAGTAATTTTGTCTTTATGGTACAAAAGATAATTCCCATACCTAATATTGTTTCTAAGCACATGTGAGTACCCTGCTGAGTTATATATGAGTTTTTTATGAATATGACACAAAATGAAAATTCCATTTCTCGAATTGAAAAAAAATGTAAATTGACTTTCACGCTCAAGTGAGTTGTTTCAGGGACGGGAGGAGGGGGATGGATTCAGCGCACCCTCTCCTCTATATTCATGTGGTATTGATGTAACTCTTCGCGATTGTTCTACATTTACAAACTTCATATTCAAAGAGTCAAGTAACCGACATTATTGATTTTAAACACATCTTAGTTTGCCCTCATCAAAAATTGTCTTACCTCGGGTAAAGGCAATAGCAGTCTCTTTAAAAAGACTGTAAATGTCCAAGCACTGTAAGTTTTAGTTTTTTTATTGTTCAAGTTAGATTCCTGGATAGTCTGTCTGCATTAAGCCTGTTACTTAGTAAGAAATGGGCAGCTGGCATTCTAGCTGTCATCATTCATAGTTTCTTCAATTTTTAGGCAATTGTTACAAAGCTTCCTAGATGGATAAACAGTGCTTTGATATCAAGGCAGGAGGAACTGTTTTTCGTGAACTTAGTTGATCGGTAATGAGAGTGTCAACCCTGCCAGAGCAAACAGTTATGAATACACACACATTAGTACTGAGATGTGAGAAGTTTCTCATGTTGAGCAAGAAGTTTTACAGAGAAAAGATGGTGAAAGAAAGAAAGAAAGAGAGAGAAAGAAAATACACACACACTGGTGATATTATAGCTCATTTGTTCACATCATAAGTATAAAGCATGAAGTTCACATGTTAAACAAAGGGATGTTCACACCCAAAATGACACCAGTTAGCCATTCTTAGATAAGGTCCACGTGTCATATTAAGGTCCAAAGCTGAGTACTTCAGTGAAGGACATTTAGTTCTTCAAGATGGAGTTATGGTATCAAACACAGGTCCTATGACAGCAAAGTCTCCCACTGTGTCATTACACAGCAGGAGTGCACCTCTGTGGAAAAATGTGGACAGACACATGTTAACAAACACATGCATGTGCGTGCACACACACACACACACACGCACACACACAATGTCTCTTTAATGAACAAAATCTATTAAATCAGCCCAATCTCTTACATCTATTCCTCAAAGAAAAGTGTTGCATCACACTTCCTAATGTTTCTGTAAACCTACTATACCAGGCGTATAATCAGTTCTCAATATCCTTTAAATGTGTGAGTGAGTGTGTATGTGATCATGTATATAGAGTGAGAAGGTGTTAAATCTTCTTTAGATATGTCCTAGAGAAATACTTTATATATCTTTTGACTCCAATAATTCTTACACTTCAATAAATTACATTTTTGCCCAATCGATAGTAAAAGGTGATATCTACACACTTCAACAGAAAGAGAGTTGAGGGAATAGAGCTGGAAAGTGTCATTGATGTCCCTTGTGGAAATGTAAAGTTCTCACTTCCTGATGGCTCTGTTTTTAACAAGAATATGCTGGCAGAGTTGCCAGGGCACCGATTGTTCTAGAGTACTTTTTATTACTCTATTCTGCATGAACCATAAATACAAGTATGTGAAGGAATTCCAAGTGCAGGCTAATTTTTTTAAGTGTCTTTCATGGCAGCCTTCTGGGGTTATTGCCCATTGTTTGTGACATTATCCATCCTTCCAGAAAGGAAAATGTAGCATTTATGGGAAAGAACACAGACTTCCAAGTAAAAATTAAAACAATGTGTTTAACCAACTATATAGATAAGAAGTGTTCCAGCGGGCACTATTATGATAATTGAAACATTAGGGTGATTCCGATTTCAATAGGCTCTTCACCATCACCATGAAGTCCATTATGTGCCATAGCTTAGAGCTGTAAAAGCAGTAGTGTTAGAAAACACTAGACGGCACCTGGCCAACCTCCTCATTCTAAGGATAATAACAGAAATGTCTTAAACACTTCTACTATAAATTGTCTCTCAATGACATCAGGAAACAGAAAGACTACATTCTGAATGAAGGATTCTGTATAGGTATCTAGCCACGTAACTTCACTATAGATGGTCAATTTATGTGATAGAACAACTCAATAACAAAACTTGTTTCTGGGGAAATCTTGAGCCTCTAAGCCTTAGACAAATTGAAAGCTTACCTGCTCTTTTGTGTTTTTATTTTTCTGTTTGTTTGGGGGGTTTTCTGCATTTGAACTGAATAATTTCATGATCTTAAGTTTATACTATTAGTAGTATTAGTATTACTGTTGCCATATTTATTTAACACGGCATATTTCTAACTGAAGTTAATAGCTGGATTGACATTTGTGAAAATACCCTTAAAAGAAGACAGCCTTTCATGAAGGAGAGAGAATGGCTCTGTTATGTTACAGTAGTAAAAATTTCTTGAGAATGTAATGTGATACTTTATTTTTTATGACATTCTTAATACCCTTTCTTGCTGAGACATTTTCAAGGGAAAAGAAACAGAAGACTAAGGTGAACTTATGCATGCATGGAAATCACCCAGTGAGCATGAATTAGACAAAAGATAGAACCACAAATAGTACCAACTGTGAATGATCAGGATTATTGGATACCAAGTCCCTGAATGAATCTAGTTCATTGATCAAAAAGGCAAATTGGTCTTGGCAACCTTCTGAATATCAGAAATGGGATTTTAAAAGTGATTAGTGTTTGTATTATGTGGTCCAGCTCAAAATTACATGTAATGTAAATTTCCTGAGAATCCTCTAACTTCCAAGAACAGCACTAAATGCTGAGCAGACAAAGATAAGTGAGACAGAAGCCAGGCTAATGAGCAACTCCATTTGGTGAAGTCACCACCCAGATATAAGTATCTGAAAGATATGCCTACATTGTAAAAAGCAACCAAGCTAAAAACATGAGATTTCCCCCCTATGGAAATCAAGTAGGGAACAAGAGCTAATGCTTAAGTAATTTTTTAAGGGGGATGTAGAGTTCCATGTAGAGAAGCAAGATGGGAGAGAATGTTCTTGACATCATGGGCATTACATAGCAAAATAGTTCTTCCAGTATCCAGGCAATTATTAAAGATAAAGGTGGGTTGTCAAAATGAATATAGTGGTCCACTTGTGGCAGAGGTAGACCTCTACTTCTTGACCTTAGTTTCGGGACTTGGGTCATCCATTCCCTGCTTCTTTCTTATCCTGAATGTCCAGGTTATAAACCATCATTTTTCTGTGCACATTTTGTATGCCAATTGTAAGTGCATGGGTTCTAGCATAGAATCTTCTAAAGTGCCCAGCAGAGGGGTCAGATACAGGTGCCACATCTAAAGGGCACATTGTACCTATTACAGCTGTGTGCATTTGATACGAGAGTTTTCTGAAAGTGGTAGCAAACAGTCTTAAGGAATGAGTGCCTTATTGTTAATTCCCAAAGTATTCTATGGGTGGGGGTGTCCTTGCTGCCAAGACCCCACACAATCCAAGGAAGTAGCTGCACCGTCAGGAACTTCTCAGTTCAAAATTCTTGCTGGGAAAAGAAAGATGTATCACTATCTCTGGCTGTGTGAGAAGTATCCTAGGCTTCACCAGGGTAGGAAATTTATGTCTCCGGAATAAAACCTTGCCCTGTTTTCGCCACCTTGTCAATACTGTGAGAGCTGCTTTCATAACAGGTTTTGTCTTGTGTTTGGAATTTATATTCCAATTGTGGACACATTCTGCATAATCACCTTCAGCTGCCGTCTCTATCTTAGTCTAGGTGGCATTTGGAGGAGAATATGTCATTGGGTCTGAATAACTTCCTTGAATCCATTTTTATATTATACTCCCTCCTGCCTTTGTCCATTCCTACTTGTGAAACATTGTTTTCTATCCCTTTTTAACTCCTGCTTTAGTATTCAGACTGTTATTTGACAGGGTTTCCCCAGCTTTAGACACCCTCTGGGTGCCCTCTCCCAGCATCTGGGTTTTCGTCTCATATTTCCTCTCTCCATTTAATCGAGGCTTATAAACTACCGAAGACATTACTATCCAGGGACCAAAATGCCCTCCCTGTGGAGTCATTTTGCATTAGAGAACGTAGATGGATATTTTTATTGACTACTGACCTCTGTATGAAGGGAAATATTTTTGCCTTGAGCAAGGTAGCATAAGTGGCTTGGACCATGGTTGGAGCTGGATGTGGGAATGCTGACACCTTCCAGAGAAGATGTGGTGGTTTTCAGTGTATTTGTAAGGATACACAGCATATTCAAGACTTGGGCTCTCATTATTTGTGCTGAGTTTTCTCCTAATTCTTCTGTGCCTCAGTCTACCCTGCCCTGGGATGCTGTTACTTCCTGAAAGAATGATCATTTTGATCAGAAAATTTGCATTCTTTACAATATTCCTAATTTTTGCTCTCAGAACTAACATGAAAGGCTGGTTATGTCTCCCTTTTCTAGTGAGGTACAGTGGCTGCTACCCCAGAGAAGTACAAAGCTCAGACCATCACGATTGGGACAGGAGGCATTCATGTGACAATCAGATAATGAGCTGCGAAATCAGAATTTTTAATGAAACTCCATTGTCTGCTGTACAGATGAGACCATGTCACCCTCCCGAACAAGCAGAAACATTCCCGGATTGATTGAACCATCTTTACTGAAGCAGTGTCTCCATTTATTTTGCTGGAGCCTTTAACCCCTAAGAATAGTAGCTGATTGTAATTGCATAAACGGCATAATATTTTAGAGACCTATGGAGAACTTGTGTGGAACTGAAGCCTTTTTTTTGAGCACAGCCAGCCATTGTATCTAGTTCTTATTCATTTTCCTGATTTCATTACTAAGGATATTTGTATGGAAATGGATTAAGGTTTATAGGTTTATTTTATTGTGTTGTAGATTCTGCTGTAATTATACCACTGATGGATTATATTAAACTGCTTTGCAGGAAGCTTTCAAAACATATTAGACTCTGGAAGTGCTTTTGATCTACAAAACCTGCTTTTTTTTCGTCCCACATAGAGTTACTGAGAATCTGCCCCCACTTAGTTTACACACACCTTCCAATGCGTATCATTTTTCTCTTCATTTTTAGGCTGAAAAGGCATTAACTTGGCTGTGGTAAATATACTTGAAATACCCTCCAATCCCAAGTATATAAATGTTCATAGAAAAACAAAATTGAATAAGAAGAAGAAAGAGAAAAAATAAGTTTGGTTAGGCTTACAGTATTATTTTTTATATTTACCTATGACATTTCAAAGAAGAAATTCTCTAGGATATAGAAGCATTGTCATGAATGCATTATTGGGGTGTAACATTTTTGGTATGACCTGTGATTAATTTCTTTCTAAGGAAGTCTGTGATTTCTGAGGGAATGACAGAGGACAATGTGAACAAACATCTCCTATCAAGATGTCATTAGACTGGAATTTATGGACCATCTATGTATCCCATCAGATTATAATTGGGGGCTTCAATACTCAGAAAGAGTTTCCTCTCTGTTCTTACTCCCTCAGTTTAGGAGGCTGGGGCATAGATTTTTTTTCAGCCCCAATTTTTTTTTATATCTAAGACCAGACTCTTATAATGTCTGAACTTAAGAGCCAAGTCTCTGGTCCAAAGGAAGTAAGCCTGAAGAAATCTGACTAGTGAGGGCAAGTAGGATTCAATAGGGAAGAGTGTATAGTCCTCCCCTCTGATCATCAAACTGGTAGATCCATTGCCTATCCCATATTTCCGTGTGGATATCAAATATTACCTGGAACTGAACCAGTTCAAAAGGAATGAACACATCTTGGTTTCTGCAGGAAGACCTACTCCTACCGCCGTAAGCCGAGAATTCTATTTCTTGTCAGGTTTGTCCCATCTCAAAAAATGGCATCACTGTTTCTCGGGCCAAACATACCCAGTTGGTCTTCCATCGCTTTTCCACAGATATTTCATCCGGGTCAAAATTGAGTCCTCTAGGCTATAATTTCAAAACTGATCTCAAGCGGGAAGGGTATAGCTCAGTGGTAGTGTGCGTGCTTAGCATACACAAGGTCCGTGGTTCTAACTCCAGTACCTCCATTAAAATAAATAAATAAAATAAGTAAATAAATAAACCTAATTCCCCCCTCCAAATAACAACAAAAACAACAAAAGGTAATAATTTTTTAAAATTACAAATTAAAAAAAATTGATCTCAAACTGACCAAGTGTCCTAGTCTCACCTCATCTAATCAACAATGATTTATTTTCTGGATTACGGAAGTAACATTCTTCTTAGCATGTGTTCCCTACCTCCACCCTTGTGTGTCTATGGTATGTTCTCCACTGGAAGCCAGAGCAATCTTCTAAAATAAAAAAAATCAGAGCACGTCAGTCTCCTGCTCACAACTGTCTAGTGGTGCACAGCGAGAGCAGAAGTAATCCCAGACCTTGCCCCGGAGCCTGCTCACCTCCATACTCCCGTTCCCCTCCCTCACTTCCCGATAGCATCCTCAACCCTTCTCTCCTTTGCTTAATTCCCTCAGAAATGCTGTCATTGCTAGAACACACTCCACTCTATGCCATACATAGCAGCACATATGTTCTGGTACTTCTGTGTGGAATGTTATTTCTCAGCCTTGCTTCCCATTCACTCACGTCTCTCTGCAAATGTTACCTCCTCACACATGCCCTTTATGACTACCCTATCCAAGGTGACTCCTCCCCCTTGTGTCTTATCCCCTATTTCTGCTTCATAGCAATGACCTCTATATGTATATTTCATTTTCTATTTAGTTATTTACTTTCTTATTCTCATTTCTCACTGTAAACTGTAAAATTCCAGGAAGATGGGGCTCTTCGCCTCATTTACTGGTGTTCGACATTTCCTAGCTTCGTGCCTGGCGCATGATAGGCACTCAGTAATTATTTGATGAATGAATAACCAAATCAATGAAGGAGACAAAAATAAGTGAAGGTTGAGTCCTGAGGGATTTGAATTTTTAAAACCTGAGGTAAGGTAAATGAAAAGGAAGGACTAGGAAGATCTGAGAAAAACCAGGAGAGCTTCAAAATGTAGTCAACCCTTGACTTCTCTTCCATGAATATGTATTCCAGTGAGATGTCCAGTACTTCTTAGAAAAGAAACAAGTCATCAAACTGGCATTTGGGAATGGAGGGAAACACAAAGGGAAGCAGAATCATTTAGAAGCTGCAGACTGTCCCTTTAGCAAGTGACTGGATGCTAAATTTAATTGGATGTGCTCCACTAGAGAAAATAGTCTACTCATTAAAACATCAATACTTGAAGTTCCAAGCAATCTGGCATCTTTTTTCAATTACAGTATGTGCAAAAAAGACTCGTACAATATTTCATCCCGATGAGTTTTTATCCACAAATTTGTATTGGGCCTGCAATCTGTGGAGATAAGAATTTTCTAGACATTGATCACCTGCTTTTGAATCAATGTTATAAGCATATTCATATTTGTAAAACTGATGGAATGTTATATTCTAGTCCCTTGAGCTTAAATCAATTCTGAACACATATTTTTGTAATCTTTTAATTTTGATTTGGAACTCAGAGATCAGCTTTGTGTAATATAAGCAGTCCAAAGCCTCAGGTTTTTGCCCTAGATTTAAACTAAAGTAACTCCTTAACCTTAAGCTGGTCCTTCAAGTTAGATTTCCAAATATACAGATTAGAGATTGTTCCCAGGTCAGTTTTGAAGACCAAATGAGAAAACATTTCTGCCTGAATTTTATAAATTTTAAGATATCGTTAGTTATATTATTACAACAAATGTTAAAGATAAGGCAGAAGTAACCTTAATAATTTTGATTTAAAGAACTGTTGATTTATGTATCAGTTTGGCAGTAAAATGTAAACTGTGTCCTGCGGTCTTCAAAATCTGATACAATATGGCTCCTAACTACTGCTGACCGTGTCACACCGGTCCCACATTCCCCCTAACGTGTCAGGCTCATTCTCACCGTGAGGGTTCTCATTTGCTGTTTCTTCTTCCTGGAAATTTTTCTTCCTCTGGATGGTTAGGTCCTTTGCCAAATATAGAAGGCGCCTCAAATAACATGTCCTCAGAAAGACACTTGACAGCTCTATGTGAAGACCAACCCCCTTCCTACACACCTTCACAAACTGGTGCTTACTTGCAAATGTCTGAGTTGTGTTGACTTAACAGCCCTTATACACTAACTGAATTTAGGCACTTAAGTGTTTCTTTATGTTGAATTGATTGATTGATTGATTGATCTCCTGTCATGCCTCACTCACTCTTTACCAAGGAATGTCATTTTCATAAAACAGGAACTCTTGTTCATTCATAAGGCCTTAGTCTTAGATTTACGGCTATAGAAGGAAGGAAAGGAGGGAGGGAGGAAGGGAGGAATTTTTTAAAAACCTATAATTTGGGAAATTTTTGTGAGGAATTTATGAAATTATTCTGCATATGTTTAATGCCTAATTAATAATAGTTGTAAGAGTTATGATTATTTTTGCCCTTGTTAGCATTGTGTAAATTCATTCCTCAGGGGATAGCAAAGCACATCTTAAACCTTGGCGTGGATCCCATTATTCCTAGGAAATTCCTAGGAAGGGTTAATGCCATGCTTAGCACTTAGCTCTTACTCAGTTACCAGTGGAATAATCAGTAGTGTCATGAGCAACACCATGAGAAACAGCTGAGGGAACTCATACCTAAAATTTAGGGAAGAAAAATTAATCTGTAAAACCTAGGATTTCTGAACCATTAACTTAAGGTCTAATCCTTTGACTTTGAAAATTGTAAAATGTATTTTTCCCCCTCAGGCATTTCATGGTTTATGTATTACAAATATATTTTGAGATTATTGTGGCATTTTGGTTTAGCAAAAGATCTATTAATATTCAATTATCAGTGAGATTGTTTTAGTTTTCCCATCCCTGGAGAAATTTCAAACTCATCTGTCTTTTGAGCCTGCAAATTGACCGGTAATCCCCTAGTTGTCTCTATGTGTGTTAGAAGAAGATATTTCAAAAATTGTATACTAGACGTAAGTTTCTAATGATTTACCAATAAAAATAAGGCATCACATGATTTTTGGCAAAAAATTTTTAAAGGTAATGCGTAGAAAGATAATAAGATAATAGAAGTAATTAGAATCTAGTAAATAAGGGTCTGATTTTAATATAACAACAATGATAATTATGAAAAGAACAATTATTGTTATTATTGTTGTTATTATGATGTAGAAAATTGAAAGTGTTAATCATGGAGATGTTTCATAGCAATCATTTTGCTGCTTCTCAGGCAGCCCTCTATATTATAGACATGCAAGACAGGCAGAAAAATAGGATTAAAAATTAAGAATAAAATAAATACTTCTTTTTCAGCATCGATTTATTCAAAACTCTTCTATGTCTTAACAGTTTAGGTGGTCCTGATGACTCAGTAGAGGCTGAGCTGGAAGAGGTTCAAGTTGTATTTTAATAGGGCATGTCTGAGAAGTTGCAATTTGCAAATGAAATACTTATCGTAAGCATTAGGAGGTTTAATCTGAAAGGAAACTGTTCTTAAGAGAATCATCTTGAATCATTTCCTTGTAGTGCTAAGTGTACTATGTTATATGTCTTTTTGAACTAAGTGATAGTCCAATTAGTATTTGAAATTCCTGAACATTCAGTTCTGGTGACTGTGCTCAAAACAGGGCCTGTGCAGGAAGTTCTCGCAATGAAGTCAAAAGAAAGAATTCCTTGATGACTTGTCCTTTTTAAGTGTTAGGTGCTTTATATTCTACTGATTTGCTAGTTATCATTCAATTTCCCTTTTGTGAACTACCTGCATAATTATTTTTACCTTTCATAGGCCTCCTTTTGTCAGCTCCTCAATTCCAAAGATTTCAGAACTTTTCAGAAAAAAAAGCCATTGTTGAATAAAGCCTGCAGGAGATCCTTAATTCATTCTTTCACTTTGGTTAATTTTCTTTGTGTTTTTCTCATTAACAGTCTTCTTTAAGGATTAGATTGAAAGAACCAGGTGTATTATTCCATATGACCTTATTAGTTGGGATTCAGTGTTTGAATACTAATTACACTTGATTTACGGGTAGAACTTTAGTTTATGGTTTTGAAAGTTTAGTGTTCTTTTATTCTCTTTAGCATCTACTTGAGAATTTAAAAGACTAAGACATTACACAGACAAAATGGACATTTTCTAAATTTCCATTAGGAATAAAACTAAAACTGGAATTTCTCAAAAGCTAGCCTAGGCATTCATTGAAGCCAAATCCAAGATAAACCCTATCATTCTGAGTTTCAGAAAGTTTAGTGAGAGGATGATAGGTCTGAGCATTTCTGTATTTCTTGATTTGCATGTTTTGAAGCCATAAAATCTTTGTTCTTGGAACCTCTGTATGAAAACAGTATCAGTGCTATGCTATTGCCTGCTACATGTGGTTGCAGTAAATAAGTTCTTAAAAGATTTGAGCACATGGATCTACGTGTGGATTCTTTACGTGTGTGAATTCACCTGATGAGATAGCAATAAGGCATCTGGTAGGCAATGATGATGCCTGTTTACGCTACTGAAGTACGTTTGGACCGAGGATTTATTTGTAAATGTGCATCCCTCCACTTGTACGTAGGTGTAGTCACTCCTATGAGAAATACTAAGCATTTTGAGAAATAGTAACATGAATCCCAAATAGTTCCTGAAAACAGTATAGGTCAGGAACGATCGGTGTAAAAATAAGAGTTTAACACATGGGACTACGGGAGTGGGGAAGAGGGCATTTGGGGCAATTTAAAATGATACGTTATCTGAGTCAAGTCTTGAGTTCGTCCTCTCATGATTGGAGGTAAGAAAGAAAGATAGGTAACCAGGCTGAGGGCTTGGCATCACCAAAGGCACAGGCTGTGAAACACGCCCTCACCTGAACATGCCAGAAACTTCTCCCAGCTGATACCATGAGGTTGGAACACTTTAACAGCATTGCTACAATCCATCATTTTAATTTGTTATCCTTGTTCTTTGCTTAGTCAAATAGTATCCATATTGCTGTTATTCTCTATATTTAATGTTTACTTAAATTTACTAACATTTGTGTAACCTGATTTTTTCTTTGTTTCTTCCTATGTCTCAGACCTCTTATCTGAAACTTCTCTTCTGCTTGAAAAAAAAGTGCTTTCGAATTTTCTTTGATGAAGTTCTGATGTGATGGATGATCTAATTTTTTGTGCCTGATATGCCTTTTTTCTTTTTTTTTTTTTTTTCTGTTATCACTCTTTATTCCTTACTTAGAAGAGCTTGTGTGTTTATAATTCATAGAATTATTCATCTGTGGGACTGTTGGGTGCTTTCTCTTGATTTGACCTATTCTAAGCCTTCACCTTCTTTCTCTCCTCACCCCCCACCCTCTCTTGCTCTCTCATCTTTAGTGCAAGTCCGAGGATGGAGAATTCTCTTTTGTGTGTGTATGTCTTAAATGTCTTTATCTGAAGAATATTTTTACCAAGAATTGAATTGCAAGTGGGCACTTTCTTCTTTGCTTTCTGTGTTTTTTTTCATATTGAAGATACCATTCCACTTTCTCAGGCATCCAATGTTCTTGTCAATCAGACTTCTGCTTCTTTGAAAGTAGTGTTTTATTTTTCTTCTGGTCTTTTTAAGATTTGCTTTGTCTGCTTTCTCTACTGGTTTACTATGATATGTCAGGTTGTGAATTTAGTCTGAATTATGTTGCTTGAATATTTCTGAGGTTCTTAAAACTGAGGATTATTATCTTTTTTTTTTTTTTTTTAGCTCTGGTAATGATCAGCTGAGGTCTTTTCAATGTTCCTTCTGCTCTTATTTTTTGTATATTTTTCTTCTAGTATTGTCCAAATTTATTCACTCATACTTTTCTATATTTCAGCTTCTCTTTGAGTTTGCTGTGTTTTGTCTTTCTATGTTAAAGTCCTGATCTATATACCTTTCAGGTCACTAATTATGTTTTCTGCTTCGCCTAAGCTACCAGCAGACATGTCCAGTAAATTACTAAATTTAATTTTTTTTTTATTTCTAGGATCTCTGTTTGCTCTGTCACCTCATATTTTCCTGTTCCCTGCACATATTTTCAAGCCTGCTGTTGATATTTTAAAATACAGTTAGAATTTTTTAGTTTGTTGTTTTTTTTTTTTTTAATAATGTTGGTTTAATGGTTTCAATATGTAAAAGCCTTTTTCTGCTCCCTATTGTTTTTCTGCTGGTTTCACTCATACTGTCTTATTTCCTTTTGTGGCTGATTAATCTTTGTGCTGGCCCTTGCCTTTGAGAAAGTGTGCCAATTTCCTGAGCCCTGGCATAAATATGCCTTTTTATAGAGGGAGGAAGTGCTTGATCCTGCTTGGTGTCTGGGGGAACTATTATTTGGGGACTCCCTTGAACCAGTCTTATGACTTGAATTTCCTTGTTCCATCTAGATTATATATCAGCGTAAAGAAAGCTGTACTGTGGCTAAAACATCCAGAGAAGACTTTGTGTTTTTCTCTCCCTTCTCACACTGGTCTCAGCATCTAAATATTCTTTTCATTGGGTTTTTTTTTTTTTTAAAGTAAAGGAGGAGGAGTATATTCATGTTTGCCCATCCCTGAAATTTTCAACCAAAGAGCAGGTGTTCTACAAGACTCTTAACCTTCGATGAGACTGGCCTCCCATTTGGTATTGCTCCCTCTGTAAGAATGACCCAGCAGAGCCCAGGAGTATGATATTGGCAAAAGCCACCCAGTGACAGTGGCTTTGTACTTCAGCACGTCAGCATTCTCCCTATCTTTTCAGATCTACAGATCTTTTAAGATGATTTCTTTCCTAAATCTAATATTTGTGCCAGGTTCGTAGGAGAGATGATTAGGATGACCTCATGCATTGTACTGCACTTTTCACTGACTGCTCACTCTCCCATTTCTGACCATGATTTCTGTCATTATTTTTGCACATTATTAAATTCTATGAAGTCTCCTCTTACTTCAGGTTCTAGATTCTTTATAAAACATAACAGAAACCAAATAATGAGCTCTGCTGAGTAACTCTGGTATTTTTCCTTTTTCTGTTGACAGAATTTTGTCATTATTTTCTTTCCTTTTTTAACAGTCTTATAGTTTGATAATCATCCCTTTCCATTATATTACTTTTCCCTCCATAAGATGGGGCATATTTGTGTGACTCATAAGTTTTCACTGGCACTAACTTACAATTCTTGACATTAAGATTTGTTTTGAAATACCTATATTTTTTTTTCAGGAAATCAGAGCAGTAGACAGAAAGAAAACTGTGGTATTTAAACACAACTGTTGTTATCATTTTGGAGTATTTCAATTTTTTAGTAGACTTTTCATTACAAAGCTGTTAAGCACAAAATGATATATTTTTCTCTTTATGCAACACATGTAAATGTTCACTTGGTAATGTCACCTCTACTGGTTTATTGCTGACAGTTACTAATGAATGCATAATGTTGCATTAACTGGTAGGTTCAAGTTAAAAGGTAATGCTTTGAAGATGGTTCATCTGGGTCTGACTTCTAGATCACTATTTATACCAGGGCAATTCCCTCACATTGTTTAGAATCCTTGTAGTAAATAAGGATAATAACAGTGAGGCTTATTATATAAGATAATACGTATAAACACTCAAGGCATGTTTCTGGAACATATTCAGCACTCTGATGTTTGCCACTTTTAAGAAGAAAAATTCTGCATAAGCCAGGGTATAATAATACACAGAATTTTGCTTATGTTTTGGATTTGGAATGTTCCCTGCATTATTATTTCCACAAAGTTTTAGATAAACAATGTAGAAAGCTAACAACACAAACCAGTTGAAGGTCTCCTTTTTCTGGAATCTTCTGACTCATCACGTTAAGAAAGTTAGACTCCACTTCTGCATTGAGAGCAGAATTAAGCTGTATGTATATAGGAGGGGAGTGTTTTCTTATTACAACATGCTTTGGTCTGTTTCCCAGTTTCTCAGCATTGGTTCAGATGCTGATCAGGAACTTTTTTTAATGTTGTGCATAACGTCTATAGTGATAATTAATTAACAGCTTCACCAGGCATTTATATTTCTACTCTAAATTACATGGATTATTTTTCTCCATACGTAGCTGTGGTAGATCTGTAACTGTCTCAGTACAGGCCAGTTGGACAGACTGATCACTTCTCACAAACAGCATCTGTTTTGTGGAGCAGTCAACCCTGCAGCTTTTCATTTTACTGAGGGAGCAGCACAAGGTGGACAAGGGATCCCCCCACATTTATAGAATGCTAGATCACAGCTAGAAAGCTTCTTAGAGGTCACAGAGTCACCAAGATTCTTCTCCATCATGGCCAAGTGGTGGCACATAGCTAGTCACTGGCATCACTTGGAAAAGCCAGTTGGCCCTTAACTGGACAATTTTAGTTTGGTTATTTTATGTGTCTTATTGAGTGTCTCATCAGTGATTCAAAAGACTCTTGTAATCCCCCTGGATCTTGAATTCTGAATCCTAATGACTTTCCCACAGTACTTACCCCTTTGAAGAGCTGTTCTCCAAGTTTTTCTAAATTCTTCTTAGATTTTATACTGCATTTATATTCACTCTAATTTCCATTATTCATGAAGGTATGCAAACAGTTGTAAAACCTCAAAATGTGAGCCCAATGATTTTTTTTAAATTTTCAATTCAGAGAATATTTGGATTAAACCTACTCTGAATTGCCCCCTAGACGTTAATTTTTAGTAGTTGTCTTGTCAAGGCTTTATTTTGCTTTTGTTCACAGACAGGCCACAGATGTGAAATTTGGCTGCACCAATTGGAAGACCTTGGCAGTTAGAAGGAGAAGCTCTATTCAAATCGACTTAAATGAAGAGGAAATAAAGGAAATATATGACCTCACAAAGCTAGGAGTCTTGTTAGAGCATGGTATATTAGATGAGTATAGGTTAAGCTGTTGAAACAATGAGACCTGAAAATGTAGTGGTTAAACAAGATAGGACATCTATTTCTCAGGATGCAGGTGGACCACACGTCTGCCGTACATATGGAAGTGGACCGTATGTATGTGGACTATTCACAGCAGGTGCGTAGCTCTGCTCTTGAAGTCATTCCCCCAAAAGTTATTTCTCTCTTTTAACTCCAGCATCTCATAGGATGTTATCATCATTTTTCTGTTTCTTTCTGGCTCTTTGGGCCCATATATATGTTCTAGCCCATATAAGAGGGGAACCAAAGAAAATACAAAGCAAGCAAGTTCCCTTTAAAGAGGTAACGTGAAAGTTGAGAGCAGGTCAGTCCTGTCTGCACCGTTTCCAAGGACTCATTCTCTAAGGTCATCCCTGGCTGTGAGAAATGGTTGGCCTAATATAATTGAAGTGAATTTTGTTACTCAGAGGTCACAAATGTATGGGATAGATGCTTGAACAAAACTGAAGCTCTGTTTTCAGGAGGAAGAAGGAGAATGGGTGGAAGGTACCCACTGCTTCCTAACAGTTCTGTTGTGAGACCAATAAAAGGTATAGCTGCTCAGCTTAACATGGTTCCAGGAATCTTATGATCATCTTTCCTCCCAGCAAAGAATAAAGTTCAGTTAGTTTAGAGAACTTGCACAAGGTCAGATTGCAAGCTAATGGTTGAGCTGTATAATGTCATTCTTCCAAAAGATCCAAAACAAACAAATGTAACTATAAATAAACAAGCAATCCATTTTTCAACACATGTTGATGTTGATAAAGCAACAGCTATATAAGTTTGTACACATGAATGAACAGCTAGAATTCACTGTAACATTTTCTCGAAGGGGCCTTAAACATAACAACTGTTCTCAAATTGTAATTTTCCACTTCCGGTCTTCAAGAAAACCAAGTGCGGCTCCTCTCTGTGACTCCCATCGGGTCCAGACATTGCAACGCTATGGTGATTTAAATCAAGCAGTGTTGATTCTGCAATTATTGTGTTAACTAGTTTTGTGTAGGGAAATGAAAGTGAGGGAGGGAGAAGAAAATGTGAGAGACACGAGTTCTACGTGAGGAAAGTGAAGGCATGAAGTTAATGTGGACGCTGGAGAAAAATGAGAAATCCAAATAGATACTATGGACTGCAGTACAGAAAATATTTATAAAGTAGATGGAGTTGGACTTCTAGTTAGCACAGTTTTATAGAGGTAGATGGAGCATCGCAATAGAAGTGTCACTGTGGCGCACTCACAATGACAAAGACAAAGAGCGGGTAACACCGTTAAGGCAAGAGGGCAATGAGAAGATGGGAAACTGGCCCTGTGAGATGGGCCAGAGAGTTGGAAAATGGCACGCTGGGTACCTACTGGACTCAGTCAGGCCTGTCTGAGATTCCCCTCTGAGTCAGAGTTTGAGCTTCATTCTAAAGAGCGAGGGAGACCTTTACCATTTCAGCAGGGGATAAAAATCGTATCGTTCGAAACGATGCATTGGGCATGTGTGTGGATGATAAATTAAGAGGCGGAAAGAATGAAGTCAGTGAAACTTGTTAAGAAACCATGGCAGTCATCAAGGAGCTAGTTTCTCTGCTTTATTGTTTGCTTTTTAGTAAAAGGTTGAGGCTGCCTTGATAGGAATAGTGGGAAAGAGAACACAGAGGCACACTGGTTTAAAAGGTGGAAGTAGCAGGTCCCAGGACATCTCCAGAGGCCCTCGGTTGAAGTGACACGTGGACATACTTCAGCTCAATCTAGGTTGGATCTCTTTGATAACTAGAGCTTCAAAATCTGTAGTAAGCCACCTCATCAGGTGGTAGCAGTTCTGAAAGTCACCGTTCTGGAGTTTAAAGGACACCTGGAAACGGAAGCGTTAGCTTCTGCATTCAGTGTGGTTGAGCAGAAAGAGGGAATCAATAAAACCATTTTTGCATCTCAGTCATGCAGATATTTCATGACTGTATTCTGGAAATGAGCCTTCGGATGGAAGACACTAATAAAACTCAGAGAAAGTATTTATAAGAATCTATAAGAAAATACCATGCGGGTTTACCAAACTTGAGAGAGAGAGGCAGAGAGAGACAGTGGAAGAGAGAGGGAGGGAAAAAGAGAGAGAGAGTAAGAAAGGGAGAGAGCGTGCATAAGCTAGATACCATGTGGATATTTTTCTTAAATGTTGGTTCTCAGCTGGGAGCCATGTTGTTGCCTACGTGTCTTCGGTGAATGTCTGGAGACATTCTCACAGCTGGGGAGGCATCTAAGAGGCAGAAGCAGTGGTGTCCCCTAGTCCCCAGTCTAAAATAAAATTTAAAAAAATTTTTAAATTTAAAACAAGCACTGTCTGGCCCAAGATGTTAGTACTTCTGAGGTGAGACACTGTGTGCTAAACGAAGAGGTACACTGGCTGCCCCATCGACATTCTTGTTTGACCTGAAATTGTGTGTGCTGTTGCTCATAGGTTGTGCTGATTTGTAGATACATGTGCAGGGAATGCAGGAGCTGGGTTATTTCCCCAGTGCATGATGTAAGTAGAGCATCGGAAATAAAAAGTGACCAAGATACGAGAATAAAACTGCCTTCTTCTCTCTGTGAATGGCTTCTTATTCCATTTCATTATTAAAATAGGCTCCTCTTCTCAGAGGCACAACCTTACTTCCGTGTGACATCTCATTTAAAATTGTCCTTGAGAACAGCAGATAATAATATTATTGTACCTGGCTTCATAATTTGGCTCAAAAGCTAAAAACCGATCAAATTTGTTCAGCATTTTATTTAAACTTGGTCAGTGTGTGAAAAAGTCATAAATTAGAGTGACACCTTTCGAAAAGGCCTATTTAAATCACACCACAATAAAGCCGTGCCTTAAATTCAACAGTAGATTTGTTATTAGTAGAAACCCTGTGACTGTTCATTGAGAAGGACTTTCTGACGAGGAAGATTGCCACGTGCCTAGAAGTGATTGTGCAACAGAGTAGAGGTTTTCCTTCTGCTACATTCATTAGAAAAGACCTTATAAATTGCTCAATTCTTAATGATGAAACAGAGCTGAGAGAAACGAAGTCTTAAGACCCAACTTTGCTATCAGCAGATTTGTAGACTAGAATATAGATGTTCTGACTCCCAGCCCAGTGCTCCTGCCAGGGCCTCAGGATAGCTTAGTTTTGAGAAAAGAACCATGTTTTAAGGGATTATCTAAATGCAGATTCTCCCCAGAGTGGCATTGGTAGTCACTGAAACTGAGAGAGGCCCAGGCAGAGGAAAAAAAATTAATACACCTTGGAAATGTGGCATCTGTACCTCAAGAGTGTATCTGCGTCACATTTGCACATGAAGAGTGTCCAAATTCATTTCACTTAAAAGCCTAGTTAACTTTAAAGACATTCAACTTTGTCTACAATAATTTGACAATGGGATTCTAAGTTCTCGGAGCACCAGCTAATGTTGCATGGTCCTCATCTTCCAAAACATAAAAATCAGCCAAATTCTGTCATGCGCAATATTTTAAACCTTAGCCTTCTGTCTGAAGTGATTTTTTTTTTTTTTTTGGTCCTTTCCTTCTTGGTGTACCTCCCCCTTTCCCTGCAAAATCTGAGTGTCATGTCCTCCGAGAAGCTTCCCTGATCATCCTCTGCTTGAGGTGACACTTCTCTACTCTGAAGCATCGTCTGAACATACCTGTTAAGAGACATTTCATGCTGTAATTTGTAACTGTGTTCTCTCGCTTTCCCACTGAAGAGTAGAATCCTCAGGTTGCCTTTGTTCTCAGTTTATATCAATGTTAGGGACAGAGTAAATGCTTCATCAGTGAAGTCTCAGTAAATAAATAAAATTCAAATATCTTTAAAGAAGAAAACCCCAAAGCTTCTTTGCAAATGTAATCTTCCCTCTTAGAAAATACTCTGTTTTATCTTAGTTAGGTCTTTCTATTATTCTATCAACAAAACATGTGTTCACCTAATTGCACCATAGATTTGTTCTCTGATGTCTTTCATATATACATTCATATATATCTATGCACATGTGTGTGCGAGTGCATGTGAATATGCACACTCATGCACCCAGCAGATGGAAAAAGGGGCAGTACCATTTATAGATTATGATATTCAACCAGGTTCAGTGCATCACTAATTAATATGTGAAGCTCTAAAAAGAAGAGATGATGATAATTGATACCGTTGACAGAATGACTACGATGTGCCAAGAAGTATCTAGACATTTACAGATTTTTACCCCCAGCTCTTGCAACCACCTTAAAAGTTAGCTAGAAAAATAGTAAAGAACATTTCTTTGACTTGTTTTGAATTTTTAACCTTTGATTCTGCACTGATGTTTTTAAACACCCGAATGCTCATTAATAACATTAATAGTAACAATAACAACAGTAATATCAAAAGGCTGTCATAAAAATTAAACAAAATACTGCCTTAAAGAACCCTAACCCATGGAAAGATGCCACCTTTGATTTGATATTTGCTTTGTTCCTTTTTCACTATTACTGTTACCTAGAGGATTCAAAGCCAGTGAAAATTATCTCTCTTAAATATTTTATACCTCAGTCAAGCAAATCATTTTTCAGTTAATTATACATTTTAAGAATAGTCAACCTAACTGCCAAATATAACAGGAAACAGAGGAGTGTTTTGCTTCACTTTAATTTTACTAACCTGTTTCCAGTTCTTTTCATGAAGCAGTGATCTGTTCAAATTTCGTCAAATTTATGGTTTTTTGAAAAGATAGGTGTTCCTGGTTCCTCCGCCTCTGCGTGCGAGCCTCCAGCACCTATCACTCTAACCCTGCAGTGCTTTGACAAGCTTGCGATCTAGGAATGAAAAGATCCAGGAGAGACAGGATGGATACGCTCAGTTCTGCAAACACAGGGATAGGGAGAAGCCGCATGCCCGTGCCTTATGTGTGATAAATTGCAGTAGCTAGGGTTGAGATGTATTACTTTTAATTATTTCCAGGTTGAGTCAAGTTAAAGTAACTTTCTCTCTGAGAGGTATTTTCCCCTGCAATGCACACACAGCAACAGACCGACTTGTACTGTGACGCTGCCTTAGACTCTGACATGGAACATGAACCCAGACCCTGGGCCTTTCCACTGGACTGACAGACCCCCCCCCCCATATGCCATCATTCTGGTGATCATTTATCTCCCCTTTAGCTTCACGCCCACTGTTTCTGCTGTGGTTTGAGTGGTCATGTTTGTGCACATGTGCATTTATCACACATTTTAAACTGTGGCTCTTGCCCCTGAACCTGGATTCCTCTTTGACCCTTGGCTCTCTCTGCGGACTCAGTTTGTCCTCTCAATCAGAATGCTTTTGTGTAAAATACTCTTATACCCGGCCCCAGGTTACGTTCTCTCTTCAGTCCCTACACTGCAAGGTAATTCCGAAGCATCACCCAGCCAATCCATCACAAGTCTCTGGGTACAGTGCTCCAAGACAAGACACAGGTGAAAACCAATTATATTTTTAAAGACCCGCTCAACTCTTTAAAAAAAAAAAAAAAACAAAAAAAAAAACAATTTAACAACTTCCCCCGGAAGCCCAGTTCAGTATTTCTGTCTTCCCTGCTGTCACATATCCCCTTATCGCTAGTTGCCATCTTTTCTCTAACTACAGGCACTCTGTATCCTTCAAGGGACTATGGGAGAAGTTAAGCAGAAGAGACAGTATCCTATAAGGCAGGGGATTTCTAAGTGTGGTCCTGGACCAGCAGCAGCAGCATCACTTGAGAACTTGGAAGAAATACAAATTATTGACTTCTACCCCAGACCTACTGAATCAGAAATTCTGGGGTTGGTGTCTAGCACTCTGTACTTTAAAAAAGCTCACTAGGTGATTCTGACGCCTGCTGAAGCTTTAGAAACTCTAGGTAGTGATGACAAGTACAGAGCCTTCTTTCACATAAACTGGCCCTACTGATTACTAGCTATGTGTCTGTGAAAAGATACTAAACAATTCTCCACGTCTAGGTTCTCATGTAAAATGCAGATAATAATGGAGTCAACACTGCAGGTGCAAAGTATAAATAATTAATACAGGTAATGCACTCAAAAAGGTGTCTGCCACATTGTAGAGTGTTTAATGATAATTATAGCAAAGACTGAAAGAAGGCATTGATTCCAGGTATCAGGGAGGTGAATAAAGTACCAATGCTCCTGAAATATGTTCATATTTTCGCATTATTATTATTTTCAGTAGTTCTGCTCTGTTGTACCTTCTGCCTAGAATGAGACAGGTGATCAGCTTCTTAGTTGTGAGGTCAAACAGTTTCTTGATTTCAAGGGCAAATTAGAAGGAGAAACAAGTGTGCGGGGTTTTCCTTATTAAAGAAATATTAGTCAGTGTCAGAAATGGAAAGTAAAAGTGCAGTAATTAAGTACCGGGTGTCATGGAATCAAAAACTCTTCCCTTTGGAAGATCCTCAGAGATCAGCCATTGCAGTAACCTGAAGATGACTCAAATTTCTTCAGAAGTACCCCTGACAAGGTCTTGTCAGCAACACGTCCTCTGTGAGGGGACTTTCAGCACCTCACAAAGCAAGACGTCACTTTATTGGGACTTTTCAATTGTCAAGATGAAAGGAAACTGCCCTTCTCTTTAGTTTCTATCCTTTTACGTGCAGGCTGCAGGGCAACGTACAAGCTAATTAACCTCCAAAAGGTTCTGATTCACCCTAGAAGGGAGATAAGCTTGTCCACCTTGCGTGTGTATCCTGAGGATTCAATGCGAAGACACCTGTGCGGCACCAAGCACTGAGATGTTGCTCAACTAAAGATGTCTCTCTGAAGAGCAACTTCTGCAAAATCTGAGCAGGCTAAGGCAGATGGGGCCAAACGTCTCTAACGTCTCTGTTTCTTTAAGGCAGATCATTGTGTTAGACGTAATTTTAATATAGGAGACCAGACATGGAAAAGAAATTGGGTCTTACCAGAAGGGGGTCTAGGTTGCAGAAAAAGTCTGTAATGACCGATGCGTGTTTTACAGCTATGATGGCCTTCGAGCCTAGTGGTTAGTGACAATTCTTTCCTTGACAGGTCTCCTTGCTATTTATGAGCTTGTCTTAGTTTGGGCAATATCAGGCTGTTTTTCCAGTTTGCCTGTGTATTTAGTCTCTCCCACTCCTTGATACAGCTCTTCCCGCTTCCGTCTGCAAGTGTTGGGACGTCACCTTTTGTTAATTAACTCCTTTATTTTTCCAGTCTCCTTGTTGTGTACGCTGCAGGTTTCCTTTTTTTGGTATCCTAGTGACAGCTTCCTCTCCATTCTTCTGCTCTGTTTGCCTCTCCTGAGAAGGAGCCAGTGTCAAAATGTTAGCTCGGTCGGGTTTCCCATTACAGCGCTGCACGTCCCCAGGCCCCTCCTGTATTTAGCAGTCTAGAAACCATTATGGCCCAAACATCATTTTCAAATTGTCATGTAAATAAATTCACAAGGCTCAAGAAAACAGGAAAAATACAAACACCTATGAAATAATGATTACTGTTGCCTTGCCTCATGCCCACTTCGTGTTAGATTTATCCACATTCTCGCATTGGAAGCTGACATGGCTATCTTGTAACTGTGAAATTAATTATCAGCTAGTAGGGTTAAGGACTTAGGGTGTGAAAATCACTGGTTGACAAAAGCCGTGGCTCCCTTACATCTTAAAACTGAAGAAGATAAAATGAACTAGTCTCAAAACCTTAAGTGTATTATTCTGTTAACAAATACCCCTGGAAGATATCCCACAGTCAAGTAACAACAACAAAAACAGAATGAAAAATTAAATGGGCAACTTCTAGATATAGTATCTTCTTGGACCTTGAGTGTCTTTGAAGCAGATAGTTGGGCATTCATTACCGGGTGTTTATTTATCAGGGAGCAAGTTGGTTTGGCTGCGGTGGAAATACGTGGTCCAGTCCTTAAGGAGTTTATACCGTGGGTACAGTTTTCTGATTCGCATTTTCTCTTTCTGGTCTATCCCATCCTTATTTCTGTTTCTGCAGGCCCAGCACCCAGCACCAGGAACCATTTTAGCCAATTAATACGGGTCGAACTGAATCAGACTCACTGTTAAAACGTGATAATGATTGCTTAACAGCGTGCCTTTCTCTTAGACTTGAAGCTCCATGAAGATCTTGTTTACTAAGTTCATCCACATTTCCGTGGTAGCTCGGCATGGAGGAAGTTCTCTAGTCGGCCAGCAGTAAACCTTGAGCATTTACTAACAGTTAGAGATGTGCAAGGATTTTATCTGGGACTGTTCCATGCCTGGACCAGTTACTGTGTGCAGACACTGTTTTAAAAATGCTAATGGATTATGGTTATTTTCATATGTGGTTGATAAAACAGTATACATTTGTCTTTTGTTGGGTTCTCAACTAAGTCTATCTCTTAGACCTCAAGTAAAAGGGAAAACCTAACCACTAAAGGAAGGGGATTTTTAGTGGTGCCATTCCTTCATAGTCTGTCTCTGTCTGTCTCTCTCTCCATGACAATAGGAAGCCTTTAAAAGGCTAAAACAAAAATCAAACTCCCTCAAACGCGTGCTTCTGACTCTGTCCCTGTTCACTGCCATGTTTGAAGGCTGCTTAACAGGACGTGATAAACATCTAAGAAGGCAGCAGACAGCAGTTTTATGTTTTAAGAGAATGGCGCCTGGTGTTGGTTATGCGCTTTAATGTTCATTAATGTTTGGTTGTTTCTTTATACATTTTATTTATGTATTTCAGCCCCTTAAATGAAAAACTTCTATAGCTTCATTTTGATCTCTTCAAAGCTGAGAAAGTTATATTGAAGTCACATTCCATTTTCAAAGAGTTTTCCCTTAATTTATCTTGATTCAGTATTTTGTTGCATGATTTATGACTCAGCTCCATTATGAATTGTGTCTTTTATCAACATGAAATGATGTTTTCCCTCCCATCTACTGCTGTTTAGCTTTGATTTTCATTTAGCCTGAAATAAATAACATCTCAGAATTACTTGCTAATCGTTTTAACATTTTTGTAACTGCATTCATTTAAATAGCATATATATTCATTTAAATGGCATGTATTCATTTAAATAGCATATGTAATTTGAAAATGCTTATTGCAATTGGGATGTTCAGAAACCATTTCCATCTATTGTCATCATTGATATAGATCTCCAGAAATTAGGTGAAAACTTCTGATATATACATACATAATTGCAAGTTTTCTTCATTTTTGCCAAGTGTTCATCTGTATTTAAGACAGTAAAGGACTTCTGTTGTTGTTGTTATAGCACATTTTGATGCAGATAATTCTGAGTGTTTCCCTTCCGGACGGCAACTCAGACACCTAGGCAGGTTCCTTCCTATGTCTTACCTACCACCCGGGCTCTGTGGCTCCCAAGCTGCTGTGCTGCAGGGAAGACTGTCTCGGACACAGCGTTCCCACCCACCTTCCCCCTTTTACATTCCTTTCACATTTGCTTATTTCTTGGGAGGGTTTCTTAGTTTGCCTTCTATGCTATTAATCCAATTTGATGCCATGTCAGTTCCTTTTACTGTCTGTTTGCATATAAATTCTTCTGCTGCATTTTCAGTTTCCTTGCAGTTTTGTTTTATCCATTGTGGAACTGTTTTTTTTTTTTTTTCCCCCTCATAAAAGCACATTGTTATTCCATAGACAAAGTGCTGAAGAAAGAAAAACTGTTTCATAGAGACTGAGGCATTTTGGAGTCTTTAGAAAATGGCAAACATTCCCCTACATTTTCTTCTAGTTTTAATTGTCATTTTCCCTGAATGATAGAAATCATCCGAGTCTTCGTGATGATGTGCTCTTCTTGTTCTCAAGCTCAGAGGATTCTTTTTTTTTCCCCCTCATCAACTTGTTCTGCAGGGATTGGGGAGTGATCTGAATTGACTCAGTTGTGTCCACAGGTGTGAGTGTCAGCCTTGATCCTGACTCTGTCTCACTCCTCTTGGCCTGCCTCATTCTCTCAACCTGCTTCATTCTCTTACCTCAGATTCCAGCCGACGAAGACAAGGTTCTACGCAGCCCTGGCTCACTCCACTCTGATGGTTTCTAGCCTCACTCATGAGTCTTGCTGTCTTTCTTTGGGCTTCTTGGATGACAATACTATGTCACAACTCAATTTTTTGGGGGGATGGGGAAGGCAATTAGGTATTTATTTACATATATATAGCGGTACTGGGGATTGAACCCAGGACCTCATGCATGCTAAGCACTCACTCTACCAGTGAGCTATACCCTCCCCAACTCAACTCAAAATTGTAAAGTGACTAACACTCTCTAAGATAATTCTCCCCTCCCCCCCAAAAAAAGGGAGATAAGAGCGAAAAGACTAGTGCTTTACCCTCCAATTATCCATTCTGTGATGGCACCTTTGAGTTCTTCCAGAGGCCTTAGTGAGATCTGGCTCCAGCTACCCACCTGCTAACCAACTTGATAAAACACACTTGCATTGTTTTGTTTTGTTTTTTTCTTTTTGTTTCTGTTTTTTGTAGCCCTTTGCTTCTGTTCCTGGATATTTCCTTCCACATAAAATTCATGTACATAGTTGCCCTCCACTTTGAAGCTTTGCTTTTGGAATGAACGATGTTACAACACTTGTTATTGTCAGTGTGACTATTTTAGACCCCTCTCATCCTTTTCAGATCTATAGTGAAGGTTGTTAGATTATAAACAGTTTTTGCCTTATCATTTATCAGTTTACCCAGTAACCGATTAGGGTAGTTTTACACATTGAAGTTTAATATTACCCTGAGCTTATCTCCTGGTTCTCCAAAATGTTCAGCCAAGAATGTGTAAAAAGTAAAATCCCCAATCTTAATTTTTATCTCAGCTATCCATGTCTAGGATTCATTGCTGCTTTTCTTCTTCCCAATATGAAGAGCTGTCATCCACCTGACCCCTTTATCACGCCCTGTTATTTTTGGTTAATTATCAGTTCATATTTTGATATAGAAAAGAGGTAGTGATATGATCAGTCTGGGAGAAATAATATAGCCATATCAAAACTAGTAACTACATCAAAAAGGCACCCTTACAAAAAATTCTGATCGGTACATACCTGTGGTCTCTGACTTAGAGGAAAAGTGTGAGGTGACTAATTGCATCTGCTTTCTTTTCAAACCAGGAAAAAAGCGTGGGCTGTAAACTCAGATTCCAAAGTGATCCGTGGAGATGTTAAGACAAAGTTTGCAGGGACCTGGGTTGAAAGAATTTCATGCTGTTCGCCTTGACTTTTTGACTGTGCTATCAGTTTAATTTGGTACGTGTTTTCACCGGAAGGAGGAAAGTTGAACTATGCAAAGCAGAGACTGACATTTAGGTGCCACACTAAACTTTTAGAACCTGCAGTTATATTCTTCAGTAGTTTCTAACTCATAAGGAAATAATATTATCTTGCATTTTCCAGTTTGCTAAAGCAAATTAACTACATTGTTGACTTTCTGTGGTTTCCCTTTGAATGGGAAAAGCAATAAAAATGAAATAATGGTAATAATCTCAGTTGCTGGAAGGTTTTCTCCACAGCGCACATGGGGAATAGGAACACCCATAAATGAAGACCCAGATGATCAGATCTCCTTCAAACAGGTCACTAATTAGCTTCTATAATTAACACCTTACTACGGTAGGGGGAGCCAGGTAATTATCTGATGTATTCTGAAGGTGAGTCACCTCATTTTAAGTAGCCATCATCCTAGAAATACAATTGCAGAGTAACAACTTTTGCATGTTTAAAGGAGTCATAAACTTCTCCAGCAGCTCTAACTACAGCTATATGAGGCACCTTCTCCCATCTGTATCAGCAAAGAGATTCCGGCATAAAAGTTTTATCATTTTGACCGTGGCATCAATGAACAGCTTCTTTTATTTTTTAAAAGATGCTCATACTTCTTGATGCAAGAGATTGAAGCTATCTGAACATTCCTTGTTCAATAAGAATTTAGCCCTTTCATTTTTGAAGTTGTGTTTAATATATTTCTACTTCCTAACCTACCCAGCTAGCATAGTATTTATCTCTTCTAACTGTCTGCTTCCTACTTAAGAAAGACGTGTGGGCTGAAGAGAGGGATGAGAGAAATTTTCAGGAAAATGAATGATCAGAGTTCATGTTCTACAACCTATAGCTTCACTAAGACATGATTTGTTTTTAAATTTGTTGCCCCTTATTAAGATACAGTATCCTTATTCTTAACCTAACTTCTTGAGCTGTATCCTGCATGTCTGTCCATCTGGAGTGGGGAAAATACATACACACATACACATTCATGATCTTATCTGTTTGAGGTGATCAAAGGTCCTGTTATTGTTACAAGAGTAAAAAGTATTAGCTATCAATTTAAGAAATCTTAACCTAGTATGACACTGGGTTAAGCATTTTACCTAATTAACTCTCATCCTCACAAAATTCCTCATAATTCCTAGTCTCATTTCTACACATTAATGGTTTGAGGCCAGAAATGTTCATATATTCAAAGTAGTCCAAATTATGACCCATTCTGGTAAACGCCAAAATACCACTTGCATGAGTCTCAATTGCTTTGTGTATTATTGGTGTGTTTTTGCCATTTTCCCCTAGAGACACACACATGAACATACCAGGACAGTGATAGGAATAAAGCAAACGCTACAGATAGTCAGATTTGGTTTTTGACTATACTAGGGATGGGAAAACTATGGCCTATGCGCCAAATTCAGCTAGCCACCTGCTTTTGTGAATAAAATTTTATCAGAACACAATCATGCCCAATTGTCTACATACTGTCTGTGGCTGCTTTCACATTCCAATGACAGAGCTGAGTAGTTCTGACGGAAACCATAAAGACCATAGCCTTAAAACATTTTTGCTGTCTGTTGATTTACAGAAAAAGTTTGCCAATCTTTGGATTAGACTGTTACTATAGTAACTGTATTGGTGTAAGGATTTATCAGAGCAGCATATATACATTTCATTAACATTGAGTCGCAGGAACCCAAAAAGAGCATAACATTAATTTTCTTTCCTCCATTCTATGAAATTCTTTCGTGATACCTAAATTATTCAACTTCGCTCTTAAAACAAAAAGTGACAACAATTATATGTTCTTAGTGCTTCACCTTTGGCAGTATATTCCTTAACCCAAATCTGATAGTGACACAGTGTGGTTATCTTTTCTTATTACAAACCATCTTTGAATAGTGCCTCATTTATACAACACACTCTATCACAGAATCTTGTCAATTCTGCCTCGGAAATGGTTTTTAATGCAGGATCTCCTTTCACACTTTTCATCCTTACCTTATGTCACTTTATACTCTAAATATTCTGGTAGTTTCCCACTAGCTCCTCCTTTCTCCCCTTCCTCAAACTGTGCAGTTTTTAATTTCTCCATGCCACCTTCATGAAAATAATAATAGTAGCAATAATGACAACAACAACAAAAATACTTACGTTGCACTTGCTATCTGCCAGTCACTGTTCACGTATGTCAACTTCGGCTCCGTAAGTTTTTATTATCATAAAGGAGCTGAGGAGATGGAGGCAAAGAAGGGTGAAATAACTTGCACCAGAATAAGTGTCCGAGCTAACATTAGAACCTGTATCTTTCTCAACAATAATCCTCACATCCTTTGTCTGTTTTTAAACGTGCCATCTCTTTCTGAGACCTCTTGGATTGATTGCCTGATGTTAGAATGGCTACTTTGGTTTAGGTTTTAGGAGTGTCCCCATCCTCCAACCCACCCTCCAAGGCATGATTCCCAGTCTCAGGACCTGCATCCATTTGTGGTCCATGATGGCAGTGGGAGTGCCTGATGGGAAAGCGTCATACCGCCTCTAGGTGCTCAGGGAGCATCCTTCCTACACTGTGGGCTCCGGGCTAAGTGTTGGTTGTTACTACCTACCTCATTTAATAAAAAAACCTTTTTCATTGCAATGCTCAGTATGCTTCATTAACTGTGGGTTTCTAAATACTGATTTTGTAGCTTTGCTCATTTGATTTCCCCTGTCTATGCTGATTTGTTTTTGTTTCTCATCTCTTTATATTTGAACTGACTTTACAATTTAGTAGAGAAAGGAAGTAGAAAGGGTGAAAGTATGTGCTCAGCAGTTAGAAGGTCAAGGTTTCCTTCCCACACACAGCTCTTGGTTACCTGGTAGCAGGAGGTAAGAACACACAGTTTTCTGGGGGTTGGGGGGGAGACATCCCTCTAGGATAAAGACTGGCAAACTTTTGCTATGGAGAGCCAGATAATAAATATATTACGTTTTGGGGGCCAACAGGCAAATGGAGGATATTGTATAGACATTTATATAACATTCAAAACTGTAAATCATTCTTAGCTCATGGGCCATACAAAAATAAAAGGTGGACTAGAATTGGCCCACAGGCTGTAATTTGCCAACCTCTTTTCTAGGAGATAAATAGTAAACATAGCTAGCAATGATTATATTCTTAATTTGGAGATAAATAGTAAATATAGCTAACAATTACTGTATTCTTAATTTGGATTAGTATTTTTTCCTTCCTAATTGTTTTGCCAAAGATGTTTTTCTATTGTTTTCATTGTTCTTTATCTACCTAAATGTATATTGCAGCATAGAGCGCTTTTATGTATGTATGTGTGTGTATATATATATATATAGAGAGAGAGAGAGAGAGAACATTTTGTGTATTCTATACACTAAAAATTTTGTTATTGTAAATAGTGATTCCTCAGATTACCTGATCTATTCCTTAGTTCTATTGCTTACATTCCCCATTTGTGTTTATGTTACTAGAGGCTCATGTATTATTTCTTTTATGTGATTTGCTGTGATCAGAGCTCAAACCTGCATTTGCAAACACCATTGTTCATAGAATTTGATTATTTTAAAAATTAAATCACAATTACCTAGAGGGAAAAGGTTGATGAGAACCCTGGGAACAAAAGTCTGGTAATTCCGTTTACTCTTTCGTGCTTGTTTGCAGAATCCAGAAATCTGGTTCGTGTCATGCTCTGAGCAATTTTGTAAGCTTGTGATGTAAAATCTATCAGTCTCACTTTAAGGAATATTTGACTGTTCTTCTTTTAAGTATGAAAGGACTCTCTTTTCCTGATTTTTTTTATATTTTATATTTCTCACTAGTGAATCAATAGTCTCCAATATTGAGCAGTTAGTAAATGTAATTATGTTTACATGAGTGCAATGTCCACATCTCCCTATTTTTTGAAAAAGGTTCTGTGGAGATTCATATTTAAATGGAAATGCCCTTTGAGGGACATTCTGTTGGAAGGCATCTGTGTGCTGGCGCAGGTGATGGTACCACAGCACTTCTCTACACCAATTAGGGGGTAATATCTACTAATAAAGTAAGCATTAGTAAGTAAATGGCCCAGGTCTCAGACTCCTGTGCTGAAACGAAGGTTGGTAAATCAACTACGTTTCTTCCTGGAAGAAGAGTAAAGCATTGCAGATATTTTTTCTGGCTTTTGTTCGCTTTTTCATTGATAAAGAGTTAGAAAGACCATATAACACAGAGTGGACATTTTTGATACATTGCTCTGTAATCACAACAATTAGGTTTCTCAGTATGTAGTTGGAGAAACAGTATCTAAGAGTGACTAACTTACTTCCTAAAACTCACATAGCTATCATGTAGCACATCTATGAATTCTAACCCATATTTATGTGATTCCAAGACCCATGCAAATATCCAAATATATTTTTTATTAGCAAAGTAATTCTAAAATCACCAATCCAACTATGTTCTTTGAGCGTAACGCAATGGTACTTATTATTATTTTAAATTAATAATGACTTCTAGTGTTGTCCTTGTTGGTTCCACTAAATAGGTACTTGAGTTTCTGAGATTATCTGTGGTCTGGTAGCCTGTAAAATGTTAGTAACATGAGCCAGAGGAGAGACACATCTCTTCTGGGAGAGCAGATGTACCCTTTCACTGCTTTTTCAGATGGTCTCCATTCTTTAAAGTCAATCCTGGTACATGCCGGCAGTATTCCTAGTATCCTGGATCAACCCATCTGGGATACTAGTTCAATCCCTAGTGTTCTTCCTGGCTTTACACCGAACTCTGTTTCTAACTCTTCATGCTCTCCTCTTCTGGCTCCATCAGTTTCCATGTCTTCAACTAGATGTGCTAGATATTTACAATCAAATACAGACAGCCCCTCAAATCAATCTCCCAAAATGGGACATCTGAATTCTGCTCTAAAATATGCTTTTTATCCAAAGGGACCATCTCAGTGGTTCCTATAGTGGGGAAGAAAGAATAGGAAAACATACTGATCCTATCTTCATTTAAAATTTTGATATTCTCTGCATCATGGGGGTTTTTTTTTTTTGCATTAGTTTTAATCTTTTTAAATATTGCATTAAATATTATTTATCTTGATTACTGAGATTTTCTTGCATCCGTCTAGATTTTGTACCTGTGGTGAGTGCCTCACGTGCTTTCCTCTAGTCCCTTTCCTGTGGGGATCAAACGGTCAACAAGTCCTAAACCCAGTCTGACTGGGCTTAAATCCTTGGTCGACTACTTTCTGGCCAAGTTTCCTTGAATAGGTTACTTAACCTCTTGGCATCTGTTTTCTCACTTACAAGTTGAAGATAATGATAGCAAGCTAACCAATATGAATGTTGTGAGTTTTAAAGAAATTTTAGAATAATTTCTAGCTAATCTTAAGGGCTATTAATGTATTCACTATGATTAAAAGATTTGAAATCTTGCTAATAATGACAACTTTAAAAATAGAAATCTATCATCATCTATAATTTATTTACCAACTCAGTATCTCTCAGGGTGAGGCCAAAAATCAGTATTTAAAGAAGTAATACAGGATGAAAATATCTTGTGTCATTTTAATGATCAGCTTTGCCTGGAAGGTCCAGTGGAAGATTAGCCTCTTGTTTTTACCCACTTCTCACTCATCTCAATGTTCTAGCCTAGGTTCAGACCTTAACTGCTTCATGCCTAAACTAGTTCAAGAATATTCTATATGTTTATCTTTGACTCTAAAATTATAGCACTGTAGAAAATAGGAGAACAAAGTAATTATTTGAAAATATGTGAGAGTATCATCACCTTTCTTGAAAACTTTGAGAGTCAAAGCTGGAGTGAGCCAGAAACTTTTAACACTTTGGTGAGTTCATATAATCCATAAAGATGGAGACCATGTCTAAACCTCCAGACTAACCTATGCGTGCTGTTGTAGATAAAGATTTGGAACAGCATTTCCCAACGTGGTGTTAATGCTTCTGTGCATTTGTAAGCCTTGTTCTCTCTACTTAACTCCTCATCCTCACCTGTCTCTGCTACTTCTCCATCTAATGTTCTCATCCTTCAAAACTTAGCTCCAGTGTAATCACATCTGAGACTGGTGTGATTAACACAGCCTCTGGAACAGGTGCATTTCCTCCATGGCAATCGTAGTTTATACACGTGCTTTAGGATCTGCTCTAAATGTCCTGAGGAACACAGAAGAATGTATCCCAATGACTTGACTGTGAATTCTTTAAGGCCACCTGCCCTGAAATTGTAATCTCTAGTTCTTGGTACCTGCCTTGCTATGCCTGACACTCTTTAAAAAAATTTTTTTTAATAAATGAGAGGACAAATGAGTGAATGAAGAAAATAAGCCTTTTACATTAAAATGATTAAGAAACCCAAGGTGTCTTCATAAAATGCAAGCTAATTGTACCTAGATTTTATAACTAGGAGAGAGTAATTTATCTCATTCCTTTCTAACTCCATCTTTATAAACAATCTGTCACCAAACCTGGGTGATTTTATCTTCTAAATAAATATCCCATGGAACAGTCTACTTCTTTCTGTTTTCACCCAAAACCCAAAAAGATCATTTCAAAGTACGTATCTGGCGTCTCACTCCTTTATGGATAAAGATGAAACTTAACATTGACTTCTAGACTCTGTCTAGACCAGAACCAGCTCTGCCTCTGTATGCAACCGTATTGTGACAGATGATATTTTTTCAAAGATGACTGTTACAACATGCCCCACGCCACAAGATGCTCTTGTAATATGATATTTACACTCTCATTGAGCCATGCGATGTATACATACTTTTTTTTTTGAAACTAGCCTGTCTTTGTGACCAGACTGATCAATAGAGTAATGTCAAAGCAATACTGGGTCATAAAAATTGCTAAGCACTTCCACTTTTTTCTCTTGAGTGCTCACCCTCAAAGCCCGGTCATCACGCTAGGGGAAAGCAAAGTAGCCTTGTGGGGAAGCCACATGAATGCGTTCCAGTCGACAGCCCCGCCTCTTAGCGCTCAGCTGACAGTCAGTGATGCTGGTTGGATATGCATGTGATGCTTCCAGCCTCCAGTTGTTGATTCACATGTCTAAGTCACCCCTGCTCCAGCCACACAGAGCAGAGAAGGTATCCTCACTGAGCCCTGCCCAAATCGTAGATGCATCACCAAAATAAGTGTAATTGTTGTTTTAAGCCACTAAGCTTTGTCGTGATTGTTAACACGCTACAGATCACTAGGGCACTCACCCGGCGCCATATTCTTCCCTCTGCTCTCTGTGTTCTGTGCACACTGGCCATTCAGATCATCATGCCCTCCCTGTTTCTCCTTTATTCACACACTGTCTTCTCTGCCTGGGATACTCTCACTTCCAATGAACTTTATCAGTTAATGCTTATTTATCCTTTAGGTCTGCTTCCACGTTCCTTTCTCAAGATGGACTTCTTGGACTTCTCACCTTGCTCTTAGCCCTTTCCTTTCCTGTCCTCACCACAGTCATAATTTTTAAAGTTAATATAATCATTAGATTATGATCTAGATCACAAACTAGACTAAAAGCCCTGTGATGGGAAATCTCTGCTTCTATCAGCGTATTTCAGGATCTGCTAAAGGGTGAGGCCTGTACTAAATTCTCTATTAAGTATTTGTCAAACTGATGATAGAAATAATTTAGTAATCCTGCAAAAATATTTATCTAATTCCTAAGCCATTGCATGGAATGTTCTAGGTGGTAAGGATTTTGCTGTGAACCAGGAAGACCAGGCCGTGGCCTTTATGGGGTTTACATTGCAGTGCGGCAGGGAGAAAATGTATATGTAATTAATTTTAGGTAAGGATACATGCTGTGAAGGAAAACAAATAGGAGTAACAGAAGAGAAGGTGAAGGAGGATGGGGTGGGCATTTTTCTAGGACTGGCTTGAAAGAAGGTGCTTCACCAGGGGTCTGAAAGAAGACGTATTTCCAGAAAAGGGAAAACCAAGTAACAAATCCTTGAAGTGGGAGTAGATTTAACGTTTAAAAACAAAGGATAAGTGGGCCCGAGTAATCAGTGAGTGAGGGTGAGAGAGGAAGGTGAGGTCAGACTGGCGATGAGCTTCAGGTTATTGACAGCTTTACAGGGAGTAGAAAAGCCTTTGGGACTTTTCTGTCCTAAGTGTGATGGGTTACTGATGAGTTTTGAATAATGAACTTAATAATATTATTTATGTTTTGAAAGATTTCCTTCTGGATAGTAGACTTTCTTCGGTGGGAGGATTGGAAGCAAAGAAACTAGAGGCTGTGACTGTGGTCCAGTCCAAAGACATTGCTGGAGTGCTGAAAAGCACATGGAGACCAGATCTATTTACAAGTTAGAACAAATGGAGCTGCCGAATGAATGAATGAATGAGTAATCTGTCCTCTACTGTTCTGGCAGCTCAGCACGCCTCTTTTCTTTTTCCAACACTTTTTCTTCTGCGTTCCTGTTCATCCTCACTTTTCTCTCATTATTCTGCAGTCCCCCAGAACTCTAGCCAAATATGCAGGTCCCCTGTGGCTTTTTATGTGCATCTGGTGCTTAATGACAAAATTAAACTCATCGGAGTTAAGACTGAATCACCATTTGCAGGGGTCTAAGTTTTTTAAATCTGCAGTTCTTTTCCTTGTTGTAATAAAGAAGAAGTCCTCCTTGGGTGCTTCTGTTAATATATATGATTGTATTCTTCCTTCCCACCCATATGAGATTAAATGCAATCTCTTCCCCTAATACATGAGAGCCTCTGCAGCTTTGCAGGTGAATTAATTGTTCATTTCATGTGATTTTTCTTCAAATGAGCTCCAGTTTATTTCTCCTCGGTTTGTCTTTGGCAGATTTATTTTAAAAGTCTTTTATTTCAGTTTCCACAGTATTTATCCTCTGGGTCTATTCTCTTTCCTGTATGATGGGAGACTAATTATTCTTCTCCTAATGAATGTTCTCGATGGATCCCATATGGTGGCATATGTGTGTTCAGACCAAAGATGCTCTGGGATAAAATAAGTAAATTCCTCTCGTGGGGTTTCCTTACAAACTTCGCTTTGTAACAGTGTTAAGTTCAAAGATTCATAGACTCTAGGTTGCTATAGAGATCATTGTCTCCCCCCAACCCCCACCCTCACCTTCCTCATTTTGTGGAAAAGAACAGAAGCCTAGGAGCTACTGAGCTGCTTTATGAAAGAGCTGAAGGCTGGAAATCAAGAAACTTAAGCTCTATTCCCAACTCCACCACTGACATTTTAAAATGCCTTTTATATTACAGTCACTTGATTTCCAGATGAAAAAACTGGTTCAAGGAGAGAAGGGAGATGTACATTCCTAAGGGGAGTCTTACCTGGCCCGCCCATTCCAAGGTAGGCTTCTTTCCTCTGAAGTAATTATCTCTGTTTGTAAATAATATAAACCAAGTAATTACGCTAATGAAAGTTTGAATCCCTTTTGCAATATGAGCTCAAACAGTGTGTATGTTTTTGTTCACCTTACCTTATAGATAATAGGTGCTAAATAAATATCTGTTGAATGAGTGAAGGCATCAACTGTGTAATATTCTAAGGTACTTATCAGGATACTGCCAGGATAGCAAGCATTTTGTCTGTGTAAATTAGCTTAATCTTCACAGGGAGTCAGTCATGTTCACAAGTAAACATCTTTGAGAAATGAGAAACTGAGGCTCAAGAACTTTAAATTAATTGGTGACGACCAGCCAGCTTGCAGAACTATAATATGAATGTGTCGTCTGATTTCAGAATCCGTGTCTTTACAAAACACCAAAGCAAGAGTTAGCATTCTTTGTTGTGTACCGTCCATTATGTTAGGTCATTAATTTTTCAAAATGAGCCTCTCAGTGAAATGAATTTTATCACATCAAGGAACCAATCCTGAGATACCTATTTGGCAAGGTCAAACAACTAGTAGGTGGGTGAGGATTTGAATCCAGATCTGTGTGGGAAGTTTCTACACTCCCAACCAGGGTACCACAGATCCTGAGAGATTAAAGATCCACCTTGCCAAAGCAAGTTTTCATTTTATAATTTTGAGTTATAGATCAGTGTTTCTTCATTTCCCTTTCATCTATTTATCAGTGACACATATGGATGGATTTTGTAGTAGGGATGGAAAGAGGGGGAAGTTGAGACAGTGATAGTAATTCTTATTTCTTAAAGTGCCATAGATTTCCTCTTGTTCAGTGCCCACTTTTTTGCCCCATATTTTATTTATATATATATATATTACATATATATATAATATATATATAGCTTTTTCTGTTGCAAATTGTGTGATTTTTGGGAGAAAATGAAATTAACTTTATTTTTAGGCCCCAAGTTTGATAAAAGTCATTTTAACTATATAATGTAAGTTTTTGTATAGTTCCTCCACTGTGATTATGTATGTGCAGTATTTAAATGTGCATAATTACGCAATTTGGGTACCATAAATTTACTGAAAAAGGAAAATGGGACATAAGAAAAAGGAACATCACTTGTGGTGGGCTTACTGTGTGCCAAGCACAGGATTAATCATTTTTTTAATGTTATTTGTCCTCACAGCAAAGCCATCAGGGCCATGTGATAACTTGTATGTTGCCGATGAGGAAAATAAACTTGTGAGGGCTTAAGTAGCTTGCCCAAGGTCCTGTGAGCAGTAAGCACTAAAGGAGAGTTTAAATCTAAGTCTACCTTTTCCTGAACCACTTACTAATTTATTTGGACAAAGAGCTCATTGTAAACTTAAAATGCTTGAACTGCTTTATATCAAGCCTTCTATGTTTAAATGGAAAAGCATTTCAGAAAAAAAAATAGCAGCAGCTATATTCCTACCACCCACAATTCACAACTCTTAATATATTTGCATATACACTTGCTGTGTTTTTGTTGTTGCAACTGTTGCTTTTAAGGTGAAAAAAATATTTCTACTTGTTTTTATCACATAAAATATGTATGTTAGAAAAAATTCAAGCAATGCATAAAACTGCCAAAAAAATTTAAACTGTTACACCAAGTCCTACCATTAAACATTAGGCACCCGTAATTCCAAACGTCTTTCTTGCATATTTTAGAGTGGAAGGAAGAAAGGAAAGAGGGAAAGAAATGGGAGGGAAGAAAGACAGTGTTTATTTTTAATGATGTATTTTAAGTTTAGGCAAACTGTAACTATTTTCAAAGATGAACATACAAGAGCTCTTCCCTCTACCTACACACTTAGTCTCCAATTTGCATGTTGTGTGTGTGTGTGTGTTTGTGTTTATAAACCTGGAAAATATAAAAATTATAGTGTGCTTTTTATATTTTTATATATTCATAATTTATATATCCATGAGTCAATCGTTTTTATCTGTTTTAGTGTTATCATTATACTCAAAAAGACTTCCTGTTCACCATTGGTCTTTACATCATGATTGGTTCATTCTTGGATTGTTGATTTTGATTCCTGTTTAATTGCTGGGAATTTGTCAAGTAGTTTTTCAGAGATCTTTCAGATTCTGTGCTGATTCTGTTTCTTTAATGATGGAGGTGTCTGCTTATTGCCTTTTACGGTTGGCCCTCTGTATTGGCAGTTTCCACAGGCTCACATTCGACCAGCCACAGATTGAAAATATTTTATAAAAAACAAAAAAAATTCCAAAAACTTTCACAAAGCAAACTTGAATTTTCTGTGTACTGGGAACTATTTACATTGTCTTTACTTTGTATTAGGTATTATAAGTAACCCAGAGATGATTTAAGTATACGGGAAAATATGCATAGCTTATATGCAAATACTAGTCCATTTTGTTATATGGGCTTACCTCAGAGATATATGCAGATTTGGTTCTGGACACCACAATAGAGTAAATATCATGATAAACTGAGTCACATGATTTTTTTTGATTTCTCAGTGCATATAAAATTTATGTTTACACTGTGCTCCAGTCTGTTTAGTATGTAATAGCATTATGTCCAAAAAATGTTCTCATTTTAATTAAAAACACTTTATTGCTAAAATATACCAAAACAGAGTAGGCACCTTCTCTTCCTTCTTGTAGTTTTAGACTCCTAGTATCTAATCCTATTGCCTAATGTATACAAAATAAATAAATAGATGAGTAAATTTATATGGTGCCTGACCTATGTTCAACCCAAGGACTTATTTTCTAATTCATGGGGCTCTCTGAAAATAATATAGAGGTTTTTCAAGGATTATCCACTGGTAAAAGTACTCAAGCTGAGGAATGAATGATTATCTTCAAGGGCTGTGTGAGAAGGAGATTGTTTACATAGTCGAAATTGGACATACATTCTCCAGGATTTTACTAAGAAGCACTTACTTAAAATTCTTCCAAAAAGGTTTCCACAGAACTTTCAGCTAGATGTCCTTGAATAAGGAATTCTTTTAAATATCCTAGGAATTTCAAGCTCAAAGTGGGGGATTCATTTGGAAGAATTGTTCTCTGTTAAATTTCTCCTATACAATCTTTTTTTCTTTCTGGACTTTTTCCCAGTGATTTTTAATATAATAATAAGAACAAAATAACAACAACAAAATACTACCAACCTAGCAATAGCAATAAGAAAATAAATATTCCAGCCTTTAAAAAAAATTACGCCATTCCACTTTTGAATCTGAAACTCTGGAATTGTCTGTGACTGTTTTGAAGGCAGTGGGAGAGTTCATTCAGATGCATTTTTAAGCTTATGATTATTAACTTTCTAAACTTGGAAACATCCCTGGTGATCTCTTCAATAGCTGTGTCCTCTGCATGACTTTCAGTCTTTGCCTACAAACAATCATGGGAGTGCAGACCATTTTAAAGTAAAATCACTTTGGCAGAAAGGTTTGTTTCCCCTTCTTTTGTTACTTTGATATCCTACTAGCTTCAAATGCCTAATTTAAACTTGAAAGAAAATTCCTGAAGTCCTTACTTTACATTTCTAGAGACCCAATAGTGTATCAGGCCTGGAGATAATAATCTATTCATAGATTTATAGCAACAGTGAATAACGTAGTTGGATAAACTTAGGCTAGATCAGAAGCTTTAAAAAACAATTCTGAATATAGTAACTTATGGTGAAAAAGAATACAAAAACGAATATATGTATGTTCATATATGACTGAAGTATTGTGCTGTACACCAGAAATTGACACAACATTGCAAACTGACTATATTTCAATAATATATATAAACAATTCTGAGAATTCTGACAACATGAATAAACCTCTCAACTTTATATATGGTGAACAACTAAGCATTAATAAAAATAACTATCACTTTTGAATGTACTGTGTCTGAATATGGTTGATACTATATGATACCATGTGATTATTGCTGTCCATTTTTCTGGAACAGAAAATTGAGGCTCAGAGTTGGCACTTAACCAGATTTGTAAAACATAAAGTGAGAATTTGAATTGAATTAGTTCCGATCCTAACACCATGATGAAACAATATCCCTGTGATTGGGCTGAGCTGACTGTAAAATCTAGAATATAAGAAGCAAATGTCTAATATTAAAGTAAAGGCAAAAACAAGTTGAAAGTTCAGGAAGACTTTCATGTCCGGACTAGAATGTTTTGATAAAGCAGTTTATAGAAGAAGAAAAAAATAGAGGAGGATAGGGGAGATCTGGAGTGGGCAGTTTCAAAAACTTTCCCCAGCTTTATTATGAAATATTTGGCACATAACATTGTGTATGTTTAAGGTGTACAATGTGATGTTTTGATACATGTAAATAGTGTGAAATGATTATCACAATTAGATGAAGGGGAGCAAAATATACCACCCTCAAACATCCTTCTTTGGCATAAGGTTTATCTTGAACAGATACTTTTTAAGAAATAGCAGACACAAAGGAATCTGAAAAACCACTAGAAATAACCCCTTGTAAGAGACATTTGGTTTATAAAGAAAACCTCCATTTATAAGAGTGTCTCCCTCCTTGTATCAGGAAGAGAAGGATGAACTCTAAGTCTCTAGAAACTCTTATTAATGAGAAAGCAAGGGCTTAGATTTGCATAACAACTGTACCCTTGTTTACTATGCTTTTTCTGGCAACCCCCTATAACTGGCTTCCTCCCAGCACCCAACGTATTTCTTTTGTGTTTAGCTGGAGATGATATTTAAAGTTATGGCTTGGGCCATTCGGGGGATTTACTCTGTTTTCTTGAGTATCTCCCATGTATATAGGAGTTATACATGTTATTAAACTTATGTTTGTTTTTCTCTTGTTAATCCACCTTGAAAACACATATATATTGTCTCAGACAAGAACCTAGAAGAATAGAGGAAAAATTATTTTTCCTCTGCTACAAAGGTCAGTTAACATTTCCATCACCTCACATAATTATTTTTTAGTGTGATGATAACATTTATAATCTATTCCCTTAGCAGTTTTCAAGTATATAATACATTATCCTTAACTATAATCACAGTGCTATATATTAGATTCCTCAAATTTATTCATCTTATAACTGAAAGTTATGCTCTTTGACCAGCATCTCCTTATTTCCCTCACCTCCTTGCTCCTCCTAACCCCCATCCTATGCTCTGTTTTTATCAGTATTATTTATAATCTGATGGTCCCTTATGAAAAGATGACATTTGAACAGAAGATTGATAGATCTGAGTCAGTTAGTGCTCATATATAAAGGAAGAGAATTAAAGACAGAATTAGTGTTTGATTCTAAGACCCTGGAGGAGAGCAAAATTTGCCACCCAAAAATATGTCTCTTTGACATGAGAATTAATTTAGGCTGATTATTTTTAACTCCCAGAAGACTCAAGAAGAACCTTTGACCTTTCCCTTAACTGCCTGAAGGAATGTAGATAGAGGACCTGTTCCAGGAATGGAGCTGTCACCATGGGTAGCTATAGTATGAACTACGTGTGTCGACAGGGAGGAAACTACCAAAGTCTGTTGAAATTCCTCTCTGTGCCCCACTGTCTCTGCAAGGCCCAGCACACATTTGTTTACCAAACATCTGCTTTTCCATCTCTCTGTGAATTTCCTTCCTTCCCTTTGAAATCCCAGACTGCTACCTCCTACATCGTCTTTTGCTTTAACTGAGGATGATATTTAAGGTGAAGATTTCAGTCATTTTGCTGAATTACAGTTTTTCTGGGACTCTCCCATGTATATATGTTATTAAACTTTTGTTTGGTTTTCTTCTGTTGATTTGTCTCATGTCAATTTAATTCTTAGAGCAGCCAGAAGAACCTAGAAATGTAGAGGGAAATTTCATCCTCCTTGACAACTCCAAGACAGGAGCGTGCTGGATGAATTCATGAAATAATAAAAGCCAAGTGGAGCTGGAGCCATGTAGTTGGAAATGGGGAGGGGCTTTGCTCAGAGATGAAGTTAGTTAATGGAGGTCAGATGGCATATCATAAACTGTAAAACAGAATGAATGTTAGACATTAAGCAGTGATGGAGCTGTGCTGAGATTGCACACCCAAACTAAGGACCTTTGGGTTACATTTTATAAGAATAAAACACAGTTCTAACCAATAAAACACATTGAAACATGGTATCCAACCAGTGGATCACTAGTTTGGAATTCCTAATTTAATTCAGCACCTTTCATTTATAGAAAAAGATGCTAGGCCCATAGAGGTTTAGTGTCACAACTAGCAGATATCAAAACTTTGTTTTCTAAAATGCCCATTTATTCCCCCCTTCCTCTACAAAATGTGTGGTGACTTGGCAAAGTTTTAGAAAAGGAGTTTGAACATAATCTAGGAGAAACTCACTTTCCAAGGAAAGCTTGGAGTGACCGAGAAACCATAAGATATCATTGCATAAGCTAAAAGAACAAGTTTGCTTTTAAAACTGGTTTGTTAAATCCAGAGCAACATCCCTAAATCCCCATGATGGAGGTGAGATTGCACAACCAGTTATACCTCCATTGATGTAACTAGGTGAAATGACTTTTGGATCAAGTTAATCCTCTCCTTTTGCTATCTAGTTCTGCAGGAGCTACCATCTTAGTTGATAAGGACTCTTCTTCTCCCCAGTATGCATTTATCTATATCGCCTTCCAGAACGATAAGCCTTAGGAATGCAGCTAGAGTCTGTCTGCTGGTGCCTGCATCATGGAGTGTTTACTCTTTGTGAAACATCACGGTGACATGAAAAGAGCCTTCCATATAGCTGAATGTCCCATGTTCTAGGGCATAGTGTATTTATATGCCTTTTTTCCTTTCAGTCACAGAGAATAAGATAAAATAATATTAACTGCATGAAAACTCCTGATACACAGTAACTCATTTTTAGTAACCTTCTAATTATTTCCATATCCAATTTAACAATTATAGTAAAGCTTCTAGTGCATTCGTAGGTCTTGCTAAATCTCAATGTCCTTTATGTGTTTCTGTAAGCCACAGGATGTATGCAGCATCATGTTTAACATAACAGTTGAGACATGGCTAATTGGATGGATGGATAAATGGCTGAAATAACAGATGAGTAGACAGACACATGAATGAGTTAATGAATCAATACATCGAACTGCCTTTCAGAGTTGAGCAATGTAGTCAATCTTGATGGACATCTAATATTTCATCTGGTCAATGACAATATTTAAAATCACATTCAACTCTGAAAATGTGTAATTCTATAAATAGTGTTTACATCTCACACATTATCAGACCTACATCATATGTTGAAAAAACTGCTTATTTATATTTAAAGTTAGATATATTACCAGTTGCATACATGAGATGATATGAAGATGGATATCTTATGATTCACAAAAAGTTGAGCTAAATTTCTTTTAGGAATACAGTGATATGTAATATATTGTTACTTTTTACCAGAATCTTATGCCTTCATCAGAAAAATCTTAGATACTCATAGGAACATTGAGGACGGTAATGAGATTCCCTCATTTTGATTATTCCATGCCTGAGGGGACTGAGGCATGGAATAATCAAAACACTGTTAGTCTGATCTTGTTCATTGTTATCCAAGGTTCTTTTAGGCTTACAGATTTTTGAAAAGCAAAATCAGAAGAGGGTTTTATAGTCTATGGGACAGGAGTAACATGTTCAATTTGGATAAGTGAAAACATAACATGTTGAAGTTTCCTAAAATTGTATTCCCTTTGGAATCACAACACATTCTACTAAAGACCTTTAACTACAAAATCCTAAAATCTCTGCAGGTTTTTCTTTACCTGAAGTGTTAAATTTGAAAACGAATCTAATGCCCTCAAATCTATGTTTCTTGTTTTACAAAACAGTTTATTGATTAGCCAACGTCTAAACAAAGCTTCCTACATGACTCATTGATCAAAATAAGATCCGAGAGCTCATTAACTCAGTTGTCAGCTACATTCATTTATTCATAAGCTCCTTTTTTCCTACTGACCTTTCACAATAATAAAAACAAAAAAGCTTATCTACTTTTGTGTTTCATCAAGCATATATCAGCTTCCATTATGTTCTTTTCCAAAAGAAATTTTGAAGGAAATGTACAGTTCAAAATATTTTATTTCGAGGATGAGATCTCCAAACATCAAACTATTTAGTAGATTACTGTAGCTTTAAACAAGAGAAAATATGGCCACTTAATATTCCTCTTTTGATATCATTACCTGCACAATTCAACCATAACACAAAATACCAACTTAAAAAGGAAGTGAAGGCTCTTTGGAAAGTGCTCTTTGGATGTTTTTCTTACAATTGAGGGACTCACTGGTAGAAACTTTCAAATTTGAACTGACTGGTGATGAAATATATTTATTCACAGTTTCTATGTAGGTTTATACAGGGCCTGAGGTCCACTTGGGTAAATGGCCCCATATTTGTGTGCATGGATTCCAGTCTATGTTTGTAAGAGGTCATCTTTTGCCAGGGTGACTATATAACTTTCCCACTTTTGAGAGTGAAAGATAGCACTATTAGTAATTAGTTTGGAACAAACAAGTGCTGTGCCACAGAGGCTTATAATCACCTTGCATTCAGTTGAATAAATGACAGGTCTTACCATAACCACTCTCTCCTCTACATGAGCCTGATTTCTCACCAAAGAGTATTTTCCACATTATCATTCCAGGATGTCTTTCGGTACAGACTCTTTCCCTTCAGATTTTCTAATTCTATGCACCTCAGGTTCCATGTTGGCAATGAAGTGCTCTGGTCCCCTAGCTGTCATTGATTGATCTTTCTGAGCAGTGCTTAGAGTTTGCACTGCACATCATCATTGGCTCCGAAATTGTTTGCTCTTGTTTCATATATGTGTACGTTTTTATCTTCCCAAATATACCACAGGTTTCTTAAAAGCAAGGAGGAATGTGTTATAGTTTCCTCTCCAGCAGACATAGCATAGGAATCACCAGCTAGAACTAGATCATGTATTAAATGATGAAACTAGACATGATGCATTTTATTCTCTCACACCTACCTCCACCTTTGTCATTGTGCTCCAGCCATACTGGCCTGGTTACAGTATTTTCAACATGCCAATCATGCTGGCTCTGTAGTACTCTTTTCAGTTAGCCTCTCTTGTATTTTCTTCCACTTATTTGCAGGTTGGTTTCCCTACTTTACTCTGGGCTCCTGTTCTGAAGTTAATTCTTTAGAAAAGAACTATCTATATTATGTCAACTTTCACCCCATTAGCCTTATTCCCTGACCTGCTCTCCTGGCCGTAGTCCTATTTCTTATAGCTCATTTCTTTCCTAATGTCAAATATACACAAAGATGCCACTCCTCCCCCCAATAATAACTAAGCTTCATATCTTGTTCCTCTATTACCAATACCTGGAATTATGTTAGGAACATACAAAGTATTCAAGAAATTTATGTATCTATTGAAAGAACGGGGCAGGGGAGCAAAAATATGCCCAAAAATGACAGTGGTGATGAAGGAACGTAAGGAGCAGTTTATTTGAAAGAGAATATGAATCATATTGTTTTAGAGTATGGAACCTTAATTTTGTACTTGAACTCAGATCTGTCCTTTGACCTCATTCCCGTGAAATTTCTACCAGCCCCACAATGCTGAATGATCACCAAGGCTAACGTAAATTCTGAGAAGTTTTCCATTTCTAGAAATCCTTCAGCATATCTCTCCCTATAGGAGCTAAATGGAAACTAAGATCTGTTCTGAAATTCTTTCTCAGTTGAAGAACCAAAAATGAGCAAGTACATAAAAAATTTAGGAGAACTTTTTTGACTTCATTAGATAATTGGATCTGGGAAGCAAAGAGGATAGAAACACCATATTACAGCTGCCTTAGAGTTATGCCATATAAGCACTCCTTATAAGACAAATTTACCTCTGTTGCTTTAAACTAACCATACATAGGCTATAAACAAAGTATTTTAATGGATTTTTCACTTTTGTGCTGTCAGTGTAGATAAAACTTAACTGCATCCTGTAGGACACTTTTCTGCAGATGTAGCAGTGCATATAGAATTTGTTAGGGCATCAACCCACCCTTTGTTTCCTGAAAACAGATCCTTGCCATTCTGAGAGGTCCTTTTTCCCACCTGTGGTTACACAGTCAGAATAGAACCTGCTCCTTTTCACTATGATCCCCGAAGTGAAGACACGGCCCAGGCTCAGATCATCATCACAGCTTTAGGGGTACACCTCAGTCAGTCCCAGACCAATGAGAATCTTCCTCGTGGATTTGTCAAATTTGAGCTAGAAGGAAAAGCCCTTTCGTCCTTGGCCACAGAAGCCTGGAAATGGTAAAGATCTATATTACCCTTTATGTGAAGAAAGGCAGTGTTCTCTCATAAAAATCAAAGGCAGTAAATAAAACTAAAACACCACACAAAATAAAAAACAAGACACACACTCCCAAACAACAGAAGTGTAAAATTGAGTTTGACTGTATTTTTTAATTGTTAATTTTTAAATGCTTTTTGAAGTATAGTCAATTTAAAATATGTCATTTTATAATGCACAGTGAGGTGATTCAGCTTTATATATATGTTTTTTTCATATTATTTTCCATTATGTTTTATTACAGGATATTGACTATTGTTCCCTGTACTGCACAGTAGGACCTTGTTGATCATCTATTTTATATATAGTAGCTTTTACCTGCTAATCCTAAACTCCTAAATCCCTCCCCACCCCTTATTTTTCCCTTTAGTAGTCATAAATTTGGTTTCTATGTCTGTGAGTCTGTTTCTGTTTTGTAAATACATTCATTTTGGATCATATTTTAGATTTCACATATAAGTGATATCATATGATATCTGCCTTTGTCTGACTTACTTCACTGAGTATGATCATCTCTTGGTCCATCCATGTTGCTGCAAATAGCATTATTTCATAATTTTTATGGCTACGTGATATTCCACTGTGCATATACACCACATCTTTTTTTAGCCATTCATCTTTTGATGGACATTTAGATTGCTTCCATGTCTTGGCTATGGTAAATAGTGCTGCTATGAACATTGAAGTACATGCATCTTCTTGACACATGTACCCCAATATTCATCTTTTCCAGATATATGCCCAGGAGTGGGATTGCTGGATCATATGACAACTCTGTTTTTAGTTCTTTAAGGAACCTCCATACTGTTCTCCATAATGGCTGCACCAATTTACATTCCTACCAACAGTTTTGGTTTTAAAGTTTGGAAAATTATGAGCCTTAAGAACAACTGAATATAATTAAACTGTAGTCCATGGTTGGATACAATTCAATAATAGTTCAGTTCCAAAATAAAAGTTATTGTTGGTTAGACCATGAAATTTCCTAACACTTGATTTTAATACATGGTGCTAAATTTTCTCCTCACTCTCCCTAACATTTATTTGTAGGTTTTTTTTAATGATGGCCATTTGACCAGGGTGAGGTGGTACCTCATTGTAGTTTGGATTTGCATTTCTCTAATAATTAGTGATGTGGGCATCTTTTCATGTTCATATTGGCCATCTGTATGTCTTCTTTGGAAAAATATCTATTTAGGTCTTCTGCTTACTTTTTTTTTATTGATTTATAATCTTTTTGATTGGGTTTTTTGTTTTGTTTTGTTTTGTTTGTTTGTTTTTGTCATTGAGATGTATAAGCTGTTTGTGTATTTTGGAAATTAAGCCCTTGTCAGTCTCATGTTTGCAATTATTTTCTCCCAGTGCATAGATTGTCTTTTTGTGTTTCTTTTTTTTAATGGTTTCTTTTGCTATGCAAAAGCCAGTAAGTTTGATTAAATCCCATTTGTTCATTTTTGTTTTTATTTCTATTGTCTTAGGAGACTGTCCTAAAAAACATTACTATGATTTATGGAGTTTGGCTATATTTGAGTGCCTGATTCTAGTTGCCAAAGATAAACTCTAAAACCACCCTTTCCTTTGCCTTAATTAAGTGAATCAAGAAATTCTTCCCCAGAATGTTATGCACATTTGATTTTCTGCTGCTCAATTTTTTGGCTCCTATGCAAAACTCTATGTCGCAAACCTTTTTGGGGACTCTTTTCCTGTGACTCACTTCTTCTCTACAAAATTATCTTTTGTGTTCCTACTTCTGTAGTACACGCCTTATTGCAGTGCATTTTTGCACGTGAGCTTTTACTGTTGCCTTATGTGCTCTGTGAAGAGCAAGGTTCTGTTTAACCTTCGTCACTAGAACCCAGCCCTTTGATGTCAAAGACCACGTTCTCAGTAAGTGTTTAAAGTAATAAGTAATCTTGGAAAGGGGCTCTTTTTGTCTAAGAAGGCAAGAGTTCTCTATCTGACGTCACTCCTAATATTTGACAGAAGCAATAATTAAAAACCAAGTAAATATATAGCAACAAAATAATGAAAATGACATTGGAGGTAAAGCTTTCTTGCTATATTATATAAAACTTTTGGTCAATTCCAATCTTTTCCTCTTGCAATCTCAGTTATACTCTCTTTCTATAGAACACTTCATCAGAAATACTTTTATCTTGCCCTGCTTTGAATATTTTATTATAATCTCTTAATTAAATGACACTCAAGATTAATTTGCATTTTAAAAAGGAAATTATACAATTATAATATATGAGATATCAAAATATTCCACATTTAAATATTGTTCTACTTAATTCACTTTGCTCCACGCTACATAATTTAACTTTTAATATTTGTAATGTATTTACTTCTAGCGCGTTTTGCATTTCTCTTTCTATTAAAGAGAGTATAAGAACAGCAAGAAAGGCTTACATAGTTTGGCAGTGGTCATTCTAATGGATCATTTGATTGCATAACACTCATACTCATGTAAAAGTATACATTGTTACACATTTGTGTAACTGTCTATATAATCTCATCATCCAGATGGGTTTCATGGAGGAACATTTGAAATATATTTATGTGAAAATTAGATTTAAGTTGAAAAGCATCTAGGGGAAAATATCCAGTAATACTTCTGTTGTTATGATTATTCCATTAGGGGAAAATTCAAATAGAGGACGCACTGCAAACAGGCTTAGTACAATGTGTTCATGTTGGCACTGGCAAGAATAGGGATAGTTTTACCTAAAGCTTATTAGAAAAGAATGACCCTTGGAAAACCCAGGCTAAAGTTTAAGCAAAATCATCACTAGAGTCACATACTTTCTTCCCCAGTGGAATTAGATTTGTGTCAAAAGTTCAACCTTGCAGCTGTTTTAACCATCCAGGAAAAATATAATAAAAACACCAAATACTTAATCTACATACTAAAGAAAATTTTACATGAGAACTCAAAAATGTTTCCTGGTCTTAAATCTCCATCGGACTTATTCTAGGCTATCATGAGAGTTGAGTGTATAGTTACAGTGTTGGCCTAAGCACTACGATGTGGACCCTGAACTGGATGCTAAGGAAACTGTGTTAGCGCTCCATCAGGAAGACAAGTTCCAGGGTCTGTAACTTAGCACTCCAAGGCTCTTTTTTCTGATTCTCTGTCGTCATTTCTCATTTCTCACCATTCACTTATAACTTCACACCATCTAGTCCAAACATATTGAGCTCATTCTGGTTCCCCGAATATATCTTCTTAATCTGTGTGTGTTTGTGTGTGTGTGTTTGCTTCATCTGCTGAACACATTTTTCTCACCCCTCAATAACTGTGATGCATTACTTTTTGAAGATGGGTAGGTTTTCATTAGGTGGACAGAAGATTCACTTAAGCATCAAGCACCTGAAATTTAATTTCAGCTTTGTCACTGACCAGCTCTCTGGCTGGAGGCTGTTTGCATAGTCTCTCTCTGTGTCTCGTTTCTTCATGTGTAAATGGGAGATGTTACAGCATCTACAGGGAGTGTGTGTGTGTGTGTGTAAATGATACATTCTTTTCACACAATTTCAGGCAGTTAGGGAATGTTTGTTAAGTGTAAAGACCTCCAAAACAAATACATATAGCTGAATTAATATAATTTTATCTATACTGGTATTTCTCTGGCCTGATGATGCATGAATAGAAAAAAATATAGCTTTAGTGAGAAATTGTGTGTGTATGTATGTGTTAGTATAGACTTCAACTAAGAAAGCGCTGGGATTTTTGCTCCATTTTCAGTAGTCACCAGAAACACCTCATCATGCTCACACACTAGTACATCATCAAATTCACCTGGTGATTTTACAAAAACACAATGTCCATGTTCCCCGTTCCCCTCAACTCCATAAGGTGTTGACTTGGAAGGTCTGGAGTAAAGCTGCAGTATCAGGTAATTATTATTCACAGTGAGATAAGGGTGCCCACCGTGATCATCTTCTCCCCCTGCTTCTTCTGTCTTTATCATTCTGATGTCTCCTATTATTTTCAATTATTGCATTATAGCCCGTCTGAAAAGCTGAGTGAAGGCAGCCCGATTCTGCTCCTGTTGCTGTGCATTCATTCATTTATTCTTGTCACAAATCCTTATTGAGAGATTTCTGTGTGGCAGGCACTGTGCTACCTGCTAGGTATACATTGTTTACTGTTTGGTAGAAAGGCAGTACTGCCGAGTAACAGGAATTCAAACTGCCTGGGTTGTAATCCTGGCTGCATTACTCCTAGCTGTCGGGTCACACTGCGTGGTGTCTAACCTCATTCTCCCTTGCTTTAACATCTCCAGCATGTGGATATCATTGTCCCCAACTCTCCCAATTCTTTGTGAGGCTTCATGTGCGATCTCTCTTGTGCCCTGATAAGTTCGCAAACACTCCAGTTACTATTTTATTAACAGCAATATTAGTCATCAGGGAGATACCATAAAAAAGTAAACAGACAAGTGAAAAATTATAAGGTGTGATAAGTTCAATGAAGGGCAAGAATTGGATGCTCGAGAAAAAGCAGAGAAACAAGACTCAACGAAGTCATGAAAGAAAGTTTCTTGAGAAAGTGATAGTTTAGTTGGTATGTGGAAAATAAGAATGAAAATAGCCCAGGAAAACCAAGGGTGAGCCACTTTTGGCAAGGGGAAAAGTGTATCTTAAAGGTTTGCAGCAGGGAACCATCTGGAATATTCCAGAAAGTGAAAGGCCAGTACACAATTGCTGTTTACTACAAGAAAACAGTTGGCTGTTTTCAAGGGGTTATTGCCCAAAGCCCAAAGTCTGCTGAAGCACCCATGTCCCCTGAACCCTTTGTCTGCCCCAGGGGGACTGTCCCTCCCAGTGATTGTCAGCGTTGCCGCTGAAGGCGCATCCAGTTTTCTGCTTAAGCTGTGACAAGCAAGGCCACAATCACCCGCCCACCCATGAGCTGATCCCTGGAGCTTCTCTTACATTCTGACCCTCTGTCTCTGTTCATCTGAAAATTTCACACGATGCCACCAGCCCACGGCTGTGCCTCTTCACACTGGAAATGTCTTACAGAAGTTTTACTGAATTGATTCTTTTAGACTCATCTTTAGGCACATGTTGTTGCCGTACGGTTGAAAAATGAACTTCAGAATCACATTAGGAGTTATATTCCCACTTAGCAACTTAATTGTTAGGTGACATTTTATTCACACTTTAAAATTGTTGCATTAAAAAAATTAAACACAAACTTAGCGGCTTAAAAGAACACCCATTTAGTAACGCATACTTGAGACGATTGGAAGTCTGGCCCCCCTGTGAGTGTAATGCCAGCCCAGGGTTTCACAAAACTGAAATCAAGGTCTCAACCAGGCTCTCATCTTTAAGTCAAGGTGGGTCTTGCAAGCTCACATGGTTATGTCGTAATTGCTGCTGTGCCCCTGAGGCCCCATTTCCTCGCTGGCTGTCAGCCAGGACCTGCTCTCAGCATCCAAACACTGCATTCCTTTTCATGTGGCCCCTTCAGTCTTCAAAACCAGGAACAGAGAATCTCCCTTGTGTTGAGGCCTCCTCACTCTTCAAGTGCTTTCTGCAGAAGAGCCTGGCTATTTTTAAGGGCTCATATCATTAGGTCATGCCTACCTCGCAATCTCCCTTTTTAAAGTTCAACTGTGCTGTGTAACGTAACCTAATCCCTGGAGTGACTGTCCGCTCGTATTCAGAGTGCACATCCGCACTAGAGGAGGGTGCTAGAAATCTTGGGGGCGATCTTATAATTCTGCCTAGCACACCCTGTCAAGACTTCAAGCGGTAGATTCGTTTTCTGTTAATGAAGGATGATAATGGTGCCTTGTCTTTGGATTTCTGGATGAATAAATGAGGTTGTCAATATAAAGTGATTGCTGTGGTCACCAGCATGTGAAAGTTCTTTAGAAATATCAATGCTGTTACACTGTTGTAACTACAGCTACCATCAGCAGCACCTTCCCTATTCCATTCCTTCCTAAAGCCTGCGGTCTGTGGCAGATGGCATATCATTTATAGTCGCATTTCCCCCTTTTTCTCACTGTAAGATGATTATTTGCTGAAGAAACCAAGGACTCCCTAGGCTCCAAACAGATCCTTGGAAGATTTCCTTCCTCATTCCTCCCTCAGGAAAGTGATTCCTTTAGTGAATACAATGAGACTTCCATTTGTACCCATTTTTCTCCAACAAACACATATACTCACATCCACACAGACACAGACACACGCACTCCAGATTAACTCTTCAAAGAGAGACAGGTGACCCTTCAAGATGTATGTTGTAATCAGACAAAAGCACATCTGTGTCCTGGCTCTACTAGGCTATTTCACTTCAGGGGGCCTCCACTTCCTTACCTACAGTAAAGGCACGTTAGTGAGGCTCGCCCTACAGAGTGGGGGTTAGAATTAAGTCACTCTGTAGGGGCTTGCAGATAAATTACAGCCTCATGGTTAATACAAGTTTACCACCATTTATCATACAGCTTATGAGAACTACTCATGCTGAAAACTTCTAACCTGGCACACTTAAAACATTTCAAATGTGTATTAAATGTTTTATTTAATTTTTTCAACGAGAGAAAAAAAATCTAAATTAAGCTTTCTTAGCTTAATTCATCTTAAATTAAGCTTTTTTTCACCCCTATTATGTCCACAAAATAATAACTTTTAAAAAATATAAGTATTCAATATTTTGTAACATTTCATTTTTGCTTGCATTCCCTCTAATTTATTCTGGGTGAAATCTCAAACCTTTCTCATCACAGGACATTAGAAGCGCTGTAAGGGTGTGTTTCGATGGATGTGACATTTGTGGGCATCCCAGTTAGTTTTTTTAACCCTGAGCATTCATGCTGACTGAGTCATGAACAGCGGTGAGCTGATCGCTTCCATTCATGACGTCTCCTGTTTCTCCACCTGAGCCACTTCACCCCAAATGTGGCATCACTCCAGGGAACAACCAAAGAGACACTGTTGCAACCACAGTGCCAATGAATGCTTTTCATAAAATGAATACTAAAATAGGGAGGAAATCTATCTGCTCCCTCAGCGCCCTAAAGAGCTTGAAATAGATGTGGCGACATTCAGTGTTTCTTTCATTGGTATGTATCTCCAAGGCTGAGCCGCTTCATTATGTTTAAGATAATATTGCCATTTCCCTTTTCTCTTCTTTTCTTTTTGAATGACATAGAGTTATGTTCCAGAATTTGGGAGCACATTCCGAGCAAAGCCATGCTCAACTGAAGGATGATTTTTGTTGTTTGATTCTAACATTTTGATTATATACTTAAGCATTTAATGTTGCATTGGTGGCTAAGTGGTGATTTATGCACTAAATACTCATCAGACACCTCCTTTTGGCCAAGCACAAAGACACTGAGGATACAGGTATATGGTATAGAGCTGGGTTAAAAGAACAGGTTCTGGAGCTGGACTGACCACTTACTAACTAAGGGACCTTGGTCCAGCTACCCGATTTATTTTTGTCTCAGTTTGTTTATACATATAATGTGGGTAATAATAGTACCTACTTCATAAGATTGTAGTGAGGAAAAACCAAGTTCGTATTTGTAAATGTTTTAAAGTATTTCCTAACAAACACCTAAGAAGTTCTGGAGAAGTTGAAAAAGTATTACAAAATTTGTCTCGTTTACCTTCCTGTGGCTCATAGTCTTTGGAAACAGGTCAGGAAAGGACCACTAAGTGACTGTGTTTCATTGTATGTTCCTAGCAATTAAATCTGCATAGACATAGCAGCGTAACACCTAATGCAGTTGGGACTGAGAGGTACGAGGATGCTCTTTCAAGGAAAGAGGATGCTCGATTTACATTTTGGAGACTGAGTAGAAGTTGACAAAGAAAAGAAGAGAAATGCAGGACCCGTGTGAGCAACACAGCAGAACGGCAGCACAGTGAGTCTATGGAGGGGCGAATCGTGGGTGACCAGGCTAGAGAATTAGGTAGGCATCAGGTGATGGAGGGCATGTGTGTGGATTTTTTTTCTTTGAGAGCAGCAAAGAGTCGCCAAAGTCCTTGGACTAGAAGTCAATGAAATTACTTGGATCAGGTGTACTATGTTGGAAGAGTCATTCCAAGAGGCCTGAGGAAGAAAGAGGCTAATGGTAGGGAAACCAGCCAGGAGCCTGCAGCAACAGGCTTGGGCCTGTCGAGTCAACAGCAGCAAACGTGGGAAAACAGACACAGTATTTGACTGATGGGAAGCAAGCAGCTCAGGAAAGGAAAGAAATGCGAGTCACTGGGCAAGGAAACACAAGGAAATTAACTTACTACCCTCTCCTCATTCCTGATGCAGTTCATCCACTCACATAGCTTTGCAAAGAAGAAAAGATTGTCACTAAATAATGTTGGCAGTATCAGTGACAAATATTGCATCAGCAGAGCTTCGTGAATCAGTGGAACACAGCATCCGACCAAGGGCACCTGCCTTTACAATTAGTGAGTTAGAAAAGAATGGAGTTAGAAAGATTAAGGATTTAGATGAAATGTATGTAGTTTCTTAGCTTCAGCACAATTAAAAGTACATGAACTCTAATTAGCTAGACTTCGTTTAATGAGTCACTAGAGCTGTCAACCTGGGGAATTTACTGTTTTGTCTCTATATTGTCATCTGTAAAAGGGCTTAAAGATGTCTACGTCAATTAAAAATTTATACCATAATGTATATAAGTTGTCTGGTTCCTGCCAACTGTTAGATCCTTAAGCAAATTACAAGGACAGGAGCCACTTCCGTTTACTAATATTTCCAACATTCGACCCATGACGAATTTGAGTTAGTTTAAAATGAGGAGACATGCGTTATATAATACGACTGCTGAGCCAGCCACTAAACATAAAGGCCATAGAAAAATAAGATAAAACATGGATCATAGAAAGGAGAGTAAATGTTGCACAGCAAAGTCAACTTAGTTGCTAGAGTTGAGGTAATATTTGAATTGATTCTCAGCAACCAGATAGTTAAATGTGGCAGAACGAGGGACGATACCAGATCTTTGGTTTGCTTGGCAGTGTCCTTTCAACTGCTTCAAGAAATACATGAATTAAGAGTAAAAACTATGGGAGGACATGTGCTGCAGTTAATTAACAACTATATATTCTTTAGGAAGAACGTTGATGCAAGCATTTTTTACCCATGTGTATCACTTTGAATTCTGCAGAGTGAATATGAGAAGTCACATTGGCTGTTCTGCTTCCCTGTAAGCAGTCCTGCAGTTTGTAGTTTTCCATTATGCTGCCATCTTATTAATGAAGAATTATTATGGCAAAGAAATCTTTCGAGGCAGTTTAAACTGGTAAACTGCTTAAAGGGGAGGAAAGGAATGTTTTCAAGTTGTAATCAGGGACTCCTAAACATTAGGACACACATCATCTTGCTCCCAGTCTCCCACTTGAGCCACGATCATAATGCATTTCTTTTTGGAGTATCTGGGCGGGGGTTGGGGAGAAGGGAGGAGGAATAAACAGCACTCAGCAGAAAATAACTGCATTGGGTTTTCAGTGAAGCAGATATTCACACAGATGTTAAACATGGAAATGAGAAAAAGATGAACCTCTAGAGACAAGTACCTCTGTAGGATTCAAAGGTAAGTGATAGAATATGGAATATTCTTGTAAGAAAAAAAAAACTGCCAAATAATCAACAAGGAGAAAAAAATTAGTCATAGAACCTGCTTGTGATGAAGCAGAGAAAACTAATTGACCCATATATATTCCTATTGGGAGCAAGGAAAGGAAGATATCTTTTTTTCTTTAAGAAACAGAAGCATTATCATTTGTGAAATGACAGCTTTCACTTTTCAACAAAATGTACTCCATTTCTTTCTATGCTCTTGAGATCTCAATCAGAATTAGGAAAGTAAAATGTGGCTGCAAGAAGAGAAAAAAAAGACTTTGATTTGTTCCAAGACAGAACAGTTATAGTGAACCATGAAAACTGATTATTCTAAAAGAAGTCAAAATTTAGTGAATTAATCAGCATCTAAGGCCCAGCAATGCTGGAGTTAAACAAAAAAAAAGCCAACAAAAATTGGTATATTGAGAAGTATCTTAGAAACAAGTGATCTGTGTCAGTTTCTTCTTCTTTGGGTTATGGTTCTAAAAACCATGATTGATGAGATATTTGGTCTATGAGTTACCTATTACTTATGGAACAAATTACCTCAAACCTTAGCAGTATAAAACAACACACATTTGTTATTTTACAGATTCTGTGGTTTGGTATTTCTGGAGTGGCTTAGCTGAGTGATTCTGGCTTGGGGTCTTTTACGAGATGGAATTGAAGGCATCAGCTGGGGCTGCTGTCATCTGAAGGCTTGACTGGGGCTAGAGGACCAGCCTCCAAAATGGCTGACTCTGGTGGCTTTTGGCAAGGAACCTTATTCCTTGCCATGGAGACCTCTTCATGTGATTGTACAAGTGCCCTAAGATAAAGTACAGGATGCTTAATTAAACTTGAATTTCAGAAAGACAACACATGAATTTTTAGTATAAGTATGTCCCCAATGTTGCAAGGGATGTACTTATACTAAAAGAAAAAAAAAAAGTGCAATGCATTGTTTGTCTGAAATTTAAGTGTTTCTTGAATATTTATTCACTAAATATGGCAACTGTATTTTATGGCAGCTGGCTTCTCCCACACCAAGTGATCTAAAAGAGAAAGTAGAAAGCTGTTATGCTTTTAATGCCATTTTTCTAGAAGTCACATGCCATCATTGCTACCACATTACAGTCATTAGAAGCAAAACACAATGTCTGGCACATATTCAAATGTAGGGGAATTTATTTCCAACTTTTGAGAAGAGGCTTGTCAAATAATGATTTGAGAACCATCACAAATATGTAAATACTGAAACATATATATATGTTTTGGGTTTTTTTAAGGAACACTTTTCTGATTCAACATTGACCTTGATTCTCTACCTGCATAAACATGTGCGCACACACACACACAAACACACACACACACACACACATACCCACATACCCACATGCTTATAAGTACATGCACACATTGGACTTCACTGTATGGAACTGAATTAATTATAATCTATGATGATAACACACATATTATTATAATTCCTAATGATGACACCATCAATTTAGGCATGACTCATTTATTTATGCTGTAGTTACTTAGTTAATTAGTTATTTGGAATCACATAATAAGCACCATGAACCTACCACCCAAACAAAATCTTGGAGTATAGCCTATATCTAACCAAATGATTCACCATCTTATTTTGAAGGCTCTCCCCAGAAATTTTTAACATTCTCAATCTCATATTTGTCATTTCCTTGCTTTTCTTTTTCTGTAGTTTTTTTCCTGTACAAGATGTGTATGTGTGTGTGTGTTACACACTTGAATTTCAGGTGTGTAACACACACACACACACATGCATACACATTTGTGTATGTATTAGTTATTTAGTTATATAGTTACCTAACACTATATATAGTTTATATATAGTTATTTACTTATACACCTATGATGTATCCTCATTTTTAATTTTATCAGAAGTGTTTTATTATGAATGCAATGTTTCTCACTTAACATTTTTTGTTAACATCCATCCACACTGCTGCTAGGTGCGACAGTACTTTCATTTTGACTGCTGTATTCCATTCATTTGTGTTACTATCTTCCTTCTTATTCATTCACCTACTCTCCTAATGATAGGCATTCAGGTTTTTGCATGAACACTGCTGCTCTGCACCTTATGTCTTTTAATGCACAAGTGCAAGAGTTTCACTTGGATAGACACATATGGGTGGAATTACTATATACGTATTTCCCATGGGCAGGAAAAGCAAACCCTTAAGCAGAGTAAGTGTCTACTGCTATGTGAATGAACCATTGGCTATTCCAGGATGAAAGAAACCCGACTTGATATGCTGTGGCTGGTTGGCACCTTGAGGTGTAATTTTCAGCATTAGTCTCTCTTGCTGGCAGCTTGCACATTCAGAAGTGGCTCCATCAGCCCTAGTAAGTAAGAACCATAATGTGCCCATCAGTAGTCTCCATCTCTGCTGTTGTGTCTTTTCTTTTTGTGTGGCCATCATGCCAGTGACAGAGCCTGACTAATGCCACTTAACCAAGAGATTTCATCTACTTGGTTGTTCAGTGTCCCTTTTATGATGGGTTTTTTGGGTGGACATTAACATGTGATGCAAAAATCATCACACTTCTTACTTAACTCCGTATACCTGCCTCTACCATAGTCCTCCTTATCTCTGAGCTTTTAATCTTTTGCTTTCCAGACCTCTGACCAGCTTGCCAGCCCATCTGCCATTGTCTGTGAATGAGTCTACACATTTTCACCTTAGGCCACTCTTCCTTTAACATAAGATGCAGAATCAAGTGTACATCTTGAACTTCTGCCCTTTGAAAATACTTCCCCTTGACACTCTCCCAAGATTATACATGAGTGTAACTCCATCAGTTTTTGGCTTCCATACTGCTGCTAAACTGACCTATCCATAAAAGGTATGAATTTTTTCTTTCCTTATTCTGTTGGTCACGTAGGATCCTTTCTGATGGTCATAGGTTTGAGTTGAGGGAGAGATGCTCTTACAATTGTGACTTGTGACATGGGGATTAGGGCCGCTGGCTCATACAACTGTCCCATGCTTTATGGTCCTACTCAAGGCTTGACCCTGGATATATCATTTCATCTTTCAATGAATTGCTGTTGTGCCGGCCCAAATCTATTGCTTGCTAAATCTAACAAAACACAACTTATAATAAGCAGTCATAGGACAAATGGTCACTTGGTGTCCCCTGGTCAGGTGTTCTATCTCTGCCAAGGCCCGTGAGTGCCCTAGGAGCTGTTTACAAAGCAGATGACATGGTCTCACTCCAGAACTGTGATTTTCCCACTGGGACCTGCCAGTACCGCCACCCTCCATCTTTTCCCAGCACTGGTATCTCCAACGGCATATGGTCTACTGTATCATACGGCCCAGGCCATAAGCCAGCATACAGCATAGCCTGGACCTTCTGGAGAACATTCTCTGCTCCAGGCTTCACTCAAAGATGAAAGTTTTAAGTGTTGAGGCTAAAGCAGTAATTCTAAAACCTGAAGAGGCATACTGGGTTTTGTATAGTTCTTTATGTTAGCAGATATGAGATGCTGCAGTGTGGCTTTTACTTTTCAGAGGGTGTTTCCACACCCCCTGATCATTGGATCTTTAAACCCTGAAGTGGATATGCTACACACATGACAGCTGGCTCAGGTCTAGGAACTAGGCAAGGTTTTTTTGTTGTCATTTGTTTGCTTGTTTGTTTGTTTTGGTTTTGGCAACTACCCTCCTCATCCGTTCTTGCTCTTGTTTGATTTTATATTAAGCAGCACTCTTACTGACTGTCTGTGTACGTTCCTAGGGGTGCTGTGTTTTATTAAACATTTTCATAACCCAGTGTGGGTCAAAACCACTTAAAGCTTCTCACACCTTGCCAGTTTTTATGTAATGATGAGCTCCTGGGATCTGGAAGGAAGGCGTTGCCACCTGCCCTCTGCGGCTTTGGGACCCCCACATCCTCATTTCTGTCCATGAGTCCATTTTGTGGCAGCCTCTTGTGCTTAATCCAGGGCTGCAGGAGAGAAGCACTGCTAAGCTTGCTCTCCACGCTTGTTGTGTGTCACTTGGGCATCATGTTCTAAGTGAATATTTTCGTCTTGGCCTTTCCAAGGACTGTAGTACTTCTGGCTTAACATAATAGATCCAATCCAGCATGCTTATTTATCTAAACCTTTTCATCCTTTTCTTACCATCTGACATGGTAATTTAGGCATTTCAATTTTGCTCAGAATGGGTCATCACTATCCCCTGGCTTCTAGAAGGTACTCTAGCAGCAAGTTTTACCATTTCCTAAGATTTTGCCAGAATGTTAAATCCCACACCTCAAGAGAGTCGTCCACAGTTAACGAACTCTCCCTCATCCTGTCTTATGTTCTGTATTCCTTGGTCAAGTGCCCTTAAAATCCAGTCTGGTGCATGCCAGCTGATCCCTGTAGTTTCTGTGGACCAGACTCCCTTCCTCCACTGTCAGGCCTAGCATGTCTCTAGCTCGGTCGATGCTGGACCTCAACCCTGATTACTGACTCAACAAACAGGAATGGATTTGGAAAAGATCCTGCAGAGGACCCACGATGCTTGGTGGGAGAGAAACCTCTGCTGTGTCTTCTCACACGGGGATAGTGCTAGTTACCCGGACAGATCAATTCTGCTGGCTCTGAGAGTTAAGAGCAATCTGGGGAACTAAAATCTTTGGAGGCATTCACCTGTATGTTTTCATGCGATTTGTCACAGTCCAAGATTTTCTTAACAAGAGTCCTGGCCTTGGCCTAACAGACCTAAATCAGTTAAACTTCAATTCCTTTTGAAGTTTGGTGACTTTGACTATGAGGTTGAGAATGTGGTTCTCAAGTTTTAGTTTCCCTCAATAGGAGATAAGTGCCTCTTTCTAAGCTGCTGGCCATTCCCAACTTCCGATGCTTTTATTGCTACGGTCAGGGTGTTCTCGTCTATTGGAATATTCCCCTCAAGTCACTCCTGAGTGAGACTTTCTGTGCCCTTATGGACCACTCAGAAATGGGTCTTTATGGCCAGCCTGAAGTGATGATGTAGTGTCAAAACTTACATTATCACTTACTTTCTTAGACCTCTCCTGGGACATCCTCCAGGAATCAGACCTGGAGACAGAGGGTCCCAATAGATGAGCAATCAAGAGACATGTTTTAAAATATCCTGCTATGATGGTGGAGAGCAAGAGGTCGGTTGGTACTGCAGAGCCTATAAAAGATAAATGGGGCAGGGAAGCAGGATTGGTCATAGAAAATCTTCACATGGTGATGCAAGTCTGGCTCCTGTGAAAGCAAAGAGAAGAAGTAGAACTAGACAGGGAGAGCCTCCAATGGAGATGCAGAAAAGTGGTGAGACCAGGCTTCCTTGTCGTGCTCCCGATTTTAAAAGAAAGACTTCTTAATTCCACATTTAGGCTAGTAGCTGCATGCCTTGTTTTTCTTTTTTTTTTTTTTCTTTTTTTTTTCTCTATAACTCAATCAATTTTGTTTTATATGTTTTGAAGCTATATTCAGTCCAAACATATTTAAAATTGCTGTAACTTCTTGCTGATTGAACTTAATATTTAATTTCTCTACTCTTACAGAAAGCTTTGTCTTAAAATGCATTTTATGTTACATAATGTAGTTACACAGGTTTTTTTTTTTTAATGTAAGGATCTGTTTAATATATGTTTCTCCATCATTTACTTAGAACATTTGAAAGGTCCTACGCTTGTGTGTCTTTACAAAATAGCATATGTATGGTTTTTGAAAAACACAGTCTGAATTGTGGTTTCCTGTTAGGCATGTAAGGAGCTTGGAAGTCATCATTTCATCCTAAAAACAGATAAAAAGCTGAATAAACTGAAAAAAAAGTTAGGGATTCTCAGATACTTAAGGGAAGTGAGGTTACAACACAAACTTGGAGAAAAAGAGGCAAATATAGAAAATCACAATTTAACAGAGCAGAACTTAACCAGTTCCCATGAAGCAGTGCTGGAGTAGGAAAACCTGAACTGTAACTGACAAATTTCTGGTGGCTTAGTATGGAAAGTCTGAGATGTAAAGACTGAGGGAACCCTCCAGTCATTAGCCTCCCCACTACCCATCCTTTTGTGAGTTTTACCTCTTGGAGCTCTATCAGGTTCTCATAGTGAATATCAGAGAAAAAAAAAAAAAAACAAAAAAACGCATGTTCTGGCAAAGGGAGGGGAAAGGATCATTCTGTTCTTATTAATAAGATCTGCCCTCAGGAGAAAGTAGTTAACCAGAGCCAAACCTGCTGGAGTTTTATCAGAGCCTAACTGACCTGAAGAAAGAGAAATATCCAATGCCAGCGACTCTAGACATCCTTTCCCACATGAGGGAGGGGAAAAACAAAAAAACAAAAAACCTGTAGAGGCCCACTGAAAGATTGAGACCTAATCATAAGACTGTAGAGTGCTGCCCCACTCCCGAAAACTTACTGCTGTTATTGAAGTCCTATTGACAGCCGTTCCTTTTAGCCAGTACCCGATGCCCAGCTATCAAGAAATTATAAAAAAAAATACACTAACAAGTAAATAAATACAGTCTGAAGAGACAGAGGAAGCATCAGAATCAGACTCAGAACAGTTTTTAAGAATAAGTGACTGGACGGAGTTGTTTGAATTAGCCACTCAAAAAAAGAAAAGAAAAGAGAAGAAAAATTCCCCAGCCAAGCAGTTAAAAAGTGGAGGCAAATACCTTGTGAGAAAAATCTCTTTGTTAAAAAAAAAAAAAAAACGCTTAGAGACATTTCACATGCAGTTTAATCAATCTTAGAGATCCTTCTCTAGTCATGTATCACTGATGCATGGATGTGAACTTGGAAAGTGTTACATCATCATGACGCTAAAGGAAAAATGGGTGCGGAATTCATACTTTATTTAACCATGTTTTGTGTGTTAGAAGCACATTAAAAATAAGAAAACATTCTTTTTTTTTTAAGGAACTATTAGTAAGTTGCAGTATGAGACACAATTTAGGAAATTGTTTCAAATATCTAAACCTAGTAAGAGTCAGACGCTCAACATTCAGCATCTCTCAAAGAACTTCTGTTGCTCTTCAAACGCTTTGTCGCCTCCAAAGACCGGAAGAAACACAGATCTGATAATGTTAAGATGTTTTACTGTGGCAAACTACATAAACCTGTGAGCATATCCATCATTATTATTCATTTAAAAAAATAACAGAACAAACTTTAAAAATGCCCTGTTAAATCATTGCTCTGGGAAAACATACTAACAAGTTCTTCTCCTGGTACTAATTTCAGACGGGCACCAAGTGTGTAATTCCTGCTCAGTGAATGGTTTAATGCGTTCATACTGCTTCTCTGTTCAAAAAATCTGACAGTAGAATGAGCACTATTGTAAAAATATTCCAAAATGAAAATGAAAATGAATGTCAGAAATAATGATAGCAGAGGGTTTCACAGCCTGCCAGTCCATTTTAACAAGAGGAAATCTGCATTTCTATTAATTCCTCATTATTTATTTCAAAGTACCACAGGCAGAACCTATGTGTATAGTAAAAGACAAAGGTATGAGAGTCTCTTTAAAGATATCTTAGGAGATGATAGATACATAAATATATACATTTATTTTCTAATCTGAAGATCAAGACAATTAAAAATTTCCAGAATTCTCCTTCTGGTTTTATGTCAAATCCAGCATCCCCTTTTGCTGGTCCCCAACACACTTGCAAGCGCCTTTTATAACCAATCCACTTATATCTTTAAAAATTATCTTCAAAGCTACCTCTGGGATGATAGTCTTAGGATGCTAAGAAAGAATGGAAGCATTGGAAGATAAAGAGGTGAAGGTATAAAAATATTACAGATGAAATCACTCAACCCCGTGATAGTAACAAATACATACAGGTCAGGTGGCTGTAGAACAATAAATAAACTAGAATTTTACATTTCAGTGGCATCATAAATTCATATTATGTTTTCTATAGGACAATATCAACAACAACAATGATATACTACTACTACTACTACTACTACTACTACTACTACTACTACTACTACTACTACTACTACTACTACTACTACTACTAATAATAATAATAATAATAATACAACAATAAAGACCTCGGAAGTTGGAAATCTCATAAAGGAGGGATGAAACAGAGAGAACAAAGCATTGGGTGGAGCAAAGTTCTGTCATTCTTCCATTCTACCCTTCACAATTTTTACCGTCAGTGATTTCATCTTTATTTTTATTTATTACACTTTTTTAAGATTTACTATTTATTTTAAGCTTACAGTTTTTGGGTTATTACTTCTTACTTCAAGGATAAATTAATCAATATTAAATGTATATTAAAATATATGAAATAATATACTGACACTTGTCCAAATATGTCCTAAAATTGTCTAGTAACATTGGTAGGAGAGGCACCACTTTTTGGAAAACTCTCAGATATATTAGCCTGTCATTTTTTTCACCTAGCCTTTATATAATTAAGACTTATTATGCATGACTCTTTATTGGGCAGTGGGAAAATAAGAGTTAATTAGCCTTTATTTTTGTTCTTGTGGCACTCACTAGCCAGTGGGGAGGAAAGGCACTATCAGATTAGACTGAATTGCTCCAGATCCCTTCCATAGTTGAGATTCGATGAGGCAAAAAGATTCTACATCTCTGAGGCAAGTTGGAAGCCAAACTTAAAAAGTGTGAATTCTTTGACTTCTCAGATACCTCTGAAAGGACTTAATATTCATCTGATATTCAAGAAGTTGAAAGATCAATTTAGGGCAAAGAAAGCTTCTTCCCAGAACATATTATAAATCTATTAGATACATCGAAATAAAAGGTCACCTAGTCAAGAGAGCCGGGCAGTTTATATCTAAGAACAATATTTGTAGTTATGAATGTAATGAAATCTTTTGCTTCAAGAATTAATTTCCCCAATGTATAGTTGGCTGAATAATTGGTTCGGTGAAGGCAGACAAATATTCATTTTTCTCAAATGCAATATTGGCCACGGCTCACTGGAAGGCACCTGCCTGCGTTTTTGTGGGGTGGCACATGCCATGTTCCTATTAAGCAAATTGAGCCTGTGAGTCGTCTGCAAGTGGCAGAGACATGGGAGACATTCTGTCACTCAGCATCCATTTAAAATTTAAGAGCAAATGTTCTTGTCATCAAAAACTCTGTACATGAGTCCTAACCTGGACAATGCATCAGTTCTGATGTCACTGTCAAGTTATTCTACTTTTAGACAAAGGAGATTCAGACATTTAGTCCCTAATGCACACTGTCACTCTAATTTAGAAATTTCCTTTCCATATTCAGGAGAAATGCCTTTGAAAAGTACTTTCTCTAAATTCCAATTTAAAGTACAGGAAGCAGTTTTGTATTTTGGTCCTATTAACCTCCTTTGAAACTACAGATTGGTATGAATTTCAAATGTTCTTACAATGATCAAGTAAGATGAAGTACTTTCCCAAGGAAAAATTACAATACAAGACTAGCTGGTATTGTCATTAGCACATGAGAGAATTTTTTTCTCATTTACCAACTCCATCTTGCCATCCCCCAAAAGAGTTGTCCCTAAAACCAAAGAATTGCCCTGTAGCCTCTTATAACAGGCTGTTCCTTATATTATTCATGTAAAAGAATTAGCAGAGGGTCATCTGACTCCGTATAGATCACTACACAATTCCTTCTGAAGGGAAGATAAGTTCCTGGTCCAAGAACTCAGGAGCATTTGTCTAGACTATTTTTGTAGCAAGCCCTGACTCTGAATAGTTGGAGAAGTAGATCTGAAATTACTTTAGCTCTATATCTAAGTGTCCTGTTTGAAGGAGTAAGAAAGTCAGTTAAGAAGAAGAAGAAAAGGAGCAATATTGAAAAATGGAAACTCCATCCCTTTATTCTTCTGTTATGTGTAGGAATCATTCTGGGCATAGAGAATAAAGAAAGGATTGAGTTAGATAACCTTGTGTTGTAAAGGGGAAAAGAATCAACTCTGGAATCAAATTAACTCAAGTTTGAATTTCATTAGTCATTTGAATTTAATCAAGGTGCTTAACCTGTCGGCCCTAAGCTTTCTAATTTGAAAAGGATGAAAGGAATATTTATTTGGCATTTGTTGGTTGATAAATACTTAATACAGTGCTGGTATTATTTCCTAGTAGGTGCTTAAAAATAATCTCTGTTATCAACTCTATTATCATCTATGGCATATTGAGATGAAATATTTACTCCTTAGGCACAAACAAGACATACTGATGATGAAATACATAGGAATGATGCTCCCACACAGGGAGGGAAGAGTTAATGAGGGAAGTCATAGTGGGTTTTTTTTAATTGAAATTTAGTTTATTTACAATATTTCATTTCATGTGTACAGCTAAGTGATTCAGTCATAAATTTTTTTTCAGATTGTTTTCCATTATAGATTATTATAAGATACTGAACATTGTCCCCTGAGTTATGCAGTAAATCCTTGTTGCTTATCTGTTTTATATGTAGTAATGTATCTGTTAATCCCATACTCCTCATTTATCCCTCTGCACCTCCCTTTCCCCTATGGTGACCATAAGTTTATTTTCTATGTCTGTGAGTCTATTTCTGTTTTGTGAATAGATTTCACGTATGTCATCTCATATAATATTTGTCTTTCTCCATCTGAATCACTTTATTTTGTATAATATTCTATGGGTCCATCCATGTTGCTGAAAATGGCAATATTTCATTCTTTTTATGCTGAATGGTGTTCCATATACATACACACACACATATACACACAGACATATATATATAAAAACACATTTTCTTTATCCATTCATCTGTTGATGGACATTTAGGTTGCCTCCATGTCTTACCTATTGTAAATAGTGCTGTTATGAACATTGGGTTGCATGTATCTTTTCAAATTAGTTTTCATCTTTTCTGGATACATGCTCAGGAGTGGGATGGCTGGATCATACGGTAGCTCTAGTTTTAGTTTTTTTAAGGAACCTCCATACTGTTCTCCATAGTGGCTGCACCGATTTACATTCCCACCAACAGTGTAGGAGGGTAGGGAGCTCATAGTCTTGACGATGTTCTAACTGCCTAATACGCAGTCATTCAGCCAACCAGCACCTCACAAAATCATCCAGTTTCTTGATGGTATAAAACCTAGAAATTTTTCATCTCTGAGGAATCTGTTTATTACCTGATTCAGGATTCCCTAAAAGCAGCAATAAGTAAATAAAAGATCACAACTGTATGGGTATTTTTTTTCTTGGTAATTGATCACAACTTGAAAAGTTTAGTTGGTGTTGGCGCTAGATATTTAATCTCTGCTCTTTTTCAATTTCTTGCCATTTTTATCCACTTATAAGTAGTAATTATTTCCCAGAATGAGTATAATTTCATTTGAGGAAGCATCATCTGTTAATTTCTCCATGAGTTTTCTTTCCTGAATACTGTCCTCACTGCTCAGAAACAAATGAAATCTTCAAACTCAAGAGTAAACCTTAAGCTAATCAATGTCAGAAGTTTTCAAGATGTGTTAAGGAAATAAATCAATTTCTCTAATTAAAGTTTCAGGTAGATGTTCAATATATAAAACTAATGAAAATAAACTTGCTTTGTTTGAAGTAGGGTATGTTTGAAGTCCTAGTCACATACCTGTTACTAGATTCAATAATCTGTCATTTTGGCTGCTCTAATACAAATTCTTCTTTTAATAATATCATTTGTTTCCTTTAAGAATTATCTGTACCTCAGTTCATATATCCATGTTGCATTATCAGTCATGTTACCCCTTCCCTCCCATCACCATAACAACCTAGACTGGTCCTTCACATTACACCTTCTCTTGCTGTTGGAATGACAGCATGACATAAACCACCTTCATTGAGAATTGCCCTTCAGATGCTGTGGAAGAGATGACTATATTTTTTTGAGGATCCAAAGTTTTAAGTTGTTGGGTTCAGAGTAGGTTTACATAATTGAGAGAGGCTTCCTGATGATAAAATTAGCACACAGAGAATGCTGTTCTAAGTCTTGATGGCATAAATTTACCCCTTGATTCAGGTGTGCCCCAACCTAGACTTATCCTTAGATTTACCAGTTTTTTGAGTCAAGAACCATTCCCCATCCCCACATTGTTGCAGTGTTGGATTATTGTTAATTAATTAATTTGTTTATTTATCTATTTATTCATCAGTGATTCCTGATTGAGTCCTGGTACCCTCTCGTTCACCTTTTCTTCTTCATCCTCCAACTCAGACATAGATCCCAGTTTGTCCTAACGTAATGATTTTCTACAATGGCATGCATTCAATAAAAACTAGCAAGATTTTTTTTTTAAACAAAAGATACATATATAATATTTTCCAGAAAGAGAAGCTATTTATCTTTCTAAAATGTCTCTTGTTCAGGAGCCAAAAATGTATACAATTAACTAGCAATGATGGAGATTAACACATTACACAAATAATAAGGGAACATCATTACCGTTCATTTCTTGAGATTACAGAACATGGATCATTTGAAAATTCACTTTGAGTGTAATTTCTCAGCAAATGTCAAGCAACCCATTGTGGTATTTTCAAATTAGTCTGAATGTCAGAGTGGAACAGTACTACACACACACACACACACACACACACACACACACACACGACACACACAGACTCTCACAAAATGTGCGCCCTCTTTGTTAACTTGTAGTTAGTGAAGATCATTTGTTTTACCTTAAAAAAAAAAAAAAAAACAGAAACACACTTGCTAATTAAGGGGGTGGGGAGATCTAAATATTCCCACATCTCTAATAGTTCAAAATAAGCATGAGATGGGAATTCAGGTAATTCAAACTTGAAGAAGTTATGAGAAGGTTATTAAGTAGGTTGTTAATATTCATTCTAACTTCATAAGTTCTTGCCATTATTCTTTCATTCATTCTTTACTTAAGTAAGTAACTATTTAATATGTGTTAGTAGAGGGTAACTTGCTATTTTCATTATTCTCTGGATCCTAACTGTCTAAGTCATCTTAATCCATTTATTGTTCAACATACGTTGGCGTAGTGCTTGCTACGTGCTAGATTTGAGTGACACAAAAGCAAAGACAGTCAGACAGGGTTCCTGTTCTCAAGGAACTTACCACAGTATTCTACATTCAAAACAGATCTTTTGCATAATTTATTGGAACTGTTCTTGTTCTTAAAAAGCTCAAAATATGGAGAGAAATGCAAGCAATAACCATAAAATTGCAATGCTGTATGGTTCATTCACATAATATTTTTAAGCATTTACAAAATGCCAGGTGCTGTACCAGATGTTGAGCCCACATGCAAAACAGTTCTTGATCTTATGGTCAGATGAAGAAAATTAAATATATGAATAATTGCAACACTAGATGGAGGATTGAGAACTATCTTCCGAGAGATCATCATAGGATGTTCTATCAACATACCTAACTAAGTTGTGTAATTCAGGGAACAGAAGCAGCACATGCATTGGAGGATCCAAGCTAGCGGACAAAGAGTGGGCTGAAGGGGAAGAGTGACCGAAGTAGAGGAAGTAGGGTCCCTTGGGGGTACTACTCATGTTGTAGAATATAGCACAGAGCACCAGAATAGAAAAGTATGAAAGAAGGACATAGAAATAAGCTAGGACCTGATCAAAAGGTCTTTGTAAACCCTGTTAAGACAATAAAGTCTTCGGACTTTATTGAAAGGGCAGTGAGGAATACTGAAGGATTTTAAGTCAGGGAAGTTAGAATCAAATTTGAGTCTTACATTAATCCATTTGGCTACTGTATAGAAAATGGTTTGATACAGAAAAGGTTCACATGTGGCTTAGCATGCAGAGATAAAGAAATACATACTGGAATTACGAGCAGTCTTAAGAGCAGTAGTTTTAATACGTGTGTCCAGACATTCCCCAATGGTGTACCCTTTATAACATTTTCAAGATTATTCCTTGGATATGCATAGTGGATTAAAAAAATTGTGGTGTATCAGGATTGTAAACCAAATCCAAATGTTTAACAAACTCTGTCCCATCATTAGCAATAGCTTAAGTGCAGAGCCAAGATGTTTATCACAATTAAAACCATAAGAATAACTGTTTCAGTAAATTAATCTTCAAATGCTAGCAAGTACAAAACTGCTAATTCTATGTAACATTGAGCTATGAGGATTATCTCATTTAATCCTCTCTTCCTATGCAATACAGACAACTTTTTCTGGATTCACTTACTGAGTAAACAGAAGTTCAGAAATATTAAGTATTTGACCAGTCCTACAGCTAGTGAGTGGGAAGACCAGCATTTTAACTGTTTAGCTTCAGATTTGTTTTATTTTCCTTTAAAAAAAAAAAACAATACGGTTAGGTTTGTGCAAACTAGGGAAAGAAACTCTTGGTATATTTCAGTTCCTAAATTTTTGCCTTAAGTTTTGATCTTTGATCTCTTAAATGGGAAAAAATAACTGGGGTAGATATTTTTCCCCATCTTTCTCTGTAAAGAAAGGAACAGAGGAGGGATCCCCCCATATGAAGCTGTGGAAAAGGAACCCCGCAAATAAAAGCAGTCTAGGGGAAAAAAAGAGAAGCTGGAAAGCACAGGTTTCTCCATCAACGCCTGTCACCTGTCTGCAGTTTTCACACTACCTTTTACAAATATGTTCCTTTATCTAACAGTGAGCAATTATACTGAGAACCAGATTTAGGGGAAATATGTAATATCATTATTAAAACTTATGATGATCTTATCAACAAAATTGAAGTTAAACTCTTGACTTATTGTATGTTTTATTATGTCTTTGCCCAAGGGAAGGCAATTTGACTTTCTTGGCGTTGCTTTCTTTTTCTCTCCTTTCAAAGCTATGATTAAGAACTAATTTATTTAGATCTGGCTGTGATTAGTTGAGTGATTCTGCTCCTTGTTGTAATTAATTTTCAGACACTTTAATTGATAGTACCTGTACTATATTTCATGCATTCCAAGGTACTAGAATAAAAATGTTGCTTGTTGAAATATTCACATATCCACTCCACTAAATAGAATACCAATTTATTCTGTATCAACATTCTGTATTTGTTTTTTATGATTACTGTGGAGGAGAATATGTAGAGTCAATTGTATGGTTTATTCCAATATATATTAGGGCAAAAGAAGCAACATTATTTCACAAAATAACACAGTGGTCCTTCACTTAGAGGCTAAGGGTTGCCAAAAGACTCAAAGATGAGCTTTTATGAAGCCTTTGAAAGTACATATGAATACACTCCCACATGCACACATGTACACACACACACGCATGAAGTCTTGGGGGGGATTTATTATATAGGTACATGACATCAACATTGTTCAGTGCCTAAACACTTTCAAACCCTATATTGAATCACCTCTTAAAATATGTACTTTGATAATCAATTTCTAAATCAGAATTCCTAGGATTTATATTTTGAGGCTTATCCAGGATTCAAACCTAAGATGCATACCAGCATGCACTCTACAATAGGAAGTGTGCTGGGCATATTAAATACTTAACGTCTTTCAACCCTCATAATATCTTAGGGAGGTTCTATTCTCATGTCTATTGTTAAGATAAAGAAATAAATCAAGGTAAAAGATATATGTTGATTATTAATTATAATTTTATCTATTCTCACACATTTCAGAAGTTCAACCTTTTTAAGAAATCTAAGGTCAAGTTTTTAAAAATTATATCCTTGAATTTTTAATATTTTTTCAATTAATATCTTCTTGACTTTTAAGTTTATTTACTTTTCAAGAGAAATTTGTGTTATAGTCAAAATGTCTGTCTACATTTAGATTCAAACCTATTGTTCTATTTTATCCTTGAATACAATATTATTGGAAATTCTCTGAATTTCGTGGTCTCCTCTTTCTTTCTTCTAAGGGGATATAATGTTACCAACTCATCAATCACTGAATTATATTAAGTACCGCAGTACGTACTTTTGACATTCATGATAGTAATCAAGCAACCTGCTCCATGTAATATTTCACCAATGGATCTTCCACATTATAATGTTACACCAAATATTGTGCATTTTAAGGTACTTTAAAATCATTCCATTTTCTTGCTAAAAGTATTCTGACAGAAATAAATGCAAGAAAAGCATATTGCAGTTTAACTGTCACATTTATTCCTGGCAGTAAATTCTACATTCAGGTAGGTGTAGCCTCAGTGAGGTTTCCCTGTCAGGTATCAGCAATCTGTTAGTTAGTTCACCGTAATAACTTTCAGGAAGACTTCCACACGCATAGGAAACTCGTGGTTCAAGAATTTAGGCACTGCCACACAGACTTTTTTTTTTTTTTTTTACTTACTTAATGGTTCAGAGGGCAACCTCTGTACATTTTTCTTTTTTCTTTTTTTTTTAACATTTTTTATTGATTTATAATCATTTTACAATGTGTCAAATTCCAGTGTTCAGCACAATTTTTCAGTCATTCATGGACATATACACACTCATTGTCACATTTTTTCTCTGTACATTTTTCTTTGAAATTTGATATTTTAGTTCTAGATAACTTACTCCACACATTTAGTGAGAGGATGAAAGCATCTGTAGAAAGTTAATATACTTCTGACACATTTTTCTTAGCAAAATTACAAGTGCATGAAAAGGAATAGAAATGTCTAGCCTACAGCTGCTCAGTATCTGGTTTCCTACTCCTCCCAGGCTTCTCCCAGGCAGGAGGTGTACACTTCTCTGCCACTGTGAAGTCAAGTGCGGTCCTCTGAACTTCTCTGCCCGGTGAAGCAGGTGAATGAAGTGATGGGTGTGCCTTCTAGGTGGAAGCAGTTACTCACTGGTGTGTGATGCCCCACCTCTCTCTTCCCACGGCGCTTCTTAGCATTCAAGCATGAGTTAATGCCATGTTGAACCATCACAGAGAGAGGAGTGGACCTGGAGAGTCCTCTAGCCCACAGCTGACTCTTTGTGAAGAGGAGAGAAAGCTTTGTTGTGATAAGTCTCTAAAACTGGGGGTTGCTTGTTATCTCATGATCTATCCTGTCCTGAGTGATACTTGCCATTCATAGCTGAACAATTCCAATGTGATACACTGCCATCAGATTTGAAATAAGAGTTTCAACAGGGTCCAGTTTTTTTTTTATTGAAGTATAGTTGATTTACATGTTGTGTTAATTTCTGGTGTACAGCAAAGTGATTCGTTTTATATATATATATATATATGTGTATATATATATATATACACACACACACACATATACATACATATATAATTTAATGTATTTATTCCTTTTCATATTCTTTTTCATTATGGGCCATTAAAAGGTATTTAATATAGTTTCCTGTGCTATACAGTAGAACCTTGTTGTTTATCTATTTTATATATACTAGTTAACAGGGTCCAAATTTTAATTGAACAAAACACTCTCTTTTTATAGATTTTAAATAATATATAAACATCCTCCCTCTTTTCCCCTATGCTTAATGTACAGCTTCTTCACCACTATCAGTGTCTTATCTCTCTGTTAAACGTAAAGATATTAGAATACGTAGAATAAAAATATCTATTTTGAAAGACACGCACATACACAAAATGTATCAAATTTTAAAATGAGAAAGCATCTACCCCATTTGCATGGCCTTTCTTCGAAGAAAGTTACTCAGTAAAAAAAGTGGAAATGGGAATTTTGAATCCATGTCTATCTAAGTTTTTTATTCTTTTCACTAAAATCTAAACCTTTTCCTAGCTAATGAAACATAGCTCCCAAAGTTGTCATGAGGATTATGTGGGATATGATGTGCAAAGCAAGCAGCCCCAAACTGGCACCAAGAACGACTCAATAAATATAAATGGAGCTTCCTCCAGAAATACTCAAGATGCCCCTTAAATTTTAATCAGGTACCCTTACATATTAAAATTATCAAACAGCAATCATTACGGTCCTCAGCGATTAGTGTCTTTCCACAGTAGATCACAGTGCTCTTTCCAGACCTTTAAAATGAAATTACAACTTAATCCTGCATCCCTTTGTTTTGGCTTCCTAAAATCTGAAGCCAAAACCCAATATTTCATATTGCTTTATGAAATAGCTAAAGTTTTCAGTGGACTTTGCTTGCATGAGATTGTCTCTCTTCTAGTTGGAACCACTCCTTTTGGCATTATTCTGATAAATCATGGAATAGTCTAGTCCCAACATTTTATTAGCAAATTTCTCTCTAAATAACCAGTAAAAAAATGCACACATACACACAAACACAGACTGTCTGAAATGTCTAATTAATTGAATTTAGATGTACGCACTTTTACTGATCTGAATTTTGTTACTGATTTTATCTTTAGGATATTTTCCAATGTCTTCAAAAATTAGCATTTTATTTATTTTTTTGTTTCTTACATTTCAAGGCAAATGTAAGAAATTTATATTAGATGTTTAGGAACTATATATTAAGGAGAATAATCAAGCAAAAGAGTGTGGTGAATGATGTTTATTAGGAAAAATACCCAGAAGTGATATAGCGTTATATCGCTCGCTGTTGATACTGACACAAGTTTCTTCTGTTAAGCTATTGGCTTTCCCAAGAGCACAGGAATACGTTATATTAAAAGACTATCTTCACTTGTCTTGTCTTTTCAGTATTTACTGAATATTCAGCCCTGAGTTTCTGCTTGTAGCTTAGGAAGTGAATTTAGCTAACACCTAGAATATTAGAATCTGAAGTGTCTTAACGATCATTCTAAAATGCCCTTTCAGTTTGTACAAATGGAATGTAAAGTTCGAAAAGAGACTACGTGAAAACAGTTTGCTGGCTTATACCTTACAACCGGTCATAGAACCACTTCGGCAGAGATGGATAGGTCTTCCCAGTCTCTGAGCAGAAATAAAACCATTTTCCAGACGCTTCACGAGAGTCCTGGACTTGATACCAAGTCCTGCCTATGTGAACAAACCTTACATATGTCTGGAACAAGGTCAGACGTAAACAAGTACACCATCAAAACGAAACGAAACCAACCTACACAGACACACACAGACACACAGAAACGGGCCAACTAGCTATCCTGCATTGGAAAACTCACTTAAGCTGTGTCATTCTTAGTATCCTCCCTTCCCCACTGGGTTGCTGTGAAATCAAATGTAAAAGCATCATGGAGGGTGAAGGACTTTTTAAATGTGAGACAGTCTTGGCTTCCTAGTTGACACAAGGGAGCTTAAATACTGTGAAGTTCAACTTGTTGAGTTATAGGGCATACGGATAAACTTATGCTCCAAGAGTATGGACTCTGACACCAGATTGCCTGGAATTTAATCCCAGCTGCTTGATTTACTAGCTATAAATTGACCTTATACTTGTTCCTTAATCTCTCAGTGTCATGGATTTTCTCCTGTAAAAGAGGACAGTAATACATTTCAGCTCATAAACTACTTATAAAAAAATAAAAAATACATGAGAAATAATTTGAAGAGTCTGACATAGAGTATATACAATGTACAATCAAGAAAAGCTAACACACTTATTATTGTTCCATTATTTTTATTTTCAAGACCACTAGGAACCCAAAGCCACTGTAAGTTGCACAGACTTTCTGTCTAAAGACACATAAGGGAATCTTTTTGCATTTAGTTGATGCGTTGGACTTGCTTTATAACTCCTTCTGCCACTGACCATCCTGTGTGATGGTAACATTGCCCCATTGTACTCAGCTTTATTGTCATGTCCATGATTCAGACTCTAAATCTTGGGCCCTAACTGGGCTCTGCTAACAACTTCCGTCAGTTTAACTTCGTATAATTTAGACTTCCGTAACCAGGCCATGTATTCACTCTTTAATCCCCAGGGACTTCTTGGCTTTTTACATTCCAAACAGCATGGAGCAGGGTGTTCTCGTGATGGGAAGCCAGCATTTCAAATACGCGGAATGCTGTTCTCACAGCGCTCTCACACTGTGGGCAGTGTCCCCCCATCCACAGTTATTAGGGAGGCTAAATGTAGCTTTCAAATCAATTCTAGGTTTCACTAATCTTAATTCTGTGCGATTAATATTAGATAGCGATTTATCACTGAGCAGAAATCCATTTAATTATGTCAGTCTGATACTATATTTTGATAGATCCCTTTGTTTGACTATAACAGTACTGGCAAATTTTTTAATAAATAGGCACAGAATTGATTAATAAGGTTTGACTGCTGACAATTAGATTTTACTGTTTTAGCTCAACACTTATTGAAAGTTTGTCTGCTGTTAGACTGATAATTTGAATGATACATGTTAATTGACTTGCATCCATCATTCCCTTTCATTTACTCATACGAACTGTATTTGTAACCATTGGGTAGTCAATGGTATACATTCAAGAGGTACTTTGGAAACCAATCTGTCCCCAAATCTTTGCTTTATTACTACAGATTATTAAGCAGTTCCACATTATAGACACAAAGAATGACTTGGGATTCAAATTAAAACAAGTTTAAATAGACTGCAAAAGCTTTCCTCAGTAGACTGATTCTACATTGAATACCCAAATTAATGCACATCACCATTCAGGCAGAGCAGCCACCGTTTTCTAGACTGTAAGTTATAATGTCTACTCTTTAAAGAGCATAAAGTTTGCATAAAATATATTAAGTTCACTGAATACCATATTATTGTATATCTGTTTAATAACAATATAAAAACTTGTTTAGCCTAGTATCCTTTAGTGATTATAACACCAATATCCAGCAGATCATCCTCAAGTTGTTCTTTTTTTTATTGAAGTATAGTCGATTTACAATGTTATGTCAGTTTCTGGTGTACAGCATAGTGATTCAGTTATACATATGTATATATTTTCTTTTTCATATTCTTTTTCATTGTAGATTATTACAATATATTGAATATAATTCCCAATGCTATACAGTAGGACCTGGTTTTTTATCTGTTTTATGTAGTCATTTGTATTTGCTAATCCCAAACTCCTAATTTATCCCTCCCCATTCCCCCCTTTGGTAACTGTAAGTTTGTTTTCTATCTACGAGTCTCTTTCTGTTTTGTAAATAAGTTCTTTTGTATCGTTTTTTTAGATTCCACATATAAGTGATATCACATGGTATTTGTCTTTCTCTGACTTACTTCACTTAATATGGTACTCTCTAGGACCATCCATGTTGCTACAAATAGCTCAAATTGTTCTTAAAAGACAACTAATATTACCTAAGCTTTAACATTTTCATTCATTCAATCAGTTGTCTTTTATTCATTCAACTCCTTGCTAGACTCTGATACCCACTTATTAATCATCTCTTTTATTAATCATTCCCTTTTTCTTCTTAGCAATAAGCTGTACTTTCTAGTTAAGCAACTTTGCACATCCTCATTTCTAGGAATGGGTCTTGATTAGCTTAAGCCATTATCCTGGCCCCAGTGATAAGCTCAGGCTGATTTGTGAAAGGCCACAATTCACATTAATGATATAACAGCTCTTACTATCTCTATATCAAATGCCACAGCACACATCTTCAGAAAGCAGAAGCTCCTGGAGATAAACAAGGAGTGGTAATTGAAATGCAATCAACAAAGGAGGCTACCATAATAGCAATTCATGTTAATACATGTTAGCGTTTAACATTTTATTTTATATCAGATATGTATTGTCACAATAATGTTGCGTAACAAATAACCCAAAACCTCAGTGGCATAATAAGCACTTGTTGCTTAGGTGTTGGGGGTGGTCAGCAGGCAGTTCTCTTATTCTTTATTCGGTTTGCTCAGCTATCTGAGGGTTGTCTAGCTGTTAGCTGACTAGGAGGACTTTGACTGGAATGATTAGAGTGACTCATCTCTGACCCACATATCTCTTATTCTTCTTCTGGGATCACTGGGCTAGCCCGGACACTTCCTTATTAGGGTGGCAGAGGGATAACAAATGAGCAAACCTAATCCTCTCTTGGTACAGTTCTTGCTAAGATTCAAATGGTTCAAAGCAAACCATATGGGGTCAGAAAAGGAGGATATTACAAAGCTATAAAGCCAAGGGTATAAACATATGAAGATATGAAGTGTTTAAGAACTGGAACCATTATTATAATCTACAACATACTTTATTTTTAAATGCTGCATAACAAAAAAAAATTCTGTTACTACAATGACATTTCGTCTTGTTTTTATTTCTCAACTATAATTCTCTATTTTATATTTTCTACTCTTTATTTCATGATTACTATTCTGTGCCTTTTAATTAAGCTACCCAACATGTACATTTTTCTTATCCTTGGGGCCAACTGGGTAGATGGTTTGCCTTACTTGGAATGCTGCTTCTCCTGCAGGAGAACCAAGGTAGAAAAGAGAAAAGGATCGTCTGAAAAGAAGTCTGGGTTGCAGATTTCTATTTTTAAAATCCTTTAGCTTCCACTTAACATTTTATGAGTTTAGGAATGTGCTTACCTACTTCCATCCCAAGAATGTTAGGCACCAAAAGCCTAACATTCTCAGCTGCAAGTACTATTAGGGAAATCATATTTGATAACATATTTGATATTTCAAGGCTAACATCTGGCCTAATCTGTGATAAATGCAAAAGTGTCTTTTTTTTTTCCCCTCAACTCTCCTTCTCTGTGTAGGTAGAAACATATATAGGTAACTTTTTTAGCAAGTGTGTGAGCCTCGTGCCCAAAAAGAATTTATTTCAATGGAAAAAAAGGCTATTCTACTTTTCTTCCTCTTTGGAAACTATCAATGAGATATAATTATGAGCAATACTTTCCATTTACATATCCAACTCTGCTACTCTGTTTTGATTTTTAATTGCATCTTTTACTGCATGATGCCAGAGTGCTTTTCTTTCTAGTACCTGCCAAGAAAGGTGTGTAGAGATAGGTATAGAGAAGGGTAGCCTGATTGTCTCTTCTGTTTGGGAATTGTTTCTTGTATGTGCACTTGCTTACCTGCTGAGAATCCTTGTGCCCTCCAGCCACAGGTTCCACGGAGAGCTTCTAATAAGGTGAACTTTGCTCTAGGATTTCTCTGTTGTGGATGAAGTATTTCCTACCAGCCAAGGTCATCCTTCCTGCTCCAGGAACTCATTTGTGCTGTTCTTGATCCACTCATATTATTGATAGTGGAGTCCTTGGTACAAGTTATATTGAAATATTACCAATGTATGAACTGTAACATTAAATTTCTAATCTAATCAATCAAATCGCATACATATGCAGTAGATGCTTAGCTAGTGAAAAGATTAATTGCCATGTGCAATGAAAACCAACTCTCTATAAGGTGAAATATTGCGTGTCTCCCACAGAAAGATGGAAGCCTGAACAGTCTGTTAAGCTAATGACTACTTCTGCCATTCAGCCATATGGATTGCCTTTAAGACAAACCAAAATGAAGATTAAAGGCATGTAAAATCAACTCTCTATTAAAGTAGTTAGGGCTTTTCTCCAGATTCTACTGGAAAATTATGCAATCTGTTGCAAAACCAGGCACTGTCTCCCAGATGGTGCCCAGAATCTATCTGAGCAAACACTTCTTGCTTTCTCTGTGTAACAAACCAGGCATATTTTTTATTCTCTGTGCTTGATTATGCATCTGAAGACATTTACACGGGAAGGACCTTGTAGAGTTGCTGTGGATTTGCATTGTAAAAGTCCAAAGTTGTAATATACACTCTGAGAGCAAACGTGAAGTCGTGAAGTAAAAGATGATGCTGGTTTGTGAGAGATAATATATGCTTGCTTTGTTGGCTGACTTTTTTTTTTTTCTTGAAAGCGTTCTGCATTTGGTTGATGAGAAAGTAAGGCTATGAGTCTCTAATTGTTGATACTCTCTTGTTAATTAATGTGGACCTGATTGCTTTTTTGGAGGTCTTATGAATTAAATTATTAGAAGATACATGCTTTTAATTATTACTAAGGGAATTTTGAACAGAAAGATCTTTCTTATTTGAATGGAAGCTCAGAAAGATTTTAATTTATTTCTATTATATATGGTAAGTATGTTTGTTTACATACTTAGGAAACAGTGATTGTTGGTGAATGCTGCTGGGGATGAAGGTCATCCTCCACATCTACATTATCTCCACATCTACGTCGTCCTCTGCATATTTCCCACCAGTTTTTGCCTGGGTCTCCTTGCCTTCGTCATGCCTGTCACTCATTCTGTCTCCCTTTGGCTTGACTAATTTTATATATCCTTGAGCTCATGTCAGATGTTCTTAATTCCAGAAAGATATTTCTCACCATTTAGACTGAGTGTAACACATAATTGTATATGTTACAAATAGTAAAAGAATTTTAGTCATACTTTTGCTCTCCTACCTGGCTTAATCCTCCCTCAAAAAAATGTATTCTCTATATAATGGCCAAATCAGCAACTAAAATGAGAAATAAATCTTTCTACCCTACATTTTAAAGGTGATGGGGTTGCACTGAGAGGAGAAATATATCAATGCTTAAAAATTATATTAATGTGTTTTTCTAAAAGCTACTGAAAGGAAATATTTGTCTTCCATAAAATTTTAATATCACTGAACAAATAGTTTTCTGTATTATCATAATTCAGTATATTTATATATTCTTAGGAACATTTTTTTTCAGTGACTTGGGTAATACAGCAACATATAAGTGATGATCCCTGAACAATGGTTCACATTCAAGATGAAATAATACACACGTAAATAACTGGGTGCAATTTACTATACTGTCTCGTGTGTATATAATTTAATTATATCAATGTGTTACTCTCATCAGTAATTTTAACTATCTTTTGTGAATTAAAACAATTTTAGGCATATTGTGGAGTAGAAAGAAGACACTGTGCTTTTCAAAATGAATTGAGAGACATCAGTGGAAACTATGTCTTGGGCAGGGTAATTGGCCAAGAAAAGTTGTATCCCTTACTTGTCTAGGTGATTTTGTCATTATCTTATGCGTTTTGGGATATATTTATTGGACATGTTTGAGAAAAACTGGTAATAGTAAAATATTGAAGCATAAAAATGCTCTATATTTCTTAGAAAGTAGATTGATAGACAAGATTTATAGACACAAAGATAGATACATCAGTTGTATATAGTGAGAACATCTATACCATATACTCAGAAGAGGGCATGTAAAGGTGAATGTCTGTAAGACAGGTGTTGAAAACAAAGAGTGCTTTAAATGTCCTGTGAAGAATAGATTCTAGTGTATGAGCAACACCTAAGCTATCAGAAATGTTTTCGTATGAAATTTATATGACAAATGATTCTCTTTGGATCACTGACCCTAAGAATGCAGTAACTTGTGGCTTCTGAAATAAGGGAGGGAAAAGGACCTGGCCTGGTGGTGGAACATCCCACCAGAAGTCTATTGTAGTCACAAGGATGTAATGTACAGCATGGTGACTTTAGTTAACAGTACCATATTACATATTTGAAAGATGCTAAGAAAGTAAAGTTTAAAAAGCTTAGAAAAAAAGATTTTGTGACTATATATGGTGACTCATGTTACTTGAATTTATTTTGGTGATCATTTTGCAATACATACAAATATCTGGTTATTATGTTGTAACTTAAAGCTAATATAATGTTGTATATCAAAGAGACCTCAATTTTATAAATTAAATTAAAAATGAATATCTAAAAAAGGAGTTTATGGTAATCAGTTGAGATTTAATTAGAAATAATTAGAATAGATGCTAGAGGTAAAAAAGGGATATATCTCTAAGACGTCTGAAGTAAAATCAAATGGATCTAGCCACTGATAAAGAGTCCTTGCCTTTTATGTCTAGAAATGAGTCCATATCTTTCACTTGGGTAGATTTGGTGATTTTATATCCAATTAACTAGATGAGTTTTCTAGATAGTTTTGCATTTGGAATGGCATTAGCCAGTGATGCACATATGTATCAACCAGGTACCTTTGAGAAGCATTACTCCTACCTATGGAATTTTAGTTAAATTTCAGAGTCCACTGGAATTAAACATAATCAGTTTCTGAACATCCAACTGATAGAATAATTTACAATTGAGGAACTTAAGAATTAATAGGGGAAATAGGGTTAGGAAGCCAAGTTCTGTTAAAAGCTATTAAAATACTTTAAAATATGAATTTATGGTTATTTAGTATTATGTTGCTTTTTTTGTTTTATTAAAGATGGTATCTGATATCTTATACATCCTGATGCGTAAGACCTATTATCCTTAATCTAAATTACATTAGACCTATGTAATACAAGCTCTTGAGATTTGACAATAGATGATATTTTTATTACTATCATATCGTGCATATTATCTGGAGATTTATTTCAGAAATGACTTCTAGCATAACTCTATATCCTTAATATTTTTTATAGTTTTGTGCAAGGATCATGAATAGATATGCTCCTTTGTTTTATTTTTTCTTTCTTTTTACTAGTGAGAGATCTGTTCAAAGTGCAAAAACACTCACAATATGATAGCTTTACATAAACACGATTCCAGATCTCTTGCGGCAGCAACAACCGTTTCATGATTTCCTTGCTCTTTCAAGCCATTTTGGACCTGCTTGAGAGGTGAAAAAAGAGGTACGGTCTTGAGCACAGGCAATGATATTTGGCCAAGCAAGAGGAAAAGAAAGTGAATGCAGTGAGTTTATGAATGTGAGGTCAAAAGAATTTGGCAAGTAATAGAATGTGTGTATCTGTGCAGTACCAGATAGAATAACAGAGAGAACAGCAAAAGAGAAAAGAATCAATAACTACACCCAGATTTCGCAGTTGGATGGTTAGTCTTAGGAAGCCAAGAGGAAGACTTGTGGACTTGTGGGAAATTAAGTTCTGTTTTGGATATGTTGACTTTGATCTTCTGGTGGGTTATCCAGTTAGAAATAACTAGCAGAGAACTAGTTTTTGAAATGTTGAGCAGAGGACAGGAGATGTGGATAAGAAATCAGCTTTAAGATGGTAGAAAAATTGTATTACTGGATAACGTCCTTAAGGAAGAAAGCTTAGAGAGAAGAGAAGGGTGGGTGGTGGGAAATTTTACACATTGTAATTATATGTCATGAAAGATAGTGAAGTAATTAAAAGGAGTTTTGAAATACTGCAATAGCAAAATAAATGGTTCCTTCAGAACTACAGATCATCAACACCAGTACAGACTATCAATACCAGATTGCATTCTGTCAAAAAATCAATTATTTAAACATACTGAAAAGTTTGAAGTGCTAATGCAAAATGCCATTGACTAGAATTATATTTTATTTATTGAATTGGTTCCATTAAGATACAATAAATTCTAAATGTTGCTGATAGGATTTGTGAAGCTATCAGGCTTCAACCATTCTGGTCAAAGAGGCTAAGGGAAGGAAAGAGATTTATAATTTCATGGTTCAGTGACATAATGAATACTATTAAACTAATTAGTCATTATTAAAGTAACACTCTATGCTGGAAACAATAGTGATCCTTCAGGGGTGTGGGACTTTTCAATGCCACCAAAAATGTCTTCATAAATTAAATATGCCACAAATCTTTTAAGTTAAGAATTCATGCGTGCTTTTCTCTTAGGTGTACTGAGACATTAAAAAAATACTGCCCTTGGAATATTGTTCTAAAAAGATATATAACTAAATCACATAGAGATGACTGCATAAAAATGAAGGCTTTAAAAAGGAGTTTGAGACACATTTCACTTAGCCCTGAGTGCTAAATAAAAGAAGAGTGAGTTGGTTTGATGTTCTTCTTTGGTTTATATAAACATCTTTGAAAAGACAAAAACATGCCCTCCCTAGGAGTTAGGTGCTAAGTAAAGCAGACTATCATGGAAAATGCCAACTTAGTGATTCCTGCTTGACTTAAAATCTTCAAGTATTGAAGTTAATGAATGGTGGAAAATTCATAAATGAATGAAGATGCAGAGTAAATATATATATATTTAATACTTATATATAATAGTTATACATAATTTTCATTTTTTAACTTAAGAATATTTTACCATATCTCTTTAAAATGTATAAATTTAATACATTCCATGTGTGGTGTAGTTCCTTGAAATACAATCATGAAAGGCTAATATGATCTCTCTTCTAGCCTGGCATATGTGTATAATTTTCTTCATAGTGAGAAAGGTGTTGAGGTATGGATTAGGCTCCTTCATTACTAGCAATGCCTTGGCTAGTAACAGAGCTGATTTGATTGTCTCTCTGTACTTTGCGGAATGGTAAGAACTGAAGGGCATGTGATAGACCATGATCTGCCATTTTGCTTAAGACCTACCATGTCAAAGGGATGCCCATTACACAGATAAAGAGCTATGAACTTCTTATAGTCAGGTTGATTCAGTTCCGTTTTGAGCCCTAAAGTCCACAGAGACTGAGGATTCATGTATCTCTATGATAAACGTGGTCCAATCTGTTGTCAAAACCAGAGCTGCAGACCTGAAATCAACTTCACTATGTAGATGCAAAAGTATCTACAGATCTGTTCACTTCTAGGCGAGTGACATATACTTCTGCCATTTATAAAGATAAATGGTAACTAAATGACTGTTCTTAAAACCTGTTTTTCTCTTCTTTCCATTCCTTATTTAAACCCTTTTTAAAGCAGGGTCTGTAAGGAGCTTATATTTCTAACATTGTATAAATTTCGTATGTGTTATAGGAAGAATTTTCCTAAGGTAACATATTGCATAATGTATTTCCATAGGAAGACATATTAATTACTTGGGAGTTGAAGTACAATTGTGCAAGAGACGGAGCTTTTACTGCTGGGACAAATAAACAATTACCTAGAGACTGTTTACTGAAGGCCATGTTCATGAATAATATGGCAGGAATTTGTCTAAAAGCATTAGGCTGTCTGGCAATATTTTTTATTTTGTGTTTAAATATTTAAATTGATTTTTTTTCAGTGTGCTGGTCCTTTGAGTTTTATTAAGTAGGTATAAAAGCATAACTGTTTTCTTGGCTTAAAATGTTTTTAATTTCATTAATTTTTAATTTTGCCCTCTATTTCTTAATAGAAAAAAAATTAAAACTGCTCTCCAAATTGATTGCACCATAGGTTTTTAAGAGGAAAAAATGACTAAATAATTTCTTTACAGTTTTAGCTTTCAGAATTTCTTTTCTTTTTAGATATACAGCTGAAATCATAAGTCTATGTGAATATTTGGCAATAAGAAGTCAGTCTGTTTAATATGATGGCCTCAAATGGATAATTTTGACTCCAAAAAATAACTGCTTATTAAAGCTGTTTATTTTTTCAGTTATGGGTCAACTAACTCATATTTGCATTCATATATTTTCCCTATATGAATAAATCTAAAATTTAGTGATTTTTCTGTATAATTAATTTGCTTAAATTTTCTAATATATAATTACTAAAAAGTAGGAAGTTGACAAGTAATTGCAAAAAAAAGCAGAAATATAAGTGCAGATTTAAGAATATAGCAGAATTTAATTGGATTAATGTGGTGGTATGCCTAACACATTGCCTATAGTTTATACTGTGAATTAGATACTTACAGAATATCAAAAAACTTAATGGCTGTTTTCAAAAAATGTGGGTCTAAAAAAGATATTTCAATATTTCTAGCTATGCATAAATATTAAGTAGACTAACTGAGAATTCCCCATTAAGTAGTACCTTTTGAGCTGCAGGCATGAAATCTTAATTTCCAGACGACATTCCCAATTCTTGCAAATGCTGCAATTTTTCTTGCTAACATATCACATGAAACTATAATTTAGGCTTAGTCTCCAGTTAATAGAAGTTTTCTTTCTTTACTTTCTTAGGAACCAAGAAGAATTATGTGGATAGAAAACTTGTGTATCAACGTGTTTGATATCCAAAGATGCTTATTATGGACCTATTGTTATTAAAAGAATACACTTGCCAATGGCAGTGACAGACAAACCTTTTAAGCCATTCGGTTTATCCCATACATCTCAAACATTTACATTCCCCTTCTTTAACGATAAAAAGATTACAAAGGCACTTTATAACTAATACGTATAGCTAATGTTGAAAAAGATACTAACTTGCTGTGCTAAAGTCATATGTCTGTCCCTGTTACAAGCACCATAAACAGGACAAAGGGCACTATAATTGGTTCAGTGTAGGAAAATGTGCCAAATCCTGTGGTCAGGGGATCAGGATTTATTACCAAAAAGGATATGGATTTGCCAGGCAGCCAAGGAGAAAGTGTTATAATTTAATATCTATTTTTTATTGATTTCTAATATTGCACATTTTATTAAAAATTTGCTACACTTAAATAAAATAAATTAACAGGTGATTCCAAATAGCTGGTGCATTGGCACAATGGTAAATAACAAAAACCATTTTTCAGGCTTAAATATTCCTAAAATAAGAGAACAGTCAGAAGAAACAGAGTTTAAGAGGGTCCAATACTTAAGCATAGCCTCAAATCCTATGTTCATCACGTGACTCATGTAAAATCTATAGGTTGCGTGTTAAGCCTTGGAATTTTAGGCCAGAACTTGCTATTATGCCCTGCCTAAAATTAATTTAATCGTTCTAATATTTGGAAATAAAGGCAAACAACAAAAAATAGCATGTCTATAAAATGAATATGATCAAAATTCAGTTCTGCCTGAGGTAGTGATCCCGCCTGATGTCGTTGAGTCAGAGGGGTAGGAAGACCACAGAGAAACTACATTTTTCCAGATGTTAAAGATTTGTAAACAGGTTACAGGAATAGCATATCCTGCTCTGAATTAGCTTTGCCAACCAGACTGCTAAAACTGAAAGAAGAGAAAAATAGAATGCCTAAGCAACCCAGGAGATTTTCCAACAGGAGGATTGTGAAGGATGTTTGCCTGGTACAGATTGCTACATGGGATAAACCAGGTTTTATGTTTCTATTTACATATTAATTGTAATTCAACTATGGCATAATTAGGGAGGCTCAATACAAGGTTGTATAAAAACACCAATTGCATAAACAATAAGTATTGGGCTTTTGAGGATTGATACAAAGTTTACTTAAAATGCTGTCACACTTCTTGTCTCTTGATTTTATTCATGCATAGTTTCCATTTTAATGATTTATTATTTCTCATAAATTGAAATGCAGCTACTTTTGGCAGTAATACGCTTTCATTCCACTACAATTTCACGTTGAAAAATTTTTCTTAAGGGCTTTAGACATCACCGTTAGTGATTTTTTTTCCCTCAAACATGGGAGTGGAATAAACAGAATCTCTATCACAGGAGGTTGGAAATTATCTGTTTTATGCATGGAAATTAGAATAGTATCATGGTAAATTGATATACTATATTCTTTAGGGGTTCAAAAAGATACAATTAAAGTATTTTGAATTTCAAACACCAAAACAACTGTGAGAAGGAACTAGATCTAAACCATTACATAAATGCAACAACATAAATACTAAACAGATATCAGCCTATTTATTGACCACGGCAGGTTGACTTTGTTACTAAAAAGAGTCACTGTGCGTGGGAAAAGAGAGTTGATTTTAAACCGCAGAATTTTTTGCAAATATTTCATTATTTAAAAATATAACTTATTAAACATGCAAAAGATAACAGACATCTCAGTATAATACAGGATGCGCTCAGGAGCAAAGGAGGTGCTGGATGATGATTTTCCGGGTGATTGCGAGAAGCAGTTGGATAGGAAATCCGAGGCTGTGGAGCCTGAGGAATTGGAGAATAAAGACATCTATCTCTTATTTTGGTTTCAATCATTTTTCTTTCTTTCCCATCTTATCCTCTTTTCAATATTCCTGTCTTATCTTCAGTTATTTTTATCCCTTACCTTTTTCTTCCTCGATTGTAACTCTTTTCCCCATATCTGTTGATCAGTATAAAGTACGGCAGAATAACCCTTCAGTATTTATATAACGAGTAACTTCAAGAGTATAATTTGGGACTTGGTGGGAGTGCATAAGGATGGGTGTCAGTGTGTGAAGTATTTACTACGAAAAAATACTAGAAGTGACAGTGTGGTCATGCTGTCATTTCTGTCCTACTTTGTAAAATGACCAATTTATTTGCTCAGGAGAGTAATCCCTACTACAGAAGATCTTAAACAGTGTGCGCCTTGGGCACCCGGAAGAGTGTGCTGAGGTCTTAGGACCCCTTCTCGGAATACTCTATAAATACATAAAATAAAATACATAGGATTCAAAGGAAAGCAATATGTAAAAATACACTAGTTAAAATATTATAAAATGCAAATTTGTAATCATATATGGGTTTTTTAAATTGAAATATTAAATAGTCTGGTCTAGCTATGTTATAGTAGCAATCATAATTTCAAAATAGTGATGATGTAGGGAAACAAAATTGACCACCCCCAAAATGTCTCTTTGGCATGCAGATTATTTCAAGCTGAAAACAATCAAGGCCCAACAGACTCAGAAAGAAACTTTGGCCTCCTGCTAATACCTAAAGGATGTAGAAAGAGAACCTGTTCCAGGAAGGGGGTTGTTACCAGAGATGACATAGGATGAATTAGGTGTGTAGACGGGGAGGACCTAGCAAAGACTGTGAAAATTCCTGTCCGTGTCCCACTGTCTCTGCAGGGTTCAACAAACATTTGTTGGGCAAACATTTGCTTTTCTATCTCCACGTCAATGACCTTCCTCCCCTTTGAGTGCCCAAACGAACATCCTCTTTTGTCTTTAGCTGAAGATGGCATTTAAGGTGAAGGTTTCAGCCATTGTTTTGGTGAGTTACTCATTTTTCCTGGGAGTCTCACATGTACACGTTAATACACTTCTGTTTGGTTTTTCTCCTGTGAATCTGCCTGATGCCAATTTAATTTTTAGACCAGCCAGAAGAACCCAGAAGGGTAGAGGAAGGTTTCTTCCTCCCCCACAATGATATTAATGATATTTATAGATACCTACACAGCTGTAATTTAATAGGAAAATACAGATATGAAAATATCTGTGTTTTTTATTAACAACAAAGTAACACACACTGCTGGATTATACTGTAGCTTGACCGTATTTTCTGTCCAAATTCCTGTATGAAGGAAATGTAAGCTTTCAGTTAAAAGCTAAAGAAACTAAAGATGTAATTGTTACCAAATTGGCCGACCAGACCCGTGCCGGGATCCTAGCCTGGGCCAAGATGCCCCCCTTGTCTTGACTAGCGATTTTCTTTTTCCATTTGGGCTCGTGCAGCTAATAATAAAACTGGTGCTGAGACTGGAGCAGCCCGAGCTTTATTCAATGGCCAAATGAAGAAGTGAGAACCTAGTTTGCAAATCAACTTCTCAACCCAATTCAGGTGGAGACACCACATACACAGGAGACTTAAAAGGAGGGAACTGGAAAGGGTGGAAGGAATAGCGTAATTTATGTGAGAACAGTTGTATGGTTTGGACCTGGAACTGATGGAACTCTCATTTTCAGTCCTTGTATGGTCGTTTCCAGTTGTCATCATGACAGTTGTCAACTGGGGTGGCACTGGTGGTTGTGTCACTTAGCATGCTAATGCGTAACAATGAGCATCTAATGAGGCTCAAGGTCTCCTGGAACTCAAATCTTCCACCGTCTGGGGCCTATTAGGTTCTAACCAGTTCCTGTTTTTCCCTCTTCAGCTTCCTCCTGAAACTTAGATAAGGGTAATTCGTTTCTATTTGATTATGGGCCAACACCCTGGGAAACATCATCATCTTTTATTTTCCATCTAAAGTCAGAAAGAAGTCCAGTTCTACTCCTGGATCCCATATTAACAATACTTGCTATAGATATGGAAACCGTCTTGCTTCAACTTTCAATTGATACCAATATCGCTAAGCCAGAGGCTTACCTATTGTTGGGTCAGCAGATCATGTGGGAGCTTTATTTTTATTTTTTATTTTTTCAAAAACACATTTTCTGGGGCCCACTCCCAAACAAGCTCTGGGCAGCAGTGTTCTAGGCAACTGTGATGCTCTCCTGCTGGCGGGGACCTTTTGAAGAGAAGTTGTTTCTCAGAAGCCTCGGTGGAACTGCAATAAGAAAATGTTCTCCGTCTAGTTTAGAACACTCCCAAAATGATAACAATAGCAACAACAACAATAAAAATATTTAAACAGACACATGGTTGGAATATCATTCCAGTAACTTTTGGCAAATTGCCAGATAATTAATGTGTGTGTGTGTGTGTGTGTGTGCGCGCGCGCACGATATTTCTAAAAGCAATATAGAAAAATAGAAAGCATACAAGCTTAGAATGTAATCTACAGGATATACTTGACTTATTTCTCCAATATTAACTCTCTCTGTGAGGGATACATGTCTTAGTTACTCAAAGCTTCAATTTGGAGAGGACCAAGGAGGTGGCAGTCATGCAGAACCTACTTTAGTATCTAGCGAAGTGAGTACTCAAATAATGGTTCTGGTGGTTATGATTATTATTATTTAACTTCTCTTGCAGGATTGAATTTTCTTTTTTTCACTCTCCTCCCAATAGATAAGAATGCCTTTGTTAACATAACAAGCATCAATCACTTTCTATATATTTTGGCAATGCATTGTTCTTTTAGAGGAGATTATCAATACTGTCAGTGACAAGAAGTGTTTATATTATAGATGGCCACTCTGATGAAGATGGAAATCCCAAATTTCCTCCTCCTATCAACAGTTAAGACTCGTTCCTGTCAGAAAGTGGGGGATTAGAAGAGACCCTCATATTGTGAAGAATATTACGATTTTTACGCAGGAAGTTGGGGGTGGGGTTATTGAAGATATTCAAAAGATAGAAGAACTCCAAATATACTGCAGAAACTGACTCAGTATGACATAAAATATGGGAAAAATAAAATCTTCAGGTAGTGTATGTGTATAGGTCAAGAAGGGAGGGTATCTCTCTCTCTTTTTTTCTCAGTGTTAGTTCCAACTTGCAAAATATGGATAAAATCAAATCAGAAATTCATAAATAAGTAATTCTGAAATCCTCTACCTTCTAATCAAGTGAAACAATAGGATACTCCTGACTGAAAAAAGTAAATGCCTTTTCAGAATGAGGCTGAATACAATTAAAATGGGAGAAGGACTGTCCCCCTACCCCTTTCCCTGATTTCCCTAAAAGAAAATACAGCTTACTGGAGGATTCTGAAAACTAAATAAGAACAGGTAGACAAGATACAAGAGTCAGAATTGAAGTAATGATTCATCAGATAATGAGTTAGCTATTTTTTTCCCTCCCGTATTTCCTGACTTAGACTCCAAGGCAGCCCAAACCCCAGATTGGTGCAGGCGGATAATGTTCCTCCCAGACAGAAGATAGCCAGAGGACTGAGAAGGGGAATCCCCTGTACAATGGAGCTCTTTTGATTCTCCTGGTTCTCCCCAAGTCAAGCCTCAGTCATACACCTGGACCCACGTGTGGGAGGTGGTGGCATGGTGAGGTAGGATGGTAGTGACAGTGATCCCACCGGGCTGTTTTCTCTCACCACTCTGCCTAATGCAAACGCAGTCACAGGAAGTGTGCAGCAGTGCAGGGAGCCTAAGGACCCTGCTAGAAAGTAGCAAGATTATCAGGAAAAGGAAGAAGCACAGCAGTCTTCATGGGCTGGGTGAGGACTAGAATGACCATGAGAAACACGAGTGACTGTGGTCTTAAGATGTTCCCACTTTCATAGGTCTTGCCTGTAGGAAATTCACCAAGTTTCATGGTATAACACCAAGGGCGTTCCCCTGTGGCTGTGGCAAAAAGAGGCAAAGAGTAATACTTGTGAAATATGCCCAGAGCATTCTCCGTAACAACAGCCTACTCTCTGGGGTCAAAGAATTTACCAGAGCCTTAACCTATACTGGAGTAAAGGCATTTCTCTAATTCCATCGTTCTGGCCAGAGCCAGAACCAAACTCAGGTTCAGCCTCTAGGTACTCAAAAGTTAATATTCAAGAGACGAGGATTAGTGGAAAAAGAAAGATGCTTTATTCAGGAAGCTGGCAACCTGGGAAGATGGCAGAGTAGCATCCCAAAGACTGTCTCCAGGGTGCCAGTTAGAGGGAAAAGGATTTAATAGGAGAAAACTGGCAAGCTTCATGGGTCTGCTGGGTGGGGGTTATATGCAGAACAGTGCAATCAGCTCCAGCAAGCATCTCAAAACTGGTCATGTGGTGGTCTGGTCAGCATCATCTTGATTGTTTTAAGTGCAGTTAATCTTCAGCTCCAGGGTGGGTCTGTTCCCATGTCCTTGAGGCCAGTTCCTGGAATTGTGCAAGCCACAGATTCAGTACTGTTCAAGATGGAGCCGCTTATCTCAAAGCCATGGTCTAGGCATCATACAGTTAGCTTTTTCCCTCTGGTGTCAGTTTTAGTCTTTGAAAAACGATTAGAAATGTGTGTCAGACACCAGACCTATGCCCTTTAGAAAGGAACTGAAGATTCTGTGATGGCTATCAGGCAGATTCTTTATTTAATTTGTTACTGGTTCTCCTGGCCCGACTGCCATCTTTTGTTACTATATGTTCATGCTCTTCCATTCTTAACTCTTGAGCTAGCCCCTTGTAACTCTTGGGAGGCCAGGGAAACTAAAGCTTTTCTGTAAACAAGAGGCAGGCGGAGGACAAGGGGGGAGTCCGTCCCAGGAATTCCCAATGGGGACCTACTCAGTTACACCATCCGCTTTCACCTTCCTGTCTCACCCAAGCTGGGGGAAGGCTAAGAAACACTGGTGAAGGTTATAGCTCAGAACCACCAGGCCACTAAAAACTGAAATTTAATAAGACAAAAAATGTTCCCCTTCCCCTACCTTATCTCTGTACCAACAGACTCCAGTTTAATAACAGCAAATTACAGCTAAAAGATCTGCAATGTAGACTATAACTGAGGAATCTTAGGAAAGTCCAAAGACAGCAAGGGAGACAACATAAGAGGACTTTGAAAACTCAGGCACATTCAGCTACAGCAAACTTTAAAAACAGACCAACTCCTAGTTACACTAACATAAAAACTCCCACTGAAGCCTTATTACCCTTATTATCCAATATGTATCCATTATATTCAACTTTCAACAAAAGTGACAAGTAATATTAACAGGTGAGGAAAAAAAAGCATTTCTAAGAGATAAAACAAGTATAACAACGAGACTCTGATATGATACAGATTTTGAGATTATCAGACAGAGAATATAGAAAAACTATGATTAATAATAGCACTAATAGGAAAAAGTAGATAACATACAAGAATGGATGTCATACTTTTCAAGATGAAAACTTGAAGAAGGAATCAAAAAGAAATGCTAGATATTAAATAAGATAACTGGATGCTTTGTATGAATATGAAGTTTGAGAAGCAATAGCCTACATCATGATTAGTAAGTAAGTTTTACACAAGATCCAATGGATAATTTCGTTTACCCTCCCTCTCAAGGCAGACATCCACCTGGCTTGCCTCAAGAGTCCTATTCAAACATGCAAAACTAGTTTTTAATCCTCTAAGCCAGGAAGCCAGCACTCATAGGGTATTTTCCATCTTGAGTTAAAAAAGAAATTATAAAATATTTTGCCTGGATGGTGCCCAAGAAAATACAACTGAAAACTCTCATTCCAAATGTAGATACTGTGACTTAGAGATCCCTCTTGTACTTCCTTTTGACATCAGCAAAACTGATTAGGATTTTTATGTGTAGGGGATGTTCCTGATTCTGTACAGTATGAAAGGAAGATCAGGCTAGGTTGCAGCACTATGGAAAAATCTTCCATTTACAACAATCCTTGGGTTCTTTAAGTTTCCAATATTCTAACTGTAAACTGAGTATAAAATGATATCCATATCTAGAAAATAGAAGGCAAATAAAATCTGATAAATTTCCCTCATCCTGACAGTTTTATCCTCCTCTTTATTCTCATCATCACCATTCTTCGACAGCCTTCAAAGTTAAAAAGCAAATTGTAAATCCTAGTTAAAATTGGCCTTCACAAAACTCTGCAGGTTTGGAAGTTCAGGAGTCATCATTTCCAGTTTTCAGGTGAGAAAACAAATTCTGAGAGCTAAAGTAACTTACTCTCGGTCATATGGCTCTAACTGAAATTGTCTGCAGAGGCATTCAGAGGAAGCTTCATGAATTAGTGAGTAAATAAATCAATCAATGCATACATGTGTTGGTTATAAATGTGTTTGAATGTAAACTAGAATATTTAAAATATACCTTAAGTGACTATATCAGTTGCATAGCTTAAAAACACATCTAGTGGAATTCAAATCTTTACATATTTGAAAATAATACTTTGCTCTTCCAATAATAGATTGTTTCCCTTAAACTATCATGATAATTTCTGATAAGTGAGAAAAGAATAAAGGCCTTTGAAAGTCAAACAAGAATAAGCTAAGAAAATAAAAATAATTTTCATCTATAACCATCTAAAAGGTATTGTGTAAGCAGTGTATTGTACATTGAGGCGATCTCTTCAGGAAATGCTACAATAAACCCAATTTTCTCGTAGAAGAATTTTCACTGTTTTAAATCTCATTTTCTTTTATTTTTCTAGGTTTTTTGGTGATAAAGCTCAGGAGATTGGTGACAAAAACAACATAATGAATTTTCAGGCTGCATAATTTATGACTTCATACTCATAGCGACAGTTTTAACCTCCACTCGTATTTACATTTGCCCTCTATTTCCCAGATTCAAATGGTCTTTCTAAGGAGATTGGTTTCATGCAGAGACAGGATAGTAATCAGAAATTTCTATCTTACTCACAATAAATCAGAGTGATTTCTGTCCACATTTGTGGCCACCATTGAAACAAAATGCACCTCTGACTGGGGGATGCATGGCTATTAACTGCTTGAGTTTTGATTTCCAATAAAGATACCTTTTCAATTTGCTTAATGCTTCCAATGTAGGGGTGTGGTTTCCTGGCATATTAGAACAACTTAGCTAGCAGCTGAAGTTCTTTCTATTTCATAAAAACTTGTCAGGGCTATAATTGTAGCAAATGTTTGTCATGCAGAAAAGGAAAATAAGAAAAATAAAAACAGAGGAGCATATATTTTATTGATATTCTAAAAAGTAAATTGCAAACAGAAACACCTTTTAAATTCAGGCTCTTCTGCAGAAGTAAATCAGCATAGGAAGCTTTCCCCCATCACCTTAAATAGATTGGAGTCATATGAGGGGATTGCAGCAGAAATGCCATCAACAATAGCAAAAGATGAATAAATTACTTGAAAATTTGAGTCAGAGGAAATTGACATTCAAAAGACCTAGGCAGCCCAGACAGTCCATTATCCATTTAACCACATAACTGACTCGACACAACTGCCTGATCATTGCTGGCCCAGATGCTTTTGCTAGAAAACTGTCTGCAATAGTGAGGCATCCGGACATAGCAATTGCTAAAATGAGGATGAGATCATTCACAAAGAATCCTAAAAAGACAGGAATTTTTGCTCTTCCAAAGAGAACATTTGGGCAAGTTACCAAAGCAGCTTATGCTACAAGTCCTGGGGTGGAGTGGGGGGCAAGCCACGGAGAAACTGAGACTTGCTCACAGAATTGCACACACTTAAAGTTTGTTAATATCATTGAGCAGAGTTAACACGCCAGACATGCTGATGAGGCTGCTCCTGTACTGGTTTTGTTATTAGAAATTGATCCTACTCTTTATAATGCCCATCTAAGAGTTTGGTTCTTCCTTTGATTCCTGAAAGTATGACTTTTTGAATATGTAGTGTTGTAGACAAAGTTGTGACAGGAGAAATCAGGTCGTATGATGAAGAGAAAGAAGAAAAATGTGAGGATATGTGACCATTAGTTCACATCATGATGAAATAGCTTGTCAGTTCTGAAATAAAATCATTCAGAGCAGCCGGCCAGATTTTCATTAATGGCAGTTAGAACAAAGGGCACATTTTCCAACAGGCTATTTTTGTATTATATACGCATGGCCATTCCAGCAGATAGAATTAAACAGTAGTCATCTCATCACTTGAACTGTCCTTTATCAGCGTGATGTACCTCTTAAACTGTCATGGTTCAGCATTTAATGGAAACATTTTAAGAAGCAGGTAGAATAACATAATTATATAATATTAAAATTGTATTACATCACTTAATTTAGGACATTTACATCACTCCAAGAAGTTCACTCTTTTACCTTCTGGTAAATCCCCACCCCCTTTCCAGGATTTGGGCTTTAACATAAAAAGGGTAGAGATAATGGGTACAAAGGATTTATACAGAATTATCATGAGGAGGAAAAAGTGTACGTTCTTAGAGTTAAGAGTTGAGACTCTATAATCATAATGTCTGGACCCACCAATCCCACTACAGATTAGTTGTTAAGATACACATTTAATTTTATGAAGTAACCACTGTTCTGATTTTTATCATAATAAATTGTTTTTACCTGGTCTTACACTTCATATATGTCCCTGTCTGTGTCTGGCTTTTTTTCACTTATCATGATGTTCTCAAGACTCAGACATATCATTATGAGTATCAATAGCTCATTGCTCTTTATTGCTGACTATTATTAGTATTATTACATTTATAGGTATTTCATCGTTTCTTAATCCATTTTCCTGTTGATGGACACTTGGTTCTTTTCCAGTTTTGTGCTATTAACAGTAAAGCTGTTATGAATAATTTTTGCAGGCATATATTTTCTTTTTTTTCCACTAAATACCTAGAAATGGAATTGTGGGGTCATGGGTAGACATGTTTACTTTCATAAGAAAATGTCTTCAGTTATCCCAAGTGGTTGTATAATTTTGCACTCCTACCAAAAACATTGAGAGTTCGCTTGCTCCAAAAGCTATCAACACTGGGAGTTGTCAGGCTTTTAGCTGTGGTTTTTGTGACTCTTCTTGTGGATGTGAAACAGTGTGTAACTGAGATTTTAATATGGATTTTCATATAAATAACAATTTTAAATTTTTATGTGCTTATTAGTTATTCATATTTCTTCTCTTGTGACATATCTGTTCCAGTCTTTTCCCATTTCTTCTTACTGAGCTATTTTTCTATTGATTTCTAGTTTTTTCTATGGCATAAGTGCAAGAATTTGACAGATACAGGCATATATGTATTCAAATGTTCTATCCCAATCTCTGGCCTGTTTTGTTTTGTTTTTTATTTAATCAATAGTGTGACGGGGTGAGCAAAAGATGTTTTGTATGTGTGTGTGTGTGTGTGTGTGTGTTTGTGTGCATGCATGTTTATAAATTCAAAGTCATTTCTCTTTTTTTTAACTCAGTGTTTTTCAGGTCTACTTTAAGGAAACTTTGTTTACCTGAAGGTTATGAACATTTTCTCCTACACTTTCTTACATAAACTTTGTTTTAACTGATGCATTTTTATCAGTGACCTTCCTTGAATTAATTCTTGCATGCCCTGTGATTTAGGGATCAAATTTATTTTTTTCTTTATGTACCAAACATTTACTGAGCACTTTTTAATATGTGCCACACATTCTTCTAAGTGCTTTTTGGATATTACATTAATTCTTAGAGAAAATTTGTGAGGCATTCTTAAAATAAACTTTATTTTCTAAAGCTGTTTTAGATTTCACAGTAAAATTGAGCAGAAAATACAGAGCTTTCCCATATACCTCCTACCCACTCCCAGTCACCACTCCAGCTGTCAACATCCACACCACAGTGGTATATTTCTTATCAATGAATCTAACTAACACATCATTATCACCCAGTGTCCATAATTTACTTTCAGAGTCAGTCTTGTTGTTGCATATTCTATGAGTGTAGGCAAATGTGTAATGATTATACAACCACCATTAGAGTGTCTACAGGATAATTTCACTTCCCTAAAAATCTCCTCTGGTCCCCTGAGTCATCCTTCCCTCCTGCCTATTCCCTGGCAACCATCAATCTTTTTACTGTCTCTCTACTTTCGCCTTTTCTGGAATGCTATGTATTGGGATTTATACAGTATGTAACCCTTTCAGATTGGTTTCTTTCTCTCAGTAATATGGATTTAAGGATCTACCATGTCTTTTTATGGCTTGAAACTCATTTGTTTTTAGCACTAAATAATGTTCTGTTGCGTGGATGTACCGAGTTTGTGTATTTACCTACTGAAGGATGTCTTGGTTGCTTTTAAGTATTGACAATTACGAATATAGCTGATATAAATATTCATGTGCTGGCTTTTTTTGTGTACATGAATTTTTAATTCATTTCAGTAAATATCAAGGAGTATGATTGCTGGGTCGTATGGTAAGGGTATGTTTACTTTTGTAAGATACTGGGAAACTGTCCTCCAAAGTAGTTGTACCATTTTTACATTCCCACACAATGAATGAGAGTTCCTCTTGCTCCATATCCTCACCAATACTTGGTTTTGTCAGCATTTTGCATTTTGGTCATTCTTATAGGCGTGTAGTGATATCTCGTTGTTTAAATTTGCAATTCCTTCATGATATATGATTGTGCATCTTTTAACATGCTTGTTTGCCATCTGTATACCTTTTTTGGTGAGGTATCTGTTCAGGTCTTTTGCTCATTTTTAATTGAGTTGTTTGTTTTCTTAGTGTTGAGTTTTAAGAATTTTTTGTATATTTTGGATAACAGTCTTTCATAAAAGTTAATTTTTTCTATACATTTTTTATTACTCCAGAACCATTTTTTGAAAAGACACTCCCTTTCCCATTGAATTGTATGCATGCCTTTGTGTAAAATTAATTGGTGATAGTCAATCTGGACATGAAGGCATGAGCTTGTCTCTCTTTTCCTCTCCTTCTTAAATGTAAGCATAAACCCTGGAAGTGACACAAGAGACATTAAAGGAGAACTCTGAAAGGTAGAAAGAGGGAGATAAATAAATTAGGCATTCAGAACTGAAGGAACAATATCATAGTATGTTATGACAATGTACCCAAGAAATATCACCTGGCATTTCCTGACCCCAAAATTAGCAATAAATAATGGCTCAGTTCCTCCCTGGGATAGAATAGCAGTTGTGCAGAAATACCAAGCACCAGGTAGAACTAGCAAGGGGAACCAGTCAGAAGCTCTGCTGGCAAAGAGGGCAGAGAAAGTGCTCTTCTTCCTCATCAGACATGAGACTCTACCCTTCCCCGCCCAGAGACACTAGGACTGGCAATGCAAGGATATCCCATGCCAACAAGTTTCTAGCTTGGGAAGCACTCTCCTTCCACTCCCAGTAGTTAGGGAGGATCCCGTTACACTAAGTACCCCAAGATTCCTTTCCCCTACCTAGAAGTATAAGGCAATCTGGAATGGCAGGCCCCTCGTATGCCCTCAAACAGCACAAGGAGGAAAGAGCATGAGATAAGCCAAGCAGACCAAAAGACCATTAGATTATCGTTAAAACGAAACTCACAAATGCATGGTAAATCTAAAGAGGGTTACTACATGCCAAAATAAACATTTAAATAAGAATTAGAATCCCTTAAAATGACTTACCCACAAAACAAATATCCAGGAAACACTAAGAAATTTACTTACAATACCAAGAAGTGGGGAAATTATAACTTGGAAAGAAGAAAAGAAAATCAACTGATGCCAACACTGAGATGAGTCAGATGTCAGCATTATCTGACAAGGATTTTAGAGCAACTATTATAAAAATTGTTATGCAAGCAATTATAAATCCTCTTCAAAATATAAAATTTCAGGAAAGAAGTAGACATTATACAACAGAACCAAGAAGAAATTATCCTGAAAAATGTGATAACAATTTTTTTTTTAAAAATCTCCCTGGATGGACTTAATAGTAGAGTGAAGTTAACAGAGAATAGAATCAGTGGACCTGAAGACAGATTAATAGACTTTGCTCAATATGAATAACAGAGAGAAAGTCAACTGAAAAAAGAGAGAGAAAGAGAGCCCCTCAGGTATGTGGGACAATAACTAAAGGAATCAGAATAATCACTGGAGTCCCAGAAGAAGAGGAAAAAGAGAGCAAGTCTTCAAAATTATTTGAATAAATAATGACTGAAACTTCTCAAATTTATCTAAATATATAAAACCATCAATACAAGAATCTTAGCAAACTCCAAACAATATAAAGAAATCTAGGCTAAGATGTCATACAATAAAACTTGAAAAACAAAAATAAAATTCTTGAAAATAGCCACAGTGAAATGATGTATTTCCTGTGGGTGAAAACTAATTTGAAAGATTTTTCATCTGGAATCATGGAGACCAGAAAGAAGTGGTATTATATTTTTCAAATGCTGAAGGAAAAAAAAACCTTGCCAACTGCTTAGTCTATATCCACCAATGCTTTCATTCAGAAATGAAGGGGAAAAGAGACGTTCTCATATGAATGAAAACTTAAAGTATGTATTATTACTAGTAGACCAACCCGTGAAGAATGGTTAAAGAAGATTCTTCAAATGGGAAAAAAATGATAAAGTAAGGACTTTTGGAGCATCAGTAAGGAAGAAACAATAATGGAAAAAGGAGACAAGAGATAAAAACAGTAGACTATCCTTTTACCTTATGAGTTTCCTAAATAGTATGTGGTAATTAAAGAGAAATATTATAAAACTATCTGATATTTAAGACCATGATATTTTAAAATGAGGATGCTAAAAAGAACCCAAATGGAAGGAACATTTCCATACTTCATTTGAAGTGATGAAATGTTGATACCAACAAAGTGTGATAAGTCACATATACATATTTTAATACCCAGAGCAACTTTAAATAAAATAGTTCAAAGTAATATTCTCAAAAATTCAAAAATAAATCAAAATGGTATCTTGTAAGGAATTTAAGTAATCCTCCATAGGAAGGCAAGAAAAGAAAAATGAGAAATAAGAAACAGAAATAAGCAGAAAATATAGTAAAATGGCAGAGTTAAGCAGTAACATATCAATAAATAAATTCGATGTAAATGGTTTAAATACATCAATTAAAAGGCAGAAATTGACAGAGTGGTTTTTAAAAAATGACTCAACTATATGCTATTTAAAAGAAATACATCAAATTCAATGACATAGGCTAAAAATAAAATAATAGAATATATATATCATGCAAACATTAATTAAAAAATAGAAAGTGTGGCTATATTAATCTAAGATAAAGTAGACTTCAGAGGAAAGAAAATTACACTTGAGACAAAGAGGAACATTGCCTAGTGATAAGCCAATCAATCCTCCAGGAAGGCATAATTATCCTAAATATTTACATATCAAGCAATTAAACCTCAAAATGCATTATCTATAATGGGTAGAGGTGAAAGAAGAAATAAAAAAGTTCACAGTTGTACTTGAGAATTTAACTTCTCTCATCAACTGACAGAAATTCAAGGATATGAAAGATCAGAACAACACAGTCAACCACAGGACTATATACATATATAGTGATATATATATATCTCGCTCCTTCTAACAACAGCAATATGAATATGGTTTTCAAGTATGCATGGAATATTCACAAAGGTAGACCATGTTGTATCCCATTAAACAAACCTCAACAAATTTAGAAGAATCAAAACAGTATAGTACTGGCACAAAAACAGACACACAGATCAATGGAACAGGATAGAAAGTCCAGAAATAAACCCACACACTTATGGTCAATTAATCTATGACAAAGGAGGCAAGAATATACAGTGGAGAAAAGACAGTCTCTTCAATAAATGGTACTGGAAAAACTGGACAGCTACCTATAAAAGACTGAAATTAGAACATTCTCTAATGCCATGGACAAAAATAAATTCAAAATGGATTAAAGAGTTAAATGTAAGACCAGATACTATGAAACTCCTAGAGGAAAACATAAGCAGAACACTCCTGAACATAAACCACAGCAGTATATTTTTTGAACCAGCTCCTGGAGGAATGGAAATAAAAGCAAAAATAAACAAATGGGATCTAATTAAAGTTAAAAGCTTTTGCACAGCTAAAGATACTATCAACAAAACACAAAGACAACCTACAGAATGGGAGAAAATATTTGCAAATGATGCAACCAACAAGGAACTAATTTCCAAAATATATAAACAGTTCATACACATTAATATCAAAAAAATAAGCAACCGAATCAAAAAATGGGCAGAAGACCTAAATAGGCATATCTCCAAAGTTATACAAATGGCCAACAAGCATATGAAAAGAGTATCACTCAGTATTACTAATTGTTAGAGAAATGCAAATAAAAACTACGAAATGATAAATGCTGGAGAGGGTGTGGAGAAAAAGGAACCCTCCTGCACTGCTGATGGGAATGTAAATTGGTGCAGCCACTATGAAGGACAGTATGGAGGTTCTTTAAAAAACTAAAAGTAGACTTATCATATGATCCAACAATTTCACTCCTGAGAAAAATATAATTCAAAATGAGACATACCCTCCAACGTTTACAGCAGCAGTATTTACAAGAGCCAAGACATGGAGACAACCCAAGTGTTCTTTGACAAATGACTAGATAAAGAAGTTGTGATATGTGTATATATATACATATACATACACACACACACACAAAATGAAATACTACTTGGCTGTAAAAAACAATAAAATAATGCCATTTGCAGCAATATGGATGGACCCAGAGATTCATCATTCTAAGTAAGGTAAGCCAGAAAGAGAAAGAAAAATGCCATACGGTATCACTTATATGTGGAATCTTAAAACCAAAATAAATAAATAAATAAAACAAAACCAACAAAGGACACAAATGAACTTATCTACAAAACAGAAATAGACTCACAGACATAGAGAACAAACATGGTTACCAGGGCGTAAAGGGGGTGGAAAGGGATAAATTGGGAATTTGAAAATTGCACCTCTTGGGGAGTGATGGAAACATTAGCTTTCTTGATTGTGGTGGTGATTTCATGGGTGTATCAAAATTCATCAAATTGTACATCTGAAATATGTGTAGTTTACTGTACAGGAACCATACCACAATAAAGGTGGTTTAAAAAAAATTTTTTTAAAGAATTGAAATCATAGAATACTGCCTAACCATAATGGATTCAATCTGGAAATTAATAATAGAAGGACAACAGGAAAATATCTAAATCCATGAGAATTATACAGCACACTTCTAACAATCTTGTTCACAAAGGAAGTCTCAAAGTAAATAAAAGTACATAGAACTAAATGAAAATGGAAATACCAAATGTCAAATATGTGAAATGCAGATAAAGCAGTGCTGAGAGGTTAATTTATAGAACTAAATGATTACATTGGAAAGGATATAAGTTCTCAAATCAATAATCTGAGTTGACAAATCAAGAAAGTAGAAATAAAAGCAACATAAATTGAAAGAAAGCAGAAGAAGTAAATAATAAGGATAAAACAGAAGTAAATGGAATTAAAAACTTAAAGCAAGGGAAAGCATCAAAGAAATGAAACACTGCTTCATTAAAAAAATTAACAAATCTCTAGCAAAACTGACAAAAATAAAACTGTAGAAAACACATTAATTACATCAAAACACTACAAAAAAGAAACTTCCAGGCCAATATCACTAATAAACACAGATGAAAAGATCCTCAACAAAATATTAGCAAACCAAAGTCAACAGTACATTAAAAGGATCATACACAAGGAACAGTGGGATTTATCCCAGGGATGCAAGGATGGTTCAAATTCAGCCAATGTAACACACCACATTAACAAACTGAAGAGAAGAAACATATAATCTCCATTGATGTACAAAAGCTCAATATCCACTTGTGATTAAAAACCCTCAACAAAGTGGATATGAAGGAACATACTTCAACATACTAAAGGCAATATATAACAAACCTATAGCCAACATCAACTCAACAGTGAATTGCTGAAAACATTTTCTCTTAAGAGCAGTAACAAGACTAGGATACCCACTCTTATCACCTTTATTCACCATAGTATTGGAAATTATAGCCACAGCAATCAGACAAGAAAAAGAAATGAAAGAAATCCAAATTAGAAAGGAAGAAATAAAACTGTCACTGTTTGCAGATGACATGATACTAGATATAGAAAATTCTAAAGACACTACCAAAGTCTATTAGAACTAATAAATGAATTCAATAAAGTTGCAAGATACAAAATATACATAAATCTGTTGCATTTCTATATACTAACAACGAACTATCAGAAAGAGAAGTTAAGAAACCAGTCCCATTCACAATCACATCTAAAAGAATAAAATACCTAGCAATAAATTTAACCAAGGAGGTAAAATACCTGTACTCAGAAAACTGTAAGATAATGGTGAAAGAAACTGAATATGACACAAACAAATAGAAAATCCACTGTTTTCATGGATAGAAAAATTAACATTGTTAAAATGACCATACTATCCAAGGCAATGTATGGATTCACTACGATCCCTATCAAAATACCAGTGGCATTTTTAATAGAATTAGAATAAATAATTTTAAAAATTTGTATGGAAACAAAACAGGCACTGAATAGTCAAAACAATCTTGAGAAAGAACAAACCTGGTGGTATCATGCTATCTGGTTTCAAACTATACTATAAAGCAACACTAACCAAAATAGCATAGTACTGGCACAAAAAAAAGGCATATAGATCAAAAGAACAGAATAGAGATCCCAGAAATAAATCCACTTTACAGGGTCAACTAATCTATGAGAAAGGAGGCAAAAATATGCAATCCTGAAAAGATAGTTTCTTCAGTAAATGGTGTTGGGAAAACTGGACAGCTATATGCAAAAGAATGAAAGTGGACTACTTTCTCACACGGTGTACAAAAATAAACTCAAAATAGTTTAAGGACTTAAATACAGACCTGAAACTCTGAGAAGAAAACATAGGCAGTGCACTCTTTGAGATTAGTCTTAGCAATATTTTTTTGGATATGTTTCTTTGGACAATGGAAACAAATGCAAAAATAAATGAATGGGACTACATCCAACTAAAAAGCTTTCTCACAATGAAGAAAGCTATCTAAAAAGTGAAATGGCAGCATGCTGGGAGAAAATATTTGTGAATGATACATTTAATTAAGGGTTAATATCCCATGAATATAAATACAAAAACTGTTAGCAAATTAGTGGCAAACAGTGTATAAAATAGTGTATGAAAACAATTATTAACATTACCAAGTGGAATTTATTCCAGATATGCACAGCTGGTTCAACATTCTAAAATCAGTCAATGTAATCCACTATTTCAATGGAATAGAGAAAAAAAATCATATTAATTAACACAAAAAGCATTTAACAAAATTTTATATTCATTTATCATTTTTTAAAAAATGCTTTCTGGCAACAGAGAAACTAAATAATACAATAGAAAAATTAGATTTGGTGGATATTTTCAGAGCATTACACCCCCCAAAAATAGGATATACATTCTTTTCAAGTGCATATGGAACATTTTCTAGGATTGATCATGTACTTGGGCACAAAAGAAACCTCAACAATTGTTAAGAAGATAGAAATTATCTCAAGCATCTTTACTGACCACAATGCCATGAAAGTAGAAATCAACAACAGAGAAACAAAGGAGAAAAAAAGGAAAGCATGGAGATTAAACAATATGCTATTAAAAAACCAATGAGTCAATGAGGAAATCAAAGCTGAAATTAAAAAATACCTTGAGACAAATGAAAATGAAAGCACAACTACACAAAATTTATGGGACACAGCAAAGGCAGTGCTAAGTGGAAAGTTTATAGTGATACAGGCCTTCCTCAAAAAAGAAGAACAATCTCAAATAAACAATTTAACCCACCAACTAAAAGAACTATAAAAAGAAGAACAAAAAACCCCAAAAGGCAGCAGAAGGAAGGAAATTATAAAGATCAGGGAGGAAATAAATAAAATAGAGATTAAAAAAAAATAGAAAAAATCAATTAAAAGTAAATAAAAGCTGGTTTTTTGAAAAAGTAAATAAAATCAACAAACCTCTGGCCAAACTCACAAAGAAGGAAAAAGAGAGAGCACAAATTAGCAAAATAAGAAAGGAAAATGGAGAAATTACAACAAAAAAATAGAAATACAGAATATCATATGAGAATATTATGAAAAACTATATGGAACCAAACTGGATAACCTAGAGGAGATGGACAAGTTTCTGAAAACATACAGTCCACCAAAATTGAATCAAGAAGAAACTGACCACTTGAACAAACCGATCACTAGAGATGAAATCGAATTACCAATAAAAAACCTCCCTACAAATAAAAGTCCAGGACCGGATGGCTTTACTGGAGAATTCTACCAAACGTACAAAGAAGAACTCATACCAGTCTTCTCAAACTCTTCTAGCAGATTGAAAAGGAGGGAATACTCCCAAACTCATTCTATGAAGCCACCATCACTCTGATACCAAAACCAGGCAAAGACACTACCAAAAAAGAGAATTATAGGCCAATATCACTGATGAACATAGATGCCAAAATATTAGCAAATAGAATCCAACAACACATAAAAAAGATTATACATCATAACCAAGGGGGTTAATCCCAGGGACACAAGGATGGTTCAACATACACAAATCAATCAATGTAATACATCACATCAACAAGAGAAAGGACAAAAACCACATGATCATCTCAATAGATGCAGAAAAAGCATTTGATAAAATTCAACACCCATTTATGATTAAAAACTCTCACCAAAGTAGGTATAGTGGGAACATATCTCAACATAATAAAAGCTACATATGACAAACCTATGGCCAGCATTGTACTCAATGGTGAAAAACTCAAAAGCTTCCCACTAAAATCTGGGACAAGACAAGGATGCCCACTATCACCACTCCTATTCAACATAGTCTTGGAAGTCCTAGCCACAGCAATCAGACAAGAGAGAGAAATAAAAGGGATACAAATTGGAAAAGAAGAGGTAAAAGTGTCACTATATGCCAATGACATGTTACTATATATAGAAAACCCTAAAAGGTCCACACAAAAACAACTAGAGCTGATTGAAGAATTCAGCAAGGTAGCAGTTTACAAGATTAATGTTCAAAAATCAGTGGCATTTCTTTACACTAACGATGAATCAAATGAAAAAGAAAGTAAAGAAACAATCCCCTTTAAAATAGCACCCAAAGTAATAAAATATCTGGGAATAAATCTAACCAAGGAGGTGAAAGAATTATACACAGAAAACTATAAACCACTGATGAAGGAAATTAAAGAAGACTTTAAAAAATGGAAAGATATCCCATGCTCTTGGATTAGAAGAATCAATATTGTTAAAATGGTCACACTGCCCAAGACAATCTACAGATTTAATGCAGTCCCTATCCAATTACCCAGGACATATTTCACAGAACTAGAACAAATCATAATAAAATTTATATGGAACCATCAAAGATCTAGAATTGCCAAAGCATTCCTGAAGAGAAAGAAAGAGGCTGGAGGAATAACTCTCCCAGACTTCAGACAATACTACAGAGCTACAGTCATCAAGACAGCATGGTACTGGTACAAAAACAGACATATAGACCAGTGGAACAGAATAGAGAGCCCAGAAATGAACCCACAAACTTTTGGTCAACTAATCTTCGACAAAGGAGGCAAGAATATACAATGGAAAAAAGACAGTCTCTTCAGCAAATGGTGTTGGGAAAACTGGACAGCAGCATGTAAAACAGTGAAGCTAGAACACTCCCTTACACCATACACAAAAATCAACTCAAGATGGATCAAAGATTTAAACATAAGACAAGATACAATAAAACTCCTAGAGGAACATATAGGCAAATCATTATCTGACATACATCTCAAAAATTTTCTCCTAGAAGAAACAAAAGCAAGAATAAACAAATGGGACCTAATTAAACTTACAAGCTTCTGCACAGCAAAGGAAACCATAAGTAAAACAAAAAGACAACCTACGGAATGGGAGAAAATTTTTGCAAATAAAAAGGACAAAGGCTTGATCTCCAGAATATATAAGCAGCTCATATGACTCAATAAGACAAAAATAAACAACCCGATCCAAAAATAGGCAGAAGACCTAAACAAGCAATTCTCCAAGGAAGATATACAAATGATCAAAAGGCACATGAAAAAATGCTCAGTATCACTAATTATCAGAGAAATGCAAATCAAAACTACAATGAGGTATCACCTCACACCAGTCAGAATGGCCATCATTCAAAAATCCACAACTGACAAATGCTGGAGAGGCTGTGGAGATAAGGGAACCCTCCTTCACTGCTTTTTATTCCTTAAAAGACTAGGAATAGACTTACCATATGACCCAGGAATCCTGCTCCTGGGCATATATCCAGAAGGAACTCTACTTCAGGATGACACCTGCACCCCAATGTTCATAGCAGCATTATTTACAATAGCCAAGATATGGAAACAACCTAAATGTCCATCAACAGATGACTGGATAAAGAAGAGATTGTATATTTATACAATGAAATACTACTCAGCCATAAAAACCGACAACATAACGCCATTTGCAGCAACATGGATGCTCCTGGAGAATGTCATTCTAAGTGAAGTAAGCCAGAAAGAGAAAGAAAAATACGATATGAGATCGCTTATATGTGGAATCTAAAAAAACAAACAAACAAACAAAAAAGCATAAATACAAAACAGAAATAGACTCACAGACATAGAATACAAACTTGTGGTTGCCAAGGGGGCTGGGGGTGGGAAGAGATAAACTGGGATTTCAAAAATTGTAGAATAGATAAACAAGATTATACTGTATAGCACAGGGAAATATACACAAGTTCTTATGGTAGCTCACAGAGAAAAAAATGTGACAATGAATATATGTATGTTCATGTATAACTGAAAAATTGTGCTCTACACTGGAATTTGACACAACATTGTAAAATGATTATAAATCAATGAAAAATTAAAAAAACAAAAACAAAAAAAAGCTTTCTGCAGTTAGAAGTTAGGAATAGAGGAGACCTTCCTCAGCTTAATAAAGAGCACCTACAAAAAATTAAAAGCTAACATCATTCTTAACAGTGATAGACTGAGCACTTTTCCTCTAAAATGAGGAAAGAGACTTTGGCCTCTTTTTTAACACAATCTACTAGCCCCTAGAGGATTAAATTAATTCTTATCAAAATCTCAGTAGGTTTTTTTTTTTAATGAATATAGATTAGATTTTTCAGAGTTTCAATCATCTGTTGTTTTCTGATGTCTTTTGTGCACAAACAGTTCAGGGTCAAAGTTTTGTGGGATGTTTACATGCATATTTAGGGACTCCACTTTCTATGGTTCTCTCCTCCATCCTCAGACACCCTGTTATCCTAGTGTCCATACTGTGCCACCTCAATCCACTAAGATTGTTGCTGCTGTTTTTGCCTGAGTTTATCTGCCCCACATGTTGCAAACCACAAGAACCTTAATGGGAAAGAGTTTAAAAGTAGATCTTATGCAGTGATGTACTTTCTATCAGGAGTCACATTCCTTCCAGTTTTTCTCTGCTCTTGTCTCCAAGGCACATAAACTTTACCACTGTTATCTACAGGAAGGTTATTCCCATCAAAATACCCCAGTACCCTTCCTAGAACTCCTCCTGGGTGCTTTAGAAGTTGATTTTCCCTAAAGAAGTCATTGTACTAATCATAAGTTTTTTCCCTCTTATTTTTTGATGCTTTGACATCTTGGAGCTTTGTTGAGACTGGAGGCATTGCCCTTCCCAAGTTCAGCTAACTCCTAGAGATAATAAACAACTAACCTGGTAGCATATGTAAGACAGCCAACCCAGAGCCCACACTGTCAACCACCTCTTCTATGGAGTTTACTGTCTGGCTATTATTTCCTTGCCCTAATCACCCTGGGCCAGGTACCAGACAACTAGAGACAGATCCCATGCCCCAGACTCACTAAAACTACTCAAACTGGCCAAGCCTAGACCTGAAACCAACTCTTCCATTCCTCATCATGAAACCACCAGAGAGGCGTATTTTCTCCTCACTCCTCCTGTCTCCTGACTGACCCTGCTGCTTCTCCATGTGGCCCTGTGTGGCATGCCTTGCCTTCTATTTCTAAGAGTCTGTGAGTACAAAACCTTCTTTCACAGCAGTCTTTTCTATGTCTGCATGTCTTAGCATACCTGATTAAAGCAAGCCCCAGATACACTTAAAACACTAATATAGTAGATCTGGAAACCTATTAAACATTTCCTGAGATAGTTCTTATCTTACACAAGTTTGGGAAGTGCTGTGATGGAAATAGGTCACTAAGAGGGAAGTGATGTCTAAGCTAAATCTTGAAGAGTAAGTGAGTGGGAGTTATCCTAGCAGGAGATTTCCCAAGAGAGATAGTAAGAAATATAAAAAAGAACAAGGGATGAGAAAACATGAAGACCTGCAACATGGCTGGAGTACATGTGTCAAGACTGAAAGCTAGAGAAGATGGCCTGAAGTAAATATCATGATGGCCTTATAAGCATTACTAAGGAGGATGGGCTTTAATTGGTGGTCCTTGGGGGATTCACTTAAAGGGTTTAAGAAATGGCATAATTAGGATGCATCTAGGTCTTTTGAGTCCTTGTTCTTTTCTCTTTTTAATATGTTGTATTGTCTCCTCTTTAGAATCTACTATTGTCCCCTTGCTGTCCTAATCTGGAAAGAAAGTGGAGATGTTGCACATGGCCGCAGTCCTAGCTTAATCAGTTTGCACATTTTCAAATGACACAGCACAAAATACTGTATTTGATTTTTTTTATAGACTAGGCATGAAGGAAGTTAAAAATAAGCTAAATAAAATTGACTGAAATCAACTGTAGCTTAGGAAATCCACTATGTAGAAATATGTGCTTTTAAATAACAGGTAGGAGACAGTCTATAATCAGTCAAGTGGAATCTGGTTGCCAATAAATAAAAGGAAAGCCAGGGTGATCATGAGAAAGACATATGTCTGATGGTCAATTTGGAGAGAAAAAAAAAAAAACGACTACCTATGACATTGACTTTAAAGCAGAGAAAACAGAACAATATTCAGAAGATAAAAACCCAAAAATGGCCATTTTGTATTTTTAGCACAACGCACATTGACCAAGGCTGAAGCTGTTTTATTTATTTTTCAGGGGAAGCCGATGAGTGTCATAGAGATACATGCAAAGCTTAAACTGCAACAGGTTGGGTCAATGCAAAGTAGCATAAACAGTGTGAGAGACTTTTGAATTACACTGGCACATAAAAAAAAATTTGATATTATGGGAATAAAATCTAAGTGGATGGGCTTGTAAAAGAGCAGAAATTCCTGAACCTCATTAATCCAAAATTCTATTTTATTATTCTTCCTCCATGCCCTTGATTCTATTAATAATATAGGAGAACATTTCTTTAACTCTTGCCTTTAAGTGTGTTTAGTTTCTGAGAATTCGCTACAGGTAACATTAATCTATTAATGAAATCAAGGCTTTCTTCAGGGCAGTGACTTTTTCTGTTTTAGTTATCAGTATAAGCCCAGTGCTTGGTATAAATTAGGTTTTCAGTATACACCTGATGTTTGTACAGATGAATGGACGAGCAAACGAAGGAATTTTTACTGAATATGCAAGTAAAAAATGTAGTGAACTATTACTTATTTAGTATTTATTATGTCTGGGATTTCTTGATTATTGATTTTTGTTACATGTATTATAATATTAAATGCACAAAAATCTTAAGTTCAGTGTTACCAAGTAAAAGAATTGAGGTTCTGAGAGGTTATGCTATTTGTTCAAAGAGACAGAAAGCCACAGATTCAGGATTTGAGCTTATCCAGTCATTTTCTAACCAAAATTATCAATGTCATACACTGTGGGTGGCAAAGGAGACAACAATCTAGGGTATGGGTAGAAAGGGGTGCAAATTAACTGGGTGACCGTTAGTGATTTATTTCACCTCTCTAAACTCAAAATCCCCAAGGGGTAAATGGAAATAATCATGACTATTTGGTGGGTTATGAAACTAAATGAGTAATTCATATTAAGTTCTTAACACAGTGGATACTGATAATCGCAGCAATCGTAAAAACAATAAAACTAATCAAATTGTTATGTTGCGGTGATTTAGGAATTTCTAACTTTTAATCTTGCTACTGGTTTCCAATCAGAAAAGGAGGGATTAATACTAGTATTTCTTTTGCACCTAGCCACAATCATCTTTTGTCACCTAACAAAGATATCAAATTCAAAGCTGTAGCTGATTAACCGTATTAACCATGCAGGGAAGAGTAGCCAAGAGAGACATACCTCACAGAAAACTCTAGTTGCCATTTTCAGTGAAGTTTGAGGAATTGCTACTTTATTCCCACAACTATTAAGAACTTTCATTGGGTCGCCCTTCTGTTGATTTCTCTACCCTTATAAATACCTATTAATTTCTCCAGGCCAAGGTGGACCATCTGAGATTTGGGTACTTTCTCTTGAGTTCAGAATATTTTTAATGCCATCTTTATTTGAGAGACCCATGCTTAGATCATTGTTCTTTAAATAATCCTCAAAGCGTTTTAAGTGTTTAAAAGAACGTTTTCCAAACATATCTTTAATGTAAATGTTACATCTTAGGGATCCATCTTCTTAGACTTCCAGGTTGGCAGTAAAATTAGAGCTAACCAGAGGGATGAAGAATTTTAGAAATCTGATCACTAAAAAGCAAATTCAGGGGCAGAAGTCATTCCTGTGACTAACAGACATACTTCAGACTCACACAGGGAATTAAATACTTGGTATATGTTAACCAATGGGGTTTTTGAAATCAATATTTAGCTCAGAAAAAAATAGCAAGTACCCCAACCATAATTGCTGTCTTATTTGAAATTGTTTGTTGATAAATGTAAGAATATGGCATGGACTGTTAATGGATGGTTATTTTTCTGGGTGAGAATGATGGCAGTCACTAGCAATAATGACAAACATGGAGAGATAAGTTTCCAGATGGGGATTCCTTTTCCATTTAAAAAGATTTATTAATTTTAAAATAGTTTATTGATCACCTCCTATAGGAAAGATTCTGTCAGTCAGTGAAAAATCAAATGGGAAGAAAAAGGTAAAAAAATGGAGTCATTTTCTCAAAGACCTCACAATGGTGGAGAAAGACAGAAGAAAATAGTGCATTTCCACTCAGTGGGAAGAAATTTCTCTCTAAGTTTAGTGTGTGTGTGTATGTAGATACATAAGTTTAGTATGTATGTATATATAAGCTATAATACATATATCACAAGCGTTCAAAGGAGGGAACTTGGTTACCCCACTTCATGTTAGCTCTGCAGTGATAGGAAAGTTACTTATCTCCCCTAAGACTCTGTCCCTTCAATTGTACAATTTGGCTAATAATAGTACCCACTTTATAAGACTGTTAAGAAAAAAAGAGATAATCTCTATGAACACTTAATATAGTATCTGGTACCTGGAAGGTTCCGTCATTACTAGTCTTAATGATTATGTAAATAACGGATGAATGGGCTCTAATCCAGGTATAGGGACAACGGGCATGTAGAATGTGACAGCATGAACAGAAATCCTGCAAGAGCTAATGATACCCAGTTGTGCCTCTAGTAATTGAATTTTAACCAGCAACTTGTAACATAGATGTCCAGGTATTATTTTCTTCAGATTTTTTTTTCTTGTAGCTCCAGTTACTGAATATTTTAGTCTATAACATGGATAAGTTTGATCCAATTGCTCCTATTAACTTTCTGCAGTGATGAAAATGATTTGACTGTATTCTGTGTTGAAAAATAAAAATTACACCCAGAGAGCTGAAAGCTTCAACTGACATTGATTCTCACGTTGGCTCCATTCCTGTATTTGGGCAGGCATTAATTTAATCAGAGCTAGAATCTGCCTGCAGCAAGGACTCAGCAGCTTAGGAAATTGGGCCTTCTGCTACCCTCACTTTGGAATACATCATTTGGAGTTTGTGGTATTAGAATAACTTTATTGCTTAGATATGAATTATGCATTATGTGTAAGTGTATGTTTATAAGCATTCACACCTATTTCCACTTGAATGGCAGAATGACACTAGGATTATTAAATAACTTTATACCTTACATATATGAGAGTATTTTATATAATATGAGATAGTATATTAACTTGTTATGTACAAGTTGGGTTCATTTAGGAAATGCTACGTACCTTCTCTGAGCCTCAGTGTTTTCATCCTTAGGGTAGAGATAATTGTAGAATTACTGAGGATTGAAATGTATTCTATGCATGTGCCATGTACCCCATCTGCTGTGGTGGTTCTTACTGGATAAGTGATTGACCTTGTCTAATTCAGTGATTTTTACGTATGGAGAGACAGTCTCAAGGACAGAAAGCAAATTGACCAGAGAATTGCAGTTATCACATGGGTTGAAACTCTGGTCTTCCAACGCCCTCATCGGTATTCTCTTTACTATTATCATAATGGCAGATAAAACTGGGGATAGTGAGCTAAGCCTCAGGATAGGAACACATCAAGTACTGAAATGGAGATGCTCAGAAGAGAAAAAATTAATATACAATAGTATGTCTGCGTCTCACAGATAGTTTCTTGGAGAGTCCATGGTCTCTGACTCTTCTCATTTATATCTGTTTTTTTATTGACATTTGTTCTTTTTGAGGGGGTGAGGGGGCGATAATTAGGTTTATTTATTTATTTACTTTAACAAAGGTCCTGGGGATTGAACCCAGGACCTCCTGCATGCTAAACACTTGCTCTAACTTTGAGCTACACCTTCCCCCTATATTGACACTTGAATAATTCTTATCTTATTCTATAGACTGATTTTTGGTTTTTTTGGTGGGAAGAGGTAATTATGTTTATTTATTTACTCTTACAGGAGGTACTGGGGATTGAACCCAGGACCTCATGCATGCCAAGCATGTGCTCTGCCACTTAAGCTATACCCTCCGCCTTTATCTTATTCTATAGAGAAATGAAGACATGAACTGCATTCTCTACTTCTCAGTTAAAGCCTAGCTACTTGCAAATCATAGTTAGAAAATTCTCAATAAAATGATTGAAAAACTACCATTTGTTTATTATTGTTATCATTTATAATCTATTGTTTATAATTTATAATTTTAAAAGTATTTATTATTATTATTTTGGCAAAAAATAAAAATTGCTTCAGGCAGAATAATGGTCCCAAAAGATGTTTGCACTCTAATCTCCAAAACCTCTGAACAGGCTGGGTTACCTGGCAAAGGGGAATAAGGTTGCAGATGGAATTGAGGTTGCTAATCAGCTAACCTTAAAACGAGATTATCCTAGATTATTCAGGTGCAATATAATCACAAGCATCATGAAAAATGAAAGAGGGAGGCATAAACTTCGTGAAGACAGTCCCTCTTCCTCTCTTTACAGAATCTAAGCTAACTGAGGTTTTGATAGATAAATATCTGGGGGTGAGGGGGAGATGCAAAAAAGAATCAGATCTTTAAAGCAGCAGGAAAGAAGAGTAACTAATTAGCAATATGGTTTAGACTCGCAACACGGTCTATTGTGTCCAGTAGAACTTTCTGTGAGGGTACAAATGTTCTGTCTGTGCCGTCCAGTACGGTGGCTGTTATCCACATGAGGCTATGGAGTACTTGAAAGGAGAGTAGTGCAACTAAGAAACTGAATTTTTATTTATTTTTTTTTAGTTAATTTACATCTAAACTCACACAGTTACATGTGTTAGTAGCTACACAATGGCAGAGCAGATCTTGAGCGACGGTTCCCCAAATTAAATGGGCTTAACAAAGACTAATTTAAGGACACTCACGAAAACACAGATTTTCATGCTTTACCTCTGAAGTTCATTTGCACTAGACTTGAGGATAAGGTCCAGGACTCAACATTTTAAGAAATCGATTTTGTGTTATTTATGTAGGTTATCCATGAACCATCTCTTGATCCTGCCTCTGTGCCAATTCCTGGAGGTCCCTTCTAGTCATTCCCTCTGTCTTTGTTTGTGACGTGTCCCACTCTTTAAATTCTATGTCACATTCAATGTCACCAGTGGTTTTGTGCCAACAGTCAAGAAACAAAATCGCACCTAGAAAGCAGGGTTGCTCCCTTCTTTCTCTTTGATGTTATTAAGTGTGTGCTGATGTGTAATCTATTATCTATTATATAATCTATTTAATCTGTTATCGTAATTCTGTTATCGTCATTCACCTCTAAATTTAATCCTTCTTATGCTTTTCAGAGAGGTGAGTCTTTCCTATGTGTAGGATGAAGAATCCTGGTAGTTGTATCATTGTATCTGGACTAAACTCAGTAATGCCTGATCAACCATTTACAAATATATCCCAAAACACCTCTGAAGAAGATAAAATTCTAGAAACTGTGGGGACCTTTGAAGGTCCTACACTTTCATTTTACTGATAATAAAATTGATAATAAAAACAAAGTCAAGGCCAAAGAGCTAATTATTACCATTTCCTTTTTTCCCCATATTTAATCCTTAGAGGCCAAAGGCAAATGGTCAAAGATGAATGATGATTGTGACTTATTGACTGCTCCTTTTTCTGAAGAGGATTGTATGTCAGAAACTTACTGATGACAGAGAATATTTCTGTCCTCTTCCTGATGTAATTATAACACCTGCATATATAGGTGCATGAGTTACTATGCTTTTAGCTGGAAGGAAAAAAATGGCTGAAAACTTGGAAATGGCTTATATAATAAAGATAGCTAATTATTTACAAATTAAGAGGTCTGGAGAGGGGTATTTGAAGCATTAGCTCAATAGCTCAGTAATGCCATCAGATTCCAGGGTTTTCTGTCTCTGTCTCTATTATGCTCTGCATGTTGATTGTCCACTCTCAATTTCCCATAAACTGGTAACAAGATGGTTGTCACCAATTCATACACATCTCTTCCACAGACAGAAAAGAAGAAGGTGGAATCTTTCTTGGAGCTATATCTTTGTTAGGGAAGGAAATCTTCCACACAAGTCCTTAGCAGACTTTCGTATTTCTCATTGGCCAGAATTTTGATGCCTGATGAGAAAAGACTGATAAATAAAGGACACTTATTTATTAACAACATTTCAGTCTCTCTGATGGAAATCAGTTAACTTTGAGAAAGGGAGAAAGGTAAAGGAAAATGGCTGTGGTTAGGCAAGCAGTTTCTACCGGAAGAGAATATGGTACTTGCTCTGGATGTTGTCCATTTTTGTAGGAATCTAAAAGATGATTATTAAAACATTTCCATTTTGGAAATTAGAAGGAAGACTTTCTACTCAATGGTGGTCATCTCGAAAATTCTTCCCTTTCTCAGAATGTGGAGGAAATAAAACAATCATCAGACAAAAGAATGAGCAGTAAGACAGAGAAGTCCTAAAGTGCAATAAAACAAGGCTCTAACATTTTTTTCCACAAGAGAATTTGGGGCAGGAGTGTAGAATACATTCTTTATAGCTCTCAGTCTTATATTGAGCTGCCATTGAATAAGATAAATAGTCTACTAGTGTATGATGCAGAGAAACACAGTGTGAATCAAAGCAGGCAATGTTATTGCTTTCCAAGGCAGTGGTTTGACCAAACCGAGAGTACTATATCTGGTATTTGTCACTATTTCTTAGATAGGGTATAATTTCTCTTGAAGGACTATTGCACTAAGTCACTTAATGATACCAAGCTTCTAAGATTTAGGAAGAATGTTAAAGTTGTGCATTTGTTCACTGGGCAGTAAAAGGGAGTTTAAATTCCCATTTAGCCCTGGCAATTTCCATCACTGGCAAAGACTATTGGTCCCTCCTTTTTTTCCTCTTTATTCAGTTCCAGTCTATATTCTGCTCCTATTTCCCTCACTCACCACTTAACTGTAGCACTTTGTGTGTGAGGGGCACGAGGAAAGCAGGGAATCAGTGCTGCTCCATGAATCGCCTGTCACAGGGAGACTTAATGCATGTTTCTTACCTGCCTGGAGGAAAATGCAGTGAATGCATTTTTGAGTCATGTCTTCTTGATAACTGGCATATTTATTATGACTTAAACAGGAAATTGTATATTTGCAGGTTGAAAACCACAGTTGGATAGAATGATCAGCTTTGTCCACAGGCAAAATTACAACCTGTGAGTGTATGGTTCTTCAGTAAAGCTAGTAGAATAAAGCAGACCCGGGTTAATTCCCCTGGCTGTTCACTGGTAACTGTGACAACTTGAGAAAGGTACACACTGCTCTGAGCTTTAGTTTCCTCATTTGTAAAATATGGATAAGAATTATACATGTTGATTTAGGTTTTAATAATATTAAGTGAGATAATTACTGTAAATTTTTGAGTCAGGATCTGATATACAGAAAGTACTTCTATCAGCTGTCATGCTGACAGTACTAATGCCAAAAACTCCAAATAAGTAGTCAGTAGATACTCAAAGAGCAGTTTTCAGAAAAGAAAAACAAGAAGCTCAAGAATGTATACATGTAAATAAAAGATTGAATTATATTAAAAATGAATTCTGAGATGCGCAAGTATTGAAAACTTGACTTTGAAAGACAAAACCCAGCAGAATTGGTTTAGCTGGATCCACTGCCCCATGGAAGTAATACTGACTAGTACTAGAATTAGTATTACTTACCTGGAGTAAGAAGTCATACTAGAACAACATTTAGCAAAGAATTAGTGAGTAATAACAGTACAACGTCTAGTAGCCCTCTGACCTTGGGAAAACTGTTTAAATTCTCTGTAATTAAGACTTTCCATTGTAAATTGGGAGCCAGTGTAATAGCTACTCCAAAGAGCTGCTTCTCAGGATTTCATGAACTTACTGTGCAAGCACTCAGAACAGTGCATGACACGTAATAAGTATTCAATAAACTTTAGCTATTATTAGTGGTGGAAAGAAAAATTCCATCAGTTGTTGGAGGAGAAATGGCCTGGATCCTCACATGACATATTATGGTTTCGAACTGACATTCAACTCAAATCAGTTGGGAATAGAACATGATCTTATTCTGCATACATTAGGACTTGGTGCCAAGAATAACAGTGGCTTAAATAAAACAGGGGCTTTTTATTTTTCCTCTGGAGGTGCATAACCCAGGAAGTTTCAGGAAGAAGAGAGCTCTAAGGGAAGACAAAAAACGGTGCTGTTTCCCAAGCTTGAAGTAGAGAATCAACTGTCATATGACACCTTTATTGAGACCTGACAACATGTTTTAAGTGTAAGAATTGTTTGGAAAAGCTTTACTACCTCACTGATTATTTTAAAATGTTGCAGAAAGCAGAAGGACATGTCTGCTTCCTAAAGTGTTGGATGCCAGATTACAGTTCTGTTTGCAGAAATCCAAATTGTACATTCACCTCTAAAAACACTATGACATATTTTATCTTCTGTTTTACATGCTTCAGGAGCAGGAAGATGATACTATAATAACTGAAGTATGTTATATCTGAAAAATAAGCAACCACTGTCATTATTTTACTGCATTTACCGTGTTCTTTCCCAATTTAAGACATCCCAATGAAAAATAGTCTTGTTAAAAACAATAGCTTGCCAACTCCTGTGTTTTATTTGTCCTGTTGTACCAGGAATGGAGACTCCAAAAGGAATGAGCAACAGTCAGTGCTGGTAACTCTTGGAAGGGGTTTAAAAAAAAAAAAGAAAAAAAAACTTTATTCTCTGCAGTTCTATCTTACATGCTGGTAAAGAAGATGCCTGCTGCAGTTAGCATCCTCGGCTTGCTTCTATTTGTAGAGCAAACATAAACTTTAAGTTTCTTAGCATCATTTGTTGGAATACAAGGACTGGCTAAGTCATAAAACTAGAACGCATTGAAATATTCTGATTTCCTAAGTGCAGAAATATCCTTTAGCCATCCTATCTACATTCTGCAGAGTTACACTGCTCAATATGGTAACCACCAGCCACCCATGACTGTTAAATTTTTAATTTAATTAAGTTTATTTAAAATTTTGTTTCTCAGATGCTCAAATCACGTCATATGCTCAAGAGTCACCTGTGGCTAATGGCCACCACCATGTTGGAGAGTGCAGATATAGAACACTTACATCATCACTGAAAGTTTTAATCGGTCAGTGCTGTAGCCTTTCCTTAGGACCCCCTACTCCCATACACACACGGGTCTTCCAGCCATGCCTATTGTATCTTTGCACTGTCTCCTTCAATCTACAGGAGGTTTCTGCTTATATTTAATGCAAAACAAATTCACACAGACAACTCAGCTTAATGCCCTTTACCTGCTCATTTTGGCTCTAGAACTCTGTTGGAAATGATGGATTTTGATATTCTTTATTCTCATGGAATTTGTTGGTCTCTCCACGTTTATATTCTGTAGGATCTCAATTCTGGGTCTCACCACCATGAAATGATACGGACCATGTATCTAGTGGACGTCAGTTTCCCGCTATTACTTGCTGCCTACCATACTCATGCTCTTACGCTAGCCACACATTGCACTATTAACTTAACATTTTTCCAGACAGCAATGTTGTTGCTGTTGTTGTTGTTTTTAACTGCAAACCTCCCTCACCTCACTCCAGTCTAAACTTCTCATACAGCTTCCCATTTTTCTCAGAACAAGACGAAAAACACCCAATGTAAATTGAGTGATGTACTTTGTGCCAGATGCTGTTTCATTTGTTTATGTAGATTACTTCTTTTAATCCCAAAAACAATCTCAGACATAGTTATTTTTGCCACCTCCCCTTGACCCTGACGTATCATACAGATGAGGAAACCGACAGGAAGAAATGAGATTGCTTTCTCAAGTTCACACAACCAATAAAGTGACAAAGCTGGCGTTGGAAACTGAGTAGATTATTTCCAGAAGTAAACAATCAGATCCTTATATTTGGATTTCCTCACTTGGTGACTGGAATATGTCAATCCCTAAACCTCAGCCCATGAGGTAGCAGCATCAGAAGAGATGGAAATTTAGGTTTTTGCAGCTAACTTGTTAGGGGGAGAGACTAAGCTTAGAACACAAACTGCAGGTCTTATTGTTCCCTTCGCTGTATTATCCTTTGTTATTTAGCCTGTTCAGGCATTAAATGATAAAGCACTTTAACAAGCAGTAGAATCTTTCAAAAAGTATTTACATGCTGTTATGTGCCGTGATCTCTTCTAGACCCTGAGAAGTTTCACAACTTACAGATTACAGATGCAGATATTAAAATGAAATGCCAAGAAATGGAATCCTAGTTGACCCTACCCTCAAATGACTGGGATTTTCTTAAACACGGTTGCATTTTGCATGAACATCAATTTCATCGTATGACAAACTCTATTGCATGAAGCCCATTTCCTTTTAAATGTTTTTCTCTAAGGCTACAGCAGCCTGGCATCATGCAGGCAAGAATAAAGCCTCCATTAACTGCTGTGCCCAAAGTTTCATAGCTGTGGCATAACAAGCTTTGGAATTTATAGAACAATTATAGAATTACAGAACAATCACAGCATTATATAACTGCCGCAAATGCTAACATCGGCACCGCAGGTGGGACTTCAGGAAATGCTCATGCTACTATTGCAAACACTTTCCAAAATTTGTTGCTGTTGTTGTTTCTTGCTTGCTTTTTTTTTTTTTTAATTTGTTTAGCTGATCGGTTGACTTTGTTTCTGAGCAAAGTTTTCTCTCCTTCCATCCCAATCCTGTGTCACATTTAAAATCATCTAAGCATCTACACATCTTAAAAAGTGTTTGACATGCTGATTGCTTTAGCAAAATTGCACTATTCAGTCCTTACAGTACTCCTCATTTGAGAGACGGGAAAACAGAGGCAGAGGGGGTGGAATAAGTTGCTCAAAGTGAAATAGCAGGTAAATGATAGAACAAAATATTGAATTCTACTTTGTTGACCTGCAAGCATATGCTTTTAATACAATTGCATTCTGGTCTCTTCCACCAGGTCTCCTTTGCCCATTCTCCCTTTTCTCTTTTCTGAAGCTGGTATGGCATAGTAAAAACTACCAAGAATTTTGGCATTGGGGTGGTCTGGATTAGAATCAGCTTCTGGAAAAGTATTTTATGTCTTCCAGCCTCCCCTCCTCCTTATAAGTCAATCATCCTAATTTTTAGAAAATTCTTGGAGAATAAAATGAGACACCCATGGGCAGGCAAAAGTCCAGCTCTTACATTCCCACCCACCCTCCCTCCAGGGAGGGGACTCCCCATGCATTCCTTTTATTTTGATTAATAGCATTCTGTTTCTACTTTATTCTTTACTCTTCTCTCCTGCCAGAGCCATCCCTTCTCCTTTCTCTCTTTCTTTCCACCTCTTTTTAGTGGAATTTATTTAAAAGGTGAGATAATGTCTACTTCAGATCTAATTCCTAGCCTTTCTGTTCAGTTGAATAGAGTTATGCAGTATTTTAACCTTGAGTCTATATTTTCATCTATAAAACTCAATAGGTATACTCAAAGATCCTTCCCAGAACTCCCATTGTATAATGTTGATGATATTTCTTCCAGACACACTTATAAAGTTTTACTCTATAGATTTTATCCTAACGTTTTCACATTTCCTGACTTCTGTACCTTACGCTAATTTTCTAATCTTTTATCTACGAATGGCAAGTCATTAAACATTTGAAATGAAATGAAACATCTTGCTCCATCACATTTCAATTCTCCATCTGGCTTCTGCAATTGGAATTTAGTGGCAAATGTGATTTTGAGCTTTGGGGGGGCTGTATGTGAGCAAGAAATACTGATGCCATCAGCCCACATATCTGTACAGCCCTCAACTTTGCAGTCTCCATCATTTTCTGAGAAACAGATGGCAAAGAAAATAATCCTAAAGTGCTCCCATCATGAGGGTGTAGTGGGGAGGGAGAGAGAGGGGGAGACAGAGGGAGAGAGAGAGGGAGAAAGAGACGGGGAAAGAGGAAAAGAGATGTTGATTTAGAACCATGCAATGCATTTGTGCATTTATTGACTTGGGAGGAAAAAAAAATCGGATTTCACTGGGATAAAGATAGCCTTTGCCTCTTGAGGGAAGCAGAGTGAATGATTATACTAGAGTGCTTGAAGACTAAGAAATCACTGAGAGCTAGCTTGTTTAAAGTTAAGGGTCTGAAGGATTAGATTAGAAGTACTACAATGGGAGAAATGAAAGAATGCCATTCTTTAGTTATTCTCATTACCCCCAAATCTGTACTCCATAGACATTGATTTTATTTCATAACTTAAGTCAACTATGGGAAAGACCTTCTAGGACTGTAGCCCATATAGGTATGATAGGCCAGGTGTTGGTGTCTGAGTGGAAATTACCAAAAATTCAAAGTACAGAATGGAAGAGGACATGGCAAATTTGCCTTGTTACTTGATGAGAAAAAAAAAAAACCCAGACAATTGTGATTAGTAGCAGAAATAATTTGGGGGTATTTGGGTCTGCTTTTGCTGTGTTAACTGCCCTCAAAATAGGTAGTTTAAAACAACCATTATTTATTCTTGCTGATGAGTCAATCTGTAGGTTGCCTGTGGTTTGCTGGATATGTTGGGTGTCTTTGCTTCAGATTGTGTGGAAGCAGGGACTGGCTCCTCCCTGCATGGTGGACACAGACCTACATCATGTAGTTTCCATCTCCCACCCAGATCTCATCATCACAAGCAGTCACATGGTCTTCTAGTTCCCTATTGCTGTAAAACAAGTTGAACCAAAACAGTAGTATAAAACAACTGTTTTGTTCTCTCAGATTCTGTTGGCCAAGTATTTGGAAGAGGCACAGTATTGGATAGCTCTCCTCTGCTCTGTGGTATCTGGTCCTCACCTGAGTTGGTTGAAATGACTGAAGATTTGAATAGCTAGGCTAGAGACTTATTCACTCATAGTCTGGTCTGGTTTGGGATGGCTGGAGGAAGGAATCAGCTGGGACTGTTCAAAACAATGTCTAAACTTGGCTTTTTCAGCTTCAGGGAAGTTGCATTTCTTACATGGTAACTCAGGGTTCTTCATACAAGTGTTTCAGAAAATCAGGCAGGAGCTATATGACGTCTGACCTAGACTCAAAAGCAACCCAGTATATGTTATGTTGTCTTCTGTTTGCTACAGAGTAATCATAGAAGGCCAGTTCAGATTCCAAGGGAAAGAAATTAGCCCCTACCTTTTGGTGGGAGGAAGGTCAAAGATTTGTGGCTCTTTCAAACAATTACACAGAGCCGAGCCCAAACTCAGGTTCCAGGGAAATGCATTCTTCTTCTAGGGAAAGGGACTGCCAAGTCATGTGCCATAAACCCTGGACCCAGGGAGATAAGAAGAACTAGGGCTAAAAAATCAACATCCCATAGAGAATAGGTGAAAACTGGCTGGTGGCCATAAGGATGGTGTCCAGGTGACTATTTCTTTCCCATGTGGTAGGCATGGAGAAGACAATGTGGTCTTCAAGGAAAAAAGATACCTCAAGGGCTCTTTATGGTTTCAATATTGGTTTCAATATTGAAACCATAAAAACTGGTGTCTAAGTTCAAGCAAGTGCACCTCTAGACAGGACACGTGAGGCAGAAGAAGCCTAGTCATAAGGATTGAGCCCAGAGGGTGTGATTGTATCACGACATACCAGATATGACAGAACAAGACTGGAATAAGATCCTGTTTCCCCAGTGGAGGTAATATCGTTATGTGACACTATGTCTCTATCAGTATAAGCTCTTACCTAATGCAACTGACCTCTGGAGTTGGGAGTCTCTAGATAATCAGTAGCTCTAGCAAGAAAGGTATGGAAAAACAGAGACCCCATACTCTTTATTATATTAAACATTTCTAGAAATACTTGAATATTTTAGATACCAAATGAAGACTTATTCATTGAATTTCCATGTTATTGATCTGAATATCTAGCACTAGAAGAGTTTATAAAATATCTCTAATAATTTTCCAGAAACTGAAGTCTGCTAGAACCCATCTTATTGTCAAAAGTTTTCCACTCTAAAACAAGTAAAAGATGAAAAATTTCAACGATATTTTTATCTCTTTTTAAGGCAATATTTATTGATTTAAACATATGAGTATTTTTTCCTCAAATTAATAAAATTTCTGCAGTAACAGCATACTCCAAATCAGATTTACTAGTGGTAATAAGGAAACTGGACTACCAAGGTGGGGTGGAAATTATAAACCACACAGAAGCCAAACATGCCAAGGATTTACAATAATAGACTAAAATATTAATATTTTCTAGACTTCCTTCTCAAAACTCAAGGATATAAAAGTGGGATATGACTATTTCACCCAGGAGTTGTTATTTTATTTTATTTTTCCTGGCACAAGCAGGTCAGACATTGACAGAGATTAGCTGTGCAATCAATGTCTTGGGTTAGAATTTCCAAAACAAACACCATGAATAGTTAATGCGTATAAAGGTACATCTGTTTAATAATAATAACCTTAGCTCTAAATTAATTATTTAAGGTCGCTGGTATCTTTATAAGCTCCGTACCTATATCTGCATTTTCAGAAAGACGTTCGTTCGCACAGGGTTCCATCCTATCCATTAGGGAGTCTTACGTTGATCCTCCAGGACGTTGAGGAAGAACTTACCTTGACATTGTCTTGATTCTCTGAAGCACAGAGAACTGAAACAGATCGTTATTTCCTGTGCCTGAGAGTTTAGTATTTTCTTGGCGTTCTGATGCAGTTCAGTACCCATTGCCCCCGGAAGCTATTTTTGACCTTTGAAGGTGGAAAAGATCTAGGGCCTCCACTCTGAAGAACCATTATGCCTGTTTCTGACACTTAGCACTTCCCAGCTTCAACTGAGTTTACTGACCAGCTCTCCCTACCACATATAATTAAAGTCTCTGTTTCCCATAGAACTCATTTGATGGAATGAATGAGTTTATACATGGGAGGAGGTGAAAAGATTATTGAAAGATCATTTTAATTAAGTAATATATTCATCACTTCTTCTGGTGAACAAAGCATATACATTCTCCTGGTGGCATCTTGAATGCTCACATAGAAATATAAATTACACACTTATGATTTAGACGTTTTGCTATGTGTAAAGTAGGCCTCCATTAAGGTAAATAAATACTAGTAGAGGAATTAAGCCAGGGTCTGTGTCTTAAAGGCATATTAGCCATTTATAGTATTTTTAAAGTGTGTCTTGGAGACTTCTAAGTTTAATGCCCTCATTCTGTGCTGCCTCTTGATATACGAAGGAAATATAATCCATGAAAGTTGACATAACATACAGAGATATGGAAATGAATCTCTGTCTCAGAGTTGCATCATTTGGTTCTTCTGTATCAATTGTTTAATCAGTAGATTTATACTATCTTCGAAGGAGATCTTCCTAATTACAAACATCACCACATCATTGCCCTTTTCAGAGTTTCTCTGTCTTCTCATTGCCTTCAGTATAACATCTAAGCTCCTTAGCATGACATATAAGGCCCACAATTTCTACAATCCCCCATATTTTTCTCATACCTCTAACCTTCTTTGCATGTGTCATTTTCTTCTCCTAGGAGGACTTCTCCGTGTTTTATGTTTAATTCTGCTCACCTTTTACAGCTCAGTTCTAGTGACATTTTTTTGCAGTCTTCCATGAACACTTCCACACCTTAGTCTTTTACAAAGTCCTTTCTTTCCTGAGGATCCCGAAGTACCAAATGACATCATAGTGGTACTGAGAGTATGAAAGTAGTTGTTTGAAAGCAATTGATTTAGCATTGCTACTTGATAGTTACTAAATATTGGTAGATATTATTTTTTTAATTATTACCCAAGTACATACTCTCTTCCTCACTTAAACAGTATCTTCTAATTATTCACCTGTTACCCCTGATAACCTTTCAGTTCATCAAAGATAAAGCTGTGTTTAGCATGTTTGCAAAATATGAATAGAAATGGCGGTCAGGCACAAGGTAATATTTACAGTTTTATTTGTTTGGAAAATTCTCATATGATTTTGGATGAGATTTTATTTTGGAGAAGTTTCTTTTACACAAGCTGTATCTTGGTTCAGGTATAACACTTTGTATAATTTAGGAAACTTCTGATTATAAATCTTTTACTGTGATAAATAATGTATATTGGTTACAATTGCCAGGAAAGTCTTTTCTCCAGGGATACCAACTAAGTTACTTAACACAAAATGTAAATGGTAGACTATTATGATTGCTTCTAGAATCTTTTTAAGACATTTTTGCAATATGTAAATTCTGTCTCTGAGTTATATTCCTCTGGAAACTGGGAATCTGTTTATAGGGTGTGTGCATCAATGTTCAAAGGGTGCAATTCACATGTTTCCATGAGAATGGGTCATGGCGAGTAACGATAAGGGGCCTGGAGTGAGAAACACTGGTTTTTAATTGCAGCTTTATACTGATTGCTCGACCTTGGTGAGGTTGCTTAATTTCACTATGCTTTAGTATGGCTAAGTATAAAATAAAAATTATGTTAGTGTTTATCTCATGGCATCATCAGGAGAATTAAAGAATTTGTTGCTATCCCACATAGTCAGGGCTTCTCACATAGTGGGCACTCAATTAGGCTTCATCATTATTTTTATTTTATAATGACAGTGATGGAGCTGTGCTCATCCCCCCAAGACAGAAGCCACGCATCGTGGCTCATCAGATAGTTGATAACACCCAGACCATTACCCACTTCTAGTTTGCTCCTTTACTCTTACTGCCTCTACTCATGCCAAAGTCTTGGCTTCTCTGAAGTCATTGATGTACGTGATATATGTAAAATACACAAGGATCTAAAAAGATTTTAGACTTCGCACTCTTACCAGGTCTATTCCATCTTTGAGGTGGAGTATAAGTAGAAAATAAAGAATATAGATCCCCATAAGCAAAGTCTAGATTTACGTGATTTTTTAAAATGTATATATTTCTTATTTATAGCAGAAAAGACTTCCATGTTGAGACATCAAGTCTTAAGTAGTCACAAGTATGTGCATGCCAGTGTGGAGGCAGCCCAGATTTCTTTGTGTATCTGCTTGCAAGCTGTTTTTTTTTTTTTTTTTTTCCTCTCTCTCTTTTCTGGCTGGAAGTTCATCTCAGAAGGAATTGTCAGCACAAACAATGCAGATTACAAAATAAGAAAATCCAAAACAAAAGCACATGCTCAAACCTCCCAGCTAAATATGTTTCACAGTTGAATCTTTTCCTCTGCAGCTTTCTGTACCAAGAGAGTGATTTTTGCTTGTGATTTGGGATTTGTATCACATGAAGGCACACCATTTGGAGTAGTCCACATTGGCATGGTTTCTGTTTTTGCAGGACTACGTTATATGTTTGTCGTTCAAAGCTATTCAGGAAGGAGAATGTTAATACCTAAACTAAGTTCCTTGACCACTAGATCATATGAGCTGACTCAGGAAGTGAGGGAATCCTCACAGAAGTGAAAGAGAGTGAGTGAAAGAGTCTGTCATAAAAGTCTTAAGTTTCAGGGGGGAATATGTGTGGTCCTAAGCATAAGTTGACGGCTCTAGTATCAAGAAGCCTGTGCTAAATCTGAGCATGAAAGTAAGCAACAAAAATACCCAACGAAGAATTGGAGGCTAGCTAAGCTCATAACGTCCACAATAAAAGCTAACATGATCGGGCTACCATGCTAAAATTCCGTCAGTGATGGTAGCTGATATGTGCAAAACAGGAGTCTGTTCATTTTATCCCAATAACACCTGCAACCTGTATCTCTTCTTTGTAGATAGGGAGGCCCATGTACAAAGAAATTAAAGAAGTGCCCAGATTCACACAAATTCTACCTAGTGGATCCAAGCCTTCTACCCACCCATGTTGTCTCTAGAACCTGCACTCTTCATGGCTAGACACTCTTCCACTGGGAAAAAACAAGAGAAAGTGAAGAGGAGAAACGCAAGCTTGAGTGTGTCGTCTAGTTCCTCTGTATGGCAGTTACATATGAGGTCATTCTATGCATTTATCAAAAAAAGCAAAATAATTCTTACCAACCAAACAGGAATTTGAATTGTGGATTATACATTTGTCAATATGTAACAGTATAAAGGCTGGGGATAGATATGGAAGCGCAAAAAGAAGTTGAACCACCACCATGGTGCTGAGCATCAGGCGGTAGGAAGATGGTATAAAAGAGTTAATCTGTTCCCTACTTCTCGTGCTTTTGGACTGGCTATTGGGAAATAAGCCTTCAAAATTATGATCATTATGTATGACCAGTGTATAAATCCACACTTTAACAAAAACTATTTCTTCAGACACAATCCCATAGCTATGTCAGTTTCCCCTACCAGATACATTTATAGCATCATTATCCTCTCTACTTATCCTAGCTACCATTCCTTTGTGCAACTCTTATTAAATGCCTCTCAGTAGAGACTCTTTTTATGTGAGGGTAGATACGACTTCGGTTGCTTTTAGTTCAATATCAAGTCTCCTGTATATTGACACATAGTAACTATACAGTAAGTATCCCTTCAGTAGGTTAAAAGGACAGATTTGATTTTCCGATTTCCAAGCCTAGAGCTTATCAGTGAGAACACTAGTAGACTCTGTAATATTTTTAATGATGAGGAAAGATGGCTGATGGGAACGAAAAAAGACTGCAAACCAGGGGAAAAAGAAGTATGAACACAACATAAGAACCAAACCAAGAAAAATAAAAATCAAGCAGGAATGTTTGATGGCCTTGAGCCATTTAGTTAAAGGAGTACATAGTGTTGTGTGATTCAGTGTCTTCCCTTCATCCACTTCAGTGGATCACTATTTGTGGGAGACAAGCAAACTATGTGGGGAACAGTTGAGGTTTTTTGTAAAAGTTACATATTGATAATGGCTCTAGTTGTGTGTGTGTGTGTGTGTGTGTGTGTGTGTGTGTGTGTATTCACCCACAAGAAAAAGAGATTTTTTAAACTGCTTTCAGCAGAAAAGAGAAAATAAGTGAATATACAATAACTACATAGGATCTCTGTCAAACACGAGAAAAAAGTTTTACAAACTCCAGATTCCTCTTAAATACATAGCTTTGTTCCATACCACCATGCTTTAACTAATTCATTGACTTAATGCTCTCTAAATTTTGTTCCTCAACTATGAGTTGGCATCACTTTTTTTCCCTCAGAGACCTGCCGTGAGTAGACTAATAACAATTATCAACAGGGCAATATAGCTTCCATGAAATGATTTACGTCCAGCTTATCATATCAAATGCCAGGCTGGATCTATTTTCTTTTTAAGAGAGACATCATTTACTTTAGCATCAAAATTATAGTCACATCTTAACAAGCACAGATATAGAAATAAAAATAGAATGTTGTTAATAATCTCAAAGTCAATAGTTCTGATTTTAAAGGTACAATCAGCACCAGGAAACTCTCCTGTGACTTTCTCTTATCTAAGGTACAAATAACAATAATCTTGGGGAAAAAGATATGGGTATTATAAACTGTCTCTTCTGCATGCCTAACTTTATTTGTGTTTTGGACCAATAATATTCTCGAGTGCATTCCCATGGACAAATGACCCTCATGTGTCGGACAAATGACCCTCATGTTTCAGACAAATAGGAAGGAAGAGGAATAATACAACCTGGTAGTTATAAGTACAAATTTTAGAGTTTTATATTTCTGTTGTGTTTTTTTTTTTTTTTTCATCTGTAGAACTCGGTAACTGATCTTGGAAGTAAATTAACCTTACAAGACTTGGGCTCCTTATCTTTAAAATGGGAATATGGTTTCCTAACTCACTGATACAGTATTCAAGATATAAAACCATAATGCATGTAAAGGATCTAGTACATTAAATCCAGCCGAAACTCAGCTGCAACACCCATGCTTCTACTCCCTTCATACATCCATTCAGCCACATCCATGTGTGTACTGACAGTGTGCCAAGTAAGAAGGGCTTATTTTAAAAAATAACGGAATCCATGCAACCTCATCTCAAGTAGACTTGCTATAGATATGTTGAGCCTATCACGTTCAAAGAGCTGTGGCATTGGAGTTATGGCATTGCAAGATTGTGAGAGAGAGAGGGTGGAACTCTCAGGGCTGATGTTCAGTCCTGCTATTCTGTCATCATAATAAGATTTCTTTAACACATTGTCTATAGCACGTTTAAATTTAACTGTTAGTGGATATTTAACTGGGTATATGTACACTTGCAGATGTCACATACATAGTATCACACATACAGATGATTCCGAAACACACGTATTAGGAACTGGAGTTCTTCAGGGAGAGTGCCCAGCTTACAAACCCATTTCCAACTTGTAAAAGCAGTATAACCCTTGTTCACTGTGCCTGTGTTCTCTTGTCTTTTGCCATTGGGCATAACAGGTTTACAGGGTAGAGGTGAGAACTTCATGCTGTATAGCTGTAGCGCTAAGAATGAGTATATGATGAGACTTCGATAAACATAAGAAGGTTTTCAAGTTCTAATGCTCATTGCTGTGGTGCTTTTTGATTGTTTTTGATATTATTATTGTGGTTATTATTTAGTAGAATAAGAATACAGATTTTGAAATCAAGAAAATCAAGATTTAAACCATTTCATCTCTCTGAGCTTGAATTTTCACATCTGTGAAATAATAATGCTGACCTTACAACACTGTATGAGCCTTTGTATACAAACTAATTGGCCTAGTGCCTGGCACAATGGAAGCACACGTTTATATATTTATATTGATTTATTTTTATATTCATATTTATAAAATGTTATATTAATAATAGTATACACATACATACAATAAAATTATTATTTAAATAATGTATGTTTGCTAGATTCTTGGGTTTAGTTGTTCAGTCTTTTTGTTTTCATGGGTGTTTAATGGGCAGAATAACTACACAGGAAAGCAAACCGACCTCAAAAACTACCCTTGATATATATTTCATATCTGAAACTGGACAGAAAAAAGGTTTATTTTATTTTCTTCTGTCTGTCTGCTTCTATCTCTGCAGAGTGAAATGCTATTCTTTTCCACAACAAAACATATCATTGACATGATTGTCCAAAACAAATGGCTTTTCTTGAACATTAATTGGGAAGTTTGCTGGCAAGAAAATTCCAACATCAAAATGGCCTACAGACAGAGAGACATTTCTTTCTTTGTTCCTCTGTTCAGCTGTTAAAAATATGGCCTGTCTAATGCATCTGTATTGAGTCAAGTTTGCTGTGGAGAAAACATTTTTACAATGGGCTGTCTGGCCCTTCAGACAGAGGGATTTAACTGCTAAACAATATCCTAGTGACAGAGCATAAGTCATTTAGCACTGAATGAGTACCTACAATGGATTAAGGACAATGTTAATCCTAAAAACACAAAATGTATGTGGTTCATGCACATAAGAAAATTTTAATATAGTGGAAAAGACTGGTGTGCCAAATAGAGGCAATTGAAGCAATAAGCTAAAAACTAAATATACTGGTATGATAGAGCAAGAAGAACATAACATTTCTTCCCCAAGATATAGGCAGTCTTTTCCAGCGATGTTGACTGATGAGATTGACTTTGACTATATCCTTATTGTTTTTTAGGTGCACAAAGTGGGAGAAGGACCTTGAGTGGATGAGGAACATCGTGAATGAAGGTTCAAAACCTACATGAAATGACAAGGTAGGTTTAGGCAACTGTAAACATCGTTAATTGCTCAATCTTAGAGTGTTCGAGTAAGAAAATAAATAGGAGGAATTAAGGCTAAAACAAGAATCAGACACTTGAACAAGAAACATCTTTGTTTAAGCTATGGTAACTAGAGGTCAAGGACATTGTTTAAGCAAAGAAAACAACAGATTCATATAGGCTTTTGTTGATGTTGTTTATTTTAAAGTTACATTTATCTTTTTTTTACATTTAAAATCAGCTTTCTTGATTTTTTTACATAAATACAAAAAAAAAAAAGCCCTAAAATTTATGTGGAGCCACAAAAAAACCTCAAATAACCAAAGCAACCCTGATTAAGAAAAACAAAGCTAGAGGTGCCACACTTCCTGAATTCAAATTATATAACAAACTACATTAATCAAAACAGTATGATACTGGCATAAGAACAGATAAATAGACCAATGCAAAGGACTTAAACTGACATTTCTAAAACAGGAAATTTAGATGGCTAACATATATTAAACAGTGTTTCACATCTCTAATCATGAGGTAAACGCAAATCAACACCACAATGAGATATTATTTCACATATGTTAGGATGACCATTATCAAAAAGACAAATGATAACTTATGTTGGTGAGGATGTGGAGAAAAGGAAATGCTTGTAAACTGCTGGTGGGAATGCAAATTAGTACAGCCATTATGAAAAACAGTATGGAGATTCCTCAAAACATTAAACATAGAACCACTGTATGATCCAGCAATCTCACTTCTGGGTATATATCCAAAGGAACTGAAATCAGGATGGTGAGGAGATATTTGCACACCTACATTCATTGCAGCATTATTCACAAGAGCCAAGATATAGAAATAACCTAATTGTCCTTCAGTGGATGAGTAGATAAAGAAATATGATATATAGAGAGAGGATATCTATACAGTATCTCTCTATATATGAAAGAATAGCATTCAGTCTTCAAAAAGAAAGAAATCCCACCATTTGTAACAGCATGGATGGAGCTGGAGGACATTATGTTAACAGAAATAAGTCAGACAGAGAAAAACAAATACTGTATGATCTAATTTATATGTGGAATCTAAACAAGACGAATTTATAGAAACAGAGAACAGACTGGTGGTGTCCAGGGGTTGGAGGAGGGGAAAATGGGGTGATGTTGGTCTGAGGGTACAAAGCTTCAGTTATGCAAGATGATTACGTTTTAGAGATCTAAGTACAGAAAGGTGACAATAGTTTAAAAATACTGTATTATATACTTGAAATTTGCTAAGAAGATAGATCTTATGCTAAATCTCACCACACACACACAACATGCACAGTCATACAAACTCACACACACACTAGAATCTATCGATATGTTAATTAGCTTGATTATGGTGATCTTTTCACAATTTATTTGTAAGTCATATGGTTTTGTGAGTGTTCAGAGTTTAGGTTTTGTTTGGTTTTTTGTTTGTTTTCAATGAGCTAGGAATTAAAACTACAGCTTTTGACAAATTTCCTCCTAGGAAGGAAGGATTATGCCTACCTCATTGTCAAAAAAGCATCCTTGACTTCTACCTGTCCACTGTTTAACAGGCAAACACAATCTTCCCAAGTAGAAGCAAATAAAAAGCTATGGTGAAAAACAAAGACTTTGGAGTTGGACTAATTTGGGTTTGGTCACACACAGGTTAATTAACTTCTCTAAGTCTGGGAAAGGGGGAGGCACGTCTTAGTCCTTTCAAGCTGCTATAACAAACTACCATACACCAAGTGGCTTATAGAGAATAGAAATTATTTCTTACCGTTCTTGAAGTTGGGGAGTCCAAGATCAAGGTGCCATCAGATTTGGTGTCTGGTGAGGGCCACTTCCTGGCTCATAGATGACCACCTTTTCCCCTGTGTCCTCACATGTGGAAGGGGCAGGGGAGCTCTCTGAAGTCTCTTTTATGAGTGCACTAATCCCATTCATGAGGGCTCCACCCTCATGACCTAATCACCTCCCCAAATCCCCACCTCCAATTACCATCATTTTGGGAATTAAGTTTCAACTTAAGAATTTATGGAGGACACAAATCTTTAGACTATAGTAGGGGGAATTAACGTGGTAATAGTCTCTTCCTGCCCAACACATTGATCTTTCTCATCACTCAAAGCTAACTTCATGGGAATGTGACCAATGAAATTTCACAAAGCCCCATAATTTGAAGGGTCCTATACTTGGGATTCAATGTTCTACAGCTTATGTCTTGAAATTATTAAAATTTTATCTTTGAACTTGTATTCTGTAAGTGAAACCCAATAAGACAATGGAGCATGTACCCAGGCTTAGAACTTTGGTTCATATATGGTATTGCTTCACACCAGCTCCCCGAGATGGGTTCTTGGCCACCTACCTCCCTGCATCCTGTTCCCTGGTCCATCCAGCCTTCTCCTTCTCTCTCCCACCCATGACTACTGAAACTCTCTGCCCTGTAGGGGCATGGGCATGAGCATGAGCACATAGGGTCAGCATTGGGCACATTTGCCCTAAGACATCTTGGGTAGAACATGATGGAGGCTGTCCTTGTCCTAGACTGGCAGCCCAGTGGTGTTTCTGGCAGATCATTGACCAGAGGCTGCATGTCATCAGGAGAAAGCCTTCTGCCTTCCCCTAGTACAGTTACCAAGTATGTACTGGCATGGAGGCTTAAAGATCTTTGGAGGTTGGTCATCTGTTGTTGGTTGTAGGGATAAGTCTGCAGGAAAGGGAGATACCCTTTTTTTTTTTTTAACCATTTCAGTTACTGTTTATTAATCTTCATAAAACAATTGAGTTATACACACCTGACCCCACTTTCCAACACCCCCCTGGCCAGGGCACAGCATTTCGGTTCATCAGTTCATGGATAGTGAACCAGGCACATGTGTGATTCATTTCATGGGAAGGCTAATGGACACAGTGAGAGTCTACACTCACCCACAAGCATCTCTGCGTCCAGGAGCACTTGCTCAGCCAGCTCCATTCTTTCATAATTCTCTTTTCTCCCTGCCGAGCTTCCTGAGTCTGACTTGTGTTTGTCCTTTCTAGTCAGTTTAAGACACCATCCAGGGATGAGCCGTTATATAAGAACTGAGTAATTTCAGAACATGGAATAAGATGAGATCTATAACATAACAAGTAACACGTCAAGCCAATATTTAATTAGAAATTAATGTTCCATTAAGGTAGAGTCTACATCCATTTTTGTCAACTACCAAATATCTCTTAATTATCAGAGTGTCTCCTATAGGTTAGGTATTTAATAAATATATAGTGAGTGGATGGATGATTGAATGAATGAATGAACACAGGTTTGCAAAAGGAAAATGCATTTTAAATGGTTAGTGTAGTGTCTGTCGCATAGGACTGAAATTGGTGGTTGTGGAAGTGGTAGTAGTGATGGTGGAGACAGGATGGTGACAATGATCATGATGATGATGGTACGCTCCCGCCCGATTCAGTCTATTTGCTACAAAATTACCTTTCTAAAAGTAAAAGTTAATTGAGTTATTTTCAGACATATCTTGTTCTCACATTCTCTCTTTTTCTGTGACTTTGTGCCCTCCCACTATGTTCTTCTTCCAATTAAAATGTTGTTCACCATTCCCTCTCATCTAAGACCCATTTCTAACTTTTGTACCTCACTAACTCATACATCAGAACGTAGCACAAATATTTCATACTCAAGGAGACTGGATATCTGTGACTAGGTCATGTCTACCTGTATATCCTTCAGTTACACCATTCCTTTGTAGCACATCTCAGTGTTGTGATTTATGTCTATGTGATTTGCACATGGTTTAGGTAATGTCTCACACTAGCTATATTTTCCACATAGGACCTATATTTTTGCTCAAGATGATATCCCAACACATAGCTCAGATCCTGGTACATATTTGCTGTGTAACAAACATTTACTGTATAAATTGTAACTGAAGATGTAAGGGAAACAATGGTGATTCCAGCAAATGAAGATGGTGGGGGATTTAATATAAATAAGCATTATTCTAAGCAGTGGAAACATTTCCAGTCTCTTGATTCCAAGTAGACTCTTTATTGCTTCTTTTGCAACCCTTTTTTGAATTCTTATGACGCCTATTTGAGTCTCTTTGTGTATTTATTTGTTTGTTCTTTATGCAGTTCCTTTCTTCCAAAAGCTCCCCTGGTAGCTCTGACAAATCAAGAGAGAATAGTCCTTCTTTGGGCTTACGAGCTCTGCAATATAGCCTCAGGTAAAATTGCTCAAAGAGCCCAAAAGGAAAGTAAAAAGAGTGGAATGAGCATGTAACATGAAGCCACCTTTCCCCTCTTTACCTCTTCTGCCTTTCTACTCCACTTTCTGTTGCCTGAGCAAGAATTCACTCTTAATAACTTAAAAATATTTAGCTTAAGTTATGTCTTCATATTTGCAAAAGGTGTATTCAGGTTTTGTAGGACTTGAAGCTTTTATAATATGAGTGGAACATTCTTTAAGATAAAGAAAATAAAATTATGAATGCAAATCTGTATGAAATATAGTATTTATTAAAAATGAGTAAAGAAATCAGAACAAATTATAAATTGAAAAAAGGATGACAGACACCACAAAATGCAGAAGAATAACATATGTTTAAATTAACTTCTTAAAACGCTTCTAAAATACTTTTTGTTCCCTAAATTATTTGGCTGCATAATCTTATGGCAGTTTTATATTGCTATGTTTTATAGAGTGAATAGAAAGTTAATTTCAGTCTTCTAGCAAGTTTGATTCTTTATTTTTGTTTACTTTTCTTGAATTTCCAAGTATATTCTTGATAGGATAAAAACTATGGTTTGACTAGGCTTCAGTGAGAACTAAATCCTTTTTTTTTTTTAAGTTACATGTACATTCATAGGAAAGTATTACACAGACAAGCTTTAAATTTCAAATCTTTTTTTTTTTTTCTCTTTTATTACATAATGCTGGTGCTGGAGGCTACAGCACGTATTAACATCATGATACCACCTATCCCGGTGGTATAAACCTTTGCAAATCCCTGCATTGAGACAGCTAGCTTAGCTACCACACACAGAGCAACTGAACCACGTAACTATATTCTCCTAAATCCGCATAGTCCCAGCACAGTTTCCAGTGAGCTGGATCCGCAAAACATCCACAAGGCACCTCAACTCTAACCCAAGGGAGAAATGAGATGAAGTGGACAGTGGGTTGGAAAGGAAAGAATCAATGATCTTAGCTGAATTTCTGTATATTTGGAAGATATTCTAGAAAAGATGTGTTCATGTTTTGTTGCTCCTGAAGCTTTTAGCCTATGAGTGAAAACTTTAAGTAAAGAATACAAAATTATGAATGCACATGTGACTAATCGAGGTTAAAGTGTCTTACTTTGTACATTTTACAAAAATATGACCATGTGACTACAGGGCTGCGTCCTCTGTAGGTAATGGGCACACGTGGTTGAGGAGCCCTGAAGTAGAAGCTTTGCTCCCTTTTTGGCAAATGTGTCTCTGCTGAGTACACAAACTTCTCTCAGCAAACATCATTCAGTCGTGCCTGCCTTCTCTCCATGGCACTGAGATAACACATTAGCAGAGACAGTCTAGGGTTACAGTGTGATTGGTGTGGTGCCGTTCCGAGGAGGGGTGTTGAATCAATGTGCTGACTTAGATCCTAAATAGTACTAGATTCTAGGCTATGCTGAAGGGAAAAATAGAAAGAAGAATTATTATCATGCCTCTCATAGCAAACTTTTATTGACTGTATGCTGTGCACCAGATAACGTGTCAAGTGCTTGCATGAAGTATTTTATTGGTCGTTTACAAAAGATTGTCTCTATTTAGTTCCACTGTATAGACAAGAATGCTGAAATAGACAAATCAGCTAAACTGCCCCAAGGACAAGCTGGTGGACCTGACATTTCCACTGTGGAAATCTGATTCCAATACTGGCACTTTCAGCCACTACATTCTACTGTTTGTGGTTTGCTTGTTTGTTTTCCCAGTCCTCAGTGCACTGAAGAGGAATATACTCATCTCCCCTCATGATGCAGAGAAAAGAACCTAAGGCATGAAATGTTACCAAGTTAAATTTCAATCTCCTGTAAATATTATTAGTTGAATAAGCCAATTACTCTGCTGTTGTCATTGTTTAATTTTTCACTTCTCATCTGTAGAATGAGTATTTTCAAGGACCTACTTTATGACACTTCTTTCAAAGGGTGATCCAGATAATGCAGGAGACAGTTTTTAGCTCACTAGACAAGTTGTGTTTCTGAACTTCAGCTTCTTTGCATCATAGCTGTTTGGCCTCAAGCCATTCCATTTCCCTTACCTGCACAATGGGATTCCATTACGTATTTCCACCGGTGAGTGGATAAGACAGAAAGCAAAGGTGAAGGTGCCTTTAAACTGTCCTTTCTAAAGCATAACGCGATGTGTGTGACTAATATTTTCCACTATCTTCTCTAAAAACTGTAACTGTTACCATATTTTAATTTGGTAGAACATTATGGCTATTAAGTTTATGAATATAAGATATCTGAAAAATCAGTTAAGACTTGAGCCTGTGACTATTGTTAAGGAGACAAGAAAAGGAAGTTTGAGTTTGTCTAGTCCATCAAAACTAAATTCCTGGTGGCACAAGCGGCTTCTGATTTTGACATTCTGTTCCCGTGGGATGTGAACATAGAGACTCGGCAAACTACTTGATCACTTTTTCTGTAATTTTTTCCTTTTACAAAGGCAGAATCTGCCTGGAGTTCAGAAATAAAATGTTAAAGAGTAGGCAATAAAATAAATAAAACACAATTGTTTATACGTTAATGTAACCGCATTTCAGACATCTTCTCCAGATTAGCCCTTTCTTTCTTATAATGAGGATGGTATTTTCTTTGATGAGGCTTTAAAAATGTTGACTGTGAAAACCAAAAAGAGAGAGAGAGGCAATTCTCACACTAGTGTATTCAAGTGCATTATATTAATCAAATTATATGTCTTTACTGGACCTCATTTATTCAGTTCGCATGTCTTCCCTGGACCTCACTATGAAAGCAGTGCCTCTCCCTCTACTTTAATTTGGACCATGCCCAAATGAAACCATGAAAAAAGGCAGATATGAAAAAAGATGGACGTGGTTTATTATATGGGGACAGGAAGTAAGAGGACTTCTCAAAGTTTCCAACTGAGGACATGACATTTTCAGAAGAGTCAAAAAAAAAAAAAAAAAAAAAAAACCCCAAAAACTGCAAAGTCACCTTTTCTGTGTTTCCACCCATTTAATGTCAGTGTATTCATAGCCGGTTACAAGAAAAGACATGGGAAAGTCGCACTAGGGAACAGTAATTCACTTTGCGTGATTATCAGAAAGCAGTAATGGGGAAGTTTCCAAAATGCCAGTGTACACAAGATATTGTTGTGGTGAGATTAGTGAGCCTGGGGGAGAAATACCCTTCAAGGAGGCTGACAGTTGCCAAGTGCTCTGACATTTTACCATGTGGCCACAGTCATTTAAACATCTTCAGATGCTCAGGCGCTGCTGTTAAGATCAGAAAGGCAAATGAAGACAAGAGCAGAAGTTCATTCTTCTTACAAATTCAAGTTTTTCCTAGTCTACCTCTGGACCTCTAATTGCTGCTGCCAATAATGCTTGGCCTTCCTGCTGGTCTTTTGTCTGTCAAGCTGCTCAGGAAAGGTGGTTTGGGGTTTTTTGTTTTGTTTTGTTTTGTTTTGTTTTGTTTTGTTTTTTGCTGTGGAAGCAGGAGACTTCAAAACAACAAAAGCTCTTTACGGCTAGGTACCTTCCTTGGGTTTAATGTGGCTTCTGGTTTTCTCCCAGCTGCCTCCATTGTTTAACCTGATTCAATTTTTTTCTAAAAGTTGACATATCTATCCTTTGGTCACTCACTTTTGCGTCATCTTTTCCTGTGCTCTAAGCCTGGCATCAGACCAGAGTACGGTCTCTTACCTCTTCTTTCCTGTGCTCACCTAGACAGACAAGCTTATGTTGGTTTTTTTTCCTTTCTCTGTTTTTCTTTCCCTTTCTTTCTTTTTTTCCTTCTTTCTGTCATTAGACTGATTAACAAGGAAAAGCAGGACACTGTCAACGCTATAATGTGAGGAAGTGACAAGTAATTGAGGATCCTCTGAAATTATCGCAGTTCTTGTTCCCAGACTGATTTCTGACTGCCCTCGGAAATAATAAATGGGCATTTCTTTGGACACATTTCTTAATATTTTCCCCTGTGCTCTGGTCTGACCACATATTTCTCTCTCCTACAGTCTGAACACTATAGCATTTTAATAACCTTTAAAATGAACCTGTCTCATGCACGCAAGCAGCCGGGCACAGAACAAGGTGCTTCCTTATTCAAGGGGTCAGTTTGCTTAAGCGTTGAGCACGGCACCTCGGGTTGGATTTCCTTCACCATTCGTTCCACCAGAGAATGACTCTCACATCCTTCCCCTTTGACCTGTTTTCCTCCGTCAGGAAAACTTTGAGGATCTTTAAACTGGTGACTTGCTAGACCAGCAACTGGATTATTGCTGAGAGTGGATGTCCGAGTCCCCTCCTCCCCCAGTTCTGGTGTCCGGGTTCCTGCCACCTCTCTCCCTTCCTCTTTCTGATTTTGCCTTCTACCGTGAGGACGATCCTTTTCCCTTTGAGGTTTACATTTCCCGCAGCATTTAAGCCGCAGTGTAGAAAGTCCCCTGTGTCCCTATATACTTCTGTGAAATCTCGTTGGTTGATTCGTTGTCCTTCCCGACCCCTATGTCTCTTTCTTAGCTTGGCTTGTACGGAATGAAGGCTTGTCCGTATCAGTGGCTCCAGTTTGGATACAGGCATTTTTGTCATTACAGAAGAAGCAATTCTGATGCACACGAAGATCTCCAGAATGGCAGCGTGAAGACCTCTAAGGACCTATTTTCAGCATCCTCCAGCACTGTTCTTTATTAGTCCCCCTCCGCCCCAGCTCCTCAAATGTCTGTGCCTGCAGGTTCTGCTTAACTCTGTGACTCAGTGGATGCCAAAACTGGGGCAAGAATAAAAATAGGATTTAAAAAAATTATTCTTGTTAGACACTACTAACACTTTAAAATATTATGTATTTTAATTCCTCTTAATTCATCATGGATGAGAAAACTGAGGCTCAGAGTTTGGTTAATCTACCCAAGGTGGCAAGGGGGTGAAATGACAGAGCCATCTTTCAAATTAAGTCTTTCTAATTCTCAGGGTTTTTGCTCTTAACCTTAATGTCAAAGCCACATTAGAAATGCTTGCTTAACGGAGAGACCTACTTTTTTGAATCTACGCCTAAAGGGCACCGGGAGAAGTATCAGTACTGAATGGCCAGCAGTCCCTGAACCACTGCAGATGCTCCATGCATATTTATTCAGTAAATGAGATCCATGGTAGTGGAGTATCAAAATAGAATTGGAAATAAATGTAGGAGGTTTCTAATCTTCCAGTTTCCTCTTAATCCCTTAATAATCAAGTATGGTCTGTGGACCAGTATCATCGCTTCTCCTAAGAGAAGTTTGTTAGGAATGCATACTCTCAGGCCTCACCCCAGAGGCAGGAAACCTACATCTGCATTTTAACGAGATCCCCAGGTGATTTGTATGCAAATTAAAGTTGGAGAACTGGCCTAATCTTGGTCAGGGTACCTGGAGGCAGAATGTCTGACTGTCTCCCTTATCTACATTAAAAAAAAAAAAACTGAGAGGGGCGGTTATTTTCATTCTGCTCATTGAGAAGCCTCCTGGGGATAAAAACACTGCTTTCCAGGACTAGCACCTACTTATAGTCCTTTAAAAATAAGGGTATCGTTGAAAAAGGTGGAGCGTTGCCTTCCTCTGTTGGACAGAATATTAGACCTCTGTACTTTTCGAGGTTTAGTTTGGGAACCAAGCTGCAGTCTTCTGCCACTGACAGTATTGGGGAAATACATCATGATAGGGGGTCCACGCTGCAGTAAGTGATTTCACTGCCAAAGTTTTACACCCTCGCCTTTGCCCCACCAGTAACAAAATGACAGCTTTACTTACATGCGAGTGATTTAGTATGTTGGGAGAGGAAGGAATTGGTGTAAAAAAAAACTTAAGAAATCTCTCTTTTAGGCTATATGAAGTCTTCAAAAAAATTCTCGTGAACAATAGCCATATTACCAATAACTCTATTCTGCTGTCTATGTAGCCTCTGTTTGGGGTAGCTTTATATTACCTGAGGAATTTAGAGAACATTAGGGGGTAGTCTTTTGTTGGTTTTCTAGTTCTGTAACTCATAAGCTTAAAAAAATAATTACTTAAGATGTATTTAGTACCCACACTTTTAAGAAAACAAGTAACAGTAATTTCATTCAGAGTCATCAATAGAATACACAAAGCTGATCTTGGGCTGAAATGAAAGTAGAGAAAATTTTCTATACCAGCCCTCAGTTGATAGTATCTGTTTTCTGATCCCTAAAATAATATTGCTAGACCTAAAATAGTGAACTCAGTTCTGGCTGTAATACTTCAAAAATATGGGCAAATTGGAATTTGTTTAGTGATGAGATATCAGGATGGTGAAGGCAAAACAGAAATGATGGAAGAAACTGAGTATTTCAGAGGAGAAAACAGATTCTACGAGAGATGCTTATCTGGCATACACTCTGGAAAGAATGATCAGAAATCTCATGAGTGACCTCATGGTACAGAAAGGCAGTCTGTGGTTGAAAGACATTTGTCTGTAGTAGTTAGAACTTACCCAGGAAAGTCTCTTGCGACAGAAAATTTCAATAAGAGACTGACAAACAAGAACAAACATACTGCAGTGCTGGGGAGAGGGAATTCAGTCTCATTCATCTTTATATCCAGGGCTTGTTATTCAGTTAATGAATGATCATGAATTGTATAATGCAAACCTGTTATTTCTTGCCTCAACCGGCCCTTGTGTTTGACCCTCCAGTGTCATTTCCTCCCACAAACCTCCGACAGACTGGTCTGTAGATTTTGCTAACGGATTTAGATGCTTTACCATTTCATCTAGGTGTGCACTGTTTCTCAAGTTCAATAATCATGTTACACTACCATGATTTTCACCATGTCAGCAGAAAGTCTCTTCTTATTTTCCTTTAAACTGATTCCCTTTTTTAACGTAAATAATTGTATCTTGAAAGGAAACTTTATATTACTACAGAAGAGAAATTAACAGGTGTTAATAAAGTGTTAAAGACATGTTAATATAAAGCCAACCGGAGACTTCTTTATTAATGTAATTAGAATACATGAGAAAGAAAGGAAAAGGAAGAAACTTTCTCAGCAATACAGTGGCACTCAGTTGTAGTATCCATCTACCATCTCAAATGCTTTTGAGCATCACTCATGCTTTTGGTGAAATGGTCTAAGTCTAGGGCATTATGTTTTTAATATTCATGAGGCTGAAATCTTCGGATATGGAATCTAGTGCAGAAAAAAGATTTGGCTGTGATTTATATTCTGCAGCCTTTCCCTATTACACCAGACTCTTCTGGTGTCCTCAGCCTGTATCAGGCATCCATTTGTTCCAGGTCCTTTATTGCAGTATATGACCTGAACTGATGACTCTTTTCGTTTTCTTTTTCCCCATCAGCACTTCCATTATGAAACCCTCTGACCCATTAATTTGTGTTGCAGCTTTTATATCCCAGGGTCCTCAACATTCCATTCTATTTATACCACATTATTGTTGACAAAATACTAAGATTCTACTTTTAATACTTATCTGCTTTCTCTCGATAAACTGTGGCTAGTTACTGGTAATGAAAGTTTTAGTTAGGCTGGCATTAGAGGTGAATCTCTTCTAGACAATCCAGGAACAGATCAATTACTGGAAGTATAAATTCTATTCCCATGTTAGCCTTCTTTTTTGAGTCATGTGCTGTGTGTGTGAGGAAAAGGCACGATGATTCATGGGAGGGTCTTGCATGCAGAGGGATTTTTTTTTTTTTCCGTGCTGCACGTTGTGATGATAAATGCTAAATTTGACTTGTGTCTGTGATTTAACCCCATTACAGTTGGAATTCTGCAACTTCAAGGGACTGTGGGATACTACATAAAGAACATAGGCCCTTGAATCTGACAAGCCTGAATATGAGTCCAAACTCCCAACTAATTAACTAGGAGGCCCTGGGCTAGTTGGTGAATGATTCTGTGCTTTATTTGTTTTCTCAGAGTATTGAAGTGTCTTCCTATGTGGTCAGGAGGCATCTCAACATGTGGGCCAATGCCTTTCAAGTGAACTTTGTTTAATACCTCTAGGGGGTTACATAGTAGGTCTCAGAGTGATACACAAAAAAGACTAATGTACACAGATCTTGGAAGGGTAATTGGCAAATATTAAATACCTCATCTTTTGGGCAGAGGAAATAAAGGAATCTCAGAAAATTAACCCTATATGAAAAGTAAGGTTGCTATTCATCACCTCTGAAATGTAAAAACACAGTGGACTTGCCATAAAGGTGGTTGTATGAATACTGCTATCTAAATAACCAATGTAAACTGCATTTGCAGAAAACATTTCCTCCAAGGAGGCAACCATTTTATTTTTCTTCTTTTTTTTTCACTAAAGTTTTACCTTTCTTAACCTTATTTAATAATATCTAACTCTTAAGAAAACAACATGTAAAAAGAAGATAGAAGCAGAAGATGAATTATATCCGGCCTTCTAAAATGCCCATGTGTGTATGCACACACACCAAACACACACACACACACACACATACACACGTAACTTGCAAAAATACTCCCTGATATTCTGACTATGATGATTAACAAAAATGAATGTGTTTGGAAATTACTGTTTAGCAGTTTAGAAAATGGGATTTAAGATTGATTTAAACAAGGTGATAAGGACCTTTCAGTGCTTTGCTTCTTGTTTTATATAGTTTTGTTTTTTTAATAATCATTTTTTTTTGGTCCAACAGTATACTCGAGGTAGATGTCTACATGTTTGACTTAATGAAACAATGTCATTACTCTTCTCTGAAAAATTCCTAGTGTAATAATAAGCCAAATAGCTTCTCACCCACCAGAAATATCTGTGTCAAAAGAGGACAGAGAATTACATAGAGTGGAGCTATTTCCTCGTCCTCAGACTTCCATATCTGGAAGTCGTTTCTCATAGTGTAAGCTATAAATTGAATGGCATAATTTGATGATGGACATAGAACTGTGTATTAGTTTTTATTTTGACAAAATCATTAAACATCACATAGGCTGAAAAATGAATCACAGGGCCCTAAGCCTGCCTTAGAAGATTGCACTTCATAAACTGAATTGCTCACATGGGCAACATTTTGGTGGGAGTTATAGATTTTCTAGCATATCTCTGATAGATAGGACTAATATAACTTCAATAAAAACTCTGGATATGTCAATATAAAATTTTCCCTACCATTGAAAGATGTGAGATACTCCAACTAATAAATCGGATGACAACCTATTCCTTAAGGTACACTAACATACATACCGGGTTACAACAAGCAACAAAATCATTGAGGTAATAAACTGCAGTCACAGAGGGGCCATGGAGAAGGTTTCTCTCCATTGCAAGAGCCCAGCACGTTGACTGTAGGCATGATACACCGCCAGAATGTTAATTTCCAATAATTAACTTCACTATATGTGCAGTGATTTAGAACTACATATAAACTGTACCTGAATGTCATATATGCCATTTTACATTCCTGACACTTCCTGTGAATGATACCACATAAACTAGTGGTGATGTACAAATAAATTAGGAGCCTTCAACTGTGAAACACAGGAGGTAAGCACTTCGGGTTTAATATAAGAGTTTGTTCCTGATATATATGAGCTTGTTACCTAAATATCTGGTTAACAGGTAGCGGCAGTGTAGGGTGGGTGAGAGGGGCCTGAGGTGCTAAGTAGACTAGAAAACAAAACCAAAGAAGATCTAATTCATGCATTTCCCCCAGATTTTATGGTTGCTATATTATTTAACTTTTCAGGCTTCTGTATCATTACGTAAACATTGAAGATGCTAATGAAATCACAAAGGGAGGCTACGGGGGTTAAATTTTGAAGCAAGTCACGCAATCCTTAGTAGCTAAGACATCTTGGTTTCTTTGCCTCACCTATGCAGTCATTTTTAAACCTTTATGACACAAGCTACTTTCAGCAGTATGCCTTATTTGTGATCCATGGTGTTCTCTTCTATTTCATTTATTTCTGGATAATCCTTCCTTTCTCCCTTTATATTAGTCAGGGTTCTCTAGAGAAACAGAACAAATAGGATATGTATATTTCTTTAAGGAGATTTATTCTAAGCAACTGGTTCACTTGATTACAGAGGCTGGTAGGTCCAAAGTCTGCAATTCTAATCCAAAGGCTGTCTTCTGTCAGAATTTCCTCTCCCTCAGGGGAAGTCAGTCTTTGTTCAATTAAGGCTTTCAACTGATTGGGTGAGGCTCACCACAGTGTGGGGGACAGTCTGCTTTACTCAAAGTCTACTGATTTAAATGTTAATCTCATCTGAAGACACCTCACAGAAATATTCAAAATAATGATTTACTACATATCTGGTTACCATGATCCAACCAAGTTGACACATGAAAGTAACTACCGCATCTTTCTGTGCAGAAACCTATCATTGTGTCTTCTCAGTAAACCTTGTTCTTCTTTGTCCCAAATTCTCTTCCATACAATTGCACTTCAGACTTACTAGATCTTACTAACTGGTGAACTTCAGATTATAAAATAATCATTTTTTAAAAAATTAAAATGAGTATAAAATAAATTTAGTGAGAGGGAGGAAGTTTTTATTTTTAAACTGTGTAGGCCCTAGCCAGGCACTTTGGTTTTCAGAGGTCTAAATTTACATTGTATCAGATGTATTAAAAAGCCTTAAAATACCAGTTTTTATTTTTTTAAAAATTGGAAGACTTTTTACAGTTTACTTTTCTAATAATTTGGCCATGAATAACTTGTTTAATTTAAAATTGAATATGCTTTCTTAGCAAACATAGTCCCCACTTAACAGTTACCGTAAAGTCAGAAAAGTTAACCTACAACACACCTTCAGTGTGATGAGTATCTTGTGACGGCTAATTTAACAATTTATTCGTTTAAAAATTAATGCATTTTCTTAATGTTATATTTTTAGACACTTGAATATTAATTCACATTCGTGCTCTTGTATTTTTCATATTATTTAACCTCTTTTTCTTAATATCTGTATTTGAAAATGGAGACTATTAATGCATCTCTCTTAGGGAGGCCATAGGGGTTAGTCTTTGAAACAAATAGCACAATGCTTTGAACATAAAAACATCTCGTGACTCTATTTCCTCAAAACAGAATATATTTCACCTTGCAGCAACTCCTTTATTTTTTTTCCCCTTATTTTCTGGCTTTTTTCTTTCAGATTCTCTGTGAAATGTGCATGGGTTATTGGCTTGGTGATAGTCATGATCAGTGGAAAAACTCAGTTTTATTTTTCTCTGCATTTGAAGAAACCATGTATCCTGTTCTCTGTTATCTCCCCCAACCACAGTCCCTGAATGAACACAGCTCCCCACCTTTTCAGTAACTGAGAGCAAAGATATTATTATCTTAATGACTAATCCCTTCTTTAATTCTAAAGATAGTCATCAAGCAAGTTCATGATTGTCAGTGGTTTGGACTACAGTCTAAAGAAGTTTAAATCCTTCCATCTGAGGCAGAAGCACAATCTGATCACTAAAATCATCTTAGAAAAGGCAATCAGGATTAAAGATAAGAGACTGCAATGACTTCTTTTCTAATTTTTTTTCTCAGCGACTGTGACAGGTACTGGCCTCTCAAATTTGACTGTATCCTAGTCTAGAAAATACACCCATTCTAGAAAATGTACTAACCCCCTCAACTCAGTTTCTAGACTTAGTTCTCCTGAAAGACCCCAGATTGGGCTTCTTAGGGAGGAACAAATTTCCCTCTGCCTTTCTAGGTTCTCTGGCTGGCCTAATAATAACATTGACATAGACTGATGAACAAGAGGAAAAACAAATTTAATTGCTTATGTACAGGGGCTTCACAAAACAATGAGACCTAAAGACACGCTGAGGAATTGAGGTTCACATCCCACCTTGAGCTAAGGATTGGGACAGGGGCCTGGAGCTTCCAAGAGGAGGAGGGTGCGTCACGGGACTATAAGAAGAGAAGAAGTTTGGTATTTAGATGCAAAGAAGTCAATTGGAGAAAAAGTTCTCTCTTGGTAATAGCTCTTTTTCTGAGCCAAGCCCACTATCTAAATTATTTAAGGTAGTTAAGGGAGAGGTAAAAGTTCTTCTTGAGTCTGCTGGGTCTGAATTGCCTTCAGCTCAAAACGGCCTGTATGCCAAAGTGCCACATCTGGGGGAGGCTCATTCTAAACTTCTTCAGGTTCGTGTTACTGCCAGTCTTATCTTACTGGCTAACAGAAATCACTAAACAAAGTAACTCCATCATCTGTTGCTGTTTTTGCTCTGACTGACTCATAGTTTAATCAGTCTCTCTCAAAACTTTTAAGTTCAGTTAAATAAGCTGAACTCATGTCAGATATTCTAGGAATCAAAAGGTGTCCAAGAGGTGGGGTATCTTCAAGTATCTCAAATGGAATTGAAGAGGTAAGATGTCAGTGCTCTCTGGGATTCTAACTTTTAAGGGACGTGAAATGAAACCACAAGAAAAAAAAAAAAACAAGGCACATAAATCCATATTAAATTTAAAAGGCAGTAGCGGTTGAAATGCTTAATGGAACTATAATGACAGAGATGAGTTTGATTTCCATCTAGAGTAGGTAAAATCTTGCCCCTCCCAAACATGCCCAAGTCAGAATCCCCAGAACTCGTGAATATACGTTTCCTTGCATGGCAAATGATACTTTGCAGATGTGATAAATCAAGGATCTTGAGATGGGAAGATTTCCGTGATTATTCTGGTAGGTCTAAGGTAATTAATTACAAGGGGCTTTCTAAGAGAATAGGTGTCAGAGAGAGAGTTGAAAAGGCTTTGAACACGGAAGAAAGAAAGTTGAGTCAGGGGATTCAGAAGGGCTCTAAAATATGGAAGGCAAGGAAAAGGATTCTCCCTTAGAGCTTGCAGAAGGAATGCAGCCCTATTAACACCTTGATTTTAGCCCAGTGAGACTGTTGACCTACAGAACCCTCAGATAATAAATTTAAATTATTCTAAGCCAGTGTATGTCAACTTCTTGCAAAAGCAAGAGGAAACGAATAGTCAAGAAAAACTTGGAATAGAACCTGAAATTTAGCTTAAGTTTTCCACAGGTAGAATGGAGGGAAAGGCCTGCCACAAGGGTAAAGAGAACCATAATTACTGCTATCGAAGGAGGATATGTTTAAATTTAAGTCTGTCTTGTGTTAAAATTTTTTTCACGTCCATTTATTCACTGGAAGCCTTTGAAGACTGGGATGTACACACTCACTCCCCCATGCCCACACCAACACCTGCACCCACGTATGCAAATGTGCAAACATATGCAAACTCTTGCGTGATCTGTGTACTGTTATTGTGAGCATTTGATAATTGATCTCCCTTGCTATCATTACAAGTCATTCAGCAGTTTTGGTTATTTTTGTGTAGTTATTATTTGTTTCCACTGTTATTTTGCAAATCCTTTCAGGCAATACTAATGAAATGTGCCTGAAAATGGTCAGCCAAATTCTAAGAATTGCCTTGAATATCCTGGGATGATACGAGAAGGAAACTGGCAGAAGACAAAATGTTATATGTGTATAACATTGCTAAGTTATTTTATTTTTTTGCCTTGTTTTCCTCATGTGTAGAATAAGACTAATAAATACTAGCTCAGATGCTTATTGTAGACATTAAAAGATACAGTGTACTGATATCACCTAGGGGAAGAAACGGGAAAGAAATAGATACTACTGTTTATTAAATGCGTTTTAATGCTATGGCTTGTGCTTGTGTTTAGTTGTCAACAGAATATATGTTTCATGAAATTTACCCTCTAATTTCCCTGATAAGCTTTCTACTCTGAAATCCTGAAGAATGAGAGAGTTGCTGATTAGGGAAATGTTGGTGTGTCTGTTTACAAATAGATGTTTAATTTTATGGCAGAAACTTCATCTTAGTAGGCAAAAAAAAAAAAAAAAATCAATTGTAAAGAAAGTTGCAGATTTTTTCTTTTGGAAACAATTGACTTTGGGTCACTACAACTTTCTTATCCCTACCATATGTTAATTTAGGGTGGGGGGAAGGAATTTCAAAATAAACATAAATTATTTCCCATTGACAAAACTAAAATGATATATTTTAAAATATGAATTCGTAATCATGTTGCAAACAATAACAAAGGTAAAAGTTCCAAATTGCTAAACAATTCTAAAAATTCTTCAAAATGGTTTAGTTAGCACTCTGAACTTTCCAAAAGAATGACTGACAAATTTTATCCAGGCTAGTGGAAATGTTTTGCTTTTCATTTAGTATAGAGATTGAAAAGGAATGGAGAATTAGCTAAGATGCCTTAAAATAGAGAGAATTAAAAAGAGACAATTTTGAATCTGCCCAAGTATAAAACATGACATGAGACCAGGGAGAGTTCTAATTCTATTAAACACAGCATCTTCAGTGGGAAAATTGAACCAGTCAAGACCCATCAGATAGTATTAAGTGAAAGAAGATAGCTAATGGCATGTCACAGAGATCAATACATGGCCCACCTCTGCCCACCTGTAGGCATGCCTTCCCATCACAGTGGACACATGTGTGAATCACAGGAAATTGGAAAAAATAGTCAGCTGCCAAGAGGAAGGGTTGAGAAGCAAGTTCCTTTACAATAGCAATACGTTGCTACTCTTTGGAAGATTTTCAGTTTATAGCAATGGTTTTATAAAACAAAGGAATTTAACACCCTGTTTGCATAAATGATTGCACTACAAATACTCCATTATGAAAACTGATTCAATATCGACCCATTACTTGGTACTCAAACTTACTGAAGTTAATGCAATCTGCACGTGGTTAGTTATTAACTATTAGAAAGCGACTATTTTTAAATAAATAATATTAGTCTCCACTATTGCTCTTAACTTTATTAGTGTATCATTATATTTCTGCCATAACCTCTAAAGGTGGCAACATCTATTCTACAGATGGGAAGACTGAATTTTAGGAAGCTTGTCACTCTGACATTCATGTTACTAAGATGATAGCCAAGTTGAGACTCTAATCCAGTTCGTCTCATCTTGGAGTTTAAGACTGATAACAACTATATGCAAATATACACACACAGAGATCCTGTGCTGTATATGTAGGTAGGTAGGTCTATATGTACGTAGTCATGTATGTGTGTATGTACGTAGGTTTGTATCTATCTGTATATCTACCTGTCTATACATATACTGTTGGTTGCAGTTTTTCTTCTGTACCTTTTAGAATTGTCCCTCACCAGAGCCATTTGAGGAAGTGATAGGTGCTATTCTTCAGGTGAGAATAGAGTGGCCTTGGACAAGGAGAGCACTCAGGTAATAGGAAGAGGTAGGGAGAAAGAAAAATCGCTAAGGTTTATTCCTACTATGAAGAGGTAAAAAGAACCAAGGTGCAATTTAAAGCCCCATGTATCTTTCAAAACATTCTAAGAGGCACATTAAGCCAAAGTGAGAAATTGATACAGGATCTTACTGAAGTAGTCAGAATTTCCAGATTGGAGGAAATAAGCTCTTAAACCTATCTTCAGTTCTTGGGATATGACAAAATCTCATTCTTTGCCACTGACACAAAACATTCTTTTTAAATGCAAGGCAGTTTTCCTAAACGCAGTAGTAATTTTTTTTCATGTAAGTTCTATGTAAGTGTCCTTAGGTCTATGAATTTATGTCAAGGTACATATCTCTGTAATACAGATGCATAAATTTCCTGTAATATAGACGTTCTGATGAATGGAGTGGTGAGACAAAAAGACGTTGAACATCTGAAAGTGATGTCTTTGGGTTCAAATCCTAATTCTTAACAAGAATTAGCATCTTCATTATGAAAATAGAAATAGTATTTCATACCTCTTAGGGTTCTTATGAAAAAATAAAATCATTAAAATATGCATAAAGTCTCACCATAATAACGGATCTTAATATGGCTTAAAGTTTTTTGTTTTGTTTTTTGCAACCTTGTTCAAATCACATAGAGGTTTCAGGTGATATGTGGAAAGAGGTACAGTATTTCTTTGTCCAAGTTGGGACTTTGCAACAGAAGATGATTGTTTAAAGTCATGCATACTTGAATAAAGTAACAGTGTCCATGGAATGAGTGCTGCTGTCAGTACATGTATTCAGTTACCTCTGACTTCTATTGTGAGTTGAATTAATATGTAGCAGCATCTATCTCTGTGCCTGACACATCCTGGATAGGCAACATTTTGTAATTAAATCTATATCTGAATTTACTGGCTACAGGCCATGTCCTGGCTTATAAGTACAGGCTTATACCTGTGGATACAAAGACAAATACAATGAGATTCTTATTCTTGAGAACTTCAGAATATCAGACAGGGGTAAGTGAGATTCAATCTGACAATTAAGTACATTGTGTTAAGTATTAAAATAAAGATGAGTATAAAGTTCTCTGGGAGCAACCAAAGTTTATGCAAATCACCTTCTTCAATTCTTACGTAGGGTAGACCATGTTATTCCTTAAAATTCTGCATTGCTCACAAGTTTACTCCGGATTAAAGCCAGAGTCCTTACAGTAACCTACAAAGCCATATGCAGTTGTTTTCTCCATGTTGCTTTATGACTCCCATCTCCTACTTTTTCCCTCTCATCACTGTAATCCAGCTTTTTTGCTGTTCCTCATCCATGGCACCTGTGTTCCTATCTTAGGCTAATTGTACAAGCTTGCTTTTCTGTCTAGACCACTCTTCCTTAGTGATTCACTTGGGTGACCCTCTCAGCTCCTTCAGGTCTTTGCTCAGATGTCACTTTCTCAATGAGACCTATTCTGATCACCCTGTTGAAAGCTTCTGACCATCCAAGGGATAAGAGGGGGTCGGCACGTCTCAGCCCCTTACCCCGCGCTGCTCTTTCTTTTGGTCTTCTCACAGACTTCTCAATATACTTATTTTTCTGCTTATTTTCTTTCTTCTCCATTAGAATATAAAACTCATGAAGAACAGAATTTTTTAGTTTTCTTCATTAAGGTATTCTAAGCACTTATAGTGGTACCTGGTACCGAGAAGATCCTGAATTAGTATCTGTAGAATGAATGGAATAACTACTTTTGATTGGAGGAGTTATATACAGCTTTAGAGAGAGGATTAAAACTGATGTGGTTTTTAGGAATGAAATATATTATTAGCCAATTGAAGAAAGAAATGCTTTCAGGTAGAAAAAAATAACATGAATATATGATGTCTTTGGTTGGGTATTAGTATATTAGTGTGTGTGTGTGTGTGTATGATTTTGGAGGGCAGGAGGTACAGTTAAAACAAGATCAGACTGGAAACTTTATACAACATCTTACATGTCAAATTAGTGAGCTAAATTTTGATCTTGAGGGATTTTTAAAGGTTTTAAGCAGAAGAAGTTGTTTATGTCCCTCTTTAAGTGATGTCCTTTGGGACACTTCTGGAATGATAACCCTTGAGAAGACAGTGATGACTGAAACTAGATGAGTGCTGGTGAAGATGAAGAGAAATTGATAGTATTAAATAATATTTCTGATACAGACTCAACAGGTCTTGGTACTTGAGTGGATGTAGGAAGCAAAGAAAAGAAATGAATTGAGAAACCGGAGGAGGTTTTCTTGGTTAAAGAGACTGAGGCTCCCGCAACATGTTAGGTAACATAGAGACGATAACACGGGGAGCAGTAGATAATGCGTTCAGTTTTACATAGCGGGGAGGAAATAAAGCATACAGCGGGGAGACTGAAGAAAGTGATTTGCATAGAGTTCTGAAGCTAAAGGAAGGAAAATTTGGAGAGACAATTAAGTTGAACTGCAATATACATAGCAAATAGAGTAATGGATATGGACATAATCAATGAATGAGAGAATAGAGAAAGTGCTCAAGAGACATCTTTGGAGAATAGTAACCACTCATGAATAGACCATATTCACAAATAGACCATGCAGATGCACTGTGGTAGATCCACGTATAAAGGGTCATGGAAAACCAGAGGAAGGAATGTATAATGCTAGTCTATTAAGAAAAGTCTTCACAGAGGAGGTCTTGGAGGCCTCAGAAAACAAAGGAATTGTACTTAAAGACTTTTCAGACAAAGACATAATTATGCATGCAAATATCATGTAATAACCATATAATAGTTTACTGCAGCTAATGTACAAGGTTATAGGTTTAGAGATAGACCTTAAGACAGAAGAGTTAGCCTGACTTACAAAACTGCTGTAGAATCTAGCTGCTGCCCTAAAATATGTCATCACTTTCATTTGTGAGTGGTGAGCTTATAATGAGTTTTAAAATAAGAGTGAAGTGATAATACTTGTGTTTTGAAAAGATAAAGCAGCGACTTCAAAGATAGATGCTCTGAGAGGGGAATTAGGGAGTCAAGTTAGGAGAGATGATGGTAATTAAGGCAAGAAAAGGTGAAGATCTGAGCCCAAGTAGTGCCAATAGGGAGGGAAGGAGAAGAGAGTGCACTTGAGAGGCAGGGAATAAGTAGGCACTAGGTCTGAACACATGAATTGATGTAGTAGATGAGGAGAAGGAAGAACTGAGGATAATTACAGCTTGGCTCACTATTTGAATATTCATTCTATTTATTAATGCCAGGAAAACTGAAATAAATTTAACTTTGGGCGGAGTGGATATTGACAATTTTGACTTCACAGTTTCTACTAGCTGGTATAAACTTGGGTAGTTCATAAGAATTGTACAATATTAAATTCAGGTATTCTGACTCACAGCATGTATGGCTTAAGCCAGTAGATGCTATCTTTACCAATAAGACATTTGTGCTATAACTCTTCATATTAGTATAATTCTTATGAAATGATTTAAAGCGACTGGAATTTATGTAGATAGGCTCTCAAAGAATTTTTTATGATGTGGGACAGCTGCAAAAACAATTTAAATTTATGAACCATCACCAAAATCTCTACTTCAGGCTGTGATGGAGCCTCTAGTGTTACAGCAAATCCCCTACTTGAAATGACCATGAAACAGACTGAAGGCATCAGAAAGCAAACTAAAACAAAGGAGAGAAGAAAAGTAATTGGGACAAACCCAGTATCTGTAACTACTTTTATATATTATTTTTCTCTCTCAGGATGTTCCCTGATTCTCAGGGTGAGGCATAGACATGCAAAGTGGTGGCTCAGCACTTTGGAGCAGTCTCCAGGGCTGGGAACACAACACACACACACACACACACACACACACAGTAGGAACCGGGGGATTACAAAGCTTGAGAAATAAAGATTCCTGGGGGGGAAAAAGAGCCACAGAAAAGCAACCTGCTCATTTGTTTAGTTCGATCACAAGGCACTTGCAAACCTGTAAACATCAAGGATTAGGAGGTGAACATTTTTCTAAAAAGACGACACTGAGAACTTAAAAAGCCTAGCAGAGCTTGAGCAACCTCACAATGTTGAAGAAGAAAACAACTGAACTCTAGGACCTTCCAGGGACTAGGTTCTCTTATAAGAACATAGGGCTTTCTATTTAAATCCTGGAACAGCTCTATTCGAGGAGTGGGGCAAAGAGGAAGTGGAACAGCCTAAAACCTCAGCTCAAATCAGCTCACGTGTTAGGAGGATAAAGGCAATTAGGCAACATTCTAGGAGTCTCCCAGATAAAAGCTAAATGACCTCTGGAGGAAGATTGTACCGTTTATATGCTCTGTGCTTTTCCATGTACATTAAGACATTTAATCAAAAATTACCAGGCACAGACTTATGCTTCTTCTTAGGATACAGAAATTTTCAGGAGACAGTGCTTCAACCTTAGTGATGAGAATACGCTGGGTAACCTGCAAAGTCACATTTATAAATCCCAGCAGAGAGCTGAGAAGGTGAAGAAATCTAATGAACTAAAATTGAGACTATTGAGCTCATTTTGGGAGAAGACAAACTCATGGCTGTTTGTCACTATTGGTGGAGCAGTGGGAAAAGGAAAAAAAAAATCACTATACATGTGGGTGAAAAAAACCACAAAGCTTAACTTTTAATGAATTTTCAAAGTTCAAGGGCAAGCTGACATGGAAACTTAGAATCCCTGGGAGCCACAGACAGAAATAAAATCTGTACTCACCTAACAATTCTTCTCACCAAGCGCTTTTTTTTTTTTTAAAAAAAAAAAAAAGGGAGTACGAAAGGGACTCAGTGTCAGGACAGAGCGTCTGGAGAGTTTCTTGCAGACTGCTCAGCCCTCATACCCGTGCCCTAACATCTGTGCTTTAGCAGGTGTTTCTCCCAGTTCTCACTCCAGAAACCCTCTGCTTCCTCAATAGGTAAGAAGGCCTGTGCTCTTCTCGCTTCTCTTGCTCAGTCATTATTCACCAGCAGGTACTGAGATGATGACTGAGACGAAACACTGGGACACTCAGAATCTAAGGCCTCCCAAAGGAAGACTTGCAAGGCTACCCTTAAGCCATTGGAAAATTGTAGTGAGTTGACTCTAAATAAAGCAAAATGAACACCAATGAGATCTATTCAAAATTAAAAGAAAAGTTGAAAAACTGGAGGAGAAGTGAACAAATGAAGTCACTGATCCAAAGTTAAAAGGGAACAAAAACAAATCTGATAAACGGGAAAGGGAGAGAGTAGATTTAAAACCAACCATATTAATAATTACTTTAAATGTAAATGGCTTTAAAATCCCATTTTAAAAGCAGAGATTGTCAGATTTGATTTGAAAAACGGAAAGCAAGACCTAAGTATATGCTACCTAACCCACCCCCCCCAATAAAATCCACTTTAAATAGAAAAACACAAGCAGGTTAAAATTGACAGAATTGGGGGGTGGGTATAATTTAGTGGTAGAGTGCATGCTTCACATGCACAAGGTCCTAGGTTCAGTCCCCAGCTCTGCCATTAAAATGAAAAAATGAATAACTAAACCTAATTAACTCCCCCATCAAAAAATAATAATTTAAAAAGTAAAAAAAGTGAAAAAATTGTAACAGAGATATATTAATTAAAGTAAAACTAAAATGGTTATATTAGAGAAAATATATTTCAGAATAAAAACTATTATCAGGAATAAACAGGGTTATTTTATTATCTATCTATTTATATGTATTTATCTACTTATCTGTCTATCTACCTAACAAGTAATCTATAATGTTGCTATACATTTCCTATGTTAATTCAGTTAGTAAAAGCTAAGTAATCCAATAAAAAAGGCAAAGTCTTTATCATGCATCTGACTCAAAAGGATATCTAACATTGCTAGTCAATAAGGAAATGCAAATTAAAAGTATACACAGGTGTATTATACACCTACCAGAAAGACTAAAATAGAAACAAAGGTTATACTCAACAGAAATATAATCAAATACATGTAATACATATTCATATGAGATTGCTCCTAGTAACCTGAGCTAGAAACGTTCCATAGCAAAGAAGTGATCAAACCATTACTATATTCTGTATGTTACACCATTGATGAAGATCACAAACATAACATTCAGGAAAAATATTCAAATGTATACATAATATATGACCTCATTGGTACATTTTTTAAAAACAGGCAAAATTAATCTATGTTGAGATGGCATAGGTTCGTTTTTCTTTGGGGGCATGATAACTGGAACGGAGAATAAAGCTTTTGGGACGCTAGTAATGTTCAAATTCAAACTACACTATGGTTAAACAATTACATTTATTTTTCAAAAGTTAATTGACTTGGTCCATTTATGAATTATACGCATTTCTGAATATATGTTTTATTCCACCAAAATGTATATTTTTTTAAAAGTGACCTAAACAATATTCAGAATCAGAGTTTATCCAAAAAATGTCCTTGAACATTTCTTATTTGATAGAATTAACATGTTCATATAAAAAAACTGAAGGGTATATACATTCAAGACAGAAAGACATATTTGTAACTTTGTTCCTGAAAAATAAAATCTTTAAAGTGTAGTTTCTATGGTTTTGAAAAGAACACAACTGTTATTTTCTTTATAGAAAGCATTAGCACTGTGATATCGAAATTGGATATGAAAAATGATAGAGAATTTAATGTCATAGGGAGAAAGTTACATGTCATTGCAAAACATAAATACCATAATACACATTTAATCACAATAACTGCTGCAATCTACCCTCCCTCCATTAAACATTTTAATTTCAAACTGAATAAAACACTCCAACTGAAAGAATTATTTTGAATCTGTGTGCTTGGTGTTCTTTTTTTTTTCCTACTTTTTGTTAACTAAGGCATAGTTTGCGTCAAAACAGTTTCTATCTTTTAAATTTGCACAAATTATTTTGGGTATCACTAGAGTTAAAAATGTATGCCGACATTAAAAAGAGAAAGAGAGAGAAATAATGTTGCTGAATGTTTCATGATCAGCATTTCCAGTTCTACTTGCATATAAATACAAATGACACCTTGTCTCTTGATTATGGACCGTGAGTCTTACACACTTGAGCAGCCTTCGCTTCTTCATGCTAATTTCTGCCCTGTGTGAAATCCCATAAATGTCACATCTGCCACAGTCTCTTTCTCACTCTAACATATGCTTTCAATGGAGCTAAATGTTCATCATTATCAAATGAGAAAATGTATGTGGAAGTGCTTTGAAAACTCTAAACCACTGAAGAAATAGATACAACCTTCTGTTGTCACTGAGGGGTCCCTGGTTTCTGACTTAGCAAAGTAGGACCATGGGGAATTCCTGGAGGAAGTGGGGTGTTGTTTATTGGGAGATAAAAGCCTGCTTCACAAGTAATTCTCTGAGACCCTGTAGGACTGAGCCATTTCAGAGGCTGAAATGTGTCAGGGTGGGTCAATTTGTACCATTCTCTTTCTCCCTGGAGACTGAGGAAGTTTTGAGTTAGACATGAAAAACCCAAGGGAAAAGATGGCTTTCTCTTCCAGTTACCAGCAGGAGGTTTTGAGGATAACTGCTTATAAACCTCGTTTAGTGGGTGTCAGATCTCTGGGCCTTTGCTAAGATATGTGTGACAAAATCATTAGAAAAATAGCTCAGACTTGACTGAACTCTGAACCTAAGAGGTGGTTAGGCTTAATTTTTCTCAGTAAGATTGTTCTGTTTAAAATCTGCTTTTCGTGAATGTAAACCTTCCCCTTTCCTCCCACCAGCACCCTCCCCATCCTGACACATAGAGACATTTAACACTCAGGAAGGAAGATGATCCGGCAATTAAGGTGTTTAGATATCATTAGGTGCTCAAACTGTTTCTTCCTGTACTGCACACTTCCTATCTCGGTAGACGAAATATCTGAAAACAATCATTGCAAGGAAGAACTTTAAGTAAAATCAGATATAAGCAACTGAAATCTTGAGAAGCACTGAAGCTTCATGAATAATTCTTGAATCGCGTGGTGTGAATGCTGCCTTGCTCAAGTCAGAGTCTTTCAAGACGTTAGCTTTATGTTTTATTTAAGCCCAACATAAATGTTAACGTGGTCCTCATCAGATTCCTTTTATCTAACTCTGAAGACTGATGTGTTGATGTTGTAATATGGGAAGAGGGCCTTGGGGATAGAGTTTAAATACCCATCCAGGTATTCTGTGAGGAGTCACAAATGAATTTATTTTCCAGGAGCTGAGCTGTAAATTTGTTTGTCTCCATGTACCACCTTGGCAGGCACATCTGCTGATCAGTGTTAATTAGTCTTCTATTGTCCAATTTGTAATCTAGGTACGTTTTTATGGAGATATAACTGGTGAAACATTATTGTGTGTAGTCTTTTTCTAAAAAGATTCTGCCGAGCAAGTGACCAATAAATGTACGTAATGCAAACATTAATCAAAGAGAATGTCATTAAAGGCTTACTATCGTAGAGTCTCCATTGAGAAAGAAAACTGATCTAACTATTGGCCTATCTTCATTATGAATTGTTACTATTATGATTATTTTATGATTCTACCAGTCAATAGTCCTCATGAGATATTTAAGTCCCTGTGTTACTTACAAATTAAGTTTGGCGCCTCAAGTCATTTGTAAATCAATTAGTTGTTTGTTTCTTAGTTTAAAACCTGCTTTGAGCTAGTTTTCTATTTGGTAATTAGGGCCCCTGGCTATTCTGAATGGTGTGTTGCCGTGAAGATTTGAACATTACGGAGTGAAGGAAGGAAGATATTTTCATGATGCCTATGATTGGATTATTCTGGCTAAAACATTATTTCATTAGTGTCGTGGGCTACTTAATGGAAACCTGATCAGGACCACACAGATTTTTACACGGCACTTGAGAAAACATGAAACTAACATCTAGAAAGACTTTACATTTATCAGTGCAGCATTCACACTAATTGTCCTTCAGGACAATTCTTCCAAGATCTCCTAGACTTGGAGTCCACTGATTACCCTGTTTGCATCAAGAAAGTGGCTCAAGGGCGCTCTTTAGCAATTCTTCCTAGAATATAGCTCAGTAGGTTACATATATAGGTTGCTTACAAAGTAAGTGGACATCCCCTGAAGTTAAATTGTTTATTTTGCATGGCTAAAGGGATGCTTCCATAGGCCAGAGGCCAACTTTATTAACAGTATATTGTACTGCAGAGCATCTAGCCAGAATAGGTTGCTTAGTGATTTTGTGCAAAAGAAATCCTTTGGTCTAGTAGTGGTTGTCTTCCAAGGGTTCTTAAGTTTGAACTAACACATGAATTTCATCTATTGCCAAGTATTTGACTCCTTGTACCATGACTTACAATGTGGTTTTCATTTGACTGAACTTTACAAGACTGCAAAGGATTTGAAATTCAGTATGTCAAAACAGACCATCTGCCTATGTGTTTGAAGCCAAGGAGACCACGAGTATTTTGGTTTATGTTCATTTATTATTATATGAGAATTAACCAATCTCTTCTTATGCCTCTTCATTTTCCAAAGATGGAAACCACACTCTTGTAGAAGATAGATGAATTCATCAGGGCTGCATCCAAGTGTAAGGCAAGGAATGATCTGTTTATCATCATTAAGAATAATAAATAATAATAGTTGCTAATATATGTCGGGGACTAACTTTGGACTAGATAGTTGGATAAACACTTCATGTGACACAACACATTTAACCATCATAACAACTAAACATAGCAGTTTAGGACTCTTATAATTCAAATTTTCCAAGTGAGAAAAGAACAGAGAAATCAAGTAATTTGTGAAAGGTGGCACAAATAGAAATTGTAGATCTTGAATTTGAAATTAGGAGCTTTTTAATTGAAGTATAGTTAATGTACAATATTATGTAAGTTTCAGGTAGACAACATAGTGATTCACAATTTTAAAGTTATATTCCATTTATAATTATTATAAAATATTGTCTGTGTTTCCTGGGTTGTACTATAATCCTGTAGCTCATTTATTTTATACATAGCAGTTTATACCTCTTAGTACCCTACCCCTCTCTTGCCCCTCTCTTTTTCCCTCTCCCTGCTGGTAACCACTTGTTTGTTCTCTGTGAGTCTGTTTCTTTTTTGTTATATTCACCAGTTTGTTTTATTTTTTAGATTCCTTGTGTAAGTGATATTATACACTATTTGTCTTTCTCTGTCTTACTTATGTCACTGAGCATAATATCCTCTAGATCCATCCATGTTGGTGCAAATGGCAAAATTTCATTCTTTTTATGGCTGTGTAGCATTCCATTATATATATATACAAAATTGAAAAAAAATATATATACCACATCTTTTTTATCTATTCATCTGTTGATGGACAATTAGATTGTTTCCATATTTTGGCAGTTGTAAATAATGTTACTATGATCTTTGGGGTACATATATCTTCTTGAATTAGTGTTTTTGGTTGGTTGGTTGGTTGTTGTTTTATATATACATGTATATATCCCCAGGAGTGAAATTGCTGAGTCATGTGATAGTTCTATTTTTAGTTTTTCAGAAACCTCCATACTGTTTTCCATAGTGGCCGCACAAGTCTACATTCCCACCAACATTTTACGAGTTTTTCCTTTTCTCCACATTCTTGCCAACATTTATTTGTGGTCTTTTTGATGATAGCCATTCTGACAGGTGTTAGGTGATATCTCATTGTGGTTTTAATTTGCATTTCTCTGATGATTAGCAATGTTGAGCATATTTCCTGTGACGTTAGAGACATTTAACTCTGGTGTGGTAGGCAAGCGTCTAAACTGTAACCATATTATGTCACTTTGCTACACAGCCCACATAGAATATTGGAATTCTGTCTTGAAAATCGTTGAGATACTTGAAACCATTTGTCATCAGTAGTGAGGTCAATAAAATGTTCCAGATATCAGCTTTGAAGTTTTCTTTAAATATATGCTTGTTTTGTGGGTCATTCAGGTCACAGAATAGAACAAAATGGGAGGGCTAACACTGGGAAACAAGTGATCTCTTTCCTCATTCCTACTCTTACTATTCATGTGAACTTAAGCAATTCCCATGACCTCTTTGGACTGCAGCATAGTTATCTTTAAAAATGAAGAGGCTGGACTAAATTAAGTCTAATTCCTTTCCAGCTCTGACCTTCCGTTTCTAGAAAACCATACCCTTTATATTGATGAAGGGACAAAGACATAAAAAAATTATAATAAAATAAATTAGTGTAAATAGCCTTATAGATTTTGCTAACCCTGCACTCCATGAATAGCTTCTCTGTTGCATTGTCTGAAATATTATCACACATTTCCCCCTCAGCCGTGGTTGACACATGCTAATTAGAAGAAAAATGCCTTTCTAAGTCAAGGGGGCCTCTTCATCTTTCACTGCACTGAATGACTCCTGGGCTCAAAGAAACATTTTATGGGCATTTTTTAATATGCTACAGCTTTAACCTATTGACCTTGTCTTGGGCATTTTATTTTCTGTCTTCGGCTTCAATATTCATTAGTAGCACTGTGACAAAAAGGAATACGAATGGCATTAGGAAACTGAGCCTTACTCAAGCTAAGAAAATGATGCTGGTGCTTACACATTGCAATACAGCATAGATGTTTGATGTTTCCATACAAAAGGCTGGTTTCAAATGATTGTGCAAATATGTGGAGACTTTTCATGTGAACAGCACATTGAAAGACAAATACATTTATAAAAATAACAATAAAAGCAAAATTTACTTCCCCACCCCAAGTTAAAACTTCGTTATGTTTCAAAAATATTAGTGGGGGCTGGAGTGGAGCATGACATACTAAATGTTCTGACCGTTGTGGAGCATGCGTAGATAATATATAGCTCATACAACTTTCATAAGCCCTCTCTGCTGATTCTCTTCTAATATCTCTCTGAAGACATTTGTGGTATCATTCTTCATTTATTTTGCATGCTGCTTTCACCCATTGTGGATAAACATGAATAAAAATTTCTGGAGGTATGAACAGTTATCTTTGCTGATGCTTGGTGAGGTTTTAATAAAACATACATGACATCAGCATCTGGGCATTGTGTCTCTGAATCAAATAGCAGTGAAGAACTCCAGAGATAATTATGATCTTTTATGATGATGGAGAAATTAGCACCTCCATAATATGTGATGTATATAGTGTGGGCGGAGTGTCCTGTTCGCCCTTGAAACATTTGATATGAATGCAGGTAACTAACGCATAGGATTCTATTCAGGAATGTTAACAGATGCCAAAAGTGGAAAGAAAAGAACTTATATAATATACGGGAGAAAATCCTCAAGCTAGTTAGTAATTGGTGCCTAGACATCTCCCACCTGAAAACAAAGGATCTCAAAAGAGAATGTCTGGACCTCCTGGCTTTAAAAAAAGGGATTTCTTCATTTCCCCCCAACTTAAAAAGTGTTCCCCAGCCTTATATGAAGAGCAAAACTCTTCATTATACCATGAATCAAGTTTTTTTGTAGGTTATTTATATGTGCTCCTTAGATTTATAAAACTAAATCAAATGTATGCCTATAAATTTTGGCTTAAGAAGAACAGAGTCCATTTCCAACATCAGTCAATTCCAGTTTGGTCTAACATGAAGACACCTGAATCATTAAAGTAAGGCCATTATCACAGCACTTAGCAGACCAGGAATAACTGAAACTCCATGTACTGGGAAAAGAGATCATTGCATCATAAAATGCACTGCCGTGTTAACTGTGGTTGCTTCTGTGTGATCAGTGATTTTATCATATTTCTGTATTTGATACATTTTCAATATAGTTTTCTATTACAAATATACAAAAATAATAAAATTAATTGAAAAAAGCTAACAAAATTAACAGCAGATCTATGCCAATAAATGTACCTTTCTTTGATTGCTCAACTTAAAAAAAACTGTAAATATATGCCATGCTGTTTATTTACATATATAACATGAAAATATTTAGTATGTATTATATACCAGAAACTGTGGAAAGTGTCATGTATGAATAAATTCAAACCTATATGATAATTCTTGAAGATAGGTATTATTATTTCTACATTATAGATGAAGAACAGAGATTAAGACTTTATGTAGCTTGTAAGCAGCAGTGTCACTTGATCTATTAAAATTTGAATAAGGTCATTTTTAACATTCATTTTTTTCTCTTGAAAAATACCCAAGACCATGTTCTACAGATGTATTTCTTCAATGAATAGCTTTAGACAATAGCATGGCCAGAAATATTAAAGTTAGTTTTTATCTCAGGTGAAGTTTTCTACAGCTTACTTGGAATGTCATTTTGTATTTTTTCTATTTCTTAAACACTTGTACACTGAGATGTGTTAATTTGGGCCATTCATATGATTGTGGTAGCATATAATTGAATAATTCTAGTCATCTGGTTTTGGCTTACTACCTAATGACAGAGGAAACTTTTCTTATTAAATCAATGCATTCCTTTTATTAGATCAATTCTGCCTCTTATAACGTTGATATTTCAGTCCTAGCTCTACTGTCTGGAGTCACATAAATGTCTCGTGTAGGAAAAATACTTTGTTTTATTGTAAGTATCTAAACGTTCTAACTATGACCCTCACCAGCTCAGATGTGCTCAGGATATTTAACCTGGAGATGAACACACAGGAGTTACTTTATTGATTTCTCATATGTTATTGCTTCTATGTCCTCACTCTCTTGTTAGTTGTCAGGGTTAAGTATTAATTAGGCTCTGAAGTTGGAACTGACTGATATGAACTAGTCCTGGCTCTGCCATTATAGCTCTGTTACTTTGGAAAAACAACTTACCTCTATGCGCTTCCATTGCTTTATTGTAAAAGAGAGATTAAACTCTGCAACCTGGCTTACTGAGTTGTCAACACAGTGAAATTAAGTAGTTCACCTAGTGCATAGTAAGTGTGCTGTATGTTAGTTGTTAATATATCAATTATGATTTTTAATAACCCTTACAAATTTTCTTGATTGTCAAGAATCAGAACTACAAAACACTGATTAATGAAATTAAAGATGACTTAAAGAAATGAAAAATACCCCATTCTCTTGGATTGGAAGAATCAGTACCATGAAAATGGTGATATTGCCCAAAACAATCTACAGATTTAATATGATCCCTAACAAATTACCCAGGGCATTTTCCACAGAACTAGAACAAATAATCCTAAAATTTGAATGGGATTACAGAAGACCTAGAAGTGCCAAAGTATTACTGAAGAAAAAGAACAAAGCTGGAGGAATAACCCTCCCAGACTTCAGACAATACTACAGAGCTACAGTAATCAAAACAGCATGGTATTGGCACAAATACAGACATATGGATCAATGAAACAGAATAGAGAGCCCAGAAATAAACCCATAGACTTATGGTAAATTAATCTTTGACAAAGGAGGCAAGAATATACAATGGAGAAAAGACAGTTTCTTCAGCAAGTGGTGTTTAAAAAACTAGACAGCCACATGTAAAATAAAGAAGTTAGAACACTCCCTCACACCATATACAAAAAAAACAAACTCAAAATGGCTTAAAGATTGAAGATAAGACAAGATACTATAAACCTCCTAGAAGAAAACATAGACAAAACATTTTCTGACATACATCTTAGCAATATTCTCCTAGGGCAGTCTACCCAGGCAGTAGAAATAAAAGCAAAAATAAACAAATGGAACCTAATTAAACTTAAAAGCTTTTGCACAGCAAAAGAAACCATAAGCAAGACAAAACAACAACCTAAAGAGTAGGAGAAAATATTTGCAAATGATGCAAGTGACAAAGGTTTAATTTCCAGAATATATAAACAGCTTATACAACTTAATACAAAAAACAAACAAACAAACAACCCAATCCAAAAATGGTCCAGAAGACCTAAACGAGTAATTCTCCAATGAAGACATAACAAATGGCCAACAGGCACGTGAAAAAATGCTCAATCTCACTAATTATCAGAGAAATGCAAATCAGAACTATAATGAGGTATCACCTCACACCAGTAAGAATGGCCATCATTCAACAGAATGAAAACTGCTGGAGAGGGTGTGGAGAAAAGGAAATCCTCCTACACTGTTGGTAGGAATTCAGTTTGGTGCAGCTATTGTGGAAAACAGTATGGAGATTCTTCAAAAGACTAAAACTAGACTTACCATATGACCCAGCAGTCTCACTCCTGGGCGTATATCCAGAGGAAACTCAAATTCAAAAAGATACATGCACCCCAGTGCTCATAGCGGCACTATATACAATAGCCAGGACATGGAAACAACCTAAATATCCATCAACAGATGATTGGATAAAGAGGTTATGGTATATTTATACAATGGAATACTACTCAGTGATGAATAAAAAAGGATAAAATAATGCCATTTGCAGCAACATGGATAAAGCTGGAGATTATCATTCTAAGGGAAGTGAGGGAGAATGAGAAAGAAAAATACCATATGCTATCACTCATAAAAAAAAAAAAGACTCTAAAAAAAGAAAAGAAAAAAGAAAACACTAATGAACTCATCTACAAAACAGAAACATACTCAGATTTAGTAAACAAACTTATGGTTACCAGGAGGGTAAGCGGGTGAGACAGGATAAATGGGGAGTTCGAGATGTGCAAATATTAACTACTATATATAAAATAGATAAAAAACAAATTTCTTCTGTTATAGCACAGGGAACTACATTCACTATGTTGTAGTAACATATAATGAAAAAGAATGTGAAATCAAATTATGTGTGTATGTGTATGACTGAAACATTATGCTGTACACCAGAAATTGACACATGTAACTGACTATACTTCAATAAAAAACAAAATAAAACAAAAACACATAGCATACAGCAATTGAAAGTGTGGCACCCCTTCTCATCTCTGAATGTTCTGTTAATTCTTTAGTACCAGTTTGATCAGGGAGTACCATGTATTCTGGGAAGAAGGGGCAAGAATTGAATTGGGTATCTACTGTCTGAACTTTTTTTTCTCCTCGCACCTTTTAATTGTCCCACAGTTCCTAGACACTCTGTTCCACCTTTTCTCTTCACATTTCAGTTGTACATCATACAGTGAGAGCATTTTACACACTGCGTTGCAATTTCTTGTCTCTACTATTTCTATTTGACTCTGAGCCTCTTTAGAGTTGGGATTCTATCTTTTTTCTCTAAAAATTCCCAGGACCCGGTACATAATAAACCTGCCAAAAATATTGGGTAAATAGAACATCACTAAAATTTATCAAGTCTGATATAATTAGAAAAGGAAAGTAAAAGATGGCCACCACCTTCAATTTCTACCTTATTCTTCTCTTAATTCAACCTAACAATTTAATTTTAATTTTTAGTCATATGACACTGGTGGCAACTGAAATGCCTACTTCCTATGTCTTTCCATAGTCAGAGGACACAATCAAAGCTAGAAAACAAAGATTTACACAGTATCAGAATCAGTCTTGTCACCGGGAATCTTAGTTGTTGTACCAAAATAATCCAAGATTTCTTCCCATTGTTGATATCTGACATGACCCCCCAAAAATGTTCAATTGTAGCAATTATAATTTCTTTCCTGGGTATTTTTCTGTTGTTCAGAAGAGACATTTTAGGTTATGTTATAGAAATGAGTCAAGTAACAAATGGGAGATTAGAGCTATAAACTATAAACCCCCTTCCATCTTTGAAATTTTATCCTATGCTATGAAATTTTGACCAATACAAATGGCTTAACTAAGCTTTTTTCTAAACACACTACGTGAAAGGGATGGTTATTAATGAAGATCGACCTTGATAAGCTGGATCATTGCCATCCCAGCAAAACATGTTCTGTAATAACTCATATTAAAAAAAAAAAAATCCCTTGACTCAGTGTCCCTCCAGCTACCACCCCAATACTCTGTGACCCTTTATAGGCAAATGACTCAAAAATGCCTAAACCAACATAATAGAGATAAAGTTTTCCCATTCTTCATCCCCATTATGTACTCGATACACTATTAGTAGTTTGGCCTCCATTTTGCCATTGACTAGCTCTCCAAAGATTTTCGTCTAGAAATGGCCAGTGCTAATTATCAGCTTCATCTCACTTGGACAAAGCAGCATTTGACACAGCTGATTGCCTTTTTTTTTATTATTATTTTAAATTGAAGTATAGTTAATTTACAATGTTGTGTTTCTGGTATACAGCAAAGTGATTCAGTTATATATATATATATATATATAATATATAATATATAATATATATATATATTCTTTTTCATATTATTTTCCATTATAATGTATTACAAGATATTGAATATAGTTCCCTGTGCTATGCAGTAGAACCTTGTTTATCTATTTTATCCAGAGTAATTTGTATCTACTAATCCCACATTCCTAACCCTTCCCTCTCCAACCCCCTTTCCCCTTTGGTAGCCATAAGTTTGTTTTCTATGTTTGTGAGTCTGTTTTGTAAATAAGTTTATTTGCATCATATTTTAGATTCCACATATACATGGTATATATTTGTCTTTGTCTGTCTGACTTACCTCACTTAGTATGATAATCTCTAGGTCCATCCACGTTGCTGCAAATAGCATTATTTCACTCTTTGTTTATGGCTGAGTAATATCTCAGTGTGTGTGTGTGTGTGTGTGTGTGTGTGTGTGTACACCACATCTTCTTTATCCATTCATCTGTCATTGGACATTTAGGCTGCTTCCATGTCTTGACTATTACGAATAGTGCCGCTATGAACACTGGGGTGCATGTAATTACCTCTTTTTTATGAAATACTTTCTTCTTTGGCTTCTGAGGATCCTCAGTCTCCTTATCTTCCTCTTACTTCTCTGGCTTCTGCCTCTCAAGTTCATTTGTTGGCTCATTCTAGCTCACTCCTGATGTTTAAGTGATGAAATTAATCAGGGATCAATCCTTGTCCCTCTTCTGTAAATCAATTTTCAGTTAAAACTGTCCTCATTCAGACCCATTACTGTAAATATGAACCATATGTTGACAATGTTCAAATGTACATCTCCAACTTCAACCTCTCACATCACTGGCAGATTAAATATCCTGTTAATTCTTCTGCCTCTCCACTTGGATATCTCACTACATCGCACTTAGGAGGGACAAGGAAGTCTTGATTCCTTATTACCCCAAACTGATCATCCCCCAGTGTTCTCATTGCAATAAATGACACTGATATTCACACAGATATTTAGACCAAACTTTGTATCTTTTTATTTTTCAACCTTCTCCCACTCCTCGTCAACCTTTTCCCGCTCCTCGTATCTAAGGCATTGGCAATTTTGTTACTTTTACTTTCAAAACATACCTTAAATCTGAACCCTGCCCAACATACATACAACCATCAACAAGTCCCTTTCCCTGTCTTCTAGACCGTCGTGATTTCTCCTAACTGCTCTCCTGCCTTCTACTCTTTCCTTCATTCTGTTTTTATTTTTTTTTTTACACAAGTCGGAGTGATCCTTTTTAAACCATTTTTAAACCAAGAAACCTTACTGCTGAAGTCACTCTGAAGAATTTCCGTAACACCCCTCACCTATAACTCCTCACCATCCCTATAGGTACCTGTGTGGCCTTCGGCCTGCTCATTTCTGGATTTATCACATACCACACTCCTTATTCATACCCGTCCAGCATTCTTGTTACTCATTGGATAAAACAAGCTTATTTGTCCTCTTGTCTAGAATGACTTTCCTTGGGCATTTATTTATATGGTTCCTTTTCTTCATTTGTAAACCTCAGCTGCCCTCCCTTGGTAGGGCCACCTTGGATAAACCTGCACAGAGTTTACTTAGGCAGCACACTGTGCTGCAGGTCTACATCCTGCTTCATTTTCCTTCCTAGCCCTTTGGCAACAAACAGTCCTCACTGCCTGATGGTTTCTGATTTATATCTCACCAACTAGATGGTAAGCACCATAAAAAAGAATGCTTGGTTTTTTTTTTTTCTGTCTTGATCTCTTCTGTGTCATCAGCCCCTAAAATAAGTAGGAATTTAATAAAAATTTGCTGTGTGAATTGATTCATGTTGGACTGAGCATTTGTTAATGTAAAAGCTGATAATTATCATATTAATTTCAGACAGAGATGCTGATAACCCTCTGCACCTATTCTAAAGTAAAAAAAAAAAAAATCCTATAATAGTTTTCTTATTATAAGCGAATAGTCTTGTATTTCCCTTTCAATATGTTTAAGCAACGTTAGCAGGTCAGGGACATACTGTATTCCACTTCACACACTGCAGAGGTCCTGCTGCTCATGTTACTGATTCAGGTTCAGCTGATCGCTGCTCGAAAGCCAATATTCAAGAGACAAGTGTTGGTAGGAAAGGAAAGCTTCCTTTATCTTGAAGGCTGGCAACCAAGGGAGAAAAACTAACTCCCCACTGTTGATTGGGGTCAAGATCTTTTAAAGGGGAGTTTCAGGGATGTATAGACAGAGGGAAGGGGCTACATGCAGAGTAGCCCAATCAGCTCTGACAGTCTTCATAAAATTGGTCATGCACTGGTCTGATCAGCATCATCTTGATTGTTTTAAGTACGGTTAATCTGCAACTCCAGGGTTGGTTTGTTCCCATTTCCTTGAGGCCAATTCTTGGAATTGTGTAAGATGGAGCAGCTTGTTATGGCTACAGTCAGGTCATCATGTATTTAACTTCTGCCACCTGTTGAGGGTTTCGGTATCTACAAAACAGCTCAAAGGATATGGTTCAAAATATTATTTATAGCCCTTGACAAGGATCTAAACATCCTTGACTTTGCTTAATGACTGAGCTATTATTATTCTGTCCTGTTTGATTGCCTTTCCTTTGTTTCTGCATTTTCTTACTTCTGATTAAATTTATTCTTTGACTTAAGGTTTTCTACAGACAAGAGACAGGTGGAGGACATGGGGGGAGGGGGAGGTTCTGTCCTGGGAAGGCCCCATAAGGTTCTGCTCAGTTTTACTAATACCATCTGTGTGGGGTGGCTTTATACACCATCCTCTCATCGTGACAGAAAGAGCAAATTCTAGGCTGAGTTGTCCGAATATGGGAATGAGTGGTTCTGAAGTCTTTTGGGAAAGAATTCTCAAATCTTTTATAAAAATTTTGAGTAAACATTAAAAAAAATTTTGTAATTGGCCCTCAGAAACATAAAATGTTCAACTGAGCAGAATATCATCATTTTTCATACTCCAACTAATTGAAACATCATTGTTTATATTTATACATGCTTGTGTGCTTCCATACTTAGTAACAATTAAACTGTTACATTAAGAAATAGCCATTCCTGATAAATGAGAACTCTACCGCTATAAATATTTCTATGAATTTAAAAAAGATAGTCAGATAGATATAGATATAATATATCCATGAGTTTAAAAATTCTTTATAGTCCTCACTATTTTATTGTATTAACTTAATAGCAAATAGTCTCTATTTAAAGTTCAAACTCTAACTTCCATTCAATTACAAACATTGCTATTACTTAAGCCAGAGAAATGTTTGATATTTGATATTAACTTGGCATAAAATAAGACACTTTAAGTGATGAAAAGCCCATCTTTGAAAAGGAAATGTTGTGCACATTAGTGAAATTATGTGGGAGGCACTTTAGTCTCCTCAGAAGGACATTAAAAGGAAAACACATATTATTAACTGATTTAGAAACAGCTAAAATGGAACTTCTTAAATAGTAATTGCTGTTTTAAAATGCCTAAAGGACTCCAAGCATATAAAGTAATAGCAGCTGATTCTTTGTGTGGACATCTCTCCTTGGTATATGGTTAATGGCAAAGAGTCCCATTCACTGTTTCCAGCCACAATCAACATGGACATCATTTTCAGAGACCACTGCCCCAGATGGTTCTGCACTCTATTGTCTTGCAAGCTGGTGTATGCCCATCACTGCCTGGTAGGTGCTGGTATGCCAGACGGGATGAGTAACATGGATGCAACTTCCTAGAGCATAAATTTCACTAGTAGATTTGAGAGAAAACTAATGTTTTTTTTTTTATATTTAAACTAACATGGCTGTATTATGAGTAGAATATAAAATTTATATGTATTTTTTAAATAAACCAAGAGACTTAAAAGAAATTCCACTCTTCTAGTTGGTTTGAGAGCCTCTGGAGGTTCTCCCTCCCTCCACTTTCCTATTAGAATAATTCAGCGGGAAAGTTTGTGAAACACTGCATCACTAACTCTTTGATATTCTACGTTAAATAAAAATGAATTTCTGTCAAGATGGCAGTCATACATATTCTAGAGAAACTTGCATATTCTTCTTTCCTTATAGCCAGCTCCAGCCCAAATTTTGGTTGGGAAAACTTGGCATTCAGGGAACTCACTCCCTTTTTCTTTCTCTGCCTCTTCTTCCCTACCTTAGTCTCTCCTTATTTTTTGTTTTTCTCGCATCCTCTCTCTTTCCCTTTCCTTCTCCCATTCTCTCATTCTTTTTTCTTCTTTCCTTCTTTCAGATATTTATAAGATACTTCACATCTCAGGCACAGCTTTAGCACTGTGGTTGTAAAGATGGAAGACAGGCTTTTTACATCATCATTGAGAAATTCTGCCTCAAGCTACAGGATAGAATGTATCCAGATACTATTTATTTATAATTATGTCATTAGTGCCTTATGCAATGTCTAGCTTATATAAGATGCTTAATATTTATGAATAAACAAACCAAGGAATGCTTATTGAATATAAAGACCAGTAAGGAAGTTATTTAGAATACATGTATTTTATTTGATCCTATCTTATGAAACTTGAACTCTTTGACAAGTGAGGAAAGAAAAACTGAGATTGGGGCTCAAGAACATGCTGCTGCTTACCAGAAAATATACAGAGCACTGACCCTTCATTTTGGTTTTTAATGAAGTCTGGCAAGAGTTAAAAAAAGCAGGGGTGGGGGGAGTCCCATTTAGGGGGAAAAGCACATTTAAAGACAATAAGGCAGGAAATGGCATGGTGTGTTCAACAAATAAACTTTATTTCATTGAGGTTTATTGTGCAAGGAGATGGGTGTATGACAGTAACGTGTAAGTTGGTAGAAATAATGGAAAACATCTTGGCAAACAGAACAAAACTACCTGTATAACATCTCAGACATTTTTGGATCCTCTTCAAACATCTCTTACCCTTGATGCTCATTTTATTCCTCATGTTTTCAGTGTTGTAAGTAACACAGTTTCCCTATTCACACCCTTAAGTGTTTAATAATGGCCTAATGGGATTCTGACTCATAGTCTGCAGGGACCATTCAGGTTACATTAATGTGTGGGGCTGCTGGGAATAATTTTTAAAGAGGGTAGCTGATGCTTTTAGCACTCATACACCTGCTCAAGGACTCAACTCCTTCCAATTGTTTCCATGCAGGGAAATGGGTAGAGGGTTATGAGTTACCAGGTATTTCTATCTTTCAAAAGATGCATATGCATGCCTGAATATGAAATATACAGTGTTTAAGTGTTGTTCAATTGTGTTTTTTTTATTGTTCCTGTAACAAATTGCCACAAATTTGGTGACTTAAAAAATATTCATTGTCTTATAGTCCCCCCATCTCAGGTTCTTCAGCTAAATCACATCTGCACAGTGCTTTTGCAATGAAAAGTAACATATTTAGAGGTTTTACTCCATCATCTTGAGGCGTGAGGTGGGGAATTAGTCTGTTTATCACAAATATTTATGAATTTGTTTATGTTTTTATCATTGCACCAATCAATACCAAGGGGCATGGAAACAAGCAACAACGAAATTACTGCTAGATATATGATATTTTAAAATCCAACGTTTATTCATCTCTACTTCAATATATCAACTTATTTTTTTTCTTAAGAAAGTCCAACTCATTGATTAAAGTTGAAGAATCCTTAAGTGGAGAAATATCTGTTATCCTCGACAGGTTGATTGGGGATTTTATTGCTTTGACTCCTCCAGACCCAGAGTTGATTTATTCATTTGTTCAGTGAATATTAAGTGTCTCTTATTTTTTGCTACTTTGTATTACAGTAATTAATGAATCTAAAAATATATGGTTATGGTATTCTGTTTGGGCTTAACAATCATTCTTGCACTCTTTATTTTCCCCACTAGGATTTCAAATTTGCTTCCATGAACGCTCTCACCACTCCCTGAATTTTTTTCCCTTCTCTTCCTTCTGCTGTTTCACCCTAAGAAGTGGATCCCTGACAAGTTTGCTTACCAGTCATGGTGAGTATCCTAAAGAGAAAATCGTACTGATGAGGTGAATGTTCTCCACTCACCTCTCCAAAGAGTTGTCTGGGGAGATAGTTTGCTAACTTGTCAAATTTGTCATTTATTTTAATTCACTGCATGAATTTTTTTTGCACATACTGACAATATCAAGTGCTGGTGCCAAATAGCATATTTAAATTTTATCTAGAAACTTACATGGCTTTCTCTGGATTACTTTAATTAAATCTATTGCACTGCTGTGTTGAAAACAAGGGTTTTTTTTTTAATTATTTTTTCTCACTTTTTAAATTTTCTGCAATTGTGTGTGTGTGTGTGTTTGGGAATGGGAAACTAAGAAACGCCCAAAAGCATCAAGCTTTTTTTTTTTTTTTTTTTGTATTGAATTATATAGTTCATTTACAATGTTGTGTTAGTTTCTGGTATACAGCATAGTGATTCAGTTATATGTATATATTCTTTTTCATAGTAAGTTATTACAAGATATTGAATATAGTTCCCTGTACTATACAGTAGGTCCTTGCTGTTTATTTTACATATAGTAGTTTGTTTCTGTTAATCCCAAACTCCCAATCTATTCCCACTACCCACCCTCCACCATTTCTCCTTTGGTATTCATAAGTTTGTTTTCTATGTCTATGAATCTGTTTTGTAAACAAGTTCATTTGTATCATTTTTTAAAGATTCCACATATAACTGATATCATAAGTTATTTGTGATTCTCTGACTTCACTTAGTATGATAATCTCTAGGTCTACTCATATTGCTACAAATAGCATTACTTCATTCTTTTTCATAGCTGAGTAGTATTCCATTGTATATATACCATGACTTCTTTATCTAATCATCTGTTGATGGACATTTATTTTAGGTTGCTTCCAGAAAAGTATCAAACTTTTAAACACAGGCTCCTTCACAGAATGATATACTTCCATTCTCTGAATAAGTTCTCCATCAAATCTGAATGAGAGCCTTGCTGGATAGGGTATTCTTGGTTGTAAATCACTTTAAATATATTGTGCCACTCCCTTCTGGCCTATAGAGTTTCTGCTGAAAAAATTAGCTGATAACCTTACGGGAGTTCCCTTGTATGTTATTTGTAGCTTTTCTCTTGCTGATTTTAATATTTTCTCCTTATCCTTAATTTTTGCCAATTTGATTACTATGTGCCTTGGCATGTCCTCTTTGGGTTGAGCCTGTGTAGAACTCTCTGCACTTCCTGACTTGGGTGACTGTTTCTTTTCCCAAGTTTGGGAAGTTTTCAGTTATTATCTCTTCAAAAATTTTCTCAGGTCCTTTCTCTCTCTCTTCTCTTTTTGGGACCCCCTATAATGCAAATATTAATGCACTTCATTTTGTCCCAGAGTTCTCTTAAATTATCCTCATTACTTTTCATTCTTTTTTCCTTTTTTCTGTTCTGCAGCACTGATTTCCATTAATCTGTTTTCTAGCTCACTGATCATTCTTCTGCCTCATTTAGTCTGTTCTTGGTTCCTTCTAGTGTGTTATTCATTTCAGTGATCTTATTCTTCAACTCTTTTTGGGTATTCTTTATATTTTCCAATTCTTTTCTAGAAACTTCACTCTATGCATCTATACTCCTCTTAAGTTCTCTGAACATCTTCACCATCATTACTTTAAACTCTTTCTCAGATAAATTGCCTGTCTCCTCATCACTTATTTCTACTTCTGGGATTCTATCTTGTGCCTTGGCCTGGAAGATATTCCTCTGCCACCTCATATTTTCTATCTTTCTATTTGTATTTTTAGATAGGTTTGTTACATTTCTCGACCTTGGAGAAGTGGCCCTCTGTGGGAGATGTCCTCTGTGTCCCAGCAGTACAACCCTCTCTGTCACCCAAGGGCTAGGGTCCAGCCCGTCCCAGGGTACAGTCTGGCCTGTGTTTGTGGATTCCTTCCACAGGCTTTGGGATTGTTGTTTTCTTATTTCTGGTGTCTGCCTCCTGGTGGGTGAGGCTGAACTAGAGGTTTATTCAGGTTTCCTGGCAGGAGGAGTTGGTGCCTGCCCACTGCTGGGTGAAGCTTGGTCCTGAACCTCTGGTGGGTAGGGCCATGTCTAGAGGCATTTTCAGCTCAGGAAGTCTGCTGATGGGTGGGCTCTGTTCCCACCCAGTGTGTTGTTTGGCCTGAGGCTTCCCAGCCCTTAAGCCTACAGGCTATTGCCTGGGGCTAGGTCTTGGTGCTAATGATCCAATCAAGATGTCAGCCTCCAGGGAAGCTCATGTAGATGAACACTCCCAGAATGTCCACCACCAGCTTTTATGTCCCCTGCGTGAGCTGCAGGTATCCCCTTACCTCCCCCGGACACCCTCCAAAACCAGTAGTGAGGTCTGGCCTGGGTTTCTATGAAATACTGCCTCTGCCCTGGACCTGGTGCACATGAGAGTCTGTGTATGCTTCCCAGGAGAATGAAGTCCTGGTTCCCTCAGTCCTGTGGGACTCCTGAAGTTAAGCCCCAATGGCCTTCAAAACCAGATGTCCTGGGGTCTCCTCCCAATGCCAGAACCCTGAGCTGGGGAGCTGACGGGGACTTAGAGCTCTTACTCCTGTGGGAGGGCCCCTGAGACTTAACTATTCTTCAGCTTGTGGGTCACCCACCCAGGGGGTTATGGGGCTGGATTATATCATGAGCACACCCCCTCCTACCTTCCTGCTGTGGTTCCCTTTTGTGTTTCTAGTTGAAGAAGATCTTTCTCGCTAGGTTTCTTTTTTTCCCAATGGTTGTCTAGAAGTCAGTCATGGTTTTGTTGTAGTCTCAAGGAGAGACGAGCTCGTGGTCCTACTACTCCATCATCTCAACTGGAAATCCTTGAAAAAATACGCACATAATTTTTTCAAATTTTGTGTTAGTTTAAAATTATTCTGAAATAGATACTCAGTATGTCTGTCTTCCTCAGCTTACTGTAAGGTCATTGCATATATAGGTGACATGTCTTATTGACCTCTTTATCCCTAGCATATGATGTCATTCTTGGCATATATAGATTACCAGTAAATGTTGCTCGTATAAACTGATGCAGAGTTGGAGAAGGAGCTTCATTTGAATCTGACACTTTTTTTCCACTCAACATTATAAATCACTTTGTTTTCCATTTTGATGGAACTTTTCTGACACCTTCATGGGGGAACAAGGGACAAAGAAATATTATTTTATTGGCAGATAAGAATGGTATGGGGTTCTTGAAGACAACCTAAACTCAAATTCAGATGCTTACTAGAATTATGAGCAAATACACATTTTAGGAAATAATGATAAAATAATGTCATTTCATTATACCAATAAATCACTCTTCCTTTTGTTTTTTTTGTTTAATTGAAGTATACTCAGTTACAATGTGTCAATTTCTGGTGTACAGCACAGTGTCCCAGTTAAGCATATACATACATATAATCATTTTCATATTCTTTTTCATTATAGGTTACTACAGGATATTGACCCTGTGCTATACAGTAGAAACTTGTTGTTTATCTATTATATGTGTAGTAGCTAGTATCTGCAAATCTGGCACTCCCAAATTTGTCCTTTCCCATCCCCTTTCCCATGGTAACCATAAGGTTGTTTACTATGTCTGTGAGTCTGTTTCTGTTTTGTAGATGAGTTCATTAGTGTCCTCTTTTTTTTCTTTTTTTAGATTCCACATATGAGTGATATTATATGGTATTTTTCTTTCTCTTTCTGGCATACTTCACTTAGAATGATGATCTGCAGGTCCAACCATGTTGCTGCAAATGGCACTATTTTATTCTTTTTTATGGCTGAGTAGCATTCTGTTGTATAAATATATAGCAGCTTTTTCATCCAGTCATCTTTCAATGAACATTTAGTTGCTTCCATGTCTTGGCTATTGTATATAGTGCTTCTATGAATACTGGGATGCATGTGTCTTTTCGAATTAGAGTTCCCTCCAAATATATGCCCAGGAGTAGGATAATGGATCATATGGTAAGTCTATTTTTAGTTTTCTGAGGAATCTCCATAATGTTTTCCATAATGGCTGCACCAGACTACATTCCCATCAACAGTGTAGGAGGGCCAATAAATCGCTCTTAAAGAAACTTTCAGTAATGACTACTTGCAACTCTGAGATAGTTTGCAATCCTTCACAGCATCCCAACCATACTATCTCTGCCTATGTGCCCCAACTGATGTTTTGGCAAACTTGTCATTAAATTACAGGGAATGAATAGAGTTATCTCAGCAGCTTTTATAAATTACTGCAATAATAGAAATATTGTATATGTTTGCTCTCCAGTATGGTAGTCACTAATCTCATGTGGCTATTGGTTAACTGAAATATGCCTAAGTGTGAAGAACTAAATTTTTGAATTTTATTTCATCTTAATTAGTTAAAATTATAATTTAAGTAGTCACTTAGAGCAAGTGTATACCATAGTAAACAGTGGCATGAAAGTTTCTTTTTTTAATTAAAGTATAGTTAACTTAAAACCTTCTGTTAGTTTCTGGTGTACAGCAAAGTGATTCAATTATACATATGTATATTTTTCATATTCTTTACATTATAATTTACTATAAGATATTGAATATAGTTCCCTGTGCTATACAGGAGGACTTTATTGTTTATCTATTCTGTCTATAGTGCTTTGTATCTGTTGATCTCAAACTTGTGATTTATCCCTCCCTCATTTCCCCTTTTGTAAAGTTTGTTTTCTCTGTGAGTTGGTTTCTGTCACAAATAAGTTCATTTGTATATATTTTTTAGATTCCACATATGACTGATAACATATCATTTGTCTTTCCCTATCTGACATACTACATTTAGTACAATAATCTCTAGGTCCATTAATGTTGCTACAAATAGGATTATTTCATTCTTTTTTCAGGCTGAGTTGTATTCCATTGTGTGTGTGTGTGTGTGTGTGTGTGTGTGTGTGTGTGTGTATGCACTATTTATTCTTTATCTATTCATATGTAGCTGTGTATTTAGATTTTTTCCATGTCTTGGCTATTGTAAATGGTGCTGCTATGAAACTAGGGTGCACATATCTTTTTGAATTAGAAGTTTCTCTCAATATAAGCCCCAAAGTGGGATTGCTGGCACACATGGTAACTCTATTTTTAGTTTCTTAAGGAACCTCCATACTGTTCTCTGTAGTGGCTGCACCATTTACCTTCCCACCAACAGTGTAGGAGGGTTCTCTTTTCTACACACCCTCTCTAGCATTTATTAAGTGTAGATTTGCTGATGATGGCCATTCTAACCCATGCGAGGTGAGACCGCATTGCAGTTTTGATTTGCATTTCTCTAATAACTAGCAATGTTGAGCATCTTTACATGTGCCTGTTGGCCAACTGTATGTCTTCATTAGAGAAATGTCTATTTAGGTCCTCTACCCATATTCTGATTGGGGTGTTTTTTGTTGTTATTGAGCTGTTGTATGAGCTGTTTGTATATTTTGGAAGTTAAGCCCTTGTTTGTTGCATCATTTGCAAATATGTTTTCCCTTTCCATAGGCTGTCCTTTTGTTTTGTTTATCGTTTCTTTTACTGTGCAAAAGCTTGTAAGTTTGATTAGGTCCCCTTTGTTTATTTTTGCTTCTATTGCTATTGTCTTGATGGACTCTCCTAAAAAAACACTGCTATGATTTTTATCAGAAACTGTTTCCCCTATGTTCTCTTCTAGGAGTTCTATGATGTCATGTGTTATATAGATAAGTCTTTAAGTCATTTTGAGTTTATTTTTGTGTATGGTGTAAGGGAATGTCTAACATCATTCATTTACAAGTGGTTGTCCAGCTTTCCCAGCACCACTTGCTGAAAAGACTGTGTTTCCTCCATTGTATATGCATGTCTCATTTGCCTAGTTAATTGTCCATAGGTGTGTGGATTTACTTCTGGGCTCTCTGTTCTGTTCTATTGATCCATAGTCTGTTTTTGTACCTAAACCATGCTGTTTTGATTAGTGCAGCTTTGTAGTATGGTCTGAAGTTTCAGAGGACTATGCCTCCATTTTTGTTCTTTTTCCTCAGAATTGCTTTGGCAATTCTGGGTCTTGTATGAGTCTATATAAATTTTAGACTATTTGTTCTAGTTCTGTGAAAAATGTCCTGGGTAATTTGATCAGGATTGCATTAAATCTGCAGATAGCTTTGAGTAGTATGTCCTTTTTAATAATATTAATTCTTCTAATCCAAGAGCATGGGGTATTTGTCCATTTCTTTAAATCATTTTAAATTTCTTTTATCGATGTTTTATAGATCTTAGGAATAAACCTGACCATGGAAGTGAAAGATTTATGTGTAAGTGGTTTTTTTAAAGTGATTTTAAAAGGAATTGTTTTTTACTTTTCCTTTCTGATATTTCATTGTTAGTGTAAAGAAATGCAACAGATTTCTGTATGTTAATCTTGTATCTTGCTACCTGCTGAATTTATCTATCAGCTTCTAGTTGTTTCTTTGTGGAGCCTTTAGGATTTTCTGTATATAGTATCATGTCATCTGCATATAATGACAATTTCACCTCTTCTCTTCCAATTTGGATACCTTTCATTTCTTTATCTTAGTGTTATGGCTAAGACTTCCAATGGCATGTTGAATAGAAGTGATGAGTGGGCATCCTTGCCTTGTTCCAGGTTTTAACAGGAAAGCTTTCAGCTTTTCATTGTTGAGTATGATATTGGCCCTGTGTTTGTCATAAGTAGGTTTTATTAGTTGAAATATGTTCCCTCTATACCCCCTTTGATAAGCATTTTTATCATGAATAACTTGAATTTTATCAAGTGCTTTTTCTGCACCTATTGAAATCATCATGTGGTTTTTGTCTTTTCCTTTTTGATATGGTGTATCACAGTGATTGATTTCCTTATGTTGAACTATCTTTGTGACCCTGGGATAAGCCCAACTTGATCATGGAGTATGTTCTTTTTTATCTGTTCTTGGATTTGGTTGGTAATATTTTGTTGAAATTTTTTGCATCTATGTTTATCAAATATGTTGGCCTATGATTTTTTTTTCGTAGTGTCTTTTCTGGTTTGGGTATCAGTTTTTCCCTTTCAGGACTTTCTGAATATATCTGACCACTCAATTCTGGCCTGCAGCATTTCTGTAGAGAAATCATCAGATAGCTTTATGGGATTCCCTTGTAACTAACTTCGTTTTTCTCTTACTGCCTTTATAAACTTCTCTCTAACTGTGCCATTTTAATTTTAACACATCTTAGTGCAGGTCTCTTTGGGTTCATCTTGTCTAGGACTTTCTGTACCTGGGACTTTATTTCCGTCTTTAGTTTGGGGAAGTTTTCAGCCATAATTTCTTCAGCTTTCCCAACACCACTTGCTGAGGAGAGTATCTTTCCTCCATTGTGTATTCTCGTGTCTTTTTGATCCCCTTTTCTCTTTCTTCTCCTTTTGGGATCCTTATTATACATAGATTAGCTTGCTTTATATTATCTCATAAATCTCATATGTTGCTTCTGGTTTTTTTTTATTTGTCTTTCTGTCTGCTATTCTGATAGGGTGATTTCCATTATTCTATCTTCCAAATCCCTTTTTTTCTTCTTGTTCTATCTTCCAGATCACTTTTCTTCTTCTTCTGCATTATTTAGTTTGCTGTTCATTGCATTTAGCTTAGCTTTTGTCTCAACAACTGAGTTTTCTCATTTTAACTGGCTCCTCTTTATAGCTTCTAGTTCCTTGTTACAGTCATCTGCATTTCCATCACTAGCCTTTTTTAATTCCTTCAGTATTATTCTTACATCCTTTTTGAACTCAGGATCTAGTAGACTGGATAGGTCTGTTTCCTTTGTTCTTTCAGGAAATTTCTCTAGTTCTCTTAATTGGAAGTAATTCCTCTGCTTTTTCATTTTACTTTTATTTCTCAGACTATATGAATTTAGGAGAAACAGTTAACTACTGTGATCTTCAAGGGCTGTTTTTAATGTGGGAACATCCCTGTGTAGCTGCCTGAGTTTAATATTTTTGGTGTGAGGACTGTTTTAATTTGGATGCCTACCATATCTCTCTTCCATGTGTGCTGTTATCCCTTGGTTAAGGGGTATGATTGGTTTTGTGGTGACTAGAGCCTAGACTGGATGTTGAACCCTGGGGATCAGCTCAGGTTTCAGCCCTGCCTCTGCGTGTGAACAACTGCTGGAACTTGCAGTCTCCCAGAACACATAGATCCAGGGCCATGGCCGCTGTAAACATATGGAGAATGAGGCTCTCCCTTCTCATGTGTTAGCAGTGGGGCTTCCATGATGGACACGGGCCCCAGCCTGCACAGCACACCTGCAGTTGCTGCCAGGGCCACCCTCCATCCCTTCAGGCTGTTTCCATGCAGCCAGTCCCAGTCCTCTCCCAGGGACTGTCTGCTGAAACTTGAGTTTCAGTGCCCAGCTCCCACGGGCACCAGCAGATTCACGTCTCAGTCTGGGGAGGGCAGAGAGATGGCCGGTACCATCCATGCTGATCTCACTCTGTTCTACCTGCTGCAAGTCGGTTGCTGCACTCTCCTCTGAAACTCAGAAGCTCCCTTTCTGTGCCAGCTGATTTCCCAATCAAAGAAGAGGGTTTTCAGAGTGAAGGAACCTTTCTTCTTCCTTCCTTGTTCACAACTCCCTGCAGGTCCCATCCTGATTCCTTTTTTTTTTCTTTTCTCCTACCCGGTTATGAGGTGATCTTTCTTGCAGCTTTCCTTGTATGAGATCTTTTGCCAACATTCAGTAGGCATTCTATGAGAACTGTTCCACATGTAGATGTATTCTTGATGTATTTGTGGGAGGAGGTGAGCTCCACGTCCTTCTATTCCACCGTCTTGATCTTCACCCGAAGTTTCTTGATTAAATATGAAATATGTGGTCATGTCAGGGCCGGTTATAATCTATTCATTGTAACACCCTGTCATTGAAAGTATCATCATGAGGATGTCAGTGACAAACCATTCTCTTTTTGGTCTTGTTTTGCAAGCCCTACGGTAGCAGAAAAAGTTTTGAATAATGAATTATAGTAACTAAATTTTGGTTCTGTGTGCTCTTTAATAAGTTTATTTTTCATTTGTATACAGGAGATGGTACTCTACCTTCATCCCTCACAGGGCCTTTCTAATGATAACATTTACATTTTAAACATTATTAAGTGCCTGCTAATTGCTAGATATGAGGCAGCAAGTTGTTGCATTGCAAAAATAAACAAACTTTGGTCTCTGGCCTCAAGCTCACAGTCCAGCTTTACACTGCCTGAAAACATTGATTTAATATTTATAAGATGTTATAGAAAGTAAAGTATTATTATTTTCCATTATTTAGCTACTGTAATGATTCTTGCATATAAAGGTCAGATGTCTAATAACACACTATATTAGAAAGGCATTAAATCAGAAAACAAAAGACCAAGTTCAGAAAAGCTAAATGTTCTATGACCACAAACATCTCTCAGGAAGTTGTTAAGATAGGTGACAAGAAGGCAAAGGACTTTCTCATGGATTGAAAGCAGTAATAAAAATTAATATCTGGCCAGTACTTTAAAGTTTATAAAGTATGGTCACAATATTTAGGCCCAAACTTAAGGTGTGACATTTAAACTTCAGTACTTTGGAACACAAGAAAAGGTAGAGAAAGATGAAGAGAAGAAATCTGTCTGAGGAAAACTAAATGTGAAGAAGAGGTCAGGCTGTGAACAGGAAGAAATTAATAAAAAGCAGACGCCAAATAAAGTCATCTTTGATCTTTTCGTAAGAAACAGAATATAGGAAATGAAATCTCTCCACCAGGTAAGACCAGTGTCCTCCTTTTATCAGCCACCAACTGCATCTTAGAGACAAGCCTGGAGAACTGAGGATGTGAACATTAGTGAGATTGTGGTTACCACAACCATTTTAGTAGTTCTGAATGCATCTCTTAACGATAACAGATTAATTATTGTTTTTTATGAAGTACTTTCTCTGTGCCAAAAATGTTATATGACTTTTAAATTTAACAGCTCCTTTAATTCTTAGAACCTTATAAATTAATAACCATTATTATCTCTGTCTTACAAATGAGAATACTGGATCACTAACAGGTTAAGTGACCTATTCAAGGTTAAGTGACTATTACGTGATGTTAAGTGTACTTCATTATAGATGATATATGTACCGTTTTTTAAAAAGAAAATTTCATTAAAAGCAAGATAAATGGTTAAACAGCTATTTCCACGCTTAAAGTTTTAAGTTTCACTTACTGGACCACTCAGTGGTCTAGTACTTAAAAAAAAAAATTGGGTTCTCAGTAACCATTTGATGAAAAATAAATGGCTTTTTCTGTGCTGAGATTTCAGATAGGTGGGAGATGGGAGCTCTGCTTTTTGATGAACTTCTAAAAATCTCTGTCTTTTTCCACTGATGTACCAAATTAAATATACCCAATCTGTCTGACTGAAATTCCCCTTCTTCAAATTGAATTGCTTTTTTTTTACTGCTAACTTTGAAGAGGAGGCCAACATTCTCAAGTCTTGTACCTCAAAATTCAATTGTTTCTTTGGGATCTCTTACCTATTTATTACTACCTGTATATACTACTGTTTCTGCAATACTGGCCTCAGAAAACAGACACCCTTACCTTAATCCCACATTGCTGAGAGTGATGATATAACAGGACCTTATAAACTTGCAGGGGTCAGCAAGCATTTCTGCAAAGAGGCAGTTGGTTTCCAACTTTGCATTATGGTATATCTCTCACCCATGGTACTTGGCCTTTGCACTGAATGTAGCCGTGGACAATATATAAACAAATGCCATGACTATATTACAGTGAAATTGTATTTACAAAAGCTGCCTGCCTGCAAATTTGGCCTATGGGTTGTAATTTGCTGACCCCAGAATGCAACTACAGCATAGAGAGAGCTCACCTTCACCTACAGTAAAATTAATTGGATTTGGGTTCTATGTCTCTAATCTTTTTTTTTTTTTTTTTTTTTTTGGCAGGGGGTAGCATCTGAGGTATCTGAAAGTGCACGCATGCAGTGACCTGGAGGTTAGTGAGGTGTAGACAACCATGCTTGTGGGAAATCTACAAATCTATAAGTGGACATACTTCAGGAGCAGAACTTGTGATAATGACATTCACTTCCTCTCCTACTGCTCAGTTTATTCTGTCTTTAAAAACTTTGAAGGGGTGTGTAATTTTATTTAAGTAATTGGTGGATTTCTTCATACAATTCAGCTTATTGACCTTTAGGCACTAATTGAAATTGCTAAAAAAAAAAAAAAAGTACATCTAAGAGACTAAGAAAAATGAGGATTCAGTTTATTCTATTTGCAGGAGCAAATAAAGGGGAAAAAAAGAGTCATGGAGAGATGCTGAGATGCTGATACCCGGTGGCAGATAATGATATGTTACTGTTTTCTGGACCAGTTAATTTCTCTGAATCGTCTTTCAACTATTTATATTCTCAGGCTCTAGAGAAAATAGAGGTATAGATATGCTACCTACTGGGTTAAATGCTACTTACTTGTATTTCTTATAATCTGACCTTTATCAAGATTGATGAAGAGGCGTTCACGTTGCGTCAACAAATCTTGGAATGCCAAGTCTGTGTTCACTCTCCTGAGTCCTCTCGTGATACGCTAGGCTGTAATCATCCACCCTCTGAGCTATCATCATGTTGGTTAAAGATCTAATCCTCTTGTGACTAATCCCAGTCTTCGGAGACTGTCAAGATATTTTCCATCTAATTTGAGAATGGAGAGAAATTGTTCTGGAAAGAAAAGGCACCGCATCTTAGGGCCCTATGAAATCACTATTCCTTTTGAGTTATTTTGCTTCAGGAACTAAGATCAGTCAATTACTCTATTACTGAGGGGAAACAAATTTATCAAAGCACCAGACATAATATTAAGCCCTAGCGATTAAGTGTCGAATAGAATAGACATTACTAAACTCTCTTAAAACTTGAGGGCCAGAGGGGAACAAGAAATATCGTACCTTGCTATGAACATATCTGAACCATGCCTGCTGTCTGGCTTGTTTATTGCAGGGGACGATGGAGCCTGCCAGGAAGACTTCCCTGAGGAAAGATGTCTAATTTGAGACCTGAAAGATGAGTGGGGATCACCAGACAAGAAAAAGGCAAGAACATTCTAATCAAATTCATAGCACAGGTCAAGTTCTGAGATGTGAAAGACAGAGAGAGGGATGTAGAGATACAGAGGGAAGAGGAGAGGAGAGGTCAGGATGGGACAGGAGACTGGATGAAAAAGTCCTATGGACGGTATCAAAGATGAAAAGATGGGGCTACAGAAATGAGCAGGTAGAGCTCATCCAAGGTCTTGCAGCCACATATTATAAAGACTGAAAAAATGCCATTGAAGATTTTTGAGCAGGAGGATGACAAACAGAATTGCCTTTTTGAGTGATTATTCTGACTGGTACTTAGATAAAGGTGTGGAAAAATAAAGGCTGAAAGGAAGAAAAACAGCTTGAGAGCTACCACAGTATTGCTGGTAAAATAGGAGATGTGTGAAGATAAAGCAGACATGTATTTCAAGGTGTTAGCCATAGGTTGTGGCTGGCAAAGCTGGACAATGATAACACTTTAACTCCCCTGCTAGGGTGATTCTCATCCATGGAAGCATCTTCCTTTCCGACTCCCTTCTAGGGCTAGGGGAACAAGAGGGTAGTGTCAGAATTGGGGGGAGGAGAGATTTTGATGTTACTCTTCCACCAATTCACAATTAAGAATTACTATACAGAACAGGATCCATTAAGGATGAAGTACATTCGCTAGTAAAGGGCATGGAAGGAGAGCAGAGTTTCTCAAGCTTGATTACATAATGGATCACCTGGGGACCTAAAAAGCCTGATGCCTGGGATCTACCCTCAGAGATTCTAATTTAATTGGTTTAGGGAGACTGCCTAGAGAACAGACTTCTTTTCTTTCAAATCTCCCAGTATGCGTCTCATGTTTAGCCGAAGGTCTAGAATTCCTAGGGTGAAAGACAGGCAGAGATCCACTACTCGGTCAGCATACTTCCTTCTGTCCTCTTTCCTATTTTCCATGCCCAATCCTCCCACTCAACAAGCCCGTGACAAATTCCTATTCTAAACCAACTTCCCAATGATCTCTTTTTGGCTTTTTTTCCATTCTTAAGGCTTGTGTTCTTCCAACTATTTTAGCACTTTTTAAAATTCCAATATAAACATAAAATTTACCATTTAAATCGTTTTTTAAACTGTATCATCCGGTGGCATTTAGTACAGTCACAATGTTGTGCATCCATCACCAGTATTGTTAAAGGGCCTTGTGACGCAGGGCAGCAGAAGATAGATTTTTGAACTAGCAGACCCACCTTAACATCAGTGAGCATATGCAGGTCACTACTTTTAGACCATCCTTGGCCTCTTAACAACTGGGACAAAATGATATACAATATGTATGTCTGCTCTGCCATTCTTTTAGGGATGAAGACTGCTGCAAACATGCTTGCTGTAAGTGTGAAATATCTTTTCAGCACATGCAGACATGCACTTGGAAAGGTTTATTCTCTATCAAATGCATGGCCATATCTCACCTTATTTAAATACTGTTGTCACAGGTTGGTTTCTCCAGAAGCAGATGCTAAGATGGAAACTGGGGTGAATGAATGATATAGACCAGAAACCAAAACCTGTATAAGAAAGGCGGCGGGATTGAACAAGGGAGATATCAAACGTGATTCAGGCAAAGTCTTGATCGATTCTTGTGGGGAACCCTGGGCAAATACTGAGTGTTGTCCATCATAATTGATGTTCGCTGGGCCAAAATGACTGGGCATTTACAAGATCTTCCTCCAAGAAGTCTTGCCTTGTCCCCTGAGAGACTTATTCTTTCTTCTGCTGAGGTCCTGTATTTGAAGGTAAGTGACTGTGAGGTTTCTTAGTTTTCCTCAGGGTATTAATCACAGGCAAACTCATGAGGCAGTTCTTCTACCCTTCCATCCTGTGTGCCTGCCCAAGATCTTTAATGTGATCCTTTTGTGCTGTCTCATCAGTGCAGGTTTCCAAAAAGCAGCTCCAGGTCATCTCAAGTGCATGTAGATTAAGACACAATCACCTTCCCTTGTGGATAGAAGTACTCAAAGGTTGTTTATTAAAAGAATTAAAACATTATCTTTCTCTCTTCATCATCTGTCTATATACACACTCAAGTATATCTTTTATCCTAAAGTAATGATACCCTAAGCTCTTCTAAACTGACATAGTTTGCTCCTTCAGGGAAGATACCATAGGTTTTCTGTCTTTGTATCCCTGGTACCTAACTAGCTAGTTACCTGACTAGTAAGAATAGTTAGGTTTTATCAATAATTGTTGATTGAAAACGGCAATAATAGTAATGTCTGTATTTCCAGCCACTGTTTGCATGTATTACCTTATTTATTACTTACAACAGTTCCATGAGGTATAGAGAGCAATTTACAGATTAGACAATTACGGAGAAAAATATATTTTATAAGATTCACAAGTTGCAAATAAAAGAAATACAGTCAGAATGAAAGATTGTTGGCTCCGAAGCTCACATTTCCCATCACCCTTGAATTGTGCCCACCGGGTCCTGGAGAGTAAGGAGAGGAAGGCAGAAGGAGAGGCAGAGATGAACACAGCAGAGCTACCAACTTGTACAACTCATCTTGGTAGATATGTCACAATGATGTTTTGAATAAAAGCATAACAGTTGGATGAATAATTTGGGGTGGCTTTTAAAATGATGCAAAACATGTGTTACTCACAAAGAAAGCAAAAGTTACTTTGTAATACCAAAACAGAGGGCAGCCAATTGCAGTTATCATTAAATGGAAAAAATGAAAAGTAGACCAACAAGGCAGAGATCTGAGAATCAGAAAGGAATGGGTCTGGGGTTTGAAATCAGACAACTGTTGTTTAAAGTTGATCCATTCTAGGAAGGCAGTGAGGGCACCACATAAAGGAGGCGGCACTGCAGTCAATGGGATGAGAGAGAATTCAGCATTTGATAAAGCAAATTCTGAAATTGCTTCTACTCATGTTATCTTTCACTGCTGAGGACTTTGGTCTTATCTCTTCTAGAACATAAAAGAAGGCTAATTCATTTTAAAAGCAGTGTTCTATTTGTCCCTCTGCAGTCCACTCAATGAGCTAAATGTATTTAGAGAGCTTTTATCATGGAGCCAGCCTGGTTTTTCCCTTCCTCATACTAAGTAAATTTCAGTGAATTAAATGACAAAAAGCCATCTGCTTTCTATAAATAAGCTCTTCTAATACCTGGCAAATCTTAAAAGTCAAGCTGACAACAGATCTCAGCGTGATCAATGATCAAGACCATATAATTCATTTGCTGCTGAGGCATGCTGGTCTTGTTGTGGTCAACAGGAAGAAGATGTGTCCATGTTTCTACTTGGAGGTCAGTGTTTTATAGGAAATTCAATTTTGCTCTGGTAATCATTGCACATGTTGTGACAGCTGTCAGAACTAAGTATCTTCCATTACAATGTTGGGACAGCACCTACTCATCCTTAAATAGTCCTCTCAGATGCATCTTTGTTGTGACAGCTACTCTAATGCTTCAGTAGACTATTATTTTTAAAGAAATAACAATAAATATATTGCCAATAATAATATTATCATTTAAATATTAATGAAATTAATATGGGAGGAGTGCTTGGTGACCAGCAGCAATAAAGTAAGCAGACAAGATGTTGGGAGTAGAAAGACCCACAGCTAACCTCCTAACATGGGCACACCAAAATCGCAGATGTCCGCCGAACCACCATCAGTGAAAGAGACTGGAACCTACCAGAAAAGGTCTACTACAGCAAAAGACGTAAATAAGGAAACACAACAAATCGGGTAAGAAGGGCAGACTCGCCATACAATTAAACCCAAAAATAAACCCATGCACTTATGGTTAATTTATCTATGACAAAGGAGGCAAAAACATACGATGGAGAAGACAGTCTCTTCAGTAAGTGGTGCTGTTAAAACTGGATGGCTACATGTAAAAGAATGAAATTAAACATTCTCTAACAACATATACAAAAATAAACTCAAAATGGATTAAAGACCTAAATGTTAACACTAGATACTATAAAACTCCTAGAGGAAAACGTAAGCAGAACACTCTTTCACATAAATCCCAGCAACATTTTTTTGGATCCATCTCCTAGAGTGCTGGAAACAAAAGCAAATATAATCAAATGGAACCTAGTAAATCTTAAAATCTTTTGCACAGCAAAGGAAACCCTAAGTAAAATGAAAAGACAAAAGACAACCTATAGAATGGGAAAAAATATTTGCAAATAATTTGACTGACAAGGGCTTGATTTCCAAAATATACAAATAGTTCATACAACTCAATAACAAAAACAAACAACCGATCAAAAAATGGGCAGAGGACCTAAATAGACATATCTCTAAAGAAGACAAACAGATGGTCAACAGACACATGAAAATATGCTCAACATCACTAATTATTACAGAAACACAAATCAAACCTATAATGAGTTACCACCTCACCCGGGTCAGAATGACCATCATCAAAAAGTCTACAAATAATAAATGCTGGAGAGGGTGTCCAGGAAATGAAACCCTCTTACACTGTTGGTAGGAATGTGATTTTATGCAGCCACTGTAGAAAACATTATGGAGGTTCCTTAAAAACATAAAAATAGAGTGACCATATGATCCAGCAATCTCACTCTTAGGAATATATCTGGAAAAAGAGAAGTCTCTAATTCCATAAGATTCATGCTTCCCAGTGTTCACAGCAGCACTATTTACAATAGCCAAGACATGGAAGAAACATAAATGTCCATCAGCAGATGACTGATAAAGAAGTTATGGTAATGTATACACGCAAATATCATATGTATGTATACGCACCATACAGAGACAAATATCATAGGATAACACTTGTATGTGGCATCTAAAATATGATACAAATGAACTTGTTTACAACATGTTGAAATAGACTCACAGACATAGAAAACAAACATGGTTATCAAAAGGGAAAGGGGGAGAGAACAATCAGCAATTTGCAGTTGACAGATAAACACTAGTATACATAAAATAAACAACAAGGACCTATACTCAATATCTTGCAATAATCTATAATGGAAAAGAATCTGAAAAATTATATATTATATATATATCTTAATAACTTTACCATATACCTGAAACATTGTATATCAACTATACTTCAATAAAAATTAAAAAGAAATATATTTCACATAAAAATAATTAATATGGTCTAGCCACTTACTTGCATTACTTACATTAATTTCTCATGACAACGCTTGGAGATAAATACAAGTATCACCTTAATTAACTGTGTGAGAAAAATAAGGCATAGAACAGTTTAAGTTTCCTGAAACTATGCAGCTGTGTAATGATGGAACAAATTTTGGGACAAGAGCCACCTGAAATCAAAAGTATTTGTGTTAATCATTATACTATGAACATGCAAATAGAACACTTTCTTAATTGTATCACTTATGTCTGTATCTTTCTACCCCAATAAAACAGAAATGCCTTGAATAGAGGGACCAAGTATCATTCATTTTTGTTTTGGCTTCCCTTGTGAGTATAACTAGATTGTAGTAGATAGTCAGCTAAACTTTTCTAAGATTCTTCCCCATTTCACAGTTGAGAGACTGGTAATAATAGGCACATTACAGTTTGTTAGGATTTTATAAATTATCACATGTTAAGATTTTCAGAGTTGTTCCCTGTACATAGGGAGTCTGTAATAGATGTTAACTGCATGAAGAAGGGTGGAGCTAAGTCTCAGTAGAAGGGCAAGATCTGTCTGGTAAGATGGTGACTTGTGGACAGTTAGAAAAAAAGCTTACATATGCTATATATATGCTATCCCTCCTAGGAATATGTTCCTGGAGAACTGGCAGAATCTTCTGTTCAAACTAAGTTGTATGTTAGGTAGTAGTTTAATAAAAAATAATTAATAAAAAGAGGATTCCTAGAAAATTAGTGTTCTATATGATAATGTGTACTGTAGATATATTGGACAAAATAACAGGAGTCTGGAGTTCTGCCGTCTGTATCCCTGGAAATCATGTGTATTCTCTCCTCCATAGGCTTCAGTAAGTTTGTGATTGTGTCTGTGGCTATGACCTGTCTGTTTTTCCTTTCTCTTAACATATATGTATTGAATTTCTACTCTGTGCTAAGAACTATACGAGGCACTAGATATACTGTGGTAAGAAACAGGAATAGCCCAGCTCTCGTGAAGATTACAGCCAGCTGTTACCTTTCATGAACTATTTCTCCTTTTTTAAAATGTTTTTTATGTGTTGGTTTGTTTTTGTCCTTAGGAAGGATGTTTTATATATATATAAAACTGCAGGTGCCAACAATATATATATTATATGAAACTATACATTCTAGGTGTACATAGTATAGTAACTATAAATCCAAAACTGTCTGGGAAGTGCCTCGATTTCCTAGCTTTGAAAATTGATCATAGTAATTGTAAGAATGTTTTAGAGATCCCAATGCTCCTGTATCCTTTTACGTGTGGAAACAAAAGTTGTTATTTTCTGATTTGGGATTTAGAAAATGATCTTTGTTGGGATGGGTCATTTGCAAGGTCTGTGCAATGAATGAAACCTGAGGAAGAGTAGGTGGGGGTAGCATTCTTGAGGTCAAAATAAGTTCTGATAAGAGATACTAGAACATTTTTAGACATGTAACACAAGGCAGGGAGCTCAAGCCTCATATGTGCCCAAGGAAGACACAAGGCGTCATTACTTAGTGCAAAATATTCCACTTACATATTGTTTCTGGTCTTTCATGTGTAATTCACTTACATATTGTGTAACTGCCATATGTTAAAAATGTTAATCCAACAAAAAAAAAAAAAAGGAAAAGGAGACCTGAGTTGAGAGTAAGAGTAGAGAAGACCAATGAACAGAAGCTGTGCTTCAAACACATAGGGGAAAAAGCCCTAAGTTTAATTCCATTTTATTCAAAAAACGTTATGAATCAGGATCAGCAGAATTCATTGAGTTGGGGGTTGCCAAGCAAGATGGCAGAATAGAAGGATGTGGAGCTCACTTCCTCTCATAGATACATCAGAAATACATGTGTATGTGGGGCAATTCTCCCAAAATTTCATACAACCAAAGCTGCAAGAAAGATCCCCATGTAACCCAGTAAGACAAAAGGGGAAAAATAAAAAGAATCAGGATGGGACCTGCGCACTTGGGAGGGAACTGTGAAAGAACAAAGGAGAGGAAAGTTCCCTCACCCTAGAAACAACACCTTTCACTGGCTGGGAGATCAGCTGGGACAGAAAGGGAGCTTCTGATACACAGAGGAGAGTGAATCAACTGGCTTATAGCAGGCAGAATGGAGAAAGACCAGAACAGATGGTCCAGGCCACCTCACTACACTCGCACGTGGGAGCTGGGTGCTGAAACTTGGGCTTCAGCAGACAGACCCAGGGAGATGACTGGGACTGGCTGTGTGGAGGTAGCCTGAAGGGCTGGAATGTGGCCTGGGCCACAAGGCGTGGTATGCACAGGATGGAGACTGGGTCTACCATAGAAGACCAGTTGTTAACTTGCATTAAGGGAGGGGTGGGGCCTGGCCATAGCAGCCTCATTCCCTCCACATGCTCACAGGGCATATGGCTTCACTTCTATGAACTCTGGGAGCCTACAAGCTCCAGCAGTTGACTACACACACAGGCAGGGCTGAAATCTGAGTTGAGGGGGCCACACAACTTCCAAAGTGGGCTGAAATCCAAGCCATTGTTAGCAGCTTTCTGACTTTGGGGGACTTATGTCACTGGTGCATTTGTAAGCTCAGCATCTGTGGGATGTGTGAGTGGCTTACTGGTGCTCCCATGGCTGGGCCAGGTCTGGACTTGGCACCTGCAGCCTTTGCAGATACACGCATGTGGAGGTGGGGCCAGGGTCTGTGCTGATTCCACAGATCCCACGGTGGGTCCAGTTGCGTGACTATGGCTTGTCCTAGTGTCTGTCTTCGGTGAATCTGTAGTGGCTTTGTGAGGATAGCACCTGACAGATATCCAGGCTGATTGCCTGCATTACCACAGCTGAGGCAGGGCTGAGGGCAGTGCTTATAACACCGTCCTTTGTGAGCACACGCACCGGGTAATGCACAACACCACAGAGTGCACTTCCAGGTGGACAGTTCCTGCAGAGCAACACTTAGTGGCACCCCTCCCAGCAGAAGTGCTCCAGTCCCGCATACCCCACACTGCAGCTCAGAAATGGATCTGGGAGCTTCTGCTCCAACACTGGGGAGCAGACCTGCCTCTGACAGAGCTGTGACAGCCACAGAGCAAAGATGAGGCCCTACTCAATCCAGTGCAAGCTCTGTTCACCACACCAATCACACCCCTTATCAATGAGATAATGGCCAACACATAGAGGAAAGATGCGGGAGGCGTCCATACTAAAAACAGTCCTCACACCAAAAATAGACTCACACAGGCTACACAGGGATGCTTCCACATTAAAAAAAAAAAAAAAAAAAAGCCTATCAAGACCACAGCAGACAACTGTTTCTCCTAAATTCATACAGAGAAATATAATTAAAATGAAGAGGCAGAGGAACCACTCATAATTCAAAGAACAAGAGAAATACCTTGAAAGAACAATAAAACAGACCTCTCCAGTTTATAAGATCCTGAGTTCAAAAAGAAGGGAATAAAAATACTTAAAGAATTAAGAAACAGATAGATTTCTATGCTAGAGATAGAAATGCAGATTACAGTAACAAGGAACTAGAAACTAGGAAGAGGAGCCAATTTAAATTAGAAAATTCATTTGCCGAGACGAAAGCTGAGCAAAGGCAATAAATAGCAAACTAAATAATGCAGAGGAGTGAAAAAGTGATCTGAAAGAGAGAATAATGGAAGTCACCTGATCAGAACAGCAAACAGAAAGACAAATGAAAAAATGAAAGCAGTATAAGAGGTCTATGAGATGATATAAAGCAAGTAAATCTACACGTAACATGGATCTCAGAAGGAAAAGAAAGAGAAAAGAGGATCAAAAATGTTTTTGAAGAAATTAGGGCTGAAAAATTCCAAAACCTAAAGAAGGAAGTAGATATCCAGGTACAGGAAGCACAGAGTGTCCCAGACAAGATGAACCCAAACAGACCTACATCAAGCCATATTATGATTAAAATGTCAAAATTTAAGCAGTGAATTCCTAAGGCAGCAAGAGTGAAAATGTTAGCTACAAGGGAACCCCCAGAAGGCTATCAGCTGATGTCTCTATGGAAATGTTGCAGGCCAGAAGGGAGTCAGAAGATTTATTTAATGTCCTGTAAGGGAAAAGCTTACCACCTAGTGTACTTTACCTGGTAAGATTATCATTTAGATTAGAAGGAGAGAGGACGAATTTCTCAGACAAGCAAAAACTAAAAAAGCACAGCAATACTAACCCTATCCTAAAGAAAAGATTGAGAGGTTTCCATTAAATGGAAAAGAAGAAAGAATCTATAGGAGAGAGAAAATCACAACTGAAAAACAAATCACTTAAATAAGTCATTACATAGATTAAAAAAATTATGAAAGTGATGATAACTACAATGAACAGCAAAAGAATAAACATGAAAATGTAAACGAGGACATCAAAATCATGAGATGTGGAGGAAGGGAGTAAGAAAATGTAGGGTTTTCTTTTTTCTTTTTAAGAATGTGTTTGAGCCTATATGACAACCAGCCTAAAGGGAGTAGATATAGTAAAGGGTTAATATACTTGAAAAACAGTGACCACAAATCCAAAACGTACAATAGATTCACAGACCCCAAAACAACAGAAAACCATCAAACCACAGAAGAAAAAAAGAAGAAATAAAAAATCAACAGCAAAACAAGGTTTTTGTATAAATATACCATAACTTCTTTATCCAGTCATCTGCTGATGGACATTTAGGTTGCTTCCATGTCTTGGCTATTGTGAATAGTGCTGCTCTGAATATTGGGGTGCATGTATTTTCTTGAAGTAGAGTTTTCTCTGGATATATGTCCAGGAATGGGATTGCTGATCACAGGGTAACTGTATTTTTAGTTTTTTAAGGAACTTCCTTACTAATCTCCATAGGCATCTTGTGGGCAGAGTGAAAAATAAATAAATAAAAACAAAAAAAAATGAATGCTATTTGCAGGAACATGATGGACTTAGAGATTATCATAACTAAGTGAAATAAGTCAGAGAGAGAAAGACCAATATCATATATTAGTTGTAAGTGATATTTAAAATTTGACGCAGACTTATTTACAAAACAGAAATAGACTCACAAACATAGAAAACGAACATGGTTATCAAAGGGAAAAGGCAGGTAGGGAGAGAGAAATTAGGAGTTGGGAATAGCACATATAAACTACTATATATAAAATAGATTAAAAAAATAAGATCCTACTATACAGCATAGGGATATTCAATATCTTTCAACAAATTATAATAGAAAAGAATTTGAAAAAGAATACACACACACACACACACACACATAAACACATATAACTGAATCAGTTTGCTGTTTAGCAGAAACTAACACAACATTATAAATTAACTATACTTTAAAAAAAAACACCAAAGTCATCAAAATAATTCATTGAGTTAGCTATGTTGTCTCTAGCACACTAAATATGTATATGTTTGTGTGTGTATGCACATACTATCTGCAGGATGTGGTCCAGAACTTTAATACATATGGAATGAATGGAAAGAATAAAGTTATTTTCCCAAGAAGGGGGTGGGGAAAACGTACTGAACTCACACATTTTGTTTTCCCTTAGAATTTTTAAGAGCTCTTTAGGAACCCGGAACTCTATGACATCAAGGTAGGGAGTCAGAAAGGAAATTTAATTTGAGTTAAAAAAAAAATTCTCAGTGGAATAATTTTAACAAAGGGATAAAAGAGAACTCAGGAGATAGTATAATGAGAAACAGTAATAACCCTTCCAGCAATCATGGCTTGATGGGTGAACATAACCTGAGATTAGAAGACCCACCAGGGAGCTGCAAAGTTACAGGACTGCTTGATGAAATAATTTAATACCTACTGGCTCCAATAAACAGCATGTACAAAGAATGCTCAGTGACCTGGCAGTCCTGCTAACCCAGAACACGAGGGAATCTGCTTGAGGCAGTGGTAGGTTTTGTATTCCCAAAGATTGCCCACAAGCCCCTCTTTATTCCTCTTACTATTGGCTTTGGCTTTGTTCTGTGTCCAGGTGTTCCTCCATCCCTGATGCCATTGTCTGAAATCTCAGGACTAAGATAAAAAATGACACATAAAATAAATAAAAATAAACTAGATACTATTAAAATTATTATTAGCACCTTGAATTTGCATCAGAGTTTATAGATTCCCCATTCATTTTGTCTGTCAATCCTCATACCAAATCTAGAAGTAGTTTTTGCAAACAGGTATTAAAAATAACAAGAATAATAACAACAATTAATTTGTTACAATAAAAATATTATAACCAGTGTAATTATATGTTTGCTCTGTGCCAGACTGTTTATACATTCATTAAGTTTTTAAATCTCACAACACTCATGTAAGAATGAGGAATCAAGGCTTAGGGAGCATAGGCAACACACTACGTGTTGTACAGTTACTCCATGGTGGAACCAGCAATTGAATCCAGGGCATCTGTCTGCGGGCCAGTGATCTTAAGTATCAGCTGTCTTCCCTTGAGACAGTATAATGGTTAGTGTCCGTCCCTGATGTACACACCTGTAAAACTCCAGTTTCTCCGTCCCACTACTCCAATCTGAAATGCTAAGGGTCAGTTTTCCGCAAACTGGGTAATAGGAGTCGGCAGCCTTATCAACCTTCCCTGAATTCCTCTAGCCTAGAGCAAGTCCTAGGAGCACAGGGCCCTAAAACATCGCAGACTTCTTCCAGGCAAACAGGGCGCAAGATAAATTGTCCCCAACGTGATACCCGGCTCTCCAGCCCTCTGCAGGATGAAAGCATGAGCTGCCAGAACTAATCTTTGATTTATTTACATTAAAGCCCAAGATAAGCCCAGATAAACTCCACACCTGTCTTTCCCATCGTGGGAGCAGCGCAGTACAGAGTGAGAATGTAATTCCATGTTCCATTGTTGGATGTCTCCTTAAAATACCAGCAGTTGGGCCAATTAGTTCCAGTTGTTCAGATGGAATTAGATCCCTATCTGGTACCCATCAGAGTGAAACCAGTAATTCATTTCACATAGGCACTACAGTGCCATCAGATAGTAATGCCTTTTAGTTACTGCCAACTTGGGGCATTTTTGAAATAGTGACCTCAAGATTTAAGCTGCACAATTCCATTATCTATCCTCAAGCCAGCCAGAGCTGAATTTTTGAAATACCCTATTAAGTTTTCTGCTCTGATAAAAATTCAGAGGCCCTTTTCATATTAATCTTCCCATGGCAAATGAAATTTGCTGAGTAGTAGGTTTAATTTGCCTCTATTTATGTATTACTGTATTTTGGAAAAAAAATAATTGCTCTCAGTATCACTTTTTCAGCATTACTAGAAAAGCTTTATAAAAATTTAAGTCCTTTCTCTAATTTATTTCATTGTTTAGACTCCACACAGTAAATAGCTTATTCTTCACCTTTCAATCACCTTGGCATTCTAATTAAAATATAATTACCATTCAAAGGGTATTAATCCTCAAGTTTTGGTAATTGTCTATGTCGGGTTATTAGATATATTTTTAAAAAGAGGCTAAAGTAATCTAAAATATTCAGTTAAAAAAATGCCCTCTACATATTTACTTGGGAGGTATATCCTAGCATATTTTATTATTTCCCCAAGGCAACTTCTCCATTTTAATTATGTAATGAAATTGAGAAGGAGTATAAAGGAGAGAGCTCCCTGTGGAATTTGTAATAATGAAATATAAATGTTTTCACTGTGGTAGATTTGTAGGAAATCTATAGGATCTTGAAGTAAAAGAAAATTGATGGCTCATATTTCTATCAAAAATGAACAAGGAAAAATAAATCCCTTTTAATATTAGAAGAGAGACTAATATTTCAAGCTCACATCCCTTGCTCCCCATACCCCACCCCCATATACACGTACAGCTTTTTTCACGATTTGGAACCTGTACATGTTATTACCTTGTTTGGTGGATGATTTGGAACTTTTGAGAATGTTTTTTTTTTAACTTTTTTCTTTGATTTATAATCATTTTACAATGTTGTGTCAAATTCCAGTATAGAGCACAATTTTTCAGTTATACATGAACATGTATATATTCATTGTCACATTTTTTTCTCTGTAAGCTACCATAAGATCTTGTATGTATTTCCCTGTGCTATACAGTATAATCTTGTTTATCTATTCTACAGTTTTGAAATCCCAGTCTATCTCTTCCCACCCCCCACCCCCTTGGCATCCACAAGTTTATATTCTACGTCTGTAAGTCTATTTCTCTTTTGTATTTATGCTTAGTTTGTTTGTCTTTTTAGATTCCACATATGAGCGATCTCATATGGTATTTTTCTTTCTGTCTTACTTCACTTAGAATGACATTCTCCAGGAACATCCATGTTGCTGCAAATGGCATTATGTTGTCAGTTTTTATGGTTGAGTAGTATTCCATTGTATAAATATACCACCTCTTCTTTATCCAGTCACCTGTTGATGGACATTTAGGCTGTTTCCATGTTTTGGCTATTGTAAATAGTGCTGCTATGAACATTGGGGTGCAGGTGTCATCCTGAAGTAGAGTTCCTTCTGGATATATGCCCAGGAGCGGGATTCCTGGGTCACATGGTAAGTCTATTCCAAGTCTTTTGAGGAATCTCCACACTGTTTTCCACAGTGGCTACACCAAACTGCATTCCTACCAGCAGTGAAGGAGGGTTCCCTTTTCTCCACAGCCTCTCCAGCATTTGTCATTTGTGGATTTTTGAATGATGGCCATTCTGACTGGTGTGAGGTGATACCTCATTGTAGTTTTGATTTGCATTTCTCTGATAATTAGTGATACTGAGCATTTTTTCATGTGCCTTTTGATCATTTGTATGTCTTCCTTGGAGAATTGCTTGTTTAGGTCTTCTGCCCATTTTTGGATTGGGTTGTTTGTTTCTTTCTTATTAAGTCATATGAGCTGCTTATATATTCTGGAGATCAAGCCTTGGTCGGTTTCATTTGCAAAAATTTTCTCCCATTCCGTAGGTTGTCTTTTTGTTTTACTTATGGTTTCCTTTGCTGTGCAGAAGCTTCTAAGTTTAATTAGGTCCCATTTGTTTATTCTTGCTTTTATTTCTTCTAGGAGAAAATTTTTGAGATGTATGTCAGATAATGTTTTGCCTATGGTTTCCTCTAGGAGGTTTATTGTATCTTGTCTTATGTTTAAGTCTTTGATCCATCTTGAGTTGATTTTTGTGTATGCCATAAGGGAGTGTTCTAGCGTCAATGTTTTACGTGCTGCTGTCCAGTTTTCCCAACACCATTTGCTGAAGAGACTGTCTTTATTCCATTGTATATTCTTACCTCCTTTCTCGAAGATGAGTTGACCAAAAGTTTGTGGGTTCATTTCTGGGCTCTCTATTCTGTTCCATTGGTCTTCATGTCTGTTTCTATACCAGTACCATGCTGTCTTGATGACTGTAGCTCTATAGTATTGTCTGAAGTCTGGGAGAGTTATTCCTCCAGCCTGTTTCTTTCTCTTCAGTAATGCTTTGGCAATTCTAGGTCTTTGATGGTTCCATATAAATTTTATTATGATTTGTTCTAGTTCTGTGAAATATGTCCTGGGTAATTTGATAGGGATTGCATTAAATCTGTAGATTGCCTTGGGCAGTGTGACCATTTTAACAATATTGATTCTTCCAATCCAAGAGCATGGGGTATCTTTCCACTTTTTAAAGTCTTCTTTAATTTCCTTCATCAGTGGTTTATAGTTTTCTGTGTATAATTCTTTCACCTCCTTGGTTAGATTTATTCCTAGATATTTTATTACTTTGGGTGCCATTTTAAAGGGGATTGTTTCTTTACTTTCTTTTTCATTTGATTCATCATTAGTGTAAAGAAATGCCACTGATTTTTGAACATTAATCTTGTAGCCTGCTACCTTGCTGAATTCTTCGATCAGCTCTAGTAGCTTTTGTGTGGACCTTTTAGGGTTTTCTATATATAGTAACATGTCATCGGCATATAGTGGCATTTTTACCTCTTCTTTTCCAATTTGTATCCCTTTTACTTCTCTCTCTTGTCTGATTGCTGTGGCTAGGACTTCCAAGACTATGTTGAATAGGAGTGGTGATAGTGGGTATCCTTGTCTTGTCCCAGATTTTAGTGGGAAGCTTTTGAGTTTTTCACCATTGAGTACTATGCTGGCCGTAGGTTTGTCATATATAGCTTTTATTATGTTGAGATATGTTCTCTCTATACCCACTTTGGTGAGAGTTTTTAATCATAAATGGGTGTTGAATTTTATCAAATGCTTTTTCTGCATCTATTGAGATGATCATATGGCTTTTGTCCTTTCTCTTGTTGATGTGATGTATTACACTGATTGATTTGCGTATGTTGAGAGAATGTTAGTTTTCTGTTTTATTTTTCTTATTGAAGTCAGTTAAGATGCTTACAGAAGAGAAGCGATGTCTAGGTCATGCTTAAACAATGTACAGTGCCTCAGTATTAGCAGCTTCTAACCTCAAACGTTTATTTCTTCTTCTTCTGCAGCCCGTTTTGGATTGACTTGGACTCAGTGTCCTCTCTTCCCACTCTAGAAATCAGGATGACTAAGCAGCTCCCCTTCAAATATTACAGGCTTCCTTAGTGAGAACTAACACACAAATGATTAAAAACTTCAGTCCAGCTGGGGCACATATCATTTCTTCCCACAATGCAAAACAATTCACATGGTTTCATCTACTCCTTAGGGGAGCAGGAAATGCTATCCTGCTATGTGCCCAAAAGCAGAGAGCTGGACATATCTGAGAGCATCACTAATGACTACCCCAAAGAGTACCTGGTATATATCACTATAACAACATAGTACTTAGCAAGATTATGATTACATTGTTTTACATAAGTCTTGAGATCAGGATCTTTATTCAGTGTCCAAGATGGTCTTCAAAGTCCCCTCAGCTTATTTAAATTTTAAACAGGTTTCTTTCTGACTATATGCCCCTATCATTCCTTTTCTTAGAGCATTTACTCTATAAATTAATGTGAAAATATATAATTTTTTAGTTAAAAAATTTTTATTATAGTATAGGCAGTTTACAATGTTGTGTCAATTTCTGGTGTACAGCACAATACTTCAGTCATATAGGAACATACATATATTTGTTTTCATGTTATTTTTCTTCATAGGTTACTACAAGATATTGAATATTTACACACCTGTGTAACTCCAATTCCTCTGTCCTATATTGTGCTATACAGTATAAACTTGTTGTTTATCTATTTTATGTATATTAGTTAGTATCTGCAAATCTAGAACCCTATAAGTTACTTTTAATTTGTATTGTAAATTCTTTCTTGACTCCTTCTCCCAGCCTCTTGTCAGCTTTAAAACCCAGGAATGTCCTTTTCAGGGATCTGGCAGACATCCCATGAAATGTAGGAAGAAATATAGTGCCTCTGCCCCCAGTCTTTGTGGGAGGATGGGTTCCTAACTCCCATATGCACTGACTAGCAAACACAGATGGCCTAACCACACTGACCAACCTTTCTCCAAATGATCATCAATACTTTTCTGCTAGCTTGCCCCTGAGCTTCAATTTCCCTGGCTCTTTGTTTCAGGGGAGTTGAGTTTATTATCTCTCCTCTTCTGCAGTAGTCTTAGATAAAGTCTTTTTTCTCTATTTAACTCTGTCTGGTACAATTCTTCAACTTCAACAATCCTTTACTGAGCATCTGTGGTACAGAAGGCCCCATGCTAACTTTGGGAACATATGATAAAAATCATAGCTGATAGTTAGAGAACACATAATACCTTGCATGGCATACACAGTGGGTACTTTACTGCATTTCTCAATCTTCAGAAGAATCCCATGAGGCATTTACAATTATATTATTTGTGTTATACATGTGGAAAGTGAGGTACACAGGGTTTAGTTAAACAACTGCCTAAGGTTATCCAGTCAGGAGGTGACATGGCCAGAAGTCCTATTTGAATACAGTGAAAAAATGATTAATCCTATCCATTGTAGACTCAGAGTTTATTAGAATAGACATTTTTAAAAAGAAGGGCTTTAAATAAGACATGTATGATCAAGATGCTGTGAAAATAACTTATCTAATAGAATCAAAGGAAAAGAAAGTCTAGAGAAAGATATCCAGAGGGGGAAATATTTCATCTGGATCTTGAACATAGCCTGTAATTCTCTTCCACTGTTCGAGATAAGGGAACAGCTCATTCAAAGACAAGGAGTCTCAAAAAGTCACAGTGCTTTTGGAAAATAAGTAGTTTAGTACAGCCTAGATGAAGGAATTGGGGAAGAATCTATAAATTACTTCTGTTTTGTTTTTTTTTTGTTGTTGTTTACTATACTATGTACTGAGTACCTTTTTTTGTGCCTGACACTTTCATGTCTTCTCTTCCACATTATTTAAAGTGCCTACTGTGTGCATGAGAGCATTTATAGGTTCTGAAGATAGAGCAGAAACCAAGCAGGCATTATTTTTGCATTCTTGATTATAAAGAGAAAAACAGAAGGCATATGAATTTAAAGAATAGAAATTAGCTGATTGCAATGGTACGTATAATAAAAATGTAGTAGGGTAAAGGAGTAGATTGGTAACAAGTAGAAAAAATTTTGTTTTCTGTAGGGTGGACAATGGAATATAGGGTGTCTCTATGAATGGGGCATATTAGAAGTGACATGAATGGTATGAAGGATCAAAGTAGGGATCAGCACGTGTGAAGGTACTCTGGTGGAAATGAGCACACTTGAGCCTGTTGGAAAAATAGCAAGAAACACTAGGTGCCTAGAAATGTGGCCAGCATGGTAAAGTCAGAAATGAACAGAAGGCAGATCATATTAGACATGGGGTTAGCATAAACAAAATGGATTTTATTTTAATTGTAATATGAAAACATTGCCAGGTTTTGAGTAGGATGGTGACGTGACTGAATTTAATGAAATAATGGTAACTGTGGTTGTGAATAAAGGGAGAAAGCGTATCTAGTGTCAAGAACTGAAATAAGGACATTAATTGGGAAGCTGTGTCAGTGAACCAGGCGGAAGATGATGGTGGCTTGGATGGGGCACAGAACCAGGGGAAATTGGTGAGATTTGGAATACATTTTGAACTAACAGGAATAGCACAGGGACTGGATATAGTGTGAGATTAAAAGAGAGGAATCAAGACAATATTTTTGCCTCAATTATGGTCCTGTTTTCTGAGATGCTAAATAATTCAGAGATGAACAATGTGTAGTAATAAAATCCAAAAGTCTGGGTTTGGATATATTAATTTGGGGGGAGATATATCAGTTATATGATACTTATTAAGTATCCACAATGAGATTTCATATACTAAGTTAAATATTTAGTCTAAAGCTTGAGGGAGTCACCAGGATAGTAATGTTATTTAAGACCGTGAGACTAAATGAGGCAATATAAGAGGTTAATACAGAGAGAAAAGAAAATAGGATTTATTCTTGGCCCTATTTTCTACTTAGTTTCAAAGTACTATTCCAAATACTTTGAAGAAATGTTAAATGAGATAATAAATGTGTACTTACTCAATCATTGCAAAACTCTAGATGATCAATAATGTTATTATCCATATTGTATGAAGAAGAAAATTTCAACTCATAGAAATTAAGTAAGTCAAACAAGGTTGCACAACCATCACAGGCTAGGGTGCAAAACCAGATCTGACATTTCTCAAAGCTAGCTTTCTAGCTGTCCTACTCAAAGAATCTTAAATGATCAGTAACAACATCAATATTCTAAGGACAGAGGCTTACCTGAATGGTAGTGGAGCATCTGTCTTCACCAGGTAGCACACCAGATTCTGGGGAATTCCACAGTGTCTAGATCCAAGATGATGCCTTGGTGTTCTGCCACCTTCCTGCAACCTTCAGATCCCTTAGCACCCAAGACCCACTTCTGTACCCTCTATTAGCCCTCTTACCTCACTTTACAGATATTGACTCTTTTCTGTTCTTTCTTTGATTGTTCATTTCCGTGATATCCCAATTGTAAGCCAAACATGTGGCTCATTCTCTGCCTTGAATTAGTACTTGCTAAGTCAAAAAAATGAATGTTTCCTTTTACTATGCAATTTTTCTCTTCACTTAATATGTTAGAAACCCCTGCTTCCCTGTTTCTTTTTCCTACTATAAGATCTTTGTAGGAAATTAACCTTGATTGCTGTTAGTAGGCCAGCTCACCCATCTGGAATTTGACTTTCACTGAGCTCATTTGTCTCCGACAATGGGAGGAAACTATAATTCTCTCTCTAGATCTTGGACTCTCAAAGAAAAGACAGCCCATTACCTTCCTGGTTTGTAAAAATACACATTCTCAGAGGTTCACCCCCAAAAGATTTGGAATTAGAAAGTCTTTAAGGAGCACCAGGTAATCATTAAGCACTATAAGATTGAAAAACCTATACCCTATCCTCTGGCATTTGCTTAAAAGTTCCTGATAATCCCCACTTTGTGTTGATTGGGGAAAAATTTGCCCGTAGCCACTTCTCTAAAGCACAAACTCGGGGTTGACATAGTTAGACCTGAAATTCAGCTGCTATTCTTACTAGAGGTACAACCACCTATGAATCTTTTAACCTTTCTAGGTTTATTCCATTCCTTTGAAATAAATTACCTCCTATTCTCTCAACATTTAAAGATAGTTATTACTTTGTCCTTTATAAAGATTGAACAATGTGCTTAACATGTAAAGCACTCAGTAAATGGTAGAGATCATCATAGATTTTGTTTATTAGTAGTAATAATAGCTTATATGGCCCGGCCAGGAAGGCAGACATGTGATATTCCTAGAGGTGCCCAGAACAATCTATCTCGTGAACAAGTCTTTTCTTTAGTTGGTTATACTGATCATCATACTGCCCCTCGTAGGCTTTAAGTTCTAAGCAGGATCATACAACATTGCTAAGGGATAAATGAAATAAAGGTGTAAATAGTTTACTAGAATGTAAGAAAAGGCTTAGCTTTAAGTGGTAGTTGAAGAATTACTTGGCTGCCTTTGACTTGGGGAGGCACACTCATTAAGCCCTGTACTGTTTCTGTAACAACCACGACTATATCCAGGTGGACTATAAAAAAAAGTGGTTTTCAAGATTCTTGCTCTAGCACAACCTGAGGAATTGGAAATAGACTCTGGGTCAAGTAAGTGCAGTTTTATCTTTTGGAAACCTACATGGAGTTGGGGCATCTGTGCAAAATGGCAGAGTAAGCCCAGTGATCATGAACTTCTGAAATGATGAGAAAACACCTTCCTCTCTCCTCTCCGCACCCTGCACACAGTGGTGAATCCTGTCATTCTTACTAAGCAATCTCCATGGCTTAACTTCCCATAGGATTCAGGAGACAGTGGAAGGCAGCACTCGGATATGCCTTCTGGTTTATTTGTACCTAGTCTTTCTTCTTTATTTATAAGTGAATTTGTTTGGAGAAAAAGAATCTTTTAAAAGTTTTGTCTTTGGAACTTTGGAATTAAGAGTTTAACAAGAAAAACATGTTTACCCAAAGCGTTCTGAGAGAGCTTAGCAAGAAAAGGCTTAAATTTCACAAATGAAAAGTAAAGTAAAAATGGTAGTCAGACATTAGACTACATATCAGATCCAAGGGAAAGAGTTAAACGATAAGATTAGATTAAGAATAGGGGGCAAGGTATGTTAAGCCATTATACAATAGTGCAGATTGCTTAAGACTGAGGCTATTGGGAGAACCTCACAGAAACCTGCCACATGTGCTTAGAGATAAAAATACTATCTAACCATTTTCAAGACTCAGTTGTCTACTAGGCACTGCTTTGATACAATATCTCATTTAATATCAAGGGTGTCTTAAGATATTTGGGAAACAGGCACAGAGAGGCAAATTCAGTTGTTCGTAGTCCCAAGTCTGTCTTTGGAGACTTGCTGTTTAATAGAATTATCTGTGGTCATGGAAATATTTATGATCTGTTCTGTTCGGTACAGTAGCCCCAAGTCTCCTGTGGCTATTAATCACATGTATGCAGCTGCTGTAACTGAAGAAACAGTTACACGTGACAAATGGCTTTTATATTGGACAGTACAGCTCCAGAGACCAAGGACTTCCCAAAATGTCAGGACCCACAAAACAGGAAATACAGAAGGAATGATTATATATATAGATACACACATACACATACATACATATATATACATTGTGTGTGTGTGTATATATGTATTTAGAATTCTCCTTAAGTTTAGTGGACCTGAGAAAAGGCTAAAATGAGATGGCGCTGAGGAGGTCAGCAGAAGATTGTGCGAGCTAGCTGGAAGGTAGAGGGAGTAACTGCTTTTCCTGAGCATATTCTTCAACAATGGGAACTTTCAACTATGTATTTATTTAGTTTAGTTTATGCATTATTAAGGATAACACTGGCTACTGTAACAAATGCCTCAAAAATATTTATTTGTTCAAACATGGAAAAAAAGTTTACTTTTCTTCACCTAAAATAAAAATGAGCAGGCAACTCTGCTCCAAGTGGTAAACTGAGGGAGCCTGGCCCCTTCTTTCTCGTGGCTTTGCTGCTTTCAGAAAGACACATGGATTACATTGTCTTATACTCAGGAGGGGAATCGAGAACATCAAGGATCCATGGACTGTTTAATTTTGTGAGCCATTCCTGGGTATAGTGAGCATCAATTCTGCTTAAATAAGATGGTCTTGTCACCTGATGACCAGAGTAGCTGACAAAAGTAGGTGAGCAGTAGATCCAAAGAAAAAATAACATGGATTTGGCTCACAGCTATATTCTCAGCCAGTGGTAGCTGGGAATTAAACCTATGATGAAATAATATTAGGCCAGGTTGTTTGACACACACACAAAAAGAAAATGTATTTTTGGGCCAAAACACCTAAGAAGAGATCATCATCACATTTTACCTATTTTATGTGATCACTCTGCGTTCCAGAATTTCCAGGTTCCCAATGTATTCCTTTTGATATTAGAGTTTGCAATTTTGGTACCTGTAGGCCAAGATACTGACTGCATAAGATTAGGACAAAAAGCACATACTTTGGTGCTCAGTACGCTGAACCAGACTGGGGCCTGTGAGTGATGCAGAGTGTGATGAAAGATTAAGAAATAAAGGTGGCTGTTGAAGTAACCGTGGGCAACCTGCACTAGACATACTGCTGTACATTTGCTTCATTTACCATCATGCCCTCAAGAACATTCTTAAAAAAATTTTATTCCCAGTGCTTGGATAATACTTTCCATTTGGCAAATGTTACTCAACAAGATCTTGGAGGACAAATCACCTTAAAATGCTCTTGGGATGTTGAACAAAGACTCAGCCACAGTCCGAGAGAAATAACAAATAAAACAGAGTCACAGATGCTCAGAGCTGGGGGAGAGTGGGAATCTTCTATTTTAATACAAACATACATACTCACACACAGTACTAGAGTGTAATTGTTAGGAGCAGAGTTTTTACAACCAGAATTTAGTTTCACATTTTAGTACAACTATTACTGTGTAACCTTGGAAATATTACTTAGTCTCAGTTTTCTCATGTGTAGAGGCAGACTAAGAACCCTCCCACACTTTGCTATTTTGACAGTTAAATGAGTTAATATGTGAACAACACCAAGAATCTGATGGTTGTATGTTCTATGCATGTCATTATCTTTAGTAGCTTTGGATTACAGGTGAGGGACATCAAGTCCCCAGAGTTTGAATTACTAAGCCCAAACAGCAAGACCTTTCCAAGTTATTTTGTGAAGCCTAGCACCTCCTGAGATATACAAGGTTAAGACTGTCACGTGTGAACTTAGACTTTTTGAGTTTGCATCCTGGCTCTTAACCTGCTAACCGTGTGCTAGAAAAGTTAATTTTTAGCTCCTCTAAAATTCAGTTTTCTCATGTGTAAAATGGAAAGTGTAACGGTGGCTCATTCCCAAGATCGTTTTGAGATTAGAATGACGTTTTTTAGAACACTTCTCAATACCCGGCACAAAACCAGCACTCAGGAAATAGCATCGAGAAGGAGGAGGATGATGATGATGACAATTACATGCTGATCGTTCTGCTACTTCATTCTTATCATGTAAAAATTATTTCCATTAAGCAAATGGTTTAAAATGTTGGCTAAGCAATTCCATTTCCTAATAGAAAGAAAAAATGTATGATAATATTTTTACTCTATTGCTAGTGTTTTAGACTGTCACTAATTGTTATATATATTTTTAACAATTCAATTTTACACCACTGAAAGGAAAAGAGAAAATTAAATCAGTATCACTACATGCTTTAAACAATAAACATCTAGAAAGTCATTTCAGAACATGCTGACTTTCAATAATTAATAACTCATTGATAGAAACAGGGGTTAGTATATTACAACTGAGTCCTCAGCCATATTTCAGGCACATAACTAATATTTAAATATAATGTATTATGCTCCTGACATTTGTGCAGACAACTCATGAACTAGAGCCTATGATTTATTCACATCTGTTATAACACATTCTGATAATTTATTTGGAAGAAAGAAATCTGCATTAATCATTTATTAATTATTAATAAAATATAAGCACTGCATTAGAGAACTGCTGTTCAAAAATAACCTTTTCTTCTTGAAGCCAAGGACCTATTTAATTTCACCTTGAATTTTGTAAAGATTAATTGCCTTTTCAAGTGTTGTCCTCTGATTTGACCCTGTAAGATTTGGGGGGAACACTTTTCACATACAGATAGAAATGTCTGTTAGGATTTGAACTGCCCCCTAAGAATGCTCTGCTGACATCCTCCCCCCCAGCAGTTCAGAATGTGAACTTATTTGTGAATAGAATTGTGCAGATATTAAAGTTAAGATGAAGTTGTAGAGTAGGGTAGGTCCCTATTCCAATATGACTGGTGCCCTTACAAGTATTCAGCTCATGTGAAGACACAGAGACATAGGGAGAAGGCCAAGTGGAGACAGAGGCAGACATTGGAGTGATACATTTACAAGACATCAGCAGAAGCTATAAAGAAGACATGGAGGTGAATCGCCCACAGACCCTTCAGGGGAAAAAAAAAAAAAAAAAACCAACCCTGACAACACCTTGATTTCAGACTTCTAGCTTTCAGAACTGAGAGAGAACGCATTTCTGTTGTTTGAAGCCACCCAGTTTGTGCTATAGCAGTCCTAGGAAATGAATGCAGTGTGCTTTTCCTATCCTTGCCAGTATGCCTATAAAAGTCTGCAAAGATTTTATCGAAAAGACCTTCTGTGCTGTGGTTAGAGAACCCTGAGTAAAAATCCCCAACTCCTGACGTTCAATAGCTATGTGTTGCAGTTTGTTTGGTAAATGTATCTGAACCTCTGCATCTTCATCTGTGAAACAGAAAATCATATCATCCTTGTAGAATTATATATAACCTTGACAGTTTACATATATCGCTTCATTTAATTCTATGTTCACATTTTTTTTTTAATGGAGACACTGGGAATTGAACCCCGGACCTTGTGCATGCTAAGTATGCACTGTACCACTGAGCTATACCCACCCACCCCTATGTTTTCTTTTTAATAAAGGTTTTCTGGTGGTAAGGGTAGTGACATATTACCAACAGTACTAAGTAGTACTTGGTGAAGTAGTACTAAGGTACTTAGCTTCTTTGTATTTATCTCAAAGAGATAGCAATGATGGTTATGAGAAATGTCCTTGTCACAGAGGGTAGGGTTTACTCATCTTATGAATTTAATCTGTTACTAATCAACTTGAAGACTTCAGTTCAATATTCCTGGTTTGTTTTTGCTTTTCCCATCCAATCAAGACATTTTCAAACTTTGAGCAACTAAAATAATTGTTCAAGCCCTTTGAAGTGAATGTCAGTCAGAAGAAAGCTTAGAGTGGGGAGGATGCTGTTGGCCTGTTGATACAAGACAAATGCCACTCTAGGCACCTCAGGGACTAATTTGATGACTATCAGTTTGCAGTGGTGAAACTGTACCATTACCTACATCTCTCTTATTTACATCATCTTATATCTGGAAAAGGAGAGCGGGAGATGGAAATAAGGAGAAATCCAGGTAAAGAAAGAAGAACTGAAGAAGGAAATGAGAAAAAGAACAATTAGAATTGTGCAGGTGTGTTCACTCACCTTTGTAACCCTCAAACTAAGATTCTGGATCTATTTTCCTCTTTTTCTCAGGATTTCAGAGCCCTTGTAATATTTACATCTTACTCTGATGACAATGATTTAACCATTTCAAGATACAATACGTATTTTTCATGAAACCCAGCACCTAAACTCATCTTTCCTTAAAAAGGAGTTATTTCAGCTCAGTGCTGAAGGGAAAATTAACTTTGTAGGTTTTGTTGAGTAAAGTATATCCAATCCTTATTATGAAGGAATTTATGGAATTTTCATAGTATGAAAAGTAGAGTAGGAGAAGGCAGAAAAATGACTCCATTTCCTAAATCCTCAAACCTGTGTATATATTACCTTGGTGAAAGGGACTTTGAAAATATGGTTGGAGTATGGACCTTCAGATGAGGAGATTATCCTTGATTATCATGGTGGGCCAAATTTAATCAAATAAGCAATTTAAAGTTACGAAAATTCTTTGGCTGTGGTCAGGGATATTTAACAAAAAAAGAAGGGTCAGAGGAGGATGTGACTTGAGAAGGACTTGACCCAGTATCACTGGCTTTGAAGAGGGAGAAAAGGAGCTATGAGTCAAGGCATGTGGTGGCTTCTAGAAGTCGAGAATGGTCCTTGAGTGACAGCCAAGAAGGAAACATGGGTCTCAGTCACACAACTGCAAGAAGTTGAAATCTGTCAACAGCCCAAGGAGCAGGAAACGTATTATCTCCTTTAGAACCTCCAGAAAGAATACATGACTGATTTCAGCCCATTCTGGACTTCTGACCTAACAGAATTCTATGATAATTTATTCGTATTCTTTAAGTCACTAATGTGTAGTAGGTTTATAGATGCTATAGAAAACTAACACAGTACAATTGACTATAAATGATTATCATATTATGGAGCGATATTAGGTCTTTGCTGCTCTGTATGATATAATCTACTTCTGTGTATTGATAAATCAATTAATTACATAAATTTTTATCAAGCGTCTGTTATATTCGAGGGTATGTACCAGTTGCTGAGATAGAAGAGCTGAGAGAGCAGATGTTCCTATAGATTAAATTTTCAGACAAAGATCACTGAATGTAAGGATGTTTTCATTCCTGTGAGTAATCAAGGGGCTAAATCTGGAGGTATAAGAAATTTTTATAGTTAAGAAAACTGAGAACCAGATTTAATCTGATCCATGACATGTTTAAATCATGTTTGGAGGAGTAGATTAGGTAATGCCACATAGTGAATTTCAACTTGGATTCTTCAGCTATCTTAGGGTCTTTGTATATTTAGTCATGATAAATATCATAGAGGCTAAATTAATGGTCAGCTATTTTTCTTCTTCAGCTACTGTTCAATCTAAGGAAAAATGGTCTTTTTTGTTTTTGAGTGCTCACTCTCATTACCATTCACATCTAATATTTTTGCTAGGTTGAGTGAACTCTTGTTTATTAAATATCTCTTAAAAGGGCTAATATATTCTCTATCCACAGTGCCACTGTCCTGATTCAAGTCTCCATGATCTCTTGCAGGGATTTCTGCAGCACCCTTATGATGGGCCTTCCTACCAAAAAATGCTGTTCCTCCCCATGTATACAGTTCAATATATTGTCCATATAATGGTCCATATTTAATGTTACTAAAGCAGACTTAATTCTGCCACTCTCCTGATAAAAGTCTTCATATATTTTTACATTTCACTTTCCCTAATAGTGCTTTCAAGACTCCCGTAGACTTGGTTACTGTCTTATCTCTTCACAAAAATCCCACGTCACTCTCTGCTTTACACGCTACGTACTCTCTCACTTACTTGAAGATACCACATATTACATTTCAAGTCTTTGCACTCCATGCTTTTTCTGCTAGGAATGCTTTTCCTCACCTGTTTGGATTGCATCTTTCTTACCCATCCTTTGTCAGCCAAGTGTAAAGACGTTTTCCTTAGTAGCAGTTTCCTCATCAAATAGATCAAGTTTAATTATCTTTGTTGTGTGTTTCCACAGCTTCCTCTTTTATGGGAATCTTCATACTACATTGTATTTAATTTTCCAAATTAATAGAAGATCCTCTCTTAGATGATAATTCAGTTGTAGGATGATTCAAAGTACCTCTACTCTGTAAATAAAGATGTATGGAGATCCACGTGGCTTGCTTTCTTATTGTTTGGCCATTTTTTGGTCTTGTGTATTTTTAAGTGGAAAATACTCCAGCTGCGTATCTTTATGTTGAAGTTTCTCAAATTACTTGTTTCCTGACATTTGTCAAATTACTTTTTGAAATCTATTAGCTTCATTGAGGAGTGTCCATAGAAACAATAATCTTTGAATGCTTCTTTGTTTATGACAGCTTTGCAGTGGTCTTTATTCTTGGAGATCAGTTGGGATGGACATAAAATTCTTGCTTTACACTTTTATTCTTTCAGTACCTTAAATATATTACTCTAACTTCTCTTGAAATAGGGTTTTTTTTTTTAATATTCTGCTATCAGTCTTACTTTCTCTTTCCCTGAAGTGATTTGAACTTTTTGCTTGAATAAACAGAGGATATTCTATTTCTTCAAATTTAGTAATTCTACTACAATATGTCTTACTAAAATCACCACATTGTGTCCATTTTTCCCAGTTGCCCTTTCATTGTGAAAGTTTATATTTTAATTTGGGAAAGTTTCCTTGGGCTGCATATAATAGCACTGATTATATGTATCTGTTTGTGTTCCATTGCTTTGGTTTTCTTTTTCTGTGTTTGCCATTATAACATTGATTATCTTTGCTTTTCCTCTGTATCCTTTTTTTTTTTCAAATTCTTTTTTTTTATCATTTTTCTCACTTACATCTATAATTTTCATTTTCTCCTCTCCATTATCTATTTTGTTTATGAGATTCTCTGTGCTATCTGTACATTCATGGCTTCCAATTTAGCCCTTATTTCCATTTTTTTCTTTTATTTTTCATCTTTCTTGAACTTTTTCAGCTCTCTTTTCATCGCCTACTATTTCCTTTTGTCTTTTATTTAGTAACTTTTCTAATTTTGATTTTTCTAATTTTGATTTATTTTTATTTAGCTTATTACAAAATGTGTCATTGCCTGAGACCATTGTTTTCTGGTATTTCTTCAGTTTGTACATGTCTTTATTTAGATTGTTACATGTTTTTTTCAGATACTATCTTAATGTTGAGTTGAGGCACAATCCTTTCTTTGCTGTTTCTGTAAAAACTGCATGTACTTCCCTTCTGAATAAGATAAATAGTAATCCAATTTACCATTCCCCTCTTTGGAAAAAAACAGTAAAATTTATATACACTATGTTATATAAAACAGTTGCACATCAAAAGACTGTAGATGAATATGTCAATGAGCTTGATTTTAGTGGTCATTTCACAACGTATACCTATGTCAAATCATCACATTGTGTACCTTAAATATATATAATTTTTATTTGTCAATTATACCTCAATATAGCTGAAAAAATTCATTTAAAATGTTGTAATAGGAATACTAATGTTAAATGTCATATGAATATGTAGTCATAGAATATGTTCTAAAGCAACTAATAGGCTGTTTGGAAACAAATCGTATTTTTAACAAATATTCTCTTTTGAAACTAGTGTAGTATTATCTTTGAATACCTGCTACAAAGGCATTTCAGAATACTGCTGAAAATATCTGAGGGCTAGACTTTTGCTTAATATTAAACATAAGTCAGTAATAAAAACATATTCCTTAAAAGTACATATATTGACCATTAGGTAGTGAAGGACAGTGTAGTGTTCCTCAAGAATCAGGAAACAAATAAACTGAGCCTTGCACTGGCCAGAGTTTACTGACCAAAGTGAGCTTCCAGGCCATGTATAAGATAAAGGAGAGACCAGGAAGAATCTAGAGAAATTCCTGATACGAAACGGTGGAGCAGAAAATCTAAGGAGGCCAGAGTGACTAGAATTTTCAGAAAAGAATACTGGATAAGTAAAGCCACACTTAGAGAGAAAGGTGGATATTTGCAGGGGGTCTCCTTCAAATCTTACTGGAAATTTAGTCATGAATGCATGTATAGAAATTACCTAGGGCCAGGGCAAGAATGATCTGAAAGTATTAGAGAAAACAAAATCCTTGATGCTCCCACCTAGCTAGAAGTATTTTCTGTTTCTACGAAGCAGAATGGAATCCCTCTTAAGTGTGATACATCAGGAATTATACCCAGAAGGGTTTTTAGCTCAGTAATGAGCAAAATTGATCCTAGATTAAATTATACTCAAGTCACAACAAAGTTTAAAAGCAATACCTAATAGGATAAAACTGTTTCCATGTATCTTAAGTGCATCCCAGACAAAAAGAAAATATTTTTTGAGATATAAAAATATCCACCATGCCATAAAAGTAAAATTTATAGTGTCTAGAATCCAATGAAAATTTCCGAGATTTAGTTTCTTGATGTTTTGTATACTCTTAAAAAGCAGAAAATTTAATCAATTAAAACTGACCTAAAATGATAGATTATACATTTAGTAGACAAAGACATTAAACTAACTAACAGAAATATATTTCATATGTTTAAGAAGGTAGAGTCAATATTGAACATGGGATGTGGATACCTGAAAGATATAAAGTGACCCAAATAAAGCCTCTAAAGTTGAAAATTAAAGAAAGAGATGAAAACCAAGAAATGGTTTAAAGGCAGATGAGACACTGCAGAAAAAAACTACTCAAATTGAAGACATAATAATAGAAATTATCTAAAGTGATGCACAAAAATAATGGACAAAAATGAAAAGGATGTTGGTGAACTGTGAATTAACCTCAGATGGCCTATTATATGTGCAATCGGCATTCCTGAAGAAGAGAAAAAGGGAAACATGAACACACAAAATATTTGCAGAAAAAATGGCTGAAAATTTTTCAATTTTGATGAAAATTTAAATCTATAGATTAAAGATACTCAACGAATTAAGACATATGAAGACAATTACACAACAGCAAATTGTAAACATGCTGCTTAACTCCAGTGTACAGAAAAAAATCTTGTAAAAACAACCAGAGAAAAGAGATGAACAAAGATAAGAGTAATGGCATACTACTTGCAGGAACAATACACAAAAAAGGTGCGGGATGAAGGAACATATTTAAAGTGCTGAAGGAAAACACAATATACACACCACCTGCCACCTAATATTGTATAGGCCAGAGAAAAAAAATTTTAATTAAAATAAAATAAGACATTTCAGACCTAGAAAATGATAAGAATTTATTACAAGTAGATCTGCACTACAACAAAAGATAAATATAGGAGAACATGATATCGGATGGAAATCTGGATACACACAAAATGAATAAAGAGCATTAGATATGGTACTAAAATGGGCAAATGCTAAGACTTTTATTAAATTTAAGGAAAGATAATTGACTCTATAAAGCAAAACTAGTACCAACATAGTGTGTTGTTTTAACATATAATGACCTAACATGTATGACACACAGCACTAAACTTGGCAAGAGGCTGCAGAGAATAGATAGATATTTGTACAGATATGAAGTGGTATACTTTTACTAAAAGGCAGATTCTAATTACTTAAGTAAGTATATTACAAACCCTAAATAAAATAGAAATATAGTTCATAAGCCAACAAGAGATAAAATGGAATCATATCATCTCAGTTGATGCAGCAAAAGCATTTGACAAAATCTAACATCTATTCCTGACAGAATATCTCAATAAACTAGGAATAATAAGAAATCTCCTGCACCAAATAAATTACATTCTGAAAACTACCTACAGATAACGTCATATTTTAATAGTTAAGGACTAAATGCTTTGCTCCTAAGATCAGCAAGAAATCAAGATGAAACTCTCTTACCACTTCTATTCAACACTGTACTCAGTTTCTAGGCAGTGAAATAAGATATGAAAAATAAAAATTGTTAAGACTAGAAAAAAAAATTATTCTTTATCTTAGCAAACAGCTAAGGAGAAATTATATAGGAATCTAAAGGAGAAATTCCTAAGGAATCTAAACAAGCTTATTCTAGGACTAATAAGTGAATCTAGCAACATTGTAGTACATAAGATCAATAAAACAAAATCAATTCTATATCCTTATACTGGTAGAAAAAAATCATAAATTTAAAATAAAAATAACCTTCGTGGTTACATCAAAATTATGAAACATTCAGCAATAAAACTGACAAACCACTTGCAATTCCACTACCTAAAAGCCACAAAGCATTTTCTGAGAGAAAAAAAACCTCAATTCAGAGATGTACCATGTTCACAGATCAGAAGACTCAATATTGATGTTAATTGTCCTCAGATTCTTAATCAAAACACAATCTTTTTTTAACTATTTTTATTGAGTTGTAGTCACTTTACAATGTTGTGTCAAATTCCAGTGTAGAGCACAATTTTTCAGTTACACATGAATATATATATATATTCATTGTCACATTTTTTTTTCGCTGTGAGCTACCATAAGATCTTGTATATATTTCTCTGTGCTATACAGTATAATCTTGTTTATCTATCCTACATTTTGAAATCCCAGTCTGTCCCTTCCCACCGCCTGCCCCCTTGGCAACCACAAGTTTGTATTCTATGTCTATGAGTCTGTTTCTGTTTTGTATTTATGTTTTGTTTTTTTTTTTTTAGATTCCACATATGAGCGACCTCATGGTATTTTTCTTTCTCCTTCTGGCTTACTTCACTTAGAATGGCATTCTTCAGGAGCATCCATGTTGCTGCAAATGGCATTATGTTGTTGGTTTTTATGGCTGAATAGTATTCCATTGTATAAATACACCACATCGTCTTTATCCAGTAATCTGTTGATGGACATTTAAGCTTTTTCCATGTCTTGGCTATTGTAAATAGTGCTGCTATGAACATTGGGGTGCAGGTGTCATTTTGAAGTAGGGTTCCTTCTGGATATATGCCCAGGAGCGGGATTCCTGGGTCCTATGGTAAGTTTATTCCTAGTCTTTTGAGGAATCTCCATACTGTTTTCCACAGTGGCTACACCAAACTGCATTCCTACCAGCAGTGTAGGAAGGTTCCCTTTTCTCCACAGCCTCTCCAGCATTTGTCATTTGTGGACTTTTGAATGATGGCCATTCTGACTGGTGTAAGGTGATACCTCGTTGTAGTTTTGATTTGCATTTCTCTGATAATTAGTGATATTGAGCATTTTTTCATGTGCCTATTGATCATTTGTATGTCTTCCTTGGAGAATTGCTTGTTTAGGTCTTCTGCCCATTTTTGGATTGGGTTGTTTGTTCTTTTCTTACTAAGTCTTATGAGCTGCTTATATATTCTGGAGATCAAGCCTTTGTCGGTTTCATTTGCAAAAGTTTTCTCCTATTCTGTAAGTTGTCTTTTTGTTTTAATTCTGGTTTCCTTTGCTGTGCAGAAGCTTGTAAGTTTCATTAGGCCCCATTTGTTTATTCTTGCTTTTCTTTCTATTGCTTGGGTAGACTATCCTAGGAGAATATTTTTGACATGTATGTCAGATAATGTCAAAACACAATCTTAATCAAAACTTCAACAGTGTTTTTTGAAGAAAATGAAAAACTGATTCTAAAATCCATACGAAAATGGAAAAAATTTAGAATATCCAACTCAACTTTGAATAAGAACAACAAATTTGGGGGATTTACACTCCCTCAATTGAAGATACTATATAAAGTGGCAGTAGTCAATAAAAGGTGGTATTAGTGTCAACACAGACCAATGAACATACTAGGGTCCAGATACAGAGTCATATATATTTGGTGGATTAATTCTGAACAAAAGTGGAAAGGTAATTTAGTGAAGGAAAAGAAAAAACATTGTTTCTTCCATCATTATCCCATACCCTAAGAATCCATTCCTGCACATGGTGCCCCAATATTTCTGTTTGTATAAATTAGAAAACTAAAGTAGTCATTTTTTTGGAGTAAAATATATATACTATATATATTTGGTATGTTTGTTTATGTATTATCAGTCTATCTATTGATCCACATTCCTTATTTAGCATGCTTAAACTTAGGAGTACTTTCACAAACATGAAAATATATGCTTGTTTTTCACTTCAAAAAAATTCCATTGCTCCCTTTTGGTGTGTAGTCTACATTTCCAGTGGAGCAGTTTGTAGTTAAAAAAAAAAAAAAAAAAAGTCTGTGGAAACCTACACATTTTTTAGCCATTCTTTCCTTTTAAAAGTAATGGACGATTTCTGGGGGCCAAATGAATAAGCTGTCTGTTGTGTATTGATATAAAACTGCTTTTTTCCCCCCAACAATAACAATGGGAATCCTGTAGATAACAAATTATTGCAGTCAGGAACAAGTAACTCAAGAATGCAGCAGACAAGATGACTTCAATAAATCCTGGAAAGCCTGTTCTCAGTGAAAGTTTAGAAACATCGAACTTGATACCAAAGCAATTCCCTTTTGCTCTTTTACGGAGGAGAAAAAACTATTAAATACTTTTTCTAAAATGATATGAGTGCATCAGGTCAATTATAGGCATACCTCGGAGATATCGGGGTTTGGTTCCAGAATACCCAAATAAAGTGAATATCATAATAAGTGAGTCACACAAAAGTTTTGATTTCCCAGTGTATATAAAATTTGTAGTTTACTATTTTAGTCTCTTAAGTGTACAATAGCATTATGTCTAAAAAAATAGATACCTTAATTAAAAGATATTTTATTGCAAAAAAATGCCAACCATCATCTGAACTTTCAGCTAGTCATAATCATTTTGGTAGTGGAGGGTTTGAAATATTGCAAATATTACTGAAATGTGACACAAAACAAGCAAATGCTTTCTGGAAAATGGTACCAATAGACTTGCTTAACTCAGGGTTGCCACAGATCTTCAATTTATAAAAAACAAAACAAAAACAAAGAACAAAAAAAACACACTATCTGTGAAGCTCAATAAAGTGAAGCACAGTACAACAAAGTAATGTCTGTATTTAGAAGGTTATCCTTTGTGCATATAGTCAAATTCTTATAAACTCAGGGAATGCTGAGTTCAAACTTGTGTATCAAAATTTAGGAGGGATGGAGACCAACAAGAACTATAGTATTATAAGTAGCAAAGAACTAAAATTTCATTACCTGCTACTCTGCAGCCAGTGTGATGGTGTATTTATCCTTCCTTATTAACAAAATGTGAGAGGGTTATTGTTATTGTAATACCTATTTTACAGAATACAAAACTGGGGTTCATTTTTCCAGGAATGTATTTTGAGCAAATGGAGAAGCTGAGCTTCCAATCCACAGCTGTCTGATTAAAAGGCAGAGTCTACTAGACTGGAGTCAAGCATGAAATTAAAGAAATGCTTAATGAAAAGGGGGCTACTTGTAGTGGACAATAAAATACTAGGTGAAGAAATCAATTTGGAGAGCTGTAACATCAAAGAAGGATTTGACACTTTATGTGGTTCCAGAAGATTGTGCTAGAAGTAATTTGAACAGAGTATAAGAGGACTCATGTTGGCTTTCAAAACAAGGAAGAACACTAGAGGCATTGGGTAATGGAGCAGGTGTTTCCTAAGTGGTGACCTCCCTGTCTCCATAAATGTTCAAACTGGGGCTAGAGTCGAACGCTGCACTCTTCAATGTGGCAGAACTAGCCACGTGGGGATAGTTTACTGTAAACTAATTAAAATTAAATGAAATTAAAAATGCACTGGGGGAGGGCAGCAAAAATGGCAGAGTAGAAAGACCCTGAGCTCACCTTTCATGAGCAAACTAAACTCACAACTACCTGCAGAACAACCATTGATGAAAAAGACTGTAACCTACCAGAAAAGATCTTCTACAACTAAAGACATAAAGAAGGATCCAGAACAAGACAGGGAGAAGGAGCAGAGTCTCAATATAATTAAATCCCATACCTGCAAGGAGGTCGACCCACAAACCAGAGAGTAATGTTGCAGAGGGTCTCCCACAGGAGTGAGTTCTGAATCCCCCATGAAGCTCCCCAGGCTGGGGATCTGGCACTGGGGCGGTGAGCACATAGAGCATTTGGCTTTCAAGGCCAGTGGAGCCTAATTGCAGAAGCCTCCCTGGACTGGAGGAAATAGAGACTTCTCTCTTAAAAGTTGCACATAAAATCTCACATATACCAGGAACCAAGGCAAAAGCAGGAATTTGATAGGAGCCTGGACCAGGCCTACCTGCTGGTCCTAGAGAGTCTACTGGAGAGGTGAGGAGTGACTACAGCTCAGTCTAGGAACAAAGGCACTGGTGGCAGACATGTTGGGGAACATTCAGCTGTGGAAACTCTGTTGCTGCCGGTGGCTGACATTATAGATCATTAGCATCAACACTTGGCACCACCCACTAGCCTGCAGGCGCCAGTGCTGGGGCTGGGTTGCCTACGGCCAAACAACCGACTGGGCTGGAATGCAGCCCCACTCAGCAGCAGACAGGCTGCCGAAAGACTAGGAGGCCCACAGGTGCCTCGGAACATGGCCCTAGACATGGCCCAGCAACCAGCCCAACAGAGGGATAAGACCCAGCTCCACCCAGCAAAACCTTCCACCAGAAAGTCTGCACAAGCCTCTAAACCAGCATCACACACCAGGGGGCAGACAGCAGAAGCAAGAAAACTAGGATCCCACCACACAGGCCTGACCCTACCCTGGACACGGTAGGCCCTGACCCTACTACCCACTAGCAGGCTAATGCAAGCTTCTGGACACCCCAGGCCCATGCCCAATTGTGTCAGGCCCTCCACCCACCAGTGATCTGAAATGAGCTCTGGGACCCCTTGGCGCAGCAGCCAGACTCCAGGAACCAGCTCTGCCTGTCAGTAGTCCAGCACTAACGCCAGCATAAAATTAAAATTCACCTGCCAGCAGTTGGGCAACATCTCCAAAGCCTTCAGGACCCTGACTCTGCCCACCAATGATCCAGCACTAGCCCCAGGTCCCTCTAGGATTCTGCAAACACCTACCTTGTGACTAGGCCCCATTACACAGCAGCCAGTAGTATCTGCACAGGTAGGGCCAGGAAACCAACCAAACTATGGGCCAACAGTGCCAACCAGACTGCCCACAGAGTCAGCATAACACAACAGAAGGACCCACACAGCCCTCTAAGGTGGAACCCCTAGAGCATGTAGCTTGGGTCATGAGAGGGGAGTGCTTTGCTGGGACCCATAGGACACCTCTTATGGAGGACCACTTCTCCTGGGTCAAGAAATGTTAACAAGCCTACCACCTACATAAAAATACAAATGGCAAATTAGACAAGATGAGGCAGCAGGGCAATATGTTCCAGATGAAGGATCAAGAAAATGCCTAAGAAGAAGAGCTAAGTGAACTGGAGACATGCAATCTACCTGAGAAAGAGTTCAGTGTGATGATCATAAATATGATCAAAGAACTCAGGTGAATGGATGAACAGAAGGAGAAGTTAAAAGTTTCTAACAAACAGTTAGAAAATATAAAGAAGAGCCAGAGGTGAAGAATACAATAACTGAAATGAAAAATACACTAGAAGGAATCAATATTAGACTAAATGAATCAGAAGAGTGGATCAGTGAACTGGAAAACAGAGTAGTGGAAATCACTTCTGCTGAATGGAAAAAAGAAAAAAGAATGAGGGCAGTTTAAGAGACCTCTGGGACAACATCCAGCACACTAATACACTATAGGGGCCCTAGAAGGAGAAGAGAGAAAGAAAGGGCCTAAGAAAATATTTCAAGAGATAATAGCTAAAAACCTCCCTAACCAAGTCCAGGAAGCACAGAGAGCCCCATACAAGATTAAGTCAAAGAGGAACACACCAAGACATATTGTAATCAAAATGACAAAATTAAAGCAAGGGAAAAGCAACAAATAACATGCAATGGAACTCCCATAAGGCTATCAGCTGACTGTTCAGTAGAAACTGCAGGCCAGAAGGGAGTTGCACAATATATTTAAAGTGATGGAAGGGAAAACCTACAATCAAGAATACTCTACCCATCTAGGCTCTCATTCAGATTTGATGGAGAAATCAAGAACTTTACAGACAAGCATAGCTAAAAGAATTCAGCATCTCCAAACCAGATATACAATAAGTGTTAGAGGAATTTTTCTAGGTGAAAAAGAAAAGGCCACAAGCTAGAAATAGTTATGAAGTGAAAAAGCTCCCTGGTAAAGGCAAACATACAGTAAAGGTAGGAAACCACACACATACAAACGGAGTATGAAGGTTAAAAGACAAAAGTGTTATAATCATCTGTATCCACAATTAGCAGTGAAGGGATACGGAAAGCAATTAGATGTAAAATATGATATCAAAAACAGTAATCATGAGAGGAGGAGAGTACAAATGCAGGATATCTAAAATGCATTTGAAATTAAGAGATTTGCAACTTAAAAAAAAGCATGTGTGTGTACAGACTACTACACGGAAACTTCATGGTAACATGGTAATGGCAAAACCAAAAATCTGTAATAGATTTACACACACAACAAAAGGAATATAAACATAACACTAAAGATAGTCATCAAATCACAAGAGAACAGAAGAAACGGAAACAAAGACCAACAAAAACAAACCCAAAACAATTAACAAAATGGCAGTAAGATCATGCATATGGAGAACTACCTTAAATGCAAATGGACTTAATGCTTCAACCAAAGTGTACAGACTGGCTGAATGGATGCAAAAACAAGACCCATATATTTGCTGTCTATAAGGGACTCACTTCAGATCTAGAGACACATACAGACTGAAAGTGAGGGGATGGAAAAAGGTATTTCATGCAAATGGAAATCAAAACAAAGCCAGAGTATCAGTACTTCTATTAGACAAAAGAAGTTAAAACTGACACCGCAGAAATACACAGGATCATAATAGATACTATGAGCAACGATATGCTAATAAAATGGACAATCTAAAGTAAATGGACAAATTCTTAGAAAGGCACTGCCTCCCAAGACAGAAATAGGAAGACAGAAAATATGTACAGACCAATTACCAGGACTGAAATGGAATCAGTAATTTAAAAACTCCCAAGCCATCCCGGACTAGATGGCTTCTCAGGTGAATTCTACCAAAGCCTTAGAAAAGAGTCAACACCCATCCTTCTGAAACTAGTCCATAAACTGGCAGAGGAAGGAACACTTCTGAACTCATTCTGTGAGACCACCGCCACCCTGATAGGAAAACTAAAGATGCCACACAAAGGAAGAAAATTACAGGCCAGCATCACTGATGAACATAGATGCAAAATTCCTCAGCAAAATGCTAGCAAGCTGAATCATACTCAATGGTGAAAAAACTGAAAACATTCCTTCTAAGATCAGAAACAAGACAAAGATGCCCATTCTCGCCACTTTTATTCAACACAGTTTTGGAAGTCCTAACCAGAGCAGTCAGAGAAGAAGAAAAATAAAAAGGAATTCAATCTGAAAAGGAACATGTAAAACTGTCACTGTTTGCAGATGACATGATACTATATATAGAAAATCCTAATGATGCCACCAGAAAATTACTGGAGTTCATCAATGAATTCGGTAAAGGTGCAGGATACAAAATTAATATACAGGAACCTGTTGCATTTCTGTACACTGACAATACAATGTTAGAAAGAGAAATTTGGGAAATAATCCCATTTACAATTGTATCAAAGAGAATAAAATATCCAGGAATAGACCTATAAAACCTATATTCCAAAAACTATAACACACTGATGAAAGAAACTGAAGACTGCATAAACAGAAAGATATACTGTGTCTTGAACTGGAATTATCAATATTGTTAAAATGACTGTGCTACTCAAGGCAGTATACAGATTCAATGAAATCCCTATCAAATTACCAAGGCATTTTTCACAGAACTGGAACAAAAATATTAAAATTTGTATGGGAAAAGAAAAAAAAAACCTGAACAGCCAAAATAATCTTGAGGAAGAATAATAGAGCTGGGAGAATCAAGTTCCCTGACTTCAGGCTATACTTACAAGGCTATGGTGTAATCAAAACAGTATGGTAGGCATACAACAACAGACACATAGATCAATGGAACAGGACAGAAAGCCTACAAATAAACCCATGAATTTATCATCAATTAATCTGTGCCAAAGGAGGCAAAAGTATATGATGGAGAAAAGACAGTCTCTTCAATAAGTGGTGCTGGGAAAACTGGATACTGCATGTAAAATAAAGAAATTAGAACATTCTCTAACACAATATACAAAAATAAACTCAAACTAGATTAAAAACCTAAATGTAAGACCAGATACTATAAAATTCCTAGAGGAGAATATAGGCAGAACACTCTTTTACATAAATTGCAGCAATATTTGGGGGGGGGGGTCCTGTCTCCTAGAATACTGGAAACAAAAGCAAAAATAAACAAATGGGCCCTAATTTATCGTAAAAGCTTTTGCACAGCAAAGAAAACCATAACAAAACAAAAAGACAACCTACAGAATGGGAGAAAATATTTGCCAATATTTTATCGGTCAGATGGGACTGACAAGGGCTTAATTTCAAATTATTAGAGAAATGCAAATCAAAACTACCATGAGGTATCACCTCACACCAGTCAGAATGGCCATCATGTAAAAGTTTACAAATATTAAATGCTGGAGAGGGTGTGGAGAAAAGGAAGCCTCTTACACTGCTGGTGAGAATGTAAATTGGTGCAGCCACTTTTGAGACCAGTATGAAGGTTCCTTAAAAAACTAAAAACAGAGTAGTCATATAATCCAGCAATCCCACTCCTGGACATATTTCTGGGAAAGATGAAATCTCTAGTTCAAAAAGATACATGCACTCCAATGTTCATAGTACTACTATTTACAGTAGCCAAGATGTGGAAGCAAACTACACGTCCATCAACACATAAATGGATAAAGAAATGGTATATATATGTAATGGAATACTATTCAGCCATAAGCAAGAATGAAATAACACTATTTACAGCAACATGGACGGACCTAGAGATTATCATACTATGTGAAATCAGACAGAGAAAGACAAATATTATATGATATAACTTGTATGTGGAATAAAGACAAAATGATGCAAATGAACTTATTTACAACACAGAAAGAGACTCACAGATGTAGAAAACAGACTAATGGTTACCAAAGGGGAAACGGGTGTGGGGGGATAAATTAGGAATTTTGAATCAACATATACTCACTGCTATATATAAATATATATATAAGCAGAAGGAACTACTGTTAGCACAGGGAACTCTGCTATCTATTGTAACAACGTTTTTATCACCAAATGATAGTGTTCGCATGGGTTAAATGCTGATTAGAATCCATTCAGAGACACCACTTAATTCGAGAGTAATGATGGTTAACATTTAAACGTAAAGAAGGAAAAGGCAGGCTCCTGAGGTGATTCTTTTCCGTTTTATCTGAGTAAACCACGGTGGCACCTGTAAGACCCTTTGTGATCTGGCCCCTACCCCCTCTTCACTTAATTTCCTGTCATATCCTCCCCCATCTCTGCTCTCAGTACACACAGAGCGTCACACTGTTTTTCATCCCAGGCACTTTCACATGCTCTTTTCTCCCACCAACTCAGACATGGTGTACCTCACTGCTTTTGTCTAGAACAGGTTACTTCTGTTTTTATGCTCCTTTCTTTCCCCTGTGAATATATTCCAAGTTGTAATTTTATTTTTACGTTTCCCAAATATAAGCCTCATGAAGGTCGGAAGCTAATTTGTTTTGTTCCCTAGGGTGTAGCAAGCACCTCACACCAGCTGATTTATAGTAGCCACACATATTTGTTAAGGGAATAAAATAAATGAATATAGAAAAAAACAACTCTGTGACATATGTATAATATAGAAAACTAATCTAACAATTGAAATCGAGCTTTGATGAAGAGAACTCTGGCCAGCTGTTCATAGATTACAGGAATTAGTAGAGCAAGGCAATGTTTGGTTTCTCTTTCAGCTATGACCAAAAGATTCAATTAAAAAGTAAATTATTAAAAGAACAGAAGGTAATTGAAAGATCCTTGGCCAAATAGTTAATTTTGAGTGATTTTTATCAAACATGGAAATTACAAGTTCTGTTATTAGAAGATAATAAAAGTTCTTGTAAATTACTCAAAAGGAACTAGACTGTAACATGTGAAATTGGGTATGAAATTGGGAATTTTTTTATAATGGCACTATTGTTTGTTTTAAAGTAAACATCAAATGTGATGGTAAATTGACTCCTGGTCATAATAGCATTCTTGGGTCTTATATAAAAATGTGATACTTCTATGGTAGCTGTGGTAAATAGCTGTTTCTATAACCCTGTCTCATGCCTCTGCATTTGTGATATGTATAATTTGAACTGTGAAAATGTGGTAACAGAAGATAGTTGTGAGGTAATGTATATGTGTTATAAAATAAGGATGTCACACATCATGAGGGCAGATCAAGAGGCGTGATCCTCATGATATGTGAAAAGATATTAACTGTGAAAATGATGTTACTTTCTAAATGTCATTTATTCAGTGTGTTCATGCTATATTAGCAAAAGAAATATCTATTATCTCTTAATGGTTACTGGGACAAATAAATACCATATTGCATAAGTAATTAAATCTTTTTAATAGGAACATGTCTGGTTCTTTTAAATTTATTCTTACGTATTAGTGTCTGTAACGGGTTAAAGATAGAGTGATCTGTGTAGTAGGGACAGTGTTAATCTGTGCCCATTAGAGTATGTTTCAGTTCACTTACACCAACAGTATAAATGATAAGAAATATAAAGAAAGGCAGCCAGAATGAATAGGCATTAAAAGTCAATGTCAAGCTTCATTTATAGAATAGCATTTTGCACATTCTTGTTTTCACTGGGTTACTATTCAAATCGTCTTTCAATAATATGACTTATTTAAATCACTCACATATTTAAATATTTTATAAGATTATTATGCAATATCAGCAATGCCAGGAAAAGACTCTCATTTCCTTGTAGTTTCACAGTCTCCACATTTACCAATTATCAGGTATATAAGAAACCACATGAAGAGTTGGAAGCAGTAACACATTTCTTAAAAATGCTTTGTCTACTGAATCATTTTATTATTTTTTAGTACTGATTTTACAACAACAAATCAGACATGATTTGGCATTAGAATTGGGTTAACCCATGGAAGCAAATATTTACTAAGCTCTTACTACATGCAAAGATCTTTGCTGGATCCTGGGGAGGGGAAAACATATTATGAGGATAAGGATGAAGCTTTTAAGTTGATGTATAAGTTCTTACTACACATAAACAAGTAAATTTTATTACCATAAGTATTATATTTAGAAGGCATAAAAAGAATGTTGGCATTTATGAAATCTTACTTTAACATTGATTTCTAAAGGGTGTTAGCAATACTAATCCTAGTAAATGCCTTAACATATATAAAATAATTAACACATGTTTTTGATTAAATTATAGGCTGAATATTTTAAGAGACTGTTCTATTATCAATGTATACCAAATCCCCCCTTTTAGTAATTTGAGACACATTATTTTAGGGCTCTCAATAATATTGGACAGACTAAATAAACATATTCATTTAATGATGTTTATCACATTTCCTCAAATCTTTAGGTATTATGCATATTTTCAATTGCCTTAGATAAAATAACAAGTAATATATATATATTTCATACAACTCATTTTCAGAATTTTGCTATGATTATTTAATTCTATTACAGGTATTAGCACTTATGCAGTAAGTCATTCTATGAGGCCAGCATTACTTTGATATTGAAGTCAAAGACACTACAAGCAAACAAAACAAACAAGAAAACTCAAAACAAAACAAAAAGAAAACTACCAGACCAATTTCCCTTGTGAACATTGGTAGAAAAACCCTCAACAAAATACTGGAAAACTGAATATTATAAGGATTGTATACCCTGACAAAGTAGGATTTATTCCTGGAATGCAGGGATGATTCAACATAAAATTAATCAACGTAATAAACCACATTAAGAGATTAAAGGAAAAAAAAAATCATCTCAGTTGCTCCTGAAGAAGCCTTTGACAAAATTCAACACCCTTTACGATTAAAAGATAATGTAAAGTAGGACAGAAGGAAAGTACCTCAGCATAATAAAAGCCATATGTGTAGGAAAACCTATAGCAAACCTCATGCACAGTGGTGAAATGCTGAAAGCATTCCCTCTAAGATCAAGGATGCCACAAGACAAGGATGCCCATTTTTGCCACTTCTAAATCAACGTAGTAATGGAAGTTCTAGCCAGAAGTAGTAGGCAAGGAAAAGAAATACAGAGCACTGAAACTGCAAAAACAAAGTAAAATTATCTCTGCAGGTAAAATCAACCATGTAGAAAATCCTAAAGACTCCACAACACAAAACCAAAATTGTTAGAGCTAATAAATGAATTCAGCAAAATAGCAGAATGCAAAGTCAGTACACAAAAACCATTTGCATGTCTGTACACTTAAAAAAAAAAAACCTGGAAAGGAAATTATGAAAATTCCATTTACAATAGCATCAAAAACATAGTATTAATCAAGGAGGTAAAAAATTTGTACAATGAAAACTACAAAATATTGCTGAAAGAAATTAACGGAAACATAAATAAATAGAAACACATCCTATATTCATAGATTGGAATACCTAGTATCATTAAGATGTGAATATCACCCAGTGTTATCTACAGACTCACTGCAATCTCTATCTTCAAAAAACATCTCTGGGATTTTGAAATAGAAAATTCCATTCTAATATTCATATGGAATCTCAGAGATCCCCAGATAGTCAAAACAATCTTGAAAAAAGAGAACAAAGCTGGGGGACTCCCATTTCCTGATTTTAAAACTTACTACAAAGCTACAGTAATCAAAACAGTGTGGTACAGGCATACAGACAGATATATAGACCAATTAAATAGGCAGCCTAGAAATAAACCCTCATACATATGGTAAAATGATTTTTTTATAAGGTTGCCAAGATCATTCAATGGGGGAACAAGTCTTTTCAACCTATGGTGCTGAAAAAAACTGGATATCCACATGCAAAAAAATGAAGCTGGATCCTTACTTAATATAAAAATTAACTCAAAATGGATCAGGACCTAAATGTAAGACCTAAAACTATACAACTTGTAGAAGAAAACAGGACAAAAGCTTCATGACATTGGACTTGGCAATGATTTCTTGAATACTGACACCAAAGTTACAGGCAACAAAAGAAAAAGAGCTATTGGGCTTTATGAATATTAAAAAAATCTGTGCATCAAAAGATAGTATCAATAGGATAAAAAGGCAGTGTACAGAATGTGACAAAATTTCTGTAAATCATATGTATGCTAAGGGTTTAAAGCAAATAAAAACAAAAATAAACAAATGGAACCTAAGAAAACTGAAGTGCTTTTGCACAGCAAAGGAAACTATCAACAAAATGAAAAGGCAACTTACTGAGCGGAAGAAAATACTTGCAAATGATATGACTGACAAGGAATTAATATCCAACATATATAAACAGCTCATACAATATCAAAAAAAAGCACTATTAAAAAATGGGCAGAAGCACTATTTATAAAAATAGATTTTAGAAAAATTTTCTTCTGTATAGCACAGGGAACTATGTTCAATATCTTGTAATAATGTTTAATGAAAATAATGTGAAAATGAATATATGTGTGTTTATGCATAACTGGGACCTTGTGCTGTACACCAGAAATTGACACATTGAAACTGACTGTACTTCAATTTTTAAAACATGGGCAGAAGAACTGAATAGACATTTTTCCAAAGAAGAAATGCAGATGGCCAATAAGCACATTAAAAGATGCTCGACATCCCTAATCATCAGGGAAATAAAAATGAAAACCACAATGAGCTATCACCTCACACTTGTCAGAATGGCTATCATCAAGAAGAACATGAGTAGCAAATGTTGGCAAGGATGGGGGGAAAAGAGAACCCTTGTACACTACTGGTGGGAGTGTAAGTTGGTGCAGCCACTGTGGAGAATTGTATAGAGACTTCTCAAAAAACTAAAAATAGAACTACCATATGACCCAGCAATTCCACTCCTGGGTATATATCCAAAGAAAACACTAATTCAAAAAGATACATTCATCCCTATGCTCATAGCAGTTTTATTTACAATTTCCAAAATATGAAATCAACCCATGGCCATTGATAGATAAACGGGTAAACAAAATTTTCAGTTTTAAAATAATTTTTTCACAGCACAGAAAAAAAAATCTACAACTACCAAAGTCTGCAAAACTTCTGTAGAAAGAAGCTACCTTTTATTTTGAACTGTTTAATTAAAGCTTCTCTATGGCATCAGACACTAGTTTTTGATTATCAAGAGCACAGAATTTCTCAAGCAAGTTTGTCTCCTATGGCTAGTTTAGTTCCTACCATATTTACACCCTTTAGTATTCCACATCTAATCATTACCATCTAGTCAAATCAGCTTGGATTTAGCCCATTTATATTTTTTAAAAATATAAAAGCAAAACTAAAAGAGACTTGATTTCCTTCTGAAACTGTTATGTAAACCCTTTTGTTGAATTTAAACAGCACAAGTTTGATGTAACTGTCAAGGACTTCCCCACCTCCCCAGCTCCAACTGCCCCAATCACTTATGGATACGCTTAATGACGTTGACAGCTGATTCAAATACATTGCTACATTGTCAACTGGCTTTTCTACTTGGAATCAGCTGCCTTGATGTTCTAATACTGTTTTAACCACCCTTTGGTGTCTCAGCTAAGAACGCCTGTCTCAGTTCTGCCTAGAAGTCCACTGCCACACTAGGAATATTATTCAGCCTTAAAGAAAAAAGGAAATTCTAACATAGGCTACAACTTAGATAAACCTTGAGAACATTATATTAAGTGAAATATGGCAGCCACAAAAAGATATATGATTCCACTATATAAGATATTTAAAGTACACAAAACCATAGAGACAAAGTAGAAAGTTGGCTGCCAGGGGCAGAGGGGAGAGGGCAATGGGGAGTTACTGTTTAATAGGTCTAGATTTTCTGTTTTACGGGATGGAAAGAGTTATGGAGATGATGTTGATGGAACATTATGAATGTATTTAAAACCACTGGATGGTATACTTAAAAATAGTGAAGATAGTAAATTTTATATTACATGTATTTTACCACAATTTAAAACTTGAAAAAAAAAAAAAACACAAATTGATTATCTGACAGGTCTGGAAGTCAGAAGTCCAAAATGGGCTGGCAGGGCTGCATTTCTTCTGGAGGCTCTAGAGGAGAATCCATTTCCTTGCCTTGTCCAGCATCTGGAAGCTGTTCGCACTCTGGCTTATAAAGCCCCCTTCCAGCAACGGCGTCACCCTAACCTCTGTTCTCGGAGCAGCTCCTTCCCTGCCTCCCTCCTGCCTTCCCTCTGCTTCCTCTCCACATCTTATCCCCTGACTGTGAGCCCTCCTGCCTCCCTCTGATAAAAATGCTGATGATTATAGAGCACACCTGATAATCTGGGAGACGCTCCATTTCGAGCCTCAACTTAAACACACCTGCAAGTCCTTTCACCACATAAGGAAACAATGTTACAGGTTCTGAGGACAAGGACGTGGGCCTCTTTGGGAAGCCATCATTCTGTTTCCCACAATTGCCTACAGAAATGCTCACGTGAGTGTGTGAGGATGTAGGTGCAAGGCCTTCAACTACCGAAAGCAGAGAGACCTCCTAACGTTTGACAGTAGAGTTGTGATTAAATAACAGGTCAGACTATCTGTGGAATACTACGCAGCCATAAAAGGATGCGCTAGACATGGAAGGGTGTCCATGGTGTATTTCTGAATGAGAGAGACAAATTTCAGAAATTCTTAATCATTTGTTCAACAAATATTTCCACTGTCTGTCATGTTCCTGGAGTTGGGAACACAGAAGTGAATTAAACAAGGATTTATATTCTCTTTCTGTATAAAAAATATATACAGAAATAGGTTGCATGTGGTAAAAAAAGGTCTTATATGGAAAGTAAATATTGATATGTCAACAGTGGGTATCTCGGGAGAGGAGAAGGAGCAAGTAAAAGCGGTGAAGATTGGCCCTTGTTTGAATGTTTTCTTACAGTTTTACCTTTTTCAATAAGCATTTCAATTTGCTTGTTGAAGTTTGCTAAAAAATTAACCTAAGGTAACAGTCATCAGGATAAGTTATTTATTATGTCTAATCCCACTTCATAATGATAAATCTGTACCATCTGCAAAACAAGGGGCGGGGGAGGGAGAGAACGGGGGAAAAGAAGAGACCAGCTGATTCACGTGAACTTGGAGCCGCCAAGGCTGGAGGGGCAGTCAGCCAGCAAAGGGAGCAAAGTGTCCTTCCCTCCCCCGCGGGAACTGGCAGCTCCTCCGAATACAATTATTTGCATCCTCCCCTGTGGCATCAGCCCTGTGCCTGTAGCAGGAGGCGGTGGATGGTGTGCTGTCGACAAGCCGAGTCACAAATGGCAGCGCCGGTAAAGGCGTGCATGATGCCCAAACGGGAGGAGCAGAGCGGGAGGAGCGGGCGTCCCATCGGGGCTCAGCTTTGACCCCGCCCGGCAACAGGCGCACCCACCAGCCTCCCCTCATTTATAATCACTTCAGCTTGAAGTCTCGTCCTTCCCAAGCTCCCAGAACCTCCTTGTTTATTTGCAGGAGAGGTTCTGCAGTTTGAGGAAGTGGGTAGAAATTCCAGGTCACCTATTTCCCCTACGGTGGTCCCCGAGAGGAACCTGTGGTTTGCCACTTCTTTGCCCTGAACTGTAACCTCTGAGCTGGCCTCTCTGCCCTCTGCCTGTGTCTCTGGGGCTGATGCTTTGTGACTGTGGGGTGCAGGGCGAACAGGACAGGACGAGGTGAGGCCTGGGGCCCAGGGACAATCGACCCCAGGCAGTGTCATCTCACGTAGTCCAAAATTCCCCTGATAAATACTGTCTCAAAATCACACACCTGGCAAACAGTCTGTCCTGGAGACATGGCCCAGGAATGAACGAAACAAGCTTGTGTCTTTTCACTTTGTTCTTGGTTCTTACTGTTTTAGGAAAAACAAAGAAAACAAAGACTGGACTTGAGTATCTGAGAGATTCACGTTTCACTCAGAAAACAAGGAACCTCTGGTTTTCTTGGAGAAAGATGAGAGCTGTCATTTCCTTTTAGTGCTCTTACTCATAGATTGAAACAAGGAAAACCTAAAGTTCATTGGAATTGTCCCCTCAAACACCTACTTCATCCTTCCTAGACTGATCGTTGGACAGCATGAAAACTGCTCCCAAGCACAGTGTGATTCAGCCCGCGGGGCCCCCCTGGGACATGTCCCTGTCCTGTTCCGGCTCTGTCCTCCTCTCCTGGGCCCCCTCAGGCACACCCGGCATGTCCCTGCCCCAAGCTCCCTGTACTTGTTATTCCCTCTGCCTGGAACATTCCTCTCCCCCTTGTCCTCGGGTTTCCCTCCCTCCTTCGAACTGCAGCCCCCACCCCGTCCCAGCCCCCCGCCACCCATCCCTGCTTTATTTTTCTCCATAGCACACTTGTCACTTTCTAATAAGTCACTTCCTTATTTTGTTTACCATCTCCCTGTTTCTAGTGTAAACTCCACCAGGGCAGAGATTTTCGTCCATTTGTTTACCACTGGAAACCCAGTACTAAAATAATTATTGAATCTGAATCTTTATAGGGGAGTTTTGTATTATGTATCCACAATCTTATTAATACGTGGATGCTTCCACGTAGCTATTCCACATCTAGGAATTTATCCCCAGGAAGTCATCACAGATGTGTGCAAAGATGTAGTTAGAAATATTACAAAAGCCAAACACTGGAAATAATAAGAGCTGACATTTAATTAGCACTTACCATGTGCCAGACCCTGTTTTAAACATTTTATGCAAATGAACTCTTTAAACCTCGCAACAACCCTATAACTTGCCTATTATTGTCTGGATTTTACAAGTGAGGAAACAGGCAGAGGGACTGAGAGTATGCAACAGAGCCAGGATTTGATGGGGTGTGTCCAACTTGAGTCCAGATTCGTAACACCCTATGGGTTAAATGTGTTTCAACCATACTGAGGAATTCAATGCAACCATTTAAAATGATGTTGTAGACGGGATTTTTTTTTTGGTCGGGAGAGAAGGGACAGGGACCTCTGAAATTATACACAAACTGTATGATCATACACATTGCTGGGAAGAAGATGGCTTTATCAGCTTCTCAAAGACAGCCAAGAACTAGGATTGTAGAATTCTTCTTCTACATAAATAATTCAGGTGAACACTTTCTGCACACAGGTTATCAACTATTTAGCACAGTCATTAAAAAAATCATTTTTAGCTTCCCTCCTTCCACATAAGCTTTCCTTCTCTTGTCCTTAAACCACGTTAACTACCTAGAATATCACCATAGAAGACTCTTCAATGACTTGTAAAGATCTTTGTGGTATTTAGTTAACTGCCAAAAGCAGGTTTCTAAAAAGACTATACATTACAATCACATTTTCATTAAAAATTTGTGTGTACATATATGCACAGTAAAAAGACTCAAATAAATAGATTATATGTTAATAGCTGTCATTACTGGGTGATGGAATTATGAGTACTTGAAAATTCCTTTTCTGGTCTTGTTTGTATTCTTTATATTTTTTGCAAGAACATGAATTATTTTCTGTAATCAAAGAAACTTTTTTTTTAAGAAAAAAGCAGATTTGGAAAAGATAATTTGGAAGTAACTATCAAAATTTTAAGTGTACATGAACTTTGATCTAGCAACACCTTTCCCAGGAACCTGTTCTACAGAAGTCCTTGCACGTGAGCCTGAATATAAGTCCAGTGACATTCATGGCAGCATTGTGAAAAGTAGTGAACAGCCCAAACTTTCAGAGATGGTGAGTAAACAGAACAAATAAAATATTCAAGAAAATATAATACTAACATATTATAAAAACTATGCAGCTGTTTAAAAAAGAAAACACAGTAGCTAGATCTCTGACACTCTGACAAGACACACTGCTCAGTGAAAAAGGGAAGTTGCAGAACAGATGTATCATAAGGTCCAACGTATGTAAAAGATGTGTGTAGGCGTGTGAAGGGATTGAAAGGGGACTGGAAGGAAGCCACCTGTTTGTTAATGATGGTTACTTGCAGGGAGGCACTGGGAGCTGGGCGCTGGGGGGTAATGGTGAAGGGGACTTTGTGTTCTGTTCTGGATTAACTGAACCTTGTTCATATTATTTATGTAACCAGATAAAAAGCACACAGTTAAAATATGAAAGAGTTCTAAAATTTAAAAAAGCCTCCGAGCTCCAAAATGCTTTCCCCTCACCACGTCCAAACCTCCCGGAAGTCTCAGGAAGGACCAAGGTCCTGGTTACTGTCAGGATTAGAAACAGGCTCAGTCACTGGCCAGGGGCAGACAGCTGTGTAAACAGGGGTGCAGCCCTACAGCACATTCTTATGCCCAGGGCAAGCACAGTGATCACGAGGAGCTTGGAGCAGTGTGGAAAGTAAGTCACAAAGGCCAAATGGGAACACACACAAATGGGCACAGCCAAGCCCGGGGAAACTGCACACAGCGCGCCCAGGGAAAAGGTGGAGGGGCCACAGACGGCATTGTCAGCCAGGTGGGATTGCGTTGTCTTGGTCTAAACCTCTTTTTCCCTGGGGCTTTCTCATCACAGTTGTACTCCAACCAAACAGGCCACAAACCTGCACATCGTCATCTGGACCTGCACGTTCTCTCCCTCCCCTACATGTAGTCATCACCACATCCTCTGCTCCCTTCACTTTTCATCCCCACTGCTGGTCCAGGCACCTCCATCTCTCTCTCCGTGATCACAGTAGCCTCCTAACAGTTCCCCCTGTTCTCAAGTGCCGTCCCTCCCGGGACCCTGTGTCTGCTCCTAATCTGTTTCTGCACAGCAGCCGGAAAGGTCTCCAGGCTTTTAAAAAGGTAGCTCAGATCAGTGGCTTCCCTGTTTCCTCTTTGCTTTTATAATAATGGCTTTGCCCTGATCTCCGAGCTCTTACAGCATCTGGCCTTGCCTACATTTACAACTGCTTCCCACTTCCTTCTCTTCAGCCATTATTGTATTCTAGCCGCCCCAGCCTTTCTGTGCTGTTTTCCCACTGGGGACTCTGCCCTGCCTGCCTCTGTATGCCTGGCTACTCCTCACACCCCACCCCTCTGGCTCTCAGTCTATCACATTGGCAAACGAATCTGCCTCCTTGGTCTGTGTTTATCTGAAATCTTTATTTCTACTTGATGCCCAATCTCCCCCACTTGCCCGTATTATTTTAGGGCTGAACATGGGCAGGGCACTGCTCTAAGAACTTTACAGACAACCCATCTAGTGCTGCCAAGACCCTACAAGACCAGTACGGTTATGATTCCCCATTTTACAGATGAGGAAAATGAGGCACGGAAGTGGGCATCTTGTCCCCAAGTTGTGCATTTGAGCATGTTGAGATGAAATAGTCACTCCTTAGGCACCAGCAGGACATACATTGACAGCGAAATACATGGGAACGATGCTCCCACACAGGAAGGTGACAATTAATGAAGGAGGTCATAAACTTTTTTTCTAATTAAAGTATTGTTCATTTACAATATTGTGTTTGTTTCAGGTGTACAGTAAAGTGATTTATTTACATGTATAATATTTTTCAGATTATTTTCCATTACAGATTGTTACAAGACATTGAACATAATTCCCTGTGCTATACAGTAAATCCTTATTGCTTATCTATTTTATGTATAGTAGTTTGTATCTGTTAATCCCGTACTCCTAATTTATCCTTCTCCACAACCCTTTCCCCCTTGGTAACCATAAATTTGTTTTCTATGTCTGTGAGTGTGCTTCTGTTTTGAATATAGATTCATTTGTATAATTTTTTGATTCCACATATAAGTGATATCATGTAATACTTGTCTTTCTCTGTCTGACTTACTTCACTAAGCATAATATTCTTTAGGTCTATCCATGTTGCCACAAATGGCGATATTTCATTCTTTTTTATGGCTGAGTAATATATATACGTGGAATATATATGTGTGCATATGTGTGTATATATATATCTCTCTCTCTCACATCTTAAGCCAGCTGTCTTTTGATGGGCACTTGGGTTGTTTCCATGTCTTGCCTATTGTAAATAGCGCTACTATAAACATTGGGGTGCACGTATCTTTTCAAATTAAAGTTTTTGTCTTTTCCAGATGTACACCTAGGAGTGGGATTGCTGGATCACATGGTAGCTCTACTTTTAGATTTTTGGGGGAACATCCATAATGTTTTAGAAACCTCCACATTGTTGGTGCACCTACTTACATTTCCACCAATGGTGTAGGAGGGTTTTCTTTTCTCCACACCCTCTCCAGCATTTATCATTTGTAGACTTTTTGATGAAGGCCATTCTGATGGGTGTGAGGTGACACTTCATTGCGGTTTTGATTTGCATATCTCTAATAATTAGTGATTTTAAGTATCTTTTCATGTGCCTGTTTGCCATCTGTATGTCTTCTTTGGAGAAATGTCTGTTTAGGTCTCTTGCCATTTTTTGATTGGGTTGTTTGTTTTTTTAAATATTGAGTTGTATAAGCTGTCTGTATAGGTTGGATATTAACCACTTGGTCGCGTTGTTTGCAAATATTTTCTCCCAGTCCATAGGTTGTCTTTTTGTTTTGTTGGTGGTTTCCTTTGTTGTGCAAAAGGAACCATTTTGCTGGGCAAAAGCAAAAAAGTTTGATCAGGTCTCTTGAAATGTTCTTGAATATTCTTATATATACTAATTTGGGTTCCTGAGAAATAGACAGGACAGGATTAGACATCCAAAAGATTTATTTGGGGAAGGAGTAGGAGAAGGTGGGGAGAATTTTCAGCATAAAATGCAGATCTGACTCCTCTGAAACGAGAGACAGAAGGAAGGTTAATTGTGTCAGGAAAAATCTGAGACCGCAGCACAGTTCAAGGAAAGTTTTGGCCAGGTCATTGGGGAGTCCTCAAACTAAAAATCAGTCAGCAAAGGAGTTCATCTCACCAGATAACTCCTAAATAAGCCCACTGTACTCTGTCATTGGCTTGGAGCAGCCCACATAAAGTGGTGCAGACTTGATAGAGATTACAGAAGGGTAACAGCTGGACTCTTCACATCCACAGCAGGATATGTAAGCAGCACATTTTCATGACTGTCGTATTATACATAGATCTTTTTTTTTTGTTCTTATATGTCTGGATCTCTAATGTTATTTTTTAATTATTATACAAAGCAGGTAGACATTTTTAAGGGCCTTCATGAATATTTCCAGAAGATACAACATCCAGAGGGTGAAATCGGATATATTCATAAATACAGGGGTTAAATGCATCTCCTTATATACTTCTCAGCATCAGATGATATCATGGTTATTGGTTTCAGTCTTTGTGAGTTTGAGAATCATAAAGTGATATTCAGATCTGATTGCAAAACTGTATGTTCTGACTACTTTGAGCATTGCTTGGGACACAGTGAAAACAGAAACTCCATCCTTAAGATAGCAGCCTGGGCCGGGGTTTTCCCTTCTTTTATGATACAGTACTTGTCTTTCCCTTTTGCCTGACTAGGCTTCCTGCCAGTCCTGTTCTTTAATTCCACTGGCTTCTGCTCTTCCCATTCATTTCTTCATCCATTTGATGCTGTGCTGAGGCAGTGGTAGGTGAGCATATGGAGGATCTCGCCTTTGGAGAATTAGAAACAACAGCAACAGCAGGCCTGCTGGTGGGGAAGCAGTATCTTGTTTGTTAAAGGAGACCCTCTTTGCACCGAATCAGCCCCAGGCAGAGGGGCCCACTGCTGAGAATGTCAGAAAACATGGGGTGTTTCAGACCTTCACTGAGATCGGCATTTCAAGAAAAGAAGCAGCCTTTGCCTAGGGGATGTCACTGCAGAGTTTGATGGTTCCTAGTAATTAATCAACTGCTTCAATGAAGGCATCAGGCCATATCCGGAAGAATGAATTAGGAAAGCACTTTATGTGAGTATAGAGGAAAGCGGAATTATTCTCTGCAAAAATGATACCACACTGCTAGATCCTCTCCAGAGGAATGAGCCCCTGCGTATATAAAGAAGATCAAAGTCCCTTCTATGCCTCTGTAACTGGCTTTACGTATAACCTTGGGCAAAGGTGGGTCTTTGTTTCCTTCGGTGTAAGATGAAATAGTTGAAAATGAGATCCCTAAGAATCCTTCAAGATGTAATATTCTGTGGCCCCTTCAACATCTCCGATCTCCTTCAGCCTGCTGCTGCTGCTGCTGCTTTTTTGATTCAGCTGCACTTAGGGTCATTTGAATTATTTCTCCCGTATCTCTTCACTTCATACAGTTTTGATAGGTGTATTAATCTGCTCAAGGTACCATAACAACATACCAGAGGTTGGTTGGCTTAAATGACAGAAATGTATTTCTCACAGTTCTGGAGGCTAGGAAGTCCAAGTGCAAGGGGCTGGCAATGTAGTTCTCAGTCTGCCGCCTCTTCTCTGGGTGTGCAAGTGGCTTGCTACTTGTGGTGTTCTCACACTGTGGAGAGAGAGAGCTCTGGTTTCTCTTCCTCTTTACAGAGACACTAATCCTGCCAGATTAGGGCCTCACTCTTATGATCCTTTTTAACTTTAATTGTCACTAAAGCCCCTATCCAAATATCATTAGGGGCTAGGGCTTCAACACTAGAATTTGGGGAGACACACATAGCAAGAGTGTTGTGATAATTAAGGAGCTACCAGAAGCCACATTTAAGATAAGTGTGTTTCACTCACTCAAACTTCATGCTTCTTACCTTCAGTATATTCAATTTCTTGATCTACACACTTTCTCCAGAGCTTTTCTTTTCCCTAACTTGTAAATTCCTGCTTACCTCTTCAGAGTTAGTCAAACAAAACTCCTCTCTGTAGAGTTTTTTTAAATCCACCTCTGTGTAGTGTCTCTCATAGTCTTCCTTTGTTACCTGCTTTCCTTTGTACATGTTTTACAATAACACTTATTCCCTTCTCTTGGGGATAATGCCATCTCCTTACCTTCTCTTCTCTTTATTGATTTATTTGAATTAATTACTATGACAGTTGGAATAGAGGAAGTTTGATTTTTGTTGTTTTGGCATGACTAAGCCTGGCTTTCATGACAAGAGACAGTGTCAACCAGTTAATGTAAATGATTTAAGCGGAATACTTTTTTTTGTATATGCAAATCATCACTCCCCAAAATAATTCACTATGACTAATTCCTGCATTTCTGTATCTAGGTTTTCAGTTGTAGCTCGTAATAGTAATTTGGAAAAAATAGGGTAGTAGAGACTTTAGATTGTTTTGCTAAGATTTATTTGCTGTCAGACAATTTGGGTTTAGTGTTATTTGGGGTTTTTTTCAGAGAATTATTTTTACCTATTAATTTTCTTTAGTAATTAAGGATATACTGAGATTTAAAATTTTTTTGAGTTAGTATTCATGAAAGATTTTTTTTTTTAATTTAGAAAAGATATGCATTTTTAGCAAAAAGTTGTATTCAGAAATCTCCTGTAAGTTACAAAGATCCTCCGTGTATTTAGGGTCCTTTTTCTCATTCCTAATGTGCACTTCTGCACTTGCTGTCTTCCATCCTCAATAAATTTAGGCAGAGGCTTTTCTATTTTTCAGTCTTTTTAAACAGTCAGTTTTAGGTTTAGATGATCATCTCTTTTGTTTTTTATTTAATTCAGTTTTATCTTTTGAATGTCCTTTATTTCTACATTGTCTGGATTCACTCCGTGGTTATTTTTTTAATAGAATTTTGAGTTGTGGCATGTATGTCTGCTCTTGCTTTTGCCCCCTCCTCCATCTCCACCACACCCCATATGGGACATGGCAGAATTTGGGGTGGAAGGTAGTCATTAAAAGGAAATGGGAATTTGTCAAGGTACTGTTCTTACAGTGCTCCATGAAGCCGGTAGAGAAGAGAACAAATTATTCAGATTTACTATTCATTCACCACGTCATATTTCCTAGGTGTTTTTATTGGATTTTTTACAGGGAGTAATTTGCACAAAACCAATTTTACAGGTGGAAAAATTGAGATTTAGAAGGCTTAAGGGATATAAGTTCACACAACTAGGAAAAGGTGATGCTCTGGTTCAAACAATGTAAAAAAGAATGTGCTAAAGATGAAAAATTGGAAGCTGGATGTGATATAATGTTTCAGGGTGAGCTATGATACAAAATAAGAGACAAGCCATAAATCCAGAGACTGAGAAATTAGAAACAGAGTCCCATGAAATAGCTGGGACTAGAGGCTCTAGTATAATTGTCTTAGGCAAGATTGTAACATCCAAAGCCCCCTGAGGTAAGTACCTAGGTCAGTATGAAGTTAGAGTCTTGAAGTATTACCTAGTTACTAGTGACACTGAATTACTAAGTTGTTTGTGTTTACCAAAATTGACAGTTCACTGAATTGTCTTTGTAAGCTGACTTTCTTCAATTTTGAAATGTCCAGAGAGTAATAATTGGAAAACAAACATAAACAAATATATGTTTGTCAGATTGCACTGAGACAGAATGGAAGGGGGCAGGGCACAGCCACTCAAGGAATGATAGCAATTTAACACCAAGATGGTAGAAGATTCACCTCCTAGTTGGCCTTGGGGATTAAGAGGTTTGACTTCTAGTAGACCTTGAGCTTCATTATATGCTTATTGTAACAGCATGATCAAATAACATGCCTGCAGGCGCCATGACAGCCCCAAGGCTAACCACAAAAGGCCAAAGCCTGGGAGGTGGCCTAATTCCTGGGAATCCCAGCCCCTTCCCCAGGGCAGTTGGAACTGTCCCACCCATAGGCCTGTGAAGCTACTGAGACCACAAAAGCTGACAGCACCACGCCTAGAGGCCCTTTTTCACTCCCTCCTCTTTAGAGATGGCCTGCACTCTGTCTAGGGAGTGTGTACCTACTTTTACTTTAACCTGAGCACCCAATTCCCACACCTCTTTCCTTGCCTTTCTCTTGCCTTACACTCTATGCAGTGTGTATCTCTCTAAATAAATCTACCTTTACTCAACAGTGGCTCGCACTTGAATTCTTTCCTGCGCAAAGCCAAGGACCTACACTTGGCAGGGCACATTGCAGGGGCTCAACAGAGACCTGGGACATGGCCCTCCTCATGCCCCACATCCGTTTTTCCTGCATCAGCACTGCTCAGATATGTTTGCCTACATGAGAGATTAGAGATGGGTTCCTCACTTTGTGATCCTAAAATAGGCTCTTTGGAATATCATCCCTAAAACACCAGAAACACCTTCCTTAGAATTTTTTGGGTTTCTAAAAACATCTAGCATATGTAGAACAGAGAACAGATAGATTTCTAGATTCCTCACATTCTGTGTATAAAAGTGCACACACTCACACTCACACACACACACTTTGTAGTTGTTTCTTGGCCTGGCACAGAAATTTATTTCTCATATGCTCCATTCTCTGGCTTTCTAATGGCTAACGTTATGATATGATATTGTTTTACATGCAAATGAGTTGAAAGACATAAGAAGCGATCTGCCTGCTGTGAATTTACCCTTAAATCCCTTCTCCTTTCTTAATGCCCATGCATTCGAGCCTTCATAACCAAGTACCAAGAAAGATTTTTTTTCACCCCTTGGTATTTACACTCTGTCTGCATTTCCACTCTACCCTACCCTCAAAGAAAACATTTGGACTTAGTTCAGAGTTCGGAAAGAATATTTGCATTGTAGATTCCCTTTTAACATTTGCTGTAAAAATAACAAGAGACAACTCATTCCCTAACGCTCCTATTACAGAGTATTTGCATAAAATTAATTAGAAAAAATTAATATTGTATATGCTCCACTTGTAGACCCAACTACTTTCTTGGAATTGATGTGATGTCATGTAAATGTGTGAAAAGTCATGCTTTTTCAGAATATAGTTCGCATGATACAAATATTTGTTTCATCTTATTTGTATTAACAAAATAGGCTTTTTTCCGTTATGCTTATAGGTCTCTGTGCTTAATCCTACAAAAAAAAATCTAGCCATGATATTTCTTATAAAGAAATAAAGCACATTCATTTATACTTAGGAATCCCTTGATAGACAAATCATGCATGATCTTATAATCGAATATTAATTCAAGAGGTAATAGGTAAGAATATTCAGAATATCCTATTCAACTCTATAACCTACACTTTTAACCTAGTCTGCAGCAGCATTAGGACTTCTAGTGAAAATGACCTTAAAATTAAGACCTGACAGGTGCATAGGCTCTTTCTAGCTTCCCGAAAAGAAAGGATGGGCAATGCAGATCAGGCAACTGTAATTGTCAGCTCTGCCAGCAGGTGCACTACCCAAATGCCACCATCACTAAGACGTGTCATTTGTGAGAGAAGGAACCATGTGTTTCACGGTTTCCCTAACCCAGTGCAATGAGAAGGCAGAAACAAGCTTAAGTCTAGATGGCAGATCTACAGTGTGAATTTTCTTTCCTTTAGTTGGATATAACATTAAGAGCAAGTTACAATATTTTATTATTCATGAGAATGATGAAATAAATTTATTGGGAGAATATAAAGTAGGTCAGTAAAAACTTTATTGCTTCCCTGTTACACATACCGGTCAGTGGTTTCAGTTAAATTAAACATTTAAACGGTTGCCCAATGTTTTATTCAAATAAAAACATTGTGCAATAAAATTGCATATTCCAGAATTTGGGACAGGCCAAAAGGATCATAGAAATATGTATGATAGCAGGAGTGAGGGAGAAGACTAGCCAGGAGACGTGTACAGCAGGTATCACTTTATAGGTGATTGAGAAATTTCACCTGCTGGCCTGTTCATTATGAAACTCCTCTAATGGCTCTTCACCAAATTCCATTATTATCACTCTACTTTGGAAAAATGAATTTGTTTAGACATCTAGATAGTGCTCTTAACAAATGTCTAAGTACCCTTGGAGATTGGACAAGATGTAATAAACTTGGAGATGAAGGATTATCTCAATATTAAAGAAAAATGAGCAGAAAGTCCATTTCACAAAGAATAAACCAGTGAGATTACTATGAAGTTGTATAATCTTTATCAATATCCATTAATAGTGCATTTAAAGAATGAATGGTAAGCATTAGAAGTGTTTGCAGGTAACTAATTCCCAACTTAACCAAGTTTAAACTGTAAGAAAATATATAAACTACTCTGAGAAGAAACCCAGAAAATTCACAGAATCAAAGCAGAGCTGAAGAAACTGGAGCTCTGGGAGCTGAAGTGAAGCAAATATCTCAAAGATTTTTGTCTCCATCTATCTCATCATTGTTTGTCTCTTTTTAGCTTCATTCTGCAGACAAACTCTCTCCTTATGCCAGGAAAGATGGCTACTGTCCTCTCTAGCATTCCATCCTCCCAGTTAAATAATTCCAGTGAAAAGGGAAAACATATCTTTTTCCTCCAATCAAATAAATACTAGGAAGAGCACAGATTCTTACTTACCTGCATCACATCCCCACTTTGTTGGCCCCATCACAGGTATGTATTAACAAAGCTTTGCCTGATGAACAGTTTATATGTGAAAAAAGATGACATCTGTAAAAACGTGTATACAAACAAGCACATACACATTTGAGAACAATGCTATTAACTGATAATAGTTATGATGAAATTCTCAAGAAATATATTTGGTAGAAAGTTAAATGCTAAAAAATGTTGTATTAACAGGAAATCACAAAAATGTAATCATACAAAGATAATGACAAAGAAATAATGCCCTAATTTGAAGCACTATAAAATTTAATAAAATTTTTGCCAATAGTAAAATAGGCAAAATATATCAATGGAAGAGTTTCTAAATGAGTAATAAAAATGGTCAATAAACCTATGAAGTACATAATAAACTTCATACTAATACAAAATGGAAACAACAATATGCCATTTCTTACTTAGTTAACTAGCACCTGATAAATAGCTGGAGATTTTTATAGAGAAACAACCTCACTTACATCTTGCTTATAGAAGTGTGAATTGATTCCACCTCTCAAGAAATCTCTTTGGCAATGCAAATCAGAAGACTTAGATATTCTAACATTTGTCCTAGTACATCTTTGTCCAGTAATCGATCAGAGAAGTAATGATTAATCACTTATATAATTAATAAGTGGAAAAATGTTTGATTTTAAAAGCTGATATAGTGCTTAAAAATTGGAATAGCATAAATGTCTAAGAGGGAAATTGGCAGAGAAATTACAATAACCCTTATAATGAATATTTTAAGCAATTTAAAAAATCTCATTTTGAAACATACAAAATGATAGATAGGTCAAAGCAAAAGTTATTATCATATATATGATAAATAAATACATAAAATATTATATATATGATTGTTTATAGTACGCATTTATCAGAATGTTATCAACAGCCATGTCTGGGCTTTTTTTTGCTTTTAATTGAAGTATAGTCAATTGGCTTTTTGAATATAGATTTTTCTTCTTTACTTTTAGTTTTCATTTTGTTATCATTTTTTTACTTTGCCCTTTTTTTTAAATTTAAGTATACTTAATTTACAATGTTGTGTTAGTTTCAGGTGTACAGCATAGTGATTCAGTTATACGTACATTTTTTTTTCAGTTTTTTTCCATTATAGGTTATAATAAGGTATTGAATATAGTTCTCTGTACTATGTAGTAGGTCCTTGTTGTTTATCTATTTTATATATAGTTGTGCTCATTGCTTTTTAATTTGAGGCCCATTACTTTTCAGGTGTCTAGTATTTTCTTGAAGGAGCTTCACTGTCCCTGTGGATCCCTTGAAACCTAAATTGCATAGAATTATTTGTTCAACATATACTCTCTACTGACACAACAGCTTATGTTCTACTAGCAGGAAGAAACAAAGTTTTAAAAAATATATTAAAAAAGAAAAAAAAATCCCAGTTATCTTTTTCTTTTCCTTATCCATTTATGTGAGTTCTGTCTTTGAGTATGATTTTTGAGTGATACATATAATTTATAACAGATGGATACCAATAATGGGAAAGAGAGGAAGAGATAAGAATAGAGAAGCAGGAAGAAACAGGATGAGGTAGGAAAAGATAAGTTCTATAAGCTGAAAATTCAAGGAATTTTTTTTTATGGTGAATGGCTGTTTAAGCAAGTGAGTGGTTTGGACACTGGTGAGTAGAGATATAATCTGAGTGTAAGTAAAAATGTATTAGATGATGTGTTGCTTTGGGATATTAATTGGATCCCCTTTAAAATTCTTTAAGACGTGCAATTAACATTAGGAATCTTTCTATTATTGCTTTTGTTTGCTGGACTCTATCTTTTAATATAATACCAAGTTGCACAAATATTAAGACACATGTGAAGCTGATTTAGTAGGGTTACAAATATTTATCTGAGGGAAAATTTTATATAGAGTTAATTAGATTTTCAAAAAATCCATAGTATTAGTTGAGGGCAACATGCATGCATATTTATTCTGTTTAAGATTAAAGGGAAAACGCTACACAGAATTATTTTCTAGAGCCATTCCCTCAGTGGTGATCACCTCAACTATCTTTTTTGTTTTTAGAGTTTTATTAGGCATGTAATAGTCTCAGAGTTTTCTCTTCAATTGCATCTAAGTTCTTCTATAATAATTGAATTAGAGCCCAGCACAGAAAGAACACTGTATTCAAATGAAATAATTAAATAGAGCTTAATGAAAGGATTATTTATAAAAGTGATATTAAGATTACAGGAAATGAACAAAGCATGGTGAATTACCTGGGTTTAGCTATAGTAGGAGGTATTGCCATTCTGAGGCCTGAGGTATAAGGAGGAGAAGTTATTGGAACCTGGAAACAGCTGTAACTACAATAGAGATTCCTCAAACAAAGGTTGCGTCTTTTGGAAGAGGATCATATATATGTGCTTGCAAGCCTAGATCTAGCACGGAGGGAGCCAAGAGTATACATACCACGGTCTTTATCTCTTCCTACCCTCCAATCTCCACCCAGTTTATCTCTGTGGATCTACCCAGTGGGACTCCAGGTGGTAAGGAGGCCTTGTTGATACAGTGCATGTATGCCAGGCCTGTGAGACAAGGAAGAATTGTGAGGGGCAGAGAACTGATCTTGAGGAACAGACAATATACACAGGACATTTGAAACTATTATCTATCAGATAATTCATTATCTCTACATATAAAGCGGACATCACAATATGCACCCAAAATACATAAAAGTATAAGAATAATCTGATTGTAAAGATAGTAATGGAGCCTTGTGTCTTGTATAATTATTTGTTTCTCCTGTGGAGTCTGAACATTCTGCATGCATTGCCACCTATTCCGAATAGGAGCATATGAGCTCTAGAGAATTAAAGGATAATCTTTGTCTTGTCATTCTTTTTATTATTTGTTTAATTTTTGCCATCTTAACAGTGTGCTGCATTAAATTGAAAGATACATTTTTGGAGCAACCTAGAATTATATTCAAATTGCAGGTCCACTGTCACCAAGGTGTAATGACTATTTAACTAACCTAGCTTATACAAAGAAAAAAAAAAGAGAGAGAGAGAGAGAATCTCCTCTTTGTAAAGAAGGACTATTGATACTAACTCCAAAAATAATTTTTGAAGGTTATATAAGGCTTTTTATAAAGGGCACATATCACTATACTTGCCACTTGACATATACTAATAACATGTTAATTTTAGGCTCACCACACTCCCCTAACAACCTTCCCCTTTTTTCAAAGTTGTATAGGCTCATTTTTCCAATTGAGAGAGACTAAGAATACTCCATGGCTGTCATAGCACTAAAGATTCAAACAAAAAGAGACTCTCATGCATGAAAATTTTTAGCTTAAATGGGGAATGTTTGCAGACGTGTGCGTATAGGTGCATGTGTGTACATTTCTGTGTTCAGGGGTGTGGTTGGTATGGAGGAAAGGAAATAAAGCAGCAGGGATAGAAAGCTTTCTCCATGCTTAATAAAGCTGAATGCCTAGAACAAAGAAGACTGACTGCTAAGTGCATGAATCTCTGATTTTTCACCACTGGGGCTGTAATTCAAGTTCAAAGCGATACCCTGATTGCCACAACTGGGACTCTGGTTACGGCAACATCTAAGCCACCCATGGTAAGTGCTTGAATTGATGCTATGGATAAACAAGACACATTTATTTTCTTAGCTGAAGGCCTAAAATTTGAAATTTTGTAAAGCAAAACAAGATAATAATAAAATATCTGATGGATTTAGACTCTGAATTATGAGCATATTTCTGACAGAGGCCATCATCACCAACGACTGCATGGTTCACTTTACATCTGCCTTCACATTTTTTTTCTGTCACTTAAATTAGAGAAATTTAGGGTACATACTAATATGGTTGCATTCAATCCACTAGAAGCAATCCTAGGTGCCTAGAGGGATATTCCAAAATGTTTATGATATACCACTCCAAGCATACAAAATTTTCATATGTTGGGTTGTGATCCACTATAAAAGTCATGAATTAATAACTCAAAACATATCTCTATAAAAGCTTTATGGCATACTTTTCCTCCACACACACCCTCACCATGTTGCAGGATTATCATAATGCAACATAATACCATCTGATGATAATTATCTAATGATGTTTCTATGTATATAAAAGAAACAGAGGTACATTCCATTTAATTGAAAGCATATCTCTGCATGTAGGGGTTGGAAACATTAAATAATAGGCTCCTTTTGAAACACCTGGCACATAACAGAGAAACAATGAATAATAAATTGCTCACCACATCCACGTGTCCTGCAGTGACAGTTAGCCTTTGCTATTGTTCATTTTCTGTAATACAAAATAAGGACTGTAGTTTCTTTTCCACACTGGTACTGATGAATTTGATTGAAAAGATGTCAAATCACTAGTAGAGTGTCTTGCCTAAAAAAAAAAAAAAAAAAAGAAATCCTTGACATGGCATAAAGCTGAGTCTTTAAATAAAATATGAGTAAGTTAATGAGCTATTGGTATAAATATATATACGGACATTTCTCCAAGTTACAAACATCAATCTGAGAATATGTGATTCTGAAAATGTTGCTTGTCAACAACCATTTATTTAAGGAGTCATTAATTCCTATTAAAATTAATCTAAAACTGACAATGTTTCTATTCCTGGAAAAATAAGCCAAGCATTATTGTGGTGATGTTGATAGTATGCATTCATATTTACATACTATAGATAACTGAAAACTTTGTCACTGCATTAATAACATTAAAAAAAAAATTCCTGAAGCAGTCAGGAACTGCAGCTTCAGTCACTTCCAATTGTTCAGAAAACAGCATTAATTGAAATAGTTCAAATTATCCATGGATTGTGTCAAACATCATCCCCTACACATCTTTGCCTGGAAGGGGTACTGATTTTGTAGAAAATAACAATTTCAAGATAAAAAACATATTTAATGCAAAATATTGGTCACAATATTATATAAATCAATGTTTTACTGAAAAACAAAGCAATTTTGAAATTTTGCCTTCCCAGAGACTGCAGCAGATTCTGACGTTGTATTAAGTATCCTACCACCCGAAATAAGTTTGCATGCATATCAAAACTAGGTATATATTGCCTTTTATTTTGTGACAAAAATATTTTTAATGGAAATTTAGCTGATTTACAATATTGTGATAGGTATATAGAAAAGTGATTCAGTTACATATATATTTTTTCAGATTATTTTCCATTATAGGTTATTACAGGATAGTGAATATAGCTCCTTGTGCTATGTAGTACATCCTTGTTGCTTATCTATTTTATATATAGTAGTTTGTATCTGTTAATCCTGTATGCCTAAATTAGACAGAGAAAGACAATTAAATGATATCACTTATATGTGGAATCCAAAAAGTAATACAAATGAATGTATAAAACAAACATAGACTCACAGACATAGAAAACAAACTTATGGTTACCAAAGGGGAAAGGAAGAAGAGAGGGATATATAAAGAAAAATCTTATTTAAGAAGAGAAATGAGAGAGAGGAATGAGGCACTGTGCCTGTAAATCATCTGAGCCAGAATATAATATAATCTAATATGATATAATGTGATGGGATATGGTGATATAATATGCTATATAATGAAATGGAATATAATATAGTTGTATCTCCTTCGTATCTAAATTGGATCAGTGTAATAAATAAATGGTTTTAAAATTGTATTTTCTTCTTTCTAAGGAAAAATATCTTTAATTATGAGATTGTGTATATGCCTCTCCATTCTACCTCCACACCCCACTTCTGTGGGGACCTCACAGTTTAGCTAGACCTTGGTGGAGAGCCAGAATTTGAATCAAAACTAAACCACACTAAATTGCACTTAGCTAAACTAAACCAAACTAACACAAAGCATTAGATTAGGGGATGAAAGTATCTAAATATAACCAGCTAAATAACATGCTAATAAAACATTGACTCTATTGCTTTGATAATATTGCCACAGACTTATCAGATCAGAACTTTTTTGAATCCTTCTGAATAGGAGGGCTATCTGCTAGATTTTTCACCTGTGAAAGGATAAGAGACAGAGTTATGCAGAGGGGTGTTTCCTTCACCAGAAGTAAGTCTCAGGCCCTTCTCCTTAAAGGTCCAGAAACTCCATTTTGAGTTCGTCTGTGATATAATATAGATCATTCTCAGGAGTGCTGATTTCAGTAAAAAGGCTCAACAAAACCCATGTGCAAATGAAAAGGGCAAAGCAAATGACTGTAAGTATCAAAAAAAAGTGATTTACATTTGCCCTAAGAGCAACATAATCAAGTTAGGCAGAAGCCAGATTCTCAGAACTTGGCTTAAAGAGACTTGTGACATGAGCTAAATGTGCAACAGTGTCAGAATCCTTTAATATAATGCTTCCATCTCCACAATGGAGATTTAACTCTCAGGTCGAGCAAATTTGTCCTTCACTCTCTCCCCAGGACAGCATTTGAATGAACAATACCCACTTGCTCCGCTACACCGATTATTTTTTTCAAGGCTTGCAAGAATCCTATTTGACTGGCACGTTTGTTGATTGGGCATTGGAGACCTGTTTTGGAGTGTTCCCTGATTCAGGTATTTAGTAAATGCTTGATCTCTGGGAGGTAAGCACTTAGATCTTTGTAAGAGAGAAGAGAAGATGTTGAATCAATGGCCAGTCAGCCTAAATCTCTTTCTTGGGGGCAAAGAAGTGTAATGGAAAACCACAGACTTATGAGTAAAACCTACCTAAATGCTAACTCTTAGTTTTCATATATTACCTCTGTGACCTTGAGGAATTTGTTAAATAGCTCTGAGTCTTAATTCTCTCAAGTGTATTTACCTCATGTAATGATCATGGATACAAAGTGCCTAGAACCAGGTAGGTGTTCCATCTACATTTATGTTTCTTCTGTTCTTTCCCTCTTACCCTTATGACACTTGAAATGAAACTGGGATGATAAACTCACATGTGTATTTTGAGAGCTACATGATTCTCTTGCAAAGAAGTCCATCAAAGGACAGAAATAGCATTATCTCTCAAAAGTCTAAGGACGCCTAAGTGATTCATTTTCTCTCTCTAAACTTTTGCCAAATCACAACACTAGTGAATTTCTAGGTCACCAATATTTTTAGTACAGGCATCTTTCTTTCCATCACATGTTCTTCCACTCCTATATCCAATTTTTGTCTCTTCTCCCAATTGTTTTATCTTTCTTTCCCTGAGGCAAATATGTCCAAACTTCTCTCTTCTCCAGTCGTTTTAAAAGCTACTCCTTACATTCTGCTTGTCAGAAAATTAAAGTTAAATATTAGCAGAGCATTTCATTTATTTCTTAAACTTAAAATCAGTGCCTTCATGGCTGAGCTGGTCTTTAATGGCAATGATAACTTTCATTATTTACAAATCACTGCTGATGTGTGTTTTGCTTAGTCTATAGCTAGTATTTCTTACAGTTCACAGCTGGCACAGTGAGGAGAAAATGCAGAAACTTCCTTCGGCATTATCACAATGCTGATGAGAAGAAAAAGAGGAAGATTCAAGAGTGTTTCCACCTCTGCTTGAAAATCAAGTGTGTGATGACCAAGTTATGACATGTAAAGTTAGAGCAACATACGCTGTAACTATTCATTATCTTTTAATTATTACCTGTTAATTTGGGGGAGGCTTAGAAGGACTATGAGTTCTGAATACCCAGTATGGACCAGGCATAAGAGCAGGCATTTTACCCAAGGAAAAGGAACTAACATTTGCTAAGTGTCTGCTAGATCCTAGAAACCAGGCTACTTTTTACGTATACATTTTATTTAAACCACTAATCCCCAGAATGTAAAACCTTCTTTTTGTAAGTGAAAAAATAGTTTTAGAAGATTTACAGACAAAGCAAGTAAGTAGAAGAAGCAGGGATTAAACAGGTCTGAGTAAGTCCCCAAATTTTACCCTTTCAAAAATACGAAGTTAGTATAATCAGGGGAGTAAAAATCCTATTAACAAATAGAGGAGCATTGAAACTGCATTTCTTAGAGTTATTATATAATTAATTTTTTTCCCCAAATGTAGTTTATATCTTGAAGGGAATGTAATGTACAAATTATTGTAAAAGTTCTTCCAATTAGTTCAAAGTATCAAACACATTAAGAACCATCCGAATTATTTTTGGTTTTAATTCCAAAATTTATCAGCAAACCATTTTTTATATTAAGCCTAAAGCAAATTTCACAAGTCACTAACAATATTATTCAAATCTCTTTGTAAATGGAGACCAAAATATTACGGCTCTGTTGTATCACAGTGGACCAGAATAAGAGCATCTTTCTTCCAGAATGACTCTATGGTAAATTCTTTGATTTTATGATTGCTAATTCTGATCTTCTTACCTAATCTCACTACAGAAAGTGGTTGGAGGACTATTCATTTTTTATCCAGGTTTTTCAGATCTCGCCTCTCTTATCTCATCTCACAGTTCTTTGCTGTTCTTATCTGGTGACTGTTAGACTCTAGATGGTTTTTAATATCAAATTTATTTCTCCTGATAGGCTCTGATCATCTGGGGAAAGATTGAATTTTATTTTTATATCATTTGCAATACCCATTGACAGACAAATATCAAAAGAGATATAGAGTCAAGAACTGTGGAATAGATTTTAGATCAAATTTATAGATTTGTGATCAAATGCATTTATGAACTTAGGCAAATTAATGAATTCCCTGAGTTTTGGTGCCCGAGAACTTTGCAGGTTGTTTCAAGAAACTTTAAAAAGCCTTCTCATAGCCATTATTTTTAAGAATATCCAGGGTTTATTGAAAACATATCAGTTGTATACATTGAGTAAATTATTAACCTTGTTTATACTCAGTTTCCTCATCTACATAATGAATATGAAAATAATTACTATGTTGGAAGATTATAATGAATATTGAACAAGGTGATATAACTAAGATTCTTAGCACTGTGTTTCTATAAATGTTCAACAGTTTCAACAATTTGCCATTTTCCTCAAAATGACCAATGGCATCCCTTCTTCTTCACCTCCAGTTCACATCCTCAATACCTGCATGCTTTACTTACCCTGGAAGAAGCCTAGAAATCCAAGTAAAAGAAAAGAGGATGGATGTAGTCTGCTAGAACAAGAACCTCTAGCTCAGTTAGTGAAGGATGATGGGTCAGAGTTGAATAAATTCCCTTATGTTGTTAAATGATAAGAAATTTCACGTAAGATCATCTTTTCAAGCATAAGAAGCAAATAATAAAAGGAACATTATGAGTTCTTTGAAATGCAGCTAAAGGAGCTATGGTTAAATTTTTAACAAGTTAGAGGCATTAGCTAAACAAATCCTGACAGTTTCATAGTCACATAGACACCTGACAAAGGTATGATTTGTGAATCACCCTTAAGAGATCCTTCTGCATTTTCCTCCAAAATTCTGTTTTGTTTCTTTACTACGGAGCCGTCAATGTCATCCCCTAGTTTCTCTGCTAGCCACATATGTTTAAAAAGTACAGCTAACATTTCCTTTCATCAATGATCAGAAGAGAGCTTCTCTTTTGCATCTCACTGCATTGATCCTCTCTAAAAAGAGGGACATTATTGAAGAAAATGAATCAATTTCTTCAAGCTTTCAGAATGGAGACTGTCTTTCTTAGGTTTTGCCATTTTTTCTCAAGTACTAATATGGTAGATGGTACACATTGCCCCAACTATAAATAAGACTGAAAAATTACAGATTATGCCATATGTAATTTATAATACTTAAGAGAAAGGTGACCTGATAGAAATATATCTTACTGAGCACCTATCAAATGCTAGGCATTTGTTATTTAATTTACATATAATTCTCTCATAATCCTCACAAAGATGCAGTGGAGTGGGAAATATTAATCTTATTTTTCAGTCAGGAAACTAAGGTCAGAAGGTTGAAAACAAATGAAAATAAATATCCCCTGTGGAAACAATTCCTGTAGGAGAGAAGCTTGAGAAAGAAATGGGATGAGAAATGAATCCCATTTACTTCTTTCTAGCAGGAAAAATATTATTTTTACTAATAATTTATGTTATATTCATAGTTTAAATTTATTTTGAGTAGTATTTTCATGTTATTTCATTTTAGTATAAAACAAAAATAGAACTTTTAGGTATAATTTTCTCATTAAATTAGTTTAATCCCCTCCTCCACCTCAGAAACACATTTCAAATTTTATAGAGCAATTGGCTAAGAAAACAATGTATTTTTTGATAGAAAAATGCACTTTATATAGAACAGCCCAAGAGTAAATTCCCTTTTATATTATTTAGGTATGAATATATGCATTGACTCATAAAGGAATTTCTATTATTTTAGGTATTTTTATTAATGATCAGTCATCTTAGTAGCAGAAACAATAAAGCTAATAACTTTGAAACCACTGTAGAAAATTATCATAATAAAAAGCCCAGAGAAGTGTGTGCAAAACTGATTTCATTGAATTTTCAGTATTCTCCCTTATAAAGACAATAAATACATTTATTTATATATTTATTTTTCTGAGATGAACTCACTGTGAAGCACAAATAGGTCCCTAACCACAGAGATTTTACAGTTTGCTAAACCTTTTTTCTCCTAGAGATTCCAGCCAACTTCTCTAACCTCAGCCCTTTTCCAAAGGAAATCAGCATCTCTGAATGGTGCCACCACGTTGTTCCCTCACCACTGATGTGTGTTTAGAGATGCAGGGCAAAGAATGAGAATGGGGAGCCCTTGAGATACTTTTTCTTTGTTCCATACCTCAGAGTCAACCTGCACACCCCTGAAGGGGCTCTGGGCCCACTCTTCCTGAGTGCTGCTTGAAGTATGCTGTGTAGGTTTCTTAAGAGGAAAAGAGGTACGAAGAATATGGATAGGAGGGTGAGTGTTGTTAGGGCCCAGGGCAGGCCACCCAAACATGTGCCTTTCTGGCATGTTGATGATTTTGAATTAAAGTTACTTAAGAAACCACCAATGTAAGAGGGACACTCTGACCCTCCTCAGTCTCTCTGAAAGTAGGTAGTAAGTCTTGCATGTGAAAAGTGTACTCCCTCCATGTGGAGGCAGAAGGATACCCTTATCACCAGAGACAGGAAATCAGGGCAGAGAATCCTTCATAAACAAACCTTGTTACTTCTATAATTTACTGCCCCAAGCCCAAACTCTGCTTAGATTCTTCACTATTTCATCACCCAAAGCCTAAGTTTGTTGGTCCTGTCAATTCCTCACAAATTCATTGTTACTTTGTCTTAAATTATAAAAGCTGCCAGCTTTGTCCAATCCTGAGGTCCTGTTTCTATGAGACCTCTGTGTGCACAAGTTAAAATTAATTTCTTTTTCTCTTGTTAATCTGTTTTGTGTCGATTTTATTATTAGTCCAACCATAAGAACTCAGGAGAAATAGAGAAGGAAATTTTCCCCTCCCTGATAATGAGCATATATGTGTGTGTGTTGGAGGGGGTTCCTGCTATTGTTTAACTTTAGATAATTTTACTGAAGTTTTGTAAGTAGCATAACTACAGAAGTGTGAGTTTTTATGCCCACTTTTATTGAAAATCTATCCAAAATCCACTCATATTCTTTAAAGATAAGCAATAGACAACATTGTATTCATGTGTTTTAAAAAAAAAAGATTTGAATAGACAATTTGTAAGAGAGGAAGAAATACTGATTGAAAAGTACATACGGAAATATTCTACCTCTCAGCAATCAAATACAAAGCCAGCTACAGGGTTAGACACAAATGAACAAACATAAAAAAACAGAACACTTAATATGAGAATGTTTACAGTAAATAGGCAGTTTTACCCTGATGGTGAGGCAAAAATTGGAGTAGTCTTATCAGAAAATGTCACAGAATATATCAAACTCTTAAATATTTTAATAACCAACCTTTAAGATGTAATCCCACTTCTATAAATAAATCCTGAGAGGTCAAAAAACCAAGAAAAAAAAAAACCAAACCCAACAAAAAGTTAAAATATCCACATTGATGTACATACATATTGTATAGCCTTATTCAAAATACTGACTACTTGGCAGTGATACTTATAATTGAAGAGAGGAATGGACAAATAAATTATGGCATGTTTTATATAAAGAAATATTATGCAAGGATTAAATTCATCTTTACAAAATATTATAGTATGGAACGTATTTGTTTTACATTACATGAAAAGACATATACTTTTTAAATACAATATTTAATATGATATCAAAGTTATTTACAGTTTAAAATACAAAGCATGAGAGAGGTATACTGAAAATGTTAATTTTTATCAGTGACTGTCTGTTATTATGGGTACTCTTTTTTTCCTGTTTTTCTATTTTCTATATCCCAAATCTTTTCTCAGGAGCACATATTAATTTTTAAAATGAATAAAAATAAATCTCATTAAAATTATTTTTAAGATGAGCCTTAGTGTTTGGAAGGCTTTTTGAGTGGGATTTATCATTTCATTAAAAACTAAAATAAGCTATTCACCACCACCTCCCCAAAATGTTGAAAGATGTTATTTGAATAGCATGGATTACTCCTCCAGAAAACGAGGTCACATTCCTGCTTCATTTATTATTTTAGAAAACTCACCTTTCTACCATCCACAATATGGGCCATCATTCACATCGAACTTAATTAGAAAACAGTTTGGAAGTCGGAGAAATTCCTAATTTAAATCAATTAAAGGGAAAGTTGTCAGGTTTGTTTTGGGTTTGCTTATCTCTACTCTCAAGCAGCAGGACTGAAGAGATCTGTCTTTCCCAATCTCTTTATCTTCCTCCAGGATTATGTCATAGTATTCAGTGTGTAAATTTAGGAACTCCTCATGGCAATTAGCATCTGAGACTCCTGCCATAGCCAGGAGAAGTCCGGGTGACAAACGAAGGCGTCCCAGGGTTCCACGCTGAAAATTCTTTGATGGGTGCTTCCATTCACAAATGAGATATCTCTAGCTGGTGGGGCCAGGCAACCCGGTACTCTAGCCCTATTTCTATTTTGTGTTGAGAGCTCCTCTTCCTTCCCTCACTCATGCCCTAAATTCTATTGTGTCACAGTTAATCTAGTTATCAAATAGAAAGAGCATGTCAGATAGTGATTATTTAAGGGGCGCATTCCCTTCACCGAGTAGATCGTTACAGGTCCTTTACCTCTCCATCGCTAAAATAAGACTGTCACCTGCCCATATCCCTGCTGGTTTAAAATGCGTGCTCACTCTCCACACAACTTATATAGAACTACTTTCTGTATAGTAATTCCGTGTTTTCATGCATTCTAAAATCATCATTATCTGCCAAGCACAGGGGACAAGATATATTCTCTATAGTGGCTATATATATATATACACACACACACACATATTCTCTCCAAAATTAGGGCACATGGTCATTTATATCTGCCTTATGTCTTAGAGTGTGGTCCATGAGAACAGGCACCAAGTTTTAACCATCTTTAGTATTCCAAGATATAGATGGCTCTCAGTTTATGACAGAGTCAATGAATGAATGAGTTTTAAAAGTAATAGCTGTCCTGTGTGACTTCTGAGTGCAAAAGCAGTAAAAGATTTCAAAGTGATGGAATTTCTGAAGTCTTAATAATTTAAGAAAATAATCCAGGATATTTGAAACTAGACATACCTTTAAGTTCCAGCATATAGTGTGGTTTACACATAAAGTAAATGAAATTTCTGGACAAGAGACTGGCAAGTCTAGGCTATATTATATAGTTATGCATTTAGGATATTTAATGGGAAATCCTAGACTAGCGGTTAGAAGACTCTGTTCAGGCTTTCTATCTCTATAGTCAAAGTAGATGTAAAAGTCAAAACAATTACCCAAGTAATTAGGATGATTAGATTTTCTGTTCTCCTCACATAATTTTTGTATGTAGCTTTGTTTCTTATCAGATTATAAACTCTTTAAAGTGAGAGATGCCATTCTTCTTTGAGTTTCCAGAATTGCCTCTCCTGGCCTGTGTCTTGATAGATGCTTACTTGGTTAATTGCTGTAAACTAGCTCCGACAGAATGAGCAGGCTCCAGAGATCTCACTTCTCTTACTGTTTTGTTCTTTCTTCTGGTACCTCAATTCCAGTTTACCAAGGTTCTTTCTGAAAGGCTGGTTCCATGTGGAAGAGCGCAGGGCAGAGACAGTGGTACTGCTGAAACATGAGGTGTCTAAGACGTAAGTTAACAGTTTTAAACTCTACTCTGCTTTAAAATTATGTCAGACACTTTTAAAAGGAAGATTCCTAGGCTCACATCTAGATATTCTGATTCAATGTCCTTCGACTACAGTCCAGAAGTACACTTTTTATTTATCTATTTACTATTGACAGTATATACATATATACATACATGTAATATAACATTGTGTTAGTTTCAGGTGAACAATGTAATGATTTGATATTTGTATACATTGCAAAATGATCAACCACAATAAGTCTAGTTAATATCCATCATATTCATAATATATTTTATAACCTATATTAAGGAGAAGACATTTTACTGAGGTTTTGCTACATTAATAGCTATAGAAAACCAGGAGGACTGAAGGGAGCAGCTGCTGTTTCCTTCTGCACAGGTCACTAAGGAACTCATGAGGAGGGGAATTGGCAGGGGTGACTGATAATGATCAGAGGGAGAGAAGACCCCCTGGATGTCGTCTGGCCTAGGCAATCTGATATGGGGGGTGGGGTGGGGCTAACAGCCCAGATGTTATGAGGGACAGGTAGGGGCCAAAGATGTCACGGAACTTCGGAGTCATTGTGTTAGAGCCTGCACCATGTTCTTTACCAGCATGGTGCCCATCACCATCTTCCTGCTGTAGACTGTCACCTGGGCAGCTCCAATGGGCAGGGCATTCCAGGGTCAGCAGGACCTGTCTCCCACTGGTCAATGTCCTTTCTGCAAACCTGAACTCACCATATGCCCCACCAGGACACAATCCAGGTAGGAAGTGGCAGTCACTTTCTGCACCACAATGTGGTTACTCTGACAGGTGTCTGGCAACTTGATCTCCTTTATGATCTCATTCATGCCTGCCAGTTTTCCCTGTTCCTGAACTCTTTCTCACTCAGTAGCACAGAGCCATCAGCTCCCCAGTGGCTGGATGGAGAGAGAACTGTGGGATTTGACTTCACAGTTGGAAGCCCGGCTTCCTAGTCTGAGTTACAGAAATTAATGTCCATTATAGCAGTGGCAGATTCTCTGAGTGCTAGGGGCTCATTTTAGGATGCTGTTGCCAGTGGAAGTTTAGGGGATGCTCACATGTGGACCCTGGATGGGGGTATCGAAGCTGTTGGAAAAGTGGATGTGCACAGACACACATGGGAGTCAAGGGAGAAAGACTGGTTGTTGCAGGTACAGTCCACAGATAGCCCCTCACCAGCTAAGAGGAGCAGCATTTCCTGCCTCCCAGCACCCGACAATAGGCTCAGAAGTAAGGGTGCCCGAGGGGAGTCTGAGTGATGTCAGTCTTTCTAGGTCAGAAGCCAGACTGATGGACACAACTGTGGGAGGAGAGAGGCTGGACACTGGGAGGGGTGAAGTCCTGTAGATCAAGCAGAGAGATCTCCTTGGCTGCAGGGGCACTTTTACCACTGTCTTTTCTGTTTGTTTGTTTTTTGGTTTTCCTCCAGGAGGCAGGTTCCATCTGCTCTTCCTCAGACTATGATGTTATCTCAGACTGATGAATGACTGCTGGGATCCCTGCCATCATCCAAGGAGAAGCCTTCTTGTCTCTCTGACTCTGTCTTCCTCTTCATCTTCCTCTTCTCACCTTCATTCTTGCTGATCCCTCCTGCTGCTGCTTCCCTTCTTCTCATCCTCATCCTGGTCATCATTATTGGACTTACTCCTGGACCCTCAAGGCTGCTCTTGCTACTGCTCTTACTGTATGTGTCACCCTCAGACTTGGGGGTCCCTGCCTGCAGAGGCTGTGCGTCCTGACTACCCCTCAGGGTCTGAGTAGAACGATTTCTCTTTATTCCTCTTCTCCCCATTTGATCAGTTGGTACATTCAGGTACCTCCAAGTTGTGCACGGATGAGTCAGGGGCTTCCTCTGGCCAGTCTGTGAGCTTCTGGTAGCTTGTGGCCTTGGCATTGAGCAGATGGGACACTGAGCCCATCTGGAAGTGGTCCCCATCTTTGAAGGAAGATTCCAAGGCTGGAGCTGGTTTGGGTGCCAGGAAGAGTTTCTTGGCATGATGACTGAGGGTACCCACCCTGCCCTGAAGGGGCCACAAGTTGTTAGGTGAAGCATGCTCGGTCTCTGGTCATACTTGGCCAGACTTTGTATATACAGGGTCAGTAGCTGTGTCTGCTTAGAGTTGCTCAGGTGAATCTTGGCCATCAGGTTGATGACCTACCGCTTGATGATGCCCTCCTATACTGTGAAGAACATGGCTATTTTTCTCAGGGCATCAGGTGCAATCCTGGGGACATGCTTACAGTACTCACCGATGAGCCATAGGATTCTGCCTTGGGTCATGGGCACCTGGATGTTGTCTGTGAGCTTTGGCAAGTGTTTGATGATCTCATGCTGTGCTGGCTGCTTCTGTGGCAGCTTCTTCATGATGACCACTGACTCTGTGACCCTGAGCTCAACACAGCGGGACAGTAGCTGCACCAGGTCATTGAGGCAGATGTCATCAAGTTGGCTGATGTTAGTTGCACAGCATTCAGTGATTGCACTGTGGCTGCCACAGAGTCCTTGTTTGTGCTGTGAATGGAGGTCTGGAATTCCTGAAGGGCAATATGGATATTAGTCTCATTTGCCAGGTTGGTCAGTGCTTCCAGCTTCAGGATTTTATCTGGTTGGGGTCGGTGGACCTGATACAGAGACTCTTTTAATTGGGCTCAAACATACCCGGGCACTTGATGGACATAGTGGCCACGTATTGGAGCACCAGGTACTGTACGTCACTGTGGGGAGAGGATATATCAGAGGTACTTGTACTCCTCAGTTGGGGCAAGGGGCAGCCGTTAGGGGGAGAAGTGAGGTGGGCTAATAGGAGGGAGGAAAGGATAAGTGGAAGGAATGCACCAGTAGGTGGAGGACATCAGTGGGAGGAAGGCAGGGCTGGAGTCAGTGTGGGGGTAGGTGAACTAGGGTATGGAGGTTGGAAGGGGTGTGATGTGTTCAGGGTCCTGGAGAAGCCCCCCCACCCCTTTTTTTTCTTTGAGAGCACAAACTATTTTATTGAACAACTTTCAGTGTAACAAGTTGCACTTAGAAAAAATAACTCCTCCCTCAGAGGAAGTTTCTTGCGTCAAAAGTTGCTGGCATTCCTTTCGGAGAACAGTGGGTGGGGCTGGACTGGAGGGAGCCAAGGGATCGAGGAGGGGCCTCAGGAATCACAGCCAGCACCGACCGACCAAGGGACATAAGACATCACCCATCAACAAGACCCGCCCTTTGTCAAAGTGGTAAGAACAAATGGATCCAGTCATACAAGTCTGTGAAGCATTCTGTGGGTCTTTCCTAGATGATAAAGTGAACCAGAAAAATGGGAAGGACCAGTGCTAGTTCCATATTGACACAACTCGCGCATGTAGATGTAAATTTAAAATACCCAGTAAACTGTCTTCCTCCAGCAGAACCTATTTCCTAATGATTTTTATAAATATTTATAAATACTTAAGTGTTTTCTTCAGGCTCTTGAGACTTAAGAATGTTAATAGTTTTCAGAACCATGGATGAAGCCTTAAAGCTCTGAGTGCAATAAAAGGAGATCCTCCTCTGAGGTTTAATATGACTGACAGGCAACATAGCTACTGAAAACCGAAAAAAAGTCCGTAAGAGTACACAGACGTGGGAGTACACGGTACGTCATGGGCGGTACGTCATGGGCGGTACGTCATGGGCGGTACGTCATGGGCGGTACGTCATGGGCGGTACGTCATGGGCGGTACGTCATGGGCGGTACGTCATGGGCGGTACGTCATGGGCGGTACATCGGAGGAGGGGGAAGGGGCGGAGCCTAGAGTTAAAAAAAAAAGATGGCTCCCTCTAGCTGGAGCTCGCCTGAGGGAGGGCTTGAAGGCCATGCCGCCAGCCAGCAGGCCTCCTGAAGTGTGTTAAATGGACGCCTGCCCCTCATGCGAGGCTTTAAGATGAAGAAATAAGCTTCGTTCAAGTAAAGTCTGGGCACTTCTGGAGCTGCCACCCGTGCAGGGAGCCCCGCGGCCGGTGAGTGGCCTTCGAGCCATTTAACTGTTATTTCTCAGTTCGAGTCTCGAGTTCCGGAGCTCCTTTGGCCTTCAAAACGACACATGTTGGTAGCCTGTCTCTCAGGTGCAGGGTGAGAGAGTAAACGTTGCGGTGCCCACCCGATGGGGTTCAAACCTTTCGCTCCTCAGGGAGCAGCTGGGAGTTACTAGTTCCCTCCCGGTGTGGGTCGCGCCACCGCAGGTGTGGTTTCTGACGAGATTGGGTCAGACTCTGGTAGCGCTTGGATGGGGATCTTCTCTCATTGACTGGAGGTGTAGTGGTCTCTCAGACTCGGTTTTTAGGTTGTTTTTTTCCCCCAGAGTAACTTGTTTCACATGTAGCTACAGATTCAGCGTGTCCATGGGAGGAGGTGCGTTCTAGATCCTCCTGCGGGCTCTGCTTGGAGCCGGGACAGTGCTGGAGGCCGGGAGTCTGAAATCAGTGTGCGGGCCTGTTTGGGGGAGGGACCTAAGCCGTTTACATGAACATCAGCTGTTCTTTATCTGTAGGTACGTGGTTCATGGACCACACACTGAGAAACTGCCCTTCCGCCCCTCTCGCCCCCGCTTAATAGGTCAGATCCCTACCCCCCTTCTCTAGTTATATGGAGAAGGCAGGGTGTGGTCTTGCCCAGGCAACCTTGAAAAATCACAAAATGGGACGATCAATGTGGTGTTTTAGCTGTAGCTGCAAAGAATTTTCCTTGAAGATATTTTCGCATCTCCTCACAATGGACACGAGCCCTCCTCCCATCACTGTAATAGTCCACATGTCCCATTACAAACATTCAAGCATTGTTATACATTTTTATTACTTTGTATTCTTGAAACCTGTACATCTGAAATAAACAATCCAGAGCTCAGAAGAAAAAAGAAAACAAAACATTCAGGCATTACCTAAAGAAGTAAAGTGATAATGAATTTTGCTGTTTCTCTTCCCAGTCTCATCTCATGTATGCTTTGCTTGTGAGCTTTTGACAGGTTTAAGGCACCAACAGTGAGCTCTAGCAGGGTCCAGAGGCACAGGACCCCTTAGCATTTTGCTGCTGGTTTGGTAGAAATCACAATAGCAAATGAGTAATACTTTAAAAAAAGGTGTTCAAAATACAGCAGTTATATATGTTTGTATATATTTGTAAATGCTTAGGGAATGTTTTTTGAAAAACATGCATACTCAAGGAAGGAAACTAGGATTGGGATATAGTCAAAGTGGCCTTTATTATTATAATAGTTTTCTGTCAGTGTTATTTTTTTTTCAAAATTTCTTTTAAGTTGCTTTTCTTTTTTTTTACAGTTGCTACATTTTCAAGTACATCTTGAATGTATATTTTTAAAGTTGGAAATAATATTAATACATTTTAAAGTATTTTACCAGATTAATAATAATAAGATTATAACAAGATTATATAAATAATAACAAGATTATAACAAGAAATGGCCTTATCACAAAAAATTTTTTTAAAAGAAAATGTGAGAGGAGTACCATGAAAGATTCTCTACCCCTTAAGGTGTGTAGTAGGTAGAATTCTCTCCAGTTATGATAAATCATCCTCATTTAAGCCTCTTTCAAGAATATATCTGTGGAAGTTTCCTGGAAGCATTTTTGGAAGAGGCCTTTTTTTTTTCCAGTGTGTCACCAAGGAAGTAGGATAGCTGTTGTCGGAAGTACAGAATCTTTGAATGATGCAGAGTTATGTACAAATGTATGGATAAATGAATGTATGGGGTATATGAATATATCAGTAAATAGTTAGAAAATAAAACACTTTGACAGAGGTAATGACAGATACAGATATATATATATATATATGGCATATCATGGTATTTGTGTGTTTCTTCACTCTTTCTTAGCTGGGATTTACCTAGCAAAAGGAAATTGGCACCTGAAGAGTAGCATATAAACATTGTGATCACTTTAGCGTGGAGTAAGAGAGAGAGAGACAGGAGATGCCAAGAGGAGATGTTGAGCATGGTGTTCAGGTTAAAGCAGTAGGTCTCAACCTTGACTGCACGCTGTAACTGCCTAGGGAGCTTTTAAAAAGACACAATGGAGCCACATCCTCATAGATTGTGATTTAATGGCCTGAGATGGGGCTCAGGCAATACTAGTTTTAAAAGCTCCCCAACTGATTCTCATGTATAAGCAGGGTTGAAAACTCACTAGAATAGAGAGAGAGAATCCACAGTGGTGGATGGCAAAGTATACTGGTAGAGCAGATGTGGGTAGCAATCAATTGATAAAAGTTTCAGACTTGAAGACTGTTTTGATCAATTGTAACATGAGGCATAAGTAATGCTAGTAAGGATTCTGAAACATGAAAGAAACCAGTTGTAGAGCACGCCAGGGCAGCACAATACTTTGGGACACATTAAAAAGAAGAAAGGGGAGACTAAGAAACAGTTTATTCATTCTAGGATCAGGGCACAACTTTCTCAACTATACTGGCTAACAGTTCTTCTCAGTATTTTATTGAGAAGAAACTAGACAATCATTTTGGAACCTGCTGTATACCCCATATTGTCTTATAGTTAGGTTAACTTGAGTAAAACACTCCTGGTTCTAATTCTGGGCATATTTGATCTCAACAAATATTTTCAGTTGTATTTGGGAAAGATTACTTTGTAATAAAACTTGTCCCAAATTCTCTGTGATATCATTTAATCAACATTTATTGGTCACCTAATAAGAGTTGAGGATAGAGCATCTAATCAAGAAAATTATAAAGATTCCTGCTCTCAAAGAGGTGAGGGCAGGCCAATTCAGCAGAGAAGAAAACCTTTTTTTTGGAGATATTTTTCCATAGTGATGAGTACTCTGAACTAAATGAAGCAAAGTCATGTGGGAGAGTGCTTGGAGTAGGAGTGATACTGGGGTCTCAGGTTAGGGTGGTGAGAGAAATATGTGAAATGTGGCCTGAATGATGCCCTCAAAAATCTGAGACAAAGACTATTTCAAAAGGGATAGCAAATATAAAACCTTTGGGCAGACATGGAGCTATTAACATTAGCTACATCAAATGATTCATCTGAGAAGTAGTCCAGTGACCAAATAAATGCTTACCTCTAATCATCTTTTGATACACTAAACAGGTCCAGAATTATTTCTGATACTTTTCTATTTAGTTTAATCAAGAACTATTTAAATTTAGATGTCTTACATAATTCCTCCCCCCAGGCTGAACATATACATGCATACAGTAAATTCCATGCTCAAGTGTTTAGTCCACAGAGCCTAACCGATGCTCAGTGAAATGATAGTTTGGTAATCACACCTGCAAATAGTTGATCTGGATGATTCTGTCTTCATTATGGAAAGCACAGTCTTAGGGCTGTATCATGCAAGTGTTATCCTTCCACATTCTGTATTTAAAGTACATTTCCCACCTGTTCTACCTTGGCCTTCCTGGGTCTGTCTGTCTTCTCCCTTCCCCCTTCTGTTGTTCTTTTGGCTGAGAACACCAGATTTGGGGCTTCACTCTCTGGCTATATCAAATCGTATGCATGCATATCATACTCATAATAGTTTTCTTGTTGATTCAGGTCTCTAAATGCAAGAGGATTTTAGAAATGTATGCTACTATTAACAAAATAAACAAAGAATTTGCTAGGCTCCAGAAACTAGCATACTAGTCACAACTTGAGTGATTTTTCTATTATTAGATAAGGGACAAGTGCCTTTTAAAATTTTGATTTTTAAAATCTCTTTTATACATCCTCACTTACTATGTGGAGTTTGATATTTAAATACTCTTCATTTGTTTGCTTCTTTATTTTTAACTTTACTCCTTTTAGGTATCATTCTGGAGTCCAACATGAGGCTTTTGGATTAGTTATTTTTTGGTTACTGTTATCTTTAATTATAATGTTAAAACTTTGCTAACATATTTAGTAGATAATAACCAAATAAATCAAATAATATTTTTGCCTTAGAAGACTTACATTTTCAGGAACAAGGTGAGGTTTAGCAAAAGGTCAATGATGATTTCACCTGGAAAAATTAAATAAATTTTTTCTAGGATCGTATTGACTATTGAGACTAAGATAACTGTCTCGTTCAATCTGTTTAAAAAAAATTTAAAACACCAAGAATGTAGATATCTGTGTTTGTTGGGGAGGAGGGATTAAATGATTTTATAGTCAAAACACAAACTAAGGAAATAGAAATGTTCTTTTTTTTCCTTTATCATATAGTTATAGAGTTTTTTTTTTGACAGCCACCTATAATACATTTTAAACTTGAAAATGCTTAGCTTCTTGGTTCAGACAACAATATGTCTTTATCCTCTGCTATATATTTCATGTGAAAATACATGTAGGGAGAAAACCAGGTGATTTCTTTTCCTAAGGGAATACAGATTGCTAGAAATCCTTTCTGAGGGTCTCATTGAGTTTTCTTATTATCTGAAGATAATTTTCAAAGTTATGTTATGTCTAATAGCTGTCTGTAAGTAAATTCCAGACACTGTATTTATTAAAACCTCTATCAAAAGTCATTCTCAAATGATTGGATTTTTTTTAAGGAGGGACAGTGATGGTCAGCATACGAAGCTTGACTATAGGGAGTTTGTATTTTGAACCTAGAACAGGCACATATTTGACACTCAGTAAATAGGTTGCAAAGAAGGAGAAAGAGTTCTTACTGTCACTTTCTACTGAGGTAGATTTTTTTCCCTTTTTCCCAAAACATGCATATCTGAAGCTTATTTTATGTACCTTTATGATAAGGTCTGTTGTCCAAAGTTTTTGTTATATTTTACTGAAATTGCCATTTTTTTAACAGATATTTTGTAATATCAGATATAAAGAAAGAGCTCTTCTGTCTTATTTCTGTAACTAGTTATGAGAAAGTGGTAATTTTATTTTATTTTTGAGAAGTAACAATATACATACTCTCTGTGAATTACGAGGTAGAGAGAAAGAGAACATATCAGATGGTTTCACATGTTAGCAGTTATTTCTGGATTTAAAGAACTCAAATAGATCAACTTTAGTAGTACCACTGAGTACATAGTTACATTTTAAAAGTTCTGAGAATCAATTGAGTTGTCTGTTTATAAAAATCATGTTTTTCTTCCTTGGGTTTAAAAACTGGACTAGGCATATCATGAAAACAGACATTTTCATAGAGATTACAAAAAGAGGTAAACATGAAATGCACAGGCAAATGAAAAATCAAATTGTGTTTCTAAATCAGTAAAAGCAATAACAAGAAGAACTCCAAATATAGATAAGCAAAGTTTTGTTTCATGCCTTCAATCAAGTGTGCTGTCTGTACAGTCTAAGGAGACTTTCAGTTTAAGGAGCCATTCATTTCATTTCATGGAACTGATTTACCAATTTATAATTGAAAGTGGCATTTAGATTGGATCTACAGAACACAGTCTATGTGTTTGTTGAAAAAAGCTACCTTATACATCAGGAAAGTATGAAATTTAGAGCTTTCTCCTCTTCCTTAATTATTTATTTTTGTCTATGTTTATTAGTATGCACTCATAGAGTCCTAATTTATTCAATGGATTATAATTTATTCAATGGATATAAGCATGATTATATTTTGATTCTCAAATTTCCCTAGAATGGGAGCCCAGTTTGTTCCTGTGTCCTGTTGACAATTTTCCATCATTTCCTAAGTCTTTAACTTATAATTTAAGTACTATTATATGACTTTGTATATAGCATCAGACTTTGCTGTGGTATACGTCTGTTGCCCTCTTTACTGGCCTTTGAAATAATGTTGTCATGCATTTCACTTCTAAATATATTATAAACCTCATAATGAATACATTGTTACTACTTTTTACTACACAAATTCAATTAATTTTATAGCAATTAAAAAGTAGAGAAAATACATTATAATTACCTGCATATTTATAATGTCTGATATCCTTAATTGCTTTATGTACTTATTTCCATCTGATATTAATTTCCTTCGCATGAAGGACATTTTAGCATTTCTTGCATCACAGGTCTGCTGGTGATGAAATTCTTTTAGCTTTAGATGTCTAAGAAAGTCTTTATTTCATCTTCATTTTTGACGGCTTGTTTTACTAAGTTGTCAATTCTAGGTTGATAATGTTTTCTTTTATCCAGTAGTTGCTCCACTTTCCTCTGACTTGCATTGTTTCTGATGAAAAATCTATCATTCTTATCTTCGTTATCTTAGTCAAAGTATTTTTTATTTAGCTGCTTTGAAGACTTTCTCTTTTCCACTGTTTTTAAGCAGTTTGTTTAAGATGTACTTTTGTGTTGGTTTCCTCATGTTTTCTATACTTAGGACTTATTGAGCTTCTTGGATCTGAGGGATTATAGTTTTCATCAGACTTGGAAAAATTTCAGCCATAATTTCCTCAAATATTTTTTTCTTTTACCTCCTGCCCTGAGTTGTTTTCCTTTGACCCCAGTCACACATGTGGTAGTCCACTCAAAATTGTCCCCCAGTTCACTGATGATACATTCATTTTTTTCATGGTTTTTATGGTCTCTGTGTTTCGTTTTGGGTAGATTCTCTTGCTATGTCTTCAGATTCACCAGTCTTTTCTTCTGAAACACCTCTTTTGTTTTCAATTCAAGCAAATGTGTTTTTCATGTCAGACATTGTCAGTTTTACATCTAGAAGTTCAATATTTTTGTTATCATTTGTATCACTACTTAACATGTTTAATATTTCCCCTTTCTTCTTGGAATATAGAAATATAATAGTGATAGTCTTAATGTCCTTATTTAGTAATTCTATTATCTGGGTCATTTCTCAGTCTGTTTCTATTGATTGATTTTTCTCCTCCTTATGGGTCATACTTTGCTGATTCTTTGCTTGTCTGGCAGTTTTTGATGGAATGCCAGACATTGTGACCTTTAACCTCGCCGTTGCTGAATATTTTTGTATATCTGTAAATATTCTTGAACTTTGTTAGGGAACACAGTTATGTTACTCAGAAAGAGAGAAATCCTTTTGAGATTGCTTCTAAGCTATGTTAAATAGCATTAGCTTAGACTAATCTACATCTAATTTTGCCCCACCACCGAGACACTACTGAGTTTTCCAAGTACTCTACTTGATTTCCTGTGAATTATGAGGTTTTTCTTCCATTCTGGGTGGATGATACTTTCCTGCCCTCAAGTAGTGTCTCTTACACATGTTTGTCAATAATAAGATGAAGACTTGAGAAAATGCTCTGCAGATCTCCATTGCTTTATTTCTGTGCAGATCCTGTCTCTTCAGGATTTAGGATTTTGACCTGCAAACCTTTCCCATCTTGGCCTTCTCCTTTTAATCACCTCCTATTTACCCCATTGATAAAGAAGGAATTTCCACCCTAGAATTATGGTAATTCCAACTAAACATGTGTCACCCAACACTGGATACATGAGATTGACCATAGTCATATTGTTAGTGATGTATACTCACAGCCTAGTGGAGGAGGACACAGCACACCACATACACCACATGAAGGTGGTACTCAGGAACAGAGTGAACAGCTAGAGGCCATGGGAGACAGGCTTTGTAGTACTAAGGGGTTGTGGTAACCCCAGTTCCTGTGGGAGGCTGTGATTGGCTTGTTTTATAATTCTATGGGCTGTCAGGAAACTGAAAACCACTACTCAAAGAAAAACAAGAACTGTGCCTGGTCTCCTTAATAAGAAAGTTTGTTTGGCTAGGAGACCTCATCCATTGGCACAGAGTTGGGAGGGGAACTTGTGGTTACCACATTTGAGGGCCTTTTGGATTCAGCAGATGTGGAGGCAGTACATAATATTAAATCTTAATTTTAGACTTTGCTCCACCCTCCCTAGATGCCTCAGTTCAGTGAGGTTGCTGGCCTCTTACAGGGTCCTCCCTCTCAGTGCTGCAGTCTGGAAACCCTCAGTAGGCTATAACTAGGGGGCAGTCACAGAGTTCACCTTTCTCAGGTATCACTGTCCTGATTGCCTAATGTGCAAGGTTGGAAAACATTATTTCATAGATTTTTGTCAGTTTGTGTTCTTCTTCTTAATGAAATGATACTCTGACACCTGCTACTCCATTTTGGCCTTAGCTTATGTTTTAGAGAACTCTGACAGAATATATATGATAAATTTCCGATTAATGAAAAGTTTATCATTATTAAGCAAATGATAATTTTTTGATCAAAAGAGGAAGATTTCACCAGGATTGCTTTAAAAAGGCTTGTTATTCCTCTAAAATCCTATAAATAGTATGACTATAAAATAACTAGAGGAGGAAGGATATAAAGTGAAAGAGAAATATACTAAGTATTTTAAAAAAAAAAGAGGAAAGAGTAAATCACATCAGTAAACAGTTTAGCATACTCCTGACTTTCATTAATGTACTTGAATCTGGAATCTCATGTTTTTCAAACTGAAGAGACATTCAGGCAGTTAGTTTTGAATAAGTTATTAAACTCTTTTAATATCACTGCCACTTTATAAAAATATTAATGTAGGATTAACATCCATGTAAGTGATTTGTTGCAAAGACGCAATATAAAACATACACTTTGTACAAGGTTTGGCACACAGTAGGTGCTCAGTAAATATCATTTCCCCTTAAGCCACTTTGATTAATTCTTAAGGAGTTTCCTTTTTCAAAATTTCTCCATCTCCTTTTGTACAAACTAAAGTTATTTTATCAACTGTCTGGTTTCGATTTTGTTCCTGCCATTTTCGTTTTCTATTTCCTCACTCTGGGAGGCTATAAACCATGCTGTGTCCATAAGTAAATAAAAAAGTCCTCAGTCTCCCCAACAAAGAATATTTTTGGCAAACACTCTGCACTTACACGAAGTGTCAGAATTTCAAAGCCTCCCCAAGGAGTCCAGCAAACATTTCTAAGGAAAAGTAATGGAGTGATTGAGTCCTTTTCAAGGCAGTGAGACCATTCTTCAGAAAGTCAGGCTGTGTGAAGTGTCACTTGCTTATCTTACAAGACTTTTAGCAGAAGAAAAAAGTACATGCAGACAAAATACATACAAAGAGTAAGGTATTGTTAGCTCAAAAAAGAGGAATTCACTTGAGAACTGTAAATTATTTTTGAAACTTTGCTGTAGTAGTATAGGACAACTGTAATCCTTCTGAATATGTTCAATCCATATGATAGTCAGATATGTTAACAAGAATATATTGAGCAAATTAAATCATTTTCAGTGTATTTTCCTTTAATGTTTGGAGATAAAGGTGTTGGTGGCTATATGGATGACTACTTATCAGCATTAACATTCCAACTTTTCAATTACTAGTTCTGTAATCTTGATCTGATTATCCAATATTGCTGAACTTCAGTTTCCATCTGTAAATTATTGATATTTCATAGGATTTTTCTGAGGGTTAAAAAAACAGCACACATACAAGATCAATTATGGTGCATTATTCATAAAAGGCCCCCAGTGAGTGATTGTTCTCCTGCCACTACTACCAGTACTAGTAAACTATTTATCATTAAATGTTTGCTTTCAAATGATGGACATTTTTAGATTCTTCCACTGCTTGCCAAAAGCAGAGCTCTTAATATCAAAACAAGGAGACAGAGAGAAATGAAATATTACAGGCATGGTGATGAAAACTCAAAAATAAATTCTATCATGTAAGAAAACAAGGCATTTAAAATATAAACAATTACTGCTCATATAAAAGAGAAGAAAAATAGGGAGAATGAAATATCATTCTATCATTGTAATATTTTTTCCCCTTGTGTATTCATTCATTCATTTAACAAATACTTGTTAGACACATGTAATGTTCAAGTCATTATTCTAGGCATTATGGATAAAGAAGTTAAAACAGATACAAATTTCAGCCCTCATGGAGATTAAATTTTAGTAAAGGGAACCAGATAAATACCATGTCAGTCCTATCCTATCCTATTAACAGAGAATGATACATTATATATTTTATATATATGTATATTTATATACACATACATATACATACTACTATGGAGAAAAATAAGGCTGAGAAGAGGAATTAGGAGTGTCGGTATGGGTAAAGGAATTGCAATTTTAAATAAGGTGGCAAGTGAAAGGATCATTGAGAAAGGGTGAACAAAGACTTGAAGAAGGTATAATTTTGACCTTACTAGATAACTGAGAAGACGGTATTCAAGGCAGAGGAAACAATGAATGTATGACTCTAAAGTAGGAGCATGCCTCGATTGTTAATGGAACATAGAAGAAACCAGTGGTTAGAGTAGAGTGAGCAAGGGGTCAGTCCTATGATTTGAAACTAGAGAGTTCATGGTGGGAGAGTGACTTCTGTACTGAGAACAGATTAAGGGAAAGAAATGGGGAGATAAGTTAGGAAGTGAGGAGTGATTGGATTCTTGATATACTTTGATGGTAGCATTGACCAGACTTTCTGAGTAATTGAGTATGAGATGTAAGAGATGACTCACAGGTGTTGGCTTGAGCAACTGGTGAGATGGAATTCCCAGGTATAGAGATAGAAAAATAAAATGTCAGAGCAGATGGTGGGAGTTGAAAGATTGTAAGATGAAGAGTTCTGTTTTAGGAATATTAATTTTGAAAAGATTATTAGACATTCAAGCCTAGCTGTCATGGAAACACTTGCATAAAAATCTGAATTTCAGAGTAGAGATCCAGGCTAGGAATGTAAGTTTGGAGTCACCAGCATATAGATTTTTTCCATATTTGTTTTATACCTTATTTGTAGGCATGTAGAATATATAGATCATTTTTTTTCAGCAATGCATTAAAATATCTTTAATATTACCTCATAGCAACATTTAGTATTGTTTTAAGGGCCACAGAGAGTATGTGGCAGATCTGGGTATAAATGGTCAATTATATCAAGCATCATTTTTACAGCTTTGAGTTTGGACATCCTGTTTCAGATTTGTGATCCTCAAGTTCCTCAACTGCAGATCAGATACTTACCTTGTAAGATTTTTGTGAGGGTCACATTATAATATGATTCTTCATTATTTTAGTTTCTAATTTAAATGATGTAGGATGTGCAGTGTATTAAGGGCTTCATATCCATCACCCAGTTTAATCCTCACTAAAAAAAATAAAGGTAGGTGAAATTATCCCAATAGGAATACTGAGTCTCAGCGCACTGAATAATATGCTCATGCTAACATAGCTAGCAAATGTCAGAATCAAACGTATCTATTAACTTACTGCTTTTGTTTTGCTTTCCTTTTTTTTTTCTTTTGCTTCTACATGTATTCATCTATGAGTCTAAAGTCCAAGGAATAGAATAGGCATACAATAATTTCTCACTGTTTTCATTATTGTATATGTGAGAAGGTGGAGCATCAGCATTAAAGCAATAACTAAATAATTTTCCATGAGGTAAAACAAAATTATCACTTGAATGAATAATGCATGTTTGACAAAGTACTTTGAAGTGCAATATCTTAGTTAAGTTAGGCAACATTTACAAATATATATCCATAAATGAATTTCAGTTGCTCAGTGTATGGGATAGTACAAATGCTCAACATCTTACTCAGTAGATTGCTTTAAGATCAGTGCATAATGAATTCATGGGGCCTCATTTACTCAAGGTTTCCACTTTTTCATTGTTCTCTGAAAGATGCTCTGGCACTCTTTATTACCCACTTCCAGTGCTTTCATTGAATAGGATCTATCTAAGACAGCAAAATGTAACTTCATGTGTATATACTAGCTGAAACCAGCCCCATTACCTGGCAAATACAGTAGAAGAGCTATGGATGAAGTCTTCCTTCAGTTATTTCTATTACAGCCAAGCCAGATTTAGGTAATTCTTTGTTCCTGTAAATAATTTGAAAAGTGTTTTCTTTTATTCTTTTCTTATTATTTATCATATATGTTTCATTTTACTTATATAATAAATATTTTTTGTTATATAAATTATATCATAACATATATTATCATATTTGGTATATAAATGCTGGAAGATCCATGACCAGGGTAGCCAAGCATGTGACAGGAGCACAAGTGTTGGACATGAATCGTGCTTTCAACATCCCACTAAATGAATCTGATTTATGTGAGTCATTTGTCATAGAATTATGTGTTCTTATCTGTAAATTGAAAAGAGGATCCTTGTCTTTCAGGGTTTATATTACAAATAAATCACTGTTTACATGTGGTAAATAACATCATTAGTGATAAATGTGACAATAACTTTAAAATCCAGTAATTGTTAAGTACGTATAGACTAAGCAGATGTTCAAAATGTTTACATGAACTTGTTACAGTAATCCTTAGAGTGACCCTCAAAGGCAAGTATTATAATTATATTCATTTTACAGATAGAGAAATAAGAAACTGAGGCATAGAGAAGTTATGTATCCTGCCCACAGAGGCATAGCTGCTGCTTGTCTCTGATTTAAGAGTTCTTACTCTTAAATGCAGTTCTTTGGAACAACAGTGTTCAATAAAACTTTCTGCAATATAGGAAATATTTTATATGTGTCCTGTCCTATGTGGCTACCACTTGCTACAAGTGGCTATTAAGCATTTGAAATGTGGTGAGAGAGATAGAGGAACAGAATGTTTAATTTTAATTAAGTAGCCATATGTAGCTAGTGGCTAGCATATTGTACAGAGCAGCTCTAGAGTAAAAATTTATCAAACTGTGATACCCCCGAGGGCTTATGCTGTGTCTCATTTGGCATTGGGTCAGGGGCTAGGAGAGACTTGGAGCTCAGGTACATAGTGAAAATTTGAAGCACCCATTAAAAAAGAGAATTATTGATGGGTTCTACACTTGAGTTGCAGGTCTGGTTCCTGGTTTGCAGATGTCCCATCATAGCTATCCTTTTTCTTGTATTTTAAGTTCTTGCTTAGTGAGTCTTGCCTTGACTTCATTTCAAGTTCCTTTGCTAGATTTAGACACCAAAGGTGTCACCATTTCCCGGGGAGAGAGAATATATAAGGGTTGAAAGTATGGGCTTTAGAGTAAGGCTGCTTTGTTTGACATCGAGTCCCACAACTTCTGAGCTGACTGTCCTTTCGTAGGAAAGTCCTTTAACCTCTGTGTATTTCAGTTTCTTGTTTTATAGTGTGTGTGTAATGAAAGTTTTCATTACATGAGGTTGTTGGGAGGATAAATGGAGATAATCTTTGAAAAACACTTTGCAGAATATCTGGCAGGTAGATTAATCTACATTCAGCAAGTACTATCTATTTTTATTATTTTTCTTTAATTTTTTCTGCTGCTTTTTCCCAAGCCTCCAACACATTACAAATGTAAAATTTCAGGGAAATATTTTACAGAAAACATTTAGAGACATTTATTAAGACTATGTCTACAGGACACTGATTTCTATCCTTTATTTAAACAATCATTTTTCAAGCTGAAATAACTTGCTAGGCTCTTAAGATGGAACAAGGGATATAAAGATAAATAACACACATTTACTGCCTCCGAGAAGTGCATAGTCTGGCAAGAAAGACAGCTAACAGATTACAGAGCAGTATGACTATTACAGAAGATACAAGTATGAGACAACGATCACCATTATTGGATGAGTAGAAGTTGTCAGGGAGGTCTTCACAGAAGAGTTTACATCTGACTGGGCTGTGAAGAGCACTTGGAATTTGCTGGATGCATGTTGAAATAGAACCCTCATAGATCAGTCTCTTTTTTGCTGTTGGGAACTTAATGAATAATCATGAAAACTAGTTCCTTTTTTTTTCTTTGTGCAGATTGAGTAAAAATAATATGAAAAGTAAAGTGGGTCTTGTGTTCAGATCATACTTTCTCTACAAAAAATATCTTTTCAAGGAGTTAAAATGGGTACTAGGAAGAAAGAACCAACAGTAATTTGTATGTGATTATGCTTGAGGTCTCAACACAGAGCAGATGCCATATTAAAGGCTGTAAAAAATAACCTAGATAACAGGACTATCACAAAAAGTACAATTCTTTTAGGTATTAACAAAAGTATGTCAAATAATTGCCACAGCTGGTAAGTTGATTGCTGCGTATCTGGAAGGAGAGCATGGGACACACTGAAGAACAACTTGAGTGGCACATCACTGTAATTGTCTCAGTCCTGGACAATTTACACAGCCTTGTCCTGCCAAGACCCCTATTATAACTATGCACAATCCATGCTACAAATAGGACACATTGCACAAGAAATTAGACATTTTAAATTAGATGACTGAAAGAGGCTCTCTAGCTGCAGAGTGGAGGCAGCTGCACTAAAATATATCTGGCCATCTCAGTTTTCTATGGTTTAGCTCAATGTATTAAGAAGGAGCAACATGTTTTAGATCTGTCACTAAGGAACTAGGGCATGTGATTAATACTTCTGGAGATAGTTAGCTTTTATTCAAATCCTACCTCTGATCACTCCTGCTTTTATGACCATGGATAAGCTATTTAACATATAGGTGCCTCAGTGTCTTCCTCTGTAAACTAGCACTAATAATACTATCTCTCTTATTTAATTGATAGTATCTCTAACACTAGTAACAGTGTCTCTCCTTGTTTTTAATGTTCTAGTAATTAAATCAGGCAGTATATGGAGTTTTTAGCCAGTGCCTGATGTAATTAGTGGCCATTGAAAGTTAGATATTGCCTCTCCTGGTATTCTGTCAGTTTTCAGTCTTCATGCATTGTATTCTTCCAACTCATTTGGCTTTTAATAAATGGTTGCTCAGTGAATAAGTAAATGAAAGCCTTATGTTTATATAGGTTTAGGAACAATTCTAATCATTTTTCTCTAATTTCAGTATTGCAGTATTAACATATTTTATTCCATACTTTGAATACATGATGCTTTTAATCATAAAATTATATTATTAAATGTCTATAATACTCCATATTGAGGACAAAGGATGTTGTGTGGATTATTCTTAATTATTTCAGTATTCTCATTGATATTTATTCATTCCTTGTTAATTCACTTTGTCAGTGGTTAATGACCACAGAAAAATATTTTCCAATTCCAATATATATGTGAAAAACTTTATAGATTATCATTATGTAGTGTTAAAGATGGAAGACTTAAGCAAATCATAGAAAACCACTTTTTCACAGGAACTTTCATCGGGAACCACTCTACAGTGACCCTGACTATAAGGACAAGCAAGGACATAAATTTTTTTTCTTGTATTTTGTCATGAGGGGCAATAGTCTTAGGATGGAGTTAGGAATCAGAAACCACTAAAATCTGACATTCAGATTGTGTAAAACACATTTTCTTTATTAAATGTAACTAAGCATATATTGTAAAGATCTGAGCTCCAGAGGAGTTTTATAAAATGTAAATAAAAATAAACTTAGTGTTTCCTTTAATGAATATACTGGGTATACTAAGAAAGGAAATGCCTTGAGAAAAGTGGTAATTAAATCAGTCACTGCATTGTAACTGGTCAGGAATGTTTTTACAACATGTGAATTGTCTTTTGTTATAACCCAACACATATTCCCAGAAATGTGTGAAAATTTTGTTTTACTAAATTATGAGGTGAGAGTGATGCAGGACAACAGATGTGGGGCATAAGAAGGGCTGTGTCCCAGGCTTCAGTCAAGCCCTTGGAACGTGCCCCGCCAAGTGTACGTCCTTGGCTTTGAGCAGGAAAGAATTCAAGAGTGAGTCACAGTTGAGTGAAGGTAGATTTATTCAGAGAGATACACTGAAAGGCAAGAGGAAGGCCATGAGGTGTCAGGGTTGAGTGCTCAGAGTGAAAGAGGGAGCGAGAGGGGCCGCCATGAGGCGTTGTGTTGCTGCTTTTTATGGGCTTGGTGGCTTCATATGCTAATAAGTAGAAGGACCAGTCTAAGGGGAAGGGGCTGGGATTCCCAGGAAGGTGGCCATCTCCCACACTTTGACCTTTTGTGGCTAGCCTTGGGACTGTCATGGTGCCTGTGGGCGTGTTATTCACTATGTTAATATTACAGTGGGCATATAATGAAGCTCAAGATCTACTAGAAGTTAAATCTCTCATCATCCTGAGCCTCAAGGCCTACTGGGGGTTGAATCATTCACCATTTTGATAATTGCTGTGGCATTCCTTGAATGGCTGTGCCCTGCCCCTTTGCTGTCTCAAGAGGATACATTATCACATCTCTGCTCTCTACAAGGAGGCATTTTCCCCTAAACTCACCTGTTCTCTTGCTTTATGCTTACTCCTCACCCCTCACTAAAGTAGAGTTCCTCTTCTTAGGTTTATCATTTGAATGGGGCTATTCTACACTTCTGGTACTTTCTGCCCTGGATAAGTAGGAGGCTGTGAAAAGATTTTGTCTTTGCAGGTTTCCCTCAGGTGAGGCAGAGAGTGAGCAGGCCTGTTTGTATCTTTTACTGCAACATATTAAATAACATCTTTTTTTTTTTAACATTTTTTATTGATTTATAATCATTTTACAATGTTCTGTCAAATTCCAGTGTTCAGCACAATTTTTCAGTTATTCATGGACATATACACACTCATTGTCACATTTTTTTCTCTGTGAGTTATCATAACATTTTGTGTATATTTCCCTGTGCTATACGGTGTAGTCTATTCTACAATTTTGAAATCCCAGTCTATCCCTTCCCACCCTCCACCCCCCTGGTAACCACAAGTCTGTATTCTCTGTCTGTGAGTCTATTTCTGTCCTTTATTTACGCTTTGTTTTTGTTTGTTTGTTTGTTTTTGTTTTTGTTTTTTAGATTCCACATATGAGCGATCTCATATGGTATTTTTCTTTCTCTTTCTGGCTTACTTCACTTAGAATGACATTCTCCAGGAGCATCCATGTTGCTGCAAATGGCATTATGTTGTCAGTTTTTATGGCTGAGTAGTATTCCATTGTATAAATATACCACCTCTTCTTTATCCAGTCACCTGTTGATGGACATTTAGGCTGTTTCCATGTTTTGGCTATTGTAAATAGTGCTGCTATGAACATTGGGGTGCAGGTGTCATCCTGAAGTAGACTTCCTTCTGGATACAAGCCCAGGAGTGGGATTCCTGGGTCATATGGTAAGTCTATTCCTAGTCTTTTGAGGAATCTCCACACTGTTTTCCATAGTGGCTGCACCAAACTGCATTCCCACCAGCAGTGAAGGAGGGTTCCCCTTTCTCCACAGCCTCTCCAGCATTTGTCATTTGTGGATTTTTGAATGACGGCCATTCTGACTGGTGTGAGGTGATACCTCATTGTAGTTTTGATTTGCATTTCTCTGATAATTAGTGATATTGAGCATTTTTTCATGTGCTTTTTGATCATTTGTATGTCTTCCTTGGAGAACTGCTTGTTTAGGTCTTCTGCCCATTTTTGGATTGGGTTGTTTATTTTTTTCTTATTGAGTCGTATGAGCTGCTTATATATTCTGGAGATCAAGCCTTTGTCGGTTTCACTTGCAAAAATTTTCTCCCATTCCGTAGGTTTCCTTCTTGTTTTACTTCTAGTTTCCTTTGCTGTGCAGAAGCTTGTAAGTTTCATTAGGTCCCATTTGTTTATTCTTGCTTTTATTTCTTCTAGGAGAAAATTTTTGAAATGTATGTCAGATAATGTTTTGCCTATGTTTTCCTCTAGGAGGTTTATTGTATCTTGTCTTATGTTTAAGTGTTTAATCCATTTTGAGTTGATTTTTGTATATGGTGTAAGGGAGTGTTCTAGCTTCATTGTTTTACATGCTGCTGTCCAGTTTTCCCAACACCATTTGCTGAAGAGACTGTCTTTATTCCAATGTATATTCTTGCCTCCTTTGTCAAAGATGAGTTGACCAAAAGTTTGTGGGTTCATTTCTGGGCTCTCTATTCTGTTCCATTGGTCTATATGTCTGTTTTGGTACCAATACCATGCTGTCTTGATGACTGTAGCTCTATAGTATTGTCTGAAGTCTGGGAGAGTTATTCCTCCAGCCTCTTTCTTTCTCTTCAGGAATGCTTTGGCAATTCTAGGTCTTTGATGGTTCCATATGAATTTTATTATGATTTTTTCTAGTTCTGTGAAATATGTCCTGGGTAATTGGATAGGGATTGCATTAAATCTGTAGATTGCCTTGGGCAGTGTGACCATTTTAACAATATTGATTCTTCCAATCCAAGAGCATGGAATATCTTTCCATTTTTTAAAGTCTTCTTTAATTTCCTTCATCAATGGTTTATAGTTTTCTGTGTATAATTCTTTCACCTCCTTGGTTAGATTTATTCCCAGATATTTTATTACTTTGGGTGCTATTTTAAAGGGGATTGTTTCTTTACTTTCTTCTTCTGTTGATTCATCGTTAGTGTAAAGAAATGCAACTGATTTTTGGACGTTAATTTTGTAACCTGCTACCTTGCTGAATTCTTCAATCAGCTCTAGTAGCTTTTGTGTGGACCTTTTAGGGTTTTCTATATATAGTAGCATGTCATCAGCATATAATGACACTTTTACCTCTTCTTTTCCAATTTGGATCCCTTTTATTTCTTTCTCTTGCCTGACTGCTGTGGCTAGGACTTCCAGGACTATGTTGAATAGGAGTGGTGATAGTGGGCATCCTTGTCTTGTCCCAGATTTTAGTGGGAAGCTTTTGAGTTTTTCACCGTTGAGTACTATGCTGGCTGTAGGTTTGTCATATATAGCTTTTATTATGTTGAGATATGTTCCCTCTATACCCACTTTGGCGAGAGTTTTTATCATAAATGGGTGTTGAATTTTATCAAATGCTTTTTCTGCATCGATTGAGATGATCATGTGGTTTTTGTCCTTTCTCTTGTTGATGTGATGTATTACACTGATTGATTTGCGTATGTTGAACCAGCCTTGTGTCCCTGGGATGAACCCCACTTGGTCATGATGTATAATCTTTTTTATGTGTTGTTGGATTCTATTTGCTAATATTTTGGTGAGGATTTTTGGCGTCTATGTTCATCAGTGATATTGGCCTATAATTCTCTTTTTTTGTAGTGTCTTTGCCTGGTTTTGGTATCAGGGTGATGGTGGCTTCATAGAATGAGTTTGGGAGTATTCCCTCCTTTTCAATCGTCTGGAAGAGTTTGAGAAGGACTGGTATGAGTTCTTTGTATGTTTGGTAGAATTCCCCGGTGAAGCCGTCCGTCCGGTCCTGGACTTTTATTTGTAGGGAGGTTTTTAATTGCTATTTCTATTTCCTTTCTAGTGATCGGATTGTTCAAGTGTTCAGATTCTTCTTGATTCAGTCTTGGTGGACAGTATGTTTCCAGAAACTTGTCCATCTCCTCTAGGTTATCCAGTTTGGTTCCATATAGCTTTTCATAATATTCTCGTACAATATTCTGTATTTCTATTTTGTTTGTTGTAATTTCTCCATTTTCCTTTCTTATTTTGCTAATTTGTGCTCTCTCTTTTTTCTTCTTTGTGAGTTTGGCCAGAGGTTTGTCAATTTTATTTACTTTTTCAAAAAACCAGCTTTTGGTTTGGTTGATTTTTTTCTGTGGTCTTGTTAATCTCTATTGTATTTAATTCCTCTCTGATCTTTATTATTTCCTTCCTTCGGCTGCTTTTTGGGGCTTTTTGTCCTTCTTTTTCTAATTCATTCAGGTGGTGGGTTAAATTGTTTATTTGAGATTGTTCTTTTTTGAGGAAGGCCTGTATCGCTATAAACTTCCCTCTTAGCACCGCCTTTGCTGTGTCCCGTAAGTATTGAGTGGTTGTGCTTTCATTATCATTTGTCTCAAGGTATTTTTTAATTTCAGCTTTGATTTCCTCATTGATCCATTGTTTTTTCAATAACATATTGTTTAATCTCCATGCTTTCCTTTTTTTCTCCTTTGTTTCTCTTGTTGTTGATTTCCAGTTTCATGGCATTGTGGTCAGTAAAGATGCTTGAGATAATTTCTATCTTCTTAAAATTGTTGAGGTTTCTTTTGTGCCCAAGTACATGATCGATCCTGGAAAATGTTCCATGTGCACTTGAAAAGAATGTATATCCTATTTTGGGGGGGTGTAATGCTCTGAAAATATCCACCAAATCTAGTTTTTCTATTGTAGTATTTAATTTCTCTGTTGCCTTGTTTATTTTCTGTCTGGAAGATCTGTCTAGTGATGTTAATGCAGTGTTAAAATCTCCAACTATGATTGTATTCCCATCAATATCCCCCTTTATCTCTGTTAGTAATTCTTGTATGTACTTAGGTGCTCCTATATTGGGTGCATATATATTAACGAGTGTAATATCCTCATCTTGTATCACTCCTTCAATCATTATAAAATGTCCTTCTTTATCTTTCTTTATGGCCTTTGTTTTAAAGTCTATTTTGTCTGAAATCAGTACTGCAACACCTGCTTTTTTGGCTTTTCCATTTGCACGGAATATCCTTTTCCATCCTTTCACTCTCAATCTATATGTGTCCTTCTCCCTAAAGTGGGTCTCTTGTATGCAGCATATTGAAGGTTCTTGCTTTATTATCCAGTCTGCCACTCTGTGTCTTTTGACTGGAGCATTTAGTCCATTAACATTTACAGTAATTAATGATAGATGTGTGTTTATTGCCATTTTGAACTTATCTTTGCAGTTGAATTGGTATATCCTCTTTGTTCCTTTCTTCTTCCTTTTGTGATTTGGTAATTTTCCTTTGTATTATCATGGATTTTATTTAATTTTTGTGACTCCTGTGTAAATTTTTGGCTTGTGGTTACCCTTTTTTGTAAATGTATCAACCCATTACTATAACTGTTTTTATTAAACTGATAGTAACATGATCTCAAACCCATCCTACTGTTAAAAAAATTTTAAAAAGAAAGAAAAAAATATTCTATATTTCCCTGCCTCCCTCTCCCACTCTCAGTGATTTGTATGTCTTCTTTTATAATTTCATGTTTACTTTATTTGTAATTCATGAGTTACCACCTTTCCAGTTGTGTGTTTCTCATTTCTGTAGCATCCTGCTGCTTTTCTATTTAGAATAGCCCTTTCAGTATTTCTTTTAGCATGGGTTTAGTGTTGCTAAACTCCTGCAGGGTTTTTTTGTCTGTGAAACTCTTTATTTCTCCTTCTATCCTCAAGGATAGCCTTGCTGGATAAAGGATCCTAGGCTGCATCTTTTTTTCATTCAGGGCTTTGAATATATCTTGCCACTCCCTTCTGGCCTGTAGTGTTTGTGTAGAGAAATCAGCTGAGAGCCTTATGGGGGTTCCCTTGTAACTTACTCTTTGCTTTTCTCTTGCTGCCTTTAGAATCATTTCTTTATCCTTGACTCTGGCCATCTTGATTATGGTATGTCTTGGTGTGGGTCTATTTGGGTTCTTCCTGTTTGGGACCCTCTGAGCTTCCTGTACTTGGATATCTGATTCCTTCTTTAAGTTTGGGAAGTCTTCAGTCATGATTTCTTCAAAAACCTTTTCAATCCCATTTGATCTTTCTTCTCCTTCTGGGACCCCTATTATGCGAAGATTGGGACGCTTTATATTATCCCATAGGTCCCTTATGCTATTTTCATTATTTTTTATTTGCTTCTCTTGTAGTTCTTCTGAGTGGGTGCTTTCTATTGCCCTGTCTTCTAGATCACTAATTCGTTCCTCTGCATTATCTAGTCGGCTTTGCACAGCTATTAGATCATTCCTCATCTCTGTCAATGAGTTTACCCATTCTACTTGGCTCTTCTGTATAGCTTCAATTTCATTTTTGACATATTTTATATCTCTAAACACTATCTCTTTTAATTTCTTCAGCAATTCGATCACTCCTTTTTTGAAATCTTGATCTAGTAGGCTATCGATGTCTATTTCGTTGATCTTTCTTTCGGGGGATTTCTCCTGTTCTTTTAATTGGGAAAGGTTTTTCCGCTTCTTCATCTTGCTCATACCTCTTTGGCACTGTGGTTTATGGAGTATCAGTTGTTTATTTTGGTCCTTAAGGATTTTATCTATCTGATGCCTATTTAGGAATAGAACTTAGGAAAAAAAGAAAAAAAAATAAGAGAGAGAGAGAAAGAATTTTAAAAGAAGGGAGAAAGGGTTTGAAAACAGTGTATAATGAATAATAGAAGAGTGAGTTGAAGCAGAGTATTAATCGGGTTGAGACGTCCTTTTGAAACCTTTACAAAAAAAGGGGCGGGGGGAGATGAATAGATGTATTTGAAACGTGTGTCTAATCAATAGCGGGACATCAAAACCCAAGAGAAATAGAAATGAATTAAGAAGTAAAGATTAAGAGAGTAATAGATAATAGAACAGGTAAAAACAGATTTAAAAAAAAAAGGGGAGGGAGGTTGTCGGTGTTCTCCTGGAGTCTGTGTGCTTTTAATGTGAAGTCTTTCTGTCTTCGTCCTGTTTTGGAAGCTCAGCTTGCTGTTCTCAGAGGCCCTCCGTTGGCGCCCTCTTCTGTGCTGCTCCCAGCACCTGTCGGCAAGCGGATGGCGCCTCCTCCTAACACTGGGTCAGGTGCAGCTCTCCTCTGCTGTGGGCGGGCGTGTCGCTGCCCCTCTGGATGCCGCAGTCAGATGTTGCAGACTGGCTGGGTAGGAGGGCGGGTCGTGCCCCCTCCCGAGCCCACCTCGGTCAGGGGCTGTGTTCCTGCCCGAAAGGCAGGGGGCCGCTCTCGCTCTACCTGCGCCGCCGCTGGTAGCTCCGCTGCTCTGTGCGGCTGCGCGCTCTGCCCTGGTCGGAGCTCCGCCCTGGTCGGCGCTCTGCGGGTGGGCTAGGGGAAGACCGAGGGACAGCCCTGTCCCAGCTCCGAGCCAAAACCCAGCTGGTGTTTGTCTTTGTGGAGCAAGTTCTCTGAGGGACCAGGATGGAAGGATCCTATCTGCCCTGGGCTGCAGGCCAGTCGTAGTCTGGCCTTTGAGGCTGCTAAGCCCTTCTGTGCGGATGCAGGTTTCGCCCGCGCCCCCGCCTGAGCGCTCAGCGCGGAGGATATGGCTGCTGTGCCTGAGCCCCGCCTCTCTTCCCCCGAAAACTTTCCGCGGGTTTTCAGAGATGGGGGTGTGCACTCTTCCCCCGAGAGCACATCAACCTTGCTGTTTTATGGAGGGCCCAGGTTGTTCTGCCCTGTGCACCCACAGCCACGGCGCGCAGCCCCTTGCGTTCCCCCTTGGCTGCCTCCGTGCAGCCACTTCCGTCCTCCGCCTGGCTTGTGCAGCCTGGCCCTGCTGGCTGCTGCCGGCCCGCGTCTCAGGCTGGGTGTCGGGGGGACGCTCTGTGCCCGTTTAACTTAGTTCTGTCAGTCAAGGGCTGCTCTGTACAGATCCGAGCCTCGGAGGCTCCCCCTCTGTCCCGCTGGCCTCTCAGTTGGAGAGGGGAGACCCAGCGAGCGAGCGTCAGTCCTCCTTTGCCGCTCCCTCCCAGCGGGACCCGTCCCGCGCTGCTTTGCCTTTTGTTCTTTCTTTTTTCCTTTCCTCCTACCAGATTTTTGGCGTCTTTATCTTTTGAAGAGGGCGATTTTCTGTCGGAGTTCCACAGGTGCTCTGGTTGGCTGAGTGGGTCTGTAGTTGTGGGTCTTGGTGTATCTGTGGGAGAGGGTGACCTGCGAGCATCCTTCTACTCCGCCATCTTCCAAGTAATGAAATAACATCTTTGTTATTCAGAAAACACATCTTTACTTTTTTACACTCTATCTCATTTTTTTTTTCTTAATTTGGGAGGTTTTTTTTTGACAGACCGCATTCTAGCCCCGACTAGCCAACTCTCATTGTCCTCTCAGAAAACAGATGTGTTTGTGGGACTTCTTTCTCACTCATATTAACAAATGCATCCTTTAACGTTATTCCTGAGTAGAGAGAGTGGTAGTACAAGGATGTATCTGAAGGTCTTATGTTAAAATGTAAGATGTAGTGGAGAAAAAAAAAACACTTGTCAGTAATAAGGTTTTATCTTAATGTCAAATGATTTCTGGAGTTATCACTGGCACATGTGTGAGTATTTGCTTCAACAACAGATTCTGCTTTACAAAATCATTTTGTGCCAGAAGAGAGTATTTAAAATTGTGCTCATAGTGCTGTCTCCAGGCAGGAATCTGTTATTAGTGGTGGTGATAAGGAAGGCTGCAGACATGTCATGACATTGGTTACCCTCAGGATAAAAGTAGATCAAGGCTTCCAGAGGAAAGGGCAGAAGGGGAGAATTACTCCTTGTCACTGACAGATTTTGTGGCTACCAGTGAAGGATCATTTTAAGCTGCTCCCAGCTCAGGAAATTGGGAAAATTGCAGCTCCTACACTGATGATTGCTTCCCTCAGTCTGCCCTCTTCATAGCGGTCCTTTGCAGAGACTTCACTCAGGTCCATGGTCATGGCTAAGTTTTCCCTGCAAATAATTGAAGAATTACTTCATCTGTGTGTACAGGGGCCTCAGGGTCAGATGTCATGAGTTGAAGTATTAATAACATTGCTTCTACACATCCCTGCACACACAAACCCACACATATGGAGCCAAAAGCACACATGTTTTTGACAATATTGGTTATAAACTGAGTGTTTATGAGACTAGTATGTATCCAGAATGGAGTGAGTAGTTACTTTCCATTAATCAGAAAAGCTTTTTAACCCAACAAGATAAAGTTGACTTGAAATGAAAAAAAAAAAAATGTATTCACAAATTTAAAACAAATAAATTTTTATTAATCAATTTCTCCCATACCTGAAATAAAGTACATTAAATGACTGAGAGATTTTGTGTCACATCAGTAAAATGATATCATTTACTCATATTTTGGGCTATTGTTAAACCAGACCAAACAAACATACAAAAAACAATAAAAAAGAAAAAAAAAAAGAAAAGACTATATGAACTCTAGGAATATGCTTATTTTAGACTGAAGATTAAGCATTATTGGATATGAAACTTGCAAATCTTTGGTTATATTCCCTTTTATTCAAAGATCAAAATGTTCTTTATACATTAGAGAAGAAAAGGCTGGGTACATTAGAATTCAGAAGATATCACCAACTCTTTTTTCAAGTGTTCTGACTTTGGCAGAAGCCAAGAAGCAGTTTGCAAAGCACTTTTCCTTAATATTTAAATTCCCTTTGAGGTTTAAGAGAAATTTAATCCACATGTTTCTAATTCATCTGCACTCAACTCATAAAAAATGTTCTTCAATTTGATTTCATTGTGGTCCAGGGGCATTAAAAAGCTTTCAAATGAGCCTTCCTCCTGAATTGAAATCCAGATGTTGTGTTTTGTCAGCTCTAAGCAAATTTGAAACTCAGAAAAGTCTTGGTCATAAATGAGAAGGCACAGATGGTTTTGGAATGTAGGGAGAAAAACCCCCAGAGATAATAGAAACTCTTAAAATATAAGGAACTATCATTTTTAAGGATTTCATTCAACTGGTAATGTTATACTCATTTAAAGATGGCAGTCTCTGCAGCTAAGAGAAATTGAATGATAGAGGCCAAAATGTGGATCCAGAATGTAGCCAGGAATAGACTCTCAGAGCCCTTCATTTTACTAATCACGAGTAGTGATTAAAATAAATAAATAGTAGGAGGGTGAAAAGGATGGAACCAAATGCTAAAGCCATATGGTAACACCATCAGGGACAGAAAAAAAAAAGTTATTATTTTTTTTTTCACATTTCAAATATTCCCTCACATTAGCCACAAAAAAAGATGAGAAGGGGAGAAGGGACTAAATACTGCTCAACATGAGGCAACAACAGTCAAATTCTAAATAATTATATTTCTGGCATTTCCTAGAGAATTCAGCTTTTAAACATTCAAATCCTTGATCCCAATTTACTGCATTTTGAGGCAAAGAGTGATTTTGTCTCTCTTAAATACTAGTTTTGTTTAAAAATACTTAAATTATTTCTACATCTTTAAATCAGTGTTAATTGTACAGTCATGCCACTAACTGCTAAGCTGTAATTCTTTTTCACCTTAAATATAGATTATTAACTTTCCTGCCTTAGTTATAAATGTCTTGAAAACTAGGATGAGTTTATCAAAATTTTATGCATTTTTTTTACTGGTGACTTGTACCTGAGAACATTTTTTATGATTTTGAAAATTTTTTTTCCAAGTGTTAATATGTTTTAGTTTTTTTTTACATTTTTTTAATTGAGTTATAGTCATTTTACAATTTTATGTCAGTTTCCAGCGTAGAGCACAATTTTTCACTTATACGTGAACATACATACATTCATTGTCCCTTTTTTTTTTTGCTGTGAGCTACCACAAGGTCTTGTATATATTTCCCGGTGCTATACAGTATAATCTTGTTTATCTATTCTACATATGCCTGTCAGTATCTACAAATTTCAAACTCCTAGTCTGTCCCTTCCCACCCCCGACAAGTTTGTATTCTATGTCTGTGAGTCTGTTTCTGTTTTGTATTTATGTATTTTTTGTTTGTTTGTTTGTTTGTTTTAGATTCCACATATGAGCGATCTAATACAGTATTTTTCCTTCTCTTTTTGGCTTACTTCACTTAGAATGACACTCTCCAGGGACATCCATGTTGCTGCAAATGGTGTTATGTTGTTGTTTTATGGCTGAATAGTATTCCATTGTATAAATATACCACATCTTCTTTATCCAGTCATCTGTCAATGGACATTTAGGCTGTTTCCATGTCTTGGCTATTGTAAATAGTGCTGCTATGAACATTGGGGTGCAGGTGTCATTTTGAATTAGGGTTCCTTCTGGATATATGCCCAGGAGCAGATTACAAAAGTCTATTCCTAGTCTTTTGAGGAATCTCCATACTGTTCTCCACAGTGGCTGCACCAAACTGCATTCCCACCAGCAGTGTAGGAGGGTTCCCTTTTCTCCACAGCCTCTCCAGCACTTGTCATTTGTGGACTTTTGAATGATGGCCCTTCTGACAGGTGTGAGGTGATACCTCATTGTAGTTTTGATTTGCATTTCTCTGATAATTAGTGATATTTGAGCATTTTTTCATGTGCCTATTGATCATTCATATGTCTTCATTAGAGAATTGCTTGTTTAGGTCTTCTGCCCATTTTTGTATTGGGTTGTTTGTTTCTTATTAAGTCGTATGAGCTGCTTATATATTCTGGAGATCAAGCCTTTGTCGGTTTCATCGTTTGCAAAAATTTTCTCCCATTCCATAGGTTGTTTTGTTTTACTTATGGTTTCCTTTGCTGTGCAGAAGCTTGTAAATTTAATTAGGTCCCATTTGTTTATTCTTGCTTTTATTTCTATTGCTTGGGTAGACTGCCCTAGGAGAACATTTTTGAGATGTATGTAAAATAATGTTTTGCCTATATTTTCTTCAAGGAGGTTTATTGTATCTTGTCCTTTGTTTAAGTCTTTGATCCATTTTGAGTTTATTTTTGTGTGGTGTAAGGGAGTGTTCTAGTTTCATTGATTTACATGCTGCTGTCCAGTTTTCCCAGCCTCACTTGCTGAAGAGACTGTCTTTATTCCATGAAAATCTTACATTTGAAAAACACTTTAATGTAAATTCCTCAGCTAATCATTGTTTCTATACTTAGTTTAGTAGGACATGAATATTAGTGGGTTTTCCCTTAGAAATTGCTTTAGAGTCAACCAGTTCTAGGATCAGTTTCTGGCTCCACGCATACAAGATGGCTTATTTGAGGACTTTACATTGTTTCTCTGATCTATTTTCTCACCCCCAAAATAATGATACAAAAGACAAATTTGGCTAGTGTGTTGTGAAGACTGAGAGTGAGATGTGTAATACCCAGTTACTCCTTTTCCATGTACCTTTCCCATGCACCTTTCCCTCCCCAATACTCTGGATTGTATACAGGTGTAACTCAGTTTTTGATAACCTCATGAAAGCAAGCAGAATTTCACAGGAGATTTTTCTTTAATTCTTTAAGCCCTCTTCACTCTTGTTTTAGTTCTTACATTATAAGAGAATGCTATGCAATTCCTCCTGCATGTTAGCGTTTCATAAACCTTGACTCCTTGTCTGATTTAGCATCCTTCAAATTAAAGTGCCAAATTCCTCTTTCTCTACTTCTTTCTAGTAAAGAACATAGAGGATATCTGTGTCTGCCCAGCAGTCATTCAATCAAACTCTCATGGTGGTTTGCCAGTTTTCATGTTCAACCCTTTCTTCTTCATTCCACATGAGTCAAATGAGGTTGACACCAGACCAGGTCCACCAGGGCACTGGCTCAATATCAAATAGGCAAGTGACCCAAGGAAGGACGATCAGGGATGTTGGAATTCAGTTGCAGTGCTTTTGGCTAAAAGAATTGGAGAGCTTTCTTTGGAGCTCAGTGAGAAGATAGGTTTCATATCTTGGGTTGCTTGTAGCTTCTGCCAGTAAGAAAAGCTTGTCTGTGGATGGAGACCCATGAAAGAGAGGAGAGCAAAAACTTCTGAGTTATAACGACATTGGCTATGTGCCTTAAATTGGCCGTACCTGAAGCCTTTCAATTACGTAAAAAAAAAAAAAAAAAAAAAACCCAAAAAACAAAAAAACCACATTCTTCCTTTAGCTCAAACCACTTTGAATTGGAGTGTATATTTAATACTCATATGAAAAGAACACATAGATACATGCATTTTTCAATGTATTATAAGATGGTCTTTATAAAAAGTGACTAGTGGCAACTGTTTTTCTTTTTCTTACAGTTGTTTTTATTACTATGATTATTACTTGTGGTTGAAAATCACAATAAAAGATAGTTTTTTGCATTTTGAATGGGCTTTAATTTTTTTTTCCGTTCCAGCCCCTGGGCCCCATGGTGCTTGCAGACCTAGGTAACTACTTTGTTCAAAAAAAAAAAAATTCTTTTTAGATATGCCCAACAGGTCTATTAAACTACTGTGATTTCTCAGCCATTCACAGTTACTGTATGTTGCTTACAACTGTTTCTTGTTTTAGAGAGACTTTTGGAAAAATTTATTTGGGTAAAAGCAGTTTCCCTTCAGCTATGTTGTCCTAAGTAGATGAGTATGGTTGCCTACATTCTCCTGTCACAAACATCTAAATATCTTTCTTGGAAAACCAAGAGATCAGGAAGGAAACCTCAATTACACTATTTTAGGACTTGGTTCAGTGGCTGGGGAAAAAGGCAGATAGCAGTTCTACAGATTGTTGGTTAGATGTGGAGGATAGTAGTGAATAAACATAGTCTGGCTTCTTTGAATTGAATTTCCTTTTGTGATGGCCAGTGCATTCCTGAAACATTCTGTTGGTGAGAATAACATTCACAAATAGCATCTGGGTCAGTATTTTACAGCTTCCTCATCCATGCCCACTAATGCTGTGGTATAAGTTTTATTGCTGCCTATTGCCGTATGATTCTTATATTGCTCAAGAAGACCATCAGTTCCTAGCATAACATAAAATTTACCCAATATTTTTTTCAGAATTGATAAATGACCTCTAGCTGACCTTGCTTGCCCATTCCATTCTGCCTTTCCAACGGCAGAGATATCTGCGTGGTATGCTACAAAGAGAAATTGCCTTCGAGTCAGTATATGTGATGTATAGTCTGAAAAATTTCTTCAAGTATGCATTTTTAAGCCTCAGTTTACCTGTGTTACTAGGTCAAATTACTTGACTTCTCAGAGATATTTTCTCACCCCTGCCATTGGTAAAACTGGCTGATTTAATTGGATAATCAGTTCTCTAAAGTGATGAGAATAGGTGGCTCAGGTAGAGAATAAAGGAATCATTTCAAGAGTTGTTCTAAAAGGAAATATACCACACTCAGTCCCTGCAACGTTCAAATATCCTCAGCTTTCAGCTGATTTTTTTTTTTTTCAAGCTACCTGCTCTTTTCCATTGATGTTGCTAAACAACCATCCCTAAGGGACCTAGGGATATTTGGCACATCAGCTGATTCAGCTTAAATTCTTTAATCTTGCCATGTTTTGTCTGAAAATGAGTACTTATTAAACTATCTAAATATATAGGGTAGCTTGCTTTTTTACTTTATAAAATGAAGGAAAATATTAAAATTAAAAAATTATAACAAACAATTGTACGTGCTGAAAGCAGAGATCCATTCAGACTAAGTCATTCAGCTTTGTGTTTATTCTGTAAAACCACAATAACAAAACTAAAATAATAAGACTTATATACTTCAAAAATATGCTTAGAGATGATAGTTAAAATATGAGTTTTAGTTAAAAAGTTAAGAATCATACCTAGCTGTCTGGGAATGGAATTGCTTACCATGGATGTAGGATGGCTTTGTGTTGTGAAATACGGGATTGTATAGATTGCTTCTTTAGAAATAAATTTCTGTAAGAGACTTTCATCTGAAGTTCATTACTGTTATCTCTTCATAGTTTGAATATTTTCTGGGTCTTAATCTTTATGACTTAAAGGAGTTGATAGCTATCCTAAGATCCCTCAGTCCAAGCAAATGGCAGAGCACAGTCTACCAATTGTTAAAAAAGAAAACATTTTATTTCTATAGCATATCAAATATAATTATATAACTTTTCCACCACCTGGATTGTCTAAAAATAGTAAACAGTCACTTTCCTGAATTTTTTTTAGCAATGATGGTCTATTTTGAACACTGCAAACACGTTGTAGTCCTCTTATGTGAAGTTCCCCTCTAGCTACCATAGCTATATCTATGCTTTCTTCCTTTTGTGGAATAACGTATTTATCCTTATTTAGGATGATTGTAGAGGTGAGTGAGCTCCTGTCTCATATGACTTCTTTGATAACAGCTATGTTAAATCACGTTCCTTCAAATTGTTTGATATAGAGAGTGGCATTCATTTATTCTGCCTGTTCACAGGTGTCGAATATCTGGTGCATGAATGGCACTGTATAGAGAGCTGAGTAGCAAGGAAGGGTAGGTGTGATTAAGAAGCCCTTGTAGGGTGGCAAACATAAAATCACATCATTACTCTACATGGTAGTGGTATTCAGAAGTATGTACTAAGGAGAAGGGAGACCTCACACTATGTAAAATTGTGATGCCTTTGCAGAGGATATAATATTAATTTCATCTCTTAGTATCGTTCATCTTGGAGGGTTTCTTTAATGTTTTGGGTGTTGGTATGTTTTTTTAGGCCTCTCTGAGGATACTCAAAGGAGGTTTCTGCTACTCACTTATTCATTTACAAAAATAAATGCAGCACATGTTCCAAATAATCCATTCCTCTCTATCTCCACTGCCACTATACAGTTGCAACAAGCTTCTCTGTTGATTTTCCTGCTTCCATCCTTGCCAACTTCAGTATATTCTCTATCCGCAGTGGAAAGAGGGGAGAATGTTACTCAATCTATCCTTCTTCTACTTTTGACTTTCCAAAGGTTTGATGTAATGGTCTTTAAGGTTCAGCAAGATCTCCTGTCATCTTGATCAGCGCCACACCCTCTTGCTAAGGATCTTCAAGTCATCAGAGTCTGGCAAAAGCAGTCTTCCTTCTGCTCTTTGCTTGGCTGACTCCTCATTCTTCAGTCTCAGATTAAATATTTCTTCCTCAGCTTTCCCTAATACTCAGTTATATTGTGTCATAGCATGTTGCGCAAACCCATTGTAACCTGCTTCATTATTTGTAATTTGCATGTTTGTTATCTATTTTCCACACTAACTCATAAACTTGATATGGGTTGAGGCATTTGTAGACTTTTCCCCCACAACAGAGTCTGCCAGGTGTGGAACATTCAAGAAACTATTTTTTAGATGTATCAATGTCAACATTTGCATCTAGGCTAAATACTCCATCGATAAATTTATAGTGTATATTGACCATTGTGTACTGTGCATTTAACTTCCTAAAGATTGAGGGGTTAAAAAACAAAACAAAGTCTTAGGCATAGAATTAATTGGAAAACATATTGCATGTTGGAATACTCTTACTTTTCTGTACAACTTGAACCTAAATTCAATATGTTCATACTGTAGGCTATGTTTACTAAAATCAGACTACATTCAGCTATGGATAACCTGTCTTTAAACATTGCTGTAGGCTGCATTCTATCAGAGAAGTGAACAAACAAGCTGTGAGGTAAACTTTTATCATCACATCTATAAATCAAAATGAAAGATACAGACTTCCTCCTGTGGGCCTCACGCTGCCTCTAGAAAAACAGAAAGGTAAAATGTTTAGATTTCTAAAGAGAAAATATGAAAACAGTTATTTGTCATTAAGGGATTATTGTTGACTGTCTCATTTCCTTAAAAATCTGGATGATGGTGAATTCTCAAAATGTGGCCCAGAATAATTACATATACCTGGAAGAGCATGACCAATATTTTAATATCTCAGTTTATGGCACCAACTACAACTACAAAGATTTTGAACTCTCTCAAAGTCTTTTCTTTTTAGATGAGATATTGTGGACATACAATACTATATTACTGTCAGATGTACAGAATAATGATTTGATATTTGTATATATTACAAAATGATAACCAGAATAAGTCTAGTTAACATCTATCCCCATGCAGAGTTACATATTTTTTTCTTGTGTTGAGGACTTTGACGATCTCTTAGCAACTTGCAAATGTGCAATACTATATTAATTAATATATATAAAATATTTTATATATTCAGATGTATTCACTTTTTAGCATAGAGACTAATTCTAAGCCATTTAAAAAGCTATAGTTTCTATCTTGCATGTCCTTTTTTAAAAAAAGTGTATTGTAAATAAATTCCTACCAGAATAAAGTAGTATTTATTTTGGACCTGGAAAAATTAAAATAAATTAAAGGGAAAACAGACTGGGACATGTATCAAGCTCAGTATCAAACACCAGACATATATATCCTGATTTCTAGAGGTTGCCAAGAATTCTAGATGTTCTTTTTTACAACATCAGGTCATTAAAAAAATAGTTTAATATTAACTTGCTTATAAGTAGTAGATAAATCAAATGCACAAATATTGTAGTGTTTGTTACACTTAATAGGTAAACACTTAAAATAAATCTACACTTTTCTAGTAATTTTTCTAAAGAACAAATGTTTATTTTTAGTAGGAGAGGAATGTTTTAAAATAGAGTTTAGTAACACTGATAGAAGGCTGAACTTACTTCAGCTGTAAAATGAAAATTAGAGCTACATTTCATACTACTAAACTTTATACACATTAATCTAATTTAAATGCTTTTTAAGTGCAGCTCAGTTGCTCTTCATTTTAATATTAGAATAATGGAAAATAGACCTAATTGTGACAAATAAATTTAGCTTCTATATAATAACAATGTTTTTAGTTTTACTGCCTTTTTTCTGAAGGTTTTGAAATACTTACATATATTCTGTCTTACTTACTCCTCTCTTCATCTTGTGAAGTCAAATAGAAAAATAAAATTTGGTTAGAACCTGGGGAATTAATTTTATTTTCTTACTACCCTCTGATTATTTGATTGCGTTTTGGAGAGTAAATCATTCACTAAAATAGTCAGTACCTCAACTTCTCCAAAAAGGAAATGAAGAGTTGTCTTTTTCTACTCCTTCCTTGTTGCACAGTCAAATGAAATATGAAATTAAATATCTATGTCTCTACAGAAAATGGTGCCACATAAACTCAAGTAATACTGATTTATATTTTCTAGTTGACAAACTAATTTACTTCTTAAATCAGTTATTAAAAGAGATTCAACCTTGATACCCTGAACTTTCCCAGAACTTTTGATAGTGGGAGGCAGAAATTTCTTAGTCCTTACCAAAGAGAACATTTGATGCTTTGCTAATATGTGGCTTCAAAGGAAACAAAATTAAATTTTGACTCATTTTGACAGTTAAAAAATGAGTCCTTGTGTGAAGCATGAAACTAATATGTGGGAGGTAGAGAGAGAGGGAACTAAATTCTTTTGAGCAACAAATCTGTGTCAAGTATCGTGCTAGTAGATGCTTTCCTTTACTTCTTAAGTGAGGTTGTCGGATAAAATACAGGGCACCCAGTTAAATTTGAATTTCAGATAAGTAACAAGTAATTGTTAGTGTAATTATGGCCCGTGCAATATTTGGGATGTATTTATACTAAAAACGTAGTTGTTTATCTGAAATTCAGATTTAACTAGGAGCTTTGTATTTCCTTTGTATGGCAACCCTAATCTCCTGGGAACTCTGCAGGGTAGGCTAACACAGCCCCATATTACAATTGGGAAAACTAAGTTTCAGAGAACTTTCATTACATGTCTTAGGTCACACAGCCAGCAAAGTGACAGAGGTGGAGATGAACCCTGGCCTGTCTGTGCCCATTCTCAGTGCTCATTCCAATATCTCCTCCTGCCTACTTAACACACCAACACATCTGGCTGCAGAATCAACAATGATGCCTTTCAACAATACACACATTTCTCCCTAACTAAACAGATCAAGAAAAAGGGAAATACTTTATTTCATTCCACCTCCTCCCCAGGCAAAATCCCCCTGTTCCCCAAGTTCTGTCAGAGGAGAAAAGAGCACTCTCATTTTGTCCTAGCATGTAATACACCTGCAGCTACATTCCCTCAAGATGAGAACCCAAAGTGTTCTCAGAGAACCAAGGGACATATTTATAGTCTCCTAAGATCCTACCCTTACTCCTTTACCACTATGTATCATTTTTGTAACGAGGCATATTTTGGGAAGCACTGTAGTAATACCCTCAAAGCAACTGTTTCAGGACTCCATACAGCCATAGGTGGCTGTCCATGGTGTGCAGATTGTGAAGGATGAAAGGAATACAGAGTTTATTTGCAGTTAAAGTGATGAAAGTGGCAGCTATTAAAGCTATTAGTTACTATTTTCTGTTCTGAAAGAAAAGGAGAGGGGATATTAATACTGGGGGCAAAAGAAAGATGTATTACTGAGCTTAGAGATTCAGAAGCCTTGCCCTGAAATCTGTGTTGCTGCTCCCACACAGTTTGGCAGGGGACAAACAGTGAATAGTGTTCTATTTTTAATTTTAAACTTTTAAACAGAAGGCCATCAAGAGTAATCTGCTCAGTAAACATTTGGTCGCGAGTCTTAGCATTTCTCTTCGTTCAGCAAACAGTATCACAAATGTTAAATGATAGAGAAGAACCAATGGCATGTGTGTTTTATCAAGTGAATCCTTAGCCAAGAATATCTTTGGATTTTTTTCTTGACACAATTTAGAAGAGAAATAATAAACATGACTGGAAGGCACTGGATATAGGTATAAAGTATGGACTTTCTAGCCTGACAGACACAGGTTCAAGTGCCAGCTCCACAAATTAGCTGCTGTGTGACCTTGAACATGTTACTTAAATTCTTCCACCTGTTTCTTCTGAGGATTGAATTTATAGCAATACCTATTTGATGGTATCACTGTAAAGATGAATAGGAATTTTGTACATGAAATGCATGGACATATTTAAGACACCCCAAAATGCTTACCAATTCCTTTTAGTTTTATCTGTCTTTTAAATTTTGAAAATAGAATTTGTTGAGGGAAGAGAACAGTATTAAGCATGATAAAACTATAGATTTAAAGGAATCATGGTACCTTATTTAAAATTGTATCACATGCTATTAATTACATGGACATATGAGATGTTATAGATCCAAAAGCAATAGTGTTGACTTATTTATCTCCTTAATGCTTCTCTAATTCCTACAATCTATCTTGGATAGGTTTGGTGTTGGATGTCGCAAGGACTGTTATTACACTTTAATATAAGAAACTCAGATATGTGTCTCTGTATGTCATTGGAATTAATGGCGAAGAATTTTCTTTCCAAAGATATTCACCCAGCATCACAATCACAATAACTACACATAAGGAACTCTGTGGAAAGGGTTCATTTTCAGGGACAATAGGTGGATCATATGGCTATTAAGCCAAGATTATTTTCCAACTTGATGATTCTACAGTTCTAAGTATAGACTCTATAACTGACTTATTGAATTGGATTTAATTAATCCATTCACTTATTCATTCATTAAATGCATTTATCATGCTCCTACTTTGTATTTGACACTACTATAAGCATTTAATTAATGAACACTGTAGAAATCATAGAGAAACTAGCATATTGAAATGTAGTGAGGAGAGAAAAAAAATTGTCAACCAATAGTTCCTTGTTACTGTGCATTGAGCAACATATTTTATCCCATAACATTTTATTTGTGTCACTTCCATTCTGCTCTCAGTATGAATAGACAAGGCTAATATTGTTTCTGCTGAAGGCCTGACAGCTATTCTGTTGATTTGTTTGGCATTACATTTGAGCTGCACTCATGTGACTCAGACTGCTGAAGGATGGCTTGGCTGAAAAGAACAGGCAATATGCCCTAGGGAGAAAGGGCAGGGTTTTCGAAAAGAGAAATTTGGAACCAGTGTACAATATGCACTACTAAAGGCTCTGAAAATTCCTGCACAGTGGTTTAGGTAGCTAGAGGAGAAATGATCCCTGCCCTCCGTAACAGAGCCTGGAGCCACACAGACTAATTTTAAGGAATATGAGCTTTGATGTCACATGATCCAATCTTTGACATTCTCTGTTATAATGAGCCCTATATGTTGCCTTCTTGGCAACCTTTTCCAAAGATCTACCCTTACCTTGTCCTTTGACAAAGTCTATTCTCCCCCAATTAACTTTGGTCAAATGATGTGGATGCAGTTGGGCCCCCTGTCTGCGAGAGGTCTAGGTCATCTTGGACATTTACATATATGGGCAGCTATCATGATCTGGGTGAGTAGAGATTATTTTCCCAGGCCTTCTAGATAAACTTCTTCCACAAATGAAGATTCTATAAATAATAGGAATCTTTCCTAATAGTTGATCCATTTAGCTCAGAATGACATGGGATGCAGATGTGAGGTCTGAACATCTGCAACTATTTGCTATCATGAGGCAGCCATCCTAATGAAGATGCTTTCACATAAAGAATGGCACAGTCCAGACATTTTTTGAGAAATTAGCCAGAGTCCATATCATAAAACTTTGTATCAAACTGTCCCTCAAGACTAACCTCTGAACTTTTTAGTCACATGAGACAATAAATTTCTTTTAAGAACTAAGATGATTTAAATTGTGTCATCTTATGATCTCAAAGAGAAGTATGCAAATTGACAAATTTAGCTGTGTGAGAGCAAACTGCTTATCCTTAGAGTTTTTTGAAGGTGTATCCTAGATTTCTTGGTAATAAATTACGTGATTTAACTATTTTCTGTAAAATGAACATCATAATGGTTTTGGATATATCCTTTGAATAATACACTGTACAAAGCATTTAAACATCTAGTACAATACAATAAAACACAGTGTAGTTATTATCATCTAGTTACTTTATACATATGTATTCATGCTTTTACAAATATATGCTGATTTTGCAATAGTGCACAACTCAGCACTATATATGGTTGAGTTTAAAAATGATGAAGATATTACTCTAATTTTCTTTTAGAGAAAGAAAAAAGTGTCAAAATTATAATACATAGCAGTACTTAACAAATTATTTTTTTTTAAAAGGGAGCATGAATAAAGTGTAGTGGGTATCAGAGTAGAAAGAGATACTGCCTCTGAGTAGAAGGATCAAAGAACACATTATGATGGAGGGGGTAAATAATTGGTTGCCCTTAAATACGTAGACTTTGGTAAGCAAAAGAGCCCCATCATATCCTACCCACCACTTTGTTCATAGTAGAAGTGGTTGTAAGAGAAAGGGTGTATAGCGAGGAAAGCAATGAGTGAGGGAATTGACAAAAGAAGTTGAAATTTTTCCTGAAGTTTGATGCTCTACTCTAAGCTTCTTGTGCTCAGGAATTGCAACTTCTTTTAAGTCTTATGTGTAAGATGATATCTATTATATGAAGGTGCCAAGATAATTGCTACTTGGAGCAATTCCAAAAAACTAGATCAAGTCTAATGTGTATTTTTAATTCATTTAATTCATTTTAATTCATTTTCTCCTCCAGCCCCTTATCAAGATCAAAGGAATCAAAAGTGAGAAGTGTATGCATGAGTATACCACAAATATAATAATGAAACTAAGAATATTGTTGAATGCCTATAATATGCCAGTCAGTCTCAGTGAGTACTCTCTCTCTAATTTTATCCTTAGATTAATCCTTTTACACAATCATTGCTATCCATATTTTACAAAGGGAAAGAGAGATTCAGAGAATTTAAATTGGGTTTATTGCAATTAATTAGTAGAGTCAAAGAAAATGTATATAATTGCTCTACACACTGTTTCATATAACAAAGGAAAACAACATGGAAGAAACATTGATCTACTTAATAGTTTCCCTTAAAAACTTGTGGTTTTAGAATCTCTATTTTTGTTTTTCTGTTATTTGTTTGTTTTCCTTTGTTTTTCCCTCTTGTACCACAATCAACCTGTGGGTAAGGCCCACAGTTGTCTTGATCTACTACCACGAGCTAAGTTTTCTCTATCTCCTATTCCCTGGATCACTAGAGTAGGGATACTTCATCTTCATCTGTGTTGAGAAACTATTGTGCCAAGGATTATGACAAGTGATACAATTAATTTTTTGTGGTCTAAGTTTCATATAATACAAGGTAGTCCCATTCTATTTTTTTAAATGAGGTAAACCTATTTTTTTTTCTTTCTATATTTTTATATAGGGCCAATATCCTAATTTTATGTAGAAGAAAACTAATATTAGGCCGTTTATTTTGTCTTCCAGCCTCAAACATCTGGTAATGGGGAGACATTTGAAATATGGGCCAATCAGACTCAAAAAATATATATAGTGGAAAGCAGAGTGCTACAGTGGTGAGAACTATGAGAACATACCAGAGCAAATAAGATGCTCTTGGCTGCAGGTAAAAGAATAACAATAACTTAGAGAATAAAGTTGGTGTTTTCACTTAATAAGCCTGGATGAAGGTAGTCAAACCTGCAGTGACTGAACACAGACCATGTCATTGAGCTAACACTGCATGCTGGAGTTTGCCATTGCATGGTCACAAGATGGCTCTGCTATGTAACTCCAAGCAGTGTGTATCACATACCAGCATCCACAACAGGAAGAGAGGGAAAAGGCTCACTTTCCTGCCCATCTCTTGGTCAAAAAGGGAGCTCCTGTCTCAGAAGCTCCTATTTCCCAACAGATATTCCTTCACATCTCATTGGCCAATATTGGGTTAACTTAAGGGAATCTGAAGGAAAAAAGTGTCTGATTTTCAGTTTCTAATATTGCTTACCCTTCAGAAAGAAAAAGAAAAGGAAAGGTTGTGGAGAAGGAACTAATTATTTAAACCATAATATTTTTTCTTCCTTTTCTTATATAATAGTATCAAATTTTTTTAAAGGTAGGGAAGATTGTTAAAACATCATGTAGAACATATTCAGAGGATCATTATATTTTAGATGGAAGGTATATTATAGATACTTATATCAATAATTTTTTGAAATATGTTATCATATGGGAGAGGAATTATTGAGCCTTAACTTTTTATTGTTTTTCTTTCCCATTATAGTTATTAAAAGATACTGAATATAGTTCCCTGTGCTATACAGTCCCACCTTGTTGTTTATCTATTTTATAATCAGTGGTTTGTTTCTACTAATCCCAAACTTCTTTTCTATGTCTGTGAGTCTATTTCTGCTTTGTAAATAAGTTAATTTGTATCATTTTTTAAGATTCCACATGTAAGTGATAAAATATTTGTATTTCTCTGTCTGACTTACTTCACTTAGTATGATAATCTCTAAGATCCATCCATATTGCTGCAAATGGCATTACTTCATTCATTTTTAGGGCTGGGTAATATTCCATTGTATGTACTTATAGCCATCACTTTACAGGAGGAAAGAAAAATCTAAGGAGATGAAATTCCCTGTCTAAAGTCCCATCTGTAATAAGCACATTTGCTATGTTCCCTTGAGCTGATCCTGATAATTTTTATGTTTATTCACTTTTAACTGAAGTTTTTCCAACTAATGTGACAGTCTGTTTTCCAAATCAGTTTTGCAGTCTATGAAAGTGAGTGAAATTAGAAGAAAATGTAGTCTACCTAGAAATATTTATATTGGTAATTAAAATTTATAGTTAAATGTAGAGAAACAATGAAACAAACATTTATGCTTATTGAAATCTTAGTATCTGGTAATATTAGCTTCAGAACACTTAAAAATTAACACACAAAAATTAAACAAAGTTTTAAAAAAATATTTCTCAATCACATTTCCACATAGGCAGATGCTAGTTTGAACATGATCCATATCATGTTAGTCCATTTTTAATATATATTTTACAACATATATTCATACATAGGAAAATATATTGATTGATAATTTGTATAAATTATATCACTGTGTACATATCATTTTGCAACTTGAATTTTCACCTAATATTGGTTTTGAGATCTATTTACATTGTTGCATATAGCCTTTATCTATCTATCCTATCTATCTATCTAGTGCATAGCATTTTATCATATGACTATATTGCTGGTTATTTATATTATTTCCTGTATTCTGCAATTAAAAATAATATATATGGTTACTTATGAGCAAATATGAGAGTTTCCAAAGAGAGAATATATAGCAATGAGTTCTGAGTCAGACAAAAGCGTATGCAGATACTGCTAAATTCATCTTCATTTTCCTGTTCCCCCAAATTATCATATATTTATATACACATATGATTTAAACTAATGATAATAATAGTACTTTGTTTACTGAAATAGATTCATTTAAGAAGATCAAGATGATTCCACCACTGTCTTCAAACCCCCCCACTAGAATTGACTACTGACTAGCTGGAACTGATCAATAGGTCCTTAAACCTTGCTTTATCTTGATCCTTGGTAAAGGCTTAGGTTAAAGGGAATGGATATTTTTATGAAAGATACAGCCAGAATATAACTCCCAGGTACTCCAACTGTTAAGAAACCAGAGGAAGAAGTAGGAACAAAGGACCAAGTATTTTTTAAAATGTCTTATAGATGGTCTAACATGTTTTCCTCTTTTTGAAAAACCATGTGAAACAGGGAATTTTACCATATGTTTGAGACAGTGTGTTAGACAACTAGCTATAGGGACTGCTTCAGCTGAATTCAGTGAGAATATCCACTCAAAATCATGTATGGAATACTTCTGTGCCTGGAAACACATGTGGTTGGGTATGATACAGATATCCTTCTCTTCTGAAAGATTTCAGTCATCTATAAAGTCATCTAAAATGAACAAATAATTACAATTACTTATTGCAAGCATTTTCATAGAATTATGTATAGAATTTTAAGAGTATTTCAAAGGACAGATCAGTACTACTGATGAGGACATGATTTAGAAAGGATTTTGCCTTAAATTGGTATCTAAAAATATTTTTGAGCCTGCAGTAAGAAAACGAATTACCCAATTTAAAAAGGGGCAAAGATGTGAACAGTTGACCAAAGAAGATATATCTGCATATAAGCCTATAAAAAGATGCTGAACATCACATGTCATTAGAGAAGTGCACATTAAAACAAATATGAGATACCACAATACACTTATTAGAATGGCTAAAATACAAAACTCTGACAACACCAAATGCAGATGAGGATGTAAAGAATAGGAATTCCTGTTCATTGCTGGGGGAATAAAAATGGTAAGCTACTTTGAAAGACAATTTGGCAACATAGTCAACATAGGATCTAGCAACTAGATATTTACATAAATAAGTTGAAAACTTATGTCCATACATAAAACCTGCACATGAATGTATATAGCAGACTTATAATTGCCAAAACTTGGAAGCAATAAAGGTGTTCTGCTATAGTGAATACATAAACCAGGTACATTCATACAATGAAATACTATTCAGAGATAAAGAGAAATGAGTTTTCCAGCCATAAAAAGACCGGGAGGAATCTGAACACATTGATAAGTGAAAGAAGCCAATCTGAAAAGACTGTATGCTTTATGATTCCAACTATATGACGATCTGGAAAAGGCAAAACTATAGGATAGTAAAAAGCTCCATGGTTGCCGAGACAACAATACCAAAAATCCCTAGATTTCTATCTATTTAAAAACCCACTGACTCAGGAATTTGTTACTAATTGAAACTCATATATTCATAAATTATGGAGAATATAGTAATTACAAAAAATGCAATTAATCAATAATTGAAACTATTAAAATCTTTTATTGGGATCATTAAAGCAATTAAGAAAAAGTAGTCATTAATGTTTTCCTATGAAATACACATCTTCTTTCTGACATATTCATGGGCAAAAAACCAAACAAACCAAAAAAACCTTGATAATGTATGTATTTTCTGTATTTTTGTGGTACATGAAAGGAGTTATGGTGTAAATGGGATGGGAAAAAAGCATTAAATTTTTTATTTTATAAGCATGTATTTTAATATCAGATATGTACTGTAATATCTTGAAGTTTGGAAATCTCAGAGTGTATTTTTGGATGGAAAATGAGAAATGTTTCAGAAGCAGTGTTGTAGTTTTACAAATGCCATAAATGTTGATGAACTTGGCTACAAGGTAGTTGGAATGAAAAATAATTCCAGAGGTGGATGCTAAGTGATTGGTAGACTGGGAAGGAAAATGATTATATTTCAGATTCTGATAAAATCAGGATCCAAAAATATCTTTGTGGTGTGTTAAAAGAATGAGTCAGAAATTAGCAATAAAATTTAATAGGGCAAAACATATGTCTGCTAAAACAATCTGGCATTTTCAAGATGGGAGAGAGATGAATGACTATCAGAAGCAAACAACAAAAAGTGTTAAGGTTCTAGTTGATGACAATTTAATCACAATTCAACACTGATGGACTATTGGATAGGCCTAAAGTTGATCCAGAATTTTGATGTCTAGAAAATACTTGGCACAAATTTTCCATATTGGATAGACCATACTATTGTCAGGTTTTGGTATGGATCCTGAACAAGGATACAGAAAGACTGCATTTGCCCAAAGATTATCATTTAGGGAATCCAAGATTAAAGTTCATAAAACATAACTGAAAGAAATATTTTTTTCTATGATAAAGTCTCAGGGAGTAAGCCAAGAGCTACCCTTAAATAGTTAAAAATATGTACTAAGGAAAGAATGAAGCTTGCCTTTCTAGGACTGAAAAGGTAGGATTAGAACTGTAGGAGGGAAGATTCTTGAAGGCGAAAGAAGCTTAATAAAGGAAAACCTTATGGACTAATAAGGAAAAGGGTGCCTTAGGAGGTAGTGAATTTCCCATTATTTGCCTTTATAAGAAGGGCATCCATTTTTTAGATTAATTCATGTGTTGTATAAAGAATTCATTTTAACTCTGGCCATTCATTAGAATGCTAAAATAAATTACACACAAGAAAAGGAGAGGGGCAAAATCAAGGCCAATGTAGGACTCAGACTTATAAACTGAGTTTTACAACCGGGAAGTTGGATCAAATTCAGTGATAGGTTTAGTTCTACTGAAGTGGCTGACATGTGGTGATTACATGTTAGGATATATCAATTGAATCCAAAGGGTCTCATTGTCTGTCCCATACAGGCTATAAGATACGATCTCAGGAACAATGACATCAGCAGAACAGGGTTCACCAGTCAGAGAGGATCCAAAAGAGGAGGCAGGTACAACTGCTATGAAGATGGAGTTTTAGTAGGATTGAGTAGAAATGCAGAACAGTGAAGTGAACCTTATTATTTAGTTGAATTGTACACAATTACAATAAAATCATCTACTGAGCTCTTAGTTTGTATCAGCTCAGTCATATTTAGTACAGTTAAGATAAACCAAACCAAACCAAAAATATCCTTCCTGTTTTCAAGAAACCTAGGGTCTCTTGGCAGAGACAGTTGAGTAAAAATATACATGTAATACTCCTGCTTTTGAGCATATACTATTTGACAGATGCTATGTATGGTAAACGTTTGAATCATCTGAGCTTGGCTGATTCTCTCAGCTTTGCAAGTTGTGTATTGTTATTTCCCCAAATTGGAAACTGAGGCCCAGAGAGGTTATATAAGATGTTTCAGGCTCATAGCAAGAATGTGGCAGAGTTGGAGTCATACTTACAGCTGGTAATTCCGAAACCCATGCTGCTAAATAGTATGTGAAAAGATAACTCTAGTGCCAAGGCAATGGGTAGGTTAGGTAGAAAGATTCTAGATGCAGAATACATAGTTCAACTTCCAGCCAAGAGAGAATCCATTGAAGGTCTAGAAATGGAATAAGTCATGATCATAGACAAGGTGGTTTATATGGACTCTAGCAATGTAACTTTTCCTGTAATTAAGAACTCAGTAGAATTATAGCTAATGCAAGATTTTAAACCATGAATAAGTCAAACCTCAGAAACACTAGATTATGACTATGACATGATTATTTTAGAAATTATAAACTTACCCTAATGCCATTTTTAGTAAAAGCAGGATTCTAGATAAGAAGGAATAATGGAGTTTTATATAGGAAGCAAGACAGTTAGGCATGAATTTATTTACATAACTAGCTTAAGGGTAGATGATCATGGAAAATAAGCTATGAGCCAAGTTTTACAATTACCCTTTCACATGTAAAAATAGTTTCATATTTTTGCATGAAGTGAGGCTATTTGATCATGTGTTATAGATCTAAAACTGAAAAAGAAACTAATTAAAAACAAAAGTTGCTCAGTGTTGAGGTTTAATTTTCAAACCAACCACTAAAGTAGAAATTAAACTTTATAGAAATCCTGTTAAACTTTTTGGCTGTGTTTAGTGTTTTTAAGAGAAATAGTTTTTATAATTTTGAGGTTATGAATCTATGTGATATACCTTGATGTAAAAAAAAAAAAACTTGTACATAGATGTTTAAAATTCAGTCCATTATTTTACAGCATAAAAGAAGGGTTACCTTCATTGGTTTAGGTAAAAAAATAAAAATTCATTAACCATAATGATGAATCATTTTTCTCTGAGAGAAGAAAATTTTTAAAGTAGCTACTATATTTTAGAGGGAAATAAGAGATCTTTAAAAATGATAATTCTAGCTTATTACCATTTGAACAGTCTTTCTATGAGCCAAAGGAAAATGTATCTTTATCTTTTATTTCATTAATCTGCATTTGCCAACACTATGCCCATGTGATTAGATGGAATGCAGTTTTATAATCTTAATTTGTCTTGAATAATGAAAGCCTGTGGCTTCAGCACAAAATATCTCCAGAAACTAAAAATGGATTGTTGCTCATCTTTTTAATCTATCCCTCAAATTGTCAACTCCATGTTTTGTTTATTGACATGGAAAAGCAGTTTGAAAATAAATGTTAGAGAGTATGGTAGGATGTGAATAAGAGATAAAAAGGCTTCTTGAATCCTAGATTTACCCAGTGTTAGAAATTTATAAAATCGCACAATTCTAGCAAAGGAAATTAAAGGCCAAGGAGTTGGGTACCATAAAAAGGCATAAAATCCATGGTGCAAGAAAAAAGTAGAGAAATTCAATAGTGGGATTTTACACATTGGTGATAAATAAAAATGAAAAACAACCACAGAAGTTAGTAAAAGAGACTAACTCTAAATTATCAAATATGATTGAAGCTACAGTAGATGAAGACAGTAAAATCCATAAGAGGACAAGGGTTGAGGGAAAGAACAGGCTGGTTTATTTACATATCAGTTTGCAAGTCCAACATTTAATGCTTTTAACTGAGCTGTTCTGCCTTCATGAAAACTAAGATGGAAAATGTAACCTTTAGAGTCTTGAAACGAATACCCATTGTTCTTAGAATAAAATATAAATACATGACCAAGGGTGCTACGAATTAGTGAATAACCTTGAAATTTTAGGTAATTGGATTTGAATGGAGACTACAATTTGGATTTGTGTTACAAAGATGACCTTGGGTTTAAATTTCTTTCATGTGTTGTGAGAGCTAGGAGAAAAACTCACCATATAATTCCAAACTCACCATATAATTCTGTAATTATCTGTTACTCCTTTGAAGAGATGTTAGTGTTCTTTGGAAAAAAATAAATAACTATTTACATTACATGGTCACACATTGCCTTAGGTGATGCAAGCCATTCATGCTTTTTTTTTTTTTTTTCTCATTCTCTGGATGTTCTCTGGGGTGTTTTATCTTCAGGTATCCTTCATGCTTTGTCCAATTTAGGATACTTAGAAATGCACGCCAATGTCCACAAATTTAAATTTGTTCTGCTCAGTTCTAGTAACTCATCCTCTATCTCTGAAAATGGGTATGACAAAGGACTCAGAGGAAATATTTAAAAGAGAATTGAATAGAAAATGAGAAAAGACATACCACCACAAGAAAGGTGAAAGATTACAATGACTGATAATAGCAAGAGTTGGTGAAGATGTGAACCATCCAGAACTCTAATACAGTGCAAGGTGGGTGTGGATTGGTATAACCACATTTGGACAACTGTTTGGCAGTATTTAGCAGAGTTGCATTTATGCATATACTCTGAACAACATTTTTGTTACTAAGTATAAACCCAAGAAAACCATGCTGATGTGGAATAAAAGATATTTGCAGAAAATGCTGTGGTAGTACTGATTTTAAGAACCCACAACATTAAACAACTCACATGTTGATCTAAATCCACTGGAGGAAAAATAATTAATTTGTACAATGAAAGACTATGCATCAGTGAAAAATGAATGAACTATTGCTATATGCCAGAACCTTTAAAAATTTCACAAACGTATCAAGCAAAATCAACCAGGTTTAAAATAAAAAAGGAAGACTATATAAGTCATTATCCTATTTATATAAATTTCAAAAACAGGCAAAAACTTATTTATGATGATAGAACCAGATGGGTAAAAGAAGGACTAATGGTGGGGGGTGGTCATGAGGGAGTCCTGAATTAAGATTTGTAATATGGGATGTGGCTACCTGAATAGTTCTACTGTGTGAAAATTCCCCAAGCTGTATGTTCACTTTTGATCTATATTTCCATAATTTAGATCATATATGTTATATATTATACATATACACATAGTAATAATACATAATATATATTAAATAAATACATACATAAATACATATTAATTTAAAAGGTGATGCTTTTTTAAAAAGAGAATTAATTATCTAGGATACCAGGAGGTAAAGATGACAAAGTGAATAGTGGTTGTACTGGTGTTGATGATGGTGGTTTTGGTGATAATGTGAAAAGGCTTGGTTCTGGTTCTACAGGAATATATCACATATAAATAATGAGTAGTTTGAATATAAGAGGCAGTCTATACATAGTAGTTAAATGCTTGAAACTCTGATTTTAGGTAGGCATGAATTTAAGTACAACTTTCACCATTTACCAGTTAGGTGATGTTAAAGTTCTAAAAGTACTATGTAAAGCCAGCTCTTCCCCAATTTGTAAAACTGAGCTATAAACATTTCTTACCTAATCATTATAAGGGTGAAGATTAAATTGGATAATGTATCTAATGTCTTACCAGATCTTTTATTGATATTAGTATGTGTTGCTGGCATTATCATCATTTTTGTCTTATCATCTTGATTATCAATATTATGATTTCTGTAGCAACAGCCTGAATGTTAGGTGGATGATAGTTGGTAAATCTCACCCTTAGAAATAAGAATTGACTACATAGGTAGATAAGTTTCCAAATGTCCATATAATGAGATAAATAGAACTTGAAATTTAAATTTTTTTGATAGTGCATTTAAAAAGCATTATGAAAAATTCATTTAAGAGGTGAAATTGCAAAAGTTGAGCAATAAACATGTGCTGTGTCATCCCAGAGAGCTAAAATAATTATAAAAGTCCAAAGTAAATCTTTCCATTTAGCACTAACTTTGTCTATTTATGCTAAAAGAATGTAGGATGACAACTGAATTAATCATCATTGGCTTGCTTTAAGTTTTTGTCAGTTACATATTAATTGCTTTGATGGCCATAAGACCTAACACTTTTATTACTAGTGCCATTTTGGTCTTATTTATCACCCCATTTTATAAAGTAATAAGGTTAAGATGTAATAAACTGTATTAATTGCAAAATGAAATTCTACTGAACTGGTAAAAATAAGGTAGGCTAAACTAAACTGTTGGGTGGTAGGCAGCACCCTAATGTGGTAAATTAAAAAATGATCTTTCCCCTGTTCCGCTTTGAAAGTTTTAATGTATGTATTCAGAACAGTTTACTGTATTAAATATAACATACAAAAGACATTTAAAGGGTGTCAATATAATAAATAGAATGTAGGCATGCAACTCAAACTGAAAAAAAGTTAGACATCTGAATAATTCTTAAGTCTGCCATTTCTTCGTTTGTCTTTTCGGTTACTTCCTGTCTCTATCTCTAGAGTGACTTACATTAAAACCTAGGACAGGGCTAATACAAATATGATAGGTTGTTTGTTGATACATCAAATCAGCAGAATGTGTATAGGCAGGGAAGAAAACTTTGTCCCACTCAACAGAATTTGGGTAAAGAAAGTTAGAGGATAAAGCTATGAAGTTTAAAAATAGAAGAGAAAATTTCGTGATGTTCCCATGTAAGAGAAGAAGAGATAAGGACCTAATCTGGGCCATGGAAGTAGGTGTGTTCTCTTATAAGACTTAAAGGTATTATCTGACCATTTTACTAGGTAACTAGTGTATTTCTATCTTAATGGCATTTTTCTCTATGTCTTCTCTGCATTCATAATGTATGTTATAAATATGTTATGGATTCATATTCAAACATTCATTATTTGTATGTTCCCCTACTTTGTATATAGCAAATGTGTTTGGAAGCCAGCCTGAAATTTAACATTATAAATTGAAAATGACTCTTGGGTTTGCTCTGAAACATGCTTAGTTTTTTCATTTGTTTGTTTGATTTGATTGGAAATAAAAGTAGGAAGGGTGTGTTCAATATTGTTAACATCCTTTAAAATTCAACCTTCAGGTGCAATTTTCTTTACAGATCAATTATAAAAGGTCAAATTTTTCTAAAAATAAAAATTGAAATTTTATTTTCAGAACATTCAATTGTTCATTGTTAAACGATTATTTGCTTTCCTAATGCAGTTTTTACTGTTTGTATAACACTGAGTCTTACTATACTTATCTCATAAATGTGTACATTAATAGGTACATGATTAGTACCTGAGTTTTGACATTTCACCAAAGAAAACATGCACATGAGGTATACGAAAAATCCTCAACATTACTAATCCTTAAGCAAATGCAAATCAAAACCATGATAAGCTATCACTTCGCACTTGTTAGGATGGCTATTACCAAACAAACAAACAAACAAACAAAAAAGCTAACAAAGAGTTGTTGAGGTTGAGAGTAACTGGAACCCTTTTTTACCCTTGGTGGGAATGTAAATTGGTACAGTCATTATGGAAAACAGCATGGAAGCTCCTCTGAAAATTAAAAATAGAATTATCATATGATCTGGCAATCCTACTTATGGTACATATCCAAAAGAATTGAAATCAGGATCTCAGAGATATCTGCCCTCCTGTGTTCATTGAAGCATTAGTCATGATAGCCAGGATGTGGAAGCAACCCAAATGTCCATCAACAGATGCATGGATAAAGAAAATGTAGGTATGTACATAAAATAGAATATTACTCAGCCTTAAAAAATAAAGAAACTCTACCATTTGTGACAACATGGAGGAACCTGGAAGACATGAAGAGTGAAGTCAGTCAGTCACAGAGGGTTGAATGATTCTGCATGCCCTCTTTTATGAGGCATTGAAAATAGTCAAATGTATAGAAGTAGACAATAGACTAGTGTTTACTAGGGGATGGTGGGAGAGAGATATATGTATATAACTTACAGTTATATAAGTTGCTCCAGAGATCTGCTGTACAACATAGTGCTTGTACTGAACAATAAGGTATTGTAAGCTTAAAAAAATCTTGAGTGTAGATCTCATGTTAAGTGTTCTTATAACTCCCTACTCCATCCCATAAAAGGGACACAAGGAAACTTTTGGAGATGATGAATATGTTTATTACCTTGACTGTGATGGTAACACAACTGGATACTTATGCTCAAACTCAACAAATTGTATACATTAATAGGTGCAGTTTTTTTTGTATACCAGTTGTTCCTTTGTAAAGCTGGGGAATAAGAAGAACAGAATTAAGAAGAAAAGAAGTTTCCAAGAAGATTAAAAGGGAAAAAGTTATGTTAAATCACTTAGCACACTACTTAGTAAATATATAATAGAATTCACTTATATTTTTATGTCCTCCCTTTCTTTTTAAATCTTTTTTCTTCCCTCTCTTCTTCATATGTCTCTTATACTTCTCTCTGCCCATATTGGGAAAGGAAATAAAAAGTACATCATAATTTTCAGTATCAACTTTTTTACAACATTTAATAATTTAAAAAGAAGATCCAAAGAAGATCTTTTGGAAAGTTTTCAGATAATTGAAAACTACTTTTTAAGAGACAAAGTTTATCTGTGGTCTGTCAAATATGATCCTTACAGTATATTCAGTGCAAGAAAATAAATGACAAGTGACATCAAGAATATAGACACATCCCTAGAAAACATAGGGAGGAAGCAGATTTGTGAGGAGTCTGCTAATGACTGCAGTCAGTTGCCTGCAAATCATAATGGCTAAGGTCAGCAGTGAAATAATGTTCAAAGTGCTAACCTGGAGAGACTTCAAGTATGAAAGAGCAAAGTTGAAGTGCACTTATCACCTTAGTGGTGCCCATCAAAAGGGACTGTTCTCAGCATGTGACCTGAGCATACCCACTAGCCAAAACGGGAGTTTTACCAGTATGAAACAATAGAAATCAAAGAACATTTTGTATTTCACTCTGATGCTTCCTCATTTTCGAAAGTCTATTAGTTATTCATTATGTTATGATTAGAGAAACTTTTTGTTAAATTTCCCTCTACCCCATAAAGTCTTTTGCAAAAGCAGTGAGCACATGATGAATTTAAATTAGCCTTTATTAAACAACATTATATCTGGAATCTGAGGGCTTTCATTTTGCATAAAAGGCCCAAATTGACATATATTTCTTCTTAAAATAATAAGCTCTAAAATCTGTAAACCTAGCTTCAATTTTAGTGCAATATTTTGCAACATAAAACAAGACTCTAAGAAAATGTCATGCTGCTCCAAAATATGCACCCTGAAAATAAAATGACCCTTCCAGACTTGGGATGGCATTTTTAGGAAATGTTTAATTTGCTGTATGAGTCAACTTTCTGAGTTGAGGTGAAATTTCAAGGTTTTTCAAGTTGTTTCTCCACTTTCAAAAATAATACATTTAAAAAATACAATGATGATGTATGTAAAGCTAAACATAATATTGGGTCAAACTTAAGGAGCTAGAATTTTGTTTATCTTACTGAGAACGTTCTAGTCTAAATTAGTGTTATTATTTATGCCATTGTGGTAGACTCAATATCTAAAGGATATTATATAAAGAACCATATAGGGCTCTAGTATGAAGAATTCCAATCATTCTACCTAGTGAATCCTCTCTGCTATACCCATCAATTGGGGTTGCCCACTCTGTTTAAATATTCCCAGTGTCAGTGGAGGCTAAGATGTCCTCTGCTTTGGGAGTACACATTTATTGTTAAGAAAAGTTCTTACCTTGGGATCTCTATAATTCTTATGTAAGATAATAGTTAAGAGCACACTTTTGGAGTAGCTTATGTAGGTTAAATCAGCTGTGGGCTGGTAAATGATTAGCAACCTTAACTTATTGAAAGCTCTTGGGGAGAGGCTGATTTGTAGCATCTGTCAACTTTTGTGGCATATCCACTTCCCTCATGGATAACTTCAGGCTATCAACGTGACATTGCTGAGCACAGAATTGTGAACAGGTGTACACACAGTCAGTTTTTGGGAGCCATTGGGAGGAGCCTCAAGCACACTGACTTGTTAAATCTCAACTCTTACGATCTAGAAACTATATTTTCTGGGGTAATTTATTTAAGTATTTTTGTGTTTCACTTTTCTCAAACATAAAGTGATATATAAGAGCACCTGTATCACATACTGTGAATTAAATGCTCTGAATCACCCAGCACAGAGTAATGCTATTCAAGTGCTTTTTATCATTGTTAATATTCTACTCATGAGCTGATACCTGAAACAGTATTTTAGACCCTCTTTCTTCTTATGGTCATGGAAATATTTGAATACAGGTATTATACTCCTTCTGGATCATACCTTCTGAGACATAAATCCTATTTAGTTATTTTTAGTTTTCCTAATATATGTTTCTTTGTACTTTTTGTATCTCAAATCAGTCACTCAAAGAGAGACTCTCATTTACAGCCTTTCTCCCCTCCCCTTAGTTGCCATATATTCATGGTAATCCAATTTCTTGCTTCTCTTGATGAATTGGCAACTATCAGCTGGACTACTTTTAAAATAGAGTATGTACACAATGTTTTTTGAAAGTCAAGAGCTGTTTATTGAGCATTTGTCTATTTTATCTAGAATGCTGCCCATGCCACTGATTGGCTTTTTCTGCTTTCCTTTCATAAATAGATTTGAATTTATTCTGATTTTAGCATACATTTGTCTTAATAAGAGGAATCCAGAAACAAATACAGAATTCCAGGTGTGACTTAAAGAGGCAGAAGAAAAGCAAGAGCATTATTGCCTTTGTACTAAACAGTGAATTTGTGGTAGCAGGATCTAAAGTTACTCATGCTTTACTTTTTTTTTTAAATTATTGAAGCATAATAAATTTATGATATTGTATCAATTTCTGGTGTACAGTATAATGTTTCAGTCAATCATACATGTACATACATCCTTATCATATTCTTTTTCATTATAGATTACTATAAGATATTGAATATAGTTCCCTGTGCTGTACAGTAGAAAATTCTTGTTTATATATTTTATATATAGTAGTTAGGGTCTACTCATGCTTTATTTTTGAATGATCTGAACAAGGAAATTTCTCTCTCAGGAATACTTCCCTTTTTTTCCTTTTTATTTTTGTGTGGATATTTTTTCAATATTCCTTGTTTAGTATAAGTTGCTTGAAAATAGAGAATTTTTTTTTAACCTAACCTAAATTCCTTAAAAAATACAAATACCACAATAACACAAGAAAAAATATGAAAAGCAGTATGTCTATTAAAGAAATTGTACTTGTAACCAAAAACCTTCCTAGGAAGAAAGAATAAAAGCTTGAATGGATTCATAGGTGAATTCTATCAAATATTTTAGGAAAAAAATAAAAGCAGCTCTGCCTAATTCTCCTTTAGAAAATAGAGGAGGAGAGGACTCTTCCCAACTTTTTTTTTTTTTTTTTTTTTTTTTTTAATAAGAACAGTGTAACAACCCTGGTACTAAAATTTGAAAAGGACATTACAGGAAAAAGAAATGACAGACTAAAATCCCTCAGGAACATAGATGCAATAATCCTAAACAATTATCAGTGAATAAATCTAAAAATATGTTAGAAATGGATTTATTCCTGGAATGCAAGACTGGTTCCCCATTAGAAAAATCAAATACTATAAGTCATAGAATCAACGGAATAATGAAGGAAAGTATGATCATCTCTATAGGTTTAGAAAAAACACTGGACAGAATTCAACATCCATTCATGATAATTCTCAGCAACTTGGTATAGAAGACAAATTTCTTAGTTTGATAAAGGGCTTTAGGGAAAACCTACAATTAACATATTTCATGATGAAATAAAACCACAATTTTGGGAGAAAAATGCTTATACAAATAATCCAAAGAAAATTTCCAAAGCTGGACCAAAAAAGCGTCAGATTTAAAGAAATTAATCAATTAATTTAAAATAATTAATGCATATCTAGACAAATATTTCAGTATTCATTACAAGGAAGACAGTATTCTGCATCTGTTTAGGCAAAACAAGTAAGAAAACTACAGTAGGCCTCAGACTTCTCCTCTGAAATACTTTAATTCAGAGGGCAGTAAAGCAACTGTCTAGAGAGTTTTATTAAAGGAGTTGAATCAGCCTTAAATCAGTCATTCTTTCTGTTCAAGTTTAAGGGAAAAGAGAATATTCTTTGAAATATGTCATGCTTGTGAATAGTGCCAGTATAAGAACAAGAATTACTTTAAAAATGAACAATAAACCAATTTAATATAGAAAATATATCTTGGTTTGACTTGGGGCTTGGGTTTACATTAGAAAATATTTACTTATAACTAAATCAGGATAGGAGTGTCATTTATATAGAATTACCATATTTGCAAGCATAAAGGTCATTTTTGCATAATAACTGCACTTAAGCTTTAGCATCAGATGCTTGTCATTTAGATATGGCTCCTGTGTGGATTTGCTAAATTTCTTCCATTTTTTGACTTGGGCACCAAAAAATAAGGGTATTAGCTGGGGGTAGTTTTGTTGAGGGTTGTATTCTCAGCAAGCATATATATTATTCATTTCTTCCAAAAAATGATTTATTATTTTGTATCAATAATAATTTATTTACTTGAAAAGACCTCAAATTTTTTATTCCAATTATTTAAACTCATGACAGTATATCTGGTTTCTCCTTACTGGTCCTATGTTTCTCAAACATCCCTCCTATTCTCTAATGTGACCTTCAGGAGCCTTCAGTAGTACCTTATCTATCATTTGTGTAATAGGTATTTTTTATACTATAGATAAAATACTAATTATTTCAAGAAAATTTATGAAATACCAAAAATGTAGGAAAAAAAGCAAACTTAAAAATATATATCCCAGAATCCAGACAAGATCAAAATAAAGCAAAATTAACTTGAACATTTATGCCATATTTGTGGCATATATTTTTTCTTATTGATTACTAAATTAAGTGAAACTACTGTTCTCAATGCATAAAGCAATATTTCCAAATATTTCTCCAACTTAATTCCCCTTATTCCACCTAAATATTCCCTATACAAGTTCATGTTTCCCCAAATGTGCAAGTTATTTCTTGTCACCACATCTTTGCTTATTATGTTATTCCTGTGTAATATATCTCTCCTTTGCCCACTGAGCACCATATACATTTTATTATAATCATTCTGCTTTCTCTTGTTAGACTTTTGTGTAATAGTTTTTGGGTAACTTTTCTTATTTCTCCTACTCTAACTCGTGTCTGAAGAAAAGAGACTATCAGCCCTCCTAAACAATTCCTAGGACAGAGACCTGGCACATAATAGTCACGCTACTCAACTTGCATTAAAAGATAAATGAAGAGGATCCGAGTCAAATATAGGCATTAAAATATATCAGACAAAATCTGAAAAAAAAATAAGGTCCACACATATGTTTAAATCTGTCCACCAAAACCCTATTCCCATTACATTTTATGTCTGGCTTATGAGAAGCTTTTGCGTATTTCTGTAAGAGTTGGCATCACATCATGGACTATGCATAGACTCAAGAGATGAAAGATTGAGAATAATTTATTATTATTTTTCCAAGCAGGGTGCTGTCAGAGAAGGCCCATCTGAGCATCAGGCTATGGGGATGGGTTTCTTATTGAATATTTGCTTTATATATCTCTTCCTCCCATTCACCTATATCAGCTATTCAGTTTTAAAGATGTAGAATCCCATAGCTTCTTCTGCCACCAAAAGGTACCATAAATTCTGTAGGAAACTTCATGCAGAGAACAGAGCTTTAAGAGCCCAGAAGTGATAACAAAAAGATTCTGTTAGAAATTGTTCTTTGATCCCTCTGGGCTTTGCTGTGGGTGACTCTCTTATCTTGCTCACTGGGCAAATTTGCAATAAGCCTTTCCTAATTGCCTGCATCTATCACCAACCCTCAGCTGACATGGATAGGTATATTTCTTTGCCTGTGTTCATAAAGAATCACTTGCAGGTTTTTGCCAAACCACGTGTCACACAGTACTGCAATTGTCCTTTCTGTTTACTTCTCAGTCTGCCCCCGAGACAGTTCTTTATGAAAAGTGGATTTCTTACTTACCTCTTTATCTCTCTCATCTTGAACTGCTTCTGGAACAGAGCAGACACTCCAGTTCCCATATCTTCTTTTCTTCTCATTATATGAGCAAACATTTCTTGCCTGGACTTCTTCCAGAGAATAGTGGAATTTAATCACAGTTCATTTAAGACCAAGTTACCAAACCTATCACTGTGGAAGGAAGTCCCTACCAACATAACTGAGTAAACTGATGGAGGGACTTTGTTACATCATCAGCTCACCCTTCTGCAGGTCTTTTCCCATTCCAAAAGGAGTCAGGTACTTGATATTCTAGCTTGATACTGAGATTTAAAAAAAAAAAAAATTAATGTAAGAAAAGATTCTGCTCCTGGAAGGAAAATCAGTGTTTTACAAAAACCCTCATTAAATTAATCTAGCCAATTCTGTTGCTAACCTACTATATGCTTTCAGTGAGGCCATTTCCCATTACTGGATCTCAGTGTTCTCATTTGTGAAAGAAAAAGGGTTGAACTAAGCATCCTGTAATCCCCGTTCAGCACTAACTCCCCACAGTATAGGGTGACTAAGTTGCCCACACAATATAGATGTGATTACTTCTTTGAAAGTTAGAGATATATGTTGTAATAAAAATTAGTTTGCCTCCGTGTTATAGTTTCTCTCACCCTCCTTTTTAAACTCTTTTGAGTTTTCAAATATCACCAGAGCTACATTTCCTCTTTATCATCACGTAATCACTATAAAGTAGGATTGAGAGTTTTTTATCCATGCATGTTACCATTCACTCAGCAATTACTGATTGAGCACCTACTATGTAGCAGGCACTCTGTTAGACACTGAAAATATAAAGAGGTTGAGGCATCATAGGAATATGCTCCATTTAATAGATGCTGAATGATGATGATTATCTAGAACTGGGATCTATGAGTACCAAACCTAATCTCTCTCTTTTTTAAGTCAACCAACAAGTTCAACCATTATTCCATAAAACTTTGAAGTTACTCTCATTTCTGGGTTCTGTTTTGGTAGTCAAAATTAAAAAAAAAAAAAAAACTAGGTATTTTTAAAGATGGCATTTAGCCAGAAATACATGTACTAGACTGAAAATTGGCTTGGAAACTGGCTCTACTCCCCAGTTGCCATAAAGAGCCTCATAGCAGGATTGTGACCCCAGCAAGAGAGATTATTGAGTATGTGTGAGTGAAATCACTGGGGGGTTGGTGTGAAACAGCTGTGTGATTAAGGAGCCAGACTTTCAAGTAAAAAATAGAATAAATGAAATAATTTGCTTAGTTGAAAAGAAGTGGAAAATGAAACATGTAAGAGGGTTGATTTCCTTTTGTCAATGTTGGAGAATGAGTATGATACACCTGGTGCAGGGACATCATACCAGTGCTGTAAACAGTGGCATGGATTCTGCCCGTTTTCTGCCCCCAGAAGAAAGAGCACAAGATTGAGATTTGCCCCATCCTTTTTTCTTACCTCCACTTACTCCTTGTTACCTTTTCATTTCTTTCCATCCTGTCATGTTTCTTCTCTTCTATTCACATTTCATTTCATAAAATGAGCCTTGAGAACCTATTATTTCCAGAACTTAAGGCAGGTAGAACAGATATGGAATACTGAATCAGAAGACCCTGCTTTCAAGAAGGTCATGATCTATAGAGGAGATAAGACATACACATGTGTGCAACCTAAATATAACTATGGTTCCTCATGGCCCAGGCTTTGTTGACTATACATACAAAAAAATCTTGATCTAAAAAGTATGTCAGTACAAATATTTTAAATAATTTAACATCTAAAATTATTACAATTAATACAGACTTACTATGATCATTCTCAAAAACTAGTGAGAGGATACACACTGGGATGGGGAAGATCTGTGCTCAGTACCCAGACAAAAACATTTTCTATAATTTTCTGATAAATGAATCTCTCTCTCTCTTTCTCTTTCTCTTTCTCGCCAATCCTTTATGCTCCAGTCCTTAGCACTCTGCTCATCAGTTTCTTCTGTTTTTCTTCCATTCTAGTTTTGGTGACTACAAGTTTTTCTCCCACTTACCAGCCACATCAAGTTGCTCTAGGATCAGTAAACACCTTAAAATTCCAACTCCCATGCTTCTAAAGGAGGGTGTAATCTAGGACACTACATTATTCTCTCTCTCATTGCATTCTCTGTGATAATTTGCATATAATTCCCAATGAATAAAATGCTCTACATTATTGTTTCTTCCTAGCTTTTATTATATTTCTATTTCAGTGTGTTAGAGAAGCACAAGATCATGAATGGCAGTGGTTACTAATGGTTCCTAGTGAAGATCACCTTGGAAATTAGAGCAGATAGGAAAAGGGCAAGGGGATGATAGCAGAGGGGAATTTGTCAATGCTTACTTTTATACTACATTTATACTCATTGAATTCTGTAGTGAACTGCTGTTGGATAATATGACCTTGCATGTTATTTTCTGGGATTAGACTTTACCACTTCAGGGAATCAAATATGTGAATTACATGTGGAGAGAGAGAGAGAGAGAGAAAGAGAGAGGGAGAGAATATGAATCTTGACAGTATCCAAGCTTCTCATTATACATATCCCTAAGACCCAGCCATTCCTGTCCAACTATGTGTGGAACAAATCCATTTCAACACAAAAGGTTTCCAATTTTTGCTTAAGAGAGTACAATATGGATCTCTGTCAATTTCAATTCCAAAGGTGTTAACTATTTAAAAATCTTATAATAATCCTGGTAGGATGACATTTCATCCTAATTTTAGAGGGTGAAGTTGAGGCTGAGAGAAATGGAAAATCACAAATAGTTTGGAAAGATGCATCGTGAGGGTGTTGTGTAGATATATATGATATATGCAGAGTTAGTTTGAGGAAAATATATCTTTCTGCAGTCTGGTGTGTGTGTGTGTGTGCATTTCTATGTGATTGCATTTCTGCATCCCTTTGTGTGTGTATGCATTTGATGCGTGTGTTTGTGCATGTGTGATGAAAAGGTAAGAAAGAAAAATGAGGTGAGTCAATGAGGGGAAAATAAGGGCTACAATATGTGAAATAATGCAAATCTTGTGCTTGTGGTTGACAAAGGAAAGAAAGAAAAAACAGAGTATCTGTAAGTCATTGGAAAGGTGTTAGTTATGTCCTTATTTTCCAAACCACTCGATCTTCCCTTTATTTCTTTTTATCCATCTTTCAAGTATCCAGTAATCTGAAAATGTTGATGGTAGGCTCACTCTGTCCCTTCTGACAAATGAAGACAACTTTCAAGAAGATGGTAATGGCAGCTCCTCCACGTTATTCTAAAAATACTGCCAGGGTTATCAGTTTTTCCCTGAACTTCCTTGTTATTCCTAATGCAGTTATGTAACTTTCTAATCTTTTAGTCAGTGCAGTAGTCAGGAGGCAGGAGGAGAAAAATACTGCAAACCAGAAGGACTGAACGTCTAAAGAGAAGGTGACTGATTAACCACGGCTTCTGCTTTAATAGCAGTCTATTAGCTACTGGCATCTGAACCAGTAACTTCTTCAGGTTCCCAATATGGTCAACAGTTCTGTATTCAACAGTCTCGCTTTAACACCTACAAATGTTACAACCTTCCTAAACCAGCTTTCTCTGCTCTTATTCCCTGCTCTAATCATCCTAAATGTAGCCAGTGGCAGAGGATATAGCCACATGTTCACTGGGCACTAAAATGAAGTCTCCAGGAAATGAGGAATGGAGGGACTGACATGGAACCTACAAAGAGACATTTTCTTTGGCATAATGTTATTCCTATGCAGGAGGAATTGAACTGTTCATGGAAATCTGCCTGTCGTTCTGTGTGGGTACATTTTTTTTTTTCCATTAAGGGAACTAAAAATTGAAAGCAAAACCACTTGAGGTATAAAATCATAGGATTTTAAGGCTGTAAGATACCAAAGAAACGCTATTGCTTTGTCTTCAATTTTACAGATGAGAGAAATGAGGGTCTCAGTAGTTAAGTGAGACGAGGGTAGTGTACTGAAGATAACCTGGAGGACGTTTATTCAGAAGGCTATCTCTAAGTGGTAGTTTCAAAATAATTTTGACTTTATTTTTTCTCTGCATTTCTTAAATTTTCTAAAATATGCGTGCATCACTTTCTAAATAAAAAGTATCGTTATTTACAAAAGATGAGTTTTGGCAACAGCCAGATCTGAGTGTGAGTCCTAACTCTGCCATTAAATGCTGGGTGTCTATGGCAGATTATTTAACCTCTCTGATGCTTGGCATTATCTCCATTTTATAAATAAAAGCACTTGTATCAATTTTGCAAGAGTGGTGTGAGGATTTGACAGAATAAAATACTGAGATAAATAGCACATGATTTAGCTCCCCTCTTCCCTAACTACCATCAGCAAGGCACACGCAACACTTATTCTTACTCTCTCCCTCTAAAGATAGTGAAAGTGTCTATTTAGGTTAAATGACACAGTGTACAGTTTTTCATTTTCTTTTTGGGCTTCCAATTCCCTCTTAGACAGAGAGCTTATTCCAGATCTCCTGGACCACACAAGTTCAGGCAACACTTGTGAATGATGTTGTTTCCGCCCCTAAGACAGAAATCCCCAGTTAAATTGGACTTGGTAATGGCAACCCATTGAAGGCCAGCAGAATCCTTTTGCTATTAAGAACTGTGTCTTCCTCTGTACAGATGTGGGGCAGATCTTCTGGGACAGTTAGTGTGATATAAGTAATAATAAGGATGATAATAAAAATAGATAACATTTAGTGATCACTTATGTGTTAGACTCAATGCAAAATATCTTAAAATATTAGTGTGTTTAATTCTTCCAATAAGCCTCTGAAGCAGCTACTATAATCTTTGATAAATTAAGGGTTAGGGAGATAATGTGACTAATTCAACTTCACACAGCTATTAAGTTGTGGATATGGGAATGGGCCCTGAGAAGCCATACTCCAGATACTAAAACTATCATGTTTAACCTTAACCTTGTTTACTATGATTGAAAGAGGGGACAGGAATGTGGACATGATCCTGAACACTACTTAAAACATGAGAACAGAGAAAAAAGAATATGACTAATTAGACTGTAATGTTAATATTGAAGAAAATAGCAGAAACGGCCCATTGTCATCATTAATTAATTCATGTATTCATTTTTTCACTCTTTATTTATTGACTGACTGTCTCCTGATCACCAGGCCTACATCTAAGAATTGGAGATACTATGAAAAGTAAGATATGGGCTGATATAAGAGCTCACTCATTGTTAAGCTCTTAGTATTTATTTGCTGGTGTCAGAGGAGAAATGCCTAATATATGCTAACTAAAGTTTAAATAGTATTTAATTCTCACAATGACCAAATGGAAGATACAGCATTGTCCTCATTTTATAGATGAAACTCTACGGTGCTAAAAGATCTGCCCATCGACTAGGCTGCAACTTTAAGAGCTGTTTTCTCAACCACTGATCTCTGCTGCCTCCTGAAGAATGTTAGAAGAACACCAGGTTCTGTGCACTGGCCCTATTTCTGTCTGGTTTAGTGATGCTGGTATTGCTCCCCTTCTCTTTCTATCCTTTTATGTAACCTGGAGAAATAATGACCTACACTGCACACAGTGGAATTTTCACTGGATCCCCACAGTTGTCCCTCTTAATGAACACTTGTTTATCTCACTTTCAAGAGAGCGCTTGCAGTATATGTTATCATCATCATTTCAAAGATGAGGAACCTGAAGCTCAGAGATCTTAATAGCCTGCCTAGTGTCACAGAGTCTGTGAGCAACAGAGTCCAAATTCAAACCCTCCCAGCCTGATTCCCAAACTCATCGTTTGCTTTGCGTCTACTGTTGCCATTTTTAAACCCTTTTGTTTAATTCAGGAGCACTGAACTTTTTAACTAAAATTAAGCAAATCTTGATCACTGTGTTGGTGTTTTTAAATCAAAGCCATGCTTAGTTAAGGAAAATGTGTGCCTGTGTGTTCACCGAGACAAAATGTAGAGGCAGACTTGGATGGAGGTGCATTTTAGAATTAAGACTTAATTAGACCATGTAATGGTCTGTGGATAGGTTAGTGACCAAGCACGCTCTGGGCTCCCTGCTCAAGTACTATGTATCTTTTTAACATCTACCTCCCTAGCCTAATGTGCCTAATTCCTTGGTAACCCTTAGATAATTCACAGGAAATGTGTTTGAAAAGTGCCCCTTGGTAACTCAGTCTTCTCAATATAAACCCATTGAAAGATACTCATTGTAAACAATGCAAACAAAAAACAATTACAAAGTGTAAGGAAGTAAATAAAAATTATCCTAAACTCCAGCACCAGAGCCACCATCCATCACTGTGTTAGTGGCCATTTCTGGATATTTTCCTCTGCCAATATGAATGCATAGATGAGATGGAAGACTGGCAACTTTATGGAAACAGGATGCATACAGAATGAATACAGAATGAGTAACATTCTGGGGATTGACTTGAACATTGGTAGATCTGGATTCCACTCCTAAATCTGGTTCTGCTATAAACTGGTTATCAATTGTTAATAGGCATCATTAGCCTGTGTAACAGACTGATTTATTAACCTATGAATTAGTTGTTAATTAATAATAAGGCAAATGAGCATTTCTCATCATAAGTTTTATGGTTTATTAAAGGAAAGGCTCATTCTTTTGCCCAGAAACTATACTTACTTTCTCATGTAATGTGGAAGGAAGGATGGAGCAAGAAGAGATGGTTTATATACTATCAGATCCTGAAGCAGAGGAGCTGAAATTTTTCAACAACTTCTATCTCTAAGATTCTGTGCCTCCATAGTTCCATTTTAATCCATTTTATTGCCAGATGTTTATTATTTTAATTATATATATTTCCATTCCAGTATATCAATACACAAATGAGGTAGTAGTTTCAGAGGTTGTAATAGATAGAATGATGCAAAGGAAACAAAGAAAGGCAAATTGCAACATAATTTTGCATTGCCATGTCCTTGGGTTCATCTAAGTCTAGGTATACAGTATCAGAACATATAAATGGGAAGGATGGTGATTGAGAACAAGGGGAGAACAAGGGTTGAGATTTTTGTTTTGAAGAGCCAGACAGTAAATTGGAAGATACCATGAAGGCATTTATATAACCTTTGAAAATGCAAACATTCAAAAATTTAAAACATTCTTAGCTCCCAGATTGTACAAAAACAGTCAGGGGAGGGATTTGGTTGTGGATCATAGATAGCTGACCCTTGATCTACAAGATTAAGATTTATTTCCAGAGACCTTTGCAGAAAGTGTTTTTTTTTTTTTCTCAAAATAAGTTAGTAATATGTAGGAAGAAATAAAAAGTAGTTCAAACCACAAAAAATTAAAAAATTAAAAACGAAAGCATTTGGAATATAGGTATATTTAAAATTGCAAATACATGTTTTTTTCCAATTTTGTCAGTTCACCTGGTCAGATGAGGTTGTTTGGGCTTCACTTTGCAGAATTTGCTCCTGCTGACCAGGACTGGAGAAATCATGTGTGCAGAACGATATCCCAAGTGAGGCCAGACAGCTGAAGCCTGAGTTTAACAGATGATTAACCCCTTTCTTGTTATGGCATTTTGTATTGCACCCACTCTCCACATTCCACGTCCTATGCATCCTTCCCACTTAGAGTTTCCTCTTTAACTTTCAAGTTTTGCTATTGGAAGCCTCATGAATATATTATTTAAAAATCCTGGGATTTTTAACAGCCTACTGATAATCTGTCACCTGGGGGAAAAGAAAAAAAAAAGATGACAGTTTATTCTGTGAAAACTCCAACGGCAGATCAGAGATTTACCTTTTATTTTTCCCTTTCCTCAGATAGAATTGCTGCATTTAGGATATGGAAATTTCTTAAGTAACTTTTGGGAAAGTGTCTGTGATTTGAAAGTCCTATGAATAAGAAAACTGAAGCTTCGCTTAATTTTTGCATTCTTTTCCCTATGAGATGCAGAGTTAATGGATTAAGATTGATGTTGAAAAATATGTAGATCCTGTTGGTCAAGATTCTGTGGTCAACTGGAGAGTTCTGTGTATTGACTTAATTAGGCTTTACCTTTACACCTAAACTGAACCAATTTAAAATACAGCCTCTTGTCTGAAAATAATACAAGTACCATATTTTGCCATGTTTCTATTAATGTATATTTGTTCCCATCTTCAAAGATTTGCTGATCCTCATTTGGCTCTGACATTACCCTTTCAAAAACATCATCAGGCTCCTAAGCTCAAAGACCCACTCAGTCCAAACTGTGTCCCTCAGACAAGCTGCTGGCATTCTTCTCCTGTACTTGGTCACAGTAGCTGCTTTCTTTCCCAGTACTATGAAACATGGACCAGAACAACTTAACCAATATTGCCCATTGGACAAGGGACTTATAGTGGTCAAGCTGTAAGCAAGCAGGGTTAAATCTTGCTTATTCTTTTTCTAAGCTTTTTTCCATCCTGTTTGTGTCTGAGACTATAAACAAAGTCAAATTTCAATAATTGTTGAGCTTGAGATCCAGAACTTTGGCATGAACTACACTGTTAAGATGCTGTGACTGAAAGGTTTTTTTTTTTTTTCTTCTATCATGGCCTTTACAGCTAGCTTCCATATAGGGAATCTCTGCACATTCTGCAGTGTGAAGTCTGGGGTGTAACTTGTACCTATATCACTATTTTTTCCTGTTCTAAAACCCAGAGAATGTCAAATTTCTGCCTACTCACTATATTCTGAGTTTCCCAGCTTAGCATGAGTTTCAGTACAAAACAGTTTCTCTCCTTTCCCCCACCCCTCCTTCTGAACACACATACATATGAGCGTGCACGCACACACACACACGTACACTCTAGTAGGAATGTCATCCTACTGCTTTGGTCTCTAGAATATTTTTCTCCTTTTCTTACTCATTCTTTCAATCTCTTACTCCATTCAAAGGAGTAAGATTTATTCACTGCCTTCTGTGTCTTAGGGAAACCACATTGAAAGAAAGATGCAGAACCAAATCTCATGGAATGTGAAGCTTTTCTTCTTCCTGTATCCTACTTTTGCTATTACTAGATATCTCTCTTTTCCTGGCTTCCTTTGTAACACTTCTCTCCATCTTTTCCCTTTGTGATAGTTCCTGCCCTGAGTGCCCAAGTATCTTACATCTGGACATTCCTGTTGATAAGTGTTTTCATCAGCTGTAGTTACACTGTGTGAAATACACATACTTTTTTGAAGGAGTGGAGGTAATTGGAAGAGGGTGTGAAGAGCAGTTGAAGACTTTGGCATTCAAAATACATGAACATTCTGTTCAAAACTGTTATTGTTTAAAAAATCAAAGTCAAAGAACTCAAATCCCTGACCCATTCCCCCACTCCCACCTCTAGTCCTGAGGGATGATAATGGCATAATGTAACATGGTCTTAGAATTCTAACAAAATGTACTCTGAATGGATTAAAATGTGCAAATAAAAAGTAGATAATATGAAAAATGTTCTGTCTTTAGTACTATATGAAGTCATGGGTCAGAACCAAAGACTTCCTGGGGGTACATGTTGAGGATCATTTTGTAGTTAAATTGTAGTTTAACAAAAAGCATCTGGTCACTGTATGAGACAGTAATAAGAAATACAAGGCTAGAAAGAGTTGACAAAATAGTGTAACCGACCAAAAATATAAGAATTTCCTAAACCTTTCTGTCCCTGAGGTCTTGTTCTTTGATGTGTAGCTAAGTCATTTTTCTCTCAACATCTAAATCGCTCTTTGGTCACAGACTAGAAGCTAGCACTGGGAAGTATTCATCAGGGAGACACAAAATAATGCGACTTGGGAATGGCACTTTTTCTTATTTTTTAAAAAAGAAACTATCTTAAACTATCCATCTGGGGCACAAAAAATACCTGTCAACCATTATCAAAATGATTTACTTAAGAGTCATTTAATGAGATTCATTAATTTAAAGAGATTAAAACAGTCTTATTAAAGGACATTTTGACAGAAAAAATAGGTTATAATAAAAGTGAAAATCAGCAGTCTTTCTTTTTATCAAAGACGATGCAGAATTCTCAGCAAAGTCTTATTCATTCAAAGTGAAATTCAAGATCTGATTCAATTAATAGCAGTCTTTAAACAGAAAATAAAGGAAGTTTGCAATAGGTCAAAGTACTGAATGTACTACTGACAAGAACACAAAATGTTCAGTATTTCCCTTGGGAGACATCTAAAATGAGATGGAAAGGACCTGAACGGATGGGTAAAGCCACGCATATTTAACAATGGAAGAAGAAACCTGACCTAGAAACAAAGCTAACTTTTAACAGACTGAAAACCGACTTTTCTATTCCTAGTTACCTTCGAGGCAGCAGCAGAAGCAAACTTAGAAGACACTGTTAGGTGGGTCCCCTGGGAAGCAGGTACTGAGATGGGTATAGGAATACCCAAAGATTTTTTGGTTGGTAATGTTTTCAAAAGATACAAGAGGGTGGAAATAGGATTGAGCTGGGAAAGCTCCATGATGTGGATCCTTTCCTGTGAGAAGGAAGAGGAACAAAAGCAGATTTGGACAGGGAAAAGCCCTGAGTGCAATGTAGATTTGGAAATTCCTCAGGGAATCCAAGGAGGAGATCCAAAGCAAAGATTTCCCACTAGATGAGCCCAAGGTTGGATGGAAATAGCCAAATCGCAGTACCTCTCCTGGTGTCAACCACTGGTGAGAACTTCCCAGGAAAAGCATGGCATGGCAGGAAAGCAGAGGTAGAGCCTGAAGGTGGTAGCAGCTAGAGGCTGGTAACTAACCGCACTCCTTGTCCGGAGCAGGAAGTTCTGTCTTGAACGGAGGTCTGAGCAGCACATTGCTGTAGCTACCACTGCAAACTTTCTCCCCTCTAGATCCATGATATTTTACTTCTTTGACTTGGAAGAGCATTTTAAGTGAGGATGACACCCTTACTATATGTTCTTATTTTCTTAATAAAAAACTGAATCCCAACCAGATTAAATGATAGCACAGGATCTCAGGTCATTTGTTCAAATACTCAGAGTTAGAATCCTTTAAGCCATTTTAAGGTCATTTTCTGCTTAATCACACTTCTTTCTCAGAAAAATAAAATCTGTTCAACATTCATGAGACTCTTTCTTTAAGTATTACTTTTTAACTATGCTCACTGCCCTACTCCCCCTTATCTTTTCCTTTATTTATTGCATCTTTATATCAACAACTTGCTGGAGACTTTTCTATATTAATGTTTTTTTCCTGTGTTAAAATTGCTGCTATAGTGTTAAATGTCTGCAAAGAGAAATTAATATTCGAACAGCAAAGAAGGTATTTAAATAAGAATGCTTCCTGACTGACACCAACTCGATTTTTTCCCCCAGAGATTAATAATTTTGACCATTTCTGCTTTTAATTCTTCTGGTGATTCCAATACAATTCTAAAATAATGGTCTTTTCCTCCATTTCTTGTTGTATTATATTTGGCTATATAAAGTATGAAAGATGGTGAATTTATCTCACTTTAAAATATGCATACCTCCACATTCCTGTTGTTTGAAATTAACAAATAATTTTAAGTGATAAAATTACAACGTTCTTATATTTCAGCTATGGACAATACATCTTGTCTCCCCACTATGCAATCTTTAAACTTTCTCTTCACTTCTCCCTTGTTTTGCCTCCCTCTCTTGGATTATACCTTCATTTTTAATATTATGATTTATTGTATTTACATTCAATGCTGCAATCTATAACAATTTGTCACCTTTTGAAAACCACATACCAAGCAGGAAGATCATATAAACTTACATGTCTATATCTGTGATGTTCAAATGAGAAGGTTTAGAATGTCAAAGTCACATAATTCTCTTAATACTCACCAGGAATATTAGGTAACATTTTATTTTGACTTATGTAAGCATCACAGTTTACTTATATAGGTTTTTTTCTAGTGTTATTTTTTCTCCCTCTGTGGACAGAAATAAACAAACATTTATTCAGTTACATTACATACATATTACCATCTTAAAAAAGATCACTCAGTTTATGTTATGTGTGTACCTTTCATGAAATAATTTGGTTCATTCACTATTACTGTTTCATAAATACTTTTAATTATGGTCTGATTTATATCAAGAGATATTTGAAATCTAAGAGGTCTCTTATCTTTCGTTTTTAAAATGTTTTTGAAGATTCATTTATCTTTTTTCCAGGAGTATTTACTGAAATAATATTTAAAAAAATATAAATAGAAGGTAAACTTTCTGTGGTAATTTCTGTCTGCAAACATATCATTTGGCTGTAGACAGAATTTTTTCCAAAAACATTTTACATTTTTGTTTTTCTGTATAATACTCAACAATCTTTTTTTCTAAAACTAAACTTTTTAAAAATGTACGGATAATTGAAGATTCACATGCATAGCTGTAACAAATAATTTAGTGATCACCTTTGTGCTATTTAACAAGTTTCCCCCAGTATACTCACTAGCATCTTGCAAAACTATGCCAGAATATCACAAGCAGGACAGTAGCACTGATAAATACATTCAAGAGACAACACTTCCATCATGGCTGGGATAGGGCCCTTGTCTTGCCCTTTTATAGCCACATTCACCTTTCTTCATGCCAGCTGTTGCTAAATCATGGCAGCCACTGATCTCTTCCCCATTTCTATAATTTTACCATTTTAAGAATTTTTTAAATAAAAATTATAACATTTAACCTCTTAGGGTGCTCTTTTCACTCAGTGTGACTCCTTTGAGATTTATCCAAGTTGTTCTATTTATCAACCTTTTTTTTTGAAAAAGAAATTTCTAAGCAGTATTCCGTGGTTTGAGTGTACCATAGTTTGCCTAACCTTTTACCCATTGAAGGACATCTGGGTTGTTTCCAGTTATTAGCTGTTGCAAGTAAAGTTGTTATGAACATTATTGCACATAACTGTGTTTTCATTTCTCTGGGATCAGTGTGCAAGAGTGAAATTGCTGCTTTGTATGGTACTTACATATTTATATATACAAGAAGCTGCCAAAATATTTTACAGAATAGCTGTAGTGCTTTACATACTCACTACCAATGTATATGTGATCTGTTTTCTCCATATTCTTGTCAGCATTTGGTTTTGTCATTTTTAATTTAGTCTTTCTGATGGATATTTAGTGGTATCACATTATAATTTTAATCTGCATTTTTCTGGTGGCTAATGAAGTTGAATATCACTTCTGTGTATTTATTTGCCAACTGTGTACTTTCCTCAGTGAAATGTTTGTCCAAGTGTTTTTCCCATGTTCTACTTGGAGTGTGCGTGTGTGTTTGTGTGTGTTTGTGTGTGTGTTTCACTGTTGAGTTTTAAGAATTATTTATACATTTTAGAACTAAGCTGTGGTTGGATATGTGGTTTGTTAATATCCTTACTCTGTTTTGACTTTTCTCTGTCGCTTGTCTTTTCATCCTCTTAACAGTCTTTTGCAAAGTGAACTTTTTAGTGCTGTTGAGGTCATTTATGGATTGTGATTTTGCCTAGGCTTAGATTCTGAAGATCTTTTTCTCCTGAATTCTTATTTTCTAGTAGAGTTAACAATTTTACTTTTAAAATTTTTCATTTAAGCCCATGATCTATTGAGTTAATTTTTGTATGAGATGTAAAGTTAGACTGAAGTTCATTTCATTTAACTTTGAATGTCCAATTGCCCCAGGACCATTTTTTGAAAAAGCTATTTTTTCTCCATAGAATTGTTTTGCTCCTTTGTTAAAAATCAACTGAGTATATTTGTGTGCATCAAACCAATTTTAAAGAAGGCATGGGTATCTTCATTTTAAATGTTAGAAAAAAGTGTGGAAGATGATTCGTGTTCATGTAGCAATCAGCACATCCCTTTCAAATCCAGCTTATCCAAGCCAAAGGGTTTTGCTTTCTCCGGTATTGTGAGCTATGCCTAATACTTCTTTCAGGTTCGCACAGTGATTTGTACACAAAGATACTCAAAAATGGAGAACAAAAAAAGGTACCTCAAATTACAGTTGATTAAAAAGCCACTTAAGGACCATTAGGTGTTTTAATTGGTGGGAGGCTGAAGAGGAAATTTGACCTCTATCTCTAGGTCTATGCATTACAAATTAAATATCTGCCAAGGGTATCTAGTTTCAGAAAATTTCCTTCACCTTCTGCAATTTCTCTTCGGGTGTTGCTTTGCAATGCAGTTGTTTTCTAGAAACCTCATAGTACTTCTCCATCTTGAAGACAGACTGTATGAATAAAGATGAAATCTGCCAATACTGCAAAAGTGAGATTTCTACATTGTTAATTTGGTGAAAAATTTGTCTCTTATTGAGACCAAACTTGAATCATATTTTCTTTTGATTATCAGTCCATACAGGTCTCTATTTTCAGGTAAATAGTGAGAATGGAATAGTCACTACTTATAAATTTCACTAGACCATCTGCCTGAGAATTCCTGGAGTGTTACTGAAGATGAAGATTCAGTGGTTGTACCTATGACTCCTTAATCTAAATATGTTGGCTGAAATCTTCATAAGTATATTACACAGGTGATTTTTTGCATGTAACATTTGAGAAACATAGTCATACAGGACTATTCCAGGAAAAACAGCTCTTTAAAACATCTGTTTTTAGTTTTTTGAGGAATCTCCATACTGTTCTCCATAATGGCTGCACCAAACTAAATTCCCACCAGCAGTGTAGGAGGTTTCCCTTTTTTCCACACCCTTTCTAGCATTTGTTTGTGGACTTTTTAATGATGACTGTTCTGACAGTTGTGAAGTGATAACTCATTGTACTTTTGATTTGCGTTAAACTAAAAACAGACTTACCATATTATCCAGCAATCCCACTCCTGAGCATATATTTGGAAGGAACTCTAATTTGAAAATATACATGCACCCCAGTGTTCACAGTAGCACTATATACGATAGCCAAGACATGGAAACAACCTAAATGTCCATCAACAGATGACGGGATAAAGAAGTTGTGGTATATTTTTAAAATGGAATACTATTCAGCCATAAAAAGAATAAAATAATGCCATTTCCAGCAATATGGATGGACCTAGAGATGGTCATTTTTAGTGAAGTAAGTCAGAAAGAGAAAGAAAAATACCATATGATATCACTCATATGTGGAATCTAAAAAAAAAAAAAAAAGAAAAAAGAGGAACCTAATTAAATCATTTACAAAACAGAAACAGACTCACAGACATAGTAAACAATCTTATGGTACTGGGGAAAAGGGTGTGGGAAGGGATAAATTTGGGAGTTTGAGATTTGCAAATGTTAACTCCTATATATAAAAACAGATAAAAAACAAATTTCTTATGTATAGCACAGGGAATTATATTTAATATCTTATAATAACCTTTAATGAAAAAATATGAAAATGAATATATATATATATGTATGACTGTACACCAGAAATTGAAGCATTGTTAACTGTCTATACTTCAATAAAAAATAAATAGTAAATCTTAAAAAAATTAAGATATGTGGCTTAGTGGCTGATATCAAATCCTAAAATAACTAGAGATAGACAGGAAAATGGGCATACCATGTGGTGTATACAATTTTTCCAGAACCATCTGGTATATGATAAGCATTTTGTGTTGAGATCAATGCTACAAATGGAAAGGGCAAAGAAGATAAATTTAAAATGCCACACAAATTATCATTTTTCTGTGATAACTGAGCCTATTTAACCAGATGGGTAGATACAAGTCATTTTTCACAGAAATAGAAAAAAGACTCCTAAAATTTGTATGGAGCCACAGAAGACCTTAGATCACTAAAGTAATATTGAACAAGAAAAACAAAGCTAGCAACATCACCTTTCCTGATTCCAAACTATATTACAAAGCTATAGTAATCAAAACAGTACAATTTTGGCATGATTGATAGAAAAATGGAACAGAATAGAGATTCCATAAATAAATCTAGACATACATACAGGATAAATTAATTTTTGACAAAGGTGCTAAGAGTATATATTGTGGGAAGGATAGTCTCTTCAATAGACTATACTGGGAAAATTGGATATTCACATGCAAAAGAAAGAAATCTGATCTTTATCTTACACTATATACAAAAATCAACTAAAAATGGATTAAAGACCTAAATCTGAGACTGAAGCCATAAAGCTCCTAGAAGAAAACATAAAGGAAGCACTTCTTAACATTGGTCTCAGGAATGGGTTTTTGGTCTTGACACCAAAAGCATATGTGACAAAAGCAAAACTTAACAAGTGGGACTGCATCAAAATAAAAAGCTTCTGCACAGTAAATGAAATCATCTACAAAATGAAAAGGTAACCTACAGAATGGGAGAAAATATTTGCAAATCCTATATCGAGTAGGGGATTAATACCAAAATATACAAGAAACACATGCTACTCAATAATAAAACAAACAAACAAACAAAAACTGATTTAAAAATGGGCAGAAGAACTGAATAGATGTTTTTTCAAATGTCAGTATGGTGAATACTCCATTTGATCTCTAATTAGTCTGAATCAATACTCTTCCTTAAGTTAAATCTCTTTCTATAGCTTAAATAGTAAGCTAAGAGGATGTGTGTATAGTGAGTCTCAATTACATTCCCACCTTTCAGTATTTATTACCATATTAATCTTTGAAATATTTTTCAAGTAGTTATCTCTGTTTATAAATAAAGATCCTGAGACTCAGCAAGGTTAAGTAATTCATGAAAGATCACACAGCTTATAAAAGATGAAAATGGTTGTTCAGTTGTCTGACTCTGAAATTCATGTTTCTTTGTACAGCGTAATCCTACTCTCTCAGTTGTTCTAAGGAGTGGTCTTCTAAGAAAATCACCTTCTGCAAAATCACCCCTGCTTTTTATTCAGAGCAGTCCTCTGTGAGTTATAGTTTAATAGAGAAGTCCTCTGTGCTGCCACTTTGCCTGAATCAAGTTTTATTAAAGTCCTTGAACTGAACCTGGGTGGATGCCCTATTGCTTTGTAATTTCAGAAAGACAGGAGCATTTAGACACAAAATAAACATAGGTTATGTAAAAAAAGTAACCACTTAATATTTCTAAGCAGGTATCTTTATAATGGAGAAAGACCTTTGATTCATGAAGGTGATGTGGCTTACTTTTAGGTTAAATCCTTTCATTTCATAATTTCATAGCTTGCTTTCTTTCTCTCTCTCTCTCTTTCCTTCCTTCCTTCCTTCCTCCCTCCCTCCCCTCCTTTCTTTCATTATTTTTGATGAAACAGTCCTATTTCCTTTTTTATGAAAATCTGTGTCTACAGATGTGTAAACTCTTAAAAGTGGTTGAGAAGTTTGGCAGTATAATTACCTTAGCAAAATTTATAGAAGTGTTCCAAATTTTTAAGTTAAAAAAATAATAAATGATGTAATGCTAATCATGAGGGGAAAAAAAGAAATAAGAACTTCTAAAAATTCTTTAATGGCTCTGTAAGAAAAATGAATTTACAAAGTGGTACATCTGACAAAATAACACTACACAATAAAATTAGTAAATTTAAGCACTAGTGTAACTACATTGTCATAACCACATTAGTAGCAATTCTGAATTCTGCAGGCCTTAGATTGAGAAAAATTAAATGTATTAACAACAAATGTACACATTTTACATGACAGAGGCAAAGATTATATTCACAATAGTGAACCATAAGTACAATGTTCGCACTGACCACTCAGAAGTGTTATTGGCCATGAACATCAGAATTCTCGTTGAATATCAGAGGCATTCCCATGCATTAATTTAGGCATTTTACCAGCATTTAAGGTGCGTGCCATGCATCAGACTCTGCAAATTTTGAGGAGTACAGTAGTGCATAAGAATCTGTCCCTAAAATTGATATGGTCACAGTCTAGGGAAAAGATATGCATTGTAGCTTACAGAACTAAGAGCTATATTCCAGTTAGGTCTTGAAAAATCAGGAAAACTTTTACAAGAAAAATGACAATTAAAGTGACTTTTGAAAGATTAAGAGTTTGTCGAGCGAGAGATGATGGAGGTAAGACAGTCCTGTGGTAAAGAGGTATGGTGATAACCACTTCAATGAGAAAGCTCTGTTGTCCCCCAGTGATTCTAGGCTGAAGAATCATTCATCATTAGGGCCCCAGGAATTAACTCTGAGTATTTATTTAGTTGGATACTCATTTGATTGAGACTTCATTCTTACCACTTCTTAGAAACATAAAGAGTCAGGGTGTCTCTTCACACCAGTCAAAATGGTCATCATTAAATAAGTCTACAAATAATAAATACTGGAGAGGATGTGGAGATAAAGGAAGTCTCCTACACTGTTGATGGGAATATAACTTGGTGCTTGGTGCAGTCATTTTGGAAAACAGTATGGAGATTCCTTAAAGAAACTGAAAATAAAGAGTTACCATATGATCCAACAATCCCACTCCTGAGCATATATCCAGAGAAAACTCTAACTTGAAAAGATACATGTTCTCCAGTGTTCCTTGCAGCAGTATTTACAATTGCCAAGACATGGAACCAACCTGAATGTCCACGCACAGATGAATGGATAAAGGAAATGTGGCATATATATTTATATATACAATGAAATATTATTCAGCCACGAAAAGAATGAAATAATACCATTCGTAGCAACATGGATGGACCTGGTGATTATCATATTAAATAAAGTCAGACAAAGAAAGACAAATGTCATATGATATAACTTACAAGTGAAATCTAAAAAAATGATACAAGTGAATTTATTTACAAAAGAAATAGACCCACAGACTTAGAAAACAAACTTATGGTTACCAAAGGGGAAAACGGATGTGGAAGACGGAAAAATTAGGAGTTTGGAATGAGCAGATACATACTACTATACATAAAATAGATAAATAATAAGGACATACTGCATAGCACAGGGGACTATATTCATTATCTTGTTATAACCTATAATGGAAAAGAATCTGAAAAATAATATATATTTAATGTATAAATATATAAATCTATGTAACTGAATCACTTTGTTGTACACCTGAAACTAACACATTGTAAATTAACTATACTTCAATTAAAAAATGGTTAAGAATAAAAAACATTGTAGCAAAAAAGCAAACCAAAAACCAAAAAAAAAAAAAAAGAAAAAAACCCCTCAGGATTGGAGGTCTTAGACTTGACAGCTTGGCCCAAGCTTCAGAGATTCTATGTGTCTGGACTAGGGTGCATGACTCATTTTTAACAAGTTCCTAAGGTGTTAAGGATGAATTTTATCAAGACCATATTTTGAAAAACTCTTTAATAAACACCATGGGTAAAGAGCTTATAAATGGTTTTGAGAAAAAAAATTTTTTTAAAGCACTCCGCACACACTTTACCCAATCAGCCACACTAATAAGTAAGTAAGAGCATAGTATTTCCACTAAAGTATTTCTATATCACTTATTGTATGTGTTTAAAAAGCTGATTTTTATTTTTTGTAATTTATTTTTACTGTATATCCATGACCCTCAGAGCAAAGAATGTGCTTTATTCATCTCTGCTTTCTCCACAGCCCCTAAGGCTTAACATATCATTGTTGAGCAATAAATATGTAATGAAGGCAAGTTATGTTTTATATCTGGCCTGTTGATTCATCATAGGAGGCAAAGGACTAAGCTGATAGCCTGAACCCATCAGTAGGGACAGCATGTAGGTAGCTATCATCCATTGGCAGTGTTACAGATCAGTCAAGTATTCTCAGCTGATGTGGTGAGGCTTAAAAAAGCAAGCCCAAGAACATGGTGGGTTGGAGCTAAAGGAACAGGATATTAAAAGGAAGTCTTAGTATTTGCCTTTGGCTTGTCAGGACCAAAGATTGCAGAACATCAGAAGGTATCTAGGATCATGGGAACTGAAAAGCCACTAGAAACAATAGGTTTAAAAGGTAGCTAAGGGTAGAGGTTATCAGATTTGCTGTGGGCAAGTAGTTAGGAGGGAAGATAGTTACCAAAAAGATGACAGAAGAGAACAAACTACCTGCTGATTGAAGGTGAGAAAGGATAACTTTATACAGAGGAAACTGTCTTTCTCCAGGGTGGGAGAATGGAGATGTTCCAAGGAGGATCATTGAGTATTGTAGAGTACAGCCATACAGCTTAAAGCCTAAAGTAAGAATTTGTAGTTTTATTTGTTCTCCTGGTCAGAGGTGACCTGAAACCACATTGAGGACTGTAATAATATTGACATGGTCTAAGAGTAGTCTGAATTGAAGACAGTAATTCAGATTCCACTCTCAGGGTCTTCCCTCCACCCTACTTCCTTCCTACATACTTTAAACTTCTTTTCTCCTTCTTTTTTTTTTTTAACTTTTATTTATTTATTTTTTAACTTTTTTTATTGATTTATAATCATTTTACAATGTTGTGTCAAATTCCAGTGTTCAGCACAATTTTTCAGTTATTCATGGACATATACATACACATTTTTTTCTCTGTGAGTTATCATAACATTTTGTGTATATTTCCCTGTGCTATACGGTGTAGTCTATTCTACAATTTTGAAATCCCAGTCTATCCCTTCCCACCCTCCACCCCCCTGGTAACCACAAGTCTGTATTCTCTGTCTGTGAGTCTATTTCTGTCCTTTATTTACGCTTTGTTTTTGTTTGTTTGTTTGTTTTTGTTTTTGTTTTTTACATTCCACATATGAGCGATCTCATATGGTATTTTTCTTTCTCTTTCTGGCTTACTTCACTTAGAATGACATTCTCCAGGAGCATCCATGTTGCTGCAAATGGCATTATGTTGTCGGTTTTTATGGCTGAGTAGTATTCCATTGTATAAATATACCACCTCTTCTTTATCCAGTCACCTGTTGATGGACATTTAGGCTGTTTCCATGTTTTGGCTATTGTAAATAGTGCTGCTATGAACATTGGGGTGCAGGTGTCATCCTGAAGTAGACTTCCTTCTGGATACAAGCCCAGGAGTGGGATTCCTGGGTCATATGGTAAGTCTATTCCTAGTCTTTTGAGGAATCTCCACACTGTTTTCCATAGTGGCTGCACCAAACTGCATTCCCACCAGCAGTGAAGGAGGGTTCCCCTTTCTCCACAGCCTCTCCAGCATTTGTCATTTGTGGATTTTTGAATGACGGCCATTCTGACTGGTGTGAGGTGATACCTCATTGTAGTTTTGATTTGCATTTCTCTGATAATTAGTGATATTGAGCATTTTTTCATGTGCTTTTTGATCATTTGTATGTCTTCCTTGGAGAACTGCTTGTTTAGGTCTTCTGCCCATTTTTGGATTGGGTTGTTTATTTTTTTCTTATTGAGTCGTATGAGCTGCTTATATATTCTGGAGATCAAGCCTTTGTCGGTTTCACTTGCAAAAATTTTCTCCCATTCCGTAGGTTTCCTTCTTGTTTTATTTCTGGTTTCCTTTGCTGTGCAGAAGCTTGTAAATTTCATTAGGTCCCATTTGTTTATTCTTGCTTTTATTTCTTCTAGGAGAAAATTTTTGAAATGTATGTCAGATAATGTTTTGCCTATGTTTTCCTCTAGGAGGTTTATTGTATCTTGTCTTATGTTTAAGTGTTTAATCCATTTTGAGTTGATTTTTGTATATGGTGTAAGGGAGTGTTCTAGCTTCATTGTTTTACATGCTGCTGTCCAGTTTTCCCAACACCATTTGCTGAAGAGACTGTCTTTATTCCAATGTATATTCTTGCCTCCTTTGTCAAAGATGAGTTGACCAAAAGTTTGTGGGTTCATTTCTGGGCTCTCTGTTCTGTTCCATTGGTCTATATGTCTGTTTTGGTACCAATACCGTGCTGTCTTGATGACTGTAGCTCTATAGTATTGTCTGAAGTCTGGGAGAGTTATTCCTCCAGCCTCTTTCTTTCTCTTCAGGAATGCTTTGGCAATTCTAGGTCTTTGATGGTTCCATATGAATTTTATTATGATTTTTTCTAGTTCTGTGAAATATGTCCTGGGTAATTGGATAGGGACTGCATTAAATCTGTAGATTGCCTTGGGCAGTGTGACCATTTTAACAATATTGATTCTTCCAATCCAAGAGCATGGAATATCTTTCCATTTTTTAAAGTCTTCTTTAATTTCCTTCATCAATGGTTTATAGTTTTCTGTGTATAATTCTTTCACCTCCTTGGTTAGATTTATTCCCAGATATTTTATTACTTTGGGTGCTATTTTAAAGGGATTGTTTCTTTACTTTCTTCTTCTGTTGATTTATCGTTAGTGTAAAGAAATGCAACTGATTTTTGGACGTTAATTTTGTAACCTGCTACCTTGCTGAATTCTTCAATCAGCTCTAGTAGCTTTTGTGTGGACCTTTTAGGGTTTTCTATATATAGTAGCATGTCATCAGCATATAATGACACTTTTACCTCTTCTTTTCCAATTTGGATCCCTTTTATTTCTTTCTCTTGCCTGACTGCTGTGGCTAGGACTTCCAGGACTATGTTGAATAGGAGTGGTGATAGTGGGCATCCTTGTCTTGTCCCAGATTTTAGTGGGAAGCTTTTGAGTTTTTCACCATTGAGTACTATGCTGGCTGTAGGTTTGTCATATATAGCTTTTATTATGTTGAGATATGTTCCCTCTATACCCACTTTGGCGAGAGTTTTTATCATAAATGGGTGTTGAATTTTATCAAATGCTTTTTCTGCATCGATTGAGATGATCATGTGGTTTTTGTCCTTTCTCTTGTTGATGTGATGTATTACACTGATTGATTTGCGTATGTTGAACCAGCCTTGTGTCCCTGGGATGAACTCCACTTGGTCATGATGTATAATCTTTTTTATGTGTTGTTGGATTCTATTTGCTAATATTTTGGTGAGGATTTTTGGCGTCTATGTTCATCAGTGATATTGGCCTATAATTCTCTTTTTTTGTAGTGTCTTTGCCTGGTTTTGATATCAGGGTGATGGTGGCTTCATAGAATGAGTTTGGGAGTATTCCCTCCTTTTCAATCGTCTGGAAGAGTTTGAGAAGGACTGGTATGAGTTCTTCTTTGTATGTTTGGTAGAATTCCCCGGTGAAGCCGTCCGGTCCTGGACTTTTATTTGTAGGGAGGTTTTTAATTGCTATTTCTATTTCCTTTCTAGTGATCGGATTGTTCAAGTGTTCAGATTCTTCTTGATTCAGTCTTGGTGGACAGTATGTTTCCAGAAACTTGTCCATCTCCTCTAGGTTATCCAGTTTGGTTCCATATAGCTTTTCATAATATTCTCGTACGATATTCTGTATTTCTATTTTGTTTGTTGTAATTTCTCCATTTTCCTTTCTTATTTTGCTAATTTGTGCTCTCTCTTTTTTCTTCTTTGTGAGTTTGGCCAGAGGTTTGTCGATTTTATTTACTTTTTCTAAAAACCAGCTTTTGGTTTGGTTGATTTTTTTCTGTGGTCTTGTTAATCTCTATTGTATTTAATTCCTCTCTGATCTTTATTATTTCCTTCCTTCTGCTGCTTTTTGGGGCTTTTTGTTCTTCTTTTTCTAATTCATTCAGGTGGTGGGTTAAATTGTTTATTTGAGATTGTTCTTCTTTTTTGAGGAAGGCCTGTATCGCTATAAACTTCCCTCTTAGCACCGCCTTTGCTGTGTCCCGTAAGTATTGAGTGGTTGTGCTTTCATTATCATTTGTCTCAAGGTATGTTTTAATTTCAGCTTTGATTTCCTCATTGATCCATTGTTTTTTCAATAACATATTGTTTAATCTCCATGCTTTCCTTTTTTTCTCCTTTGTTTCTCTGTTGTTGATTTCCAGTTTCATGGCATTGTGGTCAGTAAAGATGCTTGAGATAATTTCTATCTTCTTAAAATTGTTGAGGTTTCTTTTGTGCCCAAGTACATGATCGATCCTGGAAAATGTTCCATGTGCCCTTGAAAAGAATGTATATCCTATTTTTGGAGGGTGTAATGCTCTGAAAATATCCACCAAATCTAGTTTTTCTATTGTCGTATTTAATTTCTCTGTTGCCTTGTTTATTTTCTGTCTGGAAGATCTGTCTAGTGATGTTAATGCAGTGTTAAAATCTCCAACTATGATTGTATTCCCATCAATATCCCCCTTTATCTCTGTTAGTAATTCTTGTATGTACTTAGGTGCTCCTATATTGGGTGCATATGTATTAACGAGTGTAATATCCTCATCTTGTATCACTCCTTTAATCATTATAAAATGTCCTTCTTTATCTTTCTTTATGGCCTTTGTTTTAAAGTCTATTTTGTCTGAAATCAGTACTGCAACACCTGCTTTTTTGGCTTTTCCATTTGCACGGAATATCCTTTTCCATCCTTTCACTCTCAATCTATATGTGTCCTTCTCCCTAAAGTGGGTCTCTTGTATGCAGCATATTGAAGGTTCTTGCTTTATTATCCAGTCTGCCACTCTGTGTCTTTTGACTGGAGCATTTAGTCCATTAACATTTACAGTAATTAATGATAGATGTGTGTTTATTGCCATTTTGAACTTATCTTTGCAGTTGAATTGGTATATCCTCTTTGTTCCTTTCTTCTTCCTTTTGTGGTTTGGTAATTTTCCTTTGTATTATCATGGATTTTATTTAATTTTTGTGACTCCTGTGTAAATTTTTGGCTTGTGGTTACCCTTTTTTGTAAATGTATCAACCCATTACTATAACTGTTTTTATTAAACTGATAGTAACATGATCTCAAACCCATCCTACTGTTAAAAAAATTTTAAAAAGAAAGAAAAAAATATTCTATATTTCCCTGCCTCCCTCTCCCACTCTCAGTGATTTGTATGTCTTCTTTTATAATTTCATGTTTACTTTATTTGTAATTCATGAGTTACCACCTTTCCAGTTGTGTGTTTCTCATTTCTGTAGCATCCTGCTGCTTTTCTATTTAGAATAGCCCTTTCAGTATTTCTTTTAGCATGGGTTTAGTGTTGCTAAACTCCTGCAGGGTTTTTTTGTCTGTGAAACTCTTTATTTCTCCTTCTATCCTCAAGGATAGCCTTGCTGGATAAAGGATCCTAGGCTGCATCTTTTTTTCATTCAGGGCTTTGAATATATCTTGCCACTCCCTTCTGGCCTGTAGTGTTTGTGTAGAGAAATCAGCTGAGAGCCTTATGGGGGTTCCCTTGTAACTTACTCTTTGCTTTTCTCTTGCTGCCTTTAGAATCATTTCTTTATCCTTGACTCTGGCCATCTTGATTATGGTATGTCTTGGTGTGGGTCTATTTGGGTTCTTCCTGTTTGGGACCCTCTGAGCTTCCTGTACTTGGATATCTGATTCCTTCTTTAAGTTTGGGAAGTCTTCAGTCATGATTTCTTCAAAAACCTTTTCAATCCCATTTGATCTTTCTTCTCCTTCTGGGACCCCTATTATGCGAAGATTGGGACGCTTTATATTATCCCATAGGTCCCTTATGCTATTTTCATTATTTTTTATTTGCTTCTCTTGTAGTTCTTCTGAGTGGGTGCTTTCTATTGCCCTGTCTTCTAGATCACTAATTCGTTCCTCTGCATTATCTAGTCGGCTTTGCACAGCTATTAGATCGTTCCTCATCTCTGTCAATGAGTTTACCCATTCTACTTGGCTCTTCTTTATAGCTTCAATTTCATTTTTGACATATTTTATATCTCTAAACACTATCTCTTTTAATTCCTTCAGCAATTCGATCACTCCTTTTTTGAAATCTTGATCTAGTAGGCTATCGATGTCTATTTCGTTGATCTTTCTTTCGGGGGATTTCTCCTGTTCTTTTAATTGGGAAAGGTTTTTCTGCTTCTTCATCTTGCTCATACCTCTTTGGCACTGTGGTTTATGGAGTATCAGTTGTTTACTTTGGTCCTTAAGGATTTTATCTATCTCATGCCTATTTAGGAATAGAACTTAGGAAAAAAAGAAAAAAAAAAATAAGAGAGAGAGAGAAAGAATTTTAAAAGAAGGGAGAAAGGGTTTGAAAACAGTGTATAATGAATAATAGAAGAGTGAGTTGAAGCAGAGTATTAATCGGGTTGAGACGTCCTTTTGAAACCTTTACAAAAAAAGGGGCGGGGGGAGATGAATAGATGTATTTGAAACGTGTGTCTAATCAATAGCAGGACATCAAAACCCAAGAGAAATAGAAATGAATTAAGAAGTAAAGATTAAGAGAGTAATAGAAAATAGAACAGGTAAAAACAGATTTAAAAATAAAAAAGGGGGGAGGTTGTCGGTGTTCTCCTGGAGTCTGTGTGCTTTTAATGTGAAGTCTTTCTGTCTTCGTCCTGTTTTGGAAGCTCAGCTTGCTGTTTTCAGAGGCCCTCAGTTGGCGCCCTCTTCTGTGCTGCTCCCAGCACCTGTTGGCAAGCTGATTGCGCCTCCTCCTAAGACTGGGTCAGGTGCAGCTCTCCTCTGCTGTGGGCGGGCGTGTCGCTGCCCCTCCGGATGCCGCAGTCAGATGTTGCAGACTGGCCGGGTAGGAGGGCGGGTCATGCCCCCTCCCAGCACCTCGTTCAGGGGCTGTGTTCCTGCCCGAAAGGCAGGGGGCCGCTCTCGCTCTACCTGCGCCGCCGCCGGTAGCTCCGCTGCTCTGTGTGGCTGCATGCTCAGCCTGGTCGACGCTCCGCCCTGGTCGGCGCTCCGCGGGTGGGCTCAGGGAAGACCGATCCCTGCTCTGAGCCAAAACCCAGCTCCTTGTTTGTCTTTGTGGAGCAAGTTCTCTGAGGGGACCAGGATGGAAGGATCCTATCTGACCCGGGCTGCAGGCCAGTCTCAGTCTGGCCTTTGAGGCTGCTAAGGCCTTCGGTGTGGATGCAGGTTTCGCCCCCGCCTGAGTGCTCAGCGAGGAGGATATGGCGGCTGTGCCTGAGCCCCGCCTCTCTTCCCCCGAAAACTTTCCGCGGGTTTTCAGAGATGGGGGTGTGCACTCTTCCCCCGAGAGCACATCAACCTTGCTGTTTTATGGAGGGCCCAGGTTGTTCTGCCCTGTGCACCCACAGCCACGGCGCGCAGCCCCTTGCATTCCCCCGGGGCTGCCTCCGTGCAGCCACTTCCGTCCTCCACCCGGCTTGTGCAGCCTGGCCCTGCCGGCGGCTGCTGGCCCGCGTCTCAGGCTGGGTGTCGGGGGGACGCTCTGTGGCCGTTCAACTTAGTTCTGTCAGTCAAGGGCTGCTCTGTACAGATCCGAGCCTCGGAGGCTCCCCCTCCGTCCCGCTGGCCTCTCAGTTGGAGAGGGGAGACCTAGCGAGCGAGCACCAGTCCTCCTTTGCCGCTCCCTCCCCGCGGGACCCGTCCGGCGCTGCTTTGCCTTTTGTTCTTTCTTTTTTCCTTTTCTCCTACCAGATTTTTGGCGTCTTTATCTTTTGAAGAGGGCGATGTTCTGTCGGAGTTCCACAGGTGCTCTGGTTGGCTGAGTGGGTCTGTAGATGTGGGTCTTGGTGTATCTGTGGGAGAGGGTGACCTGCGAGCGTCCTTCTACTCCGCCATCTTCTCCGTCTTCCTTTTCTCCTTCTTTTAGTATTTTCTAGTAAATGTGTCTCTTCTTGAGATGCATTTCTTCCCTCTGGAGAGATTGGAGGAAAAAGGGAGTAGCTTTATTCCACAGATTTTTAACTAAAAAAATCTTGAATAAATGCAGTGGGTGAGAAGAAAAGATATGTGCAAATTCACTATTTTTTGAGGGGAAGGGACTATTTATCTCAGCATTACTGTTTAAACAAAATTTTCACACAAAATAAATCATCATAAAGAATTGCTAATTAGTTGATGAAGGATATTCATACTTAATTTTTTTAACTTGAAATTAATCAGGAGATGACTTTGGGAAATATGTGCCTACAATCTGCTGCTTCAAATTTGAGCACACAGACAGTGGAGTGTGCGGAGAAGCAGGGAGACGTCTTGGTTGAGATTGCAGGACTAGGTTTAAATCGAAAGTTCATCCACTTATCAGTTGTGTGACACTGCTAGTTGGTCAACTTTTCTGTGCCTGTATTTTTATGTACACATGAATGTATTTGTCGAATAGGGTATCAGTGATACATAGTTTGTGAAGCGTGAAGGAGTTAATCTACAGAAAGCATTTTGATTGATGCCTGGCACATAGCTAGTGCACATTGTGTGTGCCCAGTTAGGATAACTATAATTATTACTTTGAGAAATTATTGGCTTACGTGTTTGGGGGCGTTGGTCTTTTTCAAGTATGGTTATGACCACATACTGTGTTTACCTAATCAACAGTCAGTACAGTTGCATGGTGCTATTATGTAGAAGTTCTAAGCACTGGGGACAGAGCAAACAGAGGCAATATAATTTAGCTAAATAAAGTAACACTTCTGGTCTGCTAAAGGGAAAATTCCTCTTCCATCATTTACCTTATTCTCTGTATCCTTAAAATGAGGATCAGAAATAGCCCTACCCCATTATGAATTTGTAGGCAGGGTTAAATGAGATAATGAATGTTGATGCTTAGTGTTGGATTAAGAACTTTGCATTCATTCTATCATTTAATCATCAACCATCTGGGGTAGGCATTGCTGATATCCCCATTTTGAAGATGTGAAAGCTGAGTCTCAGAGTGGTTTTGCAAGTTCCTCAGTGCCACACATCTAATAAACAGGATTCAAACCATGGATTGTCTTAGTCCAAATAAATCATATGCTCATAAAAATGACCTTGAATTTAATCCAAATGTTAGGACACTAAAGACTTTTGGGAGAGACTCAACTGATCTAATCTCCTCTTGTTACAGATCTGGAAACAAGATCAGATTGACACAAGATCATGCAGTAAAATTAATAGGTGTCTCATCGCAGCAGATAAAGTGTTAGGTCTAGATTGGCTTGTCCTTTCATTTGGAAAAGATGAATGATAACGTTATTGCGAGGGTGGCTCCATCTTTCCCAGTAGTGCGTCTCCAAGAGAAGTTCAGGATCCTTTGTCCTTAAAAACATAGCTCACCTTGGAGTTCTGAGAGAATCACACACATGGCAGGTGCTCCAGGCCACTCATCCTATGAGTGCGTATTAGAATTGTGCATATTTAAACACTTGATACAAGTATCGACATCTTAAAATAGATGCTCTAAAAGGATAAGTGCTTATTTTTCTAATAGTCAATGCTAGAGGGCTATTGCTAGGTACAACTACAAGTATTCAGTCTTTAAAGAAAAAAGTAGGAATTCTTTTATGTAGACAAGAGTTGTGTAATTCTTCTGTTTGATATTTTTTAACAGTATAGCCATAGAGGAACCCTGAAGCTCTTCCTTGCTCTATCATATTTGGGTCTTGGTTTTTCGGTAAAAAGTTAATGATTGATAATGTGGGATGTAGAGCCATATTTTTAGGTTTAAAGCTCAGATTGCTCACTTTAAAACTATGTCCACTTGGACAAGATCTGTGAACAGTTTGGTACCTTGATGCCCTCATCTAGAAAATGGGCATCATAGGACAATGGGAGAGTCACGTGAATCATTAGTCACAAAATGCTCACAGTAATACCTGGCATGTAGCAAGTGCCCAGTACATGTTCACTGTTATTAAGTCTCAGAAATCTTAGAACATCTTAATTTCATATATTTACTGCTGTATAAACATTAAAACATAAATATAAGAACATATATAAAAATATACAAACATTTTTGTATTTTGATGCCAGACATACTAAAAGCAAGAACCTTCCAACGGTTTACATCTAAGCAGGAAAGACAGGTAAGTAAACAGATAATTACATCATAGTACACATCCCCTGAGAGAGATTCAACAGAATGTTATTGGGAGTGAAGGGAAAAGATCAGACTCTTTGAGGCAGTTCGGAAAGGAATCCTGGAGGATGTAACATACGAGCTGCATGTGTCAGAAAGGTGGAACAAATAGAAAGGCATTCTAAGAAAATTAAAGGCAAAAAGACATTTAAAAAAGTCTAGTGTGTTTGATGAATATGCATTTATATGAAATAATATAAATCTAACTATATGAATTAGAGGAGTGGGAGGAGGGCTTGGGAATAGTGAATATGGGCTACAGAAGTAGCCTGGGGCCTCAGCAAGGAGACAGGTGCCAAGCTAGAGGTATACAGTATCTCTCATGAAGTTTCTTTGTGGTACATAGGATTCTTGATGACAGCAGCATATTACCTTTCCATAGAACTAGACTTGTTCTTGAATCCTTGTTCTGCCACTTTCCAACGGTGGGCAAATTGCATTCTTTTTCTGTCTCAACTCTCTCATCTGTAAAATGAGGATAAAAATAGTACCTAGTCCCAAGATGCAGTGGCATAAAAATCAGTATTTTGGGGGCATAGTGTTCTTCTGTATTAGTGATTATAACTCAAGTCTTACCAGTGACAAAACCAAGGACAGGTAACTCTCAAGTGTTACAGTTGAGACTGGAGTCAAGAACCAATGCCCAAATCCATGGTAATTTTTTGCCACAAGCTGCCCCTTAAAAAAAATGTGCTTTGTGTGTGTGTATGTGTGTTTTCAAATGAAGAAACATTAACCTTTCCCTAGAGCTTGGTGAGGAGTCTGATTATTTTTCCTCTGGAGCAATTTTTAGTGTTATTGTGATCAATTCAGTGAATAGCATTTGGCCACTTCAAAAGCATTTTCCCACTTCCATGTAAATGGTATGATTAGATGTGAAAGGTAATCTTGAGTACTGCCATGTTATGACATTAAAATAGCAATTCGATTGTTAGCAACCCCTCACAAATAACTATTCAATCCACTTGTGATTAATACCTCAGCGTCCTTGCATGCCTCTCCTTTTTGAAACACAAAGCAGTATTGATTTCTCTTCATAACCAACTAAAAAGTGCTTTGAGCAGTTTTATCATTTCATTATCTAGCAATAAATAAGGAAAATAATCTGCAAAAAAAAGTCCATGGGTTACGTGTATTCTTTTCCCTGCAAAACTCAAATGCAGACAAGAGTGACTTTTTGATGGATTTGAATGTCTTTGTATTTGAAGACATCTTGGCAGTCATCATGAAAGGCAGTTTGGTGTAGTGAAAAGCTGTGAGCATAGAAGTGGAAGCCCCAGTATATTTCAGTCACGTTGGGTGATAGGGCTTTAATATATAGATTTGGGGAGAGGTGTTCACAATTCAGTCTATAACACCCAGTTTGAAAACTGGCTCTGCCACTTACTGGCCATGTAATCTTCAGAAAGGTGTTGGTCTCACTCTTTTGTAAAATATAAATAAAGGGGCCTGACTACAGCTGGAACAGAAATGCATTTTTACCAAAATGTATTTGGAAGGAAGCTGGAAGCTAGTCTCCTAGCCTCCGTTTTCTCCAGGGAGCCAGAATTCTGTGGATATGATCTGAGGAGCTTCTGCCATTCTTGCCTTCAAGGATACTGTGAAGAATTTCATTTCTCAGATATGACATGAGTGAAAATCTTACCTTTTGAGTTCAAGCCTTTTGGACTTGCCTTAAGCTGTTTCCTCTGCCTAGAATTCCTTCATACACATGACTGTCCAACACCTGCTTCATTTTCTGATGCCCAGAACAATGTTCCTTCTAGTATACTTTCCAAAGACCTCCATACAGAATTTTTCTCCTCTCTCTGCCACTTACTATAGTAAATTTCATTGCTTGCAATAAGGATATGCAAATACATTGTTCTTGTGCACCAGACTTGATACCACTGGAGGCAAAAAAAGAGTCCACATTCAGCTTTGAATCCAAAATGCAGACCTCAGCGTGTTGACACACTGTGCCTGAGAGTGTGATTTGTGGGGCAGTGTAGAGTAGATACTAAAGAGTACTTTAGCCACCCAGAAACCTTTTCCTTCCTCTGTTGTAAGAGAGAGAAGTTGTACCAACTGTTACTAGCTTTTTCTAAAAAAAAATTTCTTCAGAGTGGGGCAGTATCCTGGATTATGTTTTTATGACCAAAGGAAATACTATTCCATGCTACTTCTATGATTTCCCCTACTTGCAAGCTAACAAGTGAACCTGCCAGTTTCATAGAAGCTGGCAGGAGACACAAGACTCCTGCATCAGAGATCATGCAGCATATAGCTGGGTGTATGAGCTCCATGTTCACTTCAGTTCCCCTTTTCCCACAAGTCCTGTGGGGGTGATGTGACGTGACCTAAGTGGATATTGCACATGCAGTGGACTTATTTCACACTTAAGGAAATCAAATCCTTAGAAACCCCCAATCTTGTAAGGGAGGTGTTGCTAAGCACACCCAGCTTTTGACCTAGAGGGAGGCATCTTGACTGTGTTGGTCAGGAATCAGATCTTCCCTCTGCTCTGATACCACTTTTATCTTCCAAGGTTGTTTCCTATACAAATATCATGGAAAAGATAGTTGAAGGCAAAAACTGCTCCATGTTGTGTAGAAACATCATACAAGCTCATCCCTCATCTCCCAACTGTTTCTGCACATCTGCCTCTTGCTCAGTTCTTCAGACAAACCCCATGGGACTGCTTCTTTCTGATGTGTTACTGGCCTCCCTTTCTGCCTGTGGAACAATGATCAAATGAACGGGACTGTGTGGCTGTTCCTTTTCTTTCTTCTTCTTTTTAAAACATTTTTTTTTCTCTCCATGATAAATTTCTCAGATGGCACATGGCCCTTCCATTCCCCAGTGCTGCTCAGACCTAGGTTACTGAGACATTTCCCCAGGCCAGAGCTGTTCTAAGAAACTACTTTTCTAGGAGAGAGAAGAATCAGACAAACTGATAATATATCCCTGAAACCATCATGAAGGAAAGAAAAGTCTTTGGCAAACCCAATCAGTAAGATTAAACTTATTAAAATTAATATACATGGTAGCCACAGAGGGGCATATATGCAGTACGAGGAAATGTAGGAGGAATTAATGAGACATACACTCCTTGTATAGAACAAGGCTAGAAGACTTATTATCCCTGTGGCTTCCAGAAGCCTCTGTTTCCTAAACCTGGAAAATGGACCTATTTTTTTTTTAACTGCCTACTTACTGCTAGGTTGTTGTTGATACGAAATGAACAGACTTAAACAAAAATCCTTCTTTAAATGTAAATTTCAGTACTAGCTAAGCATCCCCTAAACATTTAATTATATCATTGTCCAGTATCTGCATCAGTATCCTGAGACAATTGCCTATATTGTTGCCATTAATTTTTATGAGAACTGGAAGAAGGAGGATCATATACTACAATTCAGGGCTCTAATTTTAAATGCCAAAATGACTAGGTAGAAAATGTAGATGATTAACTTGGCTTTTAGTGGTAGGGGGTGTGGAAAACTTGAAAATGTAGCCTTACTGAGACCACCAAAGAACTTGCGTATCCAAGTTACTATGCCTTAAAAACAAACCAACCCCAAATTTACTAGTTTTCAACAGCAGTGTTCATTCTGCTTATGAAACAGTTATTCAGGTAAGTCTTAGTAGGGTCAGCTCCTTTCTGCTCTATTTAACTATAACTGGGGTGGCCAGGAAGCTGGGGACTGGAATCATCTGATGCTGTGTCTACTTATCTCTAGTGCATGAGCTGGGAAGATTCAGTCAGCTGGAGGCTCTCACAGCATGATTCCTTGAGGCATCTCTGTCTATTTCTGTGTGGTCTCTCCACATGGTCCCACAATCAAGGTGACTCCAGGGAAGTCAGCCTTCTTATCCATCATCCCAGGACAGCTCAAAACAAATGTATCAACAGGACTAGTAGAAACCATATCACCTTTTCTGAACTGGCCTTGGAAGTCACTGAGGCTTACTTTTGTCACAGTCTGTTCTTTAAGGCACTTAACACAAAGATCTACTCAGTTCACGGAGAACAGACTATTACCCCCAATTGTTAATGAAAGAAACTCAATAGCACACTGTAAGAAGAGCTTATGAGATGTGATATGTATTGTTGTGGATATTTTTGGAAAATAATTTTACCACTACATACATACATACATACATACATACATACATACATACATACATACATACATACATTTGGTTCATTGCCCACCAGTTGGCACCAGCTTGTACTCAAGAAGTCTTGATGTGCTGTAGAATTTGAGAAAGTAGTGCTGAGCCTCCTCCTGAAAACTTCCTTTCCCTCCTGCACTCTGATTTTGCATAAAAGCGTGGTTGCACCTGTATTCAACATTGGACTCCTTTCTTGAAGAGGTGTGAACAGTTCTAGTAGTGACCCAAAAGTCTAATCAGATGCTGTTACTGGTCTTGGACACTGGTATGGAGCAGATTAGGAAGTAATTCCAGACAGAATTAGGTGGATAACTATGGCAGTTACTAAAATATTCCTCAAGGTGAATTAGGTCAAACGGGAAAAGAATTATATTCTTAGCTCCAAGTGGATAGGGCACATTTTAGGGCAGGAATGGGAGGTGAAACCAAAATATCAAGAGACAAGTTGACAATCACAGTAGATACATAATGGAATACTTAATGCACCTATCATTGTGTAGAAGCAAATAGACAGCGAAAGTGATACAGTTTCTCATGGGAACGTCACAAAAAAGTTAAGAATTTTTGTCAGGATCAACACTGGGGTATCCAACTTTATATCTTACTGTAGCCCAGCTATATACTATGTAGTTGAATCTGTCTGAACAAATGACACCATGGTTATTCTTGTTCATGAAAGCAGACAGCATTCAGGTGGCTTTTTTGAGCCTCCTGAAATACAAAAGCTCCAAATCAGAGATAAATGTTAAATGCAGCTCATGTGCTCACATTACAAAAGAATGGCAATAGGTTTCTGATGCAATAGATGCACCCTACAAAAGTGAGGTTCCAATTCTGAATATCTGTTTCTCTCCCTGTACATTATCTCTGTATAGATATACATAGACATTCTTTCTTCATAAATATTTATCTAGTTCTCAAAGGCAATGTAACTAATCACTACACTTTCCTTTAAATTAAAAAAAATCAGGGCTTAGGAGATAGCGAGATCATATAAGAATCTCAGGAGAAAAATCTTTATGAAATACTCATGTAAATTGCCTTATCTTGTTGTAGTGTTATTACTTTTCAGTGGGTATGTTTGATGTTAACATTTTTATTCATGATCCATTTCTTGTGCTTTGCTATGGAAGGAGAAACTGCTTTATTATATCTTGCTCTGGCTTGGGAAAAATCCCGCAAATTGTGTTATTAAAAAAAATGTACAGTCGAAATAGTTTACTTTGAAGTTTTCTGAAAACAAAAAGTGATGCTTATTTTTACACCTAGCCTTTGGGGGTTGACAAATCCAACTTAGGATTTTTTCTCTATTGCCTCTACCTTTGTTTATGAATGTGTTCATAATGGGTAGAAAAGGAAGTAATAATGCCAGAATCAGATATCTGCTTCTGGACCCTCTCTATGCTCCTTATTAGCAGTGTAATAATAGGAGACTTTTATAGTGTTTTAGCCTCAATTTCCTAAATTGCAAAGTGAAATAGATGGGCCAGGATGGTCTCTAAAACCTAGTAGACCATATTATGTATCATTAAATGCCAGCATTTCTTGCCATCATAAAAAAAATTGACTTTTTGGACATTCCCATTTAATCCCCTGAATTTAGTTTTCAATAACGATCAAGAGAGAAAAGCAAGGATCTGATATAAACAGAAGGGGGAAAAAAAAGACTGCAGATGTTAAAAGGTGTCAAGATGAGTTAACTCCCTTAGTTGCAGGAAGACACACACAAAGTCTTTGGCATTAGGAGGCAGCTTTCTACCCATAGTTGGGCCACTTCTGTCTGTTTAACTTCAGAAAAATCTCTCTTGAGAGATCTGCAATGACAAACAATATTTGTGCTGAATGCCCTCAAGATTTGTGACAAATGTTTTCTGCAATGAAATTCAAGCATTATTTAGGACCCTTTGAACCAAAAATAGCATCACTGTGATGATTCCCTCTATTCTACTCACTTTCCTGACAAAATATCAATGCACAGTGATAATGTACGAGTATATATGTTTCATGTAATCACATAATTAAACACATATTTATAAAATCCGTGTGTAAAATACTGTGCTTTTCCCTCTCCCAAATTTTATTCTTTTTTGGAAGATAAACTGATAAGGGTTTCCAAATATTATCTAGGGTTCGAGAAGGGAGACTGAAACTAGCTATTTCTTATTTAACTCTTCTTTAGCTCAGTCAGCATTAGGTAAGTTAGATACATTCAACCAACCAGAAAGTACACAGAAGGAATGTAGCTGTAAGTTCATGATATGGGAGGGAAAGAGATGATAGGACTATCAGTTATTCTTGTAGGATTTCATCCCCCAGGCCAACATTTCTCACATCCAACTCACTTTTTTTAAAATTTTTTTTTAATTTGGAAAGGGAGGTATTTAAGTTTGTTTGTTTATTTTTAGAGGAGGTACTGGGGATTGAACCCAGGACCTCGTGCATGTTAAGCATGCACTCTACCACTTGAGCTATGCTCTCCACCCTCTGTACCAACTCACTTTTATAACTGGTGAGATTTAAATTGTTTACCAGTCTCTCCAGGGAATAAATAAGGGAAATTAAGAAAGCCAGTACTGAATAGAGACCAACAGGTTTCTGAACTGAATGCATGTGTGAGTGTGTTTGTATGTATATATGTGTAAGTACTTCTGCATTGATGCACAGAAAATTCAGCAGTATCAGAAGGCATTTTTTAGAATACCCAGAATTTCTGCATTAATTTTGAGTCTATACATTGAGTAAATACCAGAATGCCTAGATAGCAACTGGGGATATGGATAGAACAGGAGATCTTACCAAAAAGATGAATGATGGGGGTAACAGGCAGTAAGAGATGACAATTTCTGGCTTAAAATGACAAGAAAGAGGAGTTTAATAAAATAACATGAAAGGAAAAGCATTTAAAATATGTTAAAATACCAAATCTTTCAGTGTATTTGTGGCATTTAAGTTGGTGGGTTGACTAGGGTGGAAATGTTACAGAAATTATAGGACCCATTTTAAGATACTCAGAGAGTCTCTTCAATAAAAAATTTAAAAAGAATCCAGAAGAACCAACATAAATGTAATATCAGTAACAAAATATAGAAGCAAAGAAAGAAAAGGGAGGGGGCTTTTTCCTCAACCAACACAGAGCTGTATCTTGTGTCATTCTCCAAATTAATTTTAAAAGTGAATGACTTTTTCACCTTATGTATTTTGCATATTAAGATATTCTTGTATCAGAGTTATAACCTACTACATACTTTATGCTTTTATATTTACTTTTCCCACTAAATTAGATTCTTAAATTAAACCTGTGTCTAATATCACAGATGCCAAGAATCTAGAAGGTAAGAATATGTTTGCAAATTAATCTAAAGGTCATAACTACATTATGAATGTCTCAGTGGACAGTTAGGATTAGGGCGTGGAGAAAACAGTCAAAACAAATTAATGAAGCCTCCATATTTGAAGTCCAAGTCTTGACAGAGCAAGACTAAGCAATGCATCAGAGTTGGACATATCCCAAAAACATCATTAGGGGAATGAATTCTGTTTTGTTTTTCATGTGCACAATTTGCTTCTGGGAAAGTTTTTATTTCCTAAGGATGGCCACAGGATTAAGACATCATTTAGCTAGTTCTTAATTATAATTTTGAACAAAAGCCAAAGTTCGATGCTTTAACCATATGATTCTTATTATGGAAGAGATATTAGAGATAACCTGTGAAGAACCTTCCTTTTAGGAATGGACCTGTTCACCTGGAACAAAAGAGAACTCTGGTTACACAGCTGTGATCTTCAAATATTTTGAAAAGCCATCAGTGGAAAATGCAATGCATCTACTTTTCTGCTTTAACAAGACAAGAGTAATTATTAATTAGAAGTTCCAGGAAAGAAGATTCTTGGGACAGAAGCTCACCACCTTGAAAGGTGGAGATTTTAAAACAAACAACAAATTAAAAATTAGAAAGATTTAACAGCCAAGACATTGGGTTTATTGGGACAGATAGAGGCGAGTAGGCTTTGTTACCAGAAACAGGAATAAAGTGTGACTAAGGACACACAAAAGAGGAACTCTGTGGAAGCTGAAATTTTGTAGGTCTGTTTGAAGATGCTCCAACCACAAGCAGACATATCCCTGTCCGGAAGCAGAATGTGTGTCATCTCTTTCCTTTGCCTTACAATTCTGTCAGTACCTTCCATTGCCCAAACCCAGCCAGAAGCCAACTGACCTGGGAAGTGGGAAAGCACAGCCATCAAAACTGTACCTCCCTGTGTCATGTAGCAAGGCAGGAAAAAAGGCAGGGCTTCTCATAGCAAACATGCCAAGGGTTGGCACGGTGACCCAGAGAATTCATATTTTCCTTCAGTTTGAGTTGCATTCCTGAAACTTAAAGGTGACATTTAAGCTGAGATTTAAAGATAACAACAAACTAGACTTGTGAACACCTTTCAAAGAGCATTGCAGGCTGAGGAAACAGAAAGTACAAAATCCTGGTGACAGAAAAAGACCAGATGCATGTTAGGAGCAGAAAGGCATCCAGTGTGACTGGATCAGTTTTGAGAGGGTGAGGGGGTGTGTGTTTAAGGAGACACTGTAAACAAACTGGAACCAGGTTATTATGGCCGTGATGGCATGTCCAGACTTAGGCTCACAGCAACAGGTGCTCATTGAAAAGGATTTACCAGAATAACAAATTCTGATGGTGATTTTGAAAATATCACTCCAGCTGCACAGAAAAAGATGTCTAAAGACACACAAAATAGGGACAATTGTAGTTCATATGTAATTTTTCATTAGAATTTATTAATACACTTTACAGCAAGTTAATTTATAAAGAAATATGATTGAAGTAATAATGTAGTTATATTTCTAATTTTAAATGTGAATGAAAAAGCATGGCATTTCCATAATTTGGAAGTATTTTACAAGTTTTGAGTTTGTCATATAGTCATGTTTCTTTTTTCCTCCATAGTTAATAAATTGGTGCACCATACAATTGTTATTATGATTTATTTTAAAATCAGATTATATTTTGCAAATGTTATATAATATGTGATAACATAAGTCCACGATTTCAACAGATCAGTAGAATCTATTTGATGATCCCAAGAGCAAATGGTTCTTTGTTATTTTTAGAATTACATTTGAAAATACATTGAAATATTTTTTGTTTTTTAATTGTTATTACGGGAAAGAAAAAACAAAGGTTTATTTTGATGCTTATTTAGTGGTAATTTTTGCTTTTTTTTGTACCACAGTTTTCTTTAAAATGCAGTGTTTTTATGGTAGAAAACCTCATTTTGATCATGTTAGAAAGATGTACAGAGTTGCACATATGGAATCTGTGAATAGAGCTTTGGATTTAATTTCTAAATCAAGATTTTAAGGTTCTAGTTGCAGAGACTGTCATGTTTTTCTTAAAGATGTCTGTTTAAATATTGATCAGCACATATTCACCAAAAGGAAACAGATATCAAGGTCTTGTCTTCCTGATCAACTATAAGCAAATATTTATTGAGATTCTGTTAGATCATATTGGTCATTCTTAGGCAGGTACATAAGTTTAGATCTTATCTTAAATAAATAAAACAATTGTGAAAACAGCTTGTCTCTCTACTTTCTGTTGTGGGGAGGGCATAGGTAGTCAAGGGATAAAACTTTTGTTTAACTCTTGAAATCCACCAGACCTGTGGTCTAAGGGCAAGACACTATTCTCAGAGTCTCTTTCTCCATCTGGAGACAGATGATATATCTCAACTGATACCTCACAATTTTTATTATCTAAAAAAAGATACATGGGGAATTACTTTATAAACTATAATGTTTACACCAAAGGCCTCCCTCCCTCCCAGTGGATTGGAATCCTTACTTTGCAAATCTGATTTTCATTCCCTAGCTTAATGTGTTTTGATGGTTTTCCCTTGCCCTAAGATAAAGTAAAAATCCGTCGATGTGGTTTCATTCCCGATTAATCCTCAAATCTCTTCTCCCTTGGTGTTTCCCTCTTGCCTTCTGTATCCTGCCACACTAGCCTACATTTGTCCCTCAAATTTGAGTATAATTTTTGAGCTCATATCACGTTCCAGGTTCTCTAATGGCAACACAATAGAGAAAGGGTTACTAGAGATCCTACTTCTAGAGAACTCATATACTGGAGCAGTAGTTACCACTGCATTTGCCCTGGCAAGTCAGTTCATAAAATGAATGCACAATAGGATGTGGAATGTGGCAAGGAGAGAGGATAACGCATCTAAAGGTCTCTGGTACTATTCAGCTAATCTGTGTGTGCAGGAATGTAGCTATAATATTGCCCCTTCTTATTTTCCAGTTGAAAGATATGCAGAGTTTTCTATGTTGTCTCCTGGTTTTTAAATATTGGCTAATAGCCAATAGAAAAAAAAAGCATCAAAATACTATGCTGTGAAAACAAAATATGATGGCTTGCTGGATGTAGTCTTCAGTCTCTGGTCTATTATCCCTTCCCTAGAGGCATCTGTTCTCTGTCTCAGAATCTTTGCCCATATTTTTCTCATTCAAAATATCATTTTTACCATCAGGAACATCCTCCACTTCACTTTGGTTATTCCCATTCATCCTTCAGATCTCAGGGAAAATTTCCCTGTTCTTTTAGACTAGGTATCGTTGCTATGTCATTCATATATATGTAGAGAGAGACACATCAGGATCATATTTTTTTATTAATTATTTTCAGTTTGTATGCTTAGTTCTCTAAGCTCCTCAAGACTGGGTCTGTTTCTGTCCTAAGCACCAACCTTAATGTCTTCTTCTCAGCAAAATTTCAATAAAAATTTGGGAGCTTGGCATGACATTAAGGGACATTTGTTCCCTAAGCAGAAAGCTTTCTAGTATTTATCATCAAATGAGCCCATAATCAAGTTAGGGATCTCATTTTTAATCCCAAGCTAGGCCATTAATGAGGTCAGGTCATTGCTGTGTCACCCAAAAAGTGAGTTGAGTGAAAAGTTTAAAGTATTGCCTTATCCTGAAGATGATCTTCGTTAAAAATTTAGGCTTTATGCAACATCAAGACATTGGTAACATAACATTCATTCAGGGTCACCAAAATCCTTTGCCTTTATCAACTCTGGAAAGTTTCCATGTATTTCTTACAACTTAAACCAGCATAAGGCATAAGGTTTATAATATCTCAAATCTTACTCAAAAGAATAAGGGCTATTTTTGCATAAGGACAGTGAGATCTACAGTTTTCAAATGAGTTACAACACCCCTAGGGAGATAATTGTTACAGGGCTATAGTATGAGAGTCCCAGAGGGACCCTAGAAGATTGGCTCACCTTTTTGGAGAATCAATTTTAACCTAAGATATGAGAAGAATATATTTTTATATTGAGTAAAAGGGAAAACTTATTCTGAAGTATAGAAATGTGTTAGGTTAAGTGAGAAGTACATTAAATGTGTTTGGTTAAAAGTTTTCCAGAGGAAGACATACCGATCATGCAGTTCTGTGTGTTTGAAAATACTATGCATTACATTAGTACAAGCAAAATATACTAAATCAGAAGAATTAGGTGAACATGACTCAGTCAGCAGGCTGTGAATGTCTCGGTCAGCAAGAAATTTAGAAATATAAGGATGATAGAGGAAGACTTTATGGTTTTGATTTTCTTGGCACCACATGAAAGAGGAACTGAGCTGGATTTTGGCAGGAGGTTGTACTGAGAACATAACTGCTGTTTAATAATAAACACTTTGAAGGGTAGATCTACACGATAAACTGCATTGTGAGCTCAGAAATTTCTTGGGCACCATTTCTGCCTATTACTCCTCCCACTGGCATGGGCACCACAAGTATAGGAAAACCAGTGTGAATGGATCTCATCTCACATCTGTGCTGTCCAACTGGCATTGGTATTTGGAGGAAACTTTAGATTGGTCAAATGTGGGCTTCTTTTTTGTTTTTTGAAAATGTACAAAATATCTGTCAGTACTGATAGGAGGTTAATATTTTTGTGTAGAAATGAAAATTATTTTGTATCTAGTATTTAGTGTAGATGTATACATTCCAGCAAATGTATTTGCAACTATTACGTGATCAATTCTTTGTGATATAAGTGTACTTTTTCAATGTATACTTTCACTTTTAAAATGCCTGTTTTGTTTTACAATAAATGATATGAACCCCCTAAAAATTTAAAATATTAAAAAAATTTAAAAACCAAGGCTTTTATAAATTGGCTAGATTAATTAACAACTGTGACAATAAAGCTGCCTGTTATCTATCCATCTATCTATCCATCTGTCTTACCATCTATTGATTTATATACCCATGTCAGCTACCAATATATATCTGTCTCTATATAAAAATAGGACCATTTATTAGTAGTCAAATAGTAATTAAGGGCTTAACAGTGCAGAGTCATTCCCTTACCTTACTTCTCATCCTCAGTGGATAAGCCATTTTAATGTCTGTTGGTTTCTTATCTACAAATATGCATTAATATAAATTTCCTCAAGAAGCAGATCCTGAGACAAGGAATGAGATGCAAGTATTTTATTTGAAAGGTTCAAGGGCATGAGGAGGAGACACAGGGAAGGAAAAGCAGCTAATATAGAGTGTATTATTATATCAGTTCACTATGTTGAGTGAATAGAGAGTAATCCTACAGCAAAGAAATGTAGGAAAAATATACAACATGTATGTCAAAAATATCCCACTTGCTGATGGAATGAGCTAGGATATTTGTACACCTTTTCTATCAAGCAGTGGTCAAGTTCTGCTCTGGGTGGTTGTTAATTTCATCACACTTCTGACCTGCCCCAGCAGTGGGCAGAGCTGCCTTCTGGAAGAAGTCCTGAGGCACAAACTTGCAGGTTGCAGTTCTCTGGAACACACAAAATAGTAAAGTCCAAAGGAATAAGGCAAGGTGCTGACAATGCCCACTCCAATACATTTATACTAAATATCTTGATGTTCAGTATTTTTCATAACTGATTGATTATTTTGCCCTCAAAGTAAGGGTCGAACTCACACCATAGTCTCTGATTATTTCCTTGTGCCTCAGAAATTCATTATAGTTTCTGTTCCTGTGTTGCTTAACCTTGAATCTTTTAAATAATGCACATCCTATGTGTTTTCTAAGGTGCTCTGTTTCTGTACTTTCTTTTGTAAGTTGAAGATAACAGGACCCACCTACAATCTCCCATAGTTCTCCTCTATTCTTTTTACATTCCACACTCTGTCATTTATGTCTTTTATAATTTACTCTACTTCCCTTTATATAACATTACATGTTATACTTATATACACTTCTATAACATATATAAGCCCTGAGCAGTTTGCTCTAGGTAAGTTGAAAATTAATAAATGATACTATCAAATATATACAATCTCATGCCAAATACCATCCAGTGTACATTGTTCTTGAATCTGTACAAATTTCTGCTTTACTCTGACTTGATAACTTTTTATGCCTGCCCTACAGTCTTCATTCTAGGAGTTTCTTTCATTGATTTTTGTGGCAGGAACTGTTATTTTCTATATCCTATATCTTCTTTCTCCCTTTTTTATTTTACTAGAGAATTTCTCAAATTACTTCCTAAGGAATGGTGTATTGGCAGAGGTATCCAAGTGCATAAGTCCTCATGTATATGAAGATTTTTTTTTCTTATATGTTTGATAGTTTAAATAAGTATACAATTCTAAATTGTGCATCATTTAATCCCTAAAACATTCAACACCCTTTTCTGCTCAGTTCTAACATCCTAGTTTATTTGTAAGTGGCCTGTTACTGTTCCACGCCACACTGACCACCACTTCAGGATATTCACTTGATTCCCTGTGATTCCGAAATTATGCAGTGATGTCTAGGCATGAACCATTTCAGTTACTTGGCAGGCCTTTTACTGATGACTGATTTTCTTTAACTCAGAGTTTAAAACCCTTCTGTCTTTTAGAAAAATTTAATCTAGTTTTCTTTGTATTTTTCCTTTTGGAATGATTATTCATAAGATGTTATATATCCTGAATTATTCCTTCATTTTTTGTTCTTAAAATTTTTATCTTTATAATGAAATCAGAAGATTTTACTGGGTTTGTTTTTAAATTTTTATTCCTTTTTATCTGAATTTTTAGAAATTTTAATTTTCAAGGCCTTTTTCTTTGTTACTTTGCATGACATTTTATTCTTGCTATATGGATACACTATATTAAAGATTCTTTCACAGGTAATACAGGGACCAACATAGGAAAAAACATTTTGAGGCTACAACTTAGAGATTCATTTATGTAGATCTTGACTTCAAAAAATATTTTTAGCCTACAATAAGTGTCTGGCAAGCTCTACAAGTCTTATTGATGTTTAGGGGTTATAACAGAACATAGCATATGTTATTTGAGGCAAGCTAGTCAACAGAAAGATATCCCATTACTTTAAGGAGACAAGAAGCCATTCAGTATGCCTTTAGAATCCACTCACTTTGTTCTTTTTATTTTAAGTATTAAACCATTAAAAATATTTTTACTGTTGTTTTATTAGTATTTCAGAAAAGTTAGATGTCTTAAAAAGTGTCTCCAATCTACTTTTTTATTTAGGGGTTTTATATATTTAAAGGATAATGTTCAGTTTTCTACCTGAGCAGAACATTTAAGACAGCCCTTCATAACTTCTGGGGATGCATGTCTTATAGACCCTATTTCTACTGATAGGGATATTTCAGCAGAAATAAATATTGAGAAGCACCATGGTGAAAAGTAGCCTGGGAGTTGATGGATTTAGATTCAACTCCTCTTTTACTCAGTTTACAGTCCTGGATTCCTCATTTTTCTGAGACCAGCTTCTTAATTTGACAGATGAAAGTAATAGATTGTCTCATTAGGATTTTCTCTTAAGTGTCAAATTAAAACAATGTACATAAAATTATTTGTAAAACATTTAATATTATGCATTCTATCAGGGATATACAGGTTAATAAGATTTGATCCATAATATTGGCATGTTGCAACCAATCTTAGAAGACAATCAGCAATGTCCGAATAGAGAACAATAAATACTATTAGAAAGGAACATTATTTCAAGCAACTCTCACCATAGAAATTTTTATAGTTTGCAAACTACTTAATGTAGAGAAATTAATCCTTTTTTAAAAACAGTTTTCCTTTGGGTAAATTTCCCGTTTTACCTATAAGTAGGTAAATATAGCCTCAAAAAAGTAAAAGAGTTTGCTTAAAATCAAACACCAGATAAGTGAGAAAATCAGTACTTAAAAATTATTCTGACCAAATCCCTCATACTGGCTCCCTCCCAAAAGATTTACAAGACCATATTATGTTTCAAAAGAAAATTTGCAACATTTATAAAATGTGTTATAGACAGGAAAGAATGAGATTTAAAGAGCAAATGCTTGTCCTAAAATGAAATGAAATTGATAGTAAAAAATAGCAATCGATTTGCGAGCCTTTAAAAAATAATGTCAAATAGAGATGTCAGGTAAATTTCTTCAGTGATGATCACGACTTTTCTAGCAAAGTAACCTTGGAAACTCAGGCTTGCAACTAGGATGATGTGATGATTCAGACTTTAAGAAAAAAAAAAAGAATAGCATTAGCTAAAAGCAGAAAGCTGCTGTCCTTCTATTTCTTAAATGTGAATCCTATTATTAGAGACTAGATAGGATCATGTGCATGGATATCAAAATGGGAATAATTTACCAAGACAGGTGTATTCTCCTGATTTTCAACTTCTGCATTCTCTAGGAGCTGTATCCAAAAAAATCACCATGAGCAAAAGCTCCAGAAAATAAGAATTATAGTAATCCAGGCTTGAAAAATCAGAAGCATTTACCTGCATAATGATTCTTTGTGCTCATCTGTACCTACACCCTGGCTAGGTTTATTTTAACAGAAAGTATAGAACAGTAATAATTTCAACTAATACAAATAATCATGGAGAAGGCTAAAATCAGGTGTATAGTTGAATGTGGTCTCACTGATGTTTTGCTAATAACTACATTGAAAGTGCATTAGTATAAAAACAATGGTTTAGATGACTAGATTCTAATTGCCAGTGGGAGATAACTCATAGAGTATAATAGCAGTGATCTCTCAAAAACCTGGCACATTATGGTATGATTTGAGGTAGACTGAGTTTCTAATTACTAGAGTGCTAATAAATTTCTGGACTGAAATACCCTAGGCTAAAGAAAGAAGGATCAGGTATTTTTAGACTGTATTCTGCAACCCAGAGCGGCATGATGTGACCTTATGCTTTGTAATATTTTTGGAAAGGTTTGAGATTGACAATCAGGTAATGTGCATTACAGGGAAAAGATAATATGATTGGATTAAAAAGCATGTGAATTTTAATACCAACTCTTTTTTACTTAGGTAATCGTCTTGGTCTAGTCATAACTGTTTTCTTAATTCTTTGATGAGGAAATTGAACTGCATGTCTCCTAAGACTCCTTTAAGCTATAGTGTTTTGTAGCCATCTCTATTAATCTAAATGTCAATACCATTTGTTGTAGATTCTTTTAGCAATGGCTTCCGATGAATCGTGACTTCAGATAACCATAATCTCATATGGTCTTCTCTCATATTCACTCTGGGCTTAGCCACATTGCTGTCATTAGCCAGTCAGCAAACATGTTGGAAGCAGAGGCTTAAAAGGTACTAGTGCATTGTGTCTTGCCTTCTTGAAACACTGACCTGGAGCTGCCCCATAAGAAATCCAGTCCAGCTTACTGTGGCAAGAGACTTCCATGGAAGAAACCTAGGGACCCCAGGTGATAGCCAGGATCAACTGCCAGACACTTGACTGAGGCCATCTTGGACCTTCCAGCCACATGAGTGTAGCTATACAAGCAAGCCCAGACAAAACCAGCAGAGGAACCACCAAGCATACTGAGAATATCATGAAAAATAATCAGTAATTATTATCTTAAGAAACTAAGTTTCGGAGTAGTTTGTTATAGGGCAATAGATAACTGATACACCATTTGAAAATGGCTTCACATAAACAGAATATTGAGCTATTTAGTTAAAATTAGATGAGATAGTTTTTATTTGATTATTAGAATGTGAGCACTATTAGAAAAGAGATCTTACCTATCTTACTCATCACTGTGTTGCTACCACTTAATATGATTTCAGCACCATATTTGTTGTGTATTACTGCATACAAAGTTCGGCGGCTTAATACAACTGACATTTATCATCTCACAGCTGCTTTGGTTTAGGAATTCTAGTGGAGTTTATCTGGGTCTTCTGTTTCAGAGTGAAACAAAGCTGCAATTAAGGTACTAAGGAGGGTTGTGGTTTTGTCTAAAGGCTCATCTGGGGAAAGATCCAGATCCAAGCTTACTCACATGATTGTTGTCAGGATACAGTTCATTACAGACTGTTGGCCAGGAGGCCAACAGTTCTTTGACATATGGGTCTCTCCAACATGGCACCTTGCTTCATCAAAGCCAGAAAATAAGACAGTGCCAGTGAGATGGAAGTTTCAGTATTGTGTAACCTAATCATGGAAGAGGCATTTCATTACCTTTGCTGTATTATATTTGTTAATATCTAGGTGTAGCCCTCACTTAAGGGCATGGTATAACACAAGAACATAAATTCTGCGAGTCAGGAATCACTGAGAGTCGTCTTAGGAGTCTTCCCATTATAGATCCCTGGTAAATGCTAAATATATTTTTGAAAAGATACATGAGTGAATAAGCAATGTTGATCAACAACTATGTGTGAGGAGTTGTGCTCTGTGTTGGGGATATTTAGGTTGTAAGTGAACAGTCCCTGCATTTTAGAGCATATAGTAAAGTAAGGGATATAGAAGTATAAAAATTAAAGCCATACAATAAAAATTGCTAACGTGTAGTTTTTATGCAATGCATAAGTTACAGATAGAATGCAAATAAAACATTATTTTACTGCATAAGTCAGGATAAAATTATTTTTTGAGTATGGTAACTAAACTAGAGATTTGAGGAATATTCATAATTTTTCATCATTGGAGGCAGAAATAATAGGGAGAAATGCATTTTACACAGAGGCAATAACGTATATATTAGTAAATACATGTTTATACTATAATATACAGTGTGTGTGTGTGTGTGTGTGTGAGAGAGAGAGAGAGAGAGAGAGGAAGAGAGAGAAGCAGAGTGAGGGACAGATAGATATTTTGACTGGCAGGAATTTTTCCTCTTAATTTTTCCCAAATTAAATTTGCTCTGTTGTAAAGTTTGTTGAAGGACAGTCTGTCCCACAGACTTTAGGTGAACCAGTGAAGGTCTATAAGGGAATGTAGATAGCCCAGTAGATGGAAATATAGGATACAGATGCAAAAAGGAACCTAGGTGTAATTTATTGCGCAGTGGCCCCTGTCTCCAGAATTGTTCAGGTTAATTGCGCAGTGGAGAAAATTGACTAAGTTAGTAGTTTCGAGGAAACCTGTTCTAAAATCAATCCTTTGAGATGGGAAAGAGGAGGTCTTTTGACACCAGGGCATTTCTGAGGATGTGTTTTGGAGAAGAATTTAATGATCTGTAAACTATCACATCTGTTGAAAGCTGCTCTCCACTGTTAACACAGAGAGCAAAATGAGAGGAAACTGTAATTTTTAAAGTGAGTATACTGAAGGATTTATTAAAATTACGAATAGGTGTGTAATTCATAAAACTTTGGATGTGTCACTTGGAAAGGACTCTCTTACTATGTTTTACATTGGATGGATGAGATTGGTAAAAGTGGATTTAGATTATTCAAGAGCATGATTCTGGTTGATTATTAAATTCAAATCCTGACTCTATTAGTTAGTAGCTAAAGGTCCTTGGATAAGTCCCTTAACATCTGTGAGCTTAAGAATCCCCGCCTCTAAAATTCGGATATAACTACTCATTGGTTTGTATTGAAAAGTCAATGAGAATTACTATAAAATTGTTTTAACTTGGTAGGCATATGAGTCTCTTTCCTTTTTTGTTATAGGCCCCAAGATTTGGAAAAACACATCTCAGAATGCTTCCTATCTTGGCCACTTCATAATTAGAGAGTGTTGTCTCTGATAGTGTTGCCATGTTACCAGAAATCTATTATCAGGAACGTTCCCCAAAAGCAGATTGGCTCCAAGTCAAGTCAGCAAAGTTGACTGTTCCCCAAGATTTCCAACATTAGTTAAGTCCTGAGCCAAATCATTAAGAGGGTGGAGCAAGGAGATGATGTACCTTACCCAAAGAGAGACCTGTTGAGTATCCAATTCTGGGCAGCCAGTATTCTAATTTTCCAAGTCCAGGTCCACCCTAAAGGATTCTTTACCTAAACCAAAGACTCTGAAACCCTTATAGTATACAACATTGCTTCTGGTGCTTATAAGGAGAGGTTATTTTTTCATTCTCTGAATCCTAGAATTGTGCTGCATGCCATCTCAAACAGCACATATTCTAGCTTAGAGCAAAACTCAGCATTAACTAGGGTCAGGATTTGGGGTAGGCCAAAGTGAAGTTGAACGCTTTAGATGCACCTGAGAGATTCTGAAGGGAACCCAGTATTACAAATAGAACATGATTTCTGAAGGCAAAGGCAAGAGACAAGTAATAAATAGTGTTAGATATGTCTATATATGGTGTGCATGGTTTAAAATGAGTAAATGAGATACAGGTAGCATCTAGTGGCTAGCAAACCAAGAGGAAAGAGGAATTTCCTTGTAATTTCTCCAAATAATTGTCCAGTCTCATACTCAACATTTTAGGCAGAAAAATTAAAAATTAAAAAATTAAAAATTAAAATTCATAAATGTTAATGAAAAGTTGTTACAGGTAAAATCTTTATTAGATAGAAACTACCTGCATGGACCATGAGCCCAACATTCTTATTTCTTTTTTCCTTTTCCATTTTGACAACTTTTTAGATACCTTACTCTGTGCTTTTCCCCATCACCACCACCGCTACCACCCCCACATTCATAATCCTCTCTCACCCAGGCTTCTTACCTCAAATTCCCTTAACAACTACACATATGATGGCTGTGAGATTTCTCCTCATTCTGGTCATGCACCTGTCTCTGTCCAAAAAAAAAGGCAAGACAAGGAATTAGGTATCCTGACTCTGCTGCTTCTAGACATGGTTTCCTTAATTTTCCTGATTTTTCAGTCCCATATGAATAAACTATATAGAAATTGCCTACTTTGGCAGTCTGAAAGTTGTTGGAGCAGATTATATGAGAGCCTGTGTATGAGGAGACTACAGAATATCTAGAATACAGCAAGAATGAAATAATTGCTGGCTATTACTATTATTGCTGATGTTATTAGTGGCATGATATTATCATTAGTCTGACTGTGACTGTTTCCCTTCATAGACTGCAAACATCTCGAACATGGAGCATTGATTTTCTTTATGTATGCCTTTATCCATGTCTCACTCAGTACCTAATTTAGGATCTTAACATATAAGGTGACCAAAATTTTTGACAACCTGGGTGATAGGAAAGAAGTTCTAAATATGAGTTGGCAATATAGGAAAAAAATGGATGTTGAAAAGCTTCTCCAAGAGAATCTTAGGAAGTCAGTTAAGAAGGATAATGCCCAATCCACAACACAAAACCCATCATTTAACGTTAATGCATAGATCATGAAGTTAAAGTGGGCTTCATGAATTCTGAGGCTGAGTTAACAGATTTAATGTTAGCACTCTGAGTTGTTAAATGGAACCAAAGTTTGAATACTCCTGTTTGGCTCTTCACCTTGTATACAGACGTGTTGAGCATCTACAGAGACTTCCCTCTTTTTGGAAGAAAAGCCCTGGCCGGTGGATGCAGGAAAGTCATACTTCACCAATTGGGCAACTGAAGAAAGAGTTAACATTTCATAGTCACAAAGGTCCCATGGGCTGTTTAGACAGAAGCAAAAACCATATATAAGCAACTCTCCGCGCCAACAACATGGTGGTCCTTTTTATTGATAATTATTTCTTACATATCTGTATAAGCCTAGGCTTCTGAAGGTGTGAAAAATGCCCCAGAGGTATAGCTAGCAAAAATTAACACTCCAGTGCACATCCTAATTAGGATTTAATTAGGGAATTTAAAAAATGTGAAGCACATGTTTTTAGCAAGTGCATAATCATTGACTTATTGCTTGTAGGTTTTCTACAAATTTTTATTGTAAATATCCAATTATAATTGTCATTTAGGTCAAACTTTAAGAATTCAAAGTCTTATTCAAAATAATGAGAATTTGTTTCCTTAAGCACAATGTCCTCTGGTATAGTTTTTAGCATCTTTTAATTTACTATGTAGTCTACACAGTTCCCTCTCCTAGTGTAGATTCTGGGTGGTGTTTTTCTCATGATGTGATGTATAACTCTTGAACAAAGCCCTGCATCTTGTATTTACAGCCAGTGCATAAGAGAAAAAAAATGTGACAACCGCATCTGTGTTCTTGTTCCTCAGAGATTTGTAACAAACTGTGACTATAAAACTGCAGTCTCCTTTTCATAGCAAATGCTGTGCATATACCATCAACTCTGACCAAACTTTTGAAGTGATTTATGGCAGATCTGTTTTGACCTGCCCCTGATAATATTCAAATTAATGTCATAGTTGAAAAAGAAAGTGGTATATGCCATGTTACTTCCATCAAAGGTATAGAAACTTTTCCAGGTTTGATTTGTGACCATTGCCCCAGCTTTTAAAAGCCACAGCTGATAAAGAGAAATGTCTGATGTTGATTTCTTAATCACATCACCATTATGAAAATATTAGGTTGCTTCAGTAATAAACATTACCCTCTTTCTGATGGTATTTCAGTGCCTTTTACAGCCACTTCTAATGACCACTAAACTGTTTGGTTTAATGAGTGAGAAGACTCCAACATCTTTATTCAAGTCACTAATGATTATTGCCACCTGTCACCCCATTCTCTACAACCCTGACGTATATCCATTGAATCCCATTATCATCACTGCAGGTCTGCATTCCAATCTTACTAGACTCCAGTAATTAGGCCTAAGTTATATCTGATCCAATGATAGTTGCAGTCATCTCTCTCAAATTCATGTGTACTGGTGTGTTGGAATATCACTCAACTTTAGAATTTGTTTAAAAATATTTTATTGAAAAGTCATAAATATGACTAGTGACAGCTTTAATGTCAGTACATTAGTGAAAAATTCTTAACTACATTCATTTTTATGGTACGGAGTAATGGTTAAGAAGCAAAGCATCCAGAGTATAATAAACCTGAATTTGAAATGTTTGTTCTATCTCTTAATAGTTGTTGTAACCCTAGGCAAGTCAGCTTTGCTGAGGCTCAGTGTTCTGTCCCTAAAATGGGAATAAGAATAGTGGTTTCCTTATACGGTTGTTTAAGTACTAAACCTAAAAATGGTAGCTATTATTACATTATCATCACTGTTGTTACCATCATTATTCCCACTTCATGTGCTTCTCCTTTTTTAAACAACAAATAACTTCACAGTGTTATCAGAATAAGTATGTGATTGGGATTTCTCTGATGTGAAACCGATAATCCAGCCATGAATGTAGAATGGATTGTTTGGGTCTTTGCTATAGATCTATCTGTGAGCAGCAAATAAATCTTTAAGATTATATTCTAAACATGCCTGACTTGAGTTAGAAGAGCTGGCAAACTATTGAAAAACATGAGTAAAAGGGGTAGGGAGCAGCTAATTTATAGAACATATACTAGATGTAAGGCACTGAGGTGGGAATTTTAATCTACTCTTACATATCTTCACAAAAATCATATGAAGGAGATAGCAATGTTTCTGTTTGATAGTTAAAAAAACTAAGCTTATAGAGGCAAAGTAAGTCTAATTTCAAAGAACTTATGAATGGTAGAAATGGTGTGACTTAGTCTTGATCTAAAGATATATAAGTTGTATGACCCTTTTAAGAATTTATGATTTTCAATCTGGTTGAAGCATATACTTGGAGAATGAATCTACAGACCATATAGAGGAAAGCAGCAATAATATCTAGTACAACATTTCTAGGTGTTTAGGACCTCAGAAACTAGATTTTTTTGGGTTACCCTTAAAGTTAAAAATATAGTAATGTGAAAATGGCATGCAAAAGTAGGAAATTAATCTTTTTATCATATTTATTGATCAGATAAAGGTATTGGTCAGACTTAAATTTAAAACATTTACTCATTTTCTCATACACGTAACATAGAAAAGATGAATGTTTTGGAAATGTATGAAGACATAATGATGTGATAGGAGCTATGTCATGTTAACAGTTTATCATGGAAAAAAAAGTCTAGAAGAGAGACTATTTAATTTTCATGATAGAAAGCTATTTCGAAGGGACACAGATCTATCCTCAACATCTAAAGCTGGAAACACAGACATTTTTTCAAATCAATTCACAATTAAGATGGTTTATTGTAAAATACAGTTCTCTTATTGAAAATATTAAGGCTTGGCTAGGAAACAATGATATGGTTCCCACTTCCATTCTAAGAGTAAGGAAACAATACTGTTAATTATCACTTTGTAGTTATAGATAATTGCAAAATGGCCACAATATTTTATCTCCTCATCTCCTTCCATCCGGAGATGAAGCCTGTTTCCCCACCCCTTAAGTATGGCTGGCCTTGTGATCATGTGAGAATTCTAAGATCAGGCTTCATCTTCCAGTCTGGCTGCTCTTGGACTCCTTTGAGTGCCATTTGAACAAGCCAAGGCAAGCCTGGTAACAATGAGAGACCAAAAGGAGAGAGGTCCTGGTTATGCCAGCCATCTCATTCCAGGTATATTGTAGGCCATTCAGCCCCAGACAACCCACCAAATGACCAGAAATGCAAAAATCTAGCTAGTATTAGTTAAGGCAGCCCCAAACCTGAACTGCCCAGCTGATCTCAGCCTAAATTGATGAACCACAAAATCATAAGCTAAATTGATAATTGTTTTAACTTACTATATTTAGGAGTGGTTTGTTAACAAAATTGAGAGAAAGGTACAGAAATTTCCTGTATAGACCCTGCCGCCATACATTTGTAGACTTTCACATTATCAACATCTTTCACCAGAGTGGTACATTTGTTACAACTGATAAACTTACACTTGCACATTATAATCACCCAAAGTTCATCCTTTATATTGTATTTCACTCTTGGTGTTGTACCTATGATTTATACATCATTATGGTATCATTCAGACTATTTTCATTGCCCTAAAAATTCTGCTCTGCCTGTTCATCCCTCCCCTTCTCTCCAACCCCTGAAAACATCTGTTTTTACTCATCTTTATCATCATCATAGTTTTGCCTTTTAGAGAATATCATATGGTGGAATCATAGTGTACAATCTTTTCAGATGGGCTTCTTTCACTTAGTAACATGCATTTAAGTCTCCTTTATATCTTTTTGTGACTTGATAGCTCATTTCTTTTTAGCACTGAATAATATTTCATTGTCTGGATGTATCACAGTTTATCCGTTCCCGTACTGAAGGACATTTGATAGCTTCCATACAAACTTTAGAATCAGTTTGTCCATATCCACAAAAAACTTAACCAGGATATTGTTTGGGATTGCATTGGATCTGTAGATCAAGTTGTGAAGTACTGGCATCTTGATAATACTGAATCTTCCTATTTATGAACATGAAATGTCTCTTCATTTATTCAGATACTCTTGATTTATCATAGTTTTGTAGTTTTTCTCAAATCAATCTTGTACACGTTTTAAAAGATATATATCTAAATATTTAATACATTAGGTGCTAATGTAAATGAAATTATGTTTCTAATTTCAAATTACACTTGTTCATTACTGGTATATAGGAAGGTAATTAACTTTTGTATATTAACCTTTAAACTGCAACCTTGAGTTAATTGCTTATTAGTTCCAGAAGTTGTATTATTTATTTTGTTTTGTGTTGTTTTATTTTGTTTGTGTGTGTGTCTCTTTCAGATTTCTACATAAATGATCATGTCACCAACAAAAAAGAAAGTTTGTTTCTTTCTTCCCAGTAAGAATACCTTTTATTTTCTTTTCTTGCCTATTGTATTAGCTAGAATTCCCTGTATAATGTTGAAAAGGAGTGATGAGAGGAGATATCCTTGACTTGTTTCTGATCTTAGAGGAAAAGTGCTGAGTTTCTCACTATTAGGTATGATGTTATCAGTAGGTGTTTTGTTTTGTTTTTGTTTTTGTTTTTGTTTTGTGTGTGTCTTTTTTAGTGAGTATTTTTTTATCAAGTTGAATAAGCTTCCCTCTATTCCTAGGCTACTGGAAGATTTTATTATAAATGACTGTTGGGTTTTGTCAAATGTTTTTTCTTCATCTATTGATGTGATCATGTGATTTTTCTTTTTTAACCTGTTGACATGATGAATTACATTAATTGATTTTCAAATATTAAATCAGCCTTGCATACCTGAGATAAATCCCATCTGGTCATAGTGTGTAATTCTTTTTATACATTGTTGAATTTGATTTGCTAAGATTTTATTGAAGATTTTTACATCTGTGATCATGAGAGATATTGGTATGTGATTTTCTTTTCTTGCATTGTCTGTCTGGTTTTGGTATTAGGTTAATGCTAACCTTGGAATGAGTTAAGAAGTATTCACTGTTACTGTTCTCTGAAAGAGATTGGAGAGAATTGGTATCAGTTTTTCCTTATGTGTTTGGTATAATTCATCTGGGTCTGGGGCTTTCTGTTTTGCAGAATCAAATTTAATTATTGAATCAGTTTCTTTAATAGACATAGATATATTCTGATTGTTTCTTGTATGCATTTTGGCAAATCATGTTTTTTAAATAATTGGTTCTTTTTATCTGGGTTGTCAAATATGTGAGCACAGAGTTGTTCATATTATTCTTTTATCCTTTTAATGTTCATAGGTTTGGTAGTGATGCCACCTGTTTCATTTATTTTATTAGTAATTTATATCCTCTGTGTTTTTTTCTTAGTCTGGCCACAGTTACTACTTTTTTCAGTGAGATTTATTCTAATCTCCCCGTACTCCTGATCCTCATTAGTGGCCTTAATTTTTTAAAGTATGTATCACTTTGTACTTTACTGTGTGTATTATTTATTTATTTATCTAAATATCTAGTTAATATTTGTCTCCATCCTCATCAGTTCCATGAGGGAAGAGGTAATTTTATGCTGTGTTTGGGTATACTTCAAGCACCAGGTATATTTCCTGTGCATAGTAAGAGTTCAGTCAATATTTATCAATGACCACATCCTGAAGATGAGGAAAATCTCTTAAGGAAAACTGTATTAAAAAAAATTAAAACTATCCTTTAATATCAGATTCAGAGTAAGTGTGTATAGCTTTGATTCATTTATGCAAGGTAATGTTTCTTGGTGTTATGAGAAATGAAATTATTAAACATACATTGTCTGCCTTCAAATTGATTGAAGCCTGATGGGAGTGATAGAAAAATATAAAATGTTTGCCACATACAAGGATATTGATTGATTGTTGAAAGAAAGCTGCTAAAGAGGATTTATACTAATAACTCAATAAATTAGGAAAATGCAAGTACCATAAAGTGGCATAGACAAATTGCTTAGGATTCAGTAGAAAGAGTAATTACTTTCTATTGGAATAACCAAGGAGCTTTCCCAGAGGGGCGGGTAACAGGTGATTTATGCTTTGAAGTTATGTAGAACTTATGTTGAGAAGACGATAAGCTAGCTGTTGAGCAAAGAACTTGTGGTAATTAATAATAATAATGATAATAATGATAATAATGATAATAATAATAATAATAATAATAATAATAATAATAATAATAATAATAATGGCACAGAGAAGAAGCTGCTAAGGATGGATCATAAAAGTCTGTAAAAACTAATTTAACACATTAACCTGATGAACATTGTCTCGCGTGTGCTTTCTGTAAGGTATAGTGCTCAGCCTGAATGTGACTAATTAACAACATAACATTGTTTTAATGAAACATCTTAATTGCTTTAGGGATGTATTTTCATGCCACTATGGAATGTTTTTTGTTTTTAAGGTCTTCCTTTATTGGAGATACACACACACACACACACATACATATACACACACACACACACACACACATACACACACACATATATATATATATATGCACACACTGATAATAGTATTTTTTGAAGTGGGCATTAATAAGTGAAATAATTTGATTCCAGTAAATAAAATTTGTAAAGTCATGGTGAAGCTGATCACTGGGGATTATTTTGTAATATAAATAAACTCCAAGAGACTATGTATAAAATAAATAAGCTGCAAGGTACAGCACAAGAAATACAGCCAATTTTTTATAATAACTTTAAACGAAGTATAATCTATAAAACACTTGAGTCACTATTTGGTACAGTTGAAACTAATATAACATTGTAAATCAATTTTACCTCATTAAAAATAACATATGCTAAACATGTATGCATATATGAGTTTATATACTAGACATTAATAAAAATACGATAAATTGTAAGCAATAAATGGCTTCATTTTCAGAAAAAAAATTATTCTCTGAGTGAAAAGAGTTATTTTTGTTCATTGTTAAAGTGTACATTCCATTCTTTTGGTTCCTCTTGGTAATCACATTCAGTGTTATCAGTCCTGCTTCTGAAGGAAGAAAGTTGTTATTTTTCTATATTCAGAGAATGTGCTGGTCAAGCTGATGCACAAGTACACCCCCCTTTATATTTATAGTTGTAAGCTAAAGTACTGGTATCCAGGTATATACATAATACTTGCAAATGAAATGAGAAATTAGGTAGTAAAAGAGGAAGAAATCTTATCTCTAAAGGATCTCATTTCAGAGTTAGAATGGTTTTTCTGTTAAGAGAAATGTTTTCCAAAAGTGATTCTTGTAAGACTCAAGTCTTCATTAGACAATTAGAATTGGAAGAATCACTGGAAATTAACTAGTAGCATATTTCATATAAAATAAAACAACGGTTCAAAAAGATGATATGTCTGGTCTCAGCTCAAAGAATATGTTGGTGTTAGAGCTGGGAGTATGAGTAATAGCAACATTATCTTTGAGGGATGAGGCAATTAATGGAAGATGAGAAGAGGGTACTTCTTCCATGGATGCCAGGCAAAAGAAAATCTGGAGAAATGCTGAGACTGAGTTTCAGAGTAAGGTTATGAATACAATTTTGGTTCTAAGTATTTTAGGGACAAGCCAAATGTAATTTTTAAAAGCTATATAGATCTGTGTTTTAAATTCATCAAATTCATCCTTTTTAATCGTATAGTTTGATCAGGTCTGGTTAGTGAACATAGCCATGCAACTACCAACAAAATCAAGATTTGGAACATTTCCATCATCCCTGAAAAGCAGCTCATATACCACTTTTCAATTGATCTTTGGTTCAAGACAACCACATATTTTCTCCTGTGCTTTAGTTTTGCCTTAAACTTTCATATAAATATAATCAAAGAGTATATGGTCTTTTGTGTCTATTATCTTTCACTTAGCATATTTTTGGGATTTATCCACATTAGTGCATTTACTAGGAGTTCATACTTTTTAAATCACTGAGTAGTATTCCATTATATGAATATACCATATTTTATCCATTCTCCAGTTGATGGCTATTAGGTTGTTTACATTTTTTTTGCAATAATGAATAATGTTGCTTATAAACATTTTCATACATCTTTGTGTAGAGATGGTTTTCTTTCACTGTAGTAGACACTTAGGCTGGAAATTTTGAATTTCATAGTAGGAATTTTTAAGAATGAAGCTAAACTAATTTTTTAAGTGCCAAACCATTTTGAATGCCTGCAATCATAATGAAGGCACTGGTTGTTCGACATCTTCACCAACACTTAATATTTTCAGTCTTTTAAATTCTATTCATCCTAGCATATCTTTAGTGATATTACACTTTCTATTTAATTTGTATTTCCCTCATGCCCAATAATGTTGGACATCTTTTCATGTGCTTGTTGCCTTTATTCATTGGTGAAATGTCTACTCAAATCTTTTATCCATCTTTATTTTTCAAATTAGATCATTTTCTTATTATTGACTTGTAAGAGTTTTTCATATATTCTGATCTTTAAGTCCTCTTATAAGATATATTTTTCTCAGTCTTTATGTTTACATTTATTTTTTAATTTGGTGTTTACATCAGAAGTTTTAATTTTGATGACATCTGTATTTTTCTTTCAAGATTTGTACTTTTTGTTTCCAATTAAAGAAATACTAGATGAACACAAAATTATAGATAATTTTTCCTGTTTTCTTCTAGAAATTTTAGGGTTTTTGCTCTTACTTTTTGAGCTATGTCCCATTTTGAATTAATTTTTGTATAAGAATGAATGAAACAGTCAAGATTTATCTCCATCTGGATATTCAGTTATTTCAACAGCATTTATTGAAAAGACAATCCTTTGTCTTTTATTATTTTGACATTTTGTGTGAGATTTTTTCTGGACTTACAATTCTGTCCCATTGATTTGTCTTCTATCATTCTACCAATATCTAAATGTTTTGATTACTGTAGCTTTATAGTAAGTCTTCCAATCAGAAATGGTAGTCTTTCAACACTGTTTTTTTATTTAAATTGTTTTGAGTGTTCTAGGTCCTTTGAATTTTCATATAAATTTTAGAATCAAATTCTCAATTTGATTTTAAAATCCAGCTAACATTTTGATTGTGATTACTTTGACTCTGTAGAAAGGAAAACTTGCCCTTTTAACAGTGTAAAACTTGCATTCTGTGAACATTATAACACAGCATTAATTAAAGTCTTCTTTATTTTCTCTCATTTCTATGTTTACAGTTTCCAGGATACAAGTTTGGCATACTTCTATTAAATTTATTATTAACTATTTTATTTTCTTGTATTGATTTGCTTTTATTGATTGTGAACTTTATTGATTATGATTCTATGATTTTTAACTTTCATTTTTGGATTGATTGCTAACTAATTTTTGAATATTGATATATCCTGTGGATATGTGTGCATGTAAAGGTCATATGTATATTTACATTCACACTTTTTCTTAAGATGACTCCCAGTTAATCATACCAACTTGTGATCACTAATATAAAGCCTTAGGCAAAGAATTAAATAAATACAAGCTTTATATTATTTGAGATAAAACTATCATAATATGAAGTACTATTAAAACTATAAAGAATACATTATGGGAGGAGGGTGTAGCTCAGTGGTAGCATGCGTGCTTAGCGTGCACGAGGTCCTGGGTTCAGTCCCTAGTACCTCAATTAAAAAATAAGTAAATTTAATTAACTGCCCCCTGCCCCCAAAAAGAGATAATACACTATGGAATAATAATATACACACATTTTCTTAGTTTTTGTTAAAAAACAGAAAGTGCTAATGATTTTTTATCATTTTTGAGTATTAGAACACAAGTTCTAATATCTTGGCAAATTTTAATTAAACAATACAGTTTTATCAATTATAGTCACCATGTTGTTATATAATCAATCTATTTTTAATAAAATATTATGCAAAGAATATCAGAAAGCATGCAATTTTAGCTCTGGAACATAGTCGTATGTTTGAATATTTCTCTTTTTTCCTAAAAAGCATAATTGTTGAGGCAAGAACAGATTTTTGTGAAGGATAAAATGGATTTTCACATGTAGACATTTTTTGAGAAGTCAGAATAACTATTGGAAAAAAATCAATAGCATTTAACATTAAAGATAAATAAAATGAGGATTAATGACTTGTCTATTATGCTTGAAGAAATCATTCAAAAGAAATAAATACAAATGTGGAATCATAAAAGAGAAATTGGAAAATGGAAAACAGAATGAAATCATTGAAGGGGAGCAGCATTTGCCACCCCAAAATAAGCCTCTTGGGCTTAAGACTTATTTTAGGTTGGTTATTTTTAAGAAACAGTTGACTAGGAGAAGCTCTGAAAACTGAGAAGTTACCCTTTCGTAAGGGAGATTTACATATATAAAGGAAATCTTCCTGTGCAAGGGTATCTTGTAATAGGAAGAGGAGATGACTAAACCCTAAAAAATCTCTAATGGAGAAGGCAGCAACTTAAATTTGCATAACAACTTTGCCCTTATTTACTGTGCTTTTACTGGTAACTTCCTATAATCCCTCACACTCCCAACATCTTCTTTTGTCTTTAGCTGGAGATGGTATTTAAAGTGATGGCTGAGACTATTTTGGGTAGTTACTCAGTTTTCCTAGGTATCTCCCATGTATACAGGAGATGTACATGTTTTTGAACTCCTATTTGTTTTTCTTTTGTTAATCTATATTTAATTACAAGAGCGTTTCAGCCAAATATCCAGAAGGGTAAAAGGAAAATTATTTTTCCTCCACTACATAATCTTAAATTTTCTTATAGTACTTCATATATATGGAATAAGGTAGTATAAGACAGGCAATAACAAAAAGGAAAATACATAAGAATTTTATAATATTTTAAGGACAGAAATTTAAACTTAGACTGAAGAAGCATAACATATTTCATGTAACATAAATAAAACATAAGTAAAAGTAAAAACAAACCCATATCTAGATATTTCCTGATAACCACAATCTAAGACAAAGACGTTGTCTCCTATCCTTAAGACAAGGGCTTATAAATATCTATTGGATGTAAGTATGTAATATAGAATTCAGGCTAATTTTTATAAAGCTTACTCTACTTTTCTTAGCTTAGTATTATTTGAAGAAAAATAGTTATTACTTTTGGTTCCCAGAAGTTTTGACAGTTTATAGTTAATAATTGAGAAAACATGATCAAAAATCATGTGATCTCTGAATAATAATACATAGAGAGTTGAAAAGAAAAATAGTCATAAAGATAGGAGAGAGATAGAAAGAGAGAGAGAAAGAGAGAGAGAGATCTAATATGGCAGGTTAAGTCGTAATTAGAAACTGATATATGTTATCTTAAAGTCAAGATTGAATCTTGATATTTTTCATTTTCTACTAAAAGTGAAGTTAATGAGTTCACTAGAGGAGGGTAACATTCCTGTCCAGAAAAAGAATTTGTCCCAGGATGCTCATGTAAGGATCATTGGAATAATCATTGATCCCCTAGATTATAAGATTAGGCAAAGATATAAATAATTATATTCTCCTGTGGTCACCCAAAACATAATATAAACCCAAAATCTTAAGTGACAATTCATAGAATGGCAGATAGGTACAGAATAGAAGGGATAGATGAATTTAGGTATGGCATTCTCTGGTTCTTTTTTAATAAAGGGATAAAATTGGAGTATCTTGAGTAATGAAGTATATATATTAAAAAGTGATAATACTGCCTAGGCTGGCTAATTCTCTAATCAGGAAATATTTCTGTGGTTATAGGAGAAAACCTAAAAATAGTTACTTTCTTTAAAAATGCAAAAATTTTGTGTGCTTGTATTTGTATATTATTTCTATCAAACCATATTTTATTTTATTTTACTTTATTTTACTTTATTTTATTTTAATGTCCTTCTAATTTTTTTAAATTTATTTTTTTTACTCTGCTTCTTCTTTTTTATACACTAGACTTAAAAAAAAAATACACCTTAATTTTTAGAGCAGTGTTAGGATCCTAGCAAAATTGAGTGGAAAGTACAGAGAGTTTCCATATATCCCCTGTCGAGACTTACATGTCCCACCCCACAGTCAATATCCCACCCAACATGGTACATTTGTTGTAGCAGATAAACTACACTGATACATCATTGTCACCCAGAGTCCATCATTTACATTAGGGTTCACTCTTTGTGTTGTACATTCTATGGGTTTTTTTTTTTGTTTTTTTTTTTTACATTGAGTAATAGTCATTTTACAATGTTGTGTCAAATTCTAATGTAGAGCACAATTTTTCAGTTATACAAGATCTTGTATATTTTCCCCTGTGCTACACAATATAATCTTGTTTATTCTATTCTGCATTTTAAAATCCCAGTCTGTCCCTTCCCACCCCCCGCCCCTTTGGCAACCACAAGTTTGTATGTTATGTCTATGAGTCTGTTTCTGTTTTGTATTTATGTTTTTTGTTTTTTTTTTGGTTTTGTTTTTGGTTTTTTTTTTTTTTTTTAGATTCCTCATATAAATGATCTCATATGGCATTTTTCTTTCTCTTTCTGGCTTACTTCACTTAGAATGACATTCTCCAGGAACATCAGTGTTGCTGCAAATGGCGGTATGGCATTATGTTGTTGGTTTTTGTGGCTGAATAGTATTCCATCATATAAATATACCACATCTTCTTTATTCAGTCATCTGTTGATGGACATTTAGGCTATTTACATATCTTGGCTACTATAAATAGTGCTGCTATGAACATTGGGGTGCAGGTGTCATTTTGAAGTAGGGTTCTTTCTGGATATATGCTCAGCAGTGGGATTCCTGGGTCATATGGTAAGTCTATTCCTAGTCTTTTGAGGAATCTCCATACTGTTTTCCATAGTGGCTTTCCTTGATTCCCTCTCCCACTGTTAATGATTTACATGTCTTCTTTTACAATTTTGTGTTTATTCTTTTTGTAATTCATGGCAGTTATCTCCTTTCCAGTTATGAGTTTCTCATTTTTGTAGCATTCTGCTTCTTTTCTACTTAGAGAAGACCTGTCAATATTTGTTTTAGCATGGGTTTAATGTTGCTAAACTCTTTTAGTTTTTGCTTGTCTGTGAAGTTCTTTATCTCTCCTTCTATTCTAAAGGATAGCCTTGCTGGATAGAGTATCCTAGGCTGCATCTTTTTTTCATTCAGAACTTTGAATATATCTTGCCACTCCCTACTGGCCTGTAGTGTTTGTGTAGAGAAATCAACTGAGAGCCTGATGGGAGTTCCCTTGTAACTCACTCTTTGTTTTTCTCTTGCTGCCTTTAGGATCATTTCTTTATCTTTGACTCTGGCCATCTTGATTATGATATGTCTTGGTGTGGGTCTGTTTGGGTTCTTCCTGTTTGGGACCCTCTGAGCTTCCTGTACTTGGATATCTGATTCCTTCTTTAAGTTTGGGAAGTCTTCAGTCATGATTTCTTCAAATACCTTTTCAATCCCCTTTGTTCTTTCTTCCCCTTCTGGAACCCCTATTATGCGTAGATTGGCACACTTTATATTGTCCCATAGGTCCCTTATAGTATTTTCATTGTTTTTTGTTTGTTTTTCTCTTGGCTGTTCTGATTGGGTGCTTTCTGTTGTCCTGTCTTCTAGGTCACTTATTCGTTCCTCTTCATTATCTAGCCTGCTTTGTACAGCCTTTAGGTCAGCTCTCATCTCAGCAAATGAGTTTACTGATTCTACTTGGTTCTTCTTTATAGCTTCTGTTTCATTTTTTGACATATTTTATATTTCTAAACACTATTTCTTTTAGTTCCTTCAGTAGTTTGATCACTCCTTTTTTGAAATCTTGATCTAGTAGGCCATCAATGTCTATTTCCTTGATCTTGCTTTCAGAGGATTTCTCTTTTTAATTGGGAGTGGTTCCTCTGCTTCTTCATATTACTCATATCTCTCTGGCACTGTGGCTTAAGGAGTATGAGTTATCTAGTTCTCCTGGAGATGGTGTGCTCTTAATGATTTTATCGACAGGTCTTTGTGTCTTTGCCCTGTTTCGCAAACTCAGCTTGCTGTTTCCAGAGGCCCTTTGTTGGCCCCTCTGTGCTGCTCCTGGTGGCTGTCGGCTAGCAGATCATGCCCCCTCCCAACACTGGGTCAGGTGCTGAGTTCTTACCAGGTGGGTGGGCGGGTCACTTCCCCTCCCAATGCAGCAGTTAGATGCTGCGCTGGGGCGAGGCAGGTGAGCGGATCATGCCTCTTCCCAGAACCTTGGTCAGGTGCTGCATTCCTGCCAGGAAGTGTGGTGGCCGCCTGCCCTCTCGTGGCGCTGGTCCCTCTGCTGCTCTGTGCAGCTGTCCGCTCCGTCTCGGGTCGGTGCTCTGAAGGCGGGCTCGGGAAAGACTGCGGAACACCCCGCCCCGTTCCATGCCAAATCTCAGCTCTTTGTACTGTCAGCCTGAGTTCTCTGAGCTGGCAGGGCAGAAAGATCCTATCTGCCTCAGGCTGCAAACAAGTCTCAGTCCTGCCTAGGAGGCAGTGGAGCTGCTCCTGCCTGGGTGCTGCGCACAAGAGGAGATGGCGGCTGTGGCTGAGCCCTGCCTTTCTTCTCGCCAGAAGTGCCAGTAATGGCGGCGTAGGTCTGAGGAGACAAAAGCTATGGCACCCCTTTCCCCAGGGCACACCAGCTGTGTTGCTTTGCTTTTTTCACAATTAAAAGGGGACCGAGGTTGTTCTGTTTCGTATCCCCTCCCAGCCACAGTGTGCAGCCCCCTGCAGTCCCCCAGATTGCCTCATTGCAGCCACCCCAGTCCTCTGCCAGGCTCAGGCGGCCTGTCCCGGCCCCAGCTGCCAGCTCACGTCTCGGACTGGGTGTCGCGGCGATCCTTTGTGCCCATTTAACTCAGTTCTGTCAGTCAAGGGGGGCTCGGGGCAGATCTGAGCCTCGGAAGCTCCCCCTCCGTTGGAGGGGGTAGACCCAGTGAACGATCGCCAGTCCTCTTTTGCCACTCCCTCCCCATGGGACTGGTCCCACACTGTTTTGCCTTTTCTTCTTTCTTTTTTCCTTTTCTCCTAACCAGATTTTTGGCGTCTTTGTCTTTTGAAGAGGGCAGTGTTCTGTCGGAGTTCAGCAGGTGCTCTGGTTGGCTGAGTAGGTCCGTTGATGTGAGTTTAGGTGTATTTGTGGGAGAGGGTGAGCTACAAGCATCCTTCTACTCCGCCATCTTGCTTCTCTCTCCTTCTAACCATATTTTAGATCATGTACTACAATCTACAAACATTTCTTGCAAGAATTTGTAATACTTTATGTCACAAATTGGTGCATTTTTGAGTTTGAGATTGGAAAACTTGATTTCAGGGCCTTTAAATTTTCTGCAGATTCATAAGGCATTGTTTCCCATATCAATAAATAGTGTCAAAAATAGAGTAATAAAAGATCCAGTTTATTTTCTTAATACATGAAAGAAATACCTAGGCTCAGGGATTTGGGAGACATTTGGAGATAATTACTAGGTCGCTTGAGTCAAGAAGCAAACTTTTCTAAGTTAAGTGTAGTGCTCTGTTAAAAAATCTACATTCTCTGCCCGACAAGTGAAGTGAGTTGTTGGATGTAGAGAGGAAAATAATGCTAATTTAATTGTCTTGAGCACTAAATACCAGATGGAAAAACTATCACATATTGGTTTTAAAATTAATGTATTTTAAAACCAGAAGGCAGTATGGTGGCTTGAGAGTGAGACTTGGGATAAGAGAAACCTTACATTTAATCCTGGCTCCACCAGACGTATTTGATCAAGTTATTTTGTTAATAAATAAGGATAAAATATTTACCATGATATATAACTAAAGTGAAATAAAAATATTAAAAAGGCCTCACTTTTTGTGGGCTGATGGTTAGTATATTTTTGAGAAACTGGTTTAATATTGTTTATATTTATGTTCCCATCTACCTTAAATGCATATCTTCAGACCCATCCTGCTTTGTAAATTCTTACCCTGTTCCTCTTCCTTTCCTCACTAATGTTAAGCCTCTCTTTGTTCACATAGAGTATTCTAATCTCCTCCTAAATTATTCCTGGATTCCTTTCCATTCTTCCCATTTCCCCATTCCAGCAATGAATTAAACTTTCTAAGTTTACATGGATATAATCAAGTGTTCCTTATGTTCTAACACTTTACCGTTGCCTAATCTTCACTATTTGCCTTATTGTGGCATATGCTCCTTATTCTTGCTCCTCTTAACACTTTCCTCACAGAGTTAGTAAAGTCACGAACCATTTTTAAAAACACTTTATGTTCTTTTACAACTTAGCATCCTCCTGTGTATCTATCCCACTGTCCCACTGTCCTTCTCCAACTGTAAGCTCATGATCTAAAGCCAGGTTTAATTTTAACATTCCCCTTGAATCAGTCTCAGATATTCATACTCACATACAACTCAGGATTTCTTCTGTACCCATACAGGCAACATATATACTTTATTGTAGCCCTTAGCACATGCCTGGTCCTCTCCTCTATTGTAATAAAACTCCTTGACACCAGGAAGTGTTACTATTCATGTTTCTACCCCAGATTTGGAATTTAGTACACAATCATTAAATGTCTGCTGTGTAGCAATTAACTGAAGGTTACATAAGACAGAACATGTACTTTTACTTCATTATAATATTGCTAATTTAGGGAACATATGTAATATATGTAACTACAAATTTGTAAATAAAATAAAAATGTGGACAATTGTAAGTTTAATTAGGTCCCATTTGTTTATTTTTGCCTTTATTTCTATTGCTTGGGTAGACTGCTCTAGGAGAACACTGCTAAGATGTCTGTGAGATAATATTTTGCCTATATTTTCTTCTAGGAGATATATTGTGTCTTTTCTTATGTTTAAGTCTTTAAGCCATTTTGAATTTATTTTTGTGTAAGGTGTGAGGGAGTATTCTAGCTTCATTGATTTACATGCTGCTGTCCAGTTTTCCCAACACCGTTTGCTGAAGAGACTGTCTTTATTCCATTCTATGTTCTTGCCTCCTTTATCAAAGATTAATTGACCAAAAGTTTGTGGGTCCATTTCTGGGCTCTCTGTTATGTTCCATTAACCCATATGTCTGTTTTTATACCAATACCATGCTGTTTTGATGACTGTACCTCTGTAGTATTCTCTGAAGTCTGGGAGGGTTATTCTTCCAGCCTTATTCTTTTTCTTCAGTAATGCTTTAGCAATTCTGGGTCTTTTGTGATTCCATATAAATTTTAATATGATTTGTTCTATTTCTGTGAAATTTGTCCTGGGTAATTTGATAGGGATTGCATTAAGATTGCCTTGGGCAGTATGGCCATTTTAACAATATTGATTTTTCCAATCCAGGATCATGGGATGTCTTTCCATTTCTTTAAGTCGTCTTTAATTTCTTTAATCAATGTTTTGTAGTTCTCCATGTATAAGTCTTTCACCTCCCAAGCTTTTGCACAGGAAAGGAAACCATAAGAAAAACAAAATGACAACCTACGGAATAGGAGGAAATATTTGTAAAAGATGAAACTGACAAAGGCTTGATTTCCAGAATATATAAGCAGCTCATATGTATGACTTAATAAGAAAGAAACAAACAAAATTGGCAGAAGACCTAAACAAACAATTCTCCAATGAAGACATACGAATGACCAATAGGCACATGAAAAAATGCTCAATATCACTAATTATCAGAGAAATGCAAATCAAAACTACAATGACGTATCACCTCACACCAGTCAGAATGGCCATCATTCAAAAGTCCACAAATGATAAATACTGGAGAGGGTGTGGAGAAAAGGGAACCCTCCTACACTGTTGGTGGGAATGCATCTTGGTGCAGCCATTGTGGAAAACAGAATGGAGATTCTTCAAAAGATTGACAATAGACTTACCATATGACCCAGCAATCCCACTCCTGGGCATATATCCAGAGGGAACCTTAATTCAAAATGACACCTGCCCCCCAATGCTCATAGCAGCACTATGTATGATAGCTAAGACATGGAAACAACCTAAATGTCCATCAACAGATGACTGGATAAAGAAGAGGTGGTATATTTATACAATGGAATACTACTCAGGCATAAATAATGATAAAATAATGCCATTTGCAGCAACATGGATGGCCCTGGAGAATGTCATTCTAAGTGAAATAAGCCAGAAAGAGAAAGAAAAACACCATATGATATCACTCATATGTAGAATCTTAAAAAAAAAAAAAAAAAAAAAAAAGGAGAGGGAGGGGGAAGAGGAGAAAAATGAACTTATATATAAAACAGAAACAGACTCATGGACATAGAATACAGACTTGTGGTTGCCCAGGGGGAGAGATGTGGGAAGGGATAAACTGGGAATTCGAGATTTGTAGATACTGACTGGTATATATAAACTAGATAAGTTAATCTGTACTGTATAGCACAGGGAAATATATTGAGTATCTTGTAGTAGCTTATGGTGAAAAAGAATATGAAAATGTATATATGTATATTCATATGTGACTGAAGAATTGTGCTGTACATCAGAAATTGACACATTGTAAACTGACTATACCTCAATAAAAAGAAATTTTAAAAAATAAAGTAAAACAACAAAAAAAATGTAGACAGTTGGTTTTGTTTTTAGTATTACTTTCCAAAAGTCTGTTGAGTGTAATGATTGCAAAGTTATCCCAGCCCTGTAGGTTTGCAGTGCAATGGTACTACCACTCAGGGAAAAATTCCTTAAAAAGTAAAACTGTGTGATGCAGACTCTACTGGTCAGTCAGCCTGCTCTGTAGATGACCTCAAAGTCCTGTAATCATTTCAGCTCACCTGGAAGCTCAGAGTTCAAAACTGAATGAATATTTTGCCAAAGGTCAGAGAGTCTTCAATATCAGTTTCTAAAATCTAAATCTCAGCTATCTAGAAAAAGATGAATAGACTCATTTTAATTAGGTGGCAGTATTTCCACTCCACAGAAGTCCATTAAAGCCATGACTTTAGGTTTGTCTCTCAGCTTTGAAATTTCAATAGTTTGACCAGGTTTGACTTGAACTGAATTGAAACTTTCTGAAGAGCTTTTGATTTTATCTCCATAATTCCAAATTTCAGTCCTAGAAAATAAGTAACACAAAGATGCTACATTTTTTTGAACTTTGAATAGCATTTTATACTGATCTCACACGTAAAAATACCTTGCAAGGCTTTATAAGTTTGGAGCTAGATAACCATCACCTTTTCTGACGAGACTACTTTCACCTGCTTTGTTGTTTTGATGTCAGTAGGTTCTGTGATCCTACAGCATTTGGTGCTCCTACTGTCTTCACTATACTAAAGCTCTTAATTGTTCCATAAAGTCAGTTTTTGATAGCTGAAAATAGATCGCTAATATATTAACCAATGAACATTTAGTTAAACATAGAGACTACAGATTTACATCCGTACTTCATATTGATTTAAGTCAAATTCGTTCCCATTTGGTAGCACTTCCAGTCAGGGCTGGCCGGAGGCAAAATTGTGAAGTAGGTTAAGCTGCTTTTAGCTGTATTCAGCTTTCTCTGAGGGTTTATGTAGGAGGGTAGATCTTTCAAGCTGGAGATAATCCTTTATAAAAGGAAGGTTCTTTCTTTACTCCATAGGAGAAATGTAAGGGAAATGGCCACCAATGTCAGATGCATCCTATGGCTTCTATTATGGTTTTTTTTTTTTATAATGCTCACAATTCTTTATTGAGAAATGTTTGGATGTAAAAGTATTAAGGAAGCAAAACCCTTGCTGAACTTTTTACATTCTTTGATAGTGACTCTGTGATCAGATGGTACTAATACAAGAGATTCAAAATCAGTAGAAAATGGTCACTGCTCAAAAGAGATGATAATCTAGTGAACCAGATAAGTTCAAAAGCACATAAATGACCTTATGTTGCATCAAATACAACAAATAAGGGTATGAACAGAATGCTGTGGGAACATGGAATACTAAGTGCTTATCTACATTGATGTGAGGAACCTGGAGATAAGTTCTGAAGAAGTTCTTGATGTTTCCAGGAAAAGCAAAGAGAGGGGATAGAATTCTCTATAGTAAGAAGTAATGGCAGTAAATCCTGAAAGTTCCTGCCATGTACAAGGCATATTTAATCTGTCCATGGACAGAAGTCGTCATGGATGGTGAAGCTGGAAATCTCAGTTCAGGGCCAGATTATAAATGATGAATGTTTTATGCCAGGCATACTTAGGATTTGCTTTGTAGTCAACAGAGGGTTTAATATGCTACACAGATAAGTGACATCATAAACTCTGTTTTATTGAAGTTAATCTATGAGAGATATGAGGCATGGTGGGGGATATGAAGTGAGTCTTAAGAGTTAATTTTGGAGTAGTGTTATGTGGACTTGATAGGTTATGTGTGTATATGTATGTGTGTGTAAGGGAGAATACAATGCAAAGGGAAGATTCAAATTTAATTTGGGTTCTTCCAGAGGCTAACTCAGATGCAAAAATTAAAGTTCAAGTAGTTTATTTTAGAGATAATTGCAGGAAAACATTGAAAGATGAATGGGAAATGACAAAAGGAAACAAAGGCAACTAAAGTCGGTTCATTATCAATCTATCTAATGCTGCAGGTGACTGATACTTAATCCTGTAGGGAGACTCTTGGAGACAGTGTTAAGTACATAAATCAGAGTTATCTTAACTGAAGGGTAAGGGAGAAGAAATATTTTTATAGGAACTAGCTTCTGTCATCATCCACCATTAGAGAGTGCTAATTTAGCAGCACTTTGGCACTTGTGGCTGCCATGATTTGGACGGTCTTCCAGCAAAGAGAGATAGGTATTGACAGTTGGAATGTGGCTGGAGGAGACTTTAGTGGTAAAGTTCCAGATACATAGTTAGGGCACCAGAAGTATCTACAAAACCTTGCCTTCCTTCCTTCCTTCATTTTTTCCTTCCTTTCTCTCCCTTCCTTTCTTTCCTTTTCTTTCTTTCCTTTCCTTTATTCCTTTCTTTCCTTTCTTTATTTTAAACCTTTTCCTAGCTCAACATTATTACCAATACATGTTTCCATTGCATACTAATCCTCTGTGTTCTTACACCTGTTGCTTCCTTATAGAAGATTTTTTTCTCATTGAAGAGAAATCGTAGTATTTCTTAAATTGCTTAAAGTTCAGTCATTTAAATTAGTCTTCATTAACTGTATTCTTTTAGTTCTAACCCAATGTAGGTTTCACGTTCTGTGACAACTCTGACTGGTAGCTTTTTCTTGAAACTCTGTAATAGGAAGGATTCTGATGCTACATCTTGACTTGGAGAAAGGAGAGCCATGAGCAGGGATTGGTGGGGTGAAACACAGCCCAGTATTTACCATTTACATTAGCAGTTTATGTTTTCCTATATTATTTTTAAAAATCAAGAAATATTTGTTTGCTCATACTTGAAATCAAGCAGAGGATCTTACAGTTCTCTGTGTACCCAATGGATAGGACATAGTAGGAAACTAATGTTTGATTAGACTTTTCAAATAATGCACTCTGAAAAAATGTATCCTGTATATTGTCCATTAGGGTTGCATATTGCTGCAGATTTTTCCTACATGTATCAAGGTACCAGGAATATTTGACTTTGTATTAACCCCACAGTGTGTCTTCCTAATGCCTCTGAATTTTTGTTTATGTTTGCACTCATGAATAAAACACCTCCCCCACTCCACCTCTAAATACATATAATACACACATAGCACCCTAGCGGGCTGGATACAGATTTGATATAATTAAGATTTTATACATGGATGCTAAGAATTTTTTTTAATGTAAGAATAAAGGTTGGCAGTTAAGGATATGAAAAGTAATATATAGGAATTATTAGGAAGAGAATTGATCAGAAACCAAGTAGGATTAAAGGTTGGAGGCCAGTACAGAAAAGCAGTTCAGAAACAGCATACTCTGAGGCTTCTTGTCACATCATGTTACGTGTGGTCCAGGAGTATAGCAAGGAACCTCATCAGAGTCATAATGATCATTTGCCAATCAAGATCATCCTACCACTTTATCTTTGCTTTTATCCTTGATTTTAGTTGACAAGAAAATGTTCCCAATATAGCAGAGTGGTTTAAAAACATGAACTTTGAGTCAGGAATACATGAAGTCAAATCTTTACTCCAAATCTTTTATTCTTACTGATTGAGGGTAAGTTTTAATATTTTGCCCCTCTCATTTTTTCAACTGACACATGGGACAACATATACCTCATATGCTTTAAAATTTTTTATATGTTTTGTTAAAGATCGAATGAAAGAGAAATTTAAAGAGCTTAGCAAAAAACATTCAGAGATGGTTTTGTTTGCTTATAATGAAAGTGTTGTGTCTCTTTGCACCAGATGGGGGCTAGGGGAGGCAGGAGGAAGGGGGAAAGAGAAAGAGGGAGAATGTTGCTCAAGCTATAGAATGAACACCATAAAGTTGTAGTATCAGGCAGCAAAATCAAACAGCTAATATTCCCTTTTAATAATGCCAGCTCTGTTGCCAATTATCACAAAACATTTTGTGCAGTATGGCAGAACTAACTTTTATGTTAAATTCAGATGATGTGCAGCCAAAGTTATTTTAACTGAGTTAGCTGGGAGAATGGCAGGAAAAATAAAATGACTGTAGGTGCTTTATGAAAACTACATCTTTCTCTCTATTTGAATAACATACTAAGATCTGTACAAGATATTGAATATAGTTCCCTGTGCTATACAGAAGAAATTTGTTCTTTTTTTGTTTTTATATATAATGGTTAACGTCTTCAAATCTCAAACTCCCAAACTTACCTCTTTCCATCACCTTTCCTCTGGTAACCAAAAGATTGTTTACTGTGTCTGTGAGTCTGTTTCTGTTTTGTAGATGAGTTCACTAGTGTCCTCTTTTTCCTGTTTTAGATTCCACATATGAGTGATATCATAAGGTATTTTTCTTTCTCTTTCTGGCATACTTCACTTAGAATATGTTCTCTGGGTCCATCCATGTTGCCACAAATGGCATTATTTTATTCTTTTTTTTTTTTAGCACTGAGTAATATTCCATTGTATAAATATACCACAACTTCTTTATCCAGTCATCTGTCATTGGACATTTAGGTTGCTTCCATGTCTTATAGTAACCTTTAATGAGAAAGAATATGAAAATAAATATATAGATATATATGCATGGCTGGGACATTGTACTGTACATCAGAAATTGAGACATTATAACTGACTATACTTCAATTAAAAAAAGATCTGTATACTATTCAGTTGCTTGTATGAGCTACATAGGTGATCTGCCAATGATGCATAGCATTTTTGTGACATTCATGGAATATGTACTGTGTGTTCTGTGTGTGAGTCATGGCTGTTGAAGGTTATAGAATTTAAACACATGTTCCCTTCTATTGGAGAATTATAATTATGTAATCCATTATTCTCCCTTTCTTGCCTGGACACAAAGACTTTGAAAACTGAACTTAGTTCTCAGTCCCAGCAAGTTATTTGTCTCTAGATCTTAATGATCATGCTTCCTTTTTCTTTCCAGGACCTAGACTTTAAAATTTCATTTATACATTCAATCAGTTTTGTTTTTTCAGTACATATCCTATTTCCAGTACTAAGATCATAAGTGAGAAGGGAATTGTGATTGCTAACCTATGGAACTTTCACTTAACTATATCTATGACTAAAATTGTTTGTGGAGGTAGGTAGTCTATAAAGGGCAAATATAATATACAGAGAAAGTAAATCTCTGATCAGAGGAGAATTATTTTATATTTTTAAAAAATGATAGTTACAGGTACAAGCACAGACACATACAGAGACTTCATCATGGTTTGCCTTCTTAGGTAATTGGGATATCCTTCCATTTTTCTTTATGTACAGAATAGCCATATTTTGCCCACAAGTGAGAATGATGTCAAGAAGGACAGTGTCCTTGGTATAGCCATCCAGTAAAGAGTTATTCTCTAAATTGATTGACCCAGGATATTACCTCTGAATGATAAGAACCTCTTACCCTTCAGGTCTTTTGTTTTCATATCCACTTACTGCCCTCCCAGTGTACATTTACTACTTTACTTTATGATGTAGACTTTGGCCTTCTGCAAAAGGTGCTTGTAATAGGTAGAGAGAGTATTGGAGATAGATAGATAGATAGATAGATAGATAGATAGATAGATAGATAGAGATATATCTTTATTTTATTTTACCTTCAAAAGAAGTGGCTAGAAGCAAAATCATCTCTCTTTCTCCTCTAACATTAATTTAGTGTCTATTCTGTTCTGTTAGAACAATTTGTATCCATTATTTAATTTTCACAACAACAGTGGAAATATTGGTTAGAATGGTGGTCTTGCTGCCTCATACCCTAATTTTCTCACTTAATTTGACCAATCTGGCTGGTAAATAGGACTCTCTTCTTTATAACAATCTTTGTAGCATATGGCATCAACTAGATTTTATAGGAAAGGCAACTAAGATGCTGGGAGGTAGTAATTCACTTAATGTTACCCAGCTGGTAAAAGACATTAGTATTTATATCACTCAGATCCTCAGATCCTTTTTATTCTCATTCTTTGCCTTTTATTTATTTCTTCAACAAGTGTTTATTAGGCTCTTAAGATGGGCCATAGATTGTTAGGATACATTAATGAAAAAATAGACAAAAATACATTTTTCATAGAGTTTATATTCTGGTGGGGGGCAGATAGGCAATTAGAGTAAGAAAAGATGTATATGTCATATGGTTATGAGTGTTATGGAGAAATCTAAAACAAGGAAGAAGAATAAAACCCACCATGATCTCATTAAGAAGAAAATATGTGACTGAAAACTTGAAGAATGTGAGGCAATGAAAAAAATCCAAACATAATCTGGTACCCAGAGCACCAGACAAGCACTTTGTACTTTGACCTCTAATCACCAATCTCATAACTCACTGTGCAGGCTTGGATCAGTCACATCTTTTCCTCGTTGTCAGTTTTTCATCCAGCAAAACAAAGTATTTGAAATTACCCCCCAAAATCACCTCATGTCATGACTAATTTTAACCTCTGTCCTCTCCACTGGATGATTCTTGCTTCCTCTCTCACATTTCTTTCTTAGTTTTACTTTCTTCCTAAAATTTATCCACTCTTGCTAATTTCCCTAAAACAAAAGTTCTTTCTACCCATGCACAATCATATCCTTATAATCACTTCACTTATTTAAGTCACACATTCAAATTATGATGAAAACCTAGCAAAAATAAAGAGGGAAGCATTTTGAAAATTGTTTTATAAGGCTAATGCCAGGTTACCTTAAACATTCTAACTGTCCTTATTTCTTTAAATACTGAAAATATGCTAATTTCCATGGCAAATATACTATGTATGTTTGTTAAAAAAACTAGCAGTATACTCAGCTGAGATGGGAGGAAATATTTTGATAGATAGCAGCTTTCTCAACCTAATTACACAGACATAACTAATTTTACTCAACAGCCATGCATAAGTTCATTGCTATTTCTAACACTTTCCCAAACTTAGACTGAAAATATTTTTGACACACATCCCTTCCCCAAATCATGCATTAATGTTGGTTCTGTTAAAAATAAGAAGGTTTTTTCAACAAGTTATTTAAACATTCTATAGAACATGATCATAGCTACCAATTTTGAATGCCTACTGTGTGCTAGATCATAGGCATTTCTTATGACTTATTTCATGCCTTTTAAAAACAAACCAAGACAAGATACAGTAAACCTCCTAGAAGAAAATATAGGCAAAGCATTATCTGACATACATCTCAAAAATGTTCTCCTAGGGTAGTCTACCCAAGCAATAGAAATAAAAGCAAGAATAAACAAATGGGACCTAATTAAATTTACAAGCTTCTGCACAACAAAGGAAACCATAAGTAAAACAAAACAACAACCTATGGAATGGGAGAAAGTTTTTGCAAATGAAATCGGGAAAGGCTTGATCTCCAGAATATATAAGCAGCTCATACGACTTAATAAGAAAGAAACAAACAACCCAATCCAAAAATGGGCAGAAGACCTAAACAGGCAATCCTCCAAGGAAAAAATACAAATGATCAATAGGCACATGAAAAAATGCTCAATATCACTAATTATCAGAGAAATGCAAATCAAAACTACAATGAGGTATCACCTCACACCTGTCAGAATGGCTATCATTCAAAAACCCACAAATGACAAGTGCTGGAGAGGCTGCGGAGAAAAGGGAACCCTCCTTCACTGCTGGTGGGAATGCAGTTTGGTGCAGCCACTGTGGAGAACAGTATGGAGATTCTTCAAAAGACTAGGAATAGACTTACCATATGACCCAGGAATCCCACTCCTGGGCATACATCCAGAAGGAACCCTACTTCAGGATGACACCTGCACCCCAATGTTCACAGCAGCACTATTTACAATAGCCAAGACATGGAAACAGCCTAAATGTCCATCGACAGTTGACTGGATGAAGAAGAGGTGGTATATTTATACAATGGGATACTATTCAGCCATAAAAACCGACAACATAATGCCATTTGCAGCAACATGGATGTTCCTGGAGAATGTCATTCTAAGTGAAGTAAGCCAGAAAGAGAAAGAAAAATACCATATGAGATCGGTCATATGCGGAGTCTAAAATAAATACATACATACATACATACATACATACATACATACATACATACATACAAAACAGAAACAGTCTCATAGACAAATACAAACTTTTGGTTGCCAGAGGGATGGAGGGTGGGAAGGGACTGGGATTTCAAAATGTAGAATAGATAAACAGGATTGTACTGTGTAGCACAGGGAAATACATACAGGATCTTGTGGTGGCTCACAGCGAAAGAGAATGTGACAAGGAATGTATGTATGTTCATGTGTAATTGAAAAATTGTGCTCTACACTGGAATTTGACACAACATTGTAAAATGACTATAACTCAATAAAAAGAATGTTTAAAAATAAATAAATAAATAAAATCATATAAAGTTTTAGAACCTTAAAAAAAAAGTATAACTGTATCATATTGAGAGCTGATGAAATTGAAATGCAATGTATTAAGATGTACACCTGGATTGCTCAAGGCAACTTAATTTATATATAGTCTCCTTGGAATTTGCAGAAAAATAAACAGATTTGGCCTTCAAGAGGGTCAACCACCAAACTTACTGAATCCATTCTTTTAAGAAATGACTGCTTATGGAATTATATTAATTAAGCATTCAGTTTTGTTTTGTGATTAAATTTGAGAACTGAGAGTGACAAAGAAATAATTTGTTGACATTTTTGGAAGTAGATAAAATTAGAAAGGGAGAAAATACATAGATCATTATATCCCTCAGACACCCATTTTGACATGATATCATATGCTAATGTAGATGATTTTTATATTTAAATCTTTGTTTTATTAAAAATTTAGCTTTTTAAAAATTAAATTGTAAAATAATCAGGTTCTAGGCCATTAAATTGTTCCTAAAGATCATTTGTAAATGTTGTATGTATCAGGTATGCCATAATTACCTTAGATATTTACTCATTTTAAATAGACTCTTCTTGGATTTTTGCTATTGTAAGTAATGTCTTAGTCGTTATTTTCATATATAAAACTTGTTCCCCCTAATAGTAGGCTCCCAGAAATTGAATACTGGGTCAAAAATTGTGAATTTTTGTTAAGGCTCTGTTAACATATCAATTAACATTTCCTTAACCTAAGTGTATCTTACATAATTGAAATTAATATTTGGTAGTTTGTGAATATTTATTAGTACATACTTTTGATTGATGTGAGATACTTATATTTTAAAACATAGAAACATGCTTTCAATCATCATTTTATCTTTCATGGCACCTTGCACATTTTTTTGTACATATTTGTCCTTGATACATAGCTGTTAAATTATTACTCCAGAATTAATGGGATTTTATGGTGTCCTGTTGTTACTGCATAGCATTTAGTCCATATTTCATCAGTCAAAGGAAACCAGTGCAGGATAACAGTACTCCTGCAGACTGTGTTCTAGGGCTCTACATACAACGATTGTTCTTAGAGTTGGGATAAAAATGTGGGCTAGGAATTTTGATATTCCCATTCCAGTTCCACTTTGGTGTGAACTGTGACGTTAGAAAATTCACATTCCCTCACTGGTCTTTAATTTGTACTTATGTGGAATAAGTTATGGAATAGGCTTATCTCCTTCAGTCCTGTAACTCATTATTTGTTTGATTTAATGCTTATATAGAAGACAAGCTTTTGAAAAATGCTGCTTCCTTATTCAAGTGTTAGCATGATTAAATTGATTTTAATAATTAAATTTTAACCATAATTTCAACATCTTGTATGTAATTACAAATAAATTGCCACTGATAGCATCTAAAATTGTATATTTTATTTAAAATGACTAAACCTTATGGAAAAATATCATTCACCATTGTTTCTGTTATATTTTTGAGCAATCTTGAGTTAGACTAAATCAAATTAAATCCTCTAGCCTCCAAAAATATGATTTATCTTTATTTCACCGGGTCTGTGCTGTTCTTTTAATGACAGAATATGGCAGCATGCTTCTAAAACTCTTAAGTGCACCATTTTTCAAAGTTTTTCACAGTGGGTTGCAACATCAGGTATCTATTTCTAGAACTTCTCCACTTCAGCTGGCCTCCTACACACTTTGGATTGTGGAGATTATTAAAAATTTAAGCAATGGAAAAAAATTTATATTTAAAGTCAACACAATATTTTAAGAATCTGCCTCTGTCAGAAAAAGTTGCCTTTAAAAATTAAAATACATAATAAATTTTTAGATTGGGATGGATTCTTAGGTTATCTAATCCTTACTAGATACGAATCTTTTCTTAGGTGTTTGGCCCACCTTTTCTTGAATGTATTCAGTATCTGAAATCTCTAGAAGCTGCCTTCTCTTTGCTGGACAGCTCAACTAGGACACTTTCCTTAGTTTGAGTAGAAGTATCTCCATTTAATTTTTTTTCAAAATTTTTTTTTGATTGAAGTACTGTCAGTTACAACATGTCAGTTTCTGGTGTACAGCACAATGTCCCAGTCATGCATATACATACATAGAAATAACTCCATATAGAACCTTTCACATTGATTTTAGTTCTCCAAAATGCCTCAGAGCACACTGTAGTCTTACACAGTCCATAGAAAAGATATGTTTCTGAAAAACTAATTTTTTTTTTTTTTTTGATTGAGGGGTAGCACATAACACTCCTCTTTGCTTAAACAGTCCTTTCCATGTCACACATCTATGCTTTCTTCCATGCTGTTTGCTGTGGCTGAAACAGCTTCTTGTTTTACCACTCCCATTCCCTGGACTCATTTCAAATTCATACTCATCCTTCAAGAATTTACTGAAATGTTCCACTTCTCTGACATTTTCCTTAATAGACTCGTGAAAGTTTTCTTCGTTATCACACCTTTCCTGGAACACGGAAAACTATCTTGTTTGCCTTTGAATTCCTCCGTGGGTTTTGTGACAAAATGGATACCCCTTATTTGTCTGTTTGAGTGAGTTTTTAAAATTTAAAATTTCCGATCACTAAGGAAGTTCAAGTTAAAAATCTGGCAGGTGTAATTTTGAGTTTAAACCATATCATGCTACCACTTTTACCACCCTCAGCTTGCAACTTGTGGTTCAACCTAGGCAGGTAACAGCAACAAAAACAGCATAACTGTTTCAGCAATATTAAACTTAGATATGAAAACTTGCCGTGACTTCAAGACTAGGGGAAGGTTTGTTTTAAAAAATTTCTGGGATGAAGCTGGTGCAATTGGTAAAATTGAGTCCAAGTCAAGTATTAGAAGATATTACAACTTTGCTTTATGTAATGGCCAGTGCTCTGTACTAATTGGCTTATATTAAATCATGTATTTAAAGCATGTAGCACTGTACCTGACACTTAATAAAGGCACATAGATGCAGTGACTCTTTAAGAACATTAAAAAATATATAGGGTATACTCAAAGGGAAAAATCTACCTTCAGTGCATCACAAAGGGGTTTTGTCCTCATTTTGGAGGAAAGAGAAAACGAACTGCCTATTAAATTCTTGACAGCTCTCTATTACGGTAACATAACCTGCCTTGCTTTCCAAATCACACAACATTCAAAGAGAGCAGAGAACCCCTTTTTGCAGGTCAATTCACTCAATCCCAGTACTTCATCTTTTTCAAGCCTGCATCCCCAGTCCTCAGCATCATGTCTTGCATTCTAGTATTTGCCACTTAAGATAGATAGATGAATAAATAAATGAACTGTTGCCTCAACCTTATGAGGCTGTTCATCTAATTAATTTTATAATTAAATTTCTTTTGTTTGTCAGGAGAGATAGTCAAATTCATAAGCACTTTAGATTAAAAAAAGAAAAATAGAAGAGAAGAAAGAAAGAAAAAGACAACTTTAATACATTATTAGTGTTACAGTAAAGTTAAAAATGTTAACATTCTCCAAGGCCTTCCATGTATGGCCCAACATCCTCTTCACTCTCCAACCTTCATGTCACATCCATCACTTTTCTTCTCTCACATTCTTCTTCCTTAGCATTTTAAACTAACTTCAACCCTCAGTTCTCCCCTTTCTGCTTGAAATTGCTTCTCCCTTATCTCCATTATCTTTTTCTCTATTGCCTGGTTATTTCCTACGTATTCATTATGCATGTCTCTCAAATGTCAGTTCTTTGGGGATATTTTCTGAGTTCTTTATTATTGGTTATATACCATTGTTTTAAATTCCTCAGAATGCATTTTCTTCCCCTTCAACATATGTGCCTCAGTTTGTAATTATTTGTGTAATCATTTGAAGTCTTTTTGTGTAGTAATTTGTGTCATAATTTAAAAATTTTTTTTCTATCTAGATCCCAAATTCAGTGGGAATAACGTTTGTTTTGCCACTCTGACCATGTAGATCCATTGCTTAGCATGATGTATAGTTAATAAGAAAAAAGACTTAGTAACCAAGTGTTAATGAAGAAAGTAAAAACGAATAAACAAACACCTCCCAGCTACTTGGATGGCTACATGTGAGAGTTACAAGAGACCACTGTGTGGTTTAAAAACCTCCATGTTCCATGCTTATAGCCCCCCTCTAGGGGAGTTGTAATAAGCAGTGCTTAATTTAAAAAAAACTTATTTAAATGTATTAGTAATGAAAAAATGTTCATTACTTAGTAATTTGTTTAAGAAAGATTTGAGACTGGCATTTAATTCAAATTTAGAAAATCAGGTTTTATGAATAATTTTAATAATTTCCTGTTTTCATTAATTTGCCTGCTTAGTTTATTTTGGCAGATAGCATAATAACCATTGCTTTTATCATTCTGAGGTAGCCATAGATTCTCTTTTAAAAAATAGGAGGTCTACTTTTTGCAAAGACAGTGTTCTATGTCACCTTCATCCAATATTCCCTAATGTCATCTTTTTACAAATTTTAGTAAATGTCCTCTCAAATACCAAAGTCATTTTGAAACAGGAAACTTACACTTGACTTGATAGGGAGATGCATGGAGAATAATTCTTGGTGAAGGCTTTCATCAGGTCCCAAACTTCTTTCAGCCTTCATTCACTATGGGGTTCACAGAGAAAAGCCGCCACTGTGAAAGCAAGCAACAAGAACCACTTTGAAGTGTTTTGGTCGTGTGCTGTTAAAACACTGCAGACATGGAGTTTCAATACAAAGCTGTTTATAAGATTCTGTGCATATAAAACTGCTCATGCTCAGGAAAAAAAAAAAAGGCTTATTGACTCTGACTGCCTTACAGGCTTGCAAAAACATAAGTATTTACCAAATCCTGAGATTTTGAAGTTAATACTTGAGATGAGGAGAGAACTGACTCACTCCTAAAATACACACACACACACACACACACACACACACACACACACACACACACACACACACACTGAATTTACACTGTCTAATATGGTTGCCACTAATCACAGATGGCTATTGATCGTTTCAAACGTGGCTAGTCCCAACTGAGATGGGATATAAGTGTAAAGTACACTTTGGATTTCAAAGACTTAGTCCAAAACAAAAAAATATATATTATTAATATTTTATATCGGTTACATGTAGAAATGCTATCATTTTAAATGTCAGTTAAATAGAATATATTATTAAAATGAATTTCAGCCCTCTCTGTTTACCCTTCTAATGTGGTATTCTGTAACATATAAAACTGCATATGTGACTTGCACTGTATTTGTTGGACAGTGCAGGCTTAAAGACCATAGTGTAGCAGAAGAAAACAAAACAAAACAAAACAAATACTGACTTGTGTTTGAAAGTATTTTCAGGAGACTATAGAACATAATGGTTAATAACACAAGATTTGGCATCAGATTGTTTGAGCTCAAGTTCTACCTCTGCTACTTGTTAGCTGTTTGGCCTTAACAATATATTTAACCTTTCTAAACTGGACTTCCTATTCTATAAAAAGGGAATACTAATAAAATCTAGGTGAGTGATTACATGAGATAATGCATATAAAACTCACACTGCAGTTTTTGTCATATATTAAAATTAGCCCTATGACTTAAATTATTTATAGAGCACCTACCAAGTATAGGGCTGTATATAAGATTAACGCAAATATCTAATCATATTCTCCAACTTAAAGGAAATAGAATTCATATACATCATTAGCTTGTGGCTTTAAATTTCAGCCTGTTTATTTTTTTATTAGACATTTCTTCATTTTTAAAACAGGGGTAATTATTTCTACATTGGAGGGTTTTGAAGAATAAAGAAGATTAATACTATGTAATGTAGCAGTGTTATTAAATTGAAAAGTGATATCCTAGCTAGCTCATGTTTTTAAAATTTTTTTTTTAAATTGAAGTATAGTTGATGTACAATATTATATGTTGTAATTATATGTGTAGTAATTTAGTGTACAATATAGTGATTCACTATTTTTAAAGGTTATTCTCCATTTACAGTTATTACAAAGTATCGGCTATATTCCCTTTGTTGTGCAATATATCCTTGTAGCTTATTTTATACATAGGAGTTTGTACCTCTTAATCGCCTAGCCGTGTATTGCCCCACTCTCTTCCCTCTCCTCACTGGTAACCACTGGTTTGTTCCTAAATCTGTGAGTCTGTTTCTTTTTTGTTATATTTACTAGTTCTGTGTTTAGATTCCATATGTAAGTGATATCATACAGTATTTGTCTTTGACTTACTTCATTAAGCATAGTACCCTCCAGATTCATTCATGTTGTTGCAAATGGCAAATTTTCTTCCTTTTATGGCTTAATAGTATATATGTGTATGTATATGTATACCCCCCCACACACTATACACATACCTTTTTTATCCATTGATTCTATTGATCTCTTTTCCATTAATCTCTGGATGCATGGGTTGCTTTTTTTTTATACCTTGGCAATTGTAAGTAATTGTCGCTGTGAACACTGTGATGTCTGTATCTTTTTGAATTAGTTTTGTTGTTGTTGTTGTTGTTTTCAGATATATACCCAGGAGTGGAATTGCTGGGTCATAAGGGAGTTCTGTTTTTAGTTTTTAAACGAATCTGCGTATTGTTTTCCATAGTGGCTGCACTAATATCCATTCTCACCAGCAGTGTACAAAGGTTCCCTTTTCTCCACATCCTTGCCAAAATTTGTTTTTTGTGTTCTTTGGATGATAGACAATCTGACAGGTGTGAGGTGATATTAACTTTTTGCTTCTCTGCGTTCTGATCCAGCTTCCCTCAGACTTCTTGTTTCTCGGTTTGTGTTTTCTCACTGATATCCTGGTTGTTTATCTTTTCATTTTGCTTTAGAAAGACAATACAGGGACCTTTAGGCCGCTTAAAACTCTCTGGTCTAGAGACCATTGGCATGCAAGGAATTGCTATTTTTGGTCCATATTGACTCAGTGGGTCTGAAAGTCAATGAGACCTTCCTGGGTCATGTTACTGCAAATTGCACTTTCTGTGATTCTGTCAAGGAACTGCTCCCAGTAGATCACTGGTTATTAATACTATTCTTTTACCCTTAATTGAAAATATGCAATTCAGCTCAATTGAGTCCAAACAATTTTATAATTTATAATATAGTTTAAAACATATTCCACATTATTAAACTACTCAGATATTGTTTGAAACAACTAGTCATCTATGAAACTAGAAGTTCTACTTCATATAACTATGGAAACCAGACTCTATTCAGTCTTAAGTAACCTAAATAGCATCAGTCATATGACAGTTTATTATTTTCTTCCCTACTATACTATTTAAGGGAAAGATGGATAGGTGGAGAAAACACTAACTGCAGGTGGGTAATAAGTGTGAAGGAAAAAAAATACTGGGATGATTTCAAAAAATTTGGAAGTAAATAAGAAGGTGAATGTTCCACTTCTGAAAGCATAGGATTATGCAGGAATTTTGTGTGTTCTATTTTGTAATATTATTATTTTAAATAAAAAGACATGAAAAATAAAGGAAGATATTAAAATCAACAAGTTCTCATATGAAGTGACTTTATATGAGAATTGGTGTTGCTCAGCAGTCCCTTTCTTTAGCTCCCTTCTGTGAGAATTCTACAGAATCTTAGCCCATGCTAAAGGCAACAGATCAAGGTGAGTATATTTATCACATGATTTTCATCCTTTTCCATACAGTTGGCTGGCTGATACCAAGAGTCAGTTCACACTGTGTGGTGGATCTCTGATATGACTCTTTGGCACCAGAATTCATATTTGATTCTCTGAAAACAAGAGAAGCCAAAGGAAAGAGACACAAGAGCAAGAGAAGGGAGGAAAAAAAAAAAAAAGACAAGCATCAGTGATAGAGGAAAGAGTGCACAATACATCTGAGATGATCAGGCTGGTTTTAGGGCAATTAGTTCTCAACTCCAGTCTCCAGAGTTCTAACCACCCTTAAATTTGTACATCTGAGGAAAGGCAGTAACTACCTCCCCACCCCTCAGCCACAAGAAACTAAAACTATTCAGGCTGTTCCCAGAAAAACTCTGACTAAAATATGTCAGTATAGACTATTCACTTATGTGATCCAATTAGTATATATATGCCCACTTCAAATAACACCTTTAAAATACAAATTACAGTGAAAGTTCAGAGGAAAGACTATTTCTGTACAAATAAATTTATTGCAAAAGATTAATGTATCTTTTACATTTACCCCTAAATTGACTCACAACATACTTACTGGTTTTTACCTTTAGGGATATTAGACTTGAAATAATTGACCAATGACTTTCTGAATGAGGCCAGCAGATCCTTTCCAGAATTATACCTAACATATACGGTAAATGGTTTAATCATTAATCATGTAAGTATTTATGGTAAAATGACACATACTCAGATTTGGGGCATTTCTTTATGTGAAACATCATCAGCGACAAATAACATTGCATCTCTCTTTCATTAAGGGTTATAGGATGTGTAAGAAGGAAACTGCAGGGGAGTAAAGCTGACTTTTTTTGTATGAAACTTTTAATCTTTGAAAGTGTCTAGCAAGCCACCATACAGTATCCCTTTTTTCTCCCATCAATATACTAACATAGATCTTTACAAGTGTTAGAAGCAATATCTAACAGTTCAAACAGGTCAGTGAACATATTTATTCTTCCCAAATAAATGATAGTAAAGATTTTGTCAACGAAAAAAGAGAAGGTGCACATGAGATGTGGGTAGGGTCAGCAGAAAGGTGAAATGTACAAATGACTCCAAATAGATCAAAAGATCTTGCTTGCTCCAAATGGCATTCCCCTCAGTATGCTTGGACTGGAATGAAGAGTCATTTGAACATAATTGGTGGAACAGAGTGAGAGAGAATTTCACAAAGAGATCTTCATAAATACCCAGCTCAGCTCCAAAGAGAGTTGAAGAATGGAGGGTAGTTTGTTAAGAAGTTTAGGATATTTGGGCTGAATTAGTGAGATAAAGCATGACCAAATCACCTAACCTCTTGACCTTTAAAAAGGAAGGGTTAGCTTGGAAATTTTATATATCTTGACCTTGAAGAATTAAATACTTAAAACAATCTGTTTAGGTTATAGTTCTCAGAGTAGTGAATAACATTCTATGATTTGGGGTAACTTTCAACACAGGAGTGGTTTTATCATAGCTAAGCCATCACTGTGCTGAACTATATCTTCTGAAGTGTTTTTCATAGAATGAATTACAAAATAACTTAAAAACAATAAATTCAGTACTTTAAGGGTCCAAACCTCTTTCTTTGCCTCATTGGAATGGAAAAACTGAAAACTTTTAAGATAAAATGGGTATTTATAGCGTTACAAGACTTGGCAGACTAAAAATACTGAAAAAAATGATTTCATGTTAAAATACTAAATTATCTATTACCTTATTTTGAGATACTTTGATTACTGTATCTCTGATACAGGACTATAATATTCATGCCTGTTATAGACAGAGGAGAGGGAAGGAAGGAAGTGGAGGAGGTAGAAAGGAAAGAAAGAAGTTAGTTCTTCTGGTAAAATGGTGAAAAATTAATCTTCTGGAAACAATAAACAAGATGAGTCCATTCTCATTTGACTCAGTTCACATTAAAATTAAGCTTAGGGACTTAGAGGAATAGATATAAAATACTATAAGGATTATGGTAAGTGGTTAAGTAAAAAGATTCTACATTTAACTGATTTTGCACATATATAAACTATCTCAGGTATTTCCACTGTAAATTATATGTCACTTGATGGCATGAGGCAAAGATGATTTTTATATATTAATCTGTGCACTGAAACTTTATTGAAATCATTTATTACTTGTAATAGTTTTCTGATATCATCTTTAGGCATTTTTATATGTAGTATTATGTCATCTGCAGACAGAATAAACTATCACTATTAATTCAATATGATTGAGAACATACAGTGGACAATATTTGTGTCAGTCATGGTTGATTATTATTTTATGTATATGTTTAAGGATACCTGCTCAGCAAAATGGCTCTTGGGGGCCTTTCTCAGTATATTTCTCTAATATTATTAATATAAACAGTTTCGTCAAAGACAAAATAATCACAGCAGTTTTGACTTCTTTGTCCATCTTTTTTTGTCTCTCCATTCTCTCCTACTCCCCTGACATTCCCTCAACTCGTGATAAGTGACCTATATAAGCTACTTTGAAACCTCTACATTTTTGCAGTTATGTTTACCCTCACTGTCAATTACAGTGTTTGAAAGCACTAGGGAAAAGAAGGTCCACACAATTATTATCAAGTAATGTAGTAGGGAGTGATGTATTTCTATGGTTTTTTTTTTCCTGTTTTTTCTTTTTTTAAAATTTACTGTAAAATTTTATGTATGTATTTATTTATGTATCTGTTTATTTATTTGTTTATTTTTGTTGGCTGCTTGTAGTTTATTTTCCTCTTGTTGCAAGGCAACAATTATGGTGTCAGGAAAATTCACCTGTGGCTTGGTTAATAAAGAGCGGGGTTCTGTCAGCTTCCTTTTTGATGTTTTGCTGTTTTGATATAAAAGAACCCAGGCTTTATTTTATTTTTTCTTAGACATTTGTGTTCATTCTTTAGTCTTATGTTTAAAAAAAAAAAAGGAGAAAAATTGAAGGAAAAAATTGAAGCTTATTGCAGAATCTCTAACCAGAGTGTGTATTTGGGACTTGTATGACAGTTATTAGATAAGCTGTTGCTCATTCAGTTACATTAACTGCAAGTATTGTGATCTTGCTTAAAGGTATCCAAGAGGCTAACATTAGTATCTTCAGCATACATATTTGGTGAGAATATTAATTGAAACAATAATGACCATTGAAAAAAATTTATTTCCTAGAAGCAATTTGCATTACAGCCCCTAGAAACTGGAGTCTGGTATAAACATTTCATGATTTGAACCTAGAGCCATATTAACCTGGGTTCTGAATTTGTTAAAGAAAAAATGATACTTTCCTAGTTTAATACAGTTAAGTTTTGATCTAATTCCCACCCTCACCTACCTGCCCATCAATATGAAGAAGCCAATGCAAATGATATGTAAGATGAGGGTTTATCAGGGTAATGTCTGTTACAGCCAGAAGATGGTGTCTTCTTAGAATTTATTCAATGTTCAAATATTGAATATTTGAGTTATTCAATTCAGAATAGTATCACACTAATTGTGTTCACATATTTTAACTTCCTTCATGTACAGTTTTTTAAAATGCAAGTGCATTTTCATAATTACAGTTAATATTCAATATATATTCCAATTAATGTTTTAAATTCCTTCATAACATGTTCAGTGAACTGGTTTTATATATATATATATATATATGTATATTTGTATTTTATTCTCAATAATAGTTATAATCTAATATAACATCACCCAAAGGAGTCATTACATTTTTCTTTGTCTTCTTGTCACCTTAAGATGACATCAGATTTTACCAGTCACTTAAAGTTTAAAGTAATGTGTTTATTTCTGGAAAAATATTTTCAATTAAAATTAATTAGAATTGTGCTCATTAGCCTCTCTTTGTTCCTTCAGATTCACTCTCTATTTTCCACAAGGGACTCTTGCTTCTGCCTTCTGGTTGGGCTTAGCTACAAGGAGTGCTAGCTGGAGACAGGAGGGAAGAATCAGAATGAAGTCAGGTATTTGTTTCTCTAACTTCCTCCTATTGGTGCCCATTGGCTTCTGCTTCTTCTCAAGACCAAGTTTATAGCTGCATTCATGCCATCCTGTCTGATCAGTTGTGTCCTTCTGGGTTGTGGGACAGCTCCCACCTTCCACCTTTAAGCCTGACGGGGCTAATGGACCACCACTCCACTTATTAATCCCTGTAGTTCCCTAGCAATATTCCTTTTGTTGTCCCTACATCCTTCCCAGAGCTTTGCAATAGATCCTTTATTAAATTCTTTTCAAATAACCAAATTGAAATGTACCATTTGTTTTGGCCTCTGTGCTGACTGATCAAGTATCAATAAACAGTAGCTCCTTATTCCAAGTTAAGTCAAGTCAAATATATTTGTATTAAATGCTTATTTGAAAAAAATTTTTAAATTGCATTTATTATTAGTATCATATAAAAAGTCACTAAGCAACGTGAAAGAATTCCCAGTGGCCAAGGTCGGAACAATTTGAGCAGCAAAATAAATAATAATAGTACTAGATTAAAGCCCCCAAATTAAAATAAATATCCTTGAGTTCATACTGATACAAATAAACTGGGGAGGAGGGATAACTCTTCTGTATAGAAGAATTCCAATTTTAAAATGTAAGGAATAAGGGAAATAGGAAATCACCATCAGAATATCACAGTAATAATTGCTGCAGGCAAGATACACTGATGATGCTAAAGTTAATGGGCAAAAATTTAAGGAGAAACCGGGTATTTGTATGCTTTTAAAGGGTCTCCCCTAAATAACTGTTATTTTTATAGTTCTTTAACGAAGCAAAAAGTAGTGTCTTTAAGGTAGAGAAATCTAGGAGACACCATCTTAAGTATGTAATCTAGGTTAGCATCAATAATAAGACATACTGACATGGTGTACCCCCTATATGAATCACTGACAGGGCCATATCACCCCTGTGAAATTCTTCCCAGTAACATAGAACCTCCACCTAATCATGAGAAAACATTAGAGAAATGCAAATTGAAAGACATTCTATAAAATAACTGGCCACTACTCCTCAAAAATCTCAAAGTCATAAAACAAAAATAGAAGGACTGAGGAATTGTCACATACTCGAAGGCCACTAAGGAGATGTGACAACTAAATGCAATGTAGGATTTGGGATTAATCCCAGAACATAAAAAGAACATTGGTGGGAAAAAACCGATGAGATCTGAATAAGGTCTGTAGTTTAATTAGAAGTATTGTACCAAATATTAGTTTTTAGTTTTGGTAATTGTACTGTAAGTTATTTAAGATGTTAACACTAGGAAGAAGTAAGGTGGAAGGTATGTAGAATTATCTAGTAATTTTGCAACTCTTTGTAGTGAAAAGTCTTCTTAAGGGTATTTTTTAACTTATATTTTCAAAAAGTTTTCAAAGACTTATGTTTGACTTATTTTTAAAAATGACTGTAAAGTCATAAAATTAAAGACATTTTAGAACCCTGAGAACAAGTATCATAAAATTAAAAAAAAAAAAACAATATAAGGATTGATTAAAAAAATTTACCTATTGGAAACTTGAACATTATGACATGAGTTTTCTATAGTTTTCATGTGAGTGAAAGCAAAATTAAACTTTGTAACATTTTTTTAAAAAGTCCCTAAAATTATTTAGTAACTTAACACCCTATTAAATTCAAACATTGTACCTAGAATTTGCAAGTCTTCCTCAGACTGACTGAAGTGTCAAACCTATGATCCAGCTGTATATCACATATGGAACCAAGCTGTATCTGTGATATAAATTTAATAAATTCCTGTGTGTGTGTATGTGTGTGGTGTGTGAAATCAGTATGAAGGGGATCCAGTAAATGTCTTGTGGAAAAACCTTTCTTCATATTATTATGATTTTTTTCCTAATCCCTAAGATGTGAAGAATCAGAGTGGACTTGGGTTTGGAGAGAAAGAATAACAAAAGAAATTTACAGCATTGATAACAAATCAGGAACTAAAGAAACTAAAATAAATGGGTAAAGGAAAAAAAGGCCCAAGTGGAGCCTGATCTTTTGGGGACACTTGGAAATAAAAGGCATACTTGAAAGAGGAATGACACTAATATTATTATATTTTTATGCCTATATTGATTGAGCCCTCACTATGTGCAGATGACTTTGAGCATGATGGTCCTTATTCTTATTTTACATTTGAGGAAAGTTAAATAAACTCTCAGGATTCTCATGTGGAGCATGGGATTTTTAAACTTCATTCTCTCTGATCCCACTCCTTAGTAAGGTGTCCAAATTCAGGCTGTTCTTTAAACAAAAATGCAACAGTGCAGGTAGGAAAGAACTTGTCTGCAAAGAGTTAAATATGTGGTCAGCCCATCTTTCATGGTGTGCATAGTGAGTCAAGATCATAAGGCAAAACAAGGGATGAAAGTTATGTTAATATACTAAAGAGTCCCATAAAAAAAGGAGCTGGAGAATCTTAGGTGTCAGTTCCTAGAGTTCATGGAGGGTCTTAAAGCCTCTTTCATGGGAAGGTAGTATGGGAAGGATTTAATCATCAGGCTCATGATTAGAACATACCCCAGATTCTCCTCCTGCTTGTGTAACCATTTATTTTTGACAGCTGGGTTGTTATTTATTTCCATAAAGAACTCATTTTGATTCAGTGAATACAAGTGAATTATGCTTTTCCTTAATAAAAATATGTCTAGAACCTTTTTAGCGTCTGATATTTGTTAAGACCTGTAGGCTTACTTTAAATCAGCTGCTAGGAAAACAACATAAATATAATTCTGTGGTTAGATATTTTTTCTCACATTGTACTTATGACTATAAACTTCCTCTGCAAAGCCTGACATTAAAGCCATTTTACTTGCTGGATGGTCGTAAAGAAAATCTTGAAAAATAAAAGCAAAAACAAACCCAAACTAAACAGTATTGGTAAAAATATGTGTATATTTTATTTAAGGATTTATTTTTCATTAAGAAAAAATTTCAAGATGAAGTGTGAGTACTTAAAAATACTTTGAGGAATATAAATTTATAAAAGTTCTTTTGAAAATGTTTTTCAAAGTCAATCAAAGAATGCAGTAATCATTGTGGATATTCACTGAGTAGTGTTTACTTTAATAATTCAAAACTGTTAGTCATTCCAAGACATACTTCCCTTGCTACTTGTGTTTCTAACTTTATTTTTGAGCCAATAATTGAACAGATCAAAGATATATACTCAGTCTCTCCTGATTGTCTGGTATCAAAGCAACTTCCTTTCCTCTTTTTCCTTTTCTTTCTTCCAAACTTCTTTGCTATTTTGTCATCAGATGTCTTGTCATTTTGCAAAATCTAGTCATTGAGAGTCCATTCTTTTGACTATTTATGTCTCCAAAATGTTTTGGCCATCTATATGGCTGTCTAAGTTACATTGTAATGATTACGTGTTGTTTGGAAAGGATATGTGAAATATTCAACTTGAATAAATATAAGAATAGTCAATAGGAATCACAGTTTTCAGTTTCTTTTCTGTGGTTATCCTAAGGAAAAATTCACTCATGTTTCTCTTAGTTCTAACTTTTTTGATTACTGAGTTTAGCATTAATGTTAAAGCTCTGCTGTTTAATATTTATTTCATTTTGGGGGTGTTCATACATTCTAAACTAATGCCAAAGGTGATATCTTTATCCCTTAAAGTCCCAGATTTGAAAATTAATGATACGGCTTTTACAAAAACAATATAATCTGAACTTTTTGCCCTTTCCTAATTATATATATAATTATGTAGACATGCACGCACATATATTTATACTAACAATGACACTGGGTATCTTTAAAAGAAGTAAGAATAAAAAATGATTAATTAAAAGGGTGTAGATTTAAAAAAGGAAATTTTTACTGGTGATAAATGCTTTGCCTGTATTTTAGGATTTATTTCTTTCAGGAATTTTAGGGACATCATTCCCTATAATTTTAGGAAATGAAACCCACCTTTCCAAAAGGAAAATATATCCTCTGTAGTAAAGGTCACCTATTTGGGCAGACATCAATAATCCCAACATTCAGGATACTGAGTGCTTTTCCCCCTGACAACAGGCTTGGGGAATATTACATATTGTTAATATGGCTGACTAATTCCTAATTAGGAATTCATTAGAAGCTCTACAATTGTAGAGTATAATGGATTTGCAGCCTGTTGAAAAAGGTCACAGTAAATGACCTCTGGCCCAAGACTTTCCCAAGCTGTACATCATTTAATACCATTTTAAAGAAAATGTTGGAAAATGTAATCATTTTGGTTCCCCTTGAGAAAGTGCACAAGGCCCTTTCTCGTACAAGATTATTATATTTAATTATATATTGATATTAAGAAGTGCATTATTGGCTTTTGATTTTCTTATAATAAATTCCCATCCTCTACATCTCTATTGGCTGTTCTCCCTCTTAGAAAATATTGGTTAAGGGAAGGTATGACTATGTCAGCTTGTGACATATGCATGTTAATTTGGAACATTAAGATAAACAAAAAGAAAATGACATTTTGGTGATTCCCATAGCAACTGTGGAATTGTACAACAAAGCATATTCAGTATTCTAAAAGGAACATTTTTACATTAACAGACGATACATTATTAAAACAAATGTTTTAATTATTGTCATTCTTAAAAAGCCAGCGGAGGAAATCTATTTCTTGGAATGAAATACAGAGTACAACTCTAAAAAAAAAAAAAATCATTTTATTTTAAAATTTAACAGTGGTGCACTTAACATTTCAAACCATATTAAACTCAGTCATATTTAAAACATAGAATGCAGTTTTCTCTCTCCTTTTTTTCCTTGTTTTCTATTTCTTTTAAGTTCATATTTATATAATTTAGAGTATGAAGTTCAATAGCAAAAATTTTTCAACTTAAAAGTTCCCCAGGATGTCCTGAAAATTTTCTGATGGATATGATGAGATCTTTTTTTTCTACTTGGGAAAAAGTGGAAAATGATAAATAGATAGTTTTATTTTAATTTTTTCAAGCTCTGTGTGGATTTGAGCCAAGAATTTCTATGAAAAGCAAAAAAGAAAAGAAATCTGTGGTTGCAAGAGCTGGGAAGTTCTGCTCTTTTCCAATCCTTTAACTTTAAAAATTATGAAATTTATATGCAGAATTAGAGAATTACATTACCAAAGCCTTTGTTTTAAATGCTTGTTTTTGTGTTTTGCTTTCAGAATAGAAGTTGGCTTTCATGTGTGGTAGATTCTTCCACACAATTAAGTTACAATTCTTTTTTAATTCATATATCAAAGACATATTGAATTACAGTTAGATGCTAGACTCTGATAGGACTGAGTGTAGTGAAATTATAAGCAAATGTTGTAATTGTTCTATTAATCTGGCACAAAGGACAAACATGCAGTAAAAATATATGTAATAATGAAAATTGGAGGTTGGGATGGGAAAAAACAGAGTGCTATGGGTGAGTATTAAGGAGAATATAGCAAGTCTACAGGCTCAGAAGAGCTTTCACCGATGAAGTGATGTTCAAGTTAAGGCCTAACATACTCTAGACTAATTTTATAAGATAATGTAAAAAGCATGGATGGGGAGAAAAAAAATTAGTGGTCCTACAGTCAATAAAAAGTCAGAGAATACATTGGTATTAGGTAGGTTGCAAACCTTTTCATTTTATGGCTTATTTGAAAGCTGATTTTGTTCAGTTCATTTCTGTACCTGTATCTATTTTGTGACCCTAGAAATGACGCAGTGATTTCTTTAAAGTGAGAAATAGTCAAGACAAGCAGATATAATATATATTTAGTCAGGAAAAAAAAAAAAAAACCTCACATGTTTTATGTGCTGTTATCCAGTATAAATAGAGAGGTAGAAGTTAAATTAGGTGTGTTTTTGTGAGGGTCTAATGGAAAATGGAAATAAACAGAAAAGAACTTTATGAAAGCCACAATTGTATGGTCTCATGATTGCTGAGGCTCAAAGAAATGAGTGAAAAAAGAGGTCTGGGCTGCCCAGCAATTGAATGCACAACCTTGTGAGAGGGTGAACAACTGTTACTACAGTGGTTGTACAAAAGCTAGATTTCTTTAGAGATTTAATAAAATTGAAAAGAGATAAGAAAGTCTCCCAGAATACAGGCTTCAACTGGACTGAGTTTTCCCTCTAGGTCACTGGGATCCACTGACAGGTAATGAGCTGGAGCAGGGCGAGGACCGTGAACCAGTCATATAGGATTAGATAGTTAAGCCTGGATAAAAGAAAATGCAGTTAATAAAGGACCAGAAATCAACCAGTTTGAGTGGGAAAATACTCAGCTAAGGAAAAGTTGCGGATTTGAATCCTGGTGCTTGCTGTATTAAGATATTGTTCCTAAATTGTTTAATCTGTGTTCACCTTATGTCCGCAGAGTGAAAAGTGCTTGGTGGACAAGGTCCACACCTCATAACTATTGAGCAGCTCCAGGTTTATTTGAATGGTAATGAACTGAGAGCAGACATTTAGAAAATATTCTTTCACCAATCCAGCACAATACAGTGATTAAGATGCTGGACTCATGGCCCTGAATTGACTGACATTTTATGATTCTAACTTGAGATTATGTAGGCACTGTCTCTGATAAGTAGTCACACTGGATGTTCGCCCAATGCAGTTGTTGACAGCATTTAAATGAAATGAATTATTCCAGAGCTATGGTCAAAACTATCTTACTCATCCTTTAGAGCTTATGTAAAATGTCACTTTCTCTGGGAAACTTTCTCAGACCAGGTCATGGCACTCTATTTTTTTTTTTTTAATCAGGTAGTCTTTGTCTTATGTAGAATTTAATTAAATATCATCAAATCACTAATTATTAAATTATTTATTCAAAGTCCCCATTCCTTACCAAAAAGCAAGCACTTCAAGGAGAAGAAACACGTTGGTCTCATTCACCAGTTTTTTTGCAGGCCCTATCATAATATTTTAAGTTCTTAATAAATACTTGTGATAATTAAAAATAGTAATTAATGTGGCTTGGTTTGGGAACCTGGGTTCTTTCTCATCTATGCTGTTAATCAAGTAATGGGACACTTTCCAAGCCACATAAGCACTTTGACACATTTTCTCTCTTTTGGATGTCACCATTTGTCGTGCTTTTCAAATGAGATAGTGAGTACTAACTTGAGCTCTAGTCATTATTTGTCTACTAACCAGTTTGGGGAGGTTGAGTAACCTTTATTACCTTCTTTTCTTTAAATCTGTGAAATGAAAATGTTGAAAAATTAGTGGTATAGTGTAGGGCACTTTTGACAGGCAAATCACGAGGCTGTTAACAGCTATAGTCAGAGTACTGATGTTTGACACTTCACCACTTACTGGTGTTTGATCTGGGCAAGTTGACCTCTTCAGGCTTCAGTTTCTTGGTCTGTCAAAGAGACTATTGTAAAAATTTTAAAAATCAAAGCACTTCAGGCATTTGAAATATTTCTGGGTATTAAATAAGTACTCAAATGTAGTACTTTGATCAAATCCTGGGTTTAGAAATTTCCCTTTAGATTTAATATGGTGAACATATAAGAGGGTACAATTTTTGAAGGTAGATGAGTTTCAAGTCTAGTTTAGTTATCTGGATGATAAATGAAACTGATATACATCAGAATAGTGGCAGAAAAGGTGGAGAGAAATGGAGGTAGTCAGGAGTTTCCCAGACCACATAATCAGCAGAAGATGCCATGTTATTAGAAATAAAGCATGAAGACAGAGAGAATCATGATATATGGGGTTTTGCTTGATCAACTGGATGGATGTTGGTGCCACTCACTGAGGTTAAAAGATAGCAGAAATAGATGAGTTCTGTTTGGATCTATTGAGTTAGAGCTGCCTGTATGACATCCAAAGAGAGCTATCCAGTAGAGTTTGATATATGGGTCTCAAATTAAAGCAAGAGATCTGGGATGAAGAATGAGCTGTAAATGAAAAATAAAATGAGATAATAGTGGAAGGAAGTATGAGGTCATGAGTGGGGAATAGTTAAAACTAAAGAGTCTTCAGTATGTTCATATGTAGATCAGGTGGCCAGGGATTAGAGATAGGTCCGAAGTAGAAGAACAATCAGGATTTCTAAGAACTAGGAATCCAAAGCACAGACCTAGGCAAAGATAATCAGAACTCAGCCATTAATATAAAGAAAGGTGCAAAGAAAAGGTACATATTATGTCTTTGGATATTTGGGGTGAAATTTAAGTTGTTCTTTCTGATAGTGTCTTAGTTTTCTATTGCTTCATAACAAATTACTACAAACTCAGTGGTTTAAACAATCCCCATTTATCATTTTACAGTGTAGTTATAGGTGTCAGATGCTTGTTTCCAACTGTTGACTACAAGCCAGGATCCACTTTGTCACTACAGGTTCCTTCATTCCTTCTCCCATGGCCCCCTAATCTTCCAGCCAGTGGTGGTACATCAACCCATGGTTCCTCTTCCCTCACACTCCCCCACCCACCGGCTTTCTCTTCTGTTGCTGCTTTTAAGGCTCATGGGATTACATTTAGCCTACCCAGATAATCCAGGATTATTTCTTTAATTTAAGGTCAGCTAATTAGCAACTGTAATTACAACTGTAGAGTCTCTGCTGTTTAAGGTAACACTGTCACAGATGTTGTATTTCATCATACAGTCCCAGAAACTAGGGCATGAAATATTCTTCAGGGACAAAATTCAACCTACCAGAAATAACTTTTTCCCCCTTTTGGAGTAGGAGGAAGAGTAAGGTGCTAACAGGGAGGGAGGAAGAGCTGAAATGACAAAAGATTGTAGGCAAGGGATAGTTTTTTCCGTAAGTAGTATTTGAACATGTTTATGTTATTGAAAACTACAAACTAAAATTCCCTTCTTACCCTCCTACCTATGGCTCCCAACATCACTTTTTTTCCAAAATTAAACAAAACTGATTTGGTGTATGAAATATTTATTTATTCAGAAATGTGTTTTTTAATTTTTTTCATAAATTATATAATCAAGAATATCTTGTTTTGCAATTTGCACTTACTTTTTTCTTAGTATCTCCTGTATACCACTTCATATCAATATATATTAATTATTCTCATGCTTTATACTACTCTATATGGATATAAATTTAAATGTTATATGAATATAAATAATTCTACATTTAACTATTGCCCCAATAAGGACATCTAGGCTTATTTTTCATTTCTTATTGCTAATGCTTTAATTAGTCTTCTTGTTTTTGTCTTTTAATGTACTTTTGCAAATATATTCTTAAAATATGCACCTAAAAGAAAAGTTTCTGAATAAAATGGTGTACATGTTTAATACTATTCCCTATATCCCTTCAAAAATTGGTACCAGTTTATAGTTGTACTAAGACTGTGAGACTTTATATTGCTATACATTGTGATGTCTGTAAGTCTGATAGATGGAAAACAGTATCTTGCTCATTTTTTATTTAAATATTTTATATGTAGTAACAATGTGAATATTTTAAAATCTTTTGCGGTTTTTTTCTGATGGGTTATCTGTTCCTTAAGAGTTTGTAGAAGATTGCTTCAATAGTTTTGCTTCCAATGCTTTCTGTTATTTATTTTGCAAATGTGTATGTCTGCTTATACCTCATAACCATTCTTTTAATTTGATATTTTCTCTTTCTGATGTTCACTTTTTATATAATGTTTAATAAGACTGTGTTTAATACAAAGTTATAACCAGATTATAGTATATTTTCTTCTTCTCTCTCTATATATGAAATCTCCATAATTAAATATCTGACTATAATTACGTAGATATATATGCACACATATACACGAAAATAAGGTACAGATGAAAGCAAATTGAATATTTATATATAATTATATATAATATAATGTTATTAATTATATATAATTCATTGTGCTTCCATCTATACTTTGTTATTATGTATATTTTCTGTATATTATATACAATTAATATTATATATTCTATATAATTATATATATAATTAATTATCTAATGTGTTCCCATTTATACTTTATTTTTGGAGTTTTTGAACTACGAGAGATAAAGATCTACTTTTATTATTTCATAAATATATCATTATTTCAACACCTCTTATTTCTCATTGTATTTTTCCCCCAATCATTTGAAATGCCATGTTTAATTATTCTGTTTCTTTAACTGCACAAATATATCAAGTCCTGATATACCTGCCATTACAGTGCCCCAGTATTTTAATTACTATAGCTAAAAAATGTTTTAGTGTCTGTAGAATATGTCCACATTTTTTAGTTTTTTCAAAAATTCTTCATTATTTTTATAAATAATTTCATATTAATTATGAAGTCACAGTATTTTGTTCCTTTAGAAATCTTGATGGAATTTTTATTGGTATTCCATTAAATCTATTGATTAATTTGAATAAACTTGGTGTAAGTATTATATTGAGTTTTTTCACCCATGAGCATATCATCTCAGTAAGACTTTTATTATGGACTTCAGAGAGTTTTAACCTTATTTCTATAAAGATCCTGCATTTATACACACACACACACACACACACACACACACACACACACACACATACATACACATATATAAACATAACTTATTGCCTTTTTCTATGATAGGCTAGTGTATCTACTGTGCAGGTGATTTGAGTAAAGTTTAAGGCAGCAGGTCAAACCTTTTGAATTTAATTACTTCTGATAGCTCTGAGTTTGACAGTCCACCATATTTAGCATTCCATCCTTAAAACCCGTGCTTCATGCTTAAATGTAACTGTGTGAGGGCAGAGACTTCTACCCCTAACACCTGACCCAAAAGTTCGTCACAGTACTCTGCTGAAGCCAGTTACCAAACAGTGACCTTTAACTAAACATTGTTGCTTGGTTGGTTGGTTTCTCTCTTTGAAAATATCCTTAATGATATGGACTTATATATGCTTTTACATACTTTATGTCGTTTTACTGAATTTGTGGTAGGTGGGAGAGAGTATGGTATTAAGTATACATCTTGAAAGGGAATTGGAATAGCGTAACAATGAGCAGCATTTCAACAATATCAAGCAATTAAGGTGAAAAGATAAGCTTAAATATTTGTATTAATTTAGAAGTATTTTTGCTTTATTATCTATAACATGATATGGAAATGTAGTTTTATTATCTGTCAAGCATTTTAAATTATGCTTAATATTCTCATGTTTCTAATTAATTTTTTCTTAAATGATATTTGAAATTCATTAAACTATTTAAGCGGTTCTGATTTGCAAATAGAGATCAGTATTTTCTGCCTTTATTAAAACTATTCATAGGAAGAGTTTGAACCACTATGTTAAGCAATATTCAGCTGGAAAAGTAAATTTAAAGTAAGTTAAAACTAAAGTGACATTTATTTAGAGATTGCATTAGCAGAAGTTATTATAATAAATTGTAATTTTTGAAATTCAGTTCATTTGAAAATGGTTATGTATTAATTTTAAATTATACAAAACTGTTAAACTTTCACTATTATATTCATGTTATATCTACATTATAATTAATAATTTTTACCTTTGTTTTTTCCTTATGAATTTTAATAGTTGTCCAACCATTCTTTTTGAAAACGAGACATATTTACCTTTCCCATCTGCAAAAGCTAACATGCAAACAAAAATCAACTTTATCTTTTGATAAACTAAATATTTTTTAATATTCTGTAATTATATTGGTTGATAGTGCCAGATTTTGAGATGGTTTTAAAACATACTTAAAAAATTATATGTATCCAGGAATAATATTAAATTAATAATTTATTTCCTTTTAAAGTGCATCATTTTTCTAATGTCTGAAGGATGTATGAACATTGTAATCAATGTGTACATTTAACTATACTTTCCTGAAAATATATTAAATAAACTATATGTCTTATACTTGATGCCATCTTAGAACTGAAATAAAAAGCATTATGCTGCATATCAGAAATTTACACAACATTGTAACTTGACTATACTACAATAAAAATATATATATATACAAAAAAAGCAGTGAAGTCAGACAATCATTTTTTAAAGTGTATATATCTAAATTACACATTACAAATAATTGTTAAGTTTTCTTCAGGCTTTCTAGGAACCAGAGTAAAAGAGGTGAGGTGATCTTTAGATAATTCTCATTATCAGACATGTTGTTTCAAAATATTTAAGGTTTTTCTCACTCTGATTTTTAAAATATTTCCTCCTGAGACTTAATGTAGGGAAAAAAACTATAGGGAGGGTCATATTGTGACATTTGCATATCCAGTACAATAATAAGTAGCCGCTCACTGCTGTGCTTTTCAACCAACCCAAGTGAGTCATGACAGGTAAAACAGTGTAGGGATTAAGAGTACTGATTAACTGGTTAATATAGCTCAGTCACTTACATCTCTGTGACTTTGGGCAAGTTTTAGAACCTCTTTTTGTTTCAGTCCTCATCTGCAAAAGGGTTCATGAAGTCCCAACTCAGAGGGTTGTTATCTTGATTGAATGGATTATAACATAAGAAAAGCACTTAGAACAATTCACATCATATAGAAGATCCAAGTCAATGTTTATTACTAAAATATAAATTTAGTAGTTGAAGAATTAGAATAGTATTCTCAAATAACAAAAAAATCCTACCTAAAGAACGTACCTTCAGTTTCCTTCCATATATGTAGTTGTGAGGAAAACAAAACGTAATTTATAGGCTATCAATAAGATTCCTAGAAGACACAACTACCTCTGTTTAATAACAAACCTTGATTGTCTACTTTAGGGATGGGAACTCTTGAGGATACTGACTAGATAGAGATAAATCCTAAAATACATCCAAACAGCTATTGTAAATTTTTTCTGAATTATGTGGGAGTCAGTTAGATAGCTAGCAAAGAGAAAATAGAATTTAATGCTAAAATGTATAGACGGCAACCCCCTCATCAATTTATATATCAGTAATTGATTTGTTATTGTATTTATCACTCAGAATAGCAGTACATGATTGTCTACTTGTTTCTTTTATTTTTCTTCACTAGAATATAAATTCCATTAAAAACTGCATCTATTTTGTTAAATATTGTATTTTGAGCTCTAGCATAGTGTCTTGCACAAAGTAGGTATTTAACAGTATTTTTAAAATGATTTCATGAGACTGGAGTCCATGAAGATTGCCAATGAGGTCATTGCAATTGTGATGTTGACTTGAGGTGTTTTAAAAGTAAGGATATCTAAGATTCAATTTTAAATAATTTCCATTAGTGAGTTAAAATATGATCCTTTTCCAGTTACACACACTTAGATGATCTTTGATGTTATTTTGGAGAATAAAAGGGGTTTTGTGGTGTTGAGCTAAGTGACCCAAAATGGGAGAACACATGCTTGGAGAATAGCATGAATTCTGCAGAAGCAATGATTTCGAGCAGGTGGTGTTTTTAACCAAAAAGTCTTTAGGATTTGAAAAAAAAAAAAACTTGGAAAATTGGACCTCTCACAGAACATTAGGAAATTTTAGCCAATGTGATTCTCACGCACAAGTGTAAGATGAAACCAGTTGTCATCTGTAAATAAAAGCGCATGTTGACAAGTCAAACTTCAAAATACTATTGAAAGATAAAATGATTCTAAAATACTGTAGACAAAATACTATAGGATAAAATATTATCCCATCACAAATATTCAAAGAAAAACTTCTGTTTTGAGGGCTGTTGAGAGCAGACAAGATATTTTCATTTCCAGTGAGAAATTAGAAGTTTGAAATGAACTCAATCAGTGGATATTTAATTCATCAAGAATAGTCATTTAGGCTCTATTCTAGGACTGAGACAAACTCCTCGTGGACCTCTGCCAGGGCATAGAGTAGATTTAATTTCCCAAGGTCTGTGCTAGGCTAAATGAGAAACCCTCACAGAGCAACTGGTGGCCATGTGTCATCAGAATGAATATCTGATTCTTAGAGGATACAGGAAGTCAACAGCCCAGGGTAACATGCTGGATATAAAGAAGAGGCTTTGGGTAGCGAAAAGTGCATGTGTCGGCAGATGATAAGATGATAAATAATGTAGCTGAGTGCACACATATCAAGGCTAGAAGTTCTCAAGAGAATTGGTAAGTAATGGAAGATTATGAGAAGCTGGTATCTTTGAAGTAGAGACTTCACCTTCTTTATTATGCCAGGTCATGGGGAGACAAAAATTCTGTAGAGAAAGAATGAATTGTGCTTGTCTTTGAAGACAGAATGTTACTGACAAACAGAGAGAAGTGAAGAGACCAAAATCAAGTTCCAAAAAATAACGACTAGTAAGTCTTAGGATTTGTTGTCAAACTCAGTTTCTGGTAGTGTATTGACTTCCTACAAGATAATGAAGAATATATACAAGGATATTTAATTTAAAAGAATAAACTATTAGTAATTGAGAAGTGGCTGTTTTGTATATTTTTTCAGGAATTAATAACATGATTTTTATGCTCATTCCATAAAATGCAGAAAGCTCATGGTTTCTAATAAAATTATATGTGAACTCTGTCTTAAAATAAGAATTTTTAGTTGAGTTTCTGTATTTAGGCTTACAAGAATATCCTGAGGAATCAACAGAACTTCCTTTTGTTCTTTGAAGTGTTTCTTTTTTGTTTGTTTTGTTTTTTGGGTTTCTGTTGTTTTTAGATACTTTGATTTTATTTCTTCTGACATTCAGTACTATTTGGATCATTGAAATAATAGACCCATATCTAGTGATAATACATTTCTGCAAGATTCAGGAAGCCAAACAGCAGTGTATTAACTAAATCACGTATTATGTTTGTAGCTTTTGTTTCTTCCTCATTGTGTTAACCAGAAGACTTTATCCCCTCTAGAACTGTAAATCAGAGAATCTTGGGCTACAGATAGGAGCATTGAGAATATCTTGGCTGTCCTATGCAGTAACTCAGTTCTGTGAAATTATATCCACTGGGATCTATGGGGTGCTTGAGACAGCTTTATTTCTTGAATTTATTACATTCCTTCACAGCTTCTCTTAAAGATTTCATAAACTCACAATGAAAAGTGGTCACTTAAAATCAGACTCCAGACGTAGCAGAGGTAATCAGGCTTGCCTTTTTCCATGCCCTACATGAATAGCAAGAGCATTTCCTAACGATAAAGGCACCTGTTGACCAGTGAGAGACAAGCCCCAGGTACTTCTGCCTTAAGATCATGCCTGGGGGGTTTTTCTGAGTCATTTAACAAGCCAACTCTGTCACAACAGAGCTTAATTTTTATAGAAGAACAGTTTTTGAATTTCAAAAGAACTCACAGGACATTTTCAAGCTCTTTATTGTTTGACCCATTTGCAGGTTGCTGAAGAAAATTTTACATTGTTTTAATGCAGAAACATTAGATGTGTTTTTATATTAGAAAACAGTGACTCACATTTTAATTCTTTTATAATTTTACTAATTATTCAGCTTTATGTCTTGGGGATCAAGATGTCTTTTTGTTTGTTTGTATTGTTTTTATTAACTTCATTTGATTTAAGACCCTGAATGAACTGGACTGAAAAGTTAAAAAAAATTACAAGTATATTATGTTTAGCAAGTTACAGTTTGCTCTAACAGTAAATGATAAGAAAAATAAACACTTGGGTACAATTACAAACTAACTTGGGTCCAATGAGTATTAACATATTAATATTTAAAATAACATATCTTCTAACCATCACTTAGTAGATTTCAAAAGTGTATTTATGATACTTTTATCAAACATTAATGTGGTAAACATTAGTACTAGGAAATCTTATAGTCATGATCATTAGTCCAAAATGGTGAACTAGGGTAATCCGAGCACCAGAAGATATTTTACCTTTTCAAAGAAAATTGAATTTTCAGATACTGTATGTGTTACTAGCTTAAGATAATTCTCTGCTTCAACATTAAGTCAGGTTACATTGCTTTGATGATATATCTTGAATGATTTAGATTTTTCCATCATTGTTGTGATTAATGATACCAACAACAAAAATAAAATGTTAAAAATCTGTGTGGAACAGTTAATGAGGTTGGTCATATCTACTCCGGTTTCAGATTTGAGAAGGTATGTGGGGCCTTTCAGGCATACGTATGTATCAACAGTAATCGTGGTTTTTAAAAGTGAAGTGAAGATTTTCTTTTCCAATTTATTTTTATTGCTTTTTTCAAATGACTGTCAAGTTTTTAGAGTAGAAATGTTTATTACATAGTTTTGACTTTATAATACTTTATAAATGGACCTATTAAGTAGTTGTTTTGGCTTGGTAAGGTGAAAAAATACTGAAATTCTGAGGGTGGTGTGAAACTAGAAAGTTTCAGAACCCCTTATATGTGGAAAGTCTTTGTATAAGTTTTGCAAACTTTATCATTTTTTTTAAAAATTAAGAAATTGAGATAAAAGGTATTAGCCGAGCTTTTAAAGAATTAGATTAGGGATGCTTCTTTCTAGTCCTGCTTTGCAATGAGTTTTTATAATATGTAGATATGACTTAGAAAAATATTTTGTTTTATTTCATTTGCTTTTGCTATTATTGTTTTATTTTTTTGTCTTCTTCTCACGCTTTAAATAGACTTTATTTTCAGAAGCAATAATACATTTGCAGCAAAAGTCAGTGGAAAATACAGAGTTCCCAAATATCCCCTACCCCCACCACTGGCACAGCCTCCCCTGCTATCAACATCCCATAATGGTAAATTTGTTGTTATTGATGAACCTACACTGACACATCATTATCATCCAAAGTGCATAGTTTACATTGAGGTTCACTCTTGTGTTGCATGTTCTCTGGTTTGACAACTACATAATGGCATGCATACAGCTTCATAGTATTGTACAGTTTTTTCACTATCCTAAAAATCCCCTGTGCTCTACTTATTATGAATAGGTCCCTCCCCACTAACAACAACACTGAACTCTTTCCTATCTCCATAGTTTTGCCTTTTCTAGAATGAATGTCATATAGTTGGGATCATATGGTATGTAGCCTTTTCAGATTGGCTTCTTTCATATAGTAATATGAATTTACATTTCCTCCGTATTTTTTTCCAAGGGTTGAGTATAGCTCATTTCTTTTTAGTGCTGAATAATATTCTATTGTCTGCATATACCACAGTTTATGTATCTATTCACCTACTACAGAGCATATTAATTGCTTTAAGTTTTGGCAATTATTAATAAAGCTGTTAAAAACATCTTTTTTTATATATGGACATAAGTTTTCAATTCATTTGGGTAAATACCAAGGAGCATGACTGCTGGATCTTATGGTATTAGTGTCCTTAGTCTCACAAGAAACTGCCAAACTGTTTTGCAAAGTGGCTATACCATTTTGCATTCCCACCACCAATAAATGAGAATTCCTGTTGCTCCAAAATCATCACCAGGATTTGGTGTTATCAGTATTTTGGATTTTGGCCATTCTAATAGTCATGTAGTGGTATCTCATTGTTTTAATTTGCGTCTCCCTAATACATGATGTGGAACATTTTTTCATATGCTTATTTGCCATCTCCATATCTTCTTTGCTGAAATAAATGTGTTTTCAGATCTTTTGCCAACTTTTGAATCAAGTTTTTTTTTCTTCCCTATTATTGAGTTTCAGGGATTCTTTGTATACTTTTGATAACATTCTTTAATCAGATATGTATTTTGCAAATATTTTCTCACCGTCTGTGGTTTATATTCTCATTCTATTGACAGTGTCTTTTGCAGAGCAGAAATTTTTAGTAAAGCCCACTTATCAATTTTTCATTTCATGGATTATGCCTTTAGTGTTGTATCTGAAAAGTCATTGCCTTGCCTAAGGTCACCTAGATTTTCTACTGTGTTGTCTTCTAGGGGTTTTATAGTTTTGCATTTGCATTTTAGTCTGTAATCTGTTTGTATTAATTTTTCTGAAAGGTGTGAGGTCTGTGTCTAGATGCATTATTTTGTGTGTGGGTATTCATTTGTTCTATCACCATTTATTTGTTGAACATACTATCTTTTCTTGTATTGTCTGTGCTTCTTTATCAAAGATCAATTGATTATATTTATTTGGGTTTTTCTTCTCGGCTCTCTATTCTTTTACAAATTGATTTGTCTATTCTTTTACAAATACCATACTATCTTGATTACTATAACGTTATTAAAAAGTCTTGAAGTCAGATACTGTCAATTGTTTGACTTCGTTTTTCTTCTGTAATGTATGTTGGCTATTCTGGGTCCTTTTTGCTTCTCCATATAAACAGTAACTTTGTGGACTTTTGATTAGAATTTTTTTTTTTTTTTTACTCTAAAGATCAAACTAGAAGAACTGACATCTTGATAATACTGAGTCTTCCTATCCATAAACATAGAATTTCTCCCCATTTGTTTACTTTTCCTTTGATATATTTTATCAAAGTTTTATAGTATCAGAGTTTTGTAGTTTTCCTTATGTAGATCTTGTATATATTTTGTCATATCTAAGTATTTCATATTGGAGTGCTAATGTAAATGATACTGTGCTTTTAATTTCTAGTTCACTTGTTCATTGCTGTTATATGGAAAAAATACTGACTTTTATATACCAACCTTGTATCCTGCAGTCTTGCTATAATTACTTCTTAGTTCAGGAGTATTTTTTTGTTGATTTTTTAAAACTATGTCCATAGACAATCATGTCACTTGCAAAAATAGTTTTATTTGTTTCTTCTCAATCTGTATGCTTTCTATTTTTTTCTTCCTATCCTGCTGCATTAGTTGAAACTCTTATATAATGTTCAAAAGGAATAGTAAGAGGGAAAATAATTGCCTTGTTCTGTTAGCAAGTGATTTTTAAAATAACATATTTCTGTTCTTTTTGTACTTTAGTAAAAATCGTATCTCACAAATTCAATTCATTTTAACATGAACCAAATATCAGTCTCCAGTTTAACAGATAATGTCATCCAGTCCTAAATGAGGTTACATGAATATTGGCTGGCTTATGCAAATAAGTTTACATGAATTTAGACTTCCATTACTCAAAGACAGAAAATTCCATTTAGCTAGAATTTTAAAGGCTTGTTTTTGGGCTTGAGGTTAGAACATCATGTGTTGACAATCTAGTAGCATTGTATGTGATATTGCTCAACTGGAAAACAAAAAATATTTTTTCAGATTTTTGTTTTGCTCTGATTAATTTTTTAAAATTTGCACATAATAGATAAAACTAACCCTATTTTTGGCACTAGAAAACAACACATACTGCTCAGTTTTAAGAAAGAAGAGTCAGATTCCTCTTATCCTTTTAATGCCTTTTTTCATTGTCACTGAAGTCTAAGTTACAGAAATATATGGTGTTTAGTTTTGTGTTTGATAACCTGCTAGGTTGAAAGCTTTAAAATACATGCTATGTGTACCAGCAATAATTTACTCCATCAAGATTTATTTGTGTTTTTCAGTATCCCGGAGATAACTACTTTTGGGAAAAGTCCTTGGGGTAGTCACTATTCTTCCCACTTCGTTAATTATATAGGAGGAATTTGAAATAGGATATAGTAGATTTTGGCTTTATTAAGTGGAAATTAAGTTATTTACAAATACGGTTAACAAACAGAACAAAATCACTAACCTTAGAGGAACAATAGAAATGCCATCTCACTATGGTAACATTAAATCCTGTTTTCTGGTAGTCACTCTTTTGATAGGAGGTGCTTTAGATGTCTGTTTGTTTATACTCAAAGTATATAGGACCTTGTTAGCAAGTGATTTTTAATATAAAGTATTTCTGTTCTATTTGTACTTAAGTAGAAATAAATCTCATCCAAATGTTGACAGAGCCTTTACCAATTTTTGACTATTGGTTCAGTTGGTGTAATTGTAATAAAATTTTCACTGAATAATCAAGGAAGAAAAGGGATCTATTTTACTGACCACTTACTCATGGAGTTTTTATTGCTTTGGCATAAATTACAAAAATAATTTTTTTCCAAATGTGAAATGACCTAGATCTCAACACTTCATTTAAATTGCAAAATGTTATATATATACAGAAAGATAGATTATTGTAAAAGGTGGAAAAAAATTGTGTACATATTGTCAAATGTTCCTCACTGAAAATTGAATCAAATTGCTTTCTTACCAGCAGTGTATGTAAGTGCTAATGTCTTAAAAATTTTGTATACTTCTTGTCCCAAATTTCACTTCTAGGAATATATCCTTGGGATGTGAGCATGGAAGTATTTGTTTTAGGATGGTCTTCACTGTATTTCATATAGTGATAAAAAATTGAAATTCGCTTAACTGTTCAAAAGTATAGCATTACTTAAATGAATTCTGAGACAACCATGAAATCTAATATTATGTAGCTAATCAAAATATTTCCAAGGCATTTTCTCTGTTTAATTTGACATAGAAGGTACTCAATCGATACTACTTGAATTAATAGAAAGTCAATATATTCTCCATTTGTGTTTTCATTTTTCTTTCTGCAAACCAAACTCAATGCTATTTGAGCAAGCTCAGGATCATTAAGGCAGAAGCTATAGAAGAGAAAAAAATATGAGTGATCTTTGTGTGACAGACAATTATAATTTACAGCCAAATAGTATGAAAACGTAACTGTCTTACCACAGCCTGTTGGCAGACATAGGTTTAGAACCCATTTATATATCCTTGTGATTTTACCGAACTAGTATCTCTTTTCAACTCCAAAATTAAGGAGAAAATAATCCTTTCAACTCTAGCAAAATGATGTACCACCCAAATTAGAGGCTGTACATACTAACAATGGTGTAATCCCTCTTGGCACTGAGCTGATGGGAAAGATTTTGCTTCGTCCATAATTTGTTTAGTATTCCTGAGCCCCTTGTTTTCCTTTCTCAATTGAAGGGAAGAAGATAATTCCTATTTTGCACATCTTTATTAATCAAGCAAAACTGGGAAACAGATGTGGGATTCTTTAGCAGTTATGGGGATAGACAGAAGGAGAGCCATAATTTTTAGGCTTGTCTCTTTAAATGATGCCCATGAGACATAGCACCAGATACAGAGCCACTGAGATGCAGATTCCAAATGGCAACCTTATATTTTAGAGGAAAAGTAAGTAAGTTATACTTTTTTGCTGATGTGCATTCATTATGAAATAATGTATGTACATGTTGCTGTTGGTTGTTGACTAGAAGCTAAAGGAATCTAACTTGCTTACAAATTCTTTCGATTTTCTGTTCCAACAGAGGGTGCAAGAAACATATACTTTATGTTTGAAATTGAAGAAGATCATCCTGTTAGATATTTTTAAGCAACTAGTATTATTCAAATATGGATCTAGAATTTGAAGGATCAGGACTAATTGGCCTCCAAAGAACATTTACGTATATGATACACTGATTCCTCAGTTATCACATTTTGTTTTGTTTTATAATAATAGTTTTAAACCAGTTACCTTATAAGAATACTTTTGGTTAACATAACAGCCTCAATCATCAATACTTAAACTTTCAAAGCTTGAACTATTTAATTTTATGGAGAACTTTGAAAAAATTTTATTATTCTCAATAAATACACTTAGGCTGATAAAACTGTATGAATAAATACTTCAATCATATCTCGTACTCAATGCAGCATATATTTTATATACTGTAGAGGACAAAAATCAAATAATATATTTTATTTAAGGTTTCTACTTTTATGGAATTTGGAATATTTTCTTTAAGCAAAATGATTAACCTCTTCTTTATTAATTGTAAATCCCTACTGTGAGTATATTATGTCTCAATCCTAAATCAAGATGTAAGTACTCATAAATTAACAAAATTTTAAACAATACTTTGGAAATTTGTATTAAAACTTTGGGTAATCTTAAATTTTATTTTTGAGTTGTAAGTACTTTAGATATTCTGGATACTAGACTAGGTCTTTTCAGATAGGTGATTTTGCAAATATTTTCTTTCATTCTGTGGATTATCTTCATTTTCTCACAAGTGTTATTTAAAGAACAAATATCTTAATTTTGATGAAGTACAATTTATCAATTTTTTTTCCTTTGGTTGCTTACAATATTGGTATTGTATGTAAGAATTCATTGCCTAATCCAAATTCATGAAGATTTACACTTAGATATTCTTCTAAAAGTTTTGTAATTTTGGTTATTCCATTTAGATCTTTGATCAATTTAAGTAAAATATTTAGTATCTGTGAGGTAGTTATAACCAACTTTATACTTTTGCATGTGGCTATCCAGTTATTCCAGCATCATTTGTTGAAATAACTATTCATTTCTCATTGAATGATCTTAGCCCATTTGTCAATTGACCATATATAAAAGACCAATAAATTGACCATATATATAAGAATTTATTTCTAGACTCTAAATTACATTCCATTAATTTGTATGTCTATTCTTATGATATTACAGGGTATTACCATGATTTTTTAGTAAATTATGAAATCAGAAAGTCTGCATTCTCCAACTTTGTAATTCTTTTTAAAGATTATTTTAGTTATTCTAGTTTTTTCTATTTCCATATGAATTTTGTGATCATTTTGTCAATTTTTTTACAAGAAACTCAGCTAGAATTTTGATAGATGTAGATCAATTTAGGGAATATTTTTTATCTTAACAGCATTACAGTTTGTAATTCATGAATATGGAATACCTTTTCTTTTATTTAGCTCTTCTTTAGTTTCTTTTAATGATGTTTTGTAGTTTTAAGTGTACATGACATACCTTTTCTGTTAAACCAATTCCAAAGTATTTTTGATGTTATTGTAAATAGAATTTTTGTTAAAAATTTTATCTTGTCATTCTTCATTGCTAGTGAATACGAATAAGATTGATTTTTGTATCTTCATTATGTACCCTACAACCTTGATGAACTTGTTTATTACCTCTAGTAACTTTGTGTGCATGTGTGTTTGTATTTAAGTTTTTGTGTTCTCAAAAGATTTTCTATATGCAAGATAACGTTGTCTGCAAATAGAAACATTTTTCCATCGATTTCAATCTGGGTAACTTTATTTTACTTGTCTAATTGCCAGAGCTAGAACCTCTAGTACACTGTTAAATAAAAGTAACAATTATGAACATCCTTGTCTTGCTCCTGATATTGGAGGAAATTTTTCAATCACTGCTTCTTTACACATTTAGTTGATTTCACCAGGAGACCATCTTGTCCGTGGCTTTTCTTTGTGATAAGTTTTTAGATTTCTAATTCAAGCTATCTACATGTTACCAGTCTATTCAGATCCTCTATTTTTATTGGATCATTTTGATAGTATGTGTTTTTGTAGAAATGTGTCCACTTCATCCAGGTTATCTAATTTATTGACCTACACTTATTTGTAGTATGCTCCTTCTGTATATACTTACAATTTATATATGATTCATATATATACTCATATAAATATATATATAATATATAACTTATGTAAAGTCACTAATAATGTCTTTCATTTCTAATTTTAGTAATTTAAATCTTTTCTCTTTTCTTGTTTAGTCTCCCTAATGGTTTGTCAATTTTGTTATTCTTTTTTTAGGAACCAATATTGTATTTGTTGAATTTCTCTATTGTTTTCTTAATCTCTGTTCAATTTATTTCTGATTTAATATTTCATTCCTTCTTACTGCATGCCTTTGGCTTTAGTTTGCACTTTTTTCCTAGGTTTCTCTCTCTTTTTTAAGATAGAAGATTGGGTTATTAACTCTAAATCTTTTTTTTATATCAGAATTTACACTTGCAAATTTTTCCATACACACTGCTTAGCTACATCCCATAACTTTTGATATACTTCCTGTATATTTTCATTTATCTGAAGTATTTTTCTTTCAGTTTCTCAAACTATATTATCTCAACGGATCTATCTGAAGTTCACTGATTCATCGTTCTGCCTGCTCAAGTTTGTTAAGCCCTTTAGTGACTTTTTTCATCACAGATATTTTACATCTCAACTCCGTAATGTCCACTTGTTTCTTTTTCATAATTTCAGTCTCTATATTCTGTTTGGTAATACATCATTCTCATAACTCTCCTTTACTTCTCTGACCACATTTAAAATAGCTGACTTAAAATGTTTGTCTGGTGAGTCTATCATCTGGGCTTTCTTAAGGATAGTTTTTTCCCCTCTTTGTGGGCCATACTATCTTGGTTTTTACATTTGTCTCTTAATTTGTTGTTAAAAACTGGACATTTTAAATGTGAAAAGATATCAGCTCTTGAAATTAGATTCTCTGACTTCCCCATAGTGTTTTTGTTTTTGATGTTTGCTATTGTTATTGATTATTTACTGTCTTTTCAGAACTAATTTTGCAAAATCTATATTTTTTATAGTATTTGACCACTGAAGTCTCTGATCACTTAGATTACTGGTCAGATAGTGACTGAGCAATGATTTCCTTAGAAATATGGAACCAAGATATCCTTCAGCCTTTGCAAAGGAGTCTGTGCACATGTTAAGATATGCCTTCAATATGAAGCCAGGGAGATTATTACTATACCTTTGTTTTCACTTACTGCTTGCATAAGAGCCTCAAGTGGCTGCCTAGTTTGTGACTGTCATCACAGTTGCAGGTTCTTTGTTTTCAAGACCCAGAGATTGAGAGAGGGATCTAAAATAAGACTAGTTAAAATGATGCAAAGGGATGCAGAATAGGGCTAGTTAAAAGAAAACAAAACTCACTGTTCTTACTGAATTTTAGTCTTTTTATTTTTTTAATAAATGCTCCTTGAGTTGCTTCAAGCCTTTAGCTAGCTTAGTGAATTCTGAAAAAAACAAACAAACAAAAAGATGTTGACCATTTTTGTCCTTTGCTTTAATGAAGAATACTTTTGGAAGTCCTTACTCTAACATTTTTATTGATGTCAGTATTCCTTTTATCTTTTATCATATTTATCAGGCTTACTTTTCTATTTCTCTCTCTTTTTTTAATCTATATAATGGAGATCCTAAGAGTAACATACTGGGTGCTTGTGAAAATGAATTGAGAACATACTTGGAAATTTGTGTTTATCTTCAGTAGACAATAAATGTAGCTCTCTTCATTTCTTTGTTTTGAAGTTTTATTTCTTTTTTATTACATATTTCTTACTGGCAGTATAGAAAACAGAAGTATATGATTGTTTTCTTATCAAGTAATTGACAAAGAAACCTGAATTAGAATGTGAGGTTTACAGTTGCTAGTATAGTCTATCATTTTTCTCCAAAGTCAGATATAAAAGTTAATATAGGTGTTCCTAGAATAATTAGTCTAACATTATATTAGACCCTTGTGGACTTAAATAGCCATAATATAACCTGCCTTATTATAATAAATGTAAGAATCTCAATAGTTACATATAATTTGTGGAAAAACTGACTCCTTCCAATGGAAGTTTTAAATTTTCCTTTCAGTCTCTTACATCACTACCCACAGATAATTATTGTTTTTCCTAGAAACCATGCATGTGTTTATCATGTAACCATGTCCCTGGGTAAATATCAAATACTAAATATGATGAAAAAAGATTTATATAAAGACTAGCTATGACTTCAGTCTCTGCCTATGGTGTATCTAACATGATACTGGCCTTGAGATCTTCTTTTAGAAAATTCATCTCCCAAAGAAAAGAATTCCCAGCAGAACACTGGTTTGGCCACTAAGAAGAAATAATTGATTTTCAAGGAAAACATCCCTCTGGATTCTTTTAAATTTTTTTTCTTTTCTAGTGCTTTAAACAGGTTTAAAACTCATGTTCATAACTTTAATGCTGGTGCATATTAACCTAGTATTCACTTCTCATTTATTCTTTATATGTTTGGCTCTATTATTTGATTTTAATTGGACAGGAAACTGTTTTACAAATGTGTATGTGTGTGTGTGTGTGTGTTAAATTTCCCTGTTTAATGATTGTTTTAACAAAAATCTACTCTATTTACCACCCTAGGTAAGCCAAATATGATTTGTGCTTCTTAAAATATAAAGGCTCATATGGTTAATGCAGTTTTGCTATTATCAAGGAAGAGGTCACCATTCACATTCAACATGTGAAACAAAAATTGAATTCACTTTGCTTCCAATGCTAAGAGATGGTGAACTATTAAGAAATAATTTATCTGAAACATCAAACCGATAATACCATATAGGGTTAGATGAATCAGGAGTTACAGAGACTACAGGACTTCAGAAGTGGCAGTTTGTATATTTGTTTGTGTGTGTATGTGTGTGTGTGTATGTGTGATTTGTTGACTCTTAACAATAGAACTGATTACTGCATTGTACCTATTACTGTGTGGCTGATTTTCAATACAGTATGACTTTGGTCATTAAGATTGGCTTTCAGAAGCTTGTGTTCTTATGGGAGATGGACATCAATCAATTCTGGTAGGTTGATAATCAGTTCTGGTGGTCATACATTCCTATGACCAAAGAACCATCAGTATTTTCCTTTCTTGAATTTGGAATATAAAAACAAATAGAGTTTAGAGTACAGAAACAGTTTAGATTCTCAGAGTCAATTAATAGAATCAGAAAATGGCCTGATTCTTTGTTTCAGCATTTATGGATTAGGAAATTGAGGTATAGCCAATTTTTAGAAGATTATAAATGTATTAATTAGAAGAAACCTTTAAAAAATCATTATCATCTCATTATCTGCTCAATATTCTGGACAATTTTTCACCTAGCTCTGTTCAGTCTGTTCTCTTTTTGAGGAACCACACTGACAGCAGGATGTATCCAGTATTGGTAGATCAGGTTCTCTGCTCAAAATATCTTCCCCTCCAATTATTTGCATGCCTCAGATTTTTAAAAAAAACTATGAAGGTTGGAGTCTACCATATCACAAATATTATCCATTTAAGTTGGTTAACTGTTACGTTGGCTTAGAGCATGGAGCATGGAGGAGAGAAGCAGGGCATTTCACTTTTGGAAAACCCGGGAAAGGGAATTTTTGAGAACTTTTTCTGTTAAGATATCTGTATGTTGTTATCTAAAATATGTTGGGGATATATATATATATATATATATATATATATATATATATATATATATATAATATGTTGGATTTTTATATATATAAAGTCAACATATATGTGTGGAAATAGCTAGAATGTTCTTAGACCTGAAATATGGTATAGTTTTATACAGTAAAGTCAGTCATTACCAACACATGCAGGCATCAACATTAATGTTTGTATACTGTAAGAATTACTTTTACAAGTACTTGTATTTAATTTATAGTTTATTGTTCCATAAAAATTATGGTAGATTAGTCTTTGGAATTGCAGACAACAGCCAAAACCTTATTTAAACTCAAATATACTTGAAGTGCTATTACAGTAATAGCATTATTTCGTTATTTCTAACTGCTATTTTAAAATGGTTTCCATTTGCAACTGCATTTTGAGTTACATATCAAGAAGCCAGAAGCATTGTGCAATACTTAGACTTTAATAAAAAGGAAAGCACTCCATATCAAAATTTGTGTAATACTGCTAAAGCAATAACTGGGAAAATGTGAAACCTTGAATACAATTGTCAGAAAACAAGAATGAGTGAAAACAACTACATGTGTTGGTTGGAGCATGAATTATGTATAACTCTCCTTTTTCCTTTGTGATGACCAGAGAGAGAGAAAAGCATCCAATAAGCTAAAAAACCATTTATAGCAAAGTTCAAATTTTCTTTTCCAAATTTCTATCCCAGTGGACCTCAACCCGTGTCACCTAAAGATGAGTGAAATGTTGATTTCTCAGCTCTAATCTCTGGAGATACGGAATCTGTTGGTTTAGTTTTGGTCTGTAAAACTGTATTTTAGCAAGCAATCTAGGTGATTTGGACATAAACTTTAAAAATTATATCTCTACTTATGTCACAATATGTATCTATTGACTGTCATTTCTGTGATGCTCTAAATAGGGAAAAATAGAAGTTAGGATAGTTGGTAAGATTTTTCATCACAAAGCAAAATACCTATTTTAATTTTTTCCTAAATTGAGTATATTTTAGCTAGAAACTGCTTATTATTGAATTTTTATGTATTTTTTGATTTCACAGGACTTAGGTGAAGCAGATTTAGTAGTTTTTTTTTCAGAATTAGTATACCATTTTGTACCTTATTTAGACAACCTGATGATGAAAAAGTATTAAGATAACAGACATTTTTACCAACCCCTTTTCCAACAGTTGTTAACATCAAAGATTAACAAAAGATCAATCCTGCCTTTGATCTACTATCTAAATTTCATTTAAATTCATATCTACTGATTCTCCAAGTAGTAGTTCTCAAAGTAAGAGGTACAATCATTTTGAATTGTTATCTCAGGGATAATGTTAGCAGAAAGAATGAACGTATCCCCATTAAATCAGAATACAAAGTGAATTTTCTATTTTGAATGTAGAAATCTTTTAGACATTTGTTGGGGGAAAAAAACACAAAGGTTTTGGGAAGATTTAATTTTATCTCTAAAGCCCAAAGAACAAATAATTGGGCTCAATTCTAAAGGGCTTTCATTCCATATAAACAACTAACATTATCAGCAGTTGAAAATTTTATCCTTAAAATGTCATTATACAATATAGCTCTAACTCTCAAGCTAGAGGCATGTAATTAAACATTAGTTCTAAAATTATTAATAGCTTACCATTTGTCTGGAAGCTCAAAATTCCTTTTATAAACCTCACTTCTGCAAGACACATCCGTACAACAATAACTAAAATTCTGTTTCTTGGAACATAAATGAAAATGTCTTCCTTGTGGTCCAGTTTTTGCTTGAAAACTTACAGAGCAATAGACTTTTGGAAGTATTCCTTTTGAAGGTATATAATGTTTAGGAGATTGTGAATTCTTAATAATACAAACTGAAGTTGGGGAAATTTTTTAAATGTACCTGATGAAATTGAACATTGTGTTTCAGAGCATGAATATTAAAGAAAGGTCTTGGTTTACTTTTCCATCTTGAAAAGACAGTTATAAGAGAGTTTGGCTGACTTGCTGAGACTCCAAAGTATGTATAGATTCACACAGAATCTTAACTTTCTACACTAACTCCTACCACTTTCCCAACCACCAAGTGCAAACTCAAGCTTCTATTTATCAGGCTTGGATTTATTCCTCTGTTTTCCAAATATTCTAAAATCAATTTGAGTTTTGACAATGAAGATTTACAGGTTTGATGAGATAACATTGACTCTTGGAAATCACTTTTTGAAATTCTTGGTGCACCATCCTTCAGCAGTTATAACCAGGATTTTCTCTTCAGTAGAATACTCAGACCCTATTAATAGCAAATGATCTCCAGTCAAAGATAATTTGATTGTAGTTACTAGACTCAAGCTAATGGTGTTTACTAATATGCTTGCTGCGAGTGATAAACCACAGGAAATAATGCTGACAGAAAGATATCAGCACAAATTATAAGAAACCAATGTACTATACAGCCCAGCCTTAGCTGCTTGTCTTTCTTCTTAATGGAGGAGGGGAACGCACTAATACACAGAGGGCCACAGTTGATCTTTGAACATATTACAGAGCTTTAGTTCACCACATATCATGAACATTATATCGGATAACGTTCATTGCCACTTCTTGAGGTGGATTAGTATTTACACATGAATTAACAATTAGAATTGGAGGGAGAGGAATTGAGTGTGAGACTAGCTTTCTGAGAATTTTTTAATAGATAAGCTTTGCTGCGCCTTTCTTAGCCATTCATACTGAACCATAACAAGCATGGCATCCAAAGTTCTCCTCCACTCCAGTTAGTTTTGGCCCTTTTTGGTCTGACTTATTTACAAAAAAAGGTTCAAATCGGCCTTATGCATTTTACATTGGTTATCATATCATAGAAAACTTGATACATATGCTGTCAACCATAGGGGAAATGGGCATTAATTTATCTGTAATTAGTTTCTAAAAACAAATAAATAAAAATAACTTCACAAACTGAAGTAATGTAAAAAATAAGTTAAAATCAGCTCACTTCCAAACATGAAAAATACTTTACAGATAGAAGCATTGGAATTTAATTTATTCCTCCATGTTTGGAATGGAAAATGCTTCTATGATTGTTAAGACTTCAGATTATGTTCGAGGCAGTAGAAATATACATAGTCATGCAGCAACATTAGATTTCTTTAGCCTCATCCTACCTAAAACTTGGTGCCTGGTTTCAGAGTAGTAATCTTTCCCGCAAAATTTGCTAGACTCATACACATGGGTTTAAAGTGTGGCTCTGCTAATCCATCATATGGCCTGGGGTGAATGCCATGTGGATGTTTTAAAACTCAGGCTCAGATACCATTTCCCCATGTTTTTCATGACAAATTAAGCCTAATATCACGTACCTTACAGCTTTACTGTCTTGATATATCTAATTTGTTAAGTGTTACGTTAAGTATCATGCCTAATACATAGAAGACACATATGCATGATAATTTCTCCAATATTTCTCTGTCCTCCCTTCTCTATTTAAATTTAACCTTCACAAATAGATCAGAATAGGTTCTTAAACTTGGTTTAATTGCATCTTTAAATTAAAATATTTTTCTGCTTTCCGTATTAGTCGGTGCCGCCTTTCTCCCAAATAGTATTTATCCATAAATTGCTGAATGGTTAACCTATATTCCTTGTCGCTTAAACAGTTACAGAATGCTATGTTAAAATAAAGTTTTCAACTCAGTAATATAAGAACAATCATATATTCAGAGAGGTTTTTATTTTCCTAAATCTTCAGATCATAAGAAGACTCTTAAATCTAGTTACAGGTGGATGGTAAAAATAACATATCAATATTTGCAATCAAAGTGTTTGTTTATATTAAATATATATAATATGAGGATTAATAAATAGCATATCATATATTGATACAAAATGTAATAACACTGGTATGAATGTTATAGTGCTTATGTTGAGAATATGATCAATAATTACATCGACTCAGTGTCTGTAATGGGTTAGGTGCTGTGCTAGATTCTCAAAATATCTTATGTGATTCTCACAACCATCCTATGAGTTAGGCATTAACATCAGTTTTAAAGATGAGAAACAAGTTTGAGGGAGTTTATTTGATTTATATTACAGTTTTAATAGGTGAAGAGTTCAGGGAGAAAAGGCTGGTTTGCCTAATTCCATTGGGCATGCTCATTCCACTGAGCCATATGGCCTTCCATTGATAGAAAGATCATGCTTTACTTAACTCTTTAAGGAAAAGGGGACTGTGTTTTACTAATGTTATATTCTCAGAAACTAGCATAATTTCAAGTGTATATGAGATGCATTCACTATCATTTTTTGGTTGTTTTTGTTAAATAAGTGAGTAACTGAATGCACCATTTAATCTCTTGCATTTAGCATAAAGTCTTGTCTTAAATGATCAATAACTATGCTCTGAAATTTTAATCATAATGAAAAAAATTTCTGGATTCAGAGCATCAGTTGTTAAGATATGGGTAGAAGTCATATGACAATACTCATGGGAAAGCCTATCAGCCAAATTCTGGTCCAGCCTCCTTCCTATTGCACACATGACCCTCCACCATCTATGTCAGATGGAAGTTTCAGGCAGAGCCAGGAAGCTCTGCTGACAAGGAGCATGCTACCTTCTTATGCAGAAGTAAAGGGTTTCCTCCTGTTTGTGATACATATGTCAATAATTAATAGTCATAATGTCTCCTCTGGACTTATGAAAAATTCCCATTTTCTTCTACTGAGAGTGTTATGCAATAATTATGTTTATGTTTTCCATTTATCATACATTTCATAATTATGTACCAATAAAAGCTTAAGTGCAGCTCACACTGAAATACTTCCCTCTCAATATCTGTCTTGGCATATTTTGCTTTTTTATAATATGATGTTTAGTAAAAATGTGCCAAAGGACCTAAATTAATTTGAGTAGAATTGATTGTAGGCAACCACCAACTTAGAAGCACAGCAAATGTTTCTACCATCCCTCCTTCTCAGTTTTGGAAGAGCATTACTTAGGGCAAACAGAATAAAAATTAACTGGGTCATATGCCATAAAATGGAGATTCTTTTTAAGCATGCCATTTTGTAGAACAGTCACTAGATTCTAAATCATCATGAAATAGATTTGAGGAATAATGAGAATATATGATTTTTTAAAAAGTATCCATGTTATGGAAAATTCACAAGACATGTGGCAAATTTATTTAAATGTTTCAAACTTTAATATTTAACTTTAACTTTTATTGAGTCATGTCTATATTGCAGAAGCTACTAAATGATAAAATTTTGAGCAGGGAGGGTGTAGCTCAGTAGTAGAGAAGTAGTAGTAGAGTGCATGCTTAGCATTCACCAGGTCCTGGGTTCAATCCCTAGTACCTCCATTAAAACAACAACAACAAAAAAACTTAGTCTGTCTTGGCAAACACATATAAATACATTACAAGAGTGTCTGGAAAGAGTTATAATGGTGTGTGCTATAGAGAGACTAAATTATCTGCCCTGTTTTTAAGGATTGGTATAAGCTTTTCTTCGTTTGTTTGATAGAATTCCCTGGTAAAGCCATCTGGTCCTGGACTTCTATTTGCAGGGAGGTTTTTTATTGCTGATTTTGTTTCATTTCTAGTGATTGGTCTGTTCAAATGACATATGTCTTCTTGATTCAATTTTGGTGGACTGTATGTTTCTAGAAACTTGTCCATTTCTTCTATGTTGTCAAATTTATTGTTTTATAGTTGTTCATAGTATTGTCTTATGATTTTTTGTATTTCTGTGGTGTTGGTTGTAATTTCTCCATTTCCATTTCTTATTTTGTTTGTGTCTTCTCTTTTTTCTCTCTATGAGCCTGGCCAGAGGTTTGTCCATTTGTTTATTACTCTTTCAAAAAACCAGCTCTTGGTTTGATTGATTTTTTCTATTTTTTTTAATCTCTATTTTATTTATTTTCTCCCTGATCTTTATTATTTCTTTCCTTCTGCTGACTTTGGGTTTTGTTTGTTCTTTTTCTAATTCTTTTAGGTGGTAGGTTGTTTATTTGAGATTGTTCTTGTATTTTTAAGAAGGCTGTATCACTGTGAACTTCCCTCTTAGGACTACTTATGCTGAATCCCATAGATTTTGTGTGATTGTGTTTTCATTGTCATTTGTTTCAAGGTGTTTCATAATTCCTTCTTTGATTTCATCATTGACACATTGTTTTTTTAGTGGCATGTTGTTTAGTCTCCATGCTGTCATTTTTTTCTTACTTGTTTTTCTGTGGTTGATTTCTAGTTTCATGGCATGTGGTCAGAGAAGATGCTTGAAATTTCTATCCTTTTAAGTTTGTTGAGGCTTCTTTTGTGCCTGAGTATATGGTCTATCCTAAAGAATGTTCCATGAGTAGTTGAAAAGAATGTATATTCTGTTTTGGGGGATGTAATGTCCTAAAAATATCAACGAAGTCCAACTATTCTGTTGTGTCATTTAGTATCTCTGTTGCCTTATTGCTTTTCTGTCTGGAAGACCTGTCCAATGATGTTAGTGGGGTGTTAAAGCCCCCTACTATTATTGTATTCCCATCAATTTCTCCCTTTATGTCTGTTAGGATTTGTTTTATATATTTAGGTACTCTTATATTGAGTGCATATATGTTAACGAGTGTAATATCTTCATCTTGTATTGCTCCTTTGGTCATTATATAGTGTCCTTCTTTATCTCTCTTTATGGCCTTTGCTTTAAAGTCTATTTTGTTTCATATGAGCATTGCTACTCCTGCTTTCTTGTCATTTACATTTGCATGAAATATCTTTTTCCATCCCTTGACTTTCAGTCTATGTGTATCCTTCACTCTGGGTCCCTTGTAGGCAGCATATTGTAGGCTTTTGTTTTACTATCTGCCACTCTATCTTTTGAGTGGAGCATTGAGTCCATTGACATAGTAATTATTGATCAATGGGTGTTTATTGCCATTTTGAACTTTGTTTTCCACTTGATTTGGTATTTCTTCTTTGTTCCTTTCTTTTCCTTTTGGTTTTTCTTTTGTGTTTTGATAATTTTCTTTTGTATTAGTTTGGTTTCTTTTTGTTTTTTTGCGACTCTGTTCTATGCTTTTGATTTGTGGTTATTGTTTTTCAAGTATGTTAACCCCTTACTATATCTGTTTGCTTTAGACTGGTAGTCATATAGGCTCAAACACATCATAAGAAGAATTAAGATGAGAAAAAAAAAAAAAAAACGAAGAGAAAGAGAAAAAAATACTATATTTTCTTGCTCCCCTCGCCCACTTTTTATGATTTTGATGTTACCCCCGCCCCTGCTTTTTTTTTTTTTTTTTTTAACATCTTCAAGTTTATTCTCTTGCAACTTATTGTAGTTATCGCATTTCCAGTTACGGTTTTGTTTTCTCGTTTCTATAGCTTTCTGCTTCTTTTCAATTTAGAGTAGACCTTTCAATATTTCTTTTAGTATAGATTTAGTATTGCTGAATTATTTTAGTTTTTGTTCATCTGTGAAATTCTTTATCTCTCCTTCTACTCTAAAGGATAGTCTTGCCAATACAGTATGCTAGGTTGCAGCTTTTTATCATTCATAACTTTGAATATATCTTGCCAGTCCCTTCTGGCCAGCAGTGTTTGTGTAGAGAAATCAGCTGAAAGCCTTATGGGGGTTCCCTTGTAACTAACTCTTTTTCTCTTACTGCCTTTAGAATCATTTCTTTATCTTTAACTTTGGCCATCTTAATTATGATATGTCTTGGTGTAAGTCTGTTTGGGTTCTTGTTTGGGACCCTCTGTGCTTCCTGTACTTGGATATGGTTCCTTATTTAGGTTTGGAAAGTTTTCAGTCATAATTTCTTCAGATACCTTTTCAATCCTCTTTTCTCTTTCTCCTCCTTCTGGGACCCCTATTATGTGTAGGTTGGCATGTTTGTATTATCCCATAGGTCCCTTATACTACTTTCACTGATTTTTTACTTGCTTTTCTGTCTGCTGTTCTGATTGGGTGACTTCTGTTATCCTGTCTTCTAATTCAGTTATTTTTTCTTCTGTATTATGTAGTCTGCTTTTCACTGCCTTTATCTCAGTTCTTTTCTCAGCCATTGAGTTTTCTATGTTTAATTGTCTCCTCTTTATAGTTTCTATTTCCTTTTCAAAGTATTCTCTGCCTCTGTTCATAATCTTTCTTCTTTCCTTTAGTGGTTTTTATCACCCCCTATTTGAAGTCATGATCTGGTAGACTGTTGAAGTCTATCTCATTGTTCGTTCTTTCAAGGACTTCTTTTTTTTTTTTTTTTTTCAGTTGGGAGTGATTCCTCTGATTCTTCATTTTTTACTTATGTTTCTCTGGCTCTATGGATTTAAGAGTATCAGTTATCTACTGTGGTCTTGAAGGGCTGTTTTATTTTTCATTTGTTTTTTTATTTAAAGTGAGAACATTCCTGTGTAGACTGTGTGAGTCTAATAGTTTTGTTGTGAGGGCTGGTTCTTAGTATGGATGGTTGCCTTCTTCTGTGTGTGTTGGCTCTTATCCCTTTGATTGTGAGTGTGGTTGGTGTTGTGGTGATCAGAGCCTTCCCTGATTGTTGTTGTGTGGGGCCTCCTTTTTTGTTCTGTGGTTATCACAGCTTGACAGGGGCTGGGTCTGCTCCCATGTTGCTGGAGTAGAGGCTTCTAGACCCATTTCTGAGCTGTGGTGTGTGGTAGGTGGGATTGGAGTGCTTCATCTCCAAGAAGAGTTCTTCAGGGCAAGAAGAGTCCCTGAGTGTACCTCCACAGGAGATGTCCACTGGGAAGTGCCCTCTGTGGTGTAGTCTGCCACTTGTTATGCGGGCTTAGAAAGTACTCTTTATTGATGCTGCCTTCATCCCCACCTTTGCTGTGGGAATGTTAGTTCCCCAGGTTCTGGGCCCCAGGAACCACCAATGCAGATCAGCCAGTGTCACACTAGGACCCGCTGTAGCAAGCTTGCAGACACACATCTGAATCTGTGGTGTGCCACAGGGTCAGTGCAGACCCCAGCCCTGCGTCAGCATATGGTATGGTATGGGGGCTTGTTGTAAATACCCATACTTACCCCCACCATGTGCCAGAACTCCTCTCACTGCCTGTCTGTCCCAGAGAAGCGGGTCCACATAGGGTCCAGAGAAAGCAAATCCATCCTCTCTGCTTGGGGCTGTAAATAAATCTCAGTCCCACCTGTGAAATTGCAGGGCCACTGGGTGTGGATTCAGCTTTCATCCCTGCCTCTGTGAGCAGGAATGGCTATACCAAGTCCCACTTCTCTTCTCACAAGAACACACCAACAGTGGAGCCAAGAGGAGATGGCAGCTATGGCGTGGCTTTGTTGCACAATCTCCCCCTCTACAACACCAGCAGTGGTGCATTTTTATGGGGGTCCCAGGCTGTTCTGTTCCGCACATCCCCCAGCCAGAGCTCACACCACCCTGTGTCCCCTGAGGCTGCCTCTGTGCAGTGGGCCTCAGCCCTCTGCCCGGGTTCCTCACTCACTTCCAGCAGCCAGTCCCGGCTTGTCCCTGCTGGCTCGAGTCTAGGGCTGGGGATCTCAGGGACCTTCCGTGCCAATTTCCCTTAGTTCTGTCTGCCAGCCAACTGCCACTTTCTCCTCTGAGCCTCAGAAACTTTGCTTCTGTCCCTGCTGACCTCCCGGCTGGAGAGGGGGCATCTGAGTGTGAGAGTGTCTTTTTCCTATGCTGCTCCCTCCCTGCAGGACCAGTCCTACATCATTTTCTTCTTTTTTCTTACGAGACTTTTTGAAAATCCTGTATTTCGAAGCTGAGAGACACTCTGCCAGAGTTCAGTAGGTGTTCTGTGTGATTCAGTGGGTTTGTAGATGTAATTCTTAGTGTATTTGTTGGAGAGGGCTAGCTGTGAATCTCTCCACTCTGCCATCTTGGCATTGGCACCTTCCTGCCCTGTTTATATGTAATCTTGAAATTTATTAATAATAAAATTATCAGCATTTAGATTATTCAGGAATTTAATGAAGTGTTCTGTGCTCAATCTTCATTTTTCCCTTTGCTTCATTTGTAGTCTCTGTTTTCTGTCTGCCATATATTTTCTCTTTCACATCTTCCATACCCATTACTTCTCCATCATTCTCTTTTTCCTAACTTCTTTTTTCTTTATTTTCTACTATATTTCTTACCTTCCTTTAACATGTTCGTTTTTGCTCTAACTTGTTTAATTTGCAAGAAAATCATTGTTTCTATAAAACTCCTATAGTTGTATAAAATGATAATCTTCATAGCATATAGAATAAAATAGAAAACAACTATGATTAAGGGACTTGCTAAGTATCAGATGCTATGCTGAAGACTTTACATATATTATTTAATTTCAGCTTTGCTTAGACAGAAGTAGAGATTATTGCTGTCTACGTTTTTCAGACGAGGACACTGAAGCATAAACTGCCACAGTAACACATCAGACTATGCTCTCAATCCTCGGGAGTGCCACTCACATAGACGAGGATATACCATAAAATGACTCTGGCCATTCTTCAGTTCTCCTTTCCAAGCAGAGATGATCATCAGCTGTAATGTATAAAACAGAGTGAAGTGTTTGGGAGCCATCTGTGAGACAGTTTGCCCAGATTCAGTTTGTAAGCTTCACCGCTTACATAATGTGAGCCAGAGGCATTGAGAAATCAAACAACTTGCCCTAGGTTCCTCATCTTTATGGTGGCGTCATAATAACAGCCATTCCATAGACTTGTTGAGGGTCTAATTAAAGAGTTTAATATAAGTTAAGCACTTACGACAATGTCTATCCCACAATAAACATTTTATAGTGATGTGCTAGTAGATGTTTAACAACTGGCTCTGGGGGCAGGATGGGGAGGGACCTTCATTTGTAGTGTTTGTTAGGTGTAAATAATACTACTATGACCAATTTCATACTCCAGCATGATATCACTAGATGTTTTGGAAGGAATTGCACTGTAGCATTTGGAGCACAAATTTCCACTATATGAATAGAATAGACATAAATGACCTCTATTATGGTCATTTATAATGTCTGTGCCCTAGAGTATAGACATTATTAAAATGTAGTAAAAATACTTTAGGAGGCAATGAATTTTGGAATTTTCTTACCTTTGTTTTTAATATAATTTAATTGTACATTTATATTATTTAATTTTTAAATAATGTCTGTGTTTAACAATCAGTTCACCAATGTCTAATTATATAATGATTGGCTTTTGCAAGTCTATACAGGCACACCTCATTTTATTGCACTTCGTTTATTGTGTTTTTTACAAATTGAAGGTTTGTGGCAAACCTGCATCAAGCAAGTGTATGAGTTCCATTTGCTCATTTTTTATCTCTGTGGCACATTTTGGTAATTCTTGTGATAATTCAAACTTTTTTTATTATTATATTTCTTACGGTTATCTGAGAACAGTGATCTGAGATAATTCATTGAAGGGTCAGGTGATTGCATTTTTTTAGCAATATTTTTCACTTATGGTATGTACATTATTTTTTAGACATAATGCTATCACACAGTTAATATATTACAGTATAGTGTAAACATAACATTTCTCTGCACAGAAAACTAAAAAATTTGTATGACTCACTGTCTTGCAATATTCACTTTATTGTGGTAGTCTGAAACCTAACCCGTGTTATCTCCCATGTATGCCTATACAGGTCACCTCCAACATACCACTGATACTATGTAAGTTTTCTTTAAAAAAATTAGATAAAAGAATAAACAAACTGAGGTGTACATTCAGAATGCTTCTCAATAAAGCACTCCTTATTACTAGTGGATTAAAATTTTCTGATAAGATGAAAAAGTGGTTTGCATTCTTGTCTATGGAGTTATCAGTTATGTAAGCTATTACCTTATGAGAGAAGATTAAAACATTATTAATAATGACAGAAATTTGGCAAATACCACATAGCTAGCTAGTAGGAGATCTACCTTTGAACCCAAATTTCTCTTATTTCAAGGGCTGTGATTTTTTTTTTTTTTTTAATTCCACACTGTCTCAACACATAAGAACGAGGACATGGATAATATACTTAGATGCAGGAGCTATGGCTGTTTTCTAAAATAGAAAATTAACTCTGGTACAGTTAACTGTAAAAGCCTAACATTCGTATTTGAAGTAAGCTATTGCCTTTCTAAGATCTGGAAAGCTAAAAGCACAATCTCAACTCTTCAGTGATTTTTAAAATAGAGGTAATTTAGGTTGATACATTGATTTTCAGAAAACATACTGAACTGTCTTGGAAAGTATTTGGCCAGTTAAAGAGGAGAAAAAAGCTAATGATCAATCTTTGTTTTCTTCCAAAGTTTAAAATAATTTAAAAGAATAAACAGCTTTCCACTTCAGAACCTATTGAATTCCCTTCCTTGCAGATAAATAGTAAAGTTTGTTCATCAACATCAACATATTCTTTCTTCCAGTGTCCCAAGGAGTTTGCAAGTTGGGTTTCCAAGGAAGCTAGCTCTGAAATGGAATTTAGTTTGCAGGAAGTTTATATTAAGGAATAACTTGGGATCAACACCTGTGGAAGGGAAGAGGGAGCAGGAATGGACAGGGGAAGAGGTCAGCATGTGATGCATTTGTAATAGCAGCTGTGGCCAACTTCTTGGCAATCTCCAGAACTAGACTGCCTCTTCAGGGTTGTCCCAAATGAGGCAAGATGTTCAGGCCTTTATATTTCCACATTGACCTTTTATGGTATGTATGACTTTGATCAAGGCAGCTCTCTACAGCGAAGATAATTACTGAAAGGGCTGAGAGCTGAAAGATGCCTGCTGGCAGACCTAGAAGCCTTTCCCTGGCTTATGACTGCCTTTCACAGCAAACGTGTTTTCTACTCTTTCTCAAACAGAACCCTTTCTCTACCCAGCTGTTCTTCCTTTCCTGTCCCCTAGCTTCTCCAATCTTTGTTTTCTACCTGACTTTTCTTCATCTCATTTTCTGACGAAATAGTAATCTCAAGACATATGCCTCATTTGTCTGGCCCATTTTGATTTCCAAACATCCCTGAAAAATCACATTTCATGTTTTCAAAGATAGTCTCAAGTAACTGCATTTTTTTCCCCCATGAAAAGGTATATAGCAATAAAATCTTAATTTGCGTTTTCTTATGAAAACTTCTATATGTATCAGATCAAAATAATAGAAAGAGGACTTTTAGGGCTATTTCATTGACTTTATCGTTGCACAATATGGCCTTTAAGTTCATATAATATTACCAATAAATGACTATTCACATTCAGGACTAAGCTGAATTTCACAACTATTGTCAGGTATGTTTTAATTATAAACCATTCTCAGGAAAAATAAGACATTGTTCTATGCCTCCTTTGTATACAGATAGCTCTTAGAACAATACTAGATTTATAGGAATTACTAAAACAGTCTTGTTAAGTTTGTGAAGTTTCTATTAGGATTATAAAGTGACATACAACTGAGATTCTGTACGTTCACATGAATGGATCCCAAGCAACGGAATCTCTAGAGGTGATTTTCTGATTCTTTTCTTAACAGTCAGTGCAAATCAGGAAAAATCACCTGCTAGGCCACCTTCTGACTATTTTAAAGAGAGTATTTTTCAAAGAAAGAGCGTCAAGATGCATTTCGTATATATTAGAGCAGAATCTTTTGAGAAGAAATAGACTTGTACTCTGGTGAATGCTGCGTCTAGTGACAGCATTTGCTCATAATACTAGCAAGGGATTAAATGTCACTTTCCCCTGGGAAGTGTCCTTGGTGTATTTTAATATGCAGCACATCCCTGACCAAGAAGGTTTTAGAAAGATAACAAAGCTCTGCAGTAAGCTGACTCTCCTGCCCTCTTTTAATACAGAACACATTCTGACAAAAGGTGAAGAAAAAAGGTGGAGTCCTTTCAGTTTGTTCAACTCTAGGGCTGGAAGTATCTAATACTTCCATTATTTTCCTGAAAACCTGGGATGTGGACAATTATGAAGTCATTCAATATAATGAAATTGTTCTGAAAGTGGCCTCTCTTCCTAAAATGGAATATGAAGGAAATATGAAATAACTATTTCTGATAGAAAATGTAATACGATTTAAAATAATTCTCTTTATGACATATTTTAAAAATAAGAATTCTCTACACTTTAAAATACTGTGTGATATTTTTCAGTCCATACGTTCTCTGTATGATTTATTTACTTGTTGTTTATCTTGTAACCAAAAAATCTTTAATATTCTTCATGAGGGTTGAAGTTGAGAAAATATACAACCTGAACTTTTGAATGATTCCAACTCCTTTACTGAAGTATTTAAAATTTCATTTTTGCTCACAACATTGTAGTAAGAACTGAAAGCCCTTTTCTTTGGGTTTTCTTGTCATATCTTAAAAATTTCAGATGTACCCAAGAGCTGGAAATTGACTATTTTATGAAAAAGAACAAAATAAAGTAAAATGAATAAAATTAAAATACTTCCCAAAGTCTAATGTTGCAATTTCAAATGTGATTTAATATGATAAACATGCATCTATATTGCAACACTTTTCTCCTCTCTGTAGAACTGTAAATTAGTATCTTTGAGAAATCTTGGTTGAGAAGAATGCATTTTTATTTAAATATATTATGCCTAATATATTTTGATAGTAATCTACATTCAAAAGGAATTGTTCTGTTGTAGAATAAATTGTAATTCAGATGATGAATTTTTGGATATCTTGTTTATATAGCACCTAAATTATGCATATTTTGCCAGTACAGTCCATCACATAGTGATATGTAGAAATAATGTTTCAATATAGAACAAAACAAAACAAAAAACCCATGTGTTCTGTCCAATTTGATTATACAAGGAACTTGTGTTCGTTAGGGGAACATTTTTCAGTATCAACTCAGTAGTTTACTATTTACTACTGAATTTGAAAGAAGATTTTATAGAAATTAAGAAATAAATATTTGTGTGTGCATGCATATATGTGTTCAACGCTAATTCAGTAGATGGTTGATTGAGTTTAAACTATACAAGCCAAATTTGGAGAAAGAAAGGATTATTAAAATGGAGAAAATATTTACTTTATCTTCATAAATGTAGGAAATGCATCTGAAGAATATGAAGAATAAGTAAGCCTAATTTGATTATGCGTTCTACCTTTTGAAGGAGAACTGCGAAGGTGTGTTAAAAAGGAAATGTCGATTCCATTTTTGTTGTTGATTAGGTGTTAGTCACAAATTAATGGTTTGAAAGATTCACTTCAGTCACTGGAATAAGTATATTCAATTGTAGAACTCTGTTTCTATCCTAGCTCAGAGGTTTTAGGAAACAAATATGGGAAACTGCGTAAGATATTATGGAAGTATTTAAGAGTTTTGACTTGTTTGAAGAAAGTGAAAGCAACCCAGAATTTTACAGGCATTTTCATCAACTATTCTGAGACCCAGAGTTTCCTATATTATATATTTGGTTATTAATCTATTGAGCCTTTGCCATGTGTTAATCACTGTTACTAGATACTGAACAGTTTGGCTACAAAAAGCAGACACTACCCTGCTTTAAAGGGAAATATATATTATCAAAAGGTGTTAAATAATTTGTGTAACTTCTAGAATACCCTAAAAGTCAGACTTGGAAGCTATTAAGTAAAACAAACAAACAAAAACCAGAAAACAATATATACCACAAGCAAGGAATTCTGGCAAGGAATTTAATGAGGCTGAACTGCAACTTAACCACTCTTAGAAAGGTTGGTGCACTACAAACACACTTCTGGTTATGGTGACTATTTCAGTATAGCATAGAAGCATGGAGCAGTATTTATGGAAAAATCGAAGTTTGATTAGATACAGATTTCATGTGCAAGTCATGTATATTTTGATATCAGACATTTGTGTACTGGATTCCTAAGGTTAGATGTATTACTGTTTCTTCAAATATAAATAGAAATAAACAGTATTTGACAAGTCTCCTGAATTCCAGAAATATACTTTAAAAATAGTAATTATTATTGTAATAGTGATAGTGGAAGCTACTATTTATTGATCACTTACTATGCATTATCAGTTCTTGGCTGATTTGTGGATCAGTAATTATTATTAGGTAAAAGTATAAAGTGAGAAAAGTGACTTGAGCTTAACATATATCATGTTTGATGAAATATACATCAGTTTATTTCAAATAGTTCTCACTTCAGTGCCAAATATTGGCTCTCACATTTTTTAGCTCTGAAATTAAGTGAATATTAATTATTGTACTGAGCTTCAGTTTTCACAGCTAATAATGGAAACAATACCTAACATATAGGAATTTATGATTTTATAAAATTTAACATAAGTGCGCAAAAAATTTAACGTGTTAGTAATGTTTATCATTAGTTATCATTAGTAGTATTCCAGAAGAAGAGCCAATGATTCTAACAGAAGAAAATCTCCAATATTAATCCAATAAAATGTAGATATGTTTCCCCATCTGAATTATGATGATGAAATTAATAGACATGTCTTTGTACTGATTTTTGAGGTAGTTTTTCTACCCAGAATAGTAGGAAAAGTACAAAATAAGTAACAGGCAATGCTGTGTAAACCTATGTAAGATAGAATGGTATGTATATATTTTAATAATAAAGGCATGATTGGGAAAACTGTAGGATTTAAATCACCTCGTGTTTTCTGAGTAACAATTGGAGTAAGCGAGATGGAAAGATGATCGTTAGTGTACACATAGATGAAATCTCTGAAGTTTAGGAGATATTAATTGACTTTGCCAATCAACAACTAATACATGAAAAAACTTTGGCTATGTAATTTAGCATCCAAACTCCTTACCTAACTGTGTTGGTCAAAGGTCCTAAGGATATGCTGTCAGGAATAAAGGTTGGACCCCCATTAGTGACATATTAAATGCACATCAGGTTTCAATATTAGCTTTGTCTTAAGTTGAAATCTTCCAGAATCAGACTGTGGAACAATGATGTAAATTTAAATAGTTTATTTGTGAAGTGTTCACAGGAAGAACCCAGAGGAAAATAGAGAAGTCAGGGAAATGAAGAAAGCCAGTAGAGTGTGTGTTAGCAGGCAGAATACCACTATGGACAATTGGAGCTCAATCCAGCTGGGGAACTCTGTAAGACAGTATGAAACACAGATCAGAGTTCCACCACCCAAGGGCTAAAGTGTATTTGCTGTAGTTTTGATGTAAGACTTGTTCTTTAGTTGATAAAAATTGAAAAACTTTTGATAAAAAATAAGATGTATTTCTAAAAATGTAGTTTGGATACTATTGAAATGACTGTAGTCAGCATAGGGTGTTCATACACTAGACTCTTAATGTTATTCAAATTAATAAGTTTGTGAGTGTTATCATCAAAAGGAATCTAGAAACCAGGCTGTCCTGTGAGTCAGCTGGTATTCTGTTGTGCTGAGGTTGGTGCTGAGCTTGGTTCTGGCTTCTGGATCTTCATTCAGCTATCGGCTCTGAGTTTTGATTCTGTCCCATCCTAAAACTTGTTACACCAAGTGTTCTAGAGGACACTGGGTTAAACTGGGAAGGTGTGAACTGGCTGGAATAGTGAGGAAGACAGTTGGAAGACTTCTACCATGATATCCTAAACAGGAATGTCCTCAAGCTGGACTATAACCTCAAGGAGGGTGTTGGAGCAATTGGTGGAGTGTAAGTGGGGTGTATGTGTGTGTGTGTGTATTTAATATTTATAAGCACTCCCTTTAATGTCTTAACTACACTGCTTCCTCTACCAAATCTCTCTGTGTTTGCTCAGACATCATATTCTCCAAGTAGTAATAGGCAAAAAGTAGGTAATCAGCTACAGGGTCCTTTGAGAATCTACAGTCAGACTGAGTTTGTTGTGCTGACCTTTAGGAGCTGCAGGACCTGAGAGGGCGACCCACTTCATGTCATTTCAGGCCCACAGCTGATACTGAGATCTTTGTGCCTATTACTTGAGGCATGGGTGAGCTTGACTCTTCCTGGGACCCTCAGTGTATGTTGCTGTTGGCAGGACCAAGGTCAAATCGGGCCAAACAGTACAAAACTCTTTCTGAGTCAGTACCTGAGACCATCATCAGCAAGTCAGCCACTTGGGTAGGAGCCTGCCTTCTTGAGTGTCTTCTCTAAGTGTTGCTCCTTGGTTTTGCACTGCACTGAGGTTTCACAATCTCCTACTTATGTCCTGAAGCTCCCACAATGCACTTTGTCTGTGGACGGATGACAACTTATCATTGTTGAGGGAGAATATGAGCAGGAAAGCAAAGGACTTCTTCTCGAGTCATCATGCTGACATCAGTCCTCTCACTTGGATTTCCTGATCATTTCTTTAACAGGCCAAGTACACTCCCAGCCCAAAGTCTTTAAATTTTCTTCCTTTTTCTTCTTCTTGAAACACTCCTCACAGATATTATGTAGCCTGCAAAGACTAAGATAATTATTTTTATCTGCCCCATATAATAAGATAATAGATATTTGTTATGTGCCACTTTAAAGTAGAAGTTGACTTTTTATCCAGTAGAAATGAAATGCAGGAATGAACTGAATCAATGAAGAAAGTAAAAATAAATGAATGAATAAATGAGTGAATAAGTGAACTAGTGAATCTCAGGTTTATATGGATAATGATGACATCTATCAATATGAATCCCAATTTAACTCTTTGGTATTGAGTTCTAAGTGAGCAAACTTGCCAATTTTAACACAGTGTGACGTTTTATCTCTTGCACATTTAAAAATAAGATGTTTGGACAAGTTGAATTTTCAGGCCCAGACATTGAGAATTTGCCAGAGGTCACAGAGCAGGTCAGGTGCAGAACTGAGACAAGGTCCAGGGTCTCTCCATATTTAGCCCATGTCTTTCTCAAATATATATCTGGGCATCACAAAAAATAAGCCATTTCAGCACTTTTCTTAGAAGTTGATGAAAGCTTTCAAGGCTGTTATTGCCAAAATGTTGTAGGCAATTGTCTTTTCAGTTAGTAAAAATTGATATTTTAAATAGAGGCTTAATTTTTAAATGTTTTCTTTGATGAGGTAAATGTATTTTCATGACTGAGTTCTAGTAAATGAGGGTGATATTTTTTGTCTTCTTTATAAATTGTGCACACTGGAAAGAATTCCCCACTTCTCCTTTTGGATAGAATGATGTTTGGGCAATTTTTGTTACTCCTATGCAAAAGAATGAGGACTTTTCCACATCTACTCAAGTGCAGAAATACCAGTGTCACTGTGTAAAAGAAGTAAGTTTTTATTTTAAAAGGGAGCATTGTGAGGACTCAGGAAGCTGGATTCTATATTCCTGGCTCATCTTTGGTATTCTGAAACAACTGACAATTATATTTTTAAATAATTACCATATTTGTTTTTATTTCCATTGACATACAGCATAATCTCTGGTACATAGTTGATATTCAAAAATACTTGTTGAGAGAAAACTGTTTTTTGTTTATTTACTCATTTATTCTCTCAAGTATTTATGAATATCAAGATTGAATAAATAGAAAACATAGTTTATGGTTGAAAAAGAAAAATGGGGGAAATTTTACATACAAAATAGAAACTTGCAGAATTAAGAGGAGGTTAATAAGCCATACAAAACAATTCAAGTGTGTTTTGTTGTGTTTTGTCATGTTTGAGGTTTTCAAGGCACTTAGGTGGAGCTAGAGCTGTCTACCTTTGCTTACTGGGAAAAGGATCAGGGTTTATCTTTAGGAACATACAAAAATTCTCCATTACTTAGACCGTGGTAAATAAGAGACGTGATTTTACACCAAATGATCCAATGTAAAAATTACTCAAGTTACTGTGCATCTGAAACACCACTATTGACACTCTGAAGTGTTAAATGAAATCAGAGTAATTCTGTAGAGTGAGAGGAAGGAGGGTTGTATTAGTCAAAATTCTTATGGTTGCTAGTAAGAGAAACCCAATGCAAAATAGAATACATTGAAAGAAGTTGGGTGAGTTGGAGTTTACAGGCTTACAGAACTGAAAAATACAAATTTGCTCTTGTCTTCACAACTGGATGAGCCCAGATGCTCAAATAATTTGTCCAGGAAACGCTGTTCTTTCTATTGCTCAGACCTTCCTTTACTTTGGGTTGATTTTATGCTCAGGCAGTTCTCTCTATGTGGTGGTACCAGGCTAATAACCTTATAGCTCCTTTAATCAAGGGAAACATGTGACACTCTCCTGTCCAGTCATTCTTCCAGATGTGAGTGTCTGGACAAGGCAGAGGTAGAGCAGATGTATCTACTTTCTTTGAGAATGAAAAGGGAACCTCCTCTTGGAAAACTAACCCTCTTAGTTAATGAGATGATTCCTCTGCATATGTGAAACAAATTTTGGTGGGAATTTTCAGAACTTCTAATTTCTGGTCTGGTATGTAAGAAGCTTAGAAGTCATCACTCTATTCTAACATCAAGTGAAAACTAACAAACTAAAAAAATCAAAAACTATTCTTAGATCTATGAGAGAATTAAGGTCACAGGGTGTCTTAATTTGTTAGGGCTTCTACAACAAATGACTATGGATTGGGTGGCTTATAAATAACAGAAATTTATTTCTCAAGTTCTGGAGACTGGAGTACAAGGTCAGTGTTGGGTTCTGATGAGAGCTGATATGGTTGGGTTCCGTTGAGAGCCCTTTTTGAAATTTGTGAGTGGCTGTCTTCTTATTGTATCCTTATATGACAGAGAGCAGAGAGAGAAACCAAGCTCTCTTATGATACTTTAAGGGCTCTAATCCCATTCGTGAGGGCTCCAGCCTTATGACCTCACTTAATCCTAGTTACTGCCTCAAAGTGGTAATTACCACTACACAGGGGGACACAAACATTTATTTAGTTCATAACATAGAGAAAAATCACTGCCCCCAAAATTAGAGAGACAGACACATACAGAGAATCACAACCTATTGGAATAAAAACCCACAAGTAAAAACTTCAGGGGATCCATTACCCATATAGGAAAACTTGAAATGTGATAAATGGCTAGAAACCCTCTGTACAAGTTTGAGAGATTAAAAACTACACAGGCCTCAATCTTTGGAAGGCTGCAGCACTTCAGTGAGTTTTACCTCCTGGAACTCCATCAGATTCTTACAGTGAAGATCAGAGAAGAATCCCCTTGTGCTTCTGGCAGGGAGAGGGGAAAAGGAACCATTTTGAAATATGCCAGATAATTCTGTTCTTATTAATGAGGTTGTCTCTCAGAAGATATTTAACCAGTGACTAATATACTGGGGTTTTATCAGAGCCTAACTGATCTAAGGGAGTGAAAATACCCAGCTCTAGCCTCAACTAGCCTTTCATGAGGGAGGAAAAAATATTAAGCTATGGCTTAGTTCACTATTTCTGACTGTCAAGAAAAGAAGAAACTGCAGGGGGAGGAGATGTTAGGCAGATAAAAACATCAACAAGAAATCCAGTCCTGTGTTGAGGAAGTAACCTAACATTCAAGTCCATTAGAAGGAAGGTATAGAAAGGAAAAACCTTGTGAAGAAGATTCAAAAATAAATAAATTCAAGATCAGACAAGATTGAGTGCGTTCAGGATGGTATGGTCATAGAAAATCATCATTCTAAGTGCAGTAAGCCAGAAAGAGAAAGAAAAATACCATATTATATCACTCATATGTGGAATCTTCAAAAAAAAAAAGAAAAAAGGACACTATTAATTCATCTACAAAACAGAAACAGACTTGCAGACATAGTAAAGAATCTTATGGTTACCAGGGGGAAGAGGGTAGGAAGGGAAAAATGGGGGAGTTTGAGATTTGCAAATGTTAGCAAAATACATTAAATAAATAATAATAATAATAGGTTAAAATAAATAAAAATAGAAAAAAAAAATTCAGGGTTGTCCTAACACTACAGAATCTCCAGAATTCAAGGTAGATATACTGACAATCTCAATGTGTATTTAAATCACCTTATTTGGTTTGATTTCCTCTTTGTTCAAATACAGAGTAGGTTTTACAAAGGGAAAGTGTATATAGATTTTAGAGATTATCTTCCCCAAACGTTTAATGTTATCATTAAAGGGACTGAAGGCACTCTGAGAAGTAAATTGGAATCTGCTCAAGACTTGAGTTTATTCTCAAGTTTGTAAGGGGTATATGCATGTATGCGTATTTGTGTGTTTGTACTTTCTCCTTTGGAGTTTATTATCTCTTTACAGTCTTGATATAGGTCCTCTACATTATAACTGCATAATTATAAAGACATTATTATGCTATTGGAAAATTCAAATAGAAGAGATGTCAATATTTATTCTATGCCTATGATAATCTGAGCTGTGCTGGGACCTTTATATGATTCATTTGACCAAAATATATTAAGCTTCTATTATACGCTGACACTGAGGTCAGAGAGTGAAAGAGACAGGCAAGATCCCTTCTCTCATAGAGTTTATAATCTAGGGATTTTGGTAATTACTCTGAATAAAAAGCAGACAATAAAACAAGGTAAAGGATGATGGGGCAGGAATCACCAATTTATATTGTTGATTGGAAGGTGTATTGAAAGAAGTGAGTAGAAATGCAAATTAACGTAAGAGACTAGTCATACATAAATCACCAGAAGGAGGGTTCCCAGCAGTAGGAAACCTTGGTACAAATTTGCTAGAAGCCAACATAGTAGTGTGTGGAAAAGACTCACAAAGAACTGTTTGGTTGAAGCTTTTTGAGCCAGGTCATGTGATATGTGGTTTAAGCCTTGCTAAAGGGTTTAGGTTGCACAAGTGGAACCATTAGAGGATTTGAAACATTGAAAAAAAAAATTTTTTTTTTTTAATATCATACAAACTCGGTGTTTCTTACCCTCATGCCCATTTTATAGATGGGAAAATTGAAGTTTAGAAGCACCTATAATGGCAACTCAGTGCTTAAAACAGTATTCAAGATAAGGCCCATACAATTAAAATGTCCTTTTTCATTAGACTAGAATGCCTGTCTCTAGAGCCAGTAACTCAATTCTTTCTCACAAAACTACAGCCATACAATCTGGATGAAAAAAAGAGATGTTGGAGAATAAATGAGCTTTCTTTCCATGGGAGACAATATATATATATTTCCCCAGGTTACATTCACACATATTCTTGATGCCATCTTCATTCTATTACAATGTTCTTTAACTCTTCTTCAAAGCTGAATTTCAAAGTCCTTTTGTCTTTTTATTTTATTGTTTTTGAAAACCAAGATACTTTAAAACATGTCTTGTACTAAATTGAACAATCTGAATAAAATTCAACATTCATGAAAAAATTATCCAAAGTCTGAGGATGTAGAATTCAAAATAATGACTGAGGCTTTTTATCACATTCATTAATTATCAATGTGTTAAGCAACCTTTTTCAACTGTTGCCTCTTTAGTAATTGTTCTTAAAAATAGTATTATCTATAATTAATACAATGACCGGAATTAATATTTTTATACATTTCACTAATATTGCTCAGTAACAAGTCGCATAAATGTGGCATGATTTCTGTCTCAATCTCTTCCTTTTTTCTGTTTTGAAATTGCTTTAATTTTCTATTTATACACTGCATTAGTAGATACAAATTAATTCTATTGTTTTTTTCCTTGTCAGTTATACAGTATCCAAGATTGATGATATTATTCCACAGAATAAAAAAAAACCACTGGATTGCAGTTTGGGTTTTAACACACACACACACACACACACACACACATATTCCGCATGAAATAGAAGGCGGCCTGGGGATCTGGCAGGCTGTATTGTTCTTGGCATGTTTAGCATATTTGCAGATAACGTGCATAATGCCGTAATAAGGTAATCACATTTTCAGGTGACCAGGAAATGAGAGAAGTAACTAAGTTGAGTAATAGAAATAAGATTCAAGTGCTTCATTACAATTTGGAATGATATGCCATATCTCTGTGAATTCGATTTATATTTTAACTCTTTAAGGCAGTGGCTGTCAGCCCAGAAAAACAAAAGCAAATAGAGAGAGGGTGGGAGAGATATTGTTTAAGAGGTGACCCTGTGAAGAAGGGTTGAATATATGCCAGTGATTTGATGTGGGTACCAGGGAAACTGAGCATGTCTCAGGTTGCCATTTTAGCTCTGATTAGGATGGAAAATAGCTGATATACTGTGTTTAGAACCAAGTGGTTCCTTAATAATAATCTGATAGAGTGAAATGCTGGCAAAGGAAGGGCATGAAATAGCGAAGGAACTCAACAATAACATTCTTGAGTTTTTGAAAATTTGTTCAAGTTCAATTCCCAGGTCAATCTCTTAGGGACTTTAGTTTAGTGAAAGGGTCAGAATCAATAAGAATCTTGGTGATTCAGGTAACCTACATACTCAGTTTTCCTCATCCGTGAAATGGAGAGGTTGCATTCCCCAGAGAGCGTCTGTTGGATGAAATATGACAGTGCATCACACATGCCTGTCAAGTTTGAGGTGGTCCATGAAGGTTAGCTTTTACTGTTTTGTTTTTTTTTCTTATTGAAGAAAGGTAGGGAAAATGATTCTCAAAAACAGAATAACCCTCAGAAAGGTATATCCCCCCACCCCAAATAATTTCAGCCCTTGAGATTGCCCACAGCCGCTAATAGCAGCTACATCATTCTCACCCTTTAACCCAGTAAGCCATACTCATATCATTTTTCATGTATACTTTGACACAAAAAATGTTGGGAAGCATTTTGAAGATAAGAAAAATGGTAAAGTAAGTTATTTTGAAATAACACTCTAGCATTTGTGTAAAGAGTGATTCGATTGGGAATGTTGAGAGCAACCTGGGTTAGGAAGGTTAGTTCTTAGAATAATTCCATGTGAGTATTACTGTGATATTCAAAGTAGTGGTAAAGGTGATAGATATGGTAGGTTTGTGATTCCATTGGTGGTGTTTGCATTATTCCACTATAGCTTTCAAAAGTGGTCTGCAGTTCATACCAAACAGGGAAAATATCCATATAATCCAGGATTAGATATTTCAGCAATTTCTTAACTCTAAAAAACCATTATCTAGGGCATATTTAAATGTAGAAAATACCTGTAATAGGTAGAATCTGTCAGTTTCAACTGAGTTTATTTATTCCCTCTTTTTTTTCCTTCAGAATATGAGATCTTGTGGTCACTATATCTAGCATACTATATAAATTTAAGCAATTGAATGAGAAGGAGGAATGTAACCCTTTGGTCCAACTTTTGTTCATGGCTTAGTACTCGTTGCTTTAGATGTGTGATCTGATTCAGTAATCATAATAACTGAGGAATCAGACTTATACTGTAGTGTGTTACATATTCAAGGATCCCCCAGTGAGTAGAGTAAGGATTCAAACCCAGAGCTGTCTGATTGCAAAGTCCGTGGTCGTTCCTTTAATCATGCTGTAATCTGTGTCCAATAAAACTTGGCAGTTTTAGACTTTGTCACTCACTGTGCAATAACACAATTTTCCTATGGGAAACACATTTATAATGTAGTTAAAGAGCAAAGAGGCATGTGCTTCTGTGTGCCTGTGAATGTGATTTTGTGTATGGGGTTATGTGTGTGTGTCATGTGTTTAGTGCACTGTGGATCTAATGGAATGTAGGGCTCAATGAAATTCTTGATTATATCACCAAAGTATCCACCTCTCACAAAGACAGCATCAGAGAAATACCTACAGAGAATAGCAATTAGCCTTTTCTAAAATAGTCTAATTAGTGCAAAAACTTGTTTCACTAGCAATCAAAATGGGATTTTCATTTCAACCCCTTATGAATAGTTCTATTTTATAAACACAATCCTTCAGGATAGTTTCAAATGGAGATGGAAATCAAAATAGTCACAATTCATTGAAATGGCTTCAGATATTTAACCTTTTTAAAAGTTACTTCTAACTTTCACCACCCAACAACTGCAGCTGAGTGATAAGGAAACAAGGTAAAGACTGGAGAAGAGATTATCAAGTATGAACTGTTAATTTGAGTACTTCTTTCAATCTCAGTAGGCGACATAGGTTGAGTGTACAGTCTTATACCTAAATACCAAAAGAAAATTTTTGGAAGGATGAGTACAGCCATCTCAAATTATTCTTTTCTTACAAATATATTGGTTTTTTTCAAATATTTCCTTAAAAATCAAGAGAATCTAGGCTGGTAGCACCCTGGTCCCCATGCTCTGGTTTCATTTTTTTGATGGGATGCATAGGGTACTGTCTACCTTGTCTTGGATATCATGGTACCAGTGATGGCCAGTACCTCACTGCACTCTACTGGTTGCATAATGGTCTCCATGCTATTCTCCCCCAGAGCCTCAGACTTGAGGTCCATTTCTGACCACATGCAACTCAGCAGACTTTGAAGAGCCAGTTCTGCTGGGTCTACATTTTCATGACCTGAGACTTCAGTGTGTGTAGTAGGAGGCACTTTGAGCTTTTTTGGGAAAGAGGCAATCTTCCTGATTCTCTTACTTGCAAAACCTGGGACTAGTCTGTGCAGTTGGGTGAGATTCGAAGTCCTAATCCTTTGGGGCCCCTTCCTGAAGACCTTGAACTAGCTGTGGATAGGCTCTGCTCAGATTTTGAGATGAGCTGGACTCCTTTTCCATAGAACTAAGGTTGGTGTTTTATGAGCAGAAGAGCTGTATCCTCTGGCCATTGGGCTGTTCTGGGCTTTTCCCTTTTTCTCACCCCAGATGGCTCCATAGAAAGCTAAGGACCAGCAGAAGAATGATGTTAGAGTCAACTTGTCCTCTCCGGTTTCATAGGATGTCTTTTGGGAGTTCTGACTTTTTCCTTTTGTTTTCTTTGGGATTCAGTATTGGATTGGGATACCCTCTAGCTTTCATCCTGTTTTCTCATATAAACTTCACTCTGCAAACTGGAGATGAGGAGTCCTACTACAGGACCTTTGGCTGTTTCTACAGTAGGCCTGCCTATTATGTAATCTTCTGTATGTTGCTCACCAATGAGAGAATGGAATTTTCTGTTGACATGCTAGAAGTATCCTCTGAGGACAAGGACATGTTTGTAACATTTGCAACATGTATGGTAAGACTTTCTGAGAGTGTGTCAGAAGCTCGTTGCCTGGCCATGCTGGCTCTGCTTCCTCTTGGATCCATGAAGGCTGATCCTGCCAGCACTCTGATTATCTGTTCTGAGCCTGCATGTTGAGTTTCTTTCCCCACCAGTGTTACCAAAAGAGGAGCCCCTAAGCAGGGACCATATGAATGTTCCTGATGTTGACCTGACCTTGATTTTCTTTTCCATTATACTCTGTGGCCTAGGTAGAGAGGAAGGAAAAAGAAGCAAAGTTGAGAGGCAAGTGACACTAAAAAAGTCTGTTATTTTCCTCTCTATAGCTGAACAACTCAAAAGCTTATAGTTAGAAGAATATTTGAAATTATCAAGTGCAGTCTCCTGTTTGATGCAGGATTTCCCTCTAGAAAATCTGAACATGGCAGTCATGGGAGACAAACTATGAATCAAAGGAAGAACTTTCTAATAGTTAAAAATGTCCCATAAGAGATCAGACTGCCTGAATTTTAGTAAGTATTCAAGGATACTTTGGATGGTCAGTATGTTCTCTAGGGCATTACAACATTGGGCATGAGATCAGAGGAACTGACATGTAAAGAATCTTGGGAATTCAGTCTAGAACACTTTGGAGAAGTACAGGGAGCCTGTGATGTGGCAAGTCCTCCAAATGGTGGTTTACATGGCCCTGAACTCTTCTAAATGCCATCCGTTTTCTTGGTGAGTATAAGAGAAAACCAAAGGCTTTGCAGGACAGCTTTTACCTGCTCTCTCAAAGCTCTTTGGCCCTATCTTCTAGGATTTCTGTGAAGATTTACCACTGAGCTCTTGGCCTTTGTTTCAAACACAGGCTTGTCTATTGTGTCTGCAGCTGGCATGGCCTGGGTGCTGCTATAACCTACCACTGATGGTATTAGGGGTAAATAGGGGGCTTTTCCAGTAAGTGAAAAGATCTTTTGTATCTGAAGGGGAATATACCTAAAAGGTAAAAAGAACAAGCTAGAGACAAACTTCAGGCAGAAGTGCTGCTTTTCAATATCATGGCTAAATATTTTATAAACTTTAGTGAAATCAACCTAATTAGCTCTTAAGATCTTGGTAAGCTTGTGGCCTCTTGGTGGGATGTTACATCCACATCTGGCAAATTCTTCATAACTTTCAGCTAATTTGGCCAGCAGCATGATAGGAGGTAGTGCAAGCCTAGGGCTGAACATGGTAAGACCTTAATGCCTACTACCACCATTAGCACATGGTTGTACACATCAGTCACATCCCTTTTGCTGATCTGGTTAAATTTGTTCTCAAACATCAGCGTATTCTTGAATATAGTATATTGCATAGTTGTCACTGCGGTTTCCCCATGGGGGTATTAAGCATGCCCACTGCAGGGTTGCATCAGGGCTTATAATATGTAACATAAATTTGTTACTTAGGGCTGTCTTTATGAAGGCAGTTCCTTATGGCTCCTCCACACCTTACCACACCTCACAGGGCTCCACGTTCCCTGCTTCTCTGTCCAATAGGGAAGCATGGTCCTCTGCTGTGGCTCTCAGTCTAAGAGCCTTGGGAGAGAGAGAGGCTCCTGAGTGACTGAAGATGGTGTGGTGCCTTTCTAGCTTGGAGACATGGGCATCCTCAGAAGGGGCTTCTGTGAGTCTCATACCCCTGGTCATCACTTCTGCTTTTGATCCCTCTGAGGGAGCTGTTAATCATAATCCCGCAATTGCTCGTCTTCCTCAGGAGCCTCCAACTGGGCTTAAGCCAGCCCGTGTGGCCCCTTTTATCCAGTCCTGCTCATTGTGACCTGTCATCACCACACATCCAGCAGCCCATTTAGGACAGCAAGTCTGCCTGTGAGCGGCCAACTGGGAGACCCAACCTAGGGTGTCGGTAGGTGGGTAAGCTGAGTGGCTAAATTGGTCTTTATGAGGTACAGCAGTGTGCTGGACAGCAGAGGTACAAACCAAATAGATAATTGAAGGTTATATCTTACCTCAAACTTTCCTTTTGACATAAAATGAAAGGCAGTAGGGGGTTAGGTCCTAGTCTTAATTAATGATAGATGAAGATTGACTTCTACTTTCTATTCTATCTATTATGTATTCTATTAAAATTATAATAGTATAATTTTATCTCCAACAGCAGTGATTATGGGAATAGCAGTGGATGAAAGGGAAACTTATTTTTTTTACAGGTAGTCTCTGAAATTTGAAGAAAGCAAGCACCAAGTTCTGTGGAACATTTACTCTACCTATGTCAGATAGGGATGGAATTTATTGTGGAACTGGAGACACTGAGCATATCAGATGGATAGAAGTTCAGTATCCAAGTGATTTAAAGCTTATCAGCTATGCCAAGTATCATGAAGTTACCCGCAAATAACAGTGGGCCTTCTCATTTTATGTCAACAGGAGAGTGCAGAAGTATCTACCAAGGGTAAGTGCATTCCTTTTGGTTATTTTGATTGCTATTCTTCAAGGTATTTATGTTATGTTTCCTCCATATGAAATATATATGTTACACCTTAAATGCCTAAATGACTTAAGGACCTTAAAATTGGCATATATGTTTATATTTAACACTATTTATCTTTAACGTTCGATGTTAACTAACTTAATTAAATATAACTACTCTTCACAATCAAACATTGTGTGCTAAAATATAAAAATGATGCCTTTCATTTTATGTTACTGTTTACATTTTTCCTCAGCTCCTCCCATCAAGTGAATGATTTTGAGCAAATTATTGTCAGTCCAAACAATCACAGGTTTAAGCAAACAGTGTATCTGATGGGCTTCTGTGCCCTTGGATCAACACAGTATCATTGTCTAGTTATCAGAGCAAGGTTCTGAGACAGCCTATATTCAAAACCCAGTTCTGTCCCTCCTGACCATGGGACATTAGTCAGGTTTCTTAAACTTTCAGAGCTATATTTCCTACCTATAATGTTGGCATGGTGGCATATCTACTTTGTAGGTATAGAGTGAGAATTTAATAAGCTACTGCAGAGAAATCTTTTAGTTTAGGGATTGATGCTTAGTATGTTCCTGCTAATGAGTTTCAGGTACAACTTTCACATAGCCATCAATCTAGATAAAAAACAAAAATTTCTAATTGAACAGCTATTTCAATCTATTTAGGACATTAGATGTTCTTATTACTTCCCCTGCATAGACATAGATAAATATACAGATGTACTGCCATCAAACTCCATTCTTTGGTAGAACAAAGATCCTGCAGAGTAAGTAGCCTTTTTTCCCTTAGTTTTGCACTGATCTGTGTGGCAGGTGATCTATTGCTTCACTCTCAGAATTTCTGCCCACATTTGGCTAAGGAGAGGATAGAGCACAGCAGGCATTTTTATAAAGGCCCAAGGGAGAGATATTGGAAGGAGGAAAAAAATCTGTGAACTGGACACTGAAGAATCAAAGCAGAGAGCAAATTTCTAACTGAGCTTTCGGTTACATTCACAGGAGGGAGTCCAGAATTAGAGATAAGAGAGTGAGACTGAACTCTTCATGAGCTTTTAGGACCTTTGGGTCTTTGTCATGCTATATTTTTCTTATCTCATCTCTTCACCATTTATTGAATACTTACTATGTGCTAGGTTAGGTGTTGCAAAATGGGAATAGAAAAGTAAAATAAAAATATACAATTGTTTCAAGGTATTCATAGGGGTTGGGTAGGGATACATAAATCAATAGTTTACAATATGGTGGATGATAACTTATCTGAGAGTGGTTTGTACTCATTTATACAGAAGGACAGCAGACAACCTGGAAAAGCACTCAAGATAGGAGAAAATTTAAGTGTAAGTTGAAGATAACATAGGAATAAATCAGGCAAAAATAAAGCATTGTGGTCATTTCAGACCAAAGGATCAGCTTGTGCAAAAGCCAAAGGCAGGATTGACCGTTCAGAGAGTAGTCACTGGTTCACGTGAGATTAGCATAGAGTAAGTAATAAAATTTGTCAGAACTAAGACTGGAGAGGAAACAGGATGGAGATTATTGAGAACCCTGAAGGTCTTGTTAAGGAGTTTAAATTTATTCTGAGTACCATGAGCTGTTGAAAGGTGCTAAGTAACTCCTTGTGAGTGTGCTTTAGAAAGTGATCTCTGGCTTCAGTGAAAATAATGCACTGGGGCATATATGGGTTAAAGGAGGAAGAAGATTTTAGTGTCTTAAGGTCTGGAAGACTTGGAAAATACTGGGCAGTAACCAGAGCCTGAAGAAAGATATGAATGGGTTTTTGAAAGATGAGAGTGAGCTCACTGAAACTGTGAAATTTGATCCTTTTGTTCTGAGTACACCCTGAGATTTTGAATATTGAAAAAAGAATTGAGTCATTCATTCATTCATTTGTTCCTCCATCAAGCCCACATTAAATGAGCACTTTTTGTTGCAGTACCTGTGCTAAGGGTGGCAGATATGGAAATGGTGCCAAAGACTATGACTGGAGACATATCATTGAATTTTGAGTAATCAAACAGACATATTCTATTACAGTGTTGTGTAGCCAGGGCTATAATAGAGGTGCGCTCAAAAGATGTTGTTACAGATTGTGGTTTCCTCTTGAACAATGCTAGCGGTACTAGATGACCTCATTCCTTTACTGAAAAGAATCTAATTTTTTACTTGCAAACACAAAGTAGATGATTTATTTCGGACTTTTCAAACTTAGCTTTAATTATTGAGCTGGCAGCAGAAAATCTAGGTTGGAACATTTTCTCTTCGAGTTTTGGGTCAGTAAATCCTGGCTTCATATCCTAGCTATGCCACCTGTTATTTGACAGACCTGGAATAAATAGTTAACTTTTATGAAATTTCACTACTTTATCTGCAAGATTGGGAAATGCACCTGCATGCTTGTAAACATTTGGGAGCAAAACACTCTAATTTAAATTTAGAGTAAAACAATATATGCATCACAATTTGCAAACATCTAGGACAGATGATGGATAGAGTCTCAGAGGAAGAGTAGATTAAGAACCGGAAATCAGGATTAAGATGAGAACTGGGAGAGTTCAAAACGAGAATTAGTGCAACTGAGTACAAACTAGAAAGAACTATGGGTAAGAGAGTATTTAAAGAACAAAAATGAAACAGATACCAGAGATTGGGCAAACCAAATGTGAAAACTCTCAGGAAATGAGTTGAACCATCCTTGAACAAACACAGGCCAAAAACCAAACAAAAACAACATAAAAAATATGTGAGGAAAAAAGGAGGCAGTCTAAATAAATGACAAACATACCAAAGGAAGATTCTCCTCCTGAGTGCTTATTTTCTTTTTCTTCTTTTTCTCTCCTATATATTTTAAAAGTCTTTGGGATTTTCAGACACATCTATAATGAATCTCTCAATAACTGCTTCTTGTGTATACAAAAGTGTATCTTATCTAAACAATCTGTGCTTAATTTTGCATGAGATACAGGTCAGGTTACATAGGCTTTAGCTCTAGCTCTAAGGAAGCAGTGCCAAATGAGTCTTAAAAAAATGTCTTCAGTGTGTTAACACTACCATCATTTCTGTGCATTATTGTTGCCGGAGAATAGGTTCTTGTCTCTTGCAGGAAAGAAATCAAGAGTGAGCCATAGTAAAATGAAAGTAGATTTATAGATTTATTCAGGGAGATACACACTCTATAGACAGAATGGCGGCCATCTCTGAAGGCAAGAGAGGCAGCCCCAGGGTATGGGGTTGTTAGTTTTTAATGGGCTGGGTGATTTCACATGCTAACAAGTGGGAGGATTATTCCAACTATTTGAAGGAAAGGGTGGGATTTCCAGGAATTGGGCCCCCCACCCACTTTTTGGCTTTTTAAGGTGGGCCTGGGAACTGTCATGGCACCTGTAGGTGTGTCATTTAGCATGGTAATATATTATAGTGAGCCTCATGAGGCTCAAGGTCTACTAGAGGTCAAATCTTCTGCCATTTGGGGCTGAGTTGGTTCTAACCAGTTTATGTCTTATCCTTAATTGTTGTGTCATTCTTTTAATGATTGTGCCCTGCCTCCTTGCCTCCTGGCTCATTATCAGTGGTATAAGAGAGTACAATTAATTTCCAGTTCCTTATTGGCTAGAATCTTAATTCATCCTCATGGATATTTTAATGGAAAAACAACTCACTCTTTCTGACTCACACACACAAAAATGTACTGGAGATATAGTTAGGTGATATGAGCTTTTGAAAAGGGAATACAACAGACAGTGGTCTGAGTCCCATCTCTGACATTCATTATTTGTGCAGACTTGTGATCTTGAATATTTTGCTTGACATTTCTGAGCTTTAATCCCTTCCTTCTAAGGAAAAATGTGAATTGGTCACTCACAAGATTATAATGAAAATTGTATATATTACTGTTTATGTAGTACAAAGCATAGTATCTGGCATGTAATAATTGCACAGTAAATGCTGGCTATAATTATTTAATAATCTATGCTGATTTTTTTTCTGGAAAGCTTATTTGATGAAATGACTATAGACTATAAAAAGATTTCAAGGAAATCTAGGAAAATTATTTCCATTCCCATAAATAATTTTAAGTGAAAACATCTTTGAAGTTTTACACATTTGCATCAGTTATACTATCTGCAGGTTAATGCCAGTGAACAGAGAGAAAAATAATGACTTCAGGTTTGTGAAGCTCCCTAGTGACATGAAATCAATCAGTTCGTTGTAGATCATCTTTCTCTTGCTCATTATACGTACCAGTGGAGTAAGACTGCTATTAAAATCTATTAACCTGATATTCCTCTTTAAAATGAAAGATGTGTCCGGAATGAAGGATATAGAATATTTAAGTAGAAAGTTCAGTAGAGTTCAGATGGTCATTTTCCTCAGGTTTACTCCTCATTGGGAGAGAATTCTTTCTTTGACATGTTAAGCAGTGCCTCCAGGAGGGAAAAGAATTAATTGCAACTGCCTCAGTGAAAGGCATGTTCTGAGCCTGAAGCTCCTCATTGTGGTTTAAATGTTCCTTAGGGTAATGTCCTCCAATTAAAATAAGTTGTTTAGAGAGTTCATCTGAAAGAGGAAAAAAAAAAAAAAAAGAAAGAAAGAAAGAAATCACCCAGTAGCAAGGCCCTTCTGGAATTTGTAGACTGAATTTGAAGAAATGGATTTTAAGAAAGGGCTTATTACTGGTGAGCTGTGCTCTAATATCACTTGGTTAAATTTGTAGATTTTATTCATTTTCATTACCAACTATCATATTCTTCTTAGTCTTGGCATAAGTGTGATTTTATTATATATCATAATACAACAGATTTACTTTGCATGATGCTTATACTTCAGACTTAATTTAGAATTGTTTATGATGTCAGGCAATAAAGTCGTTGTGATAAATAATAAAGACTAGAGTGGGAAAGGAATTGAGATAGATAATTGAGGGAATAAAAATATGTCTTCATGAGGAAATTGATGGAGCTTAAGGTGCTAAACTTATACAGAGAGAGAGGTGTTCCTAGTAATAGGAACAATGGAAAATAAAGTCTTACTGTCACTGTGATAAAATAGCAGAGAGGAAGGAAAAGAAATAAACTTTTCTGTGTGCTGGGAGGAAGTATAGAAGGTAGCCTGTAGGAAGTCTAGCCACACTTTGAATTAGTCTCCGAAACTGTCAAGTGTGCATTTGGATCAAAGTAGTAAGTTTACTCATCAGAAATAGAAGAAAAAAATACTAAATATACTAAAAACACTAAACACTAAAAAATGTACAACATGAATGAATTTCATGGATGCTATGCTAAATAAAAAAGCTATACACATAAGATAACATGTTCTTTTATTTCATTTGTATGATTTTCAAGAATAGACAAAACTAATTGATAGAGATACAAATCAGAATATTAGTTATCTTTTTTGGGGGATTGAGGGAAGGGTTAGTGTACCTAGTAGAAAGATGTGGATTAGGACCTTCTGGGCTAGTGGGAACTTTTTAAAAAATTTTGATCTGTTAGTAGATAAATGATAGTAGACATATGTTAAACTTCATAGAGAGGGACATAGAATTGTTCACTTTATTCTTTGTAAGTTATATCCCAATTTAAAAAAAAAGAATAAAATTATAGATCTAAAAAATCAACTTCTGTATTTTGCTATACATTTTCTGCTTTGAATATTCTTAGCACTGATGTAGTTTTTTCAGTTTTATGCTTACAAAAAACTCTATAAATGTTTTATGACTACATAGACTCTTATGTGTGTGTATGTTTGTCATTTGTTGTGGTAAAGGAGAAAAACAAGTAGGCATCTATTTATTGCCAAGCAATTTATAATTATTATCTGACTTAATTAGTATAACTACTGAGTAAAGTTTCTGAGAGAGGGATCTCTACCCAGGGAAGTTAAAAATCAAAGGGAAAAAAATCATGCTAAGCAATCTAAATCTAAACTAAAACCCCACAATTCCTTCTACTGCCGCCTCTTTGTATAGACGATGTCAGCCAAATAGTTTAATAATATTCCCAGTCTATGCATAGAGAGAGGGAATTTAATTTTGTTCTCCTCACAGGTGGAAATACTATGGGATTTTAAAAGTTGACATGCTTACTCATTCTCTGTTTACTTTGTTTTCAAAAAGAATTTGAGGGAAGCAAGGATTTCAAGAGAGTTGGTTTGGATGGTTAGCCCTCTGGTAGTATGGGGTTGGTAAGTTGATAAATTTTTTTTTTGTCAATATTATTAATGTCTCTCATTAGATACATTTAACTTCTAGCTAAGCCTCTTCTAGCTCGAAGGCATGAGAGCCTGCATTTTTAGGGGAGACTACAGAAATTTTCACGTGTGCTTACTCTCAATTTGGTCAGAGGGAAAAAAAGGGAAAGGATTTTACTCAAATATTTGACAGAAGCCTAGATTAAAGTATAATACAAACTGGGGGTGGGGGGAGGGGTGATAGACAAGTCAGAATGGAATAAAAAGACAGAGACCTCTTCACTTTTGAATCTAGCTTATTTTAACTTTACTTAATAACTTCTATTTTCTGGGCCACATTACACTATCTGAAGTTACCCCCAAACAAGCCACATTTATACTCCTCAAGGGAGCTTTTTACTTTTCCTTGAAGCCCTTGAAAACCAGGGTGGCTGTTCTCGTCAGGGTGAATGATGCTGAGGACTTATTCTCTGGTAGTCTTACAGCATTGACTAGGGATTCCTTCTATATTGATTGCCCAGCAGAGATTTAAGCAACTTGTATAATTTGAGTTAAAGAAGCAAACAAAAAAACTTACTTGTGTGATACATGGCCTGCTAAGAAGACCTTATAAGGGATATAATAAGAAGGCAAAAATCTCATATTTTAGTATTCCAGTCCTTTCTGTTAAGAATGCTCCTTAGGTAAAAGTAGTGCTCCCTGGGTAAAAATATATAGCATAATAAGGCTTTGTTCATGTGTTTTATAGCTTTACCCTTACATAGCCATACATTTCTTAAGGAAAGTTTGAACTATTCTCATCATCCTGCACTGATGCAGTAAGACACTACATTTCTTTTTTTTTTTTTTTTGGTAGGGGTGGTTGGGGGAGGTAATTTGGTTTGTTTGTTTGTTTGTTTATTCTTAGAGGAGGTATTGGGGATTGAACCTAGGACCTCATGCATTTTAAGCGTGTGCTCTACCACTTGAGCTATACCCTTCCCCAATAAGACACTAAATTTTAAGTTGATCTCATTAGCTGCTTTCTTCCACAATCTCCCATGACTGCAATACCACAATTAACCTTGTAACATCATATGTGCCCTCTTCTATGACTATCTTTTCTTCTCACCTTTCTGTTAGTATGTAGCATTTATGCAAAATTATGTTATTTGGTTTGTACCTGGTAGATGCATGGGAGGGAGGGGCCATGTGATAGACTTGGTACCAATATATCAGGATAAATGTTCAAGAACATTTATTAAATGAAGATAAGAAATATCCCAAATTAAATGCATTGATTAAAATTGAAGATGGCAATGATAAACTGACATTTATTTTCCCCACAATGACATGGGCTACAATGAATGTGGAGATGGGAGTTCCTAAGAGGAAGTTCCTCGTTAAAATATGGTGATGCCTAAGGCTTTTTTCTCTTTGTTATAGTAGCATTATTCAGAATGTATAAACGTTATAAATAGGTTTGGGATGGCCATATTGAAATTCCCATGACATTCTGACAATATGGCATCAATAAAACCTCCTAAAATTTTGCAAGTCATATTACCCTAAGAATACAGGGTTTTGTATTTAGGGAAAGGAGATGCTGGTATCAGCAATAACATGGAAGTTGATTTAGATTCCTAATATATAGTCACATAAGAACATTATTTAAAAGCAATATAGGGGAAGTATAAACATAAAGTATAAAAAAAGCACATGGCATTAATAACAGCAATAATAATATCAAAATGATACCTCTGGATCCCAGGTTTTAGATTATCTGGATATTGTCACAATTACCATTATATCTGTGAAAGTTATATATGCTTGGTGAAAGAAATGTCATAAGTATATGTGCATTCAATTAATTTCAAATACTCTACCTCCCTCTTATAAACAAGATGATATGCAATCAGAGGAAATAAAAATCAGGAAAATGGCTTAGCTTCACTGAACTCACATAGCTAGCGCTTCTCATTGAAAATACAAATTATTTTGCCCTGAATGTTCTCACAGTTTGTATGCGTGTGTTGGTATCTCTAGCACCAGGTACCAACAAACACTGACCTTATTTATTCTCTGTCAAAATTCAGAATTAGTATTCTGTCACATGAGTAGAAACATTGTTAACACACACAGTGTTATTCCAAAAAAAAAAAAAAAAATCAGTGAGATCAATAAATGAAGCTTCTTTTTCATTTAAAAATGATTTTAGGGACTGAGTAACCAAAACAGGGACACTGGGCAGCTAGGCTGTAGACTCTAGATTGCTTGAGGTCCTGATATGTTCTTCTCTGCCTCTTGGGAGAGCCCACTCACCAGCCAGACCACAAACCAGTTTGCAGGAGAGGCTGTGCATGGAACAACCTGGCCAAGTTTCTTTTCTTTAGAAATAGAAAAGTTGAGGAAAAAAATTCCTTTGACCTACCTCCAAGATGCCAGAAAATATCGAATACGCTTTCAATGGGACTCAGAGATACTGCCTAAAATATGTTCCATCATTGCACAGAACCCCTGGCCAGGATTGTGTTCTAATAAGGAAAAGAAAAGAAAACCTTATCCAGTGTCTGGAAGGCTTTCTATTCGTTTACTAGCTTTGACTTCTTAATTGTAAACTTATAATGGAAAACACAGTTCATTTGAATGGAACCATTGAAAACATTTTAGTGAAAGAGAGGGTGCAGTATGTCTGCTATTCCTTTTATTCCAACAGATCTCTTTGGAAAGTATTTAATTTGAAGCATTAACACTTGCATATTCTGTATGCAAGCAGGCCATGGCATTGGCAACAGCAGTGATCATGATTTTTTATTAGCACTCATAATCCTCTCAAGGCTTTTCTCTTAGGATGCTTTTGTATCTCTGTTGCCTATTTCATTCATACTTTTTTGAACTGAGATCTGGTTCACGGACTTCAAAGTCTTGACCACAGAAACAAAAGAGAACAGACTCCTGATAGTTCTGAATGCTTCAGGGAGAGTAGCACCTATACAACCTGTTGGCCTTTAGGATAGTTTTATTCTCCATCTGATTTTAAAGGAGGCGTCAATGAAGAAATTGGAAAAAAAAAAGAAAAGAAAAACAGGATACTGAGAATCATGAGTGTTCCTTTGGCTAAATGTGAGAACTCTACATTGAAGGTGATTGAAAATAAGAAAAAGGTCTGGGAAGGTATCTCTTTGTGGAAAGGTGATACATTTAAAAAGGAAAATAGAAATGTTTTTAGGGACATATATCTAAAAGAATAAGGCTTTGTCTGAGTTGACTTAATTGTAACAGCATTTACAACAGAGTCCAGTGTACTTTTTTAGTAACAAGCCAATTAGTACATATTGTAACCTTGTGGACCCAACAGATTGTGGCCACTACTCAACCCTCATGTTACGGCATGAAAGCACCATAGACAAAATATGAATAAATGATTATTGTTGTGCACCAATGAAAACTTACGTATCAAAACAAAATTTGAATTTCATAAAATTTAAGTTTTTACATATAAAATAATCTTTTTTATTTTTTCAGCTAGTTCAAAATATAAAAAAACATTCTTAGTTCATGGACTAAGACAGCTGATAGGCAAGATGTATCTCATGGGCCATAGTTTGCTCATTCCTGGTCTACAAATGGTTTGAAATGAATATTACAATGTAAAAGATAAATAAAAATGAAAATAAAGAGTAATTTTGTACCTACATTTAAACTGTGCTCAATTAGATGGTCTTACCTGGAGAATTTCACATACATTCTTTGAAATAATGTTTGACGCCTTCAAAGTATTAACCTTTCTAGGTGTAACAAAACTTGTTTGAGATAGTTTCAGTATTTACATTTTCTGTGTTAAAGCTAGGATATTTACAACTCAGTAAGTTGAATTCTTACTATATGCCAGGCTTTGTGCTTGGGGTGGACGTAGGGAAGTAAGGACATGTTTCCTGCCTTAAGATAGCTTTTACAAAGCACACTTTGGTGAATTGTATTCCTGCTTATAATTATTCAGTGGCTTCCAAATGTTCCAAGTCTAAAGTTCCTAATGTGACTTATATTCCTCTTCGAAACCTGGTCCCTGCCCTTCTCTTCAGATAAAACTAAGGCTGTTGCCTATGTCTTAATCTATAGGGGACCTTTTTCAGTTTATTAAACACTATATTCTCATTTTCTACCAGGAATCTTTCAGTGTGCTTCCTTCTGACTGCAATGGTCTCCATCTGCCTAACAACAGTTAATCCTTAAGTCACAGTTTAAGTATTCAAGAGGGCTTCTGCAATCTCTAGATAAGATTAAATCTCTTTTCTGTATGTTACTATACTACTCTATACATTCTTTTTCAATTCCCGTTTATAATTAATGATTTAATATATATCTTCTTGACCTCCCTCTTAGCCCAACACTGCAGGACAAGGACCTTCTCTATCTCACTCAGGATTTAGCCTTGATGCAGGGTCCTGCAATAGGATAGGTACACGAGAACTGCTTAGAGATATTTGTTGAATTATATTCAATTAAAGACAATTCCTCAGTTTAATGACACAGACCACTAAGTAAACAAAATATATTTCTAGAAACAAGATATTGACTGTGCAATCTTGGAACAGTCTGCATCATGAAAACCAGTCTTCAAATCATCCTGATAGAGTAACATTCATGGAATTGATGAGACTCGATTAAGAATCAGTTACTAATTTTCCTGCGTTACATAATTTCTTAAGAATAATCATTTCAAATTATAAATTATTTTAAAATTCTGAATTTTGTAAAATTGTATGGATATGCTTTTGATTTCCTCTGCCCCACATTTCAGTTACCACTACCAAGTTACATCCATTGTTAAGCTTTTGTTGTGTATCATTGTAGACAAGTTCTCATGCATTTTGGAAGCTATTTTTAGTGGAAATATGAAGGGTTGTTAGAATCAGTTATCTTTCCTTTTAAGATGATGTCCTTTTTAAGATAGAGAATTTTTAAATCACATTAACTACTTTTTGTTTCATTTTTAATATTCTACCTGAAAAGTTTCTAGCCTGATGATCGAGTAGCTTGAAGAAACTCAGAAATGTTGAAAAGAATCACATTTATATGAACTGTAAAATTGGAAGGACAGGACTAAAGTGGCATGCTTCTTTTGTTTCAAATATGGCTAACCTTTAAAAATCTAAAATCATTCTTTTGGAAACTTCTTTAGAGAGAATAGCATTTTGAATATATTTATAGTGCCTTTCAATAGTGTTATATAGATTTCATGTGGTATTCTTTATATCTGTAGGTTAAGAAAATTATTGGCATAGTTGGCATGCCCTGCTAGAGTTCAGTAATATCAAAAAATAAACTAATCCTGTTGCTGTTATGTACATTTTATTCGCTTAAAGCCGTTTACTTAACACTTCAACTTGTAAATTTTTTTGCTTGTTTGTTTGGTTTTATTATTTACTCTTTGATTAAAAAAAACTAGTAATTTTAAATAAGTGTGAGTGTAAATAAACGTACATACTCAAAGAGGCCATGTATACCAAGTGCTGCTTGACTGAGCAAGTAAAATATATTTTTTGATTATACCAATAAAATCATTGTTATTTAACATAGGATGATTTTAAGTGAAAGAAACTTGTATCTGCATGCTCTCTTCATGAATATTCAGCAGTTATAAAGAAAGTGAGGAAATTGAAACCATTTTGCTTACTTATAAAACCTCTAAAGTAGAAAGACTAATAAATGCAACCTCAGAGTCCTCAAGACAACATTCCTGGTAACTAAGAATAATAAATAAGATTCTATTTGTTTTTTCTGTTAAAGGGTTAAATAGATGTCCATTTCTTATCCATTTATTTAAAAATACTTTCATTGTTCTCATTAATATTCTGTAACACTTATCTATTAATCAATTGAAATTTGTAAAACATTTATAGATTTGATGATTTTCAAAAAACAATAGTAACAAACTAAGTAACATATGAATATAAATCACAAAGAAGTGGAAAGTAAGTATTCCAGAGGGACATAGTTAAGGAGCAGTTCTCACTAAATGTCCAGACTTCACATTTCAATATGCTTTATTTGTTTTTTGCTTATGTTTGTAAATAGATTACATGAAGGAGACTATATTGTGCTAATACTTTGAATTTGATGTACCCCAAATATCACTAGGTAAATAGACTCCTGGTATTTATTTTTTTAAAAAAAACTATTTTAATTGTTTCCCTGAAGAGAATACTGAATCACTATGCTTTGGTAATTTTCCCAAGGATAACAAGTGGATGTTAGTGGTAGCTAAGCTATTTTGTCTGTCTTCAAAGGCTTCATATCCTCTTTCTAGTATCATTCTCCAGTCTTTGGGCACAAGTTTAAGCATGTGACAGAGTCTTGGGGTAATCATAATATATTATATTCCTGGCATCAGTGATTGGTGCAAAAGGTAGTAGGCATATCACCCAACCATGGATAATCAGTGTTCATCCTTAATGTCAATATATGCGTACAGGGAGAGAGTTTTCCATATTGCTGGGATATATAAATTGTAGCTTATGTTTTCTATTTGTCACTATCTGGAGAAAATTAATGGGAGAGAAGAAAATTAGACCATCACTCAGAGAGAATCATAGAGAAGAAACATAGGGTGAAGGAGATATATATTTTACCTGGATGTTTTGAGTCCTTAGGTTACTGTCTCTGAGACTTTGATTTCCATCTGTTTTTCTTTGATTTGTGTAAGCTATTACTATGATATTACTGGTTAACTGAGCCAGAGAGTTTTTTAAGATTCAAATGAAGTTTGAAATGTACACTGTCCTAATGCTTAAGTCCATGCTCTTTAAAAAAACATTTACACTTATTTTTATTATTTTTAAAGACTGTACTGTTTAAAGCAGTTTTATATTGACAGCGAAGTTGAGAACATACAGTTTTCCCATATATCTTCTCCCTCAACATATTTACAGCCTCCCCCACTATCAACACCTGTGCTCTTTTTATGTATGATAGTGAGGCTAAGTTTTTTGTTTAAAAATTAGTAGTTTTTTTTTCAATCATAAGCACAAGCCACTTTAATTCAGATTGGTCTTGTTTTTTTCAGATATTCCCTTCTGTGTGATAGCTGCTTCTCAACCTATAGTAAACAAAGAGAAATTTGGATGCATCACATATTACTTTAAAGTTTTCTGTGGATATCAGAGCAGGGTAAATAGTCTAATATTGGAAAATAAGAGGCATAAAGCTGAAGACATTCTTGAGATTCCTTTTTAGACAAGGAGTGGGTGAATAAATTATAAAGGAGATGTAAAGGAAGGCTTGAAAAATTAATGGAAGTGTAAGAGATCAAAGTAGCTGTGATCTGATATAGAATCATTTAATTTTGATCATATCAGAGGAGCAGCAACCATTTTATCAACAAAAGGCAGCACTCTTTTATGGTAGCACCATTTCAAAACACCCTTATTTATAACATGTTTTGAAACTGTATGTTAAATGCATAAACACATACAAAGATACATTTTTTAAAAACAAAGCTACTAGCCCATTAGTTTGATTAATTATTAACTAACTTTTGTATCTGTCTTACATTTCTGGGTAGCTTTCTCCATACTAAATTTATAACCTTCTGATATTCTTAGTACAAAAAAATCAGTGAAAAATTCCCAGTGAAAACAAGTAAATGAAAAATTGTAGATTTCAGGGTTTGGTGATTCTAACAAGGCCAGATACTAATCTTGATACTTTTCATGGAGAGCTCACAAGGGTTAGATGGTGCATTGGTATTGAAACTCTCCCTAGCTCTGCCTCTTCCAACAAATAATCAACAAAATGAGGGTTGAGTATTTATTTGAACAAATCAGAATGTAGGTGTCATTCTGATGTTGGGATGAAGAGTGGTATACTGGTGATGAGCAAGCATGGAACAACTGTCGTTTGGGTATATATGTATGCCTGCTGGTGTGTGTAATGTGCATAATCATCCACTGGCGTCTTTCTTGTTCTAAGAATACTAAGTCTAGGGTATTGATACCTGTGAATGGTATTTGAGCCAATTCAGGAATACCAAAAGTGAATTAGGAATCTACCCCCAAGAGCCAGCTGGCTGGGGCTGATTAAAAAAAATAGATGTTAGAACTCTGAATATCAGGTCCAGTCTGGGTAAAGTGAAAACTTAAGGGCCAAAATCTAGATTCAAAGGCAGAAAGTCCTGGAATCTTGCAAATAAAATAAAACTTGATTCCAAATGTTGAACAGTAATCAGTATTGAGGCTACAAATAACAAAGAGCTTTAATTTGGGCTCTTAGGAATTGCAATTTGGGTGACACAGATTCAGGTAAAACCAAAAGAGTGTTCCAAAGAAGAGAAAGAGTCAGGGGCTTATAAAGGCAAAAACCACAAGGTTATTAAAGGTGTCTTACAATAATTATGATTGGCTCTGATACAAAAAGAAAATAGTTGTCCTTAAGAGATAGGCTGTCAAGAGTTACTTAGGGTAAGTGTCTTATATGTAGATAGCCTATCATTAGTTATTTAGGGGAAGGATTCAGTAAGTATGTTGAGTTTCTGGAATATGGTGCTCACGTTCCCAGATGCCTACAATGAGACAATAAGTGGTCTAAAGTTCAGGTTCCATCCAGGCTGAGAAGTGCATAAGTCCCACTTCCTCAGTGGCCTCCCCACTTTGTTTTAGAAAGCTCTTTTAGCAATACCAGCTACATTTTGATATTCCTTTCACATAAAAGGTCTAGAATCAAGGAGTACATAAATAAGAGAGATCAACAGATTGTGGGTCAGAATTCAGATAGTCAAGCATGATTTATTTTGAGCCACAGCAGGATGAAAAATCTGGATATACAAGTCATGTTCAGGAAATGGAAAATTTGTAAAATTTGATGATTAGGTGATTTGGGGAAGAGAAGGTGCAATAGATGAAGTGGGTTTGTGATTGAATCTGTAAGTGGCCCACATGTCTGATATTTATAGAAATAAAAAAAAAATTGAGCTGGTCAGCTTTATCAAATTCTTTTATTCTTTAGATTTTACTCTGTATTCTGAATACTGCCTCAAGAATGAAAAGACCATGGAGTGCACAATTGTTTCCCTTCCCAAACATTCTATCAGTTTTGATCATACTTTGATGTTGAAAATAAATAAGTTCAATCCATTTGTTTCTCTCATGTACCTCTTGATTTCTAACTGTTCCTTTTCTGAGCTGTTTTGAATAAGAATTAATTTTTACTGTGCCTTCCCATAGATTGGGGAGAGAAGGTCTTCATGCATGAAATTTCTGCTATTTTTTTTTTCAAAATCTAGACATCATTGCTTCCCAGCACTCTTTCAGGGCTTGCATCTTTGAAGGATGGAAGGAATGTTACTACAGCCACTGAGCATCAAACAGGTAGAACTCTGGGTTATTGTGTCTTCTTCCTTAGGAGAGAAAGAAAGGGCTGATTTTAGGTCCCTTGCTAAGATCAGGTGAGAAGTCTTTTCTCCTTTCCTCTGCCTCAACTCCCAGGGAATGTATGTATTATATAAAAAAAAATCTAAAAGAAAGTCCAACCAGTTCAAGTAAAGAATAATTCATTTTTATTCATTCTTGAAAGCAGGTTTTGCTAAAAGGTTTGATGAGAGCAACACTTTGTTCCTCGGCAAAACCTTTAAAAAGATACATCTTCTAAAACTCATGTACGCAATGACAATAGAATAATATTAAACAGAGAAAATGAAATGTTATAAGTACCACCTTATCTGTTTATATAGGTTAACTGGATTAAGTGAGATAATGAGTATGAAGGCTCATATACAGTATCCAGTATAACAAGATTGGTGTCTTTAATCTTCAGATGACTCAGTTTCTTAATCAGTCAAATGGGGATAAAAGATTTATGCAGAGTCACATTTTGAATATTTTAGCAATGTAGGGAATGGAAAATAATTCTCCTTCTACCTTTTTAAGTTATTGCCTGAGGCACCCCTGTAATAAAAAGACACAGTAACAAAAGGAAAACAAACAGAAGTTTAATAACTTGTATGCCTGCTGTACACATGGGACATATCCAGGAAAACTGAGTAACTCCCTGAAGTGGCCCAAGCCACCACCTTAAATATCATCTCTAGCTAAAGATAGAATAAGGGGAGGATAAGTTAAAGGAGGTTATCAGGAAGCAAAGGTATGGTTGCTATGAAGATTTAAGTCAGGGCCTTCACAGTGAAATAACAGAGGTTCTTGTGATTCAGACTCATCCTAGTCTCTCTGGTACTGAGAGGAGAACACCCTTACAAATGGAGATTTCCCTTATAAATGTAAATGTGTCTTATGAATGGGATAACTTTTACTCAGTTTTCAGAACATTTGTGTCTGCAGTTTCTTAAAAATAATCAGCTCAGAATAATCCTTATGTCAAAGAGGCATATTTTGGGGTTGCAAATTCTGTTTTCCTTCAGCAACATTGGATTAGAGCCTATGGATTTTCACTTCCATTTTCATGCCTTTTATTTATGTACAGCTAAAAGAGAGTCCTGTATGGCAAAGAGCATGGCAAAGACAGAGCAGAACTGCTATAGAGAGTGGTGGTGTCTAAGAAAAGGCAAATCAGAACTAATATATCAAGGTAGAGAATGTAGACTCTATACAGTCAATGCCCATCAATGATAGTCTTGACCCAGGAATCTGGCATAATAGGTTTGAATTTTAGAAAGACTCTCTGGCAGAGGAGAGGGTGACATCCAGGAGTCAGTTGGGAGAAACTTTTATAGATGAGAATATCAAGGCACAATAATCTTATCTTTCCAAAGTGCTTATTTGGACTCAAGTTCCACAACTAATTTTAAAGTTTCTGAATGCTGAATCTCCCTGTTTCTCTCATTTCATCCTTCTCTCCCTTTCAGAATTCAAATATTAATTGTAGTATGTTTATGCGTGCACACACACTTATGTATTGTAGTTAGTCTTTATGATACAAAGATGAATGATACTGGAAACCTGTCTGTTAAGAATTCCGTTGTGGCTTGGAATAAGTATCACATACTGCATTCTTTGCTTTATTTGTGCACAGCTGCTGCAGTAAATGTTATTTAAAAAGTTTAGGAGGAGGAAGAAATGGAAGAATTTAAGAAGTCCTCACAAATTTCAAAGAGCCAAGAAAATAGGTTGGGAAGCAAGAATTAATAGACAAAAGAATCACACAAATTGAATGTGATTTTTTATCTTATTCTTAAATTTTTAAAATACCACAATAACCCATTAAGATGGGTTTTAAAAATTTACAAATAAAGAAACAGAGATTCAGAAAGATGAAGTATTTCAGGTCATACAGACAGTGAATGGTAGAGCTGAGATTAAATTTCACAGATATCTGACTCAAGGTCATTCTACAGGCAATACAAATTCTCATGAGTATTGACTTAAAGGGTTCTTTCATATGTTCAAATCTAAGGAACTGGGTTTTAGGAAGAGATGGTAGAGCTTGAATGGGAAGGAATAAAGTGGAAAGAAATGTGATTGAAAAGAATGTCAAGATTAATGACTAATATTGTGTGTGATTTCCTATAAAGCCTTTCTAATGTCCAGTGATTCCTCTCTCCGCAACCAACAAGGGAATCCTAATCACAGAGTTTCTCATTTTACCCTCTAATTAAACATTTTCTTTGAATTCTCCTAATAGCATACAGCATAAAACTATTTGACATGGAAGCCCCTATAAACATAAGGACTCAACATAGTACCTCACATTCTGTTCCTCCTGTGCCATGAATAGTAATGCTCCAAAAACCACTTAACCTTAATTATTGTTTATTCAACCATTGCATTCCCTCTGTTATGGTGACTTTTTTTTTTGCCACCCAACTTTTTATCAATCAGTAATTTAATAAAATATAATAAAATAGATCATTTGAAAAATAAACTAAAAAGACATAAAATAAAAGTTGTCTTTTTTCACTGTTAGATTCATTTGTGTATTACTCTGTCAAGACAGCTATAAACATTTATGGATACTTAGCCTTGATTTTTATACTTATCATATAATAAATTGATAACACAGGACTCGCACCAATTTCTGCACCAAACTTGATTAGCACAGCTCTGACATTTTCATAACCTATGCCACCTGCGTAGCACTTCCTGGAGATACGAGTTCAAGCATTTTGCAGTCTTTTTGTGGCTCTGTCTTTTATCTTGCTAGCTCATCTGTATAGAACTTAATATTTAAGTTAAAACCACATTTATTAAAGGAAGAGGGTATAGCTCAAGTGGTAGAGCGCATGGTTAGCATGCATAAGGTCCTGGCTTCAATCTCCAGTACCTCCTCTTAAAAAAAAACCAAAAAACAAAAAACAAAAAAAAAACCCAAAACCTAATTACTTCCCTCCCCCAACCAAAATAAAATAATTAAATAATACAATATTAAAAAAACACAGTTATTGAACATTGACTTCGTATCTAGCGAGAAAAAGAAGAATGTGATCTTTCCTATTCCAGATCCATCTAATGGCAGAAAATATATTAAGTACATACATTCCTAATAGCACAGTATTTTAAGTTATTTTGGAATATAGGAGATGATGTATCAGAAGTGAAGAGGGGATCAGGAAATGTTTCCAGATAAAATGATTTTTTGATAAATAAATGGATCCAATGTTTCGAATTCTAATTCTCCCCCAACTTATGCACCTTGTGTAGCACACAGTCTAGCTAATATATATAGGGTTTATTTAAAATAGAACAAAAAAAACCTCAATAAAATCATAACAAGTTATATGTATAAGGATTATTATGTGATGTCGTTAAATGTTTCCAGATTGGATGGAAAAAAGGGCATGAGGATGACTTTCTTTTTACTCTGCCATTGTTGTAATTTTGAATTTTGCTTCAAATATGTGAAAAATCTTACTTTAAAGTTAAATATGTTAAAGGAGAAAGTAAATGGGGCTTAAGGGTCAGTAATTCTGAGAATGGTTCCCAACTCTACTATTGCTTCTATAATTGGAAGTCTCTGAAAAGGTACAGATTAGGCAACTGAGAAAACCAACAGCAGTGAAAGTACTGTGAGGTAGAAAAAGGGTAACATTATGGCAAACACTGCTGGAAGCCATTGGGCAGGTAGTTTTGATGCAGCTGAATCAAAGCACCTGTAATTTCTTTGTTGCACTTTCCTTCATCATCTTCTTTTGACATAACATAGTTAATTACAGCCCTGGCTGGATCCAAAACTTCACCAGCTCCACACTGCATCCTCACAGCTGCAAATGGCTCAAGTGAAACACACAATGCTGTTTCCTCTTTAAATCCCTGAACCCAGCCCCAGTGGGCTGCCTGGCAATCTTTCCTTAATCCATTCATTATCCCATCATATAAAACAATTATTTCACACCTTTTTCTGTTTGCCCAACCTTCAGTCCTCACTCTCAGTTTATGACCTTGGTTCCTAATTCACTTAGACAAGCATTTTGAAAATAACTTCCACATATGGGCAACTTCACAGTTGTTAATTTTGTGTATCTGTATCAATATACCCTATTTTTTTTTTAAGATTTCTGTTTCTGTTAATAAAATCCTCATTGCCCTCAGGCCAACCCCTTTAATGCACAAATGCCCATCTCCCTCATTCAAGAACATAAATACATCACTCCAGCAATTGCCCTGTCAGTCTTTACATCATCAGTCCCTCTCCCTTAAGTAGGTAATTCTCAATGGCATACAAAGGAGCTATGTTTCTTCATTCTAAAATAAAAAAATAATATCTCTGTGTTTTTTATCTCCCTCCAGCTACTACACTATTTTATCTTCTCTCTCTAAATTGAAAACCATTAAAAACGTTAAAGTTCTAATGATCTCTAACTTCTCTCTTCTGATTAACTCTTAAACACACTTCAGTTAGGCATTCACCTCCAGAATTTCATTGAGAAACCTCTTACAGTAAACATAATATCAATCCAAATTATCAATTTTACTTTATTTTTTATTTGACCTATCATCAGCAATCAATCCCTTCCTTTTATACTTCTTTTTTCCTTTTTTTATTTTGTATATGATCCTTTTATTGAAAGTCTCAATATAAATGTTTCATTAGACATGTGAAATATTTTCTTCTGAATTATTTTGTATTTTTTCCATAATTTTCTAAATTTCTTTTACGACATTTTTTGTCATGAATTTGATGTCCATGAGTTTGAATATGCCAGAAGCATATTGTCTTTAGTGTATGATTTTGTATTGTAGATTTAAGCATTTGAAATAATTACTTTCTTATTTTACTCTCTGTAGAGTAGAATACTTTTTTCAATTGACTTCTAGTACAAAACTTTCTTCACTGTCCTTCTTACTAGCTACTGCTCCTCTATATCATTTGCTGGTTCCTCCAAATAGGTACCTAAACATTATAGTATGAAGGATGGAGGCATGGATCTCTTTTCTATCTGTAATTGCTCTCTAAGTTCTAGGTCCACTCTCATAACTTAAAAAAGTCTTATTCCACTGACATCTAAAATTTTACATCTCCAGCATTGATATTTCTCTGGGCTATATATACAACTTCTTTCTGTACATCTCCACTTGGATTGCTAATAGATACTTCAAAAATAACATATTAAAATCTAATTTTTAGATTTTTTTTCTCCAACTATAATCCTGTTCCATGCCACACCATATTGGTAAATGGCAATTCTACCTTTCAGGGCATTGTATTCTTAGAACTTGAAATCAACACTGATGTATTTTTATCCTTCACACAACACATCTGATCCATCAGCAACTTCTGCTGCTTATACTATAAAAAACCTGAAGTTTTACTACTAATCTCTTCCTTTATTGCTGTCATCCTCTCTAATCCATCATCAGTGGTATCTGGCTCACTATAGTCATCATCTAGCAGGCTTTCCTGCCCCTAGCCCCAGGGTATGGGTTGCATTTTAACCCTTACTAAGATCATTATGACTCTGCTAAATTTTTTTTTTTTTGGTGTTTTTCAACATTTATGTCATGTACTGCCTGTGGTCAAATAAAATCAGGTTTTTTTGTAATCTGTTTTCATAAACAAGTCTTTATTCAGCAGGATTGTCCTAAGACTGAGTATCAAATTTGTAAGACTCAGTACCAAAATGGAGACTACTCAAAGGTGTTTTAGCAGAATGGGGAAGAATTTGAACCTGTAAAAAGCCACTGACCAACGTAGTATGATTAGAATGGAGACAGGACATATGGAGGAAAATGTTAGCAGTTTCCACATGGGCAAAGTAATGAAAAGTAATTTAGCTTATTCTAAATAGCAAAATTAGGTCTTTACCAATGAGTGGAATTTAAAATTTTTCTTTATATTAATCTATGGCTAACTTCCTGACATATAACTGCTAAAGACTGGATAGAGTTTGCCTTAATAGATGGTGGATTCCTAAACACGAAAGATATTCCATAGATAATGAATACTCAACTGCTGGAGATATTCTCAAACAGTAGAATAACAGGATGTTTCAGCTGAGATTTAAGTACCAATATTTGATCAGACAACCACATTTCTTTCTACTTTATAATCAGATGTTAATGCTTACTCTTGGTTAATGTAGAAGCAAAACGTGTTCCACCCTTGCTTTCAAGAAGCTAACAGTCTTGTAGTTAGATCAACAAAGATACCATAATACAATAAACTTGTGATTATGTATTAGTTTTCTGTTACTGTCATAACAAGCTACAACATACTTGCATAGGCAGAACAGATTTATTGTCTTATAGCTCTACATGTCACAAGTTTGCCACAAATCTCACTACATTGAAATCAAGGTAATAAGAAGGCTACATTCTTTGCTGAAGGCTCTTAAGGGAAAATATAATAATATTAACATAGTGAAAATATCTTTTGTTGTCTCACAAAATACCCTAGGGATATAGGCAGCAATTATGTATGGCACTTTAATAAAGCCAGCACTATGTTGTTTGTTTTATAGACTACAATAAGACCTTCAATGTAATTTAATAATCTCTTAATATTTTCAGTGACTAGGGGCAGAATGATCAACCCAAGCTATGATCTCTGCCCTCAACTGGCTTATATAGCAAAGGGAAATATAGGCAATTAAATGAAGACCATTACAGAGTAAGAAGCAAGGGCAACACAGATCAAGAAAAAATAATGAAGACCGGGTTATGTATCCAAAGAAAACATTATTAGGTAAAAGGAAGGAAGATGATACTCCAGATAGAGAGAAGAGGATCTGTAAAGTGTGAAAGGTGACAAAATTGGTTGTGTTTCTTCAACTGTAAATGAATGGCTAGTGTAGAATCTGCATGATGGGGAAAGAGTATGTCAGTAAATGTTAAGTAGATTAAGGTTAGTTAAGATAGTGTTAGGATTAATGTTTAGATGTATTATTTTGCCAAACATATACAGATATTGAGTAACATTTTTGTCAACACAATCATTTTGGTAACTTATGGCCTACTTTTCATGTTGGTTCTAATTCTGCGCTACCTAGTAGCTAAGTACCAATACTACAAGATATAATTATGGGGACATACTACAGAACAACTTAAAATGTCCTTTTATTCTCCAATCTACATGGAATTTACAGTTAAATCAGGTAGACTTAATGGCATCAATCATTTCATACATTCATTCATTCAGTCTTTAGAAAGTCAAGGATGTTAAAATAATCAGAGATACTATCTTTCTTACCTCCCTTGAGGATATGGTATGCCAAATAACCCACCATAAAGACAGCAGTGAAAAAATGCATGTAAAATATTTAACAAAGAACTTGACTCATAGTGAGCCAAGTTATTTTCACAACAGAAAATAAATGATTTGATTTGCTCATTTATAGTGGTAGAGTGGGAATAGATAAATATTGGAAATCTAAGAGACATGGATTCAAACTGGAATACTAGATCAACCATTTATTTCTGTTTGATCTTGGCCAATTCTGACATTCTTTTTAAGTCTCAATTTTCTCAGTTTAAATGTGGATAAGTATATTGAGTTTACACAAGTAGTTTGAGATTTATAACTTAGACATTTATATGTATAAATATGATACAATATATTATTCCATTTAATTCATTTCAATTCAAAGGTCAATATATGGCAGATTTTTAAAAAATTGTCCATTTAGCAAATTTAAATTTATTTCCTCTTAATTCTTTTCAATTCAGCCATCAACAGTATCAAACTTCATCATTTAAATGGATGATAGGTAAGGCTTTATAAGAGGTTATTGCAGTCTTTTCAGATGCTTGCTTTCATAATGATGGATTATCACTTTATAGATGTTAAAATGAATTATGAAAGAAAGTTGGCTCCCTGTGGGAGTTTCCAAGAAACTGTAAGAATATATCCAGGACTGGCTTCATTCAATAGTAAAGATACATTAATACCTGTTAATGTGTCTTCTTTTTTTCCCATTTGGTGGGCCATTTATTTTATATAGGTTTTCATTTACTCATTAAAGTGATATGCACCATTAGCTTGGACTTCTAAAATGATAGCAACATAATAAGCTACCTGCAGACAGTCTCTTCAGTTCTCCCACACATACCCAGAATTGAGCCAGCAAAGTTTCATAATCTGTATGGGCTCTTTTGATTATGCACAAGCTATATTATTTTATTTTTGTCTGGTTCTAATAATCTCTGCTGACTATCAGGATGAAAGGAATTATTGATGAAAAATATGCAAGAATAGTTTGTTCAGGTAAGTGTTTCCTCTTCCCAACCTTTGCTTATTTGGCCTCAAAACATCCTATTGGTAGTCTTTGTATTTAAAGTCATAAAATGTTCCATGAAAGTTCCACTGAAGAATAATGTTTTTGTAATATATTTGTGAATCTTTTTAAATAAGAAAACTAACATGAGTCCATTTTGGGACATTTGGAAATCACAGAAGTATATAAAAGCAAGAATGGTCATCCTTTTCCCCCACTAGTATTTCCATGCATTATTAAATAATTTACTGTATAATTTTATTTTAAATAATTTTACATTATGGATATGTAGTACTATAACTTTGCAACCCACATTTTTTTTTTTTTTTGCTTTTGTTAAACAGAATACATTTTGCCATGGCAAAACAAAACAAAACCAACAAGCACACAAGCAATAACACAACAATAAAAACCACTTTTGGATAGCATCATTCTACACTCTCCTCCTTGTCAAAGAAAACCAGAGCAAGACATACATTGTGGCTGTGAAGGCAAATTTTATTCAGGACTACTGCAGTAGGGGAAAGAGACCCCAGTATAGACCTAGGCTCCTTTCCCAAAACAACAAAGATAATGGTGTGTAGAGCCAAAGAGAAGGTGGGTCTTTGGATAAAAAAAAAATTATTAAGAGGAAATGTTAAGTCTAGGATAATTCTGGCTAAACTGACCTAACAGGATTTCTGCTGAAGGCAGACCAGGGTGATCAGATAAAAAGAGTAGGGAGTGAGGAATTTTGATCAGATGTAGAGCAGGATCATATATCAAGGATAGGAGTTTCTTATTAAACTGACTTAGCAAGGTTCTTGCTTAAACTGGAATTCACAAGGGCATGTGCAGATGGATGTAAGAGGAGGTTCGGAAGGAGAAGCTTGGTCAAGCCAAGAATGTTTGTCACCCCAAGGAGATCAACATAAGAGGAGGTTCGGAAGGAGAAGCTTGGTCAAGCCAAGAATGTTTGTCACCCCAAGGAGATCAACATCAAAGTAGAGATACAGCACAATGTCACAACTGTCTATTGTTACTATTACTATTATGTTTCTGTGCTATATGTCAATTATCTATATGTTTAAGTGCCCGATTGAAATACCCTGTCCTATTCTCTAACCAGCTGTATATATTCAGTTATATTATAGTATTATCTTTCCCCTTTTATAGTAAGGAAACTTTGTGTTGAGTTGTTAAATAACTTCCATACTCTACATAGTTGTTAAGAGTTAGAACAGTATGACTTTAGACTTCAGAGTCAACTACTTTAAGATCTTGCCTACTCTATTGGGTAATTAAGATCACTATAGAAAAGGATGATTAACTGTTTCTTAGATTCTCTTCTAAGATGAAAACTTTCATGACAAATGGCAACTAAAGGTACTGAGGTTGACGGAATATAGGTTTAGGAGCTTGCAAGGTAAGTTACTGACTCTGGAATATTCTTGTGACTGGCTCATATTGTAGTGTAGTTTGATGGAGGAAGGAGTAATGGTATGAAAAAGAGAAACCCAGTAGGAGCAATGAGGGTAAAGTGCAGTAAAGGGAACTCTGACTTTCAGTTGTTGTTTCTCAAAAATCTATTTTAACCTGAGTGCTTTGTTAATCATCTTTTTGTTTTAGCCTTTTACATTTGGGGAGAATCTTCATAATTCATGGTCTGATTTAATCACTACAACAAACCTCTAAAGAAAGTATGATGCTCTTCAAATTACTAATAAGAAAATGGATGCTCAGAAAATTAAATCATATGGTCTGCAGTCACAATGAGGAAACTTTTATTTATCTAGCAATTATTTAATTTAGCACCAATGAAGTGCTAGGGCACTGTGTTAGGATCTGAAGAATTTTTTATATAACAGAACTTAGTCTTGTTAGAGTCATTACTATTCAAGTTATTTCCTAATTACTCAGTTATGTTCCAGTTTTACAGAAACATTCAGAGCAGTTGCCATTTCAGATAAATTGTGACATGACTGCCATTTTTTCCAGGGGCTTCATATATAGGGTTAAAACTTCTGAGGCTTAGAGGAAAAAAAAATGACATTAGCTAAGCATTATAATAAAATTTTCAGAGGTGATCTGACTCTGGAGGTTTGACGTGGGAGCTGTTAGAGGTATGTACACAATACCTTTAAAATTGTGTTGCAACTACCGCAATAAACTCTAGACTTTCTCTCTAGGCTCTTTGTGATCTCACTTGTGTAGCTTAGCAGCCCAGTACCTAGAATTTTTTATATGTACTAATATTATTGGCTGAAGGCAAATCATGGACTTCATGGCGCTTAAATTTTTTAAGTCAAAAATAGTAAAGGACTTTGGGTCTGAATATCATCATCCAAAAATGGCAGTCAAGGATCATCTAAAGGGTATATATAAGCACATCTAGATATTCATTGGAAACATTGATGCACCATCTTTCTTTATCTCTCTAGTCATCATTTCTACTCTTAACAGGTACTTTATATTCTGACCTTCCCTTTCTTTATTAAAAAAAAAGTTCACCTCAAGTAAAAATGCACTTTTTATCCTCAGCCTTTTGTTGTCTCCCCAAAACTACATTTCATCTGGCTTCCTATTTGTTTGGTCCATTGAGAGCCCTGGCTAGAGATCAGATGGAAGTAGGAGAATAGTGTTGGGTTAGTGGTGTATAATAATTTGTCTGGTCTTCATCTGGAGATCCTGGGAGGAAACTTCTAAAACTTTGGACTTTTCATGTGGTAGGAGTATCTTTGTTATTTGTAGTGGGCCCTAGGGACCACACCTGAGTTTATGCTGATAAGTAACTCATGGTGGGGCACCAGATAGGTGGACTTTTAGACAGTCAGAAAGAGGGGTGGTCATGCTAGAAAGATCAGCAGTGTGATTAGAGAGTTATATCTTTGAACTGAGTGATATCAGCCTGATCTCCTGATCTCCATGGAAAGAGGGAGGGTTGAAGATTGAGTTCAGTCATATGGCCAGTGATTCAGTGAATCTCACTTATGTAATAAAAAATCAGTAAAAAACCCTGGATATCTGAAGCTTGAGAGAGTGTCCTGATTGGTGAACACATCAGTATGCCTGGAGAGTGATGAGTCCTGGTTCCACAGGGATAGGAAATGGTAGCTACATGTTTAGGACCCTCTCAGACTGCTCACTATACATCTCTCTCTCTCTCTCTCTCTTTCTCTCTCTCTTTGTGACTGGTTCTGATTTGTATCTTTTATAATAAAACAGTAATAATAAGTAGAGCACTTCCTGAGTCTTTGAGTCGTTTTAGTGAATTTTCAAAGCTGAGGGATAGTGGGAAACCCCACATTTGTAGCCTACTGGTCAGAGTGTGGGTAGCATGGGAACACCAGAACTGATGGCTGGTGTCTGATGTGAAGGCACTGTGTTTTCACTCTGTGGAGTCTGCCCTAACCCTGGGTAGCTTTAGAATTGCATTGCAGTATTGCAGGCACTTAACTGTTGGTCTTTTGTCCAAATACACAAACATCCTTGCACTGTTTATGTATGTCTATCCCCAGCTAATGTGTGCTTTTGTTTTTAAGGGCCAGCATCTATAACTCTCCTTGGAGGACTGTCTTAAGAATAATTGGTCTACCTTGGCCAATGTAATAGGTTAATTGTAATGCCCCAAAGTTCATATATTGGAGCTCTAACTCCTAATACCTTAGAATGTGACTGTATTTTGTTATAGGACTTTGAAAAGGGTGATTGAGTTAAAATGAGGCCACTAGGGTTGGCCTTAATTCAATCTTAATGGTGTCCGTATAAGAAGAGAAAATTTGAATGCACAAAGAGACACCAGAGATGCTCACACACAGAGAAAATACCATGTGAGGACACAGCAAGAAGGCATCCATCTGCAGGCGAAGGAGAGAGGCCTCAGGAGACACCAAACCTGCCAACACCTTAATCCTTGGACTCTAGCCTTCAGAGCTGTGAGGAAATACATTATTGTTACTTGAGTCACCAAGTCTATGATGTTTTGTTATGGTAACCCTGGCAAACTAATATAACCTTATGTGCAGAAGAGTAGAAAATGCTTAAGAATATATGTGCTTATGGTTAACCCCTAACTAATGATTGATTAGCACAGAAGGAAAAGCCCATTGATTTTGCCCTGAGACAGTATAAACTATGAGGCCTAATTTGTACCCCATACTTCCCTGCTGACTCTGCTGAAACTGGAACTTTGCCTGAAAATGTACCCTTGTTAGACATCTTTTCCCTACTCCATTGCTGTTCCTCCTGGGAGCATTTTGTTAATAAATCACTTAAATGTGAATCCTAGTTTCAAGATCTAACTTTTGGGTAATCCATTTTAAGAGAGGGTATTTACTCTGCTGTCTCCCTTCCTTTGAAATTGTGGTAGGCTGGCTGGCCCTTGATCAGTGTGTACTGCACCCTCTCAAGTTAGTCAAATCATATACCCTTTCCTTCTAGGCCTCTTCTAGCCATCTCTCTGAACTAGACATGGCAACAGCTCTGTTGATGCAGGTTCCAGAGGGCAGCCCTATCCTCTGTGGTTTCCCTATACTGAGCTCACATTATGTCAATAGAAAAATGGAAGGTTAGGGTACATACAGAAATCTTGGTATTTATAATCATCAACTCTAATTACGAAGTCTTACTTTTTTAATTTTAATTTTTGCTATGTGTATGTCTTAGTTAAGAGAAGCATAATAACAAAGTAGTTAAGTACAGGGATTCCAAAGCTTTGTCACCTAACAGTTAAGTGACCATGGATAAGTGCAAAGTATTTTAGCACTTTGTATATTAACATCTTCATCCACAAGATAGGGATAATGATATTATCTATTTCATGTTTTTTTCCTAAATTGAGTTAGCATATCCAAAATATTCACAGTGATAAATGCTCAATAAATTATAACTTCCTTTGTTATTATTTGTCTATCAAATAAATTTATTTTTAGAGTATTAGAGTATGTTTAGTATTTTAGAGTATTATTTTTTTAAACCTTTTTTATTGTGTTATAGTCATTTTACAATGTTGTGTCAAATTCCAGTGTAGAGCACAATTTTTCACATATATATATTCATTGTCACATTTTTTTTCGCTATGAGCTACCACAAGATCTTGTATATTTTTCCCTGTGCTGTACAGTATAATCTTGTTTCTGCTATTCTGCATTTTAAAATCCCAGTCTGTCCCTTCCCACCCCCCGCCCCTTTGGCAACCACAAGTTTGTATGTTATGTCTATGAGTCTGTTCCTGTTTTGTATTTAGGTGTTTTTTTTTTGTTTTATTTTGTTTTGTTTTGTTTTGTTTTTAGAATCCTCATATGAGCAATCTCATATGTTATTTTTCTTTCTCTTTCTGGCTTACTTCATTTAGAATGACATTCTCCAGGAACATCCATGTTGCTGCAAATGGCGTTATGTTGTCATTTTTTGTGGCTGAATAGTATTCCATCATATAAATATACCACATCTTCTTTATTCAGTCATCTGTTGATGGACATTTAGGCTGTTTCCATGTCTTGGCTATTGTAAACAGTGCTGCTGTGAACACTGGGGTGCAGGTGTCATTTTGAAGTAGGGTTCCTTCTGAATATATGCCCAGGAGTGGGATTCCTGGGTCATATGGGAAGTCTTTTCCTAGTCTTTTGAGGAATCTCCATACTGTTTTCCATAGTGGCTTTCCTTGATTCCCTCTCCCACTCGTAATGATTTACATGTCTTCTTTTACAATTTTGTGTTTATTCTTTTTGTGATTCATGGCAGTTATCTCCTTTCCAGTTATGAGTTTCTCATTTTTGTAGCATCTTGCTTTTTTTCTATTTAGAGTAGACCTGTCAGTATTTCTTTTAGCATGGGTTTAGTGTTGCTAAACTCTTTTAGTTTTTGCTTGTCTATGAAGTTCTTTATCTCTCCTTCTATTCTAAAGGATAGCCTTGCTGGATAGAGTATCCTAGGCTGCATCTTTTTTTCATTCAGGACTTTGAATATATCTTGCCACTCCCTTCTGGCCTGTAGTGTTTGTGTAGAGAAATCAGCTGACAGCCTCATGGGGGTTCCCTTGTAACTCACTCTTTGTTTTTCTCTTGCTGCCTTTAGGATCATTTCTTTATCCTTGACTCTGGCCGTCTTGATTATATGTCTTGGTGTGTGTCTGTCTGAGTTCTTCCTGTTTGGGACCCTCTGAGCCTCCTGTACTTGGATATCTGATTCCTTCTTTAGGTTTGGGAAGTTTTCAGTCATGATTTCTTCAAATACCTTTTCAATCCCCTTTGTTCTTTCTTCCCCTTCTGGAACCCCTATTATGCGTAAATTGGCACACTTTATATTGTCCCATAGGTCCCTTATATTGTTTTCATTGTTTTTTATTTGTTTTTCTCTTGGCTGTTCTGATTGGGTGCTTTCTGTTGTCCTGTCTTCTAGGTCACTTATTCATTCCTCTTCATTATCTAGCCTGCTTTGTACAGCCTTTAGGTCAGCTCTCATCTCAGCAAATGAGTTTACTAATTCTACTTGGTTCTTCTTTATAGTTTGTTTCATTTTTGACATATTTTATATTTCTAAACACTATTTCTTTTAGTTCCTTCAGTAGTTTGATCACTCCTTTTTTGAAATCTTGATCTAGTAGGCCATCAATGTCTATTTCCTTGATCATGCTTTCAGGGAATTTCTCCAGATCTTTTAATTGGGAATGGTTCCTCTGCTTCTTCATATTGCTCATATCTCTCTGGCACTGTGTCTTACGGAGTATGAGTTATCTAGTTCTCCTGGAGATGGTGTGCTCTTAATGATTTTATTGAGAGGTCTTTGTGTCTTTGCCCTGTTTCACAAACTCAGCTTTGTGTTTCCAGAGGTCCTCTGTTGGCGCCCTTTTCTGGTGCTGCTCCCAGTGGCTGTCGGCTAGCAGATCAAACCCCCTTCCAACACTGGGTCAGGTGCTGAGCTCTTACCAGGCGGGCGGGCAGGTCACCCCCCTTCCCGACGGAGCAGTCAGATGCTGCGCTTGGGTGAGGCAGGTGGATAGATTGCTCCCCCTCCTAGCACCGTGGTCAGGTGCTGCATTCCCGCCAGGAAGGTGGATGGCCGCCCGCCCTCTCCTGGTGCTGGTTGCTCCGCTGCTCTGTGCAGCTTCCCGCTCTGCCTTGGGTCGGTGCTCTGAAGGTGGGCTCGGGAAAGACTGCGGAACGGCCCCGCCCCTGTTCTGTGCCAAATCTCAGCTCTTTGTACTGTTGGCGAGAGTTCTCTGAGGTGGCAGGGCAGAAAGATCCTATCTGCCTCAGGCTGCAAGCAAGTCTCAGTCCTGCCTAGGAAGCAGTGGAGCCCCCAGGTGTGGACCCAGGTCTCAGCCCCGCCCCCGTCCGGGCACTGAGCACAGGAGGAGAAGGAGGCTGTGGCTGAGCCCTGCCTCTCTTCTCCAGAGAAGCGCCAGTAATGGTGGCATAGGTCTAAGGAGACAAAGGCTACGATGCCCCTCCCCCTAGAGCACACCAGCCGTGTTGCTTTGCTTTTTTCGCAGTTTATGGGAGACCGAGGTGGTTCTGCTCTGTATCCCCTCCCAGCCACAGCGCGCAGCACTCTGCAATCCTCCGGGGCTGCCTCAGTGTAGCCGCCCTAGTCCTTTGCCCGGGGGTGGCCTCTTCTGGCCCAAGCTGCCGGCTCGCGTCTTGGGCTGGGTGTTGTGGGGACCCTTTGTGCCCATTTAACTCAGTTCTGTCAGTCAAGGGGTGCTTGGGGCAGGTCTGAGCCTCGGAGGCTCCCCCTCCCTCCCGTTGGCCTCTCCCAGTGAATGAGCTCCAGTCCTCCTTTGCCACTCCCTCCCTGTGGGACCAGTCCCGCACTGTTTTTCTCTTTCTTCTTTGTTTTTACCTTTTCTACTACCAGATATTTGGCGTCTTTGTCTTTCGAAGAGGGTAATATTCTGTCGGAGTTCGGCAGGTGCTCTGGTTGGCTGAGTAGGTCAGTAGATTTGAGTTTTGGTGTATTTATGGGAGAGGGTGAGCTACAAGCGTCCTTCTACTCTGCCATCTTGCTTCTATCCTAGAGTATTATTGAAAGTAGTGGTAGAAAAAGCCTTTTCCTCCTTCTAAACTTCCTTCTATGCCCTAAAAAATGAAAGCATTGACCTCCTCCTTCTTATGTCCAGAAGATGTCCTTGATTGATGAATCTAGGAGAATAAATCATAAAACAAAAATCTCAGAATAAGATCAGGGGATAGTTTTACAGTATTATTCTTCCAGAGCAGAGCACACTCTAGTTTTTGGTCTAGTTGATGCTTGTGTTTATTCAGTGTATATTTGTGTGTAAGACATGGGTCTAGGCTCTTGGAGTATAGCAGTAAACAAGACAAAGTCTAGGGCAATCATAAGGCACACGATACAAGTAAACAATGGAAAGTTTGTAAGACCATCACTTTCCCATTTGAGAAAGTGACTGGGCTGGGGATTGTGTATTCTTTTCATATGAGAAGTTAACAAATGACTCCAGGAATAAGTGGAATTTGAGAAAGGCCCTAAGGCCATTTAAGAAAAAAACAGTCATGGAAAGGGACAGGGTGAAGGACTTTCTAGGTAGATAAAACAGCAATTGCAATGACCCTGATGTAGGAGAGAATGTGTTCTGTTAGGAAGAAACACATAAAGTAACAAAATGATGAGAAAGCAGTAAACCTTCAGAGTTCTCTGACCCAAATAAGAGAGTTCTCTTGAGATATTCATTATATACAGATAAAGCAATTTGCTTTACATTAAAATAACAGTAAACAAAAGTCGTCATATCATAAACTGAAATTTTCCTCCAATGATCTCTATGTAACATGAGGTGATCAGATTACTGACAAAGAGAGCTATCCACATAACTTGCAACAGATTTGCTTATAAGTATCTAGAATTTCAGATACTTGTTTGTATTTGTTAGAGTAATGCTGAGTTCTCAGGACTAGAAAAGCACAAAGAAGCCAAAAGGAAAAGTGAAATGTCAAATGGCTGCTCACATTGGCCCTGAAATAACTCCTGGATGGTAATGTTGAAATACACAGTAACTCATTCAATCCTAATTCCTCCCCAGATCTGTGTTCTTCTCTAGTTTTGTACAGATGAGTTTAAAATTTTCCCAGGTAAGATTTGGCTCTGAGCTTCTAAATGTTCATCAAAGATAACATTGAAAAACTCAATTATGCTACCTCTTTTTTTTTTTTTTCCCAAAAGGAAGAAAAGAAAACCTTGCCATAATCAGTGGAGCTATTTTTAACTTGCAGGAGGGCAGGAATGAAGGTACAAATTAATGAGCTGATGTCATATTAATGTAGTCTTTTTGATCTTGTAATCATGAGCTCTTCACAATTCATGTTTGGTTTTAAGATTGTGATTTGAGACTCCTGGCTGCAGACATATAATTTAAATGCCATTAAAGGAAGTTCCAGATGTTTCAGGGGAAACATTTCTTATATTTAAGAATGAAACCACAGAAGACAATTTTGTCTAACTAACTGTGTGCCCATGGACAATTTGCTTTAATTCTCGAGGCCTTAGATGCTTTATTGGGATTAATTGATTCCTAGGGCTCTTTCAGTTCTAGAATTATATGAAAATGGTCCATGATGGCTAAATCTAAGAAAATAAATCTTAAAACAAAAGTCTCAGAATGTCAGGTGATAAACTTTGACATATTATTTCTAGAAAAAATTAGAATGTCTAGGTTACACAATTTTTCTTTTGGCAGGGGGATGGTGTCTTGTCATTCTACCTTAAGATTCTTGTTGCCTACATGTTAATGTGACCACAGAACCCAAACTTCAAAATGTAGGTCACACTGCATTGTGACGAGGGTGCTTTGGAAGTAGGACATTTATTAGTACTGTGACAACTCTTTCTAAATCTTTAGGATCCTGTGACTAGGTAGGAAAGCTTCTACAACAAAAACATTTTTGCTAAGTGTAAACAAACAAAAAAAAAGTGGTAAAACAGAAAAAATTCCAACAACCCAATAACAAAAATCTTGACATTTAAAAGTGATTTGAAAACAATACAAAAATATGAATTATAAAAAACCCAAATCAAAATGACTGTGTAGTCGAAACAGTTCCTAAGAGAGAAGGCAAGATAACATTTTTAGTTTTTCAGAAATGAATGTTTTTGTTCTTTCTTGAATATTCTTCATTGAGTAGAACCTATTTACTTACTGAAGGTCAGAAATTTTAGTTTAAATGCTGGAACAATTAGATGGAATATGTAGTGTGATTTCTTCAAGGACCACTCAAAGCATTGTTCCTCCTTTGTGGTTTAAACAGTGTGTTTTTTTTGACAGATGTGTGGTTATGAATATTTATAGTATTGCCAAACATGAAAAATAAAATGTTTTGTTTCAGCCCTAGAATGAAATGTATATGATGGTTTTGGAAGAAATAAGGAAAAATGATAAATAGTTATTTATCTTTGAAATTGAATGTGTAGTCTGGATGATTTTTGCTATTTAGAAGGCACTACCATTGAATGATTTCGTAGTGAGTAAGTTTATTAATTATTTTTAAAATTTACATCACTTCACTCATTCTTGATAAAATTCATCTGCCGTTAAGGAATCCATTGTTTCACAATTAATTCCATTAAGGATTTTAAGGTTTCTGTTCTTAATTGAAAACAGAATTCTTGGCTGTCCAAAAAGCTGTCCAAAAAGCTGAACAGAACACAATTAGCTGAATACAAAATATAAAATATTAAATAGGATCTTAAACCAAAGTATATTCCCTGCATCTTTCAAATGCTGATGCTGTCTTTCACATATACTATCATAGTTTTACTGACCAAGAGGCCATATAATTTTCAACAGCCTCAGTTAAAAGTCCCTTTCAGGACCAAAACATAATGTTAGTTAAAATCTGAACAAACGCATATAGCAGTTGGTTACAGGCACAAGTCTACTTCATAGAGGGCAGTGTTTTTGCCTCAGGTTCTGATTTTTGGGGATTCAAGGCTAAGTTGGAAGCGAGGCTTTTAAAAGAAATGGAGTTTCATCTCAGGAAGCAGGTACAAGACTAATGATGAAAGGAAGGAGAAAGAGCCAATATGAACTTGTGTAATAAGGCTGGTCCACTAAGGAGGACTGACTAGTCTACTGGGAGGGAGGAGAGGCATGGAGAGAGCGAACATACCAGTATTTATCTTCCATCTGTCAGTGATTCAAACACAGAACCATTAACTCCTGCCTATGCTTCTGGGTTTTGTGGATGTGGGAGCATAGTGAGTTCCCCCTGTGTACCACACATCAGCATCAACAAAGGAAGCCTCAGGACAGGGGGTGATAGGCATATGGGGCAGCATGAAGGTTGCATTTTTTATGGATCTGGTTGGAGTTCACATAGAACCGGCTCCAAAAGCAGTAGCTACAAGTGACAGATTGGTGTTGAGTGAATGAGTTGTTCAGTTATATGCAGGAAACTGTGGTATTTTAAAAATCCGTGTAAGAAGAAAAGTGTGTGGTGTGGGTTTTATTTCTAATTTTATTCTCTTTGAAACTGTTCAAATATAGCAATTCTTTTTCAGTTGTGGATTTCTAGGTCACATACATAAACTGTTTATATTTATGCAACAGCAAGAATCCTGCATTAGCCATGCATAAGCAATTGCAAGCTAAAGTTTATGTGTTCATAATGCCATGGCCATGCTCTCTTACTAATACTACTTTGAGTTTGTGAACTTTTGGGTCTCTTATATCCATCTTCTGGCATTTGCCTACTGCTCCCCATGAGATCAGTCTTAGTCATAAGTAGTTCCACAACAAATGTGTATATGTGTTAGTGCCATATAATCATTCAGTTCTTAAACATAACCACTAAATATTATGTCCCACTCATCAGTTGTAGGATGTTATTTCCAACTTAATGTATGTCAGATAACTTTTGTCAGTTATTTAATCAGTTTAATATAGAACCTCTATTTAAGTTGGAATATAAATATAAGTACTGTAAAAAAAATTAAAATACCTTGAAAAGTTAAGTTAAGGAATTGGCAGGAAGGGAATTAGAGTCAGAAAATAGGAAATGAAAAGAAAATTAGTATGCAAATTTGTGTCTTTTTTTCCTTCCTCCTTTTATGTCCTCCTCCTTTTTTCTCTGAGCTAAATGTGAGTTATACCCCTTATTATCTTAATTGCCACACTTTTAATTCACTTTCATGATAAATATAAAAGGTTTATGAGTAAATATATAATGGAATAATCTCTGGCCATGAAAATCAAACTTGTGAACAACCCCCACGCTTTTATTCAGTTAGCCCTGAATTTATGATATAAAAACTGCCAGAGCAGTAACCCTGACTCAAAATATGCAATTGATGACTTAAAAGTCCTGATCACATAGCTGGAAATGTTACTTAAGCTAAGGCAGAGAACAGTATTTACCTGAATTTATATGAATGAATTCTTCCAGAGAAGTTATTAGTTAGTCTTTCTACAAATTCCAGTAGTGAAGTTTGGTTACCCAGTAGGAAATATTTTTACCAATCTGAGATAGGTGAGAATGGTCATGATATTAATAATTAATAATTTTTACCATTGGCACAATTATTTTCTTTAAGTGAAATTTGATGGGAAATAGACAGGGAAAATGAAGGGAACCTGCCCTTTTCTGAGATGGAAATCTAGAAAATGATATCATTTTTCAGTTATTCCTAAAGTCTTGGCAAGGAGTTGCATCATGACTGAGATCCAGACAAGGAGGCCTTATTATATATGTTGCATAATTTCAGTGTAATCCCTACTTTATTGGGACAGTATCCAATATCTTCTAGTAGTATTTGGATCTAATAATCTTAAACCATGCTCTTGCTACTGTTATTCAAGTAAAGTTTTGAAGTAGTGGAAATCTATCCAAATTTTTCTTTTGTTAGAACCAAATACATGTGAACACTAATATTTCTTTACCCTTCCGGATTACTTTTATGTTGTTTTAAGAAAACATAAATAGAGGCATTGATGGGGTTCAGAACATACTACCCCAAAATATGGCATTTTGGTTTATTGAATATCTTAAGCTGTGTTTGAGAAAATGGCAGAAGCAGAGTGTTCAGTTTGACCTTCCTGTTCTTCTCCCCTGTAAAAGATCATAAAACCCTCCTGTGAGAGGTGCCCTCCCTAAACCCATAGCTTCCTATACCTCCATATACCCCAGTTTACAATTACTTCATGCTCCTTAACCTGTCACATCCCTCCAAGACTACCTGCTCTAACCTCAAGTCTGTTTGTTGGAGAATTTATTTCCTTACAGAGGTTCTCATGTCATTAAAACTTCTGTAAATTCATTTGTTTTTCTCCTGTTAATTTGTCTTTTTCAGTTTAATTTCAGACCCAGCCAGAGACCCTAGGAGAGTGGAGGAGAGATTTTTCCTCCCCTCCAGCATCAATAGAATAATATTTTTGTGAAACCAATGGCTGGTTCTGTAAAAAGATTTAATGCTCAGATGTCAATGGTGTAACTATCATGCATGAATCTTAATGTAACGCCTACAGGTCACATTCACTCTGAGACCATAAGTTCTGGAATGACTTTTTAGATTTACCGTTGGATCACAGAGCCTCGCCTGGAAATCTTACATTCACCTTTCATGCGGAGAAGTCACAAGTTCATGAAACTTGTCTGATTTGCTTTAGCTTCTAAATCCCCAATAACCATGTTTTAATCTAACACAGTCTCGTCATTTAACCCCTACTAAAATATGGGAAAATAGGAGTTGTTCTTTTTAAAAAAAAAACTAAAGAACTAAACTGAATTTTTAGGAGCAGTCTTTCCTTTAAAATTTTATACCTCATTTAAGATAGAACATGAAAAATGGAGAATATACTATTGTGACTGTTCAAAACCTGGAGGCTATTTTATTAATTTTAATATTCATGTAATTCTCCTATCTTTAATTTAAAAATAAATTTTCTCTTACTCCAAATGCTTTTCCTCTTTTTTCTCTCTAAATTTCCAAAAAAATTTAAAGTTTTATTACTTTAATGCAAATGTCAAAAAATAAAGATGCTGAACTCAGATTGCTCTTGAAATTAAAAATACCTTCGATAATTATTCATCGAAGATCTAGAGTCAAAAGAGTTATTTTTTAAGGTTTATCAACTCATTAAGATAAACTTTTGTAAACACCAATTTAGTGTTTTTAAATAGTGTGGGAATATTGATAAATAAAAAAATAATAAGCACACATCATAATAAAATGTATTTCTGTAATTCATTTGGTGAGGGATGTTGGGAGAAAGGTAGAGGAGAGAGAGAGAGAGAGAATGGGAGAGAGATTCTTCTCCTCCTAGTCAGCAGAACTACCCTTAATCTTTGAAGAAAGGATGACAGTGAAGAAAACACTAGTTTTTACAGTTGCCCTTTTGGCTGGATATGGGCCATCCTGTCTTCTCATAACAGAAGGCAAATTTTAGATCTCAAGGAGAAAAATCAGTGAAAACCCTCTTTATGAGTTTTTTTTTTTAACTTTTTAACTCTGCAGATAATCCACAGTGTTCTATAGAAATTAAGACTCTGAATTGCATTAGAATTAAGACCAGATAATGCAGTGTGCATTTGAATTTTAAATCTGCACGTGGTTGCCTGCATTTATTACTAAGCTTTAGCTTATAGAAGAGCAGATGGTTCCCTGTGCTCCAGATCAAATACTGTCAACTACTTATTTGATCATCTGCATTGGGTTTTTGATTTAAATAATTGAGCTTTCGCAGTCAGTGCTTCTGAAACCTGACTTGCTTCTTGTGGCTCTCCTGATATTGGAGACCATTTTTGACTTTTGACCAAGGCCTGCTTACACAAACGTTTTGCATGTAGTTAACCCATTCATAGCAGTTTAAAAGAAAGTCTTTTGAAATATAGGCTTCTGTATTCTGTTTTAAGTAGTCAAATAGACACATGTGCTTGATTTAATAAAACCATTATCCACAAAGAAGGGAAAATGGATTAATTGGTTTCCTGATTTCCTTCTAGGGTAGATTATTTGCAAAAATGGCCCAATCAGTCTCCTCTCTTAATTCACTCCTTTTTGCTCTGTGACCTTGACGCTTCTCTCTGGAGAAGGAGAATGTATTTCCTCACCCTCTGAATCTGTTCTGGCCTTATTACATGCTTTAATCAGTAGAATGTAGTGTTAGGGACCTTATGACAATACTAAGCCCAGTGAATTATCCCTGCCAAGATCAGCAGAGCCACATACCTGATCTACAATTGATCGAAAACATTTGTGAGAACCCTCTATAACAACAACATAGTTGAACATAGTCTAAATGACAACTCTGCAAAAAATGAAAGCTAAAAAAATTGTTATTTTAAGCCATTAAGCTTTGGTGCTGTTGATTATATAAGAATAGCTAATAGATACAATCTCTATTTTATTTTCCACTGAGCATTTATCTCTCTATGACTTTGGAGTTCAAACATGGGCTTCAAACCTTTATTGTTTCTTTAACTTGACATTTTTTTAACCCTCATGTGCCTCCGCTTGTTTATAGTTGACAGATATTTAAATAAACTTCTGTTATATACCAGTCACTGCACAGGGCACAGATAGAGTGGTGACCAAGGAGAAAGCCTATCATATGGTGATTTCATTCTAGAAAGACAATAATATCCATCTCTTAGGACTGCTACGAGGAGTGAAGTGGACGATGAATACATAATACCCAAGCATGTGAATGCCAGCTGCACTAAACCCGACCACTCCCCAGTCTCTTTTCAATAGAAAAGACGCATTCCCTAAGGAATGATCTCTGACACAGCTTTAGAACAAACTGTCATTTACCCGAAACAAGAGAGTCAGACTAAGTGGAAGTGAGATCTTGATTCTACCATTATCATCTATTACTTAACCTTTCTAAATTCTGTTTGCTATTCAATAAAACAGGGCTAATACTTCTAAAATATATTTATTAGTATGTCATGACTCTTGTCCTCAATTTGTCTTGACATTCCGTATTGACTCTGAATCTCTGAACTCACTACCGTGTCTAATTAATAATACTATAATTGGAATCAAAAGCCTAAAACCTTGGTTAAGTTGTTCTTGATATATTTTTCTTCAAGGTACCTAAAGGCATGTAATGTAGATCCCTCTTTTTGGAGCTGTAGTTGCTGCTGTGAGGACTGTTATGGAGCCAATCCCCACGCGAATTTCACAGATTGCTTAGTTGAACTGAGAATATGATCAGAACATCCAGGAACTTCAAATCATTAGTCATTTCATGGGGGGAAGCAGATGGCTTCCTTAGTAGAGGGGTTTTCACCTCCCACAGAATTTGGACAACCTTGCAGAAGTAAGCCTAATTGTTCAGAGAAGCATGTTTGAGTTACTTTCAACCTGAATTTAAAATTCTCCATTTTCTCATGGTGCATGTATGTATATATGAAGGGACTCCCAAAATAAGAACCATCGCATTTATACAATCCAATCATCATATACATCCGGTAAGAGTGTAGTAGTGTAGAGTGTCTGAAGATGCTCTATTCTCTGAAAGTTTTCTAAAGAAAAAAAGTGTATATCGTGTACACAAACCATATGAACTAGTTTTTTTCATCCTTGGCACTGTTGATATTTGGGGCTGGATAATTGTTGTGAGAGGCTGTCCTGTACATTGCAAGGTATTTTACAGCACCCCTAGTCTCTACCTACTAGTTGCTAGTAATACCCCCTCCACAAATTGTGGTGATCGACAATATCTCCAGGTTTGCCAAATGTCCACTAGTTGCCCTTGGTTAAGAACAACTAATATACAAGTATCAGAATATCAGAAGGAGAAGGGAAATGCATTCATATTCAGCATGACCAAATGGAGGAGGGTGATAGGAGACATGGAGTCCAACTTCATTTTCTATTTATTATTACAGACTTATTATTCATTTAAACATTAATGTATCTGTTTCTATATATGAGGCACAGAGCTAGGGACAATGAGGAAAAGCAAAACTGTGGTCATTTTCTCCCAATAAGAGCAAAATCTACCAAAATATCATCAAATATAATTCTATCATGTTTCACAATGCACCACCATCAATAAAAATGGTACAGAAAACAGTAGTTACTGGATTTTAAAGGGAGTATTAAGTCAGAGTCTTATAATGGTATAGAAAATGGAATCAGGAAACTGATTATCTAGATTTTAAATCCTAGCTTTTATCATTCTGTCAGTGTGTGATTTTGAAAAATGTATGCCACCAGTATTAGTTTGTTACAGAGTCCCAAAGATGGTATGGATTAAACAACAGAATTTTATTTTCCCTCATTCTGGAGGTTGGAAATTTGAGATCAAGCTGTCACCAGAGCTGATTTCTTCTGAGACGTCTCTCCTTGGCGTATAGAAGGCAGTCTTCTCATTTTGTCTTTATATCATCCTTCTTTTGTCTCTTGTGGCCTAATTTTCTTTTCTTATAAAGGTACCAGTCATACTGGATTAGAACCCATCTAATGACCTCATTTTACCTCTCTAATGACCCTATCTCTGAATACAGTCACATTCTGAGGGACTGGGGTTTAGGACTTCAACGTGAATTTAGGAGAAACAGAATTCAGCCCATAACATACCTCTCTCACTTTCCATTTTCTTATTTATAACATGGAGGGGCATAATATGGGCTTCACAGTTGATTTCTGTGCAAATTAGATGAAGATAAATAGATTTATCCTGTATTTATATATATATATATCACACTTGGCATCATCTCTAAAACATAATGCATCTATAACAAAATTAACTATTATAATAATATTATTATTTTGTTCTGGCTAAACAAAAAATATTACTGAGAAGGAACATTTGAGTAGAGCTGGAAAAGCAGATGCAGATGAGGGAGCATGCAATTCAAGAATGAGAACAATAAAACAATGTACAAAGACACAGAATTCCATTTCAGAATTGAAGAGTATGTCCTCTTTTTAAGTATTTATACTTTTTTATATTATTATTGAAAAGAATTTATATATATGTCATACTCATTTTACCTTGTTTCTTTCAATTCCCTTCACTTCCAATCTCTTATTAGATCATTTTCTACTGTCATTAGCCAGAAGACTCAGGTGTTAAAGTGATTGCATTTCACCTGGAATATGGCAAGAATCTATGGCAGTGAAAGCGTAGGTAGGCAAAAGCTTAATTTATGAAGAATTTCCTGTTCTTCATGATGCAGATGTTTCTTTGAGCCTGATTGTGGAAGTACAGGTGTAAATAATTGGACTAAGGAAGGCAGGAAAAAGAATTGGACCTGGGGAGTTTGGTATCAAGCAGGCTAAGCTGGTGAGTTAGACCATGTGCAGGAGAATTTGCACTGTTGATCCCAGTCCCTCTTCCCATTCTTAGGAACACAGAAAAATGTAGTTATTGAAAAATATAGTAAGAATGTGATTCTGTTTCCTGTCCCTGACCTCTTTGTTGACTGCCAGTAAACTGGTATAAAAGAACACTTAACATGGGGAAGACTTGCTTAAGTAGCTAATATCACATGAACCTGATGTTCTATATATAGACTCATCTATATAAACATGTGTACATGCATGCTTATATACATACATGTTCTTATACTTTCTCAATTATAATACCACATAAAATGAAAATGTGTAAATCAAAATCTAGAATACATATCAAAAATAAATTTTATGTTACATTTGTACATTAATAACTTATTGATTAAGTATGATAACAGAAGAAATACTTTTATGGATTACAAGTCAAATTTCAACTTGATTTTGTAAAATTCAAAGAGAAAGATTAATTATTTTCTCTAGTAGACTAAAATCCTTTTGAAGTCAAGTCTTCTTTATAAGCCCTATTTTATTGTCCTTATAATCTCTATGCTTTTCAAACATTTGGTGGTATTGGTGGAGTCAATATAATTTTTCAGTTTAGATATGCCTAAATTTGAATGTCAACTACAGCTATTCAGATATTCATATTACTTAAATTCTCTGATTCTTAGTTTGTCTTTTCTTCTATAAAATGGTGATAACATCTGGTCTCAAAATTTCTTTGTGAGGATTCACTTAAATAATGAATGCATGAAGGGCACCTAGTGAAACATCATCTTCATAATAGGTATAAGGTACATGGTTCTCCTTATCTCCTTTATCCTCATTGAACAGGGAGATATAAATCAATGTCTAATGACGTATAGGAATAGAGAAAATTACATTTTAACATAAGCAAGTTTCCAATAATTTATTATAACTTAGGGACAAATTTTTTTTATGGAAACACATTTTAAATTATAATTTGACTTCATATAGCCTGGGAACACTAAACACATCATAAACCACAAAAACAAATATTTACAAAGATGGATGCACAAGAGCATTTCCATTTCCACTGCATTTCCCCCAGGGGACTCACCTGACCTGGAAGCGTTCCTATAAGTTTCTAAAATGAAATAAAATATGTGAACTTCCTCCTAAAGATTTCAGAGAAAACTTTTTCAAAATGCCTTACTGCAGGGCATAGAATCTAGTTCTTTTGTGCTTTTGGGGTACATATCATGTTGTAGTGAGGCCAGTTTAGTAGACAAACAGGCTTACTGCTCACAGAGAACTGAGAACTGTTTTATAATAAAAGTGAAGCCTAAGAAAGAACTGAAACAAGCCAATCCTAAATTTCAACTTTTGCCTCACTGTACTTTTGCTTTTGTTTTTACATCTTATTCCTTTAATTTTTTTCATGCATTAATTGAGCACCTGATTATTGCAGTAAATATTTCTATATTAAACTAAATTTGGCTTCATTGTACTTACCCATCACAGTCTCTACTTTGACGACTTTCACACACATAGACTTCTATGTGCCTGACACAGCACTGTAGGTCCCTTTCACTACGGTTCCTCTTCATGACTGTCTCAAATAACAGTTTAACAATTTTTTCTAGATTTGGTAAATATTCTGATTACTTTTTAGGCCATTTTGTCCTTAGAATGTCTAAAATGTAGCAATTGTGTATCTACACAGTAACCATCACTGTATCAGTTTATTGCATGTATTCTTATTGAAACCACACAATAACTAAAAGAGGTAGTAGCTATTATTAGCACCATTTCAGAGTTGCAGAACAGGGAAAATTAGGCTTAAAGAAGCCAAATAACCTGCTCAAATTCACAAAGTTGGTAAGAGAAGTTGTGTCTGACTCCATTGTCTCTAGTCTTTCTACCATTCCTAGCTCAGGAGAAAAAAACCAAAGCAAAAACTGGTAGACAGAGCATAAAACTGAATTCAGAAACTAAAACTTTGCTGGCTGATAATTGCAGATTCCATTAAGAAAGATGAAGAAGAAATACCTTTAAATCCCCATCAAGTTTAAAATCTATATGTACAGTTGCATGGCAACAGCAATCTTCATTTTAATTTACTTTTATTTAGGTCCATCTCGAAGGATTTTGACATGAAAATAAATTCTCTAAAACTAAGCTGAGACAGAGTATTGAAATATAAATGAAGACACATTGGAAAAGAAATGGAAGTGCAAAATTGATTTGTGCAGTTCCATCTTTAGTTTCCCTTCATTAATTGTTCTGTCGACTCTTGTTTTTCATGGTAAGCTCTACACCAAAAGCTTTTCAGAATGTGCCTTGACAAAGATGGCACTTTTAGTACAGACCTATTCAATTCATAATAATGTGTCTCAGAATCAAACCTAGAGGGAGAGAATTGTGGAGGGATGAAGTTTAATGAAGGTTCTTTCGGGCTGATGGGAGAACTGGATAGAAACACACACACACACACACACACACACACACACACACACAAGTACGTTCAATGTCAGGACAATGAATCAATGTGAATGAGACAGGTTTTTTTTCTCCAGTGATCTTAAACACAGTATTGTGTGTGAGTAAGTGGCTCCACTACAGCACAAGAAGCAATAATCGAAAAGAGAACCTGGAAAATGCAAGCTGAGTACCAGTGAAAAATGTGAGCTTGGAGTGAGGGAGACACCAACAAGGCTGGTCTGATAAATTCTCTGGAAACTACAAGTATAATCACGTTCTTTCAAGTTTACATGTCTTTGGTGGAGTACCACTGACAGCTTGCAATTGAGACGCTTTCAACATTGTTGACAGTATATTTGCGATCCTGCCATTGTCTGCCTGTCCAGATTCAATTCTAACACAATCCTCCTTACACTTTATGCTGCAACAAACTTTATCTGCTTAAAGTTGCCCCAATGAATATTCTTCTTATTTTATGATTATTGCATAGGCTGATTTTTCTGCCTGAAATTCATGTTTCCTACCCATCCTGTCTCTGCCTTCCAGGGTCAGTCAGAAGTTTCCTCTATTTTGAAACCTTCTTGAGAGTCATTGAGGCAGATAATGAAGACTTCTTTTTGTGCTCCTAAAATATATTAATTTTGTATATGGTAGAGATGGTATTACATTGTATCTGATTATGATATGACTCTGTTTGGTCTGTATCTGCCATATTCCTTCCATTTAAATATCATACTCTCTTGAAACAAATCTTTACCCATTTGCCTATCCTCAGATTATAGTTTAGTGTCAACCAGCATTATACTTCCTTTTCCTGTGACAGGCATCACTAATCTGTCTCAGCAGGTTTCTGCTAAGACAGGAGACATGGTTTCTTAATCCTTTATGATCTAGCACTCAACACAGCACTATCAATCATAGTTGATGATCGTAACAATCATTATAAATGTCCTACCAGTTAGGACCCAAACTATGATTTTTAATATTAACACATATTGAATATTTACTGTGTCATTATATTATTTTATGTAAAACTGTCTGCTATACTTGGCCTAGAAAAATGTCAAATGCAATTTTGTGTTTGATTAAAGTGTGTAGTTGATTGAAGTATGGTTTAATCAATATCTTACCAATAAATCTTTCCTGAAGTTCTTTTAACTTCTCTTCTTCCTACTTGTCCCATAAACACATTGATTCTTAAAGTCATGTCTTAAAGGTACTCTCCATCACTTGCAAAATGGAAAGTTGCAAATATGTTTTAAGACATGAGATAGGACATTTTTCAATATCAACTAACTTATTAGCTGTATGGAATCTTTCTTCCAAGACTAGTGGGAAGATCACAGAGTTTCAAGAACATCATGCAGTAAAGAACCTTCTAAGACAACAGGGGTATGTTCAACTAACAGATTGCCTCCTTTCTGTGGGTACTATGTGCATGCTATTTAAAAGTTTAGTCTATTCCTGGATGGTAATCAAAACTCTTGTCCAGCCCCATGTCTTAATAGAAGTTCTGTCTAGCCAGCGTTAAGATGACATCTCTGAATTTGTGCATTTTGCAGTGAATGGGTAAAGGATGTGGTCTATAAAAAGGGCTCCTCTGCTTATGGACAGTCTTGATATGGGATTGGATGCATTGTTCCCAGATCATGTGTCTTTTCTTATTTCCACTCTGGGGGTGAATTTGTCCATAACTCCATGTTTGTCCTAGTTTATAGTGGCTAACAACACCAAAGTGCTAAGGAATTCATTTGTGCTCAAACAATGACCACCAATAAGAGCCCTTCAGAGAAATGATTTTGAGTATCCATTTCTTGTACTAATCAGTGAACCAGTGATTCCTGTAATTCCCTCTGGTGTTTTAAAGACAAGGGGAAAAGATTGCATTCACTACAGACGAGTTTTAAAATCTCCTGGCAGCTGCACCTTGTGTAGCATGGAGAGTTATATTCTTTTTCTTAAAAAGAGAGAATATATCTATATTTTAAAATCTGAATCAATAAAATTATCTCTACTGAGAAATCACTGGATTATTATCCAACCTGTTATTCCAAATAGTTTGCATTTTTAGCTAAAAAGTATGTATAATGATTTTTATAAATAAAGAATATGCAACGTGGAAACAGATTATATAAATTCCTGAAAAATTTGATATATTGAATTTCATATGTACTTAGGAGAGAATGTGAATATGTTCTTTGAAAAGCAGGATGTTACGTTGGCCCATTATGATTATGTTTACCATTGACATGCTAAAACTGTTTAATTATGTGGTCGTTAGAAGGTACATCCTGTTGCCTGGAGGAAAACTTAATTATTAGACAGCAATGCAAAGACACACGGTTCAGAATACAATGCAAAAAGGTTATTTTCCCTTTGGATCCCCACTGGGACCATTTAGACACCAACTCATATGATTATTACAGATTCCCTTTTGCCAGAGCTGTTTCATTTCTTTCTAGTTCCTTCCAACTCCATCCAACACATTTCTTGGTTTCTCTCACTTTACTGTTTGCCATAGGTTATTTTTAACCACTTGACTCTTTATGGTTTTTCCCTTGATGGAGATGAAAAAGTTTTCTAGATTCTTCAGTTTCCTCCAACATTATCTTTTTATAAGAAAAACTTTCCTTTGGCTAATATCTGGGCTTTCTTATGGTATAAATCTGGTACAAGCATTTCTATAATCCAAGCTTTATGTGATCCCAAAATTGATATTACAAGAGAGAGGAGATAAACACATCAGAAAAGTGTAAAATAGCCCTAACTTTCTCTATCATGAAGTTTAATAATAGCACTGATCACAGTGCAGTGCATCCACTACGATTAAGAAGAAGCTGTAGAACACTTGTTTTCCCCTTATATCAATTATAGTATAGTAATGTTTCTATGATGACACAGTATTATTTCAGCTACTAGAAAATATAGTGATGTTAATCATTTACAAAATAATACAGTAACCCCTGTGATAAAACTAGCAGTTTATAATATAGATAGAGTCCAATATCCGATAGGTATCTCTCAAACCTTCTGGCACAGAAGTTAGGCTCTCTGACTGAAAGCCGTTACTTGGCAGCAGGAAATAGAACATTGATTGACTCTGGATTGGTCATGGTCTCTGCTCTTGAGGGTTGTCCAGTCAGTGCTCGAGAATAGAGAAACTCTCACTGACTATCCCAGAAGCATTTCCTCAGGTCTGTTTGAACTTCTACAAGGGAAAGTTAAAGACACCCTCCAGAATAAAAACATGTTCAGATTTTCGACTCCTTTGGGACAATGAGTTGAGGAAGGAAAGAGTGGAATGTAAATCCAATTATTTTGTTAGAGAAGCCCCAAGGAAAGTAATTGGAAGTTGAGAATCTAAACAATAAAACCAGTGCATCGGGGGTCGAAAGGAAAAAGGTGAATAATAAGCAACATGCATGAAATTTGTGATTTTAATTTTGGTTAACTTTTTGCAGTCTGGTGGTGGACAAGAACTAATTAGAAAAATCTAGGCTATTTTTGAGATTCCTGACTTAAGGTGAATGGTAGTGTTACTAACTTACTTGCTTGCCCTGTAAGAACTGAGCATTTCTTCCTTAAATTTTTTTCTGCCAAGAAAAATCAAGAATCACTTTACTGAATGCAACAGATTTTGCATATTGATTTATTTTATTTAATTTTATTGGAATATATTAAAAGGTTTCTTTTTATTGAGCAGAAACGTGTTCACCACAGATTCTAAAAAGATTGCCAGTAGGCATTTGTGTATTTAATGTTCCTTCAGTTCAAATATACTTAATCATAATTAAACTCAGTTGAATGGCTTTTAAAGGAAGTTAGTTGTTAATGTGATTGGCAGTTCTCTGTGCCTTTGACAACATCTAATGAAATATGCCTGGGTGGTGTGTAACACTGACAAATGCCAAAATTTATCTTCTGTGATCTCTAACTAATGTAATGTGATTATCTTGAATCCTCTGTTTTCAAGAAGGCATGTTATTACTTCCCATTATCTAAATAAGAATGATAAATGCTCAAGGGTTTCATTAAATATAAACAATCTTGAAATTAGTATTCTTCAAATGCTTTTTTAAAAAATGAGAGTGAGTATTTTTTGTGGGAGAAAATAAACAGAAACATAATACATATTTTTTTCTTCAAAAGTGGTATTAAGTCATTATATAACAGAAATTTCAAATTCAAAAAGAGGAGAAAGAAGATAGTGAGAAAGTGATACCAAAGATATTACATGGGAGGTACTAAGCCTGTAGCTTACTTGTCACCACTCAATGACTGTTTTGAATATTTGGTAGTCACTAGCTTTCCCATTCTTTTCTGGTGGGACTTAGTGTAATTCTCCATATTCTCCAGCATTTCAAAAAATACATGAAAATAAAAATATCTTTGGAAAAACTTGCATCAAGTTTGACCAAGGAAGAGACCAATTAATTGTTTGACCAATTAATTGTTCCTCATTGTCAATGGTATTATTTATGTGAAGTAGAAATACTTGCTCAAAATATTAGTACAGATAGGTTTTTAATATTCTCTATAGTTTTGAACAATTTGATTTAATTTCTGATTTTTGTGTTGCAACAAACTTATTATGAATTTCCATATAATTTCTTTTATAGATAAAGTCACTTTCTGTAATGTTTTCACCTCTGCTGATTTTCAGCTCATACAGCTACAGAAGGTTGCTTTCGGCTTTGAGGAAAGAAGGACGACCAACAAGATGTTGCCGAACCTATGTAGCCACCTATTTCACATTAGGCTTGAGTTCAAATGATGGATAGTGATTAATTATGAAAATCCTGACATAGCTTTTCTCATAATATCCAACATAAAACCTGACCTAGACTTAGGCTTTTTGTATGCCTCATGATAATTAGGCTTTGAATAAGAGAGAATTTAGAGGACAAAAATAAGGAGCAAGGGGCCATGTTCTTTCTTTACAGAAGGAACACTAGCACATACATTGATTTATTAAATCATCTACTTATGAAGCCATCTTTCAGTAGCAGCCAAAAAAAAAAAAAAAAAAAACAAACCTTAAAGTCTTTCTATATGAGTGATCCTCAACTGGTGAGAATTTAACCTTCTCTCCAAAATCAAGAATGTTTTTGTTCATGACTACTGGAAAAGGATGGCAGCTAGTGGGTAAAATCTGAGGATGCTGATGAACATCCTACCAGGCATAGAACAGCTTTCTGCAACAAATGATTACCCAGCCCAAGATGTTGGCAGAGCCATGACTGATAAATCTGGCTCTATCTGCCTCAGCTTTTCACTCCCAAAGAAAGCACTGTAGTGTCAATGAAAAATATGGACTCTGAAGTTAAGCATAGTTAATAACTATATGATATTTGGCATGTTGTCTTTTAAATTCTCTTGTTGCCATGATCTCATGTGTGTGTGTGTGTGTGTGTGTGTGTGTGTGTGTGTGTGTGTATGAAATGGAGATAGTATTTACTATATTTCTAGGTAGTTCTGTGAAGTTAAATGACAATATCAAAACATTTAGAAGAGTACTTGGCACATATTTTATGTATTTTCCCTCCAAATTTAATTTCAATTATTAAACCTTAAGATGGTCTTCACTGTCCTCCAGCATATTGGTTACAATGTACCATGTACTTATTTTTATAGAAATTTATCATAATTGTACTTATATATTTATTTGTGTGATTCCATATTTGATATAACTCTCTTCCTTGGTCAAACTGTAAGGTACAGTGTTTTAGAGGCATTTTTATTTTTACTCAGCATTTTGTCCCAAATATCTAGCACACTTGCTATATGATTGCAGGTACCTGATAAATATTTGCTGAATTCTAGTGTTCATAAATCAGTGAACTGATAAACTGTGGAAACTGTAGAATATGAGGAAGAGGAAAAGTTGAAAGGGGAAGGATGAGGGAGTAGGGCCATAGACTGATTCTTTAATCAATAATAAATATCTTTTACACATTTAGGTAGGGTAAGAATGACTCTGGCCTGAAAAACCTGGAGATTTGAATTCTAGTTCCAGTTTAGAGCTGTAATAATTTCATGAATAATAGCAAATTTCATAACATCTAAAACTCAATTCTCCCATCCTAGTGTTTGCAAACTAAGGTCTAAATTTTTGAGAATCAAATAGTAAAGTACATAAAGGATTTTCTGAGTCTGCTTGTAAGGAGTTTGTAAGTTGCCATTACATCCTAAAGCAAGTGAAAACCTGAACAAACTGAAAAATCAACAACTTTCTAGGATTCTTAAAAGAGATAAGGACACAGAGCAAACTGTAGTCCCCAAGATTGGAGAGGGAGATAGGCTTCTATAGGAAGTCATGGTTTACCAGGGCAGAGACTTACAGGCAGAAATCACTGCAGAAACCAGTGTTAGCACAGGAAAACCTGAACTGTAATCAACAAATTGCTGGAGACTCAGTGCAGATAAGTCAGAGAGTTAAAAATTATGAGAGTACCCAATCATAGGTGCACACCCACAGTATTGTGAGATTTACCTCCAGGATCTTAGCTGTTTTCCCACAGTGAATGGGAAGGGGGGAGAAACCCAAGGCTTCCAGCAGAAGGAGGGAAAAGGAACCATTTTGAAATACAACAAAGAATTCTTATTAACAAGGCCTGCCCTTAAGGGGAAGCTAGTTAATCAGAGCCTTAAATGCTGGGGTATTATTAGAGCCTAACTGGCCTGAAGGGAGAGAAATACCCAACTCCAGCACCCATTAGCCCTCCTGTCTCACCTAAGAGGAGAAAAAACAAAACAAAACAAAACAAAACAAAACAAAACAAAACAATAAACCTTAGAAATACTGGTGAAGTTCAGTGTCCAAAGCTGTAGGCTCACTGAAAGACTGAGACCGTATAGACCTTATACCTGAGGATTATAGAACATTTCTTCTCTCCTATGTATATTACCATCACATTACTAAAAGTCTGTTTACAACAGGTTTTTTTACCCTATAAGTCATACCCTACTATCAAGAAAAAAAATTGCATGGCATACCAAAAAGCAATAAATACAATTTGAAGAGACAGAGCAAGCATCAGAACTCAGCATGGCAGGGTCGTTCTACTTATGAAACCAGGAATTCTTTTTTTTTTTTTATTGAGTTATAGTCAGTTTACAATGTTGTGTCAGTTTCTGGTGTACAGCACAATGCTTCAGTCATACATGAACATACATATATTCATTTTCATATTCTTTTTCACCATAAGTTACTACAAGATATTGAATATAGTTCCCTGTGCTATACAATATAAACTTTTTGTTTATCTATTTCATATATATTAGTTACTACCTTCAAATCTCCAACTCCCAATTTATCCTTTCCCACCCTCTAACCCCCCAGTAACCATAAGTTTGTTTTCTGTGTCTTTGAGTCTGTTTCTGTTGTATAAATAAGTTTGTCTTTTTTTTTTTTTTTTAGATTCCACATATGAATGATATCATATGGTATTTTTCTTTCTCTTTCTGGCTTACTTCACTTAGAATGACATTCTCCAGGTCCATCCATGTTGCTACAAGTGGCATTATGTTTTTTTATGGCTGAGTAGTATTCCATTATATAAATATACCACAACTTCTTTATCCAGTCATCTGTCAATGGACATTTAGGTTGTTTCCATGTCTTGTCTATTGTAAATAGTGCTGCTATGAACATTGGAGTGCATGTATCTTTTTGAATTAAGGTTTCCTCTGGATATATGCCCAGGAGTAGGATTTAAAGCAACTATGATACTATGATTCATATGCTAAGGGCTCTAATGGATAAAGTAGACAGAATGCAAGAACATTTGAGTAATGAAAACAGAGAAATGGAAATCCTAATAAAGACCTGAAAAAAAAAGCTATATGTCAAAATCACTTTAAGAGAAATAATGAATGCCTTTGATAGGCTTATTAGTAGACTGGACATGGTGAGGAAAGAATCTGTGTGCTTGATGATACCACAATAGAAACCTTCAAAACTGAAAAGCAGAGAGGAAAAAGACTGAAAAAAACCAAAATAGAATATCCAAGGATATTGAGACAACTACAGAAGTTTTAACATACACGTAATAGGAGAAAGGAGAGAAAGAAATAGAAGAAAAATTTGAAACAATAATGACTGAAATTTTCCCCAGATTAATGCCAGACACCAAACCACAGATCCAGAAAACTCAGAGGACACCAAGCAGGATAATGCCAAAACAAACAAAACCTACATCTAGGCATATCATTTTCAGACTTCAGAAGACAAAATGAAAAATTCCTGAAAGAAGCCAGAGGAATAAAATACCTTACATGTAGAGAGCAAACATAAGACTACATTTGCCTCTCCTTAGAAATCATGTAAGTGAGAAGAGAGTAGAGTGAAATAAAATGTTGAGATAGAAAAAAGGCCCCACCAACCTAGAATTCTGTGTTCTATGAAATTAGTCTTCAAAAGTAAACAAGAAATAAAAACTTTATCAGACAAATAAAAAATGAAGGAAGTTGTTGCCAGTAGATTTCCCTTGCGAGAGATGTTAAAAGAAGTTCCTTAGAGAGAAAAAAAATATTGGTCACAAATTCAGATCTATGTAAAGAAAGGAAAAACATTAAAGAAAGCATAGTAAAAGTAAAATTAAAACTTTTATTTTTTTTTATTCTTTATTGATCCAACAGATAGCAATATAAAAATAGAAAACAAGGACAAATATAATAGATATTAATCCAACAATACGAATAATGATTACGGATGACATTGGTTTAGAGACACTGATTTAGACAGAGATTGTCAGAGTGGATTAAAAAACAAAACTCAATTGTATGTTCTTTACAAGAAACCCACTTTAAATATAAATACACGTATAGATTAAAAGTAAATAGATGTAGAAAAATCAACAGAAAGCAAGAGTAACCATATCAATTTCAGAATCAGCAGACTTCAATGCAAGGGAAATTAACAAAGATAAAGAAGGACATAGCATAAAGATTCAGGGATCAGTTCTCTAGGAAGATGTAAGAATCTTGAATGTGTATATACCTAACAAGAGAGTGTAATACTATTTGAGGGAAAAAGTCATAGAACTGTAAGGAGAAATAGATGAATGCACTATCACAGTTGGAGACATCAGCAACACTACATCAGAAATAGATCTGGCAGGGAGAAAGTAGGCTAAGGACACAGTTGAACTCAACATTAACATCAATTAACTGGATATAATTACTATCTATAGACTATTTCATGCAACAACAGCTAAGTACATATTCTTCTCAAGCTCACATGGAACATTCACTGAGATACAACTTCTGTATGAGACTGTAATTATGGATATATGTCATTATACATTTGTCCACACCCATAGAAGTGCAAAACCAAGAGTGAACCCTCATAGACTCTGGGTGATTATAATGTGTCAGTGTAGGTTCATCAGTTGTAACAAATACACCACTCTGGTGGGGGATGTTGATAATGGGGGAAGCTATGCATGTGCGGGGGCAGGAGGTATATGTGAAACCTCTGTCCCTGCTTCTGAATTTTGCTTTGAACTTAAAACTGTTCTTTAAAGTATTTAAAAATAATAAAGTAGATGCAAATATGCTTTGTAAATTGTCAAATGCATAGAAATATTGGCTGTTTCATTGTCTTATTATTTGACATTAAGCAAGACACTGAAAACTTCTCAAATTACAGATGAAGATACTTAGGTATAGAAAGATGAGCTGGATCATCTTTAGAACCCTCTGCGCCTAACATTCTGTAATCTTTTACTCAGTAATACCAGCAGTTCCTGAAATCTCCTCCATGGGACTCTAATCCATGTAATGCCATATTAAAAACAATTTTTAAAAAGAGGTCCAACAAATGTAAAAAATAAAAAAAAACTCTCCTCTTATAGAGTGATAATGCACTATTAGAAGTTCGAAGCCAGAAACTATCTTGATATATGAATAATTTCCCATTATTTTTGTATTTCCTTATGTGTGGCCCTTGCCCTGGTCTGGAGCACAAATAAAAGAGAAGGAAACAGACATTAAAATTTCTTGACTTCTAATTTAGGCTTTTGAAAAACACAATGGAATAACCTAAATGTAATTACTGTGTAGAGTTAGTTACATCAAAATAATTTGCTAGGATAAAAAGGAATCAGATGTCCCTATTTCATGCCTTAGCAGAGATTTGATGAAGGTAAGTTGAGTATGTTATTGAAATTACCTTGAAGGGTGGGAAAGTAGATGAGAGAAAGACCTTGCACACCAGCTACATAAAGTGCTAAGCACAGTTGCCAGCAATAGGGAGTTCTAAGAAAGGAGAAGCAATGCTTTCAGTTCTCACTCTACTGAGGCAGCATGCCACCTGAGGTGAGGGTCATTAGTCTCAGGTGCGGCATCCATCCTCAGATGCCTGTCCGTCACTCATAGATGGTCCAGCAAAAATGACAAAATGCACTTCCCAGGATTCGCTGTGCCCCATATGAACAAGGCACATTCCAACTTTTCCATGTGAATACTTATTTGTTAACGTCCTAGGGCACTTGTAAAATTCTTACTTCTGCTAAATAGGTCATAGTCATGATCTAGCAAGCTTTGTAAATGTATATTCAATATTATATCAGTCTTCTCAGGAGGTCCTATAACTCAAGGGAAAAAAAAACTATTTAAACATGGTTAGTATGTTTAAAACAAGTATTTGCTCTCAGATTAATTATTACAAGAGACATCCTATGGAAACACTTTTCCTCAGCGTTAAGAAATACGGATCAAATGTTTCCCTCAGCACTTAGAGTGATCAATGCCTGACACTGGTTGCCAGTACTACCTTGGAGATCTCAGTACTGTTATCTGTCCAGCTTTCTGTTCCTAAATCTTTACTAGAATCTGTTCTTTTTTTTTCTTTATGGCCACATGCCACAGTTCTGCAAACAGAACTCTGTACCATGCATCTTGGAATTGTAAGGACAATGTTTCCCAAATTGAAATCTCTGGAATTGGAAGGTTATGGTTATTAGCAACAGGAGCAGGGGCTCAAACTGGTTTCTTTATTCTACGTGCCTAATTGTAAAATCACAACAAAGCTCCAAAAAGCTTTTTTAAAAATAATTGAGGATAGGAAGAATATATCAAAACAGTTAAGAAATTGATTATTTCTTGCAGATTAGAGTACATAATGATAGACAGAGGAAAGTTAAACAGCAATATGACACACTTGAAATATAGTTATTGAACTGCTATCTTATATGTGCACAAAAAATCATGATAGAAAGGAGTCCTCATCTTGGGACTGCATTCCAACATGTTTTAGGGAAGAAAGAGCTGTGATGTGGATGAAATAATTTTATAGAGATGCACTAAGTTTTCTGCTTTAGCACAAGGATACAGTTATTCTAGAAAGAATTAGGGCTTTATATCACTGAATTTGAGAGGAGAATCAAGATTCCTGTATCTCAGATGCAGATGAACATTCTCTGTTTCATTTAATCTATTGAAAGCATCTCAGTGAATCTTGATATCAGAGTCAGAGCAAGTGGGGGTCAACAGTGAGAAACTCTGTCTCTGTTTAGCAAAAAGTTATCTTTGACTGTTGATGTATTCATTCAAAATAACACTGGTAGATAGATTAAAATGCTCACAATATTTTGCAGCTTTTGTATGAAGAGATGGAATCTATGCCCCCATACCTTGAATGTGAGCTGGTCTTAGAACTTGCTTTGACCAATAGAATGTGGTAGAAATGGTATAATTAGACTTTCAAAGCTACAGTTGAAGATGCCTTGCAGCTGTGGCTTTCTGTCTCTTCGAACTGTGACCATAATTCTGCAAATTAAACTGGTATGAAAGACCATGTGGAGAGGGAGGACTGGTAATCTCAGCCATTCTGGCTGTCCCAGCTGAGATTCCAGACATGTGAGAGAGGCTGTCTCAGAACATAAAACTCCAGCCAAGCCGCCAGCTGGCTAAATACACATGAATGGGTCTAGGTGAGACCAGCAAGAGAATTGTTCAGTGAACTCACAGAATCGCAAAAAATCGTAAATTGTTGTTGTTTTAACACAATTAGTTTTGAGATAGATTTTACGCAGCAATAGGTAACTGAAAATTATTTTCAAAATTAACCTACTTAATAAATGAAATATTTGAGAATACAAACAAGATAGACAGGTATTCTAGAAAGGTATTTTGAAAATAAAAATACTGATGACCCCTGGTTTTACAAGCCACTGCTTTATTATTGGTTAGAAAAGAGGAAAAAATGTACACCATCAAAATACAACTTGGGACAAGATTTTGATAGAAACGCTTGAATTAGAAATTAAATGTACAGTCACACTAGGCATGCATATTCATATGCTTGTCACAACATAAATGTATATAGCTAGCTATTTTCTAACACATATACTAGGGTGTTTTGACAGATGTGACAGATATGTATACATATATATATACATATATATATATATATATGTATATATATATAGCTATCGGTGTTTTTAAAACTCGTATGATGGATGCTTATTTTCAGCATTTCATTATTTTTTAGTCATAATATACCTGAAGAACAACTGCATCTCATTTTTAAAGCAAGCAAGCGATTTTGCTTTCCTGTTAACCTCTGACAGTGCAAAGTAAAATGACTCATTAAATACATACATTATGAGTATTTATGAGATGCTAACTAGATGTGTGATGTGCTAATTATTAAGAAAATGCACATCAAAGCATCTCCAGGTGTCTCTCTGTTGCCTCCTTTTTCCCTCAGGTGTAGTTGCTCTCCCTGTGGAAGAATGTTAGAGTACTGCACCATTTCTTTACTGCACTAAAAGAAGTTCAAGAATAAAATTCATAAAAGCCATTATAGATTTTAGTTAAAATAAACAGTTAAAAGGATAAGAAAATAAAAATAAAATAATGTTTAATGTGATGGGGAATTAAATGTTAATAATGTTTTTTAACAATAAAAGTTTGTAAGTTTTTACACAATGTTAACAGTTTGATCATAATGTTGTTAAAAGACCCAAAAAACTCCACAAAAAGATACAAAGATGATATATCAACATACACCTGTAACATAGCAATTATTGTTTATCTTTCTCTTTGATTTGTTATTTTCCAAATTCAAACATAAATAGGTATGTTTAATTAAAAACATTACTAGTTTTTAGAGGGGAGGGTATAGCTCAAGTGGTAGAGTGCATGCTTAGCATGCATGAGGTAGTGGGTTCAATCCCAATTGACCTCCTCTAAAAAAATAATAAAGTTAATGAATAAAACCTAATTACCTCCCCCTTCAAAAAAAATTACTAGTTTTTGAGTTGTGGAAAAAAATGTAAAATATATTTTTAAAATACTTTATATTAAAATATGTATTAATTTATTATTGATAATAGCAACAATAGAAACAGATAACATTGATCATTTGCATGTGCCTGGGACTTGGCTAAAATCTTTATTACCTCACGTGGTTATCTGAATTCTGTGTTTGGTGAACTATTTCATTGACTTTCTAACCAGTTTACCTACATCCACCCGTAGCCCTCTCCAATCATTTTCACCTTTAAGTGATTTTCTGAAACAAAGTTCTAATCATGTCATTTCCGGTCTTTTCTTGAAAAGCTTGTATTGCTTCCTGTTATTCTAAGAATCAACGTAAAACCTCTGAAACTAACCTCTAAAGTTGCTTTGGTCTGGCTTCTGCGTAGCTCCTGAGCCTTACCTTTTTCAGTATTCTCCCTTGCTTTCTGCATTGCATCCACCCAGGATTCCTTCAGTCCCTAAGACTTGCCAGCTATCCTCCTGCACCATGGTGTGCTTTCACCTATTTCCCTTCACTGGAAGTTTCTTTCTCTATCTTTGTCCAACTAATGCCTTTTCATCCTTCAGATCTCAACTAAAGTGTCTTTTTCCCAAATGAACCAACCTATATTTTCCTGATTTTCTAAAATTCCTATTATGTACACTCTTATAGACTGTAATAATTTAATTTTTAATGTTAATACTTTTAGAAAATTTAAATTTATTTGTCTTATTACTTAAGTAATGTATATCCACTCTAGTGACTATAAACTTTATGAAGCCAAGATACTACTTACTTTTATTCATGATCTCCTCCCCAGTGGCTAGCAAAATATTTGGAAGATGATAAAGAATGAACAACCATTTTCTTGAATAAATGTATACATAAGTAAAAGAATAAATTATAAAATTAACATTTTTGTGATTGGTTAGTTGTGTATTGAATCAAATATTATGAATATTCTTACCCTGTCTTTTCTCAAAGTAGAATGTAGTCAAAACATCTAGTCAAAATGTAATCAAAGCACCTAGTCAAAATGTAGTAAAACAGCTAGTCAAAACAGATTATCTCTAGTTGATATCAGTACAAGTTTTTGTTTTGTTTTGTTTTTAGGGTAGAGGAACTTTATAACATGTTGATTCAGAAAGTTGGTGATGGTCCTGGTAGAAGTATGGGTGGTAAATTTAGATTAACACAAAAAAGGAGTAGTTAATACTTAATGGATGTCTTCTTAAAGCTCAGGAGAACCAGACCTTAGGTTTAAATAGGTAGTGAGGTATAAAACAAAGAAGATTTTGAGTAAAAATTCAAGGCCAGTGTATAGGCAGCAGGTTTCACTGAGAAATATAGCACTCTGGATTCAAGAATATATCATTCTCTCACATGAAAAAATGCTCAATATCACTAATTATCAAGGAAATGCAAATCAAAACTGCAATGAGGTATCACCTGACACCAGTCAGAATGGCCATCATTCAAAAGTCCACAAATAACAAATGCTGGAGAGGCTGTGGAGAAAGGGGAACCCTCCTACACTGCTGGTGGGAATGCAGTTTGGTGCAGCCACTGTGGAAAACAATATGGAGATTCCTCAAAATACTAGGAATAAACTTACCCATATGACTGAGTAATCCTGCTCCTGGGCATATATCCAGAAGGAACCCTACTTCAAAATGACACCTGCCCCCCAGTTTTCATAGCAGCACTATTTATAATAGCCAAGACATGGAAACTGCCTTAATGTCCATCAACAGATGACTCGATAAGAAGAGGTGGTATATTTATACAATGGAATACTATTCAGCCATAAAAAACAGCAACATAATGCCATTTGCAGCAACATGGATGCCCCTGGAGAATGTCATTCTAAGTGAAATAAGTCAGAAAGAGAAAGAAAAATACTATAAGAGATCGCTCATATGTGGAATAAAAAAAAAAAGAACATAAATACAAAACAGAAACAGACTCATAGACATAGAATACAAACTTGTGGTTGCCAAGGGGGTGGCAGATGGGAAGGGACAGACTGGGATTTCAAAATTTGTAGATGCTGACAGGCATGTGCAGAATAGATAAACAAGATTATACTGTATAGCACAGGGATATATACAAGATCTTGTGGTAGCTCACAGCAAAAAAAAAAAAAATGTGACAATGAGTATAAAAAAAGGATATATCATTCTCTGTGGATAATAAATACAAGATATTATCCAGTTAATATGGAACAGTACTACTAAGACTGTACTAGAGAAATTGAACACCAAAATCATGGATAGGACATAAAATACCAATGTTCTCTGTTTCTTTAATTCTCAGAATATTTTAGTGAATCCTTTCAAGGAAACAAGACCAATCACTGTACCATCTGTAACTGCGTTTACAAACTTTCCTAACTGTTTTATTGGTTTGATCACTAGCCAATGGCTTGACTGGATCAACCCATTTGATAGTATAGACCTTTCAGTTTAGTAGACTGTTGAACCATTTGGAGCATGCATTTTTGTAGCAGAATATTTCCTGGTCAAATAGGGGCTAGAAAAATCTGGGATAGAAAAAAAACAGTATGGAAAATATTCAACATTGGCTTTAAAAATCAGCAAAATCTAGGAAAATGTAAAGTTTTCTTTTTTCAAACCTTTCATGCTTAATTTCCCCTTTATCTTTGCCCTTGATGGTCTTAGATATGCTGCTTTGATACTTTCCCATTTAAAGTCTAGGTCAACTGAGAAATAACAAAGAGAATCACTGACTGTCAGCTTCACCTAAGAGAATATGTATGGACCCACCATGGGCAATGCCTAGGAGAAAAGAAGGTGAGGTGTAAGATAATAATTGAATGTTTGAAACATATAAGCCAGTGGAGAGAATGTAATTATTTTAAAAAGATAAACAATACTGGGAGTCAAGTCTAGTAGACAGAAAAGTATTTGCAAAAGTGAATATTTGAAGACACTGTGACTCCGAAGGGAGTATGTATTTGGTGAGCATGAAGGATTGACAGTTGTAATTAGGCTTGGCCTCTGAGAGAAAAGTGGCAAGCTACAGGGAAGAGATACATTTACACAGGGATGGGAAGAGTCAAAATTTGAAAAACTTCATTGTTCTTAGATTTCCAGCCAGATGGATTAATGGCAGTTCCCAGCTGGAATTTGAAAACACAAACTCTGAGATCAGGATGTTGAGTCAGTTCCCCTATTCTACTATTTCCTATCCATGTTGCCCTGGGCAATTATTAAACCCCTCTTTGCTTCAATTTCCTCATCTGTAAAATAGAGATAACAGTTTATAAAAATGCTTAACTCATAGAGTTCCTGCAAAGGATATTTGGATAAATTTTATATAGTATTTATACATGCTTATCATAGTTTATGTCTATAGCAGATGCTGTTAAGGTTCCTTTATATACACTCACCCTGTGCTGTTCTTGAATCCACTGATATGCAGGAACCTCTACTAAGGTCTTTCTCTGTCTTAAAGAGAGTAATTGGCTCTGAGGAGCAGACCGTAGCTAATGACTTGATAAGAATTTATGGTTAACTACCCCATTTCGTGTTTCTCTTAAAGCAGTTGCTGAAAAGGTCTCTCAGAAGTCCCCCGTGGGCCTGAACCTCAGTTGCTCACAACAACTCTCTCATTAATACACCCTATATTGACTTCCTACCCTCCTTCATGTGACTTTTGTCCTCCCTTTCTTGTGCTTCCTGAAATCATTCCCAAATAAACTACATGCTCTCAAATACTTGACTCGGGGTCTGATTCAAGAGGAACCCAAATTAAGACACTGGTTAATAAATATAAACTATCATTATTACCTATTAGAATAAATTTGATTTCTGCTAAATTACATTCTCTATAAATTACCTAGCAAATTTATGGCTCAGAGAAGTAGTCAATTTTTTTATTGTCCTCATCCTCTACTGGACTTTGTGATATGGCTCAAAATTAACTGATTAGATATACTGGCTTCATATTTTTCAAGGGAGTTTTTTCTAAAATATTTTTTGTTGCTCTTGTCTTAGCCTGAAATTCCATGAATAAAGGCTCTGAACTGTTCTGAAGGGTTGCTGGACATTTAACTACACAGACTATATTTTTCATTTCTGCATGATCCTCCATAGTATTTAAGAGACATGAAAATTTCCCAAAACAATTGAGCTGCATAAGACTCACTTGGAAACACTCATTTAATGGACACCTCTAGAGGTACAATTAAAGTGTGCAGAATCAGGAGTATGTAATGACCAGAAGTCCAGGTATTATCATTTATCTGATTGCTCGTCCAAATAGGTAAACAGGTAAACGTCTAACATTGTTGCATAAAACACTTTGGGAGTCCACAAGGGATGGAACCTCTGATGAGGTACTGAAGGAACAGGGAAGGTGAGTGTTACCAACCAAGTAGAAATTTGTCAAGAGGGGAAGGTTAATACCCTGAAAGAGTTGGTAGCATATATAAAGGCCTGGGGTTTTGAAAGCTTTTGTAGAAGTCCAGTGAGACTAGAACATAAGCACATGTGTTATAGTAAAAAGAGATCAGCCTGGAGAGATGGATATATTTGTCCTAAGTTCATGCTAAGGCAATGGATCTCAAACATTAATACACTTCAGAAATACCACCTGGAGGGATGTTCATTGTAGCGTTATTCACAATAGGCAGCACACAGAAACAACCTAAATGTCTGTCCACAGATGAATGGATAAAGAAAGTGTGATATATACACACACACAGTTGAATATTAGTCAGCTATAAAATAGAAGGAAATCCTACCATTTGGGACAACATGGATGAACCTTGAGAGCATTGTGCACCCACCCATGTTGAACTTTGAGAGCATTGTGCTAGGTGAAATAAGTCAGACAGAGATGATCTCATTTATGTCTGAAATCTAAAAAAAGTCAAAATAAGAGACAGTGAATTGATGGTCAACAGAGGTTGGTTGTGGGCAGGGAAATTAAAAGATCTTCATCAAAGGATAGAAATTTCTCCTTATAAGATGAATAAATTCCAGAGAACTAAAGTACAGCTTGTAGAGGATAGTGTACAATACTGTATCAAATACTTGAAAGTTTCTAAGAGAGTAAGTCTTAAATGTTCTCACCATCACCAAACAGCACAACAACAACAAAAAAGTAACTATATGAGGTGATGGATATGTTAACTAACTATATTGTAGTAATAATTTTGCAGTACATACACGTGTATCGAGTCATCATGTTGTATACCTTAAAGTTACAGAATGTTATATGTCAGCTGTCTTTCAATAAAGCTGGAAAACATTTAAAAGAAACCAGTCCTGAAGGGTTTATTTGAACAGATTGCTGAGTCCCACCTACCCCTAGAGATTCTGATTCAGTAAAATAAGAATTTATACTTTTAGCAAATCTCTGATTGATACTGATGCTCCTGATCCAGGGACAACACTTTGAAAACCACAGTGCTAGAATAATACTTTGCATTTCATCCTGAAGTTATTGATACTGACAGATGTTAATTTTAATCGTGCTCTCCAGAAGCATATGGATTATTTTTAATCCCTCTTTTACCATATCTTCAAGATTTCAAAACTATTTTTATATGACAGCTAAGTCCACTTTCATCCAGGATAAATTTAGCTTGTTCCATGAAATATTCTTAGAGGCCATAGATATCTGAACACTTACCATCCTGAGAATGCCATAGTTTGTTTTAAAACATGACTAAATATAGTGCCAAAAACATAACCTGCTATTTTGCATATGATATGGCCAGGAAAGATTGTGAGGATATGAAGTTTGCCTTTAGACAGACCATATGCTCTTACTGATGTTGCCTAAATGTGTATTATCTGATTTAGCAAGAACAAACTACTATTTAACATCATGCTTGTTTCCACAAAATCCCTGGGAATTTCCCTCTGCAGGAGATTACTTGATGACAATTAGGAGGTAAAAAAGTAGCTTTTATATTTATGATAACAAATGATTTTGTTTATATCTATATTTCCAGCATCTAGAGAAATGCTTGGCACATGGAAGTTGCTCAAGAAATATTTGCTCAGTGAATTACTGAATCAATGTCCAGCCTTATCTCACATGTTTACAAATTTCAGCGTGGCATTTAAACAGTGTATCAGAATTAGATTTTTTCCCCTAAGTGTTGCTCTAAGGAATGACTTCATTGAAAGCCTCACTTCATACCCTTACCCCTTTCTCATCCCACTCATACAGATGCTTAAACCAAGTACATACAAAGATTTTCTCTTTGCTTCTTGAGTGATAACTTGAGAATTAAAAAAATAATAGAATTTGGCAGTCATCTCAACTATTCTGTTAAATATATTAAAATTTTGATGATTTAGGTCTGTGATCTGGCATCTATAGCTTTCTCCTTGGTCCTGAATATAGACTCTTAAGTAAAATGAGTATGATAAGAAAGTGAAAGTAAAGGAATCAGCATTATGTGTGTTTTTTCTTATGTTAGGCACATTTTAAAAATTTTGATTTCTCATGAGAATATGTAAAGTAGGTATTTCTAGTCTCATCATATTAAGGAAACTGAGATTGAGAGACATTAGGTAGATTAGTCACAGTACTATAACTATGAAGGAGAGGATTTGAGTGGAAAGAAGAAGCAGATTCAAAAATGCATTCCTGTCGTCTATAATTTAACTAGTATGGGTAGACCCCCTATCTAACAGGTTATGAATGGCTGTAAAAGTACAGGTGAAATAAGAATACTATATTAAATAAATGAGCCTGTTAGTGGAAGACCCTCTGTCTTTATTAGAAATACTCTGTAAGTAGAGACAATTGCTAAAATTTGGGGAATGATATTTTTTTAAACCTTGTTAAAGGCTTAGAGCTCTGCTGGAGACTTGGAAAAGGAAGATAAGTACAATGTGTTCAAACTGGAGTGAATGGAGAGACCTACGCATAAAAGATGTAATAAAATAAAAAGAAGAAATGACATTGGAAGGGTAAGAGTTAGAGGGGAATTACCAATTATAAATCTTAGAAATTAGTTTATGTTGATTATATACATATAACTGATAACATATATATGCATATAGTTGATTATATACATAAGTGTAACGAGTAACTCTGAACTGAAGAGTTCATGAGAAAATTAGTAATTTTAAAGAAATTAGTAAAGAATTCATCCAGAACTCAACTTAGAGAGGCAAAGAAATATTTAAAATAAAAAAATTAATGAGAAGTTTGGAGCAGTGGAAAAAAGATTACAAATTCCAAATCTACCTGTCACGTGTTTCAAAAAGAGGAAATGGAGGGGAGTATGTAGAAGCAACATTTAAGAAGATATAAATTCATTCATGTTTCCACAGCTGAAGGAAGGCATTGGTCCTTAGCTCAGAGAAACTGACTGAATATAATGCAGCATAAATAAGAATAAATTGTAGCCTAGACACAGCCTAGTGTAACCACAGATTGGTGAAAATCTTAAAATCTATAGGAAATTGGGGACAGATTGTTATAAAGTTAAGCGGACTGACAGCAAAATTCTCATTAACAATTAAAGATGCCAGAAGATAACAAGGTCAGATCATTAGAATTGGGGAAAAATAAGATACACATTAGCTACTTTATTTTGCCCTTAATTTTGAGAAATAAATGCATTTTCAGAGTTATGTAATAGACATTCAACCAGAAATTCTTACTAAAAGAATATGAAGTCATGCATTTGAACAGGAATAAGAGAATCTATAAGAAAGGGCAGTTTGGAAAAAGGTAAGCAGAACTAAGTGCACTATTTTATTAAAGTTTAAAAAAAGGTTAAATTAAGGTTTTAGATACCAGTAACAAGCTGGAAATTTCCCAGTGATGAAAATAAACTAAAATGTATGTTGTGTTTTAGTAAAACTTAGAAATACTAAATGGCTAGGTTTGTTAGAAAGATTTATAAGTGATTATATTTATGTATATTTATATATATGTTATTCTTTAAAGAATAGAAATTTAAACTTTACTTTTAGAATCTATAGATTGAAATACAGAGGAATACTGAAATTTTAAATCGACAAATCTATAAAAGAAAGTGAAGGCAAAGAATAATAAACAGAATAATTAAGCCCAAATGTACAAGCAATTATAATTAGCATTGCATTGCTAATTAGAACCAGAAATTATCTGATTGGATTTTTTAAATATCCAACTATTTTGTATTCATAAGAGACCAATATTGCAAATTACACAAGAAGACTAAAATAAAAGATTGGAAAAAACAAAACCTATGCAAACACTACACAAACATAACTGGCAGTATTAATATAATAATGATTGACTTTTATAAAAAAGCATTAATAGAGATGAAAGAAGTGAAACTCCTGTGTTCACTAATGGTAAGCTTATATGCTATTCTGTATTTATAAAATAGAAATACTGTTAAATAGTTAAAATGAGTAAAGCATATTAACATAGATTATCCATATAACACTGTGCATTAAAAAAGGTAACAAAATACTACATGCAGAATTATATGAAGTTAAAAGCATTCAAAATACCAATAATATGTGTGTACATGCTTGAGAATGATAAACACCAAATTTAGTGCAATGGTTACCTTGCAAGCAGGGACTCTTGTAAAAGTTTAATCACAAAGGATTCAAAACTGCCCTTATAAAATCTTAGAAATAAATAAATAAAAATAAAAGTCTAATACAGCAGGTTGAAATAAAATAATAAAATCTATTTTAAGAGCTAACACGTTGTGAATATGAGTAAATGGGAGAGTGCATGCCTGCATGTGTGCCTGCTTGTGTGTGTTTGTATGTTTTATGTGTGCGTATGTGTGTAGTGGATGAGTAAGGGGACATTTGCTCCTTGAATCTTCGGCCTATGTCTCACCTAGACTGGGACACCAACCCGTAATTAGCAATCCAGGGCACTAGGCAGATGAATGAGGAAATCAATATGCGAAACTCCTTTCTTTAGAGGTTTCAACTCTCAGAGGCAATGACTTGAGCTTTGCCGGCTTGTTCAGCCCTTTCCTAACCCTCCTTCTGCTCTGATTATTCTCGGCAGCTCATTCCCATCAGTCACCCTCCTCACGGAGCTCCCAGGCAATCACACAAACCCAGTTTGCATCTGTCAGGCTGTGCCTGAAAAAGTCTGAATTCATGCAAATGTCGCTTCTCAGCCTGTAAAATCCAGAGAGGGGCTCTCTCATTCAACAGATGGGCTACAGGCAAATCATGAGAGAAGTGGTTCTGGCCTTTTTTCTGTTTTAGTAAAAGGAAATTTTAGAAATTCGCTCTTACCTCCAAAAGCTTTTAAAAAAAAATTCTGTTTAATATCGGCACCTACTGACTCACATGGTTTATAAATAGAACAATGGCAACCTTATTCAGATGATGACCTTAGGAGAGAAGTAACAAGGTGTGTTAGAAAAAGCTGAGATTTTGGCATCAAGTCTCGCTTTAAATTGCCAGTATTGATGTCTTTCAATTTGGGTCCATCTAATGGTTTTCTCACAATTATATTGGAGTTGCGGGTTTCGGAGAGGAAGACTACAAAGATGAAGTACATTCTTATATCATTATCAGAGATACACACTATCATCATTATGTTAACACTGATCACCTCACTGAGGTTTTCTACTATACTCTTTATCTCCCCTTTCCATACAATGCTTTTTAGAAGGAGGTCACTATGTGTCATCCATACTTAAGGGGTAGAGAGCTAAGCCTCACATACTGGAGGACTGCTTATGTAAATAATTTGAAATTCTTCTGCATGGAAGATTTGTCTCCTTTTCCTTATATATTTATTTATTCAACCATTTGTTTATATTGGTATGGGTACGTGATTTTCATTTGTTTTCACTGTGAAAAACTGGTTATTTTTTACTAATCTATATAGCTCAAAAAAGCTAACAGGGACATTCTTATGTGTGCTCAAGACTAACATTCCAAATACCTCTCTGGTGCACAGTTATCATAGCACCTCAACTCTGTTCAATATAATATCACTCCATAGCACATGAGAACATATCAAGACATACTGGCCTCACCTCATAAAATAGTATAATTTATTTCCCCATACTGGACAGAGGAGATTTTATCCCCTTTTTTTTCCTTTTCTCTGAATTCCTGTTGCTATATAAAGAATTGCCTCCAAACTTAATGACATACATCAACTGTTTATTATCCTCCTGAATTCTGTAGATCAGGGATTTCAGTAGGGTACAGCAGAGATTAATTGATTCTGCTCCCCTACACCTATGACTTCAGTTGGAAGAGTCAAAGGCTCGGTGGGGGTAACTCCATATTTGTGGGTTAGAATCATCTGAAGCCTTGTTCACTTACATGTTTAACAATTTATACTGATTGTTAGCTGGGAATTTAGCTGTGTCTGTCATTCAGAGCAACTGCATGTTGCTTCTTCATATAGCCTGGGATTTCTCATAACGGTGACTGGATTATAAAGATGAGTTAATGACAGAGAGAGAGATAGAAATGGTGCCACCTTTTGTAATTCAGCCAAGGCTGTTGCAGTGCCATTTATTTCCAAGATACCCTACCAATTGACACATTGTCAAATGTACACCCAGGTCCTAGAGGAGGGAACATAGATTTTGTTTTTTGATAGTCATGGGAAGGTTCTGGAGAATCATGTTGGATTATTAATACTTTTGTAGTCATTTTTGAAAAATAAAATGTGCTACCGTCTCTTAGCATCACTTATTAGGACAACTTGGGATTATCAGGTGCTGTAATTCTGAGTTTATGGTGACTGTTGGCCAAAATGTCTCCAATTGCTTATCTCTCTTTAAACAACTCCCACACCATACTAATCATGGCTTGCTGCAAGTCTTCAATCATTTTTAATCTGTATTGCATCATATCCTTGGAGCCCTATGGAGGTTTTTTTCATCTAAGGACATCATTACAGCAAAAGAAAAGAGACATTACCAGTAATTTTTAAAGAAGGTCCAAAAGGAATGTGAAATATTTTTTAATTGGAAAAATACAATCAGTAAATGGAAAACAAATGTCTCTCACTGACCAGAGAAGTACAATAGACGTGTCAGATTACAGGGTAATAAAGAGAATTTAGCTGACCTTCACTAAGAGAATCCTGTGAGCAAATTAACCTATTGTCAAGAAGAAGCAAATCTTGATTTTGCAGTATTAATGACTGTGTGAAATAAAATTGGAGTGAAACCATGAGCACAGATAGTCCAGGCTAGTGAATCAATGCCAATTTAAGGGTTAGAATGCAAATCACTGGTTTCCCCCAAATCTCTGACAAATATAACCCAACCAAGACTTACTTTATGTAAAGAATTTACAGTAAACTGCTGATACAAATCATATAAGAAATGTAGCACTTTCTAAATGGAAACTATTTAGCTGTATGAATATTCCTTTTGCCTCACAAATCCTAGTTATTTTTGCTTCCTACTGATAGTGAAAGCACATGAAGAGCCATATACTTCAGCAATGATGTTCAGTATTATTCATGTTCTTATTAAAGTCAATGTTAAGAATCTCCAGATGCTGAATCTGCATGCTGCTTGAATTAGTGCACATACATGAACTGGAAATGTGCAGTGATGTCCAGGTTGCACGTTAAAGAGTCCTTCGTAGTTTAGAGTTAACTTATTTGCCTAAGGCCTGTTTACTATTACTTTTACTAGGTATATTCTGCATTTTAAAAATTGTTGTATAGTCAGTTTACAATGTTGTATCAATTTCTGGTGTACAGCATAATGTTTTGGTCATATATATATACATACATATATTCATTTTCATATTCTTTTTTATTATAGGTTACTACAGATAATTGAATTGAGTTCCCTGTGCTATACAGAAGAAATTTATTGTTTATTTTATATATAGTAGTTAGTACCTGCAAATCTCAAACTCCCATATTCTGCATTTTTGTAAGAGTGCTCTGAATTTCTTCACAGTGCTTACCAAAATGTTAAATTGTTTAATTGTATATTTGTATATTTAGGCATTTAATAATTGATTTTCTTAAAAGACTATAGCCTTAAAACTCCACCATGAGATGCACACACAATATGTGCTTTTGTGTGTTTGTGCATAAATATACACTGTATATGTATACATACAAATAAATAGTACACATGTGTATTTGTGTGTATGTGTGTGTGAGAGAGAGAGAGAGAGGAGAGAAGAGAAGAGGAAAGAGGAGTACCAGGTTAAATGTAAGACAATTTTTTTGGAGCTTTGTTTTGTCTTGTAGTTCATAGAAATCATTTATAGTAGAAGCATCTATATTGCCAACAAATTATTTAAGATTTTTATTCCAGAATATATTATTCATTGCCTTATGTGGATAAAGTATCTTTTTAAATAAAATGTAATATCAAATCCCTTATCAATGAGGATGACATATTATTACCATATATATATGATAAATTTCAATTTGTTTATATATTGTTGCAAACCTTTTTTGGGTTAATGTTCATATAATTTATTTAATATTCATTGTTGATACATTACCTCAGCTTCCTCAACAAAAAGTATTCTATTTTAAAAATTCATAAATCAGCCATCTGCTGTGTTTTAATCTGTGACACCCAAATACCTTATTTTTATTATGCAATGAATAAAATTCTTAGGTAACAGTTTTAAACTCAATAAAGTGTGTATTTTATAATCATTGATAGATTGATTTTAACATTAAGATAATATATAATCTCAAATGTCCTCAAATATATAAAAACAATCATTTTACAGTATTGTGTTTTAAATAATATATGTACATATTTTAAAGTATACATATGTATGAATGTATGTGTATTATCTTTCAGAATGGATTGTATAAGAAATATTTAGTTAAGACTGAAAATATCTAGTTAGGACCAACAATGCATTGCATTGGTATGTGTATTAATATAGAATATTTTAAAAATATTTAACCCTGAAATGCATTTATGAAAAACAAACAGAGCTTCTGCAAATTTCTCAGTCTCCTGAACATTTTACATCCTCCAGGGATTATTTTAATTTGATGTATTTAGAAAGTTTAGTCCTATGACAGTGCCACAACATGAGCAATTTTATTGAAATAGAAAGCAAAGAACAAAAATATTCAATAATTATTTTATTGATGTGAAGGAAATGAATTATTCATGGTTTCAAACTATCTGTGAATAATTCTAATTACCTGCTTTTAAAGGCTATGAGACCCACTGAAAGTACATTAACGATTTTGATTGAACACCTGCTATCTGGTAGTATGTAGCAGGCATCACAACCAAAATCCTCTGTGTGTGTGAGTGTGTGTGTGTGTGTGTGTGTGTGTGTTTCTGATTTTCTACGTGATCATTATAGACTGTGATTTGTTGGCCTCTGATATGATGCTTTGGTAGTTTAAAAATAGATCATTCAAGGTGATAAAGCCAAATTATTCCTAACTTGAATATGTTATGCACTTTATAACAATCTCTATTCATTTGCAGCTATGAGACACATTTTTAAACATTATAAATGCTTCCTGAGAAGGTTTTCTGGGATAGGTACTCGGTTATATACCTCTGCATTCTCTTTAGTGAGTGGTGGATAAAAGCAGTGTTACGTCTGCCACTAACCAGCTGTTTGGACCCAGGCTTTTTGGATTCAACATCCCCACACCCATCTGTACCTGTGATTCAGCTGCTAATATAGTTATAGCACCATAATCCATGTACTTAATTGGCCAAACTAACTCTAGAATTTGAGTGTCAAACTTGAGTTAAGGAAGCAGGCAGCATCTAATCAGGCAGGAGTTCTGGGCAATTCTATTGCCTTTATCATTTAAAAAATTTCTCTGCTTCTTTCCTGTCCCTCTGCTATTTGCTTAATTCATCAGTATTTTACCTGGAATTTCACTGAAATTATAGCCAGTCTTTTAAATCATATTTCTCTTCTATCACCTCTTTTCACAGCATTTTCTGTATCATATTCAGAGTGGTAAATTCAGTACAGTGGACACTTATTCCACATTCCTTTCTGAATCTTTTACATTATATAGTACTGGCTTGAAGAAAGCCTCTTAATGTGTCTTACAATGTCTGCAATTTCTTCTTTGATCTGGGCTTTTTATGTTTCTGTGCATTTATTGCTTAACATTTTTCCTCAAATTCTATGATCCCATACTATTAAACATCTTTCAGGTTTCCTGTAGTACCATCTATTCTTCTAGATGCTTACACGTGTTACTTCTTTTACTGTGAATGCCCTTCCTCTCACTATTCACTCCCTTGGATGTCAAGCTTTGTCCTACAACACTTGACTTAGATGGATATTCCTTAAGTGTCTTCATTGATTTCTTAAGACTGGGTTGCGTGTCCATTCTCTACGGTCCTACATGTTCTTCATTGACTCCCATTTATAGCATTTATTTCTCTGTACTATTACTTGACTATTTGTCTTTCTCCCCATGAAGACTACAAATACCAGATCTATCCAGATCATGTCATGGCAACTAACACACGCCTCAGGCCTTAAATGTGTGTTACAATGGTACATAATAAGTTTAGAGATAAAAGGATATTAGATATTAGCCTGTGAAAAGAATGTATTTGGCCAAATGATAGCTGGCCTGTGAATTTGATATTTAACAAATTAAATCAAAGAATGTTGTGCTAAATACAAATTAGGTTAACTTTTGATAAAAGAAATGCTTACCATTTTTTCTTAGTTTATAGGTCTTGAATTTTCTCAAATTATTTTTGTCCATATTTTAAACAGAAGTGGATCCTTGAAAAGAAACCTCTGTTTTTTTAACACAACAATATGTCAGAACTATAGTGAGACACGATGCCTACAATTCTAGAGGGATTCTTTGATGCTTGACTCTGAAAACAATAAGGATCCAACATTTTTCTCTAGGATAAAGCCAGGAATGCATCTGTCTCATAATTGGTTCAAAAAACAAATTGATCCCTAAGGAGAAGGAAAAAATGCTAGGGGGAAAAAAATAGGAAATCAAATCAGCAGTATTTCTACCAAACATCCAGAGTTTAATGTATGAATTAAAATGAAACCTGAAGGAACAAATCAAGAAATACTTTTGGTATATCTTTGCGGCTGTGAGATACAGATGATACTGCTTTCTCTCACTGATGAAGAAACATGCTTGGTGGGAACTTTTGTCAGTGGTTCAACAATAGAGTTTCAATAACAGAAATCTAATCCTAGCATTGGGCAAACGTCTCATCTGTACCAGAAGATGTAGACATTTTGTATTTTTGTCTCTAATTTTCACAACCATTTGGCACTTGGGAATTAAATCTCCCTTTCCAGTGGGGAGTCTGAGTCTTAGTTTAAGTCCCCAAATCTGAAGTAGAACCCGGATATGGACCGAGTAAATTTCTTTTTTTCTTTACTACTCCACACTGCATTCTACTTAACTGGCCACATTATAAGATATATACACACACATATGTACATATAAATACTGTCTTTATATTATATAATATATATTATAATCCTGCTAAGGATGTGAGTCATCCATTGTCCAGCTTATCCTGCCCATTAGTCATTTAGTAGCCATCTCAGTTATCAGGTCCGCTGTCTAAGTATGGCAATGCTTGTGCTCAGTCAACCCTTATTTACCTTATAATGGCCCTAAAGTGCAAGAGTAGTGATGCTGGCAATCTGGATATGCCACAGAGAATCTGTGAAGTGCTTTCTTTAAGTGAAAAGGTAAAAGTTCTTAACTTAATAAGGAAAGAAATATGGTAAGAACAAGTCTTCTGTTCGTGAAATTGTGAAGGAAAAAAAACTTGTGTTAGTTTTTCTTTTGTACCTCAAACTGCAAAAATTATGGTTATAGTGAATACTTAGTTAATATGCAAAAAGCATTAAATTTACAAATTAATATATTTTGAGAGAGAGGTACCACACTCACACAACTATTATTATAGTATATTGATATAATTGACCTATTTTATTTTTAGTTACTGTTGTTAATCTCTGCTATGCATAATTTATAAAATAAACTTTATCATAGGTATGTATGTATAGGAAAAAACATAATATATGTAGGGTTTTGTACTATCCATGATTTCAGTCATCCTCTGAGGGTCTTGGAATATATTCCCACAGATTAGGGGAGACTACTGCGTACAGAATTTATGCTGAAATATTCAGAGGCAATGATTACACAATTAACACCATCAAAAATTTCACTTCAAAACAAGCAATGCACAGTTGAAAAAGATACCAGATTTTTTTGTTTATCATATCCTATTTTAGTATATTACACGTCTACAATCCTTTTAAGTGAGTAGTTGGCAAATTTTGATGAGCTCTTGGGTTCTTTTTATGTCAGAAGACAGGCATTTGACTTTTTAGTAGTTTCATTGATACCCCTGCTCTGGTTCATCAATATACATATATCTAGGTGTTTCCTGTAATTATTGTGGATTTACTGAACTAAGTGGGACTAAGTTACTACTTGCTAGGCAAAATATGGTCAAAATTAATTATAGCCTTTCAGATAGAAAAGAACACTGGGCTTTCCTCAAAATTATTGGAATAAGAAAATCTGTTTCAGGAATGCATTTGTGTGACCATGTGTACATAATTTAAACTTTTTGACCTCATTTTTAAAATTTATTTACTTTATTTTTTTCATTGTTTATCTTTTAAAATGAAAGACTTTAAATAAGAGTGTTTAAGTAAATTGTGACCTATACATACATTAATATACTAAGCACATTTTGTACTTATCTAATGAAATTTATAGAAATTCCCAAGTATATAATATTATGCTTAAAACAATACAGATGTATCTATACATTAATTGGCAAATAATATTATAAAATGTTTATTATTATGTCTTTGGGTGATGAGCTATGGACAATTTTTTCTTTTTTTGTATCTTCAATGTAGAATATTTAGTAAATATTCTGTTTATGATTGAGAAAGAATATTTCATTAATTAAATTTGAATAAAGATTTTCAATTAAGATTTGAGAGCATGAGGGCTTTATAAGAAAAACTTATTGTATGATTCTGATAGTCATAAAAATTAATATTAACAACAATTTTTAAGATTCATTATAAAGAATATCTTTTCCCATTTTATCATAACCATTGTAATTTTCTGAAATCTCATGTAAGATTTGTCCTCAAAGTTAAAACTCTTAGTCTTCAGGCTTCTAAACAGTAACGAGTACCAAGAAGGTCAGAGGAAGTCAAGGAGATCTTTTAATGAAAGTAATTAAAAACCCAGTTAATAAGCAGATTATCTATTACAAGAACATGGGAAAACAATACGATTTTTGCCACTAGTCTTTCTTCATTCTATCTCTTTGAAGCAAAAAAAAAACCAAAAAAAAACCTTGTAAAATGTTACTTATCACCCCAGACTTCTGGAATATAACTACCCTACCCCTTGGGGAAGGAAGATGTACAAAATGTAATAATTGTGCACAAATGGCTAGAGTTTTTTTTTTTAAATTAACCTTTACAATAAAATATTTTCTATATAGAAGAGAATTCTAAGTATAAAATAGAATTTTAATTTTATTTTAAATGTTTTAATTATGAAACATTTTTAAATAAAGAAAAAATCAACAATAGTGATGACCAATAGAAATATTATACAAGTCAAGTATGTGATTTCAAATTTTTTAAGTCATATATTAAGAAGTAAAAGCAAATCATGTGATTTTTTTGTTTGTTTGTTTTTACAGCTTTATAGAGGTATAACTGATAAACAATATGGTGCACATATATAAATTATATAGTCCTGTGAATTCAGAGAGATACATACACTTGTGAAACCAATACAATCAAGATAATTAACATTTCTAACACACACACAAGTTTCCTTGTGTCCCTTTGTTATCCTTTCTACCTTGGCTTGATCCTCAGGCAATCAGTGATCTGTCCATGTGAAGTTTTCTGTCCATGTGAAGTTCTTTTAATGCAATATTTTTTTTAATCCCGTGTACTAAAAATATCACTTTGACATGTAGTCAGTGTAGAATTATTGTGATATCTTACATTTGTGAGGAGTTTTGGTACTAAGTCTTTGACACCCAATGTACCTTTTACACATTTAACACATTCTCTTTTGACTAATCACATTTTATCTCCTCAGTAGCTGCTTATGGTTCAGGACTACTTGCCATATGAGACAACACAGGATGATGAAATAGCTCACAGACATGTGTCCATCATCCAGATTTAAAATATTTTGATTCTTTAAAGAAAAAAATATGTGGAGAACAAGATGACAAAATATTAACATATTATAGATAAAAATGAAGCCTTCAACCACCTGCTTCTGGCAGACCTAAGTTGCATTTTAATCTCAACTTCCCTGGAGCTAACCGGTACTTTGACATTCATTTATCCTTTCATTCTTTTTAATATCTAGAGTTTTTGTTTGCATGTTTGTTTAGAATTATAAATAATATTGACATTGTTATTTTTAATGGCTATTCCAGTAAGGATAATTTCAACTACAAGAAGCAGAAAGCTCACCTCTAATTGGCTATATCAGTAAGGGGACTCTGCCCCCTAAAAATAAGTTGCTCACATAGCTTGAAGCCCGAAGAATGGCAAGTTTAAATAGGTTCATTTAGCAGTTCACTTTTGTGGTCAATGCCAGATTGTTCTCTCTTCATTGAAGCCTAAATTGTTGACTCAAGTCTTCAGTGTTGTTGGTTGGTTACAATCTGAGTAAAACGTGATGGTTGATAGCAGCTGACCCCACAAAATTCCCTGCTAAGGTCCAACGGTTGAGAAAAAGTAGCTTCCTGGGACATTCCCTAGCAGTGAGCAGAACTCCTGTAGAACATGCCATGTCTCCCATTTCCTTTGCAGTGATTTGTTCACATCCCTTTCCTGAACATATCACCAAGGAGAAAGACTATACCTTTAGTCAATGAGGTTCTTTTTGAGGCTGAGCCAGTCATTGAAACTGGGTTGCTACTATTACTTGGTAGAGTGATGACAGTAATTCTGAAGAGTTGACCATCATGCTCACCACAGTGTTTGTAACGAGAGTAGGGACTTTCTATTTGCCAACCACTCCCACTCAGATGGTGGTCACTCTCATTCTCTAGTTATTAAAACAACAAAAATAAGCATTGTTTTCAGATAACTCCCCGAAAAAAGAGCATGAATTCTTTCTGAATTTATTATACAATTTTGAAGTAATTAGTATTCTGAATAATAGCAGTTTAGCATTTTGGTTATCACATGTGATTAGGTTAAAAAAGAACATTTAAACAATGGACACTAAACTGCACAGTCTTCAACAGTTTTTCTTTTGAATCCTCTTGTCTGTATCCATAAAGTCCCAGCTTCCTGCCTTTACTCATACTATTTTTACCTCAATATCCATTCTTGTTATGTTGTATTAGGGTTCTGTAAGTATTCTGAGATCCAGGGAAAATGATAGCTCTCCTATGAAGGCTTTTTTAGTTGTAAACAATGACATCTGCCTCACAGAACACATTATTAATATCTTTTCTATAGTTGTTAACTATAATTTTATGAAAAATGTGAAATTGAACACTTGAACATCTCTTTTCTCAAGTTAATGCCTTGAATTATTAATTTTTCTGTCCCACATGTTTACTTGAACATGGTAAAATTCTACTAAATATCTTCTGAATAAATAAAATCCAGCATGAAGATACCATGATCAATGCAGTTATTTGCCTTCTCTTTCTATCTCTGATAAATGAGAAGTGATCAAGTTAAAGTCATTATGCCCAGACATGTACTGAGAGTTATAGTTACATTTGAATAGTCTGGTGATTCTGTGGATTATTTACAAGAATCATTGAAAGTTATGAGATTGTAGGAGATGTATGGATCAGGTAAAATAAATAACTCAAAACTAGTTCTGAGACAGCCTGTGCATGATCTTGAACTGGTCGTAATCAATGAATATGTTTGATTTGGGAAACAGCAGTAGAATGGTGATAACTGATAATGTGAAAACCCATCTTTGAAGTTGTGATTTATTGCATTGTTCAAAATGGCAACCAGTACAACTCAAGAAGAGAGTGATGTGTTACTACCCATTTTTAACCTGATGGGCTTTCAAAGTAAACATAGGAGATAGTGTTATAAGTACTCTGTTGCATAGGCTTTTCATCCTCTGAAAGTCCAATGTATATAAAGCATTTTATTAATTAAGACTGTGATAAAAAGTAGTTTGCTTGTTTGTTTTTAAGCAGTAGATTAATCTTGTTCTCTGGTCACAGAAGTTACAAAATAGTATTTTAAATAATACCAGCTAAGTTGCTGTTATTCCGTCAAGTGGTTATCACATAAAATATTTACAGAAAAATGAAATTTGGATATACAATTTTTAAACAATTATAGCACACTTCAAAAAATTATAATATACACATAATGCCTGTCATTTGAATGGACAATGTCAAAAACCAGTGGAGAGCAGGTGACCAGCCTTGAACCTTCCTTTTGGCATACACTTCAGACAGGCATGCTGTACTAGAGCTTTCTTTGAGGAAGAGAGCAAATATTGCTGGCTTCTATCCAAACCACTCTGTTTCTGTTCACAGTCTTAGCATTCCTACCTCTCCCACTATCAGTATCCATCTTTTTTTGTCCCACAGTCTGTGTCTTTTTAGCGTGTTCATTTTGACACCTGCTCTATATTTTCCAGTGGTCAGGATCACCAGAAGCTCACCAGAGTTAGAAAAGTCATTCTTCCTTATCCTACCTAGATACAGCATGAGTGCTTGGCATGGCACAGATATAGTATCTTTGTGCAAATTAGATAGCAGACTCCCCTTTCTCTAGGTGGTCCTAGCCTTGCTCTAGCTTCAACTTGCCCCATTGCCAAGGGCCCTGGGATAATAAACAATCTTCACACCTGTATGTGGCAATCCAGTAACTTTCTGACCCTTATCTCTAGTCTCCTCACTTTACGAAGTTAGTTTTCTCCTTCTGAAAAGATGGAAAGTCTTCATGATTACTACCCTGCTATGGGCCACATAGGCACATTTTGATTTTTTTCTTCAACCATTTTCCCAAACCTGTCTCTCATATCAAAGTCTCCTTTCGCAGCCTACATTCTACTGTATGGAAAATTTTAATCCTTGAATTTCTGCATTTGCCCCATCCATTGGTTAGCTCTGAATATTTTCTATTGATGTCTTAATGCAGGAAAAAAAGCATGAAAACATTATACCAAAATGCTTAGTGTTACTCTAATTGTCAATTTTTCTTTCCTTTTTAAATTTTTTTTTCAGTTTTTTCTAAAATGAACATGCATAAATTAGGTAATGCATTTAGAAAAAGAACTTCTGGTTTAAGAATACATAATAATCATTCCTTTTTTTTATGCCTGTGGGTTTCTTTACACTCCAAACAAGAGTGTTTGTTTGTTTGTTTGTTTTTCTCTTTTTTTTCTTAATTGTGAGATGACACAATTTAAAGGTGGGGGTGCAATTGTTAGAGGCATAAGCCCAGGTCACTTCAGTCTGGGCATGGAGTTGAAGTGTATTATAATGGATGCATGGAAAATGAAGTATAGAAACAAATTATTATTCCAAGGGGAAAGCAAAGAGTCACATAACAAAATTCCCCAGTTTCTCACAATCTGTGAAGGAACCCCTTTCCTCCACAGAGTTTATTCCTTCATCTTGGTATTTTGCAAGCAACTTCCAATGAGCTGAAACTCAGTATTTGAGCATTACATTTTAAGATCTTTCTCTGTCTCCTTCTGTCTCTCTGTCTCTGTCATCCTGCCTGACCTCCCCTAAAGGGTTGAAAGCTCCTCATCAGTTCTCTTCATGGCCTAATGTGTTTGGGCACTTTTCATGAGGATACATTTTCAATTTTGAAATGAGTACTTAATGTTTACCTAATGTGGAAAGCAAAAACAGTCAAGAAGAAAGAAGAAGAGGAAGAGAAGGAAGAAGAGGAGGAGGAAAAAGAAGAGGAAGAGGAGGGAGAAGAAGGAAGGGAAGAAAATAATTTGTTTTTGTGTCTGGCAGAGAGTATATGTCTGCTGATATAATTATCCATTATGCAAACGTCCACTCTGGTATTACATTGGATAAAAGTTAACTAAAACTAAAGTAATTTTCTTATTACAACATCATGTTGGAAAAAAAAAATCACAATTTTATTCCTCGAACTTATTTGCATTTTTTCCCTTCACTCACTCTGAAAAACTTGAAGATACTGAAGGAGAAAGAATCCTGAAAGATGGGTCTCATTTTTAATTACAGTAAAATCTTGGGAGCAGATTCAAATTAACTTTTTTCAAGATTAATTTGAGTAGCATCCACTACTTCATCTAAGATTTTTATTACATTTAAAACCACATGGTCCTTTACCTTAAGACACCATTTATTGAGTACCTGTTGTTTGCTGAATAGTAGGGTGACTAAGATTTCTGGAGGATCTCATAGGATAGTGGAGAAACGTATGTAAACATGTCAATCATATTAAACACAATAAATGCCATGGCAGAGGACTGGTTAGGGCACATTGGGAATCCAGACAATGGAAGTCACAGTTCTTTCCTTAATACCACTTAAGAACTTGTGTGGGAGATGGGGATTAGACACATGAAAGCACAATCAGCCCCTGCATCTTTTGTGCTGAGATTATACTGTGGTGCCACTGTTTCTTTGTATCTTCATCCAGAGGCTTGTGGCTAATTTATATGGTTGATTGAAAGGCAGTAAAAGCTTGTGCATGCATGCAGTGGATAAAAGCCTGGTCTTGCCAAAAACAAAACAAACAAACCAAATAAAATTTTAAAAGGAAAGAAAGAAATCTAAGCCCTACAGTGGGCACAAAAGCTTAGCTCTGCAAGAATGTTAAACCCTATTTTATTTCTCTGCCACTGAATTTAAAATGAGATTCGAGAAGGACTGTGAGTGTTGAGAGGAGTGAAGCAATTTCAAGTGACAGAGTTCAAAGGAGGTGGTTATGCATTTCTAAATGGGGACTGAATCTCCTTTAGAGATATTTTGCACTTAGAAATAAAGAGTTCAGTCAAGACCGTCACCTAACTTTCTGGAGAAAATAGCCTATGCAAATAGACTATATCTTTTGCTGAAAGCCACAGCCATAGTAATTCCAGGCTTCATTCATTTGACATTCCACAAATATTTATTGAATGCCTACAGTGTGCTAGGAGCTGGAGAAACAAAGCATAATATTTCAAAGGGATCTGTACATACCTTATGCCCCCTGATGGTATTTGTTACCAAATAATCTTCAACAATAGGCAAAAAATGCTAATTCTGACTTTAGCAATAATTTGAAAAAAGCTCAGATAAAAGAATAGCCATATAACTTCATAAGTAACTATTGCTTAAAGCAAATAATGACAAAGTAGAATTTATATTTATTAATAGAGGGATATCTAAAGGGAAGCATGTATTTTTTCACAGACTCTCCAGAAGAGATGTTGCTCTCTACTATGGCTTGATGAACTGTTTAATAAAAAAATGTGAGAAATTTGTACAAAAAATACCCCAAACCTAAGACTAAGTTTTCAATCAACATTCTCACCAAAAGTTTTTATTAGGGGCAGTTTGCTAAGTTTTGCTTTCATTTTACTTTCAAATTATTATAGAGGATAGGCAGAGTAAACATTATTATCAAAAATTGTACTTACTGAGTTTACAATGATACAAGTAGGACATATGTATCATAATTTCTAACCAGCATCCCTGCCTTTTTGGAATGGTAAGAAAATTCTCAATTTTGCTTTGGGAAATCATCCCTATATCTTTCCCTTCCTTTCTCCCTTCCCTCTTACATTATCTCCTTCCAAATGGTCCTTGTTAAATTAGAAATAGAAATCTTGTGTCAATTTCTGTCCCACACCACTTCCTCCTGTGGTCATTTACTCAGTTGAATAATTAGAATATTTCATCCCCTGACAGCAATGATTGTGTCGAGATGGGCACCTAATCCTAATTGGACCGCTCACAATGTTCTGTAACATTTGTTACAGAGAAGCTAAGAGACAGGGCTTTCTTCTACAAATTGCAAGCTCTAAGAACTAGATTAAGTCAAAAGCTACCTATGGGACACAATATCTGCAAAATGAATTTGTATCAACTGCAAGGGACATAACTGGTACTGTTTGAAACAGAGAGAGATAATGCTTGCAAGTGATTGGAACATGATATGGGAACCCAATTTTGCACTCTTCATCTCTTACCTCTGTTATTCTTTATATTGGATATATTGTCCAATAACTCCCCACCCTGCCACTCCTTCCTTGGAGGCAAAATCTGTCATCACTTTTATTCTATTTCCTCAGCATCCCTAAAAAAAAGAGCATGTATTCTCCTAATGGTTTCTAGGTGGTTCTTAGAATTTAGTTTCATGGCCCTGTCTCGGGAAATATTTTCATTCTAGAACCAATCACTGTGACTAGAGGGCTGGAATAATACACAGATTAGCCACAATTACATTATGTGTGCAGTCCTGACTGTGGCTTGAGATCAGACTCACTCACACCATGAGGATAAAGATCAGGGAAGTGATAATTTCCTAAAGATAAAGAAGGTGCCCTTCCCAGAAGGGGACAAGGCATAGTGAAATGGCAAACATAGCATCAGCCCATGTTAGAAAATAGCACAGAAAGAAAAAATGAGAGAGAGAATCTGATCTTTGGAACCGAAGATCCTAGATCCAACTATGTTTGAAACTGTTTATGGATATCAATCAATTTTATTTTGTTCAAACTAGATTTCTATTGTTTGAAATTGAGAGTCTTATTTGATATAGGGATGAAAAGATGACACACACTGATACATTTTCTGAGGCTTAGAAAAATAACCTGTTTGTTCATAGTCATACAGAAGATATATTCTCTGATTAGTCTTAGTTTTGCTATTTACATACTTACTGAGTCAAGGTAAATGCGTATCATGCTACTACCCTTAATTTCAACTATGTTTATTTTCAAGTAATATACTGCTATGTATAATCTGTTTTTAATTATATGTACTTTTATGGCTTACTCTTGTTTTTTACTTTGGAATGTTATCAGAAGATGTTTGCTCAAAAAATTAATGTTTTCATTCTCTCTGACTCATTTGGAAGAACCATTTCAAATCAAATATTGGAAAAAGGAGATGATGAAAGAAAAGAGAGAAGATTCGTAAAACACTTAATTTTATTATACCAGAATTGATACTTGGAAACAATTGTGTTATTCTGTTTACTGTATATCCTTTTGGGGGGTCTTAATAGGTTCTCCCCAAAAGAAGAGCCTGAGATGAGAATTAATGTTACAAGGATATATTAAGGAAGTGCTCCCTAGAAGGACAACTAAGGAAATGGGTGAATAAAGACAGGAAAGGGAAAGAAGTCCAGAAGGGATACAGTTCAGGCAAAGTCCCAGCCTCAGCCTGATCTTCCCAGGAAGTTCTGAAGGATAAATTACTTCTGAGTTATCCCAACTTGAAGAAAGGGAGCTGAGTTTCAATACTCCTTCACCAGTCTTTGGGTAAGATGCATACCTCACTGGAGTGGTATGTGATATGTAAAATTCTAGTCTCTTCTCCCTGTGTAGTTGAGGAAGATAAAGTGACTCCAGTAGTTACAGGACAACTCTCTCAATAGTCACTGATGCAGCCATCAGAAACAAAAGCACCCTAAGCTTGAGGAGTGGTTCACAAAAACAGTTAAGAGATCTGAGCACAGCTGGGCAGAATACCAACAGTCTCTCTAAATAATAACAATGTAGGAAAAACCAGAAATACTACCTGTATGTAAATTACATCATGAATACATTTGTGAGTAATTCCTTTAACTTAGTATAAGTCTTAAGTAGTGATGTTTTTTAAAAAGTTGCGAGTGGTGGTTATTTCTTCAATTTGTATTTTTGCTGTGCAAAAGCTTATAAGCTTAATTAGACCCCATTTGTTTATTTTTTACTTTTTTTTCTATTACCTGGGTAGACTCCCCTAAGAGAACATTGCTAAGATTTATGTTAGATAAAGTTTTGCCTATGTTTTCTTCTAAGAGTTTATAGTGTCTTGTCTTATGTTTAAATCTTTAAGCCATTTTGAGTTTATTTTTGTGTATGGTGTAAGGGAGTATTCTAATTTCATTGATTTATATGCAGCTGTCCAGTTTTCCCACCATTTGCTGAAGAGATTGTCTTTACTCCACTGTATGTTCTTGCCTCCTTTGTCAAAGATTAATTGATCAATAGTTGTGGGTTTATTTCTGGGCTCTGTTTTGTTCCACTGATCCATGACTGTTTTTGTACCAATGCCATCCTGTTTTGATTACTGTAACTCTGTAATATTGTCTGAAGTCTGGGAGGGTTATTCCTCCAGCTTCATTCTTTTTCTTCAGTATTGCTTTGGCAATTCTAAATCTTTTGTGATTCCATATAAACTTTAGGATTATTTGTTCTAATTCTGTAAAAAAAAAAAAAAAGTGTCCTGGGTAATTTGATAGGGATTGCATTAAATCTGTGGATTGCTTTGGGTAGTATGGCCATTTTAACAGTATTAATTCTTCCAACCCAAGAATGTGGGATGCCTTTCCATTTCTTTAAGTCATCTTTAATTTCCTTAGTCTGTGTCTTGTAATTCTCCATGTATAAGTCTTTCACCTCCTTGGTCAGATTTATTCTTAAGTATTTAATTTTTTTTGGATGTAATTTTAAAAGAGACTGCTTCTTTACTTTCCTTTTCTGATATTTCATTGTTAGTGTACAGAAATGTTAGTAATTTCTGTATGTTAATCTTGTATCCTGCTACCTTGTTGGGTTCTTTTATCATCTCCAGTAGTTTTTGTGTGGAGCCTTTATGGTCTATATATAGTATCATGTCATCTGCATATAATGACAATTCTATCTCTTCTCTTCCAATTTGGATCCCTTTTTTTTTCCTTATCTAATTGCTATGGCTAGGGCTTCCAATACTGTATTGAATAGAAGTGGTGAGAGTGGGTATCCTTGTCTTGTTCCAGATTTTAGTGGGAAGGCTTTCAACTTTTCACCATTGAGTATTATGCTGGCTGTAGGTTTTCCATAAATAGCTTTTATTATATTGAGATATGTGTCCTCTCTACCCACTTTGGTTAGAGTTTTATCATAAATGGTGTTGAATTTTATCAGATGCTTTTTCTACATCTATTGAGATGATCATGTGATTTTTGTCCTTTCTCTTGTTGATGTGGTATATCTCATTGATTGATTTGTGTATATTGAACCATCCTTGTGTCCCTGGGATGTATAGTTCATATTCTTAATATGTCACACTTCCGTGGTCAACCATAAATCTATAGGCTTTATTAAGGTCTTCCCACATTTTGGGTTTCTAATCTCTAATTGTTGCCTCTCTAGCTGTATGAGTCTAGCAAAAAGTTCTGTTTGCAGCTGTTCACCTGCCATGTTTAGACTTAGCAATTGCCTGAAAAGGAACAGTAGTGCTATACGTCAGGTTCACTTTTCCTTCTTGTTTCTGGAATTTGGGCCTCTGAATTCCTATCGTCCTAGTAGCTCTTTAATATCTTAGAGTTGATTTTTAAAATATTTTATCTAGATATTCACAGTGAAAAGATTCATTTGAAGGAAACCACTCTGCCATTGCCATAAGGGAAATCTTAATGTGTTTCTGGCAAAAGAGACACTGTGGAGGACTGGGAAAGATTTAAGGAATTGGCAGTTCCATGAAACCTACATAATATCCTTTTTCAGTTATCCAGTATCTACATATGATTTTGATGTATTACACTTGATCAGCAATCCAAATGTGGAGAGGAACATATTTTGTTTTGTTTTGTTTTTTATAAAGCAATATATAGAAAGGATATATACTTAAAATAATGGCATTGGGCAAAAGGCTGTAAAAGGTGCCAGTCTCTACTTCCTGTTTGTTAAGACTCTATCAAAAATGGAGATATACAATGCTGTCTTAGTGAAATTTACAATAAATTGCTAAAATAATATAAAATGTTATATTCAGCACATTAATGATTGCAATTTGTGAATTAATTCATTCAAAACATATTTGTTCTAAGCAATGCTCTATGCATTGGGGGTATAGCTATATTATAAATCATGTTTTTTCTTTTCTATATTTAATGGTGATTTGACATCTTAGACCTTGACTAACAGGGAGAGATTGCCCCTGTTAGTTAATTCCTAGAGATAATGAACAACTTGCTGGGAGCACACCTTTAATATGCAAACACACCAATCCTGAGTTCACAACTCTACCTCCCTCCTTCTATCTGTCCTACAGTCTAGAGCATTATCCTCCTGTTTAAATTCACTCCAGAACCAGGTATCAGAAAAGTAGAGCCCACACCTAATTATAGTCCAGAACCCACTGAAATTATTCAAACTATGTGGTCCTAACCCTAGCTGATTACTACACCTTGCCATTCTTTCCCACAAAAACCAGTTTGCTCATGCTTTAATCTTAGTCTTTCTGCCTCCTGACTTCCCTGGTGCTTTCCCACGTGGCCCTCTGTGGTATGATATGCCTTCTCCTCTTGGAAACTGAAGAACAAATTATCTTTTCAATGGCAGCCATCTCCTGTTGCAACAAAATCCCAGGGACACTTTAAAATAACAGCTATGAACAAATTCTGTGCTCTTATAGAGGATAGAGATAGTAAGTGAATGAAAAAATACTGTTAGAAGGTTATAAATGCTCTGAGGGAAATAAAACAGATTGATGTGAGAACAGATGGTTGATAGGGCTAATTCAGAGTTATGGAGGAAGGTTTCATTGAGGAGGTAGCTTTTAAAAAGACATCAGAATGATAAGAGGCACTCATTCATAAGAACTCTGTAGGATGGAAAGGATTCCTAGTGTGAACCTAGATATTTTGGCTTCCTAGTATCTGTATACGAGGCAATCAGATTGAATTTTATTTGCAGGTGCTCTGTAGTAATAATTCCATTTTCATCCACATGCATGACCCATCACCCATTTTGCTGTATCTCAGATTCCTAAAACCTAAGATTCATAGAAGAGTAATTATAAATTTAGACTTAATACGACTGATTATGAGCTAAAAAAAAATGATCATGTATTGTTGAAAGAGAGTTTTAACATATTTATTTGGCTTAGAAAAATTTAAACTTGGCACCAACCATCAAGCCAAAAATTTATCTGAGAGGTGACACAGTCGCCTTGATATGCAGTTCTTCTCGATTACCATGTTCATTCTTTTCAAATAAAATGAAAGAAGATAAAATAAAATGTAAATAGTTTTTTTCTCTTTTGATTTGAACAAAACCATCTGATGAATTTCATCCTGATCATCTTACAAAGGAAAATTAGAATTTGACATCACTGCCCGTGGCAGCCAGGCAGCATCTTTACCTAATAAAACACCTTTTCACGTAGGTATGAATAACGCTATATTTTACTAGCCTGAATCATTGCTTTTGAAGAACAACAGACTTGAATTCAGCATAGAAAATACAGAACTGGTCTCAGCTGCTCCAGCCAGAGTGTTCATTTTATCTTGGAATGGGAATGGCACAATGTTACAGGAGATTCAGAACGTAATTATTCACTACAGGACGTTTTGGCCCATGATTAAAATAAAGGCTTTACCAAGAAAACTTAGAAGCAATAAGCAGTTGTGGTCCAAATTACAAATTCTTTGTAAGGAAAAAGCTGATTCATCCCCCAAATCCAGGCCAGACAGTGATTGGATCTATAAAGCCATATTTGGTCTCGACATTTTGAACACTGTGTTTTAAAAACATTCATGATAATAATTCACCTATTGTTCACTTTCTCTAGAATGTCAGGTACCATGTGAAACCATTTTGATGTATTATTTCTAGTAATAATTAAAACTCTGTAAGATAACTAAAGGTATTAAATATAGACCATCAAATATTCCAATCTCAGGTGTTTGCCTAAGAGAAATGAAAACATTTTCACACAAAGACTTGTAGGTAAATGTCTGTAGCAACTTCATTCACAACAATTAGAACCTGGGGCAGGCAGAGAAAACATAAAGGTCCTTCGACAGGTAAGTGGATAAACAAAATAAAGTATATCCTTATAGTGGTTTACTGCTCAGCAATAAAGAGTGCAAATAGAAAACCAGAACTACTGACACAGGCAAAATATGAATAGGTTTAAAAATCTTCATGCTAAGTGAAAGAAGCCAGGCACAGAACTTCCCATTTACATGAAATATGAACTAATCCATGATATCAAAATATCAGCCAGCGGCTGCCTGTGGCAGAAGGCTGAGGAGGTATGGATGTTCTGTATCTTGATTTGGGTTAGAGGCACATGAAAGTAATGCACTTCAGGTGGATGTAGTTTATTGTGTATAAATTATTTCTCCATAGAGTAATGAAGGAAACAAAACAGATGAAGAAATCAAAGAGTAGTACTTTTCTAAAGTCATAGTACTACTAAGTAGCAGGGAAAGTGATAGAGTTCTTTTTCAATTCTTTCTGGTCCTTAATCTTTGGCTCTTTCCATTCCATCAGATGTAGAAAAAAAAAATTAGTCTTGAAGAAGCTTTCTTATTCACAGTTCCAAAATTGTAACCAGTGCATATGTTACCATTTATTGTGCTATTAATTTAATAATCAGAAGTGTTTGAAGTTACTTATAGTGTTACAACTTTTAGGTTGGTGATATAAAAATAATACTTTTATTTTGATAACTTATCTGTGACAGGAAGTCTTGAAATTTTATGTGTGAATTTTTAGAAGAAGCTACTTGGAGAGGGCCACATTACATAAATAAAGTATGTGTTTTCGTTCATATTTTGCCGCTAGAAATATGTTGAATATGGTATATATATTTAGCATACTTAAATAAGTGGTTTGAAATTACCTACATAGTTTTACTGTTTAGTTAGCTCAGTGGTGAATATGAATATTGTTCGATCTCTTTGCAATACATGTGTATGTATAGAGATTCAAAGTGTCCTTCTAATTCTTCTCTCTTATTGAACAGATACAGATATTGAGACCACATAATTTTTGGCAATATGTGCAAAGACAAATATGAAATATTCAATAATATTTAAGCAACAAATGAGTGAATAAATATGGAAAAAATTTTTGAAATTTCCTTTAATTAATAGGAAACTGTTAACTAATCATTGCCATATAAATGGGAGATGGTTTTGAGACAACCTTTATGCTTTTAGAAATTCCTTCCAATTTGCATTTATATTATATAGATGAGATAGTTCATTTTATCACTTTATATTTATATGATGAACCAATGCATGGGTGACTTTCATTTCCTACTAAGGCATTCTTGCAATTCTGAGTAACAGTGAATCGCTAAATAACATAGGGTTGGTTAAAGCAGATAAAAATGTCTGAAAGAGAGTTGTGAATGGGATCAAATTGAAAGGCAGTGCTGACTATCAAAGCAAAGATTCACCTCAAGATGACCTGTTTGCCACAGTGTAAAATTCTATCATACTTTTTATTCCACTCAAATGCAAAAGAAGTTGGCATCCAAAAGTAGGTGATATTATATTTTGCTTTACTATTAATGAAACCATCTGCTGAATTTAATCTTGATCATACAAATGCAAATTAAGGAATGGAGGCCTAGACTCTACACTGGGATTTGCCAGAACACGCAGGCATGCACACACACGCACACGCACACACACACACACACACACACACATTCAAACCCACACACAGTAACAATGAAAATGTCTTCCTGCAGGTGTGACTAACCAATGTGTTAGCATATGCTTTCTTTGTTTGATGTTATGAGATTTTTAATAAATAGCCCCCACACCTAATTGATGATACGGATAAAAGCTGTTCCCCTCTTTCCATCAAAGTACACCTACTGTTTCCAATTAATATAAGCAAATGTTACTAACATGTTAAGACTATGATATTGAAAATTCTCTCATTGCTCAGTTGTAAAGCTATTGAAGTAACATAGTTAATATCACTGTCTCAAATGCTGACTCAGTTATAAAAATACTGATTCTGAGAACAGTTTTGTTAAAGCCTGCTGACATTGCTAGACACGTCATTCCCAAGCTTTTCAATGTCATTAACGTTTAGGTTACCCAGCACTTTCTGTACATCCGGTTTAGTCTGTCTTTGGTAGTAGTTATAGAATTAGCACCTTGAAGTATGCAGTGAAGTTAGCATAAAAGAAACTTAACAGCTTTCAGTTGACATATCTGTTGCCTTCCCGCAGCCTAGAAAAACACTGTATCAGACCTGGGGAGTCTACATTTAGAGCTACCATCAAAATGTAAATTAAGTATGAGACAATTTACCTTAGAAGGGAATAGTGAGCTTTGGAATCAGCGGGACTTCCTTTTAGACTCCAGGTCAAATTCTTACCAGTGGTAAATTATTGTAGAGTCAGTGTAGGTAACTATAATGTCTGAGACTTCTTTTCTTGTATATTCAACCTCAGTACTAATGGTGCATAGCTTTCTGAACACTTACAAATGTACCCTGTTAACTGTACGAGGGACAGCAAAATGCATCTGTGATGTAGCTTTCTGATCTTTTATTTACTGCTGGTAAATTTACTGTTTTTATTTAAAACCTTTATATTTGCAACTATTATTAACATCACGAGTAATAATAATATCTAACATTTCTCTGATACTTTGTAATTTTAAATGTTTGCAAATGTTCCTTAAGCCCAAAAGAAATTTAGTATTATACTAATTTTAGACTTGAAAATATTGAGGACTAGAGAACATAGCCTGATTTACTTAACAATGAATAGTTATGAATGGTAGATTCGCTTCTTGACATAAAACTTCTTACTTCAAAGTGGACGTGGTTCCACTGTCCACAAGGCCTAACACCCGTATCTTAGCCCAAAACTAAGATGCTGTCTTAATTTGCATCAGATCTGAGACTCAAATTCAAGTCTAACTGACACTGACATTGTGACACTGGATGGCAATTAATAATTCTAAACTTACTTTCCACATTTATAAAATTGGGACTATATGGTATCTATATCATATGCAAGTTGTAAGTATCATATAATCTAAAATTTATGCAATTGTTAGGAATTGTTCCAGGACCCATGATGCAGCATCCTCTCATTCTTCTGAATTAAATTAAATTTAATTATAAGTTTCTATTTGCCAAATTGGCAAGAAACTTAACAGTAGTAACTGTGTGGCTCCTTCTACCTTCCTTATGTTGTATCTGGGAAATGAATCAGTCATTATTTTTGGCCTTTGTTTGAATATTCCACCACAAAATAAGTACCCTTCCTATTGACAGTTCTCCCTCTGTACCAGGAAAGTCACAGTGACTTCAGGTCTCTAAAGGTCAGTGTAGTCAGTGTCCACTTGCATAAGCATTTATACAGCACCAATCCTCCCCAACTCCACCCCAACATACACACACACACCCACACACCCCTACTATGAACATATGACCCTAAAAGAACATTCTCAGAACGCTTCTGTCTCTTCAAAGTCCGAAGAACACAGCCTCCATCCTTCTTTTCTTCCCACTTTAACCTTTCTTTGGATCTATTGCTGAAGCCACAGACTAGAAGACCTGTGGGCCAGATACAGCATGAAAACTCGTTTTCTTAGAGTCACAAAATGTTGGCTCATACTGTGATTAGAAATAATGTGTCCCCAATCAGTAAAGGGCAGAAGATGTCACAAATTAACGTTCCTTTTTGAAAAACCATGGACTGTAACATCGTTGGGCTGGTATTCTGGCAAAGCAACAACTGACCGAAGCTGAATAATTGGCTTTGCTTCCACATTCCATCTGCCAAAGCCCCACCATTGTCCTCTCGACATTGAGGCTGTAGTTCAGTGACTGTTTGTCATCCTGATTTTCCCCTTGTATTTATCATTCTTTCTTGCTCTTTTAGTTCATTTGACTTTAAGCAGTCTACCAGCAGGGATCTGTTGGTGACTACTGAGTGTAATAAAAATAAAGCAATATAACCCTATCCCTTATTCCTTTATAACACTTATCACCATACATTTATAACTGTCATCTATCTCACTAGATCATAGCTTCCAAAAATGGAGGAGATTCTTCCTTATTTCACTCATTATTTTGCTTCCAGAATGGTGACTGGGATGTAGAAAGAAGGTCCTCAATAACTCTTTGAAGGAGTTAATGAAATAAAGCCCTAAAACTCTTCTTTGGAAGTAAGGATACAAATTGTTAACATCACTTGGCTCTTTAGTGGTAAAGAAATTAACATAAAATTTAAAATCAGGTTATCGTACACCCCCCAAAAAATTCAGTAAGTAACCCTACTTCACATGCTACATTGATGCTGTTTATTATTTTTATTACCAGTATTGCAGAGTTCTCTGTTTACACAATTAATATACATAAATCAGGTATATGTGTTGAACCAACAATAATAAACTTCCCCAATATAAAGACAAAAGAAGTGAAAGTCCAATTTAACCTACTGTTTGCTCTCAGAGGACTTGGGCCTTAAAGTGAAGAAGAAATGGTATGTTCAGTTTATAGTTTCCACAGTCAGATCTCATCTTCATATGCCTCTCATAGTATGAACAGCTCACTTTGCATATGAGAATATCTAGTATTTAAAAATACAAAATTATTTTTAAAATCACATTTTATAAAACATCCCAGAATTCAAGCTGTTTAACCCAATAGTAGCAGTGGTAAATAAGTAGTAATGGTGGTGATGGTAGTAGTGATGGTATTCATCATCATCACCATCATAATCATCATCATCATGGTTGAAATGAATTTCTAGGCCCGTGATAGAGCTGCTTCTGCCCTGGGTGGCATATTAACAAACCAAACCTTAGGTAACTTTGTGTCCCTGTAAATGCTCTGCCTGACCAGAAACAAGGTATATCCATATAGCCAATCCCTAAATGCCAAGCCAACTCTGGGCTCTAAACTTACCTCCTTGTTCCTTATTCATTTTCTATTTATTTTTTCTTTGTTCTTTATTCTTTATCCTGTAAAAGCTCCCTGTCTTCCATCACCATTTTGCAGTTCTCTGGATCCTTGGAAATAGATACTTCTTGCTTCATGGAGTGTTAAAGTTTGTTTATATTACCTAAGTGGTCTTTAATCATTTTTAACAATAATAATTTGCCGATGTCGGTTATTCTGTACTCACATTAGACATAGTCCCTGCTCTTAGAAAGCTCCCAACCTAGAGATGAACAATAAATATATGAACTACCAAAAAATAAATAAATAAATAAACAAACAAACAAACAAACTACCAACCATAACACAACATAAGGGATAGTATTCTGCTAAAAACAAGAGATTCTTGGGAGCACCAGAGCAATCCTGATTAATTGTACCTAGAGATTGGGAAAGGAACAATACAGAGAAATGTTCAGAGAAAATGAACATTATGGTTACACAGACATAGATGTATAATCCCCCAAATACATATTGTATATGGATATTTATAATTATCACATGCCATTGTGAAGCACAGTACATTAATGCCACATTTATTTTCACTATCTATGGCTGCACATTGGGTTGCTATGACAACATGACTTAATTAAGGACCTTTCTATCACAAATCTTAACTTCTCAGGACTTGGATACTTCAGTCATCCTTTATCTGTGCATTTTATCTTGAAAAATAAAATCATATTGTGTGCTGAATTATTTTGTATAGCCCTCTTTAGCTTCATTTCCAACTAAGATATACTTTCATTTTAAGAAACCCTTCTTTCCTTGGTGTTGTCTTCTTTCTCATGATACACAAAGATAATAACCCACTAGGATATTATTGTTTGTTTTTCAGGATAAGCAGAAGGATAAGTGCCATATTCTTGTAAATGGATGATGGTGCTTTACTCCTTGTTTATCAATGCAAATCCTGTGGCTATTATTGCATCATTAAAGGAACTTGGAATTTTTTTTTCTTTGTAGTTAGTTTTAATTAAAGATGGAAGAGTTGAAAAACCACTGGTCAGGGAAACAGTGTTTCCAGTGTTAATATTGCCACCGTCTTTCTTGATGGATTTTAAATCTATGTAAAGATGATATTGGATTTTGAAATTTCTGTTACATATATTTTCCTCTAGTGCATCATTCACAATGTCTACCAATACATCATAGCACCAGATACTTCATTATATATGACACAATTATTGGAAAAATCAGCTTAACAATCAGTTTTAGGGAATGCCTACTCATTTAACCAACTAGAATGGGACAGTTTCATTATTAATGCAGACCTTATCATCAGTACCTGTAAAGAACACTTTAAAGGAACATTTTGCCCACACAGATAGCTGAGTTCGAATATGTCATCAAGACCTGATAAGTCTCCCAACCCATCATGCTAAGTTAATAGCAGGAGTACAAATGATCACTTCAATATCAACCTTACGGTCACTCCTACACAATTTCTCTTGGGACTAAAAGGAATTTCTTCTTGTGTAGAAAGTAAATAGGGTTTATTTCTGTTTCTGACCCTGCAGCCTATCATCAATGTTCACTCTAATCACCAAACAAGTATTTATTCCTACTCTGTTCCTCTTGGAGCTACTGCTCAATGTACTGGACAGCATGATAAGGCCTCTGTCCTGAAAAAGTTTGTGTCTTTTGTTTGTTTGGGTTTCTCTGAAAGCAGAGCCTGAGTTGTGAACTTGGACATGAGTAATTTATTCAGAGGTAATCCAAGAACACAAACTGAGCGGGGTAGGTTAGTGATACAGGGACAAAAAGACAGTAAATAAAGGGTTAATTATTGGACTAATTATTGAATTAGTTACTTCAGTGGGTTTCGGGAAATTCATCCCCCTGGGGCTTCTCTCAAGAAATGTATAGAATACACCTTGAAATTGTCCTTCCAAAATATAGGATGATGCAGAACATATCCTTGGATTCCTGTCCCCTTAGTTGAGCGTTACATCTGGCAGAGGCTTTGCATGGCTTCAGAGAAAACCGAGGGGCAGAAACCCCTCAAAAAGACAGAGACCCCTTCTGGTGGGAACCTGGAGTGAGTGCAGGGAGCTGCCCACTGTAAGCTAGCAAAGTAAACATGTTATCCAGCTTTTAGCGTAAGTGTTATTATATACTTTTCTAAGACACCAAGTAGAGCACACTTTATGTCAAACAGCTTTATAAGCAGAGTGATATTGTTTATTGATGATGAAGAGATCAGATACAGCTGAGGTGTGGTGGGAGTTTGTGGGAATGCACACAAGATAAATCTGAGCCTGAACGCCCCTCTTTAGAACTCGTCAGTGGGGTAATAGTCAAGCTCACAAAATAGCACCACAGGTCTTCATCAACTATCTCTTACGTATCTCTTCTAAAGCTTCAGTCCCTGCTGTCTTCTAGACAGATGTCTTACTTAGGAATTTCAAACTGTTTATATTTTCCTGAACATATAAACCTTGAACATATTGTTTGCAATAAAAAGGTCTTTTCTGAAAGACCTTCTCTAAAGGGTCTTATGGAAAAGCTCTGCATGATTTTTAAGACCCAGTTAAAGTGGCACCTCTACTCATAAAGCTTCCAATGACCCACAAAAGTAGGTGAATGTCCCCTGGCCCCTACATACACTTGACACCATCATGGGGACAGGCACATGCATTTGCAGCATTTGAAGGTTATTACAGTATTTATTAATGTGTCTGTCTCCTTTGGGCTCTTAAAGACTGCAGCAATGCCTTGTATTCTGTATCCTATGCGTTAACATGGTATCTTGCACATAGTAAACAATTTACGCTTGGATAATTAACACATGCAGCCATTTAAGATCACATAAGTTCTTATGTGATCTGTTAGGCTTTAATTGCTCTTTGTATTGGAGAATATATCACTGATATTTGTGTTTTATTCTAGTTTTATTTTTCCAGGATTTGTTCAGCAAACTTCTTAAATAAAATGTGAAAAATGTCACTAATAATGCAGAGTCACATCTATAAATTCGACCTCTGTTAACATACACATCTGAAAATTGTTTTTTTCCTATAATATTTTTCTCCAGAGAGCTATGATCAGTTTCTTGGAATGCTTTATAAGCATTACTTCACATCTTTGAAATTCTTTAATCTCTGAAACATCTCTGAATATGAACAAGCATAATAACAATCATAGAAACAGAGACTGATTTACAGTTCATGTATCTTATGTTCATACTTGAGTGTTCTTTTTAAATACCCATATGTTTACTTTTTGACATCTCAAGGATACATTAATACAGACATTCATATATTTATATAGAGAGCAATGGGGTTTGCTTCATTTAGGATACTGTTAGGATGAAGTGTTGGTTTAATCACTGTGAGAGTGAAAATTGACTAGCTTCACTTAAAAAAAAAAAAAAGGCCATCACCAATCTGACTAAAATACTATCGTTCTCTGATGACTCTACTGAATTTCATCTGTGTCACTGGCAAACCAGGCTACTATATTGATTATCTGCAATGGAGCATTGAAAAGAAACTGTGTAAGTGGACCTGGACCAGGAGTTACTGCCAAATGTGGATCTGGGTCACTGAACATGAAAACATTATGTGTCCGTACACAAATCTTTGGATTTCAGCATCTTTGTCTGATAAATACGGGCAGTGGACTTAATTAATTGCATATTCGATGAGGCAGTCTATAGGCCCTTATTAGAATTGCCAGATAGGTAGCCTGTAACCTGCATTAAAAAGGGTAGTTTACTCCTGCCTGAAATCTATCAGCTTAGGGTGTCAAGAAAATCATATAGGAATTTGACTACATTTGGAGATCAGTGTAGATTTTTTAGGTAAATTCTCTTGAAACAAGAGCATATGGGATGCACTGATTACGGAAAGACCTTGTAATAATCCTTTTGGTTCTGATATTTTCCCCCTCCTTGTCTTTCTTCCTTTATTTTCTTGGTTCTCTCTATTTTCTCTATTTTATTCTCATGAAGAGAAATTTGGTTCTTCTTAGATTATGCTATTCTTCTCTCTACCCTACACTCCAGCCTGGTAACTGACAGACAAGCTAAAGAATTCTAAGAACTCTATCTTCTTAGAATTTTGTGAAGAGGAAACAGTTATTCCTTATTGTTCATTTGTTTTATTTCATCTTAGTTGTATACATACATGTGCAGTGTATAGACACACACATACATGCAGCTTAGTGATCACTGTTAAGAGATTCACACATTCTGTGAAATTCACAAATGAATTGCCTTCTCAGTAAAAAAACCATGGAAGGATTCCAGCAAAGTAGCCCCTACTGGATGAATTTTAATTCAGATACTTTAATGCTCTATCTTAGAATTGGGAGAAATTTTTTCAGATTGTCATCTATCTGCTATACTAGACTTTGCATAGTTTTAAATATCCTGGGAAAAGTAAGAATAAGTTACTTATTCTTTTTGAGAATTATGATTTTTTTGGGTAGTCTTTGAAATAAATTTAACTCACCTGTACTCTAATAGGCTGTTGTAGAAAAGTTAAGAATAAATGTGGAGATTTAAAATATCTCCTTCTTATACTATTAGAATGGTGCTAAGTGAAACATGCCCAATAAATACTAAATATTTGCCAGACTTAAATCATAACGTTCCATTGGATAATGTGATGTGGTGAAGTGAAAATGGTATTTAAAGTAAACGGAAGGACTCTCTTGTGTTACATACTGCTATGTGATCTTGTTTAAATTGTTTTGCCTATTTAACCTGGAGATAATACTTATTTCACACACAGTGCAAGGCAGGGATAGGAAAAAATTTAAAAACCTAAGTAAATGTTATAGCATAATATATATCCTATAGTAGACACTCAAAATATATTATTTTGCCCTATTTTCAAGAGCTTTGCTTTTAAAGACCCAAGATTTGAAAACCTTATTTTAATAATAATTAAAGATAACATTTATCTTCTACATTAGATTGTCTTTTAACATGTAATTGCTTTATGTGTGAAGGACAAAATGAAGACCAATTCACTTCAGAGACTGCAGTCTATTATTTTGAGTGTTTGGGAGAAAGAACTTTAGTTTCCTGAGGAAGACATGACTTTTGGAAATAAAGACTAGCCATGGGGTGCCATGTCTGTAGAACTGATGGATGATCAAGCTGGGTCCTACAAAGTTGGAGAAAAAAGTAATGAAACTTGTCTTAGAGGGAAGTTCCAGAAATATTTGGAGCAAAGTTAAGAGCCATTTGAAAACAAGTGTTTTCCCAAGCTCCCAGGCTGATGATAGCAGCTATAATCAAATTATCTCTCTTCAAATCTATTTTAAGAATATTTGACACATCACATATGCTGCACCTCATTTTTGTTTGTTTGTTTTTCTTTTTTATCACTTCTGGGATCACTGCCCTTTCCCCAATAACTGTTTTTTTTTTTTCTGTGGATCCTACGATTTGACAAAGGTCCAATCCATTTGGTCATAATTTCTTGCTGGTCCAGAGTTTTGACCAGTCTGCTCTGTTTTTTAATGAGAGCACTCACATACCCTTATTTTAAAGCTGATGTCTCACTTTCAGCAATATCAGAGTTTAATTACGTATATTTCCAAGCAGAACTGATTCCCAGCAGTCCAGCTGACACCAGGAGGGCTGGCCCAGGACCCGTTCAAGCCCTCTCTGTCCCATGAATCCAGACCCACTGCCCTCTCTCCTTCCCAGTAGGTTATACACGTTTTCCTTTTATCTGCCTTTTAAACTTCCTCAAAATTTAAAAGATAGATTGTGCTCTTTTACTCAGACAATGTAGCTATGGGCCTGCCTCCTACAGTTGTGTGCTGCTAGGATTTCCAAGGGCCTTTACAGCCCCTTTAAATAAGTACTCTAACTTACTCCAGTGTGGTTTGTGTTCCTGCTTATGCAGTGAAGTGGTTACTTTTTGCAATACATTTTTTATTTCTCTTTTTGTTCATTTAAACAAACAAACCCCAAAGCAATCTTCAGTGAGTTGCCCTCTCCGATCTAATGTAAACAGAGAAACCAAATGCACATTCATACGTGGGGATATTTTTGTCTCGCAGTTTGCATCTTGTAATCAGGGGGCAATTTTTTCTGCCATCCAACTTGGACTTATAAGTCATCCCTCAGTCTCACATGATCTGAATGCAGACACAAATGTTAGGTCAGACAGTTATCTGCTCTATCATCATGAGTAAGTAAGGAGTAGGTACAAAATAGATGAAAGTTAAATAAATCCTAGGTTGAGAACCACAAAAGAAATGTATGCTAAAATGGAATGCCGACTTTGGCAGATGAATTAAACCTCTTTGTGGCAGGTGTTATGGTGGGGAAGAGGTAGAATGAGAGGGGGTTCTCCTTGAACTCCAGTTCAGAAAGCCTCACATTCAATTTGAGCTTTTTCTTTGAATATCTATTTCCATACATCCGTTCTGAGTTCCTGAAGGCAAAAAAAGGCCTAAATTGCCTTTGTCAGTTAACTGAGTAATCAGGTAAGACATACAGAGTCCTTCATACAGTGCCTGCCCCCTATTGATGATCAGTAAATGCCATTTGTTCTTAATACCAGGCAGGATCAGTTCTCCAGAGGCATCATGCTGGATCAAATTTAGGGAAAAAAAAGTGTTGGAGAAACACCTCTATCATGCACTTTGAAGTCAGCAGCAATGTGGCAGAGATGCCTATACTATAAAATCACAAAGAAGGACAAAAAAAAAAAATACCTGTTTATCTTATCTCCACTCCTCCAGTGATGTTTCTGGTGTCCAGAACTTTTTATATACTAAATATTTATTGAAGGAATTCAAATGGATTTGAATGCTAATCCTGAACTTTACTAGCTGTGTGAATGGGAGGTAAAATATTAGAGACACATCTGCCTTCTGGGTTAATAGATGTTTATAACCTACCCCTCCCAAGGCTAGTGTCATAATTAAGTTATTTTATGTAAATTGCCTCACACGATCAAGAAATTCAAGTTGTTGGTAAACTTTAGTCAACTTTTTTGTCACTTAAGCAATTTGGAAAAGGTTTGACTTTAGAATATAAAGACTATAGTAAAAGTGACATTTCAGGTCTAGCCTAGAAATAGCATCTCCCTTTTAAATCAAGATAAATGATAACTGACTTTGGTGTTTTTATTGGCTATCCCGGTGCACGTAGCAAATACTTCTGAGTCAACAGCTAACAGGGATATGCCATTGTGTGGTGAAGGATAAAAATAAATGCATTCACTGGTCTACATCCCTTCCCACTGAGAAGGACAAATGATTTTCTTGGACAGTGTTAGTCCAATATCCAATATAAAGTTAAATCAACCTGCTCAGGTCATGCTGATGGAATATAGAGCCACTGTCTTTAGGAGGAATTTGAGTACAGTGCCAACAAGAACTGCATCTAGCAGCTGAAGGATAAGCAGTTATAAGATTATTCTCACTTCTTAACCCTTGTGTAACTTGGATTTTTCTTAATAATGATTGACTTTTTAACAGAAAACCAATGATTAACATTGAAAAACAAACATTCAGTTAAGTTTTATAGATATTGTAGATATAGGTTTATAGATATCTATCTGCAGATACAGATTTTGATATTGATATTCATCTTATGGTTGCTTATGATATTAAAATATTAGAAGAAAACTAAATATCTTACAATGGAGGAATAGTTGTCAGCAGTGGCCCAGACGCTTGATAGAATATGGTGCATGCATTAAGAATAATAAAATCTGGTACCTCTAGCAACACTGGGATTACATAAAAGAAAATCTTAAGTGAAAAAAATCATGTTGAAAATAGTTTTCTTTGTAAGCAGAACCATGTGAAAAAACAGAGTCTAGAAGAGAATATACAGAATTAATAATAGCGCTGTTACAATTATTGCTGTTTTCTTGATATCATTATTATGGTATAGTGCTTTTATAATTCAGGATTAAAAATTACGGTCACCATCAACCCTCAAAAGAAAGAACAACTCTTCTGAAAAATTAATCATAGCTGTGTAAATCTATGTATTTTACAACGGTATATATCACAGTGTTTTTTTGTATTATTTAAAAATTGGGAACAGTCTTAAACGTCCAACAATATTCAATTAGTTTAACAAATTAATACACCTTCAAAATAAACAGTAAAATGGAGGCATAGAAGAAGTACTATGGAGATATTAAAGAGCGTGTTTTCAAAGATTATTTAATTACATTAGGATAAAAAGTTAGATGTGGAATTATAGAATGCAGCGTTATGTGAACATATAATGAAAAATTCCTGGAAGTACGTAACATATAACAAAGCATCAGCAGAGGCTATCTATGGACAGTGTATATTGTTCCTGACTCATTTCCATATTTAATTTTCTTTACAATAAGAATTTTAAGCCTTTGTAAAATAATAGCAGGAGGAAACACTCTCTGAAGAGCTTACACACTTCAGTAATGTGTTTCTTAGGTTAGGCCAATGTCAGTTACAGTAAATCCCAGTCCCTTTACTCATGATTCTTTTATAATCCATTCAGTGCTTCAAGTTGTGGCAGACATATAATAGATGCCGAGAATTATTTTCTTTCATTTGATTCTTAAGTAACTCAAGGGAAGGGATGTTAGTCTCTCAGAAAAGGCATCCCTACGCCTTTGTGCAAGTATTTCAATTATTTTAGAAGAGATCCCAACACATTTATCTGTATGTATCTTCCCCATCTCCTATTTCTCATTTGTCCAAGTTCGTCTCAACTGGAGTTTGCTCCCTGCACCAGCTGTCTCCTTCAGTAGCTAGCATCCCAAGCTTCACGATGTGACATTTCATTCAAATACAGAAGTGGTGGGAGAAACTAGAGACAGGACATGTGCTTAGCCAGCTTTGCTGCAAAGAAGCAGCTAAAGGAACAGGTACCCATGTCCGACTGAATCACCCTCAGGTGGAGGAAAATATGCTGAGGGCCTGGTGGTGATCATGGCACGAAGCAAATCAGAGGAGGGGCATAGGATGTATCCAGTATCGTAGAGAAGAAAAAGACCATGCCTGGAAGAGGGGTTGTCTAGGATTAGGTTCTCCCAAAACTGTTGCAGGAAGCACTTATGGGCGAACTGAGAACTGAGAACTGAAACAGGAGAATAAAATCCATAAGGGCGCATCATTTGCACATTATTTGTGTTAGCATATAGTGTTCTTTAGATAAACTGACTGTTGTCTTATCTAGGAGATGAGGAACTGGATTATTTATCAACTAACTTTCATCTGTGATTAATTGGAGGTTGCTCTCTGGCACTTCCCAACCTGCCCAACGTATGGGCTGAGTCCCCACTGACAGAGGAATCCTCTTATAAAAAAACTACCTGTGCTTAACAGTTGGAAGCCACTGTGTGAGTGCACATACTACTGGTGAAGGCTGGGGGAATGTGGGACATACCAAGAGTACTTGCTCCAAGAAGAAATAAAGACAAGAGTCAGAAGATACAAATCAAATTATGATAGATCACACAAACAAGTGGAAGTAAAAAGGGAACATTATAAATTCTTAAGATATCATAAAGGTTAACCTAAAGCACTAGCCAGAATGTAGTGGGGGAAGCACAGAATTGGGTAGACCATCTTGGAAGAAAATAAAGAATTCAAATGCCCCTATTGTCTGCATAAAATAACCACTCCCTTCCTAAGCCCCCTCAAAAAAAAAAAAAAAAAAAAAAAAAAAAAAAAAAAGGAAAGGAAAATTCAGAAGGGTTAAAAATCTAAAGGCAAGCAAAATTTCCTGAATGAACTAATCAGCAGTGGGGGGATAATTCTGTTTAATGCAGAAGGCACCAAAACTTTGTATTTTAAGATAAATATTCTGTACATAAAAATCACCCAAAATAATAAGGAAAACAATTAGGAAACATACATTTCCCCTGTAAATGACAAGGTTGATCGCCCCATAGTCTGTAGAGCTTCTTCACTGGAGTGTAGGGCTTAGTCAGACTGCCTGTATTCGAATCCTGCCTTCACCATTTAATTGGCATGTAACCTTAAGGAAATGACTGAAATAAATCTCTTTCAGAATCCATTTATTTTTATTTTAAGTTGGCATAACAATCCTGCCTACCACATAGGATTGTGTAGGCATTAAATGAGATTCTACATGTAAAGATTTTAGCACATGGCAAATGCTGAGTAAAGCGTTAGCTCTCATTACCTACTACTGTTATTTTACCACCAGCAGTAAATGCCACCACTCTTTTTACGACTACCATTACTATCATAGTTACTGAAATGACTACAATCACAGGAAGGGGGACACTCAATAAAATCTTACTCTCTTATCTCCTCTCATTTCTCTTTCTCTCTCACACATACACAACCAGACACAGATGATTCCAAAATATTTTAAAAAACTAATTAGGAGTTTTTTAAATGATGAATTATATAAACAAGATACTAATCCTTAACTATCAAGTTTTAAATAATATTATATTATAATATCTGGAGGGACAAGTGTGTTTTTATTCTTTTTTAGAAAAGTTATTGGTGCAAAGTTATTTTATTTGTTTTGGTTTTGGGTTTTGTTTTTTGTTTTTTGTTTTTTTGTTTTGTTTTTTGTTTTGGTAATTTAGCACTATAAATCAGTTCAAAAAGTCTCCTAATGGGGAAAAAAATACAAAACAATTACAGATATTTATTTATAAGATTATTCATCACAGCAGTAAGTATGACAGTCTCAAATTGGAAATTGAATAAAAACACATCAAGAAATGTTTGGTTAAAATTGTATGTCCATATGATGTAATACTAAGCAACCATTAAAATGACATTTTGAAAAGATATCCAAAGACGTGAAAAAATCTGTACAGTGTGTCATAGGTAGAAAACTTGAAGGATAAAAAAAATCCAACCTCCATTCAAAAAAGTTTAAGTGGGGACGGTATAGCTCAGTGGTAGAGCACATGCCTAGCATACATGAGGTGTTGGGTTCAATCCCCAGTACCACCATTAAATAAATAAGTAAATAAACCTAATTAACTTTTCCCCACCAAAATAAATAAATAAAACTAGACTGCTTTTTTGTAAACTGACTATACCTCAGTAAAAAAGTCAATACAATAATTAATAATGATGATGATAATATTTAAAATATGTCATGTGGGTTAGCTTATTTAACTCCCATAAAATTCTATGGAACAAACGCTGTTAACCTCCTGTGTTATGTAGATGCGACTTCTGTAGCTAAGACAACAAAGGTTATACAGCTAGTCAGTAAGTTACGTATAAAAAATGAAGAGGAATATCCACGATCATGATGAATATTCAGGGTAGTGATAGTTTTGATGATGGTGTGTGTGTGTGAGAGAGAGAGAGAGTTTATATATCTCATAGAAGTTTGATCATTTTTTACATTATCAAAATTTCTCCAAAAGAATGTATATTGCTTTGCTATTCATAGTTGTTAGATTATAGAGCTCTTAAATAGAAAGGAGGTAGAAGAAATAAAATGGAAAGTGACAGTCCAAGAAACAGTCTGTTTTTGAAAAATATTATAGTAGATTTTTAGTTGAATGATAATCTCTGTGTTACCATTATAGATTTTTGTTGTTCTTTTTCATATCTGAAATGTGATGAATTATCATCTGGAATGTTCTTAATACCTAGCACAGATTATAAATAAGAAAAATTCTGTGGTTTCAGTGAGCTTCTGGACTCGTAGACACATTGTGTTGTTTCTTCAAATTGTAGAAATGTATAGAAGAAGGATAGCATTTAATCCGGGAATTCATGAAGACTGTGGGGAAAGGGGTAATTTGGATTTGTCACCAATGGCTTTAAGATAGAAGCATAATTTTACAAGCTGAACTTACTTTAATATATGAAGAGTTCTATATTTGTGTTACTACTAATATTAGTAGACTTCATTTGCTTCAGAATTCAACCTCAAGCTTTATTCCATGTACTTAACAAAACTAGCATTACTATTCTGGTTCTTCTAAATGCTGATGGCCCTGGGTAGGGTCCTACTAGTATGGAGAACTAGAATCTGCCAAGATACTCAGTGGCATTCATAGCTACATTTGTTACTTTGTTTTTTATGTATTTATTGAGCTCCTATATATTTATATATATATATATATATTTAGTTTTATGTTCAAAACACTGTTAGACACTGTAGCACACTAATGAACAAGTTAGACAAAAATCAAGAAACAAGTTTCTCCTCGCATAGAAAATCAATAGATCAATTTATGAAGTTGGGTCCAATGGTGGTAAATTATAGGAAACACGCAAGTTTTAAAAAACAATGCATGCTTCCTATGTGGCATCAACCTAAGCATTTTATTAAAGGGCGTATAAACAGAACTTAATTTAGGGCTCAAAAGTAAACATCTAACTCCTAAAAGTATGAAAGATGAACTTAAAGAAGAGAACAAGGTACTGTATGCTGCACAAAACATTGCAGAATAAATGAATTGGGCATTGTTTTTCAATTTTAAATATATTTGATTTTGCAAAGCACAGTCCTGGATACATCCATCAGTGTTTCTACTCTAATAGCAGATAGCAGAGACTGTAGAACACTTGGAGGAAAAAAGCTGTATTACACATTTGTTCTCAAAGATACGCTACAGTTGTCTTAACTCTCAAGATGAAAGGGGAGGAGGAGATTGTGTTGTGATGACATACACAAGGCTTCAGGGGACAACACAATACAGCACAGGCTGTTACAGAATTCTAACTATTACACTCAGAGTGACTGGGAAAATAACAACTGCTGCACTTCATTTTGTTCATGACAAGCCAACGCCATTTAAATTTTACAGAATTAGCACAGAAATATACATATATGTGTATATCTATATATATCTATATGTCTTATATAGATATTCAGAAACATCTCAATACAAAACTTTAAAAAGCAGCCTGTTTGTGATTTGGGTTTAATGGTATTGTTGAAAGTGATTTTATACCACGAGTGTCAATAAGACATTTCCATTGTAAAACCGACTAAAGATCTAGACCCCTTTGTAAGCTAGCTATCTGATATAAGACAACAGCAGTCTCATAAGCAGAGGGCAGTGAGAGCTAAAATGTCTCATGAGATGGATTCAAATGAGTAATAAAAATTAAAGCCAGTTTGAGCAGTGCTTACAAAGGCTTGCATCAGCTTAGAAAGGATTTATGATCTAGTTCAGAAACACAACTCTGTGTTCAGTGAGAATCCAGTGGGTGTGTTCTGCAGTGAATTTGGCTTCTCTGGGAAAGAAACAGTTCCATTTATACATCTGCGGGCATCTGAATTTGGAGGCATAGTATCTTTTCCAGACTTTGAGACGGCTTTCAGTGGTGTAGACTGGGGCTCGGGGCTAAACTTTCCCTAAAAAAATGGTTGACCTTTCTTTGTCTCTGTCTCCATCTCTGTCTCTCAACTCTCCAGATCTAGTCTACATACCATCCCTCACAGTCTCCTTGTGTCCTCTAATATCTCTGCTTGGGATGGCAAACTCAAATGTAACAAGTGTCAAGCAAGTATCATAAAAGAATGCAGTTGCCAGGTGGGAGTTGTGGAAAACTGAACAGTCCCTGCCCCATCTAAAAGTGGTAGCAATCAACATATGATTTAACCTGATTTTAATAATTTGCTAAAGCTTCTTTCCAACTTACCAGGTATACTTTATCTTATGTCTCAGTATCCACATTTGTGAGTTGTGACAATAATAGTGCCTACCTGTTAGGGCTGTGATTCATTAATTCAATATCTGTGTATAAAATATCTACTCTGATGGGCACTGTGTTAAGGGCTGCACATACAGCAGTGATAAAAAAAAGGCAAAGTTCCAGCTCTCTGCAATTTACATTCAAGTGAGAGTGAAGTAACTAATACATTTTAAATGATGATAATATATAATATGTCAATTATTGAAAAAAGTTATATGGGCACAGAGATGGGTAGGGATTTACTATTTTAGTGGGTCTGCTATTATAGAAATGGATGATATTTGCATTTTTCTATAAGCTGTATTTTATACAGGCTGTTCTCTCTGTGAAGGAAGCATTTGAGGAGAAAAGTAAATAAAGTAAGGAGTCAAGCTGTGAGTAGATCAGACAGGAAGAGCATTGCAGGTAAAGGCATCTACTACACCACCTCTGACACTTTAGATACGTGCTAAGAGGGTTTGAAAACAGTATGGAATCGGGTCTCTAGAACAGAAGGAGAAAAGTCGGGTTGTGGATGAAATTAAAATTGTATGGGGCCTTTTAAATGATTGCAATGATCTTGTTCTTTATTCTGAAAAAGATGGGGTGGTGGGGTGCAGTACTGAGCTGAAGAATCACATGATGTGACTTGAGATTTCAGTGAGTCACTATGGCTATGGCTGCTTTGGGGAGAATGGACTCTGTTGGGGCTGGAAGGGGCATGGAGAAAACAGGTTGATCAAACAGCAGTTGATGGTTGCTTGAATCAAGGTGGTAATGGTGAAGGAATTGAGAAGTGGTTAATTTTAGGATGTATTTGAAGGTAAAGCAAACAGGATTTACTCACATGGGATATAGGAGGAATTGAAGGCAAAGCAAAGATTTTTGGTCAAGGCACATGCATATTGGAGTAGCTATTTACTAAGTTAGGAAAGGTAAGAGGACAAGCAAATTTTGAGCTTGGGAAATCAAGAATTAATTTGTGAGTAGTAGATGGAAAAGGCAGGCTAACTGCTTAAAATGGCACCTGGCATATAGTAGATGCCCAATAAAGATCAGCTGTAATTATTATCATTATCTTCATTTGTATTTGTGAAAGTACTGAAAGAATATTGCTGTGATGCCTTTTGCTTTTTCAAGAAAAACTTCAAGTTTTGTTTCAGGATAAAATATCCTAATTTCAAATGTGCGAAACTATAAACCTCTTAGCTTAGCTTAAGCTGAAGTGGAAAGTCTTGTGTATATATATATTGATGATATCTCACCTAGGCACCTGCTCTGTCTCACCTTTGCTGCCTTAGATCTCTCTGAAGACATGGGAACTTGCTCAGTTCTTATGTAAAACCTGAAAGTATAGACAATTTAATTCCCCTGCAGCATCCATCAACCAGTGGGGTCCAGGATTTGGTTTCAGCTAAGCTCTGATGGATAAATTTAAAGGGAACATTATGATTGCTCTTCAATAATTTTTCAGAGGAAGAATTCTAGCAAAAATGAATCTGGTTGTTCATAGTGGTTAATACACTTTGTTAGCTTTCCCTCTGTCCTTATCTGACTCTGCAACCTTACTCTGAGTTCCTGTGACCACCTCTAAAATAAAAATAAACTATCAGAACCCAAGTTCTTTTTTCCCACTTATTTACTTTATTGAATTTGTTAATGTCACAGAGTTCTTGCACTGCGAAACCATGACTGAGAATTAAAAGAAAGAAATGGTACAATAGACAGCCTCACCCACCCATCATACAGTATATTAAAACTTGAGTCATGTGCATTTTGATAATTTCACAATCTTTTAAAAAATTGTAGCAAGGGTTGAGATTTTTAAATCTTCTGCAGGTCTTCAGATTTTTAGGACAGTATGCCATTAAATAACATTTCCACATATTCATCTCAGTTCATTCCTTAATAACATAACTCTCAACAAAATTTTGCTGGAAAAAACACATTACTCTTCCTGGGAAATATATGGCTCAAAGTCCAAGAGATTATTTAAGATTTTTGGTTCCCAAATGAAGTCTTCAGTTTTACCAAGAGTCCCTTCTCAGTCATCCAACCTCCTCTTAGTTGGCTCAGCCACTCACCCAAACACACCAGAAGGTAGGCATCCAGACTGCTACCTCAAATAAAATGCCAAAATTATTGCCCAGATATGGCTGGCAGGCCCTGTCAGGTGGTACTGTAACCCTCTTAGGAGCACACTGACACTTGTATCAAGACTGAAGTCCAAGAGGAAAAATGCTCCCACGTCGGGATAGTTTTACTCACCCATGTGCTTTATTCTTGCCAGTAGCAAGTCTGCAACTCTTGCATTTGGCAAAGGGATTTATTATAGAGAAACCCAGACTCTACATCAAGTGCTCACATGCCACTTTGAAAAATTTCTATTGAACCAAAGATACAAAACTAGGAAATTACCAGACTACCTCATTCGATGGAAAGACTTCTCAGTAATCCTGGGTAGCTTCCTGACTTCTCTTTTCAGGACTAAAAATTACTGGATAGTTTAAGCTGTAATTATCAAAAACAGAAGTGCTACATCACCTGTCTTTGCCCCTGACTCTCTGAGTGAAGAACATAAAGACACAACAGAAGATTGATAACAAAGGTACACTGGGACAATCATGGTGTCTACAGACTGTCCAGTACCTTAAACACTTGGGTACAAATATATCTGGAATTCTTGCCAAATATCCTGCAAGATCCATGAAACCTTAAGTGGGTTTTGGGTTGAGGTTCTGCTCACATTGCTTTGAATTTGTAAGGACAGGTCAGTGAATCCCTTGGCCTGAGCAGAGGCCACTCTTTCCACTGCAGGTTTACTATACAATTTAGACCTGATTAGAGGAGGCTTTAGCAGCACCTGAAGTAGAGCCCCCTGCATCCATTGCCCTTTACCTCAAAGGCTATTTGTTTACTCTCTATAGAGACTGGCAAATTCACGAGACATTTCACAAGTCTAATGCATATTTCAAGAACCCAAGTTCTTATATTAGGCTTTGCTTTTAATGGAATCTGTACTAAGACAACAGCTAATACAAAAATATTTTGAAAGCTAAAAATACACATCATGCCACCAGCTTGTTAGCAATATTCATGCCATTGTGTATATTGTTATTCCATGAGGAGCTGTACTCTACTTTATTTATGGTACTACCCTTAACTCAAGGCAGAAAAAAAATCCCCATTTTTGTCAGGAGGGTTTACATGATCATAAAGCGTTTTTAATACCCTTATCATTCAAATAGATACATAGTGGTACTAGAGAAGAAAGACATACACACAAATTTGGTCTAGTCTACAGGTCTCCAGAAGAGAAAGTAGGAGGTAATATTAAAGAAGTATCACCTTGTGTGCATGGCATCAGGTTGGGCCTTATATAACATTTCATAGAATATTCCTTGTCTTTGACCTTGGAAGAAGGCAAGCCTATGTTTCAGATTATAAATAAGGATATACAAGATATAAACTGTTCAGTAGCACACAGCTAGTTTGTAATAGACCCAGATACAAAACATGATATCTGACATCTTAGCCTACACTCTTGTAAGTCCATAAGGCTATAGACTCTATGAGAGTTAGTTATTATCTTAGACTTCCTTGCTTTGATCAAATATCTGTTAATTTAATTAAACCTATAGGGAGAGATTCAGATTTTGTGGAATAAGGAAAATTCTAGAGTTCTGGAATTGAAATTTTATTTCTTGTGGCAAAAAAATATTATGGAATGAAAAAAAAGATGAAAAGTAGGTGAAGATGTAATTCTAAGCATGGCCTACTTTTAGAGTTTGCCTTATAAGGGGTTGGAATGCTTTCAAGAGAAATGTTTATAACTGAATCATTCAGGATATTTTCTTTTTTTCCCCAAGTTATATAGATACTTACCTCTTAAAATATTTTGTATCTCTATTCAATCTGACCTAGACTTTTTATAAATTTAAAATTATGCTTTTCCTCTTACAAATAAATTTACAGGAAACAAGTTTATATGGATCCAAAAAGTACTGGGTATAGCTCTATGAAATAATGGCTTATTTTAAGAACTGAATATTTTTAATACAGATCTAAATGCAGAAACTAACTTACCAATTTTCCACTGGATTTTATTTGGTTTTAATAGTGTACAGTTAAGTCCCAATTAAATATAATGTGTTTCTGTTAATTTAATTGATTTTCATATCTATCAATAGCCTTAATTAACTTTAGGTATTTTCAATAAACTTTTGATTAAATCACTTTATTGCTAATTTTTTTCCCATACATTTCATTCAGTTTCCAGCTTATTCATTCTATATGTCTAAAGTCAATATCATATACCAGTATCTGGGAGAAGGGCGGGCTCTGCCCTTAACTGAACTGAGATGGGAAGGACTCTATCCCATTTAAGTCAATGTGACCCAGTCCCTATAAAAGTCAATACTTCTGTGATAAGCATCACTGCTGTCTTTCAGTTGCTAAACCTGTTAAAAATAATTCTAATTCAGCAAGACTCAGTGTTTCTGTGTAATTCTGCCAAGTTTCAGAACCTGTTACAAACGCCTGTCTTTGGACTTATCTATTGCCCACATTTACTAACTTTTCAAACATGAGGAGTAACACTGAGTCATAATGAAGAGAAAGGGGCTCTGGAACCAAACTGCCTTGCTTTGACTCCTGCCTTTGCCAGTTCTTTACAGTGTTACTATGGTTAAGCAAACTGCCTAACCCTTTGGTGCTGCAGTTTTCTTGCAATAATAATGCTACCTACCATTTTGGGTTGTTGGCTGGATTAAAATATTTAGAAGAGTGTGTGACCGACAGAGGTTTCTCAGTTTTAGCTGCTATTATCACCATGGTTTATAAAAACTAACATATTTTATGCACCAACCATGTGACAGACTGTTCTTTCATGGTTTGTATCATTATATCATTCATTATATACAGAAACCTGGTAAATGAGGTACTGCTTTCTTTGGTTTATAGGTAAACCAAGGCTCAGAGGTTCAGTTGATAAAGTTCCTGTTACTATTCAATGATAAAAATAGATTTGAACCAGGCTTATTTAAATCAAAACCTACCCTGATTCTATACTGTTGTGCTGCCTTACATTATTGGAATTTTCCTTTATGGGTCAGATTTTTATTGTAAAACCTTACTATTGTAATAACATGTTCCTGGGCAAAAAAGGATCACTATATAGATGATATGGATATAGATAAAAGTATAGATAATAGATAGAGGCAGAGGTAGAGGCAGAGATGGAGATGATAGAGAGATTTGGGTCATTGTTTTACTATAGTGAGGAAATAACAGTTTTAGAAGAAGAGTAAGGGAGCCTCCTAGATCTCTCTCCATCATTAACATTATGGGGAACCATATAGTTTGCTGATGGCTTCACCTTCAGCAATGCCATTGGGAAGATCTAAATTTGATAACTCAATATGACAAAATTAGGGTTGAATAAAATAAATACCATCTTATAAAAATACACAGGGATCTACCAGGCTTTCTGTGAGCAGTCTTGAATGTATAGAATATACTAACTGATTAGCTACAGATATATCTGATTTTATCAGTGATTTAAATACATTGGTGAGCTACAGATAATAATTGAGGCCACAGTGGAAAAAATAAAAGGAATATTCTACCAAATTTTTCTGGATGGGAATATCAGAGATTTAATAAGAGTTCAAACTCCTTTTGAAGAGTGGTTAGGGCCAAGGAGGCAAAGTACAAAAAACAAATTTATGTACAATGAAGGGCTGCAAATAGCCTATGGAGGCAGTACTGGATACTTGGTGGAAGTATGAAATGTGAACAAACTGGGAATCAAGTAAGGGAAATCCGGGGATTGGTTTTTAATAATTCTGTTGGTCCTGTGGTTTTTCTATCACCTATTTTTAGGTAAGAATGTGATGGGAAGCTATGCCCTAGCATCTTAAAATTAGGATTAATATGATCACAGGAAATCAAGGCAGTTCGTTACTCTCTACAAACTTTCCTTGATAGCAGGTGAAGTATGTCACCTATAGTAAGTACCTAATGAAGATTTACTGGCTACTAGGGTGAAAGCACTGGATGGACAATGATAAGTTTCTGTCATTATTAAGTAGACTCAGCGAAAAATAGACAGTTTAGTGTCTGTCTTTAAAAAACATGTAGGTCTCTTTCTTCATGGTATGCATGAGTAAACAGGTGTCTTTTGACAACTTCTCCAGAGATATAAACAAAACACTTGCATTATATATAAACTACTAAGATCTGTTTTTTTAAAATTCATCCAAGGGTTGTAGTACTGGTTTTTATTAATAAATCATTGTTTATCATTGAAGATTTAAAATGATTTGGGGAAGACATGTTAGGAATTTAAATACAAACAAACACGCCTTTGTGTTTAAAAATGATAATTACAATTTGCTATTATAATGTTAGTTTTGAAGTCTTTGTAATAACATAAAAATGTTCAGTCAAGTAGGAAGGAAATGTAAAAAAACAAATCTAAAATATTAAGAACAACACAAAATCCTAACATAAAAGTCTTCAGCATGGTACAAATATAGTCATTTTAAGATCAGAGTCTATGTTATTTCTGTGCATAAGGCTTTGTTTCCTTTTTCACAAATAAAAACTCATAGTATTTTCCCTTCACAATTATCCTTTGCTTGCCTAGAAATACAAAATGTCTTGAGCAAAATTAGAATGGTAGATAAGAGATGGGCAAGTCTTGAGTAGACCACCTTGGCTGACAGAGAGATGGAGTCAGACTAGTATTTTAATAGATAAAGAATAATTTATGAAAGCCACAACAGCCCAAATCAGAATGAGACACTTTATTTTTATCCTTATTCGTAACTTAAATTGCAATGAAGTTTTTTTCATCAGAAAAGTGTAAATGAGCTGATATTTTCTCCAATTCCCTTCTGTATTTAACATTTGAATTGTGACCTTTTTCCTCCAGTATCCCATGATTTTGACTGTTGTAATATAAGCAACACCATTAGAATTAAATAACTTTAAGATGGGATCAAATCAGGACAGTAACCCACATGTAGACGCAGCATTTTATTTTCTTGTAAAAGGAGTCAATTTTGTGTTCCTAAAACCATGAAAAGTACCTTCTGAATCAAATTTCAAGACCAAGCTAAAAATTGGAAAATAGTAATAAAGTAGAGATAGGGAGAGTTGAGAGAAGAGGTGGGTTGAGGGCAGCAGTTAAAAGTGAGGCTAGGAGTGAAGTCCCTGTTGAAGGATTCATGAATGTAGTGCTCATCTGTGTTGTAGAGTCAAGCCAGTGGCTTTAGGAGCTGCCCTGTACTACACAAATTGCAGCCACTTAAAGAACAAAGAATAAGTCAAGGAGTTAAAGGGAAGAAGGAAATCAGGCATAGGAGATAGGTATAAGACGAAAGAATTTAAGATAGTCATGGAAGAATTAGCTATCATGAATTTATGCCTTATCCCTCTACTGCATATGCTGGTAATAATACCTTGAGTGAGATTAATTCTTACACCTCTGCTGAGATTCACTAATCCTGTATCTCACTGGTATTTAAAATTAGGTTTCTTTGCAAAAAGATTTTGGCTCAGTTGCTAAATGCATACTATCTCACATTAGAAACTGTAAATAATTCAAGTGTCTTTAGTGCATGTGTCATAAGAATGATAAAGATTTAAAATTTACATGTGCATAAAAGGGCAAGGGTGGTAGGTGAGAAGAGAGGATCCTCTGACCGCTCGATTCCATCTTGGCATCTGATATCTGTATGGGCCAGTATTTCCCATTGTAGGACAAAAATGAATCCATATTGATCTCTAATCTCTCTTGAGCATCCTTTGGAAAAACGATATTTATTTGCATAGGAGGTAACATTCGCTCTAATAATTTGTTTTAGATGAAAAATGAGTGTGGCATCAAATTACTAAGCTCCAGGGCAGTGCAATTGTTTATTTTCTCATTTTCCTCAACCAAGGTGAATATGAATATTGTTATTTAAAACTCTATTACCTCCCATATTTAGATAAAACCCATGGCATTCTTTTATATGAAGTAGTTACATGTAGTACAAACATAATCTATATCTCTACTGTCTGTCTTCTTCACTGAATTAAAAAGAGAGGAGTTCTGTTATTTATATATCTCACCCTACCATACCATGCGATATACATAGTAAGATAACAATCCATATTTAATGAATTCTTGAAAAAAATTCTGTTCAAATTTCAGGAAAACAGGTGTTCCTGCCCTAATTCTATTGGCTTAATGAATCCAATTGCATATATCTTTTATTGTGAGCCAATTCAAATCCCTTTTGGGAAAATGTAGAGTATAAATTATAAATTAATGACAATTACAGTGATTTGCAGATTCACATTCCCGTAGAAGACCAGATGTTTTACATTTTCAATCATCTCTGTAATCCCAGGAACTAATAATCTGGGACTTGTGTTCATATTGTGTTTATTTACTAAGGTGGTTTAAAAAGAAAATAGCATTGAGGTCATTGTCACTAACACCAGCTGTCTCATCTGACTATAAGTTTCCTTTGGCTTCTATTAAACTTTTGAACTTTTGGTGAAAAATAAGGAAATTTATGAGCATAATCTGGGCACATGCTCTAAATTTTGACCTGAGGAATTAAAACTGGCTGTGATTTATGTTGGAGTATGCTCAAACAGTTTCACTCGTTAATTCATCAAAATGCAGATTTGTTTTTCAAATACTGACTAATTTTTAAATTCACATTAAATTTGCAGAGACATTTAATCCATATGCTTCTTACTGTAACTCATCATTTTGTAGGCGAGAACAGGTCTAAGATCAGGACTATTTTTTGACTAAGACACTTTGAGTGTTTTTAATTAACATTTAAAACTTTTTTTTTTTTTAAGGCAGGAAGTTATGTTTGACAAAGTTAAGGCCAAACACCAAAAGGTTAGTGTTTTGTCTAGAACTCAGCATACATGAATCTTAAATGAATTTTAAATCTGGCTAAAATAAGCTGTCTCACTCCTTGAGAAAAATGATAGAGAATAAGAAATTTTGCCATTAAGGAACTTATGAGCGAATGTTTAATACTAGCTAGAAATCAAGGAAAGGTCTATGGAAATTAATCAGTTTGTCAAAAAAAATAAATTTCATATACTAATAATTAGACCGTGCACACATGAGTAGTTTCTTTAATGTTTATTCAATAATTTGGACCCACAATTTTTCTCACCTATTAGAGATAAATTTAAAATCTGCCTCAGAAACTGCCTACCTGTGACAAGTCAGAAAGTATCTAATGTAGACAGTATGTGTGTGTATATGTGTATATGTGTGTGTGTGTGAGAAAGAGAGGAAGATAAAAGAGTGAGAGAAAGAGCAAGACAGAGAGACAGAGAGACAGACAGAGAGACAGAGGGGAAAGTGAGAGAGGGAAAGGTAGGAAGATGAGGCTTCTCTAGTCATACCCAATGTTGGGGATCACTGATAAACCGTTGATCTGATGATGTTTTGACAAAATGAAGGCCGTTTTGCAGGATCTGGAAAATGAATCAAAATCGTCCTTTACAAAGAGTAAAGAACATACATATAGAGAATCAGGGAAGAAGGGAAACATTGGATGTTGGACCAGAAAATTTTTTTTAATGTAAAACGGAAAGCAGAGGAGAATCAAAGCTCAGACAAGCAGACTTGAGGCCTGAGTGGTAGCCAGCTTCAAAGAATGCTCACTAATTCTTACCCCTGGTAGCTATGCTGTTTGTAGTATCCCACACATAGAACCAAGGCTTGTCTGATGACCAGAAAAATCTGGGAGTGATGGTGTGTAATTTCTGAGGCTAGGTCATGAAAGGCATTGCAGCTTCTGTCCAGATCTCTTGAATTTCTCCCTCTGGAGGGATTCAGAATTCAGCCATTGTACTGTAAGTAGACTTAGAAAGATCCACATGGAGAGGAAATGAGGCTCCAGCCATAAGCCAGCACAACCTTGCCAGTGTATGAGAGAACCACCTTGGAATTAGCCTCTCCAGTCCCAGGAAGGCCTTCAGGTGACTGCAGACAACGTCAGATTATTATTATTTTTTTTTAACATTTTTTTATTGAGTTATAGTCATTTTACAATGTTGTGTCAAATTCCAGTGTAGAGCACAATTTTGCAGTTATACATGAACATATGTATATATTCATTGTCGCATTATTTTTCGCGTGAGCTACCATAAGATCTTGTATATATTTCCCTGTGCTATACAGTATAATCTTGTTTATCTATTCTATATTTTGAAATCCCAGTCTGTCCCTTCCCACCCCTGCCCCCCTTGGCAACCACAAGTTTGTATTTTATGTCTATGAGTCTGTTTCTGTTTTGTATTTATGTTTTGTTTTTTTTTAGATTCCACATATGAGCGATCTCATATGGTATTTTTCTTTCTCTTTCTGGCTTACTTCACTTAGAATGACATTCTCCAGGAACATCCATGTTGCTGCAAATGGCGTTACATTGTTGGTTTTTATGGCTGAATAGTATTCCATTATATAAATATACCACATCTTCTTTATCCAGTCATCTGTTGATGGACATTTAGGCTGTTTCCATGTCTTGGCTATCGTAAATAGTGCTGCTGTGAACATTGGGGTGCAGGTGTCGACAACGTCAGATTGAGGTCCCAAACAAAATCACCCAGCCAAGCTCCCATATTTGGGACCTGCAGAAACCATGATAAATAATTACTCATTATTGTTGTTCTAAGTGGTGGTTACATAGATATACATAAATAAAACAGTAGGAAAAGTTAATTCAGGAACAAAACATATTCAATCAATCATCAAATATATATTGAGGGCTAGGTACTTTGAGGTTTTAATGGAGAAAAGATTGATATAGTCCAGACTTAGAGAACTTACATCCTAATAAAAGTGGATCCTTTTTCAATGTTTTAAAAGAATTTTGGATGTTAACAAATTAGTAAGGCAGTAATTATAAATGAAGAAATTCCTGTGAAGGGAATAATAAGGGGCTGAAATAAAGAAAATCAGGGATTAACTGGGGAAGAGTTTTAGAAAAAAATGCTGATGGAAGCCTCTCTGAGGAAATGACATTTGAATTGGAACAAGAAGGCTGAGAAGGGGCTAGTTAATTTATCTCTGGACAAAAACACAAACCAGTTGTGCAAAGGTCTTGAGTTGAGGAAGAGCTGACTGTATTTAAAGAAAGGGAAGGTGGTTTGAGAAGAGTGAGTGATGAAGATTATGCATCAGGAAGGTAGTATGGGCAGCAGGGGCTAATTTTTGCAGGATTTCATAGACCATAGTGAGAAGGTAGGATATTCAGTGGTAATCACTGAGGGTTTTAAGCAGAGAAAGTAACATTCTCAACAAAATTCAAGTAATGGTAGGCACAAAAGTACTCCTTCTTTACACAAAGACAGTTTCTTGAGGACTGGTTCTGATGACAGTCAAGGGTCTGTGCCTTAGTGATATCTCTTGATAAAATGTGGGAGCCCATGATTGGGTTAACAAATTGTAACAGATCCCAGCCGCTTACCTTGTTAAAGAAGTGCTTAGTAACTGCCTTGAGGTTTTAGCAATGACCCAGGCCCCAGGCTATAAACACTGGGTGTGCCTGCTGTTAGTCTTCTATCCTCAGAACAGCCTTGGGCTGGAATGGTAAAAGCTGCAGACTCAGAGGCAAGAAGGCTGGTTAGTCAGTGTTGGGTAAGATCCCCTGAGGGGGGCAACCTAAGACAGGCACACCCTCCTGAGTCCAAGTTGTTAAGCAGCTGATTCTCATAGGTTCTGCCCTGATAAGCTGAAAGGCTCAACACAAACATGAATTCACCAAAAAGGGTCTTCTGATCTTGAGCCAAACACCAACAATAAACAAAGCCTTTGTACTCATTGTGGTCCCACCCTGTCCTTCCCTAAATTCCTGCATTCCTCCTTTGACTGTACTCAATAAATATGAGAGATTTGAGAGGCTCATGGAGTTGGCTCTCTCTCTCTTGACTTTTCCACAGAGTCTTGAGTAATTCATTCTGTCTCGGTGGGACTTCTGCTGGCCAGAACCCACAACTGGTGACGAACCCACGATAAAATATCAGTATTTCTGCTTACTTTGAATGTGTTCTTTCAGTCGAGAACCATGACATGAATAAGTTGTTCACATATTTAGAGAAGAATTCCTTGTACATAAATTTATTGTTGTCTATTTTTAGAAATTTAATATCCTCAAGCATAAGCATCTTTGGGTTTGGTTTGTATTTGGAATGCTGTAATACTGTGAAGACACAGCAATAAAGAACAGAACCATTTCTATGGAGTGTTACGGATCTAAGAGGTGAAAAATTTTCCAAGACAAAGATCTGCTGAATTATAGATTACAAAATACCTCATTATAATCAGGAAAACCATTTTCTTTACCTAGATCCTCAGCCTAGTATTCCCAAGAAATTATCTTAAGTAGTAAGTATACTCATCTTTTTATAGTTTAAGAAAACTTAATTGTGCTGAACCATGATATAGACAGGATTTGACAAATGTGATAACACAGGTAATGTTAAAAAAGACCACATTAATTTTCGATTTGTAATTTGGTACAGTTCAAGTTGCTCTATTACTTTAATAGTGGATATTCAATTTGAATTTTGCAATTTTTTCCCAAAAGGCTTGAGTGTCAACTCAAATTCCATAATTTACATTTTTAAAAAATACATTTCTCATCAGTGTAAACTACTGTTTGTCACCTGGCAGGTAATAATTTCCTATTCCAACTCTTATTTCTGGTGAATATTTTCCCCTTCAAAGAATGTATTAAATCAAAAGACACAACATTTTATGCTAATGCAATCTTTGTAAAGGCTGAGATAAAATTTCAAGTACTGATAATTATGAAAACCCTACAAGAGGATTCTAGAAACACTGGTTTCCCTTATTCCTGGGGATGCTTTTCTATCAAAAGAAATAATTTTATACATTCATTTTCAAAATACTAGTTCCAAGGGATGTATTTCCAGAAATACCTTTCTCAAATAGGCCATTTAATTCACCCACTGAAGAACCACATTTCATAACTATGCCTTTGCAAGAGACACTAACATATATCATATATTTATGATATTATTTGTCTTTGTAATAAAAATTTTAATTTTAAAGTATGTATCAGCTCCAAATAGTAAATTTTTGGAATAATAAAGTACATTCAATAATTCAGTAATTATACAAACACTTATTTAGCCCTCACTTTGTTTAAAGATTTTGTTAAGAGTCACAGATTCAAAGAAGAAAAGAATTCTCTTTCCTCAGCCAGCTTAGTACAGTTCAGGAGATAAAGCATTTCATACTACATTGCTGTTGTTCTTCTGTAGAACAAATAAAAGAAGACGACAACCACTGTGATCTTGGAAAGAGACCAAAATGAAGGAAGACTTCCTAGAGGAGCTGATACTTGAGCTGGGTTTGAAGGCTGAGTTAAGGGAGCAGGGAAAAGGACCTGCATGGCAGAAGGACCAGCATGCCCAAAGACACCAAGTGAGAAAAACATGCTGAGTTGTGGAAAAGTAGCAGTTTGCCATAGCTGGATCCTAGCATATATAATTTTGCAGGGTGGGCAAAGGGGGAAAATTGATAAAGGAAGAGCATTATTAAAAAGGGCCTTCTTTCCTGTATTATGATATTGTGACTCTGTTCCTAAAGCAAAAGAAAACCATGGGGATATTTTTACTCAGATCTTAAATCTACCTTAGAAAAAACTTAAAAAACTAGCTTAGGGATTTAAAAAAATCATCCTAAATTGTGTTTGCCATGCTGATATTGTCTTAACTATAACTCCTATACTCATGAAGGTAGCTGGCATGTCAACCTTAGAGAGCAAAATCCTTAATTAAGGCTCAGATCAGCCACAGTGAAGCAGCAGTCTTTCCCATATTGATTTGGATAAACTGCTTAGGAGAGTGAAAATGCCATTGTCTCTATTTATTTTCCTTACACAGCCAAAAATTGAATTTCTACCATTTGGGCTTTAGCAAATAAACCGATGATGCTCTACTCTGCAGATTGACCCCCCAATCTACTCCACTCTTTGTTTCTGGAAGCTGAACAAGGCCACAGCTGTATATTAGGAAGGTTCTCACACTCACCATACTTCCTTTCTGGCCAGTATCTCTGGGGCTCTTGCTTTCAGAACACTGGTTGAAGGTGCTCTTGAGGACAATACAGGAGACAGATCATCAACATTTTGACTAGAGCAGTTGAGGAGATAAACCATGTTGCTCTTTTCACTGATACAAGTGAAAAATAGGAACGCTCCTACAAAAAATCTTTTTTCTTCAGTATGATTTTTGTATGGCAAATATTAAACTGTATTAAATGTTTTTGTATTTGTAAAGAAATCAGGAAAAGCATCTGTAGTTACATGGTTAAACTGCTTTTAACCAAATTGCAGGGAGTTTATAATTAGACTGAAGTCTGTTTCTTGTGTAACCCTGCTGTTGTCCTTCTGTAGAACAAATAAAAGAAGACAACAACCATTGTGATCTTGGAAAGAGACCAAAATCTGTGGAGTTCCCTTGCCTAGAGACATATTCATGTTAAAATAGTCACAAAAGTTAAGGCAGTTATTAGTTGTAGACATAATGCAGTTATCCACAGTTCATGTCTTAGGGTGGGTTTCTAGCTGTAGAACCTGAGTGAGATCCACCTGTGATTAACTCATAAGGGAGGACCTTCTGGAGAAACTACTTGCCATCATGTACTTGCCTGATTCCTATTTCCTGATCTCCTTCTCTTCTCTACTAACAGTCCCAAAAAGGGTGGCTTCAGTCTGATCCCACAGGGGAGGTCTGTAGAATAAGTTGTGCCTCAGTTTGTTTTGGACCAAGCCAAGAGAGCTGAAACCTTCCTGTTTCAACATCCATCCTCAAAGGATCCCAAGAAGACTTACATTCCAAACCACTCCAACTCTTTACATGCTGGCTCCAGTAACCTGAGAAGAGTATATACCAAGGAGGACCATATCTGTCAACTAAAATGTCAACTTTTGCAAGAGAAAGTGTCATGAAGCTGGGAAGAGCATAAAAAGGCTAAAGGCTAAGAAAATAAATACAAATATCTAAGGGATCTGAGTGGAGCAGATGAATTACTTACATTCAGTCAATGATTCATTTAAATAATGGGTACATAAACAAAGGTTTGATGAGACATTATGGGGATCTTGGGAAAGATGATTTGGAGTCCAGGCTATCCTGACATGCAGGCCATCCAAGCACAAGCATCTAGGATAGACACCACACTTTCAAAGCATGTGATTCACTGAAATAGCAAAAAAGATCAGAGACGTGGTTATTTTCATTACCAACAAATGCTAGGGAGAGGTAGACTCTAATGGAAGGATTCTTGGGATAATTGACAGAATGCTTAGGTTTGTTTTATGCCAGTAAGTTAGGATATAGTGATGCTAAGCATTTCTGCTTTATGTGCTGCAATGAATAGTGTGGTACACCAATCAGACTCTTTTCTTTAAGGCTGAGGCACATATTTCCACAGCTGTTAATAATGTTGGACACTAATGCTTTATTTATTACATAAATAAATTATATTATTATATAGTATATATAATATATTTCCAATATTATATGCAATATACTATCATATATATTTTTATATATGTAAAAACAAAATATTTGCCAATATAATAGGGATAAATTGTAGCTTACTTAAAAATGTCTTCATTTGTTTGATTACTATTGAGGTAGAAATCATTTTCCATGTAGTTGATAAATACTTAGTATTTCCTCTTTGCAAATGGTCTGTTCAGGTCTTTTCATATTACTTCTTGAATTCTTGGTATTTTTCTTATTGATTTGTATAACTTTTCTATATTAATAAAGACTTTGTCAGTTTGTCACATTTGCTGGAAATACTTCTGGCAGCTTTTTTTGAAGTAGACTTTTTATAGCTTTTTGTTGATATGTTGTTTTGTGATTGCTTCTTTATTTCTAAATTTAAAACTGTATCCACATGTCAGAGATTTTTCTCAACAGCCTATTCCATTTTCTCCTAGTTATCTATGCTTTCATCTTAATACTGAATTTTCTGCCTCCTGAAATACCTCTTGCTGTGTAGCAACTTTACTATTACATATAAAGTAGAAAGAAAGAAACACCTTACCTAAGTCCTCCTCTACCCACTCCCAACCCCCCCAGCATGGCTGGTAAGAGAGGAGACTCAAAACAGAAGCCACCTGCAATGCTAGCAAGACATCAAAAATAGTATTTCACATAGGAGGTATTAAATCTAGTGTTTTTCAGTTGATCAATCAATAGCTATCTATCATAGGATAGTTAAAAAGAAAAAAAGCCTTCTAAATAGAGCCAATTAAATACTATAAGCTTATTGCTAATAGCTCCAATAATTCACCATCCCTTTTCCTTTCCACATTCAAGTTATTGTACTTATCAAATAAAAGAACCTCTGTGTCAAGTTGGTTCTATGATTCTAATGTAATTCCTGGCTAAATCAAAGAACGCTTACCATTTGGTGTCCAGTTTACTCTTTATACCAGTTTTGGTCAAAAGAGTTACAAGGTAGACTCAGAAGAACCAAATAATAAATTCAATAATAATTTAATACAGAAAAATGAATGTATCAATGGGAGAGAGAAAGAGAAAACGCTGATATATATATATGTTTATAATTTTTTTTAATATCCTGGATGTGAAATAGCATTTCTCACACTGTTGTCAGCACAATTTGAAGTTATTCAAATGCAGTTTTCTTTGCTTTAGAAGAACCAGCAGGTTCACTAACAGCTACTGGGACCCCTATCTAGTTTCTCTTTGATGACTTTAAATTCAGCATCATGTTCTCTGCCAAGACTTGAATGGGTTGGAGAATAAACAAGTAAAATTTGGGGATGGTAGGATGCTTTGTAGAGAAAAATGATTGACCAATCCACATATTACACTCTTTGTCCTTACTACTATACTGGTATAATGTGGCAGGTTTGAAATATACAGATTTGAACATTAGCAACACTGAAGTCCTATTTCCAGACCCTATTTTAAGAATTTGAGTGCTTGAAAGAAGAGATTCAGAGAACTGTCTACTTACTTAGCACAGCGTAGCTCCCAATTATACTCTTTTCTATCTCCATTAGCCCTCCTAACAAATATAGTTCCAAGTCCCAAGTGCGGCCTTGCCATCGTTTCCTCTATAACTTTCAAAGCCAAATGGAAAAAAAAATCTACTTTTTCCTCGTCTTGTGCATACCACTAATTTCTCCTTTTCTTAATCAAAACTAACTAGGGTATATCAAGGAAAAAATAGACAGAACTGCTAATTTTCTTCTTTCTTATGTATACCTACATCTCTTTATTTTCTACACTTATTTTTAAAATTCAGTGTCATTTTTTATATCGTTAGGGTCTTTAACTCTTAGTAAAGTCTTTAAAACATGAAACAGTATAATTATAACATGAGACCCCCCCAAATACTAAAACCTTCTCAAAGCAATATTTCAGACACTGGCTAACAAAACCAACAACTCAGTCTAACAAATCTTGCATTTAGTCAAACGATAATTTAAATGATGCATAAATTCACTTTACTATTTTAAGACTGAGAAGCATTTTGAAATATTAAAAATACATTGATCAAAATTATTGGCTAACTTAAGTGTGATACTATCAAATCAAAATTGGTACAGTCCTATGATCAATGTATTTAAGTGTTCTGTAATAGAGAATATGTATCCTCAAAATGAAATGAAATGATAATGTCTCTCTCAATTATTTACCATATTTTAAATAATTCTTTAGGCTAATGTCAAACAAATTTTAACCCCCAAAATAGAATACTTTTATTTTCCAAAAAATTTTATTTGTATAGGATTCACACGTTTTGTGCAACTGCCTTTATAGTTTTTGTTCTCTTAATTATATAAATGGTGTGATCACCACACTGAATATATTCACCTACAACTTTGACTATTTCCATTAGATTTTTAACTTCTGACATAAATCAAAAACAAAACCACCGTTTTTTCTCTTTACGGTAGAAGAATTACTAATATACCTCTATGAAAATGCTTGGGACTTCAGAAGCCTCTAAGAACTATAAGCTTATTTTGGTAAAAAGAGAAATTTCTTTGATAGCATGTAAACATGCCTAAATAGCTTTTATACATTTCTAATGGAGAACACAAGGTCAGGATGAGGCTTGTTTGTTTACTTTAACATGTTGTGAGAGTGAGAAGTTGTTCTTTTTCTCTAGGAAAGATGCAAGTGGAAATGAATTAAAAATACATCAGAAAATGTTTATGTCATACATATAGAAACTTCTTGATTGTTAATAAAATGTATGCCCGAATATTTATTGTGAAGGCTTTATAAACACCAGTGGCTTTTTTTTTTTTCAGCAGCATCCAAATGCTAAATCTAAAGAAGTTAAATCCTGCCCAAGCAATAGGAATGAATGTGTCCTATAGGTTAGAATGCAATAGACACAAATGTGCACAAACACACATACACTCACTCAGATAAACACACACCACACATATGCACAATTTATTCTCACAGCTAAAGATAGAATCTTTTGACTTTGGAACATTTCCATGATATGTGAGTCAAAATTGTACATTTTATTCTCTAATTCATTGAAAGGAATTCCATGTCAAATCTGTTCTTGGATAGACTACAGTAATATAGATTTGTTACTGTAGATGATAAAGATGAAAATAAAAATAAATATCAGCATGTTATAAATTACACTGTTAGGTTTTAAAGAATTTACTAAGAGTTAAAGACTCGAATAATACAAAAATGACACTGAATTTTAAAAATACATGTAGAAAAACAAAGAGTTGTAGAGATAAGAGAAAAGAAAATTAGCAGCCCTATCTATGTTTTTCCCTGAAGCAACCATTTCATTTTGCCTCATTATTTTATGGGTCAGGAATTTAGGAGCAGGTGGGCTAAGGTAGTTCTTTTGTCTAACTGAGCTGGATTCAGGTGCAGGTGTCTCTGGGCTGGATTTCTGGTGTGTGGGTCCCTTCCCCTTACGGTTTTTCTCTCTCTGTGTCATGGGATCCTCTAGAGCATCTTATTATGGCTTTAACCTCACACTCCATGGTGGATGCATGGTAGCCACTCTTCCTATAGGGAGTTGGAAGCCTCTGCTTCCTAGCTTTAATCTCAATTCTTCAAATGCCTTTTCAATTCATTTTACACCAGGGAATTTTCCCTTTTGCTAGTTCTTTTAAATTGACTACTTAGCTCATCTTGAAGGTATTTCTTACTTTCGATTTAGTTTATCTCCAGTTTTGCTTCTTTGTAGGCCACTCAGTTCCGTCCACTGACACAAACTCATGCCTGAGTGCAACTCTAAGATAGAACTTTTAAATTACAACTACCACCCAGCCTCATTTCCTTCCTAAGGAGAGCACTCCTGCAACATTTTGTCAATATAGGGCAAGAAGAAGAAGAATGGAAAGTAACCACTGGAAGAGGATTTCCCTCATTTCTCCCACATAAAGCCCAGGCCTTCAGGGAAGTAGCCCACTGAATATCATTTATTCTTTCTTTCTGCCTTGATGTATAGCAGAACTGATCTAAGATTAAAATAGGAGAAGTTACTATGTAGTCACTCAGCGAAACATTTTTATCAGGTACTATTATTTATTTATTTATAAAGTAAATAAGTAAACATGTAAGTATATTATATATGGGTATGTATATTAGTTTAGTAAATGTATATATTGTAAGTATATTAAATATAGATATAATTAATGTTTGTAATGTTTATAAAATATCTTGCAAGGATTTGGGTGCAAGTAATTTATTTGTTTGGTTATCTCAGAGCCTGGTGAAGAAGGGAGAAAATGAGACAAGAAAAGGAGGAAAGTCAATAAAAGAGCATTAAATTAATGAGCAGGATAACATGATAAATAACTGGGTTTAATCCTAATGGTTGCACTCTGATCATCTGTGTGGAAGAACTTCAGAATAGTTTCAAGAAAACTGCCCCTTCACTGGTGGAGGTTTATCTTGGAAGCATCACATCTCTAATACTTGTAGCCTGTGGTCAGAAAAATCTCAGGTAGAGGGATGCAAGCACTTGAGGTCAGAAGTAGCCAGTGTCTATGGAAATTGTCCACTGAATTGCGTAGCTTACAGATGGGCATCACTATTTTGACTTATTCTATTATCTTTTTGTACCGAACAGGTAAGTATATTCTACATAACCCCTAACATGCATGCAACCACTTGTGAAGACCATAACAAAAGTTTTCACAGGCGTTCTGAGTTGCCTGTGAAAAAAGAATGATTTTAGTCATCTCCATATTCACACTTACTATACCCAGCACTATGCAGTTCTCATTATAGATGCTCAACCAATTCAATTTGGTACCCAGATGGAATGTCTCATGTTTAAACAGAGATACTCTTTTTAGTAAGTCTTAACTTAATTTACTCAAATCCCTTGGCTTGGGGTTTGGCTTCACCATGGAATTAGCTTTCATTCATTTTCTATTTAAATTAATTTTCAATAGCAAACCAATGGTATTTGAAGACTAGAAATTCAAAGAATACATTTCCAAACTTTCTATTTAAGTCTTTTGAAAGACTGTATAATTGAGTGCATTAACGTTTTAACAGTCCACATTACATACCAAAGCCCTCTATAATCAAGTGGCCGGTGAGTAAATTCTTGGCACTCCCATCTAGCTTACTGTAACAAATAGAATACATTTGCCTTTCTGGAATAAACCTTGACCACTAAAGCTAATAGGAATACAGTTAGGTTTTTGCCAGCCTCAGGAAACACCCATTATTGATAGGTGCTGAGAAAATTATATTAGAAATAAGTGTTTTAGAGAGAAGATAGAAAGTGCCTTGAAGTTGACAGAAAACAGAGTCTGTGATGGTATTATGATTGATTTTGGAGAGAAATAGCTGTGGATGCTTAAATATATGAATTATCTCAAAATATTTTAGGCTTCTAAAAGGGGATATTATTGACCTAAAAATACTAAAAAGTATCTTGAAAACTTGTGATTCATATATAAATACATATTAAGAGATTGTTTAAAATTCATATTATTGATCAAATTGATTTCAGCAGCTCCCAGGAAGTGTTTGGACATTTTGTAAATAATATATCTGTTAAAGATTGGATTAGTGTTCACAAATTTATGGGAGCATTTCTGGATTGGATTCTGAAAGTAATTAGAATGTTACATTAAGAAAAAACCCAGTGGTAAGAGCCAACTATAAGCAACCAGGTTTTGTCTGACTAAACACTTCCAATGGGAAGGTTTCCATGCAATATTGAGATCAGCTATTCAACTATCCAAGATAGCCAAGGGAATGTTACAAATTTAAGACACTATTTCATCTACTCTCTGGATTGTGAGAGGGTGGATATAGGATCAAATCCTTAGCTTTACTCAGCTTTTATTTTTATCCTCTAATCTGAGCAAAGGATAAAATGAGTTCCTTAATTTTGAGTACTCAACATAGAATATTTAGGAATTAATGCTACAAAGGAAACACTAGAATACATTTTCAGTTTATTAAACATCTCTTAAGTTTTATAAATCATTTGCAACTTCAGCTCAGGGCAAGATCAATTTAAGGAAGCAGAAGGAATAGATGTTTCAAACCCCCAAAGAGATTATAGAATTTAGATCACAGTTTTACTTCCAAACTATTTAACTTCAAAAACTCAAACTTCAAAGGTTGAGTATTTTCAACCTTTGAAAATAAATTTCCGAATTGTCATCCCATTACCCCATTCTACCTACCATAAATGTGGAAACAAATTAAGCCAACCACATCACATGATCTTAAGTATAAAATGACAATTAAATTTATAAAAGGCAATGACATCAAGGAGAATGCTTATTAACCAACATGACTCCAGCTTTGTAACCTTGAGTTTTAAGCACACCACTAAAGCATGCCACATGGCTGTTGTAAATTAAACCTGGAAAAGATGGTTTTGGGGCGTCCTACGTGGAGATACTGTCTACCTTGACTAGTGATGACAGGAATCAACCCAACACTGCAAGAAATGTTTCAATCTATACCCACTTAAGAACTTAACTCCTAAACAAAACAGAACAAAACCTTGAAACTAGTTAGGAGCTAGCTGATCAAAAACTGTGACTTCCCCCTTAAGCCTTAGGTATTTGGCAAATTCCTTCTTCTCTCTCAGACCTCAGTGGTAAAATGAGAGGTTTGGTTTGGATTAAGCCAGACATGAAAACGAAGTGGTTTTTATTTGGTTTGTCTTGTTTCATCTTCTTAATTGCATTCTCTCTGATCTGGTGAAAAGAGACTGCCAGCATAATTTTCTGGCTACATCCAAGTATAACCAGAAAGAGTGAAATGATGTGATGTCAGTCAGTGACACAGATTTATAAATTATGATGTTAAATTTGTAACATTCCCTTGGCTATCTTGGATAGTTGAATAGCTGATCTCAATATTGCATGGAAAACTTCCCATCAGAAGTGTTTAGTGATATTTATCTCATCTTTACCTATATCCTCTACCTCTATACTGTTAATTCAACAAAGTTCCTTTGTAAGGAGTTGTAATTTATTAAAAAATCAAAGCAGCCTTAATTTCAATATATCATATTCCTTATTAAATAAGTTCATCATAGCAAAGTTGTTTTGAGTATCTACCCATGTCAGAAATAATAGATTGAAAGGCTATGAGGCTCTGTACTTTGTTTAGGGAATGACCCACATAAAACTGAAGGGTGTTTGATGTTTTTATGAATACCAAGTCTCTTCTGTCTGTAACCTTCTTAACACCTTAGTTCTGTGATAAATTCGGGGGAATAAGCTTAAATAGTGTATAGTAGTTACGTTAGTGAAAAATCAATTTCAGGACAATTAGTTACAACTCAATACTGCTTTGTAATCGTAACTGACAGTCATACAATAGAAACAGAGACCTGTCCACTATCTTACTTGGATCAAGTTCATGGTCTCTCAGGTCATACTGCCCTGGTTCAAATATGGGTCTGCCACTTAGCAGTTGCAAGACTTAGAGCGAAGTTCTAATATGCCAAAATGAGGATAATGATAATGCTTACTTTGTCAGATTGTTGTGGAGACAAAAATGTATTAATCTGTGTAAGACATTTAGGAGAGTTCCTACGAGAGTTAGCTGCCTTAAATATTAGATGCTCTTGCTGTTATCATTTGTATTATTAGGAAGAATATCAACAGAAATATTTAGATTTTCCTGTAATGGAATATAGATATTAAAAACAGACAGAGACAGAGAGAGAGGGAGAGTGCAATGTGTTAAAATGTTCTTAATGGGTGAAAGACATGGCATTGTTCTTTGTGCTATTCTTTCTTATAATTTTTCTGGAAGTTTGACATTATTTTCAAATAAAATACTAAAAGAAGTGCAGATGAAAATAACTGGTAAAAGCAACTTTGTCCCTAAGCTCAAAATAGTAATTCCACCACCTTTAAATTACTATATCACATTGGGTATGTTCATTAGCTTGATTGTGGTGATCATCTTACAATGTATACATATATCAAAACATCAAATTGTACACCTTAAATACAATTCCTATGTGTCAGTTATACCTCAGTAAAGCTGAAAAAAATCGTATCACCTGGCATTTAATGAAGCTTTCCAACAGGTCATGCATTGTGCTAAGCATGTTATATTCATATTCACTATCTCATGTAATACTCACAGCAATTATAAGGTATTGACTAGCCCTGATTTACAAAAAGAGTTATTCTCTTTGTATATGAAGTATACAAGCCTTGCATAGCCTAGCTCCAAATATACGCAGTGTAGTTTTAAGCAACCTGCTGGCCTGTGCCTGTTGGGTGGGATTTGATCTAAAGTAAGGAAGAAATCGGAAACATGATAGAATAGATTTGAAATCTACTACATTATTTTATGAATTCTAGCTCTACCATTAATTAGTTTTGTGACATTACCCAAGTCCTCTTTCTTACATAGTTTCTTTCTCTATAAAAACAAATTATCTAACTTGTAGTTTTAAGTGCCAGTAATTTTTTGAAAAAGGATTTGCACAAAATAAGGGCTAGTAAATGGCAGTCATTATCACCCTATTTTAAGAGATCGTGTCAAAATAAATAAAACCATCTTTACATTATCTAATCAGTTATATGTATTTAAAAAACAGAAAATCAAAATCTTCAGTGACATAACTCTGCTTCTGTGAGTGTATATAAGATGAACCAGATATAGGTTATTCAGGGAATAGATTTATATACAAGTATTATTCTGAGAGGGTTAAAATCTTACCCCGTTTATTCATTTTTAAAATGTATTTTAAAAGCATATAAAATGAGCATTTAGGCAAAATATGGTACAGACTTTAAAGGATAACAAAAACTGCAGAATTTGTGAGATTATTTTACATTTATTATTTCTGTGAAAACCTGTTGTGTTGCTCTTGGAGGATAAAATAATTCTTGAGGGATATTTTACTATAATTATTCCAACTGGTTCTGGTTACCTTCTGGAAAACACCTTGTCAACTTCCTTTATGTGAGACTTTAGTGAGGACTTGGTAAATTATTCAAGTCTTTTCAGGACAAAGCTCTTAATTCCATTTCTCTAACTCTAGTCCAAACAATAAATATCCCCTGATTACTTTTTTCTTTTAAAGATACACAGGTAAGAGCCTTTAAAATAAAAATCTCAGAATTGGAAGATATCCTGCAGAGGAAGAACCATCTCATGTATAAATTTGATTACATCCAAGAAATTCGCTAGTATCCCTGGTTTCCAGAATATCTCTGGTGCAGTTATCACGAAGCTAACAGACATGTTAAGTATAGAACTCTTCCTAATCAGTCATAATTCCTGGGTGATCATTGTCAGTGGATTTGATGCCTGCATCGATATTAATTGCACAAATTTCAGGCAGGATTAAGCAGAATACAAGAAAAAATCAGACAGACCAGGAGGGAAAGATTTCTTAAGCTATTTTAGCAGCTTAGAAGTAAATCATAAAATGTCAAGCTACAAGAATTGGCTCCGATAAATATGATTTTTTCCTGAATTAGTTCACTAAGCTTTTATCCTTTCTGAACACTTTCAGTCAATCCTAAATACTTTAAATACCAAGCTTAATATTGAACAGTTATGCTATAGCACATATAAAAGATTGAAAGCAGCAGTTATTTTTAGATGAGAATGAGGTATTTTATCGTCATTTAGACCAAAACGAAAGAAAATAACTGTCATGTGAAAAGACTATAAACAAATGAATGCTTCTCAAGATGCCAGTTTGTGGCTACCAAGTGGGAAAATGTAAATTATTATAAAATTGTATAATTATTTCAAACAAGTCATGTCTACAAAATAGGCGTCACTGGGCCCCCTGAGAGTTAAGATATCTGAATTCCTAAGGGGATATATGGTTCTAATTGTAATTTAATTTTACATTCTTATTTAGGGGAATTTAGATTTGACAATGACTATAAAAATTGCATACCAGCTGTCACTTGGCTTCTGTTCCTGTGTGGTCTTTGTTCAGTGCACATGAGTTAAGTCCCAATAATGCTGAGGAAACTTGTGCAGGGAAGGATATTTGCATTCCTATAACTTCTGGTAGAAATATTTTTTTTCTGTTAAAAAAACATAATCATTTTCCACATTTTAAGTTTCTAAAACAAAGATATTTTATGCCATTTTATTCCCAAATTGTGATTTTAAAATTATTAGATAAATGTCACAGGGTATATTTATTCTAAGGGACCTTAGAAAGGGTATTAATTTGGAAGTCAGGAGGAAACAAGAGTTCCAGCAATCATACTTATTAGTTGGGTGACTTTGGACAAACAGGTCATCTTTCAAGGATTTGTTGATTTCAGTATAAACTACCTTGATTTAACTAAGTTTCCTGAGATCAAGGACCAGGTCATATCTGTTGCTCTATTTATAGTGTATACTTGATGCAAAAATGGTGAATAAAATATTTTTTAATGAATGAGTGAATGTTGATGCCACAATTTATTAGGATAATTCATTATTTTTCCCAAGCTGAAGAGGAATATTTAGGATATCATTAAATTGCAGTGTGCATTTTATTAAAGGACACCATGAGTTTATTTTATTGGCATAGAATATAGCGTAAGGCAGAAATTCAAACCTTGTTTAGAAATCTGAAAAAAATCAAATGGGTTATTCTTTGTTTAATGTTCATAGAAGTCTACCAAATGGTGCTGCTTCTAATCAAGCAGCTGCTGTTTTATTCCCAATGACAATATAATGTTTCAATGGTTTGTTAGGAAATGACCCAGCCACTACTTAGTTCTATAATTTTCCAGATCTTCTGTCAATATGTATCATTAAAATGAAAAGTCAGAGAATTCTTGTTGTGTGACCCACTGAAGTTTGAGTTCCTAAAAGGTGTGAGTCATATTATCTTTTGGATTCCCACTGTTAGCTTGATGCCTGAGACCCAACAGATACTAAATAGTATCTGCCACTTGAATGAATACTTCAGAGAAAGGGATTTTTTAAAAATAATGTTACATTTAAAAAAAAAACAAAGTCATTAAAAATATATACTATAAATAATTCATAATTTTTTAAATTTCAAGTTAGAACTGAAAAGCATGAAGAAATGGTGACCATTATCTGGTAAATTGCTCACTAAGGTAAAGTAACAAAGATGAATGTCTAATAGTTTCAAGTTTCTTACTGCATTACTGAGTATAGTTTCTTCATTTGCCACCTTTTAGAAAATTATATAATTAGTCACTGATTAAGTTTAAAGACACCTAAGTTCCCCTATCTCTAAAAATCAGGAAATTAAAGGAAATCTGCTAAGATCACCACGGAAGTCCCTGGGTGTTTGGCTGTACTTTATTCAACTATTAAACCCTATTTTGCAAATATTTCCTTAAAATATCTGGATGAACTTTCTAAATCAGTATACTCTCTGACCTTCTTAAATCTAAGCTCCCTTTCTGAGCTAAAATAGTATATATCTAATAATTTTCTCTATTTTAAAAGAAACTGAGACTTTTTTAGATAAATAGACCTCATTTTATTGGTGGGGAAATTATTTAAACTAAAGATTGGACATTTTTATACATAGCTCCTTCCTTATCTTGATCTCAATATAATGTAAATATATGGAGCTTTAATGAAATGATTTAGAAGTGTTTTTCAAAAAATGTAATCCAAATAATTTGCTCAGCAGATATTTATAATGAGTTTTATTTCTCTGAGTTGTGTGAGACGTATTACCCTTATTGAGTGATGGTTAGCAATGTTTTTAAAACACTCAGCTATTGATGGTTTCATTGAGAGCAGAATTATTTAATAAACCACAGTTCTCTACTTCAGTGTTAGAATTGTTTCCCCTGAAGCATTTCTCAAGGTAAAATCAGCTTATATTCTCATTATTCTCCAGCTCATCTTATTACAGTAAGAAAGCAAATATTATTCTATTGGAAAAGGGGACTGAAAATAAATAGTGAGAAAGTATTTGTTTCTCCAGATGTTTTAGAAATACAGCTTTCTCCCATGTTTCTGCACTAAGCACTTAAAATCTGGCATTCTTGAAGTCAACAAATGCCTGCTATGAATTAGAATGAAAAAACAAATGAAATACATGAATACTAGAATCAAATTTGTTAAAGAGATATTATTCCTGGTTTTTGAGAGCACTAGTGTCCAGCATCCCTCAGGATAGAGGCCTCTCAAAATAGCTCGGATATTGGGCCAGTTTCACTGGAAAGCACCATACGCCTTTGTGTATGAATAAGAGATTGTTAAGTCAATAGAGTTAGCCAAGCTAAAGTCTATGAAGGGAAGACAGTGTCCGCATTTGAAAGTCATTTAGGGTGATGAACCATCTTGTTTTGCCTGAGACTGATAAAGTTTTCTGGATACAGAAGTTTGAGTTTTAAAACCAAAACAGTCCCAGGTAAGCTATCCTGATTTGCCTGGGACTGAGAAGGTACACAGATTAGAGGATTTTTAACACTAGAAGCAAGAAAGTTCCGGGGCAAACTAGGAGAAGTCAGCCACCATACAATACTAAATCAAGAAGTGCCAGGGGTGGTATAAAGTTCAGAATTTCTGGGGCAAGAATGTGGATACTGTGGGCCAGAGTATAATCAAGTAATGAAAAGGGTGTAGATGAGATGATGGTTTTGAGTCAATTAACCCATCACTGGATGATATACTATCTAGTTATACGCACTGAAAAAATACGTGGACAAACCAGGATGTAGCAATACATTTGAAATCCTCACCTGACTCTTACCACCTTTTAGCTTTGAAGCTTAGGGTAAGTAACATTATTTTTCTTAGAATCAGATTTCCATTGATGAAATAGGGCTAATAGGTTTACCTTGAAGATTTTTTTGTGAGAATTAAAAAAGACTTTTTTTAATATGTGGTAAGCACAATACATAGAAATGTTGTTATTGTTATTCTTACTTACCTGTCTTCAAGGACTAAGAACTAGAACAAAGTACAGGGAGGATGACAATATGTCATTATATCTAGCCTTTCTGTAAAATTGTCTATTTTCTTTTTTATTTACTTAGCTTAAATTCTTTGATGATTTACATAATTATTAAATTAATATATTAATGAGCATCTTCAGAGGTCTTCTTAAAATAGCTGTTAAAATATCCAGATACCGTGATATTCTTATACAAATAAAATGAAAAGGTAAATGTGGTAAGTGTTGAAGAGAATATAGAACTTCATGAGGAAACTAGATATGCCAAGGCAATTTAATATAGATATTTAATTTGGGCACCTCAATCCATTACAAAAGATACCCCCTTTCATCTTGGAGCCTTTCGAATTTTAGAGACAGGTTGCAAACACTCATGTTTAAAGCCTTTACTAACGTGCACTACCAACTAAAGTAGGAAAGCTATAGATAATTTATTGCTTTTTGACCTTTGAGAAACTAATTTAGGGGATAAATATGGCTGCCCACTAAAGTATCAAACGCAAAAGAATCATTATGCAACAGTTCCTTAAAATTCTCTATTTTCAAAAGTTTAAAAAGAAAATCATACAGGTAATTATAGAGGAGAAGAGTTTAAGAAATAAAAGTGGATTTAGAGATTATTTTGCCCATTTTCTTTATTTTATAGATGGGACAAATGAAGCACAGGCTGGAAATATATCATATCCCAAATCACTTAGGTACATTCTTGAGTTTTAGCTACTAAATCAAATGAGTGAACAAAAAAATAATAGTTCACTTTCAATGTTGTAAAACATACCATTTTTTTAAAAAGTACTGTATTGAATTGGTTCACTTTGACTAACATATAAATAATGAATAAATAAATGAGAGATTCACTTTTAAGGGAAAAGATAACTGCTTGGTTTACTCTAATACTTCTTAGTATGAATCACAACAATTCCTTGTCATTTGTTTCACTTCGGATATCATCTGCAGTTAGCAAAGGAAATTGTCATTGGGTTTACAGAGATGTCTTTCTGTTCAAAGATGAAATTTCCCAGTGAGAAATAGTATCATGTAATCTACCTAAACAGGAAATGATTATTTTTAGGAAAGATCTGAGTTTCATAAAGAAAATTGTGTGTGTGTGTGTGTGTGTGTGTTACAAGAAGAGATGCATTCCAGTAAGAAATTACTGTTAGCACCCAACAAGTAAAGAGATGAATGTTTGGAAAACATGAGTCACTGAAAAGAAAATTAAAACAAAACAAAATGAAACAATCCAAGAAAATCACTGAAAACTTGGTACTTTATCACATACAATAAACAGTTGTAAGAGATCGTTGAAGTTACTCATGAGAATGAACCAACTTAGTGTTTGGTACTCCAAAGAAAAACACAAAATTAATCCCAACATCATTACTTCTGAAATCTTCCATAGAAGGGTCAGGGTTTGTGGTGAGAGAGAAAGCTTCAGTAAAATTTATAGGTCCAGTTAATTCCACTGTCCCCTTATTGTCTTGTATCTGTATGTTCATTTTCATTCTCTTTCCCATTACCAATTCTCACTATCACTGTACTGCTCTCCAAAATATATATTAATCTCTGCAGATTGTGTTGGGGTGATCCAGAAAAGGTTTCACACCACTAATTAACTTCAGGTCTATACGGTACACAACAGTGTGACAGATGTTTTGAAGCACAAAAGATGCCTCATGAGCCTCACATCCTTTTCCAACAAAATCTACCCTACCCTACCAGGCTCATGCCCCTCAACATATACTTACCTGTGCTTTGTTCCAGCTGCAGTGGATACTGAGCTCCATAAATCCTGTCTCTGTGCTTTGTTTATGCCAGTTCCTCAACTTAAAATTTCTCTCTACACATATCAGTTTAACTCTTAAGTCACAACTTAATCATAACTGTTTTCCATAGACACATATTGCTCCTTGTGATACAGATCCATCAATTTTTATAACTCTATTATTAAACCTTTTGTAATCTTCTTAATATAATAGTTAAGCATGAGCATGTTGATCTTCTCAGGCCACGAGTTCCTTGGGGATTATGACCATGGTCATAAGCCTATCTGCAGGATGTTTCATAGTATTTGACAAAGAGTTAGGTTTAATACATATTTCTTAACTTGAAATATTAACTGAGCAGTCTTTAAGCAAACCTTCCAGTGTAGGTGGGGGAAACATAAGGTATTTGAAAATACATATTCTCAAAAAGTTTTGCTTCAAGAATGTTGTCCTAATTTTGAATACAAATCAGTAAAAATCATACTTCACTTGATCATTTCTGTGAATTCAAATTTATTATATATAGATACAAAGTTAAAGCCATTTTTAGAATTACTGAACATTAGCCTGCTGCTGCAGAAAATATGCCTTTTTAATTTTTAAGTAAAATAAAAAATAAGGTCACCTTTGCACTGTGTTTTAAACAGAGGTGTTCAAAGCCACATATGATTTTAAATAATATCTTCTATATAATTGATGGAGTTTTTGAAAAACCTCATCTGTTTGTCTATTAAATAAAGATATATTTTCCTCTTTCTCTATTGCATGATATTTTGTCCTTGTAACATTTTTCTATAAGGCATGAGTTTTCAGCAGTTGTCTCTTATCAAACTAGACAAAGCTTTCAATTTAATTGAATTTGAAAAGTACAAGGATTGAGCTGACTTACTAAAAATGTATGTGGTAGCATTAAACACATAAACAAAATGGATGAAATGGGCATGTTGGCTTAAGTACACCCATCGAAGGAAAAATACAGTGAAAAGACAATTTAAAAATGAAGAGTCAATAAAAATTGAGATTATATGTACAATGAAATTTATAATAATAAGCTTGACATTTTTAGATCTTAAAATATGCAGCTACATATACAATCTTTAAAACTTTCTAAAATATTTACATCAGGATTCCATTAATGTAGATTATCATTATGCAGAAGTATTTGTTAATATGATAGTCCCCGGACAGCATTAAAAATCCACATCAGCAAAGAAAAAGTAAGTTAATTTAAGGGAAGAAAAAGAAAAATTTGATGCCTACGCACCTGTTTCGTACCAGTTTTCCCTTAACATGTGTGACCTTGGCTAAGTCACTACCATTTCCTAGACCTCAAAATTGCTTAACAAATGGATTAAATGTCTTTCTTCTCCAAAATGTCTACTTTCTCTATGTAGTCCAATTCAGTCCCCATGGAATTTAATGAAAGGCCTGGGGAGAAAAAAGTTCTGTACTTTTCTGGGAGCAATTTTTATTGTAAGAAATTTTTTTTTTTCTTGTTCTTTCTCATCTGAGGGTTGTGGGGCTAAGGAAAGAGGGAACAACACATAAAAGATACGTTGTCAGACATTCAAGAATAGTAACGAGTTATATATATAAGTGAATAGCTATTATATATTATTATACATAATTCATTATCATATGTATTATAAAGTGGGAATTGCATTTATGTAAAATTCTTTGTGTTGACATATGCCTTTGTTTATCTTAAGTAAAAATTTAGCAGTTAAATGGCTGGATTATATGGTAGGTGTATGCTAACTTTTTAAGAAAACGCAAGGTATTTTTCAAAGTGGTTTTATTCTTTTACATAGACCAGTAGCATATCAGAGGTTTCAGTTGCTCTGTATACTTGCAAGCACTTGATATAGTTAGCTTTCTAAAATTTAGTGTTCTACTGGATATGTTATTGTAGTTCATTATAGTTTTATTTTTCTTTGATGATTAATAATATTTAATATTATTTTATGTGTTTATATACCACCATGATATATTGTCTGTGTTTATTCAAAAATTTTGTCCATTTTTAACTGAATTTTTTGCCCACCCCACCTGTAATTGAATTATATGGGTTATTTTTATATCATGGATATATGTAGTTTCTTGAATAAATATTTTGCAAATATCATATACTGTACTGTGGCTTGCATTTTCATATTCTTAAAAGTATCTTTTAAAGAGCTAGAGTTTTTGATTTTGAAGTTTATATTTATTATTATTTTCCTTTGTGGGTTTTTTGGTGTTATTTATGAAATTTTTGCCTAACACAATGTCACTAAGATTTTTCTACTATGTTATCTTCTAGAAATTTTACTTTATGATATGAATGGTGAAGGTTTCTATTTTTTCACATGGATATCCAATTGTTCCAGCACCATGTGTTGAAAAGATTTTCATTCTCCATTAAATTACCTAAAAATCAATTTACACTGTATGTCTAAGTCTAGTTTCAGGCCTTATTATTCTACTTCATTGATCATTATGCATAGCTTCTCAGCAATACAAAGCTGCCTAGATTATTATGGCTTGACAAGTCTTATAATGTAGTATTTATTCTCCAACTTGGCATTACTTTTCAAAATTGTATTGATTGTGTTAGTTTTACGTTGCTAAATGACAAATTATCAGAACTTTATAGTAGCTTAAGATATTTATTGTTTCATAGTTTCTTTAGGTCAAAAGTCTGAACGTAGCATGACTGGTTTCTTCTCTCAGAGTCTTAGGGTTGAAATCAAGGGGTTGCTGGGGCTGTTATCATCTGGGTCTCAGAATACCCTTCCAAACTCATTCAGATTTTTTGAAACATTTGATCCCTTGAGGTTGTAGGGCTGAATCCCTATTTTCTTGCTGACTGTCTAAGCCAAAGACCTCTCTCAGCTCCTAGAGGCCATCACCAGGTTTTTGCCACATAGACTCCTCCAGAGACCCTCCCATACTCACATGTTCCAGATCACATCCTTCAAGAAGAGTCCTGTCTTTGAAGCTCTCACATGACTAGGTCAGCCCACCCAGGATAATCTCCCTTTTGATTAATTTGAAGTCACCTGATATGGGACCTTCATTACAGCTGCAAAATCCCTTTACTTTTGCCACGTAATTTACTCTAATCCAAGGCATGTCTGTCATAGTCATAGGCCCACCCACAATCTAGGACTGGAGACTATACAAAGTAGATACACCAGGGGTGGGAATTTAGGGAATAATTTTAGAATTCTATTATAGCTATTCTATATCTTTTCCATTATTTTGTGAATTATAGAATCAGATTGCCAATTTCTACAAAAAATTGCATTAGGTGTTTAGATATTTGTTGAATATATAGATAAATTTGAAGAAAATTGATCTGTTAAGAACATTGAGTCTTTGAGTCCATTGGCATGGTATAATTCACTATTTACATTTTCTTAATTTCATCCAATAATGCTTTTTAGTTTTCACTGTAGGGATCTTGCATGTCCTTTGTCTAATTCATGTACATTTTTTGATGCATTTGCTAAATGGGCAAACATTTTTTAATGATCTCTGGGGTGAAAATGCTTTCACTTTTAGATGTGTTGTGAATTAATGCTGAATACTGTAGAAGTATTAATACTACTCAGAGAAGAGGCATAAGTGAGGCAATAAATTGCCTTTAGTAAAGTATAGGTCATTTTTTTTCCTTTCCTGATGGCCTAGCATATTTTTCTTTTTCTTTATACCAATGATGATAAGTCTAGGTAAAATCTTGAAAGCATATCTTTAAATGTTTATACATACCTCATTTTGTAGGAAATAACTGCTTCAGGTATTAACATGCCTACTAAGTTGACCAGTGACTCTGAGGCAGACTACCAGGCTTAACTTAAGAAGATTTAATTTGTGTGTGTGCGCACACGCACGCCTATCTGGTGATGAGGTGATGGTAAGATATTTCAAATCAGTCTTCAGTGAGAGAGTATTAAGTCAAACTTAAAGGGGCTTTTTTTTTTTTTTTTTTTTTTGGTAGAGGTGTCTTAGGATGGCTAGTATGCTACTCTATACCAAGCGGTGCAAACAATTAACCAGGATCTGTAGGTTCAAAACAGAACTTAGCATATCAGAAAAACAATGACAATGGGGCAGGTAAAAATCTAGAAATATTTGAGCAGAGATTTAAACTATATAGAGAGAGCCAAGACTGTTGGTTCAGAGCCATTTAAGGAAGTACTTTTGTTAACAGCACTGATCCATTATGGAAGTCTTCTTATTAATGACTTGAATTCTTTGCTTATTATGAGTTGGGTGTCCAAAGTGCCTGAACCTAGGTAAATATTGTTATCACAGCAGGAAGACATCCTGACATAAATCAGCAGAATATAAAAAGTAATTTTCTTCTGTTTTTCCTCTTAAGTGTTGTTGAGTTTATTTGTTTGTTTTTGTTTTTGTTTTTTTTACATTTTGACACATTGACTCAAAACAAAATATAATGGAGTTGGTGGGAATAGTTAGGGCAGAGCTTCCCAAGATAAACTAAGGGCAAAATGTGCAGCAATGGAATTATTAAGTGAAATCAGGAAGGATACAAAGCTGGGATATTGTAAGCATTTAACTGAGGGGTTTAACCAAAACCTTTAAACCAAAGCAAGGTTAGTATGAGATAGATGTCAGGGTAAAAGACTCTCAAACAAAAATGGGGAAATGTAGCACTTAACAATTCGTAGCTAGCCTGAAATATACTCTACACACACAGGTTTGGTTTTGTTTTGTTTTTCCATTTGAAGTCTTAGAGTCAGTTTTCCATTGTAGTGGGAACCTTATGAAGACCTGGACTGTTTACCAGAAACACTTGACTTTTCCCACCTTAAATAGAATTAGTGTTGTTTTCATATTAGATGTTCATGAAACCACCTTCTCACACACTTTACAGTAATATATCATTGTGTATCTTGTCTAAGTTGATTTGGCAACAAAGATGTCAGCACATTTTACTGTCAAGAGTTTTCATGATCTCCCAGTCTCTCTGTGTACTATCTGTCTGCCATCAATTAAGTTGTTTAGTGTCCCTAAGCTTAAGTTCTCTCAAAGCCTACTGTATAGGTTTATTATGAAAATTAAATCAAATAATGCATATCACATTTGGCCTAGTTCCTTGCATAGTTTGAGCCCTTAATAAATGTCATTTATGCTCAAAATATGTTATTGCTCTCATTATTTTTATTTTTAGACCAAGAATGTGGCAACTTAACCATATATTAAACAAAATATTGGATCAAATGGAGTTATATCTATAAGCCAAATCATAGAATTTGGAAGCAAAAACCCTTGTCTTTAAGGAACTTACGTTCTAATAGGGGATATTGATATTTGACATGTAATTAAAACAGTATGAAGAATCTGAGTAGAATATCTAAAGAGTGCTATGGGGATAGTGGAATGGGAGCTGTTCTAATCTAAGAAATCAAAGAATATCTCCCTGAAAGTTAAACTTTTGAGCACACTGTGTGATCCTAAAAAGGCAAATCATTCAGAATTCTAGTTACCATATTTTGAAACTATGGAAAATTTCCATTAAGCATGAACTCTGATACAGGAGATGTAAACTGTAATGGCAAATCCCACAGAGCTGGTAGCAGTATAACGTAGATTTGAATCCAGCTCTGCAACCAGGTAGTTGATTTTGATGTGTTATAGAACCATTATAAAGCTGTTAACCTGAGTCTCGCACATGGTAAATCTCATAAATGCTCACAGTTGTTACTTTTTATTGATGAGGAAGAGGATGATAATGATGGTGATGATGATGATGATAATGTTGACCCAAGGCATGTTATAACACAATAAGTTTTAGCAGTTGATGTAACGGAGTTGCCTTTAACATGGGTACTTGAAAGAATAAACACAAAACAGCTCAATTTAAAGGGCCCCAAGAAATTTAGAATGCTTACATATTTGGGGAGATTTAATCTTAATAAAAAATAAACAACTTGCTCCTAGGTATTGACAAAGAATCAAGAGTCAAGAAAATCCTCAAATCAATTAAACTCACTCTGTGAACCAGTTTTTCTACATTTTTTCCCCAAACTACATACATATGATATGCCTGTTGTGTTTTAGGAATTCTCATTACTGGATTAGATGCCATACTTTCTTTAAGAAACATAGTTTTAGGGAAATAGACCCAGGAACCCATATATATGATGAATCTTAAAAACACTCAATTTGAAAAGTAATTTTGTCCTTGTGAGAATTAACCTCCAAGAAGACTTCACAGATTATCAGGACGCTAAGGCTATTAAATGTGTTATTGTTAGAAGGAAAGAAAAAAGGAAAATAAGACTATTTCATGTATGTTCACCAATTAATTGAATGTGGCTATTAATATTTTAGTGCTGACTTAGAGAATTTAATTATTTTAATTATTTTTTTTAAAAAACATATTTTAAGGTCCCAGCAAACGAAAGGCCATTATTATAAATCTAGAGAGTTTTTTTAAGAGTCAAATATACTCATCATTTGTTATGGATGCTGAGACTGGCATGCTCTTTTGTTTCTTATACATAATTATGAAATCTCCAGGATAACACATGAAAGCCAGTTAAAATAGATATTACTCTGTAAAAAGACCTAATGTTCTTAAAAAAAACACAATTTATGCTTGCTCACAATTATGTTAGTAATTTTCATCTGCATTAGCAGTGATAAGCATTCTAGGGCTTCAATTTATAGTATCCTGACTGATGACAAATGAAGAAAGGAAGAGGTGGTGGGCAAGAGACAAAAACTAATATTTATTTATTTTTATTTCTTAACTATAGTTGGTTTAGAATACTGTGTTAGTTTCAGGTGTACAGCAAAGTGATTCAGATATGTGTGTATGTGTGTGTGTGTGTGAAAGATATTTTTCAGACTATTTTCCATTATAGGTTATTATAGGTGGGGAGCAGGAAACACTTAAATTAGACATCATAGACCTTTTTCTCAAGGTTCTTATTTTGGAGATGGTATAACCTGTTTTCAAAAATATGACTTTCCCAGTATATTTCCAAAACTATGCTTTATTTAGTAAGTGAGAAAAGGAACTAGAATCTGACTATTGGTTCAGATAATGACTGGTTTAAATTTTATGAGGCCATATAGTAGAAACTGTAAGCTCCATGGTGACTGATATAAGCATCAAAGAACTCAATCCATTCCATATATTTAATGTTAATATACTTAAAGCACTGGTAGCAATTATTTGCTTTTAATTCCTTAACTCCTTTTCTGTATAACTTTATAGTCCTTTCCTTACATCTGTGAATATACAGTTGAAATATAGTGGACCCTAAAGAAATATCTGTTTAATAGTATACAGTTTTCCAGAGGCTTAATGGTCAAAAAGTGACTTCATCTGTACATCTTTCTTTCTTGACCATTGAGTACATATGTCCTTCTCTTTGTTCTATGAATGATTAAATATCATTTTTCTAGATTTGGGGACTTTACAGGTTTTTTTTTAATTAAATGAAGATCACATGTTCTTGAAGGTATAAATTTTCCTTATTTCTTCTACCTGTCCTCTAGATAGTAATTATCTGAAGCAAATAAACATGAGTTTTTTATATTGGCTTCCTTGAATTCAAACTCTGTCCATCTCACATAAAATATTTTTGTTGTTGTTCTTGGAGATATTTGTCTACAACTGAATCTTTAGGATGGAAAGCCAGAGACATATATTTGTAAAATACTTCTCATCAGGTCCCCAGTCAATAGGTGAAGATGTTATAGTAAAAATTTTTAGAATCAGAAAATAGGAAAATGGGAAAATTTTAAAAGACAGAGGAACAGTGCTGAAGTTGTAGTCAAGGGAGTTGAATGTTAGATTCAAATATACCATTAACTGGATTTTTTCACATAAGCTCTATTTGATAGTTTGTCCTCTGATAAACAGAAAAATATATATATATATGTATAGACAACTAAAAATTAAATTTTACAAAATGCTGATTTACAAGTTTATTGAGGTCTATAAATTAATATTTTGATTCCATATAATTAATCTAGGATGGACAAGTTTTCACATCCCACATCCCCCACTTCCCCATCCCCCTGGACTTCCCTCTGCTTTACTGTTGTTAATGTTGTTGTTGGGTTGGCGGGGTTGTTTTGTTTTTGTTTTAGGAAGAGGGCAAAAATGGTAATGATTCCAAGGAGACTATTGCTTTTGATAATTGATAACATAGTCATGTGGTCATTTCACTTTCTTTTAGTAGGTGCCACTAGTTTGTTACTTTTTTTTTAATGTTTTAAAAAGTTCAGTATTATTGTTTTCCTTAAGTGAAAAACAAGTCAACGTAACATGCTTTATTATTTCACTTTGTGAGCAGGATATTGGGGTTTTACCGCCAACAAAAATAACAACAAAAAGAGTTGTATACCATCTCCATTTCATGAGGAGGAATGAGAGAATCTTCAGATTATTTAATAGGGTGGATTCTGTTTTTAGTTTCTCTATGGGAGTTTTCCACAATATCTTCAGTTCTTTGAGATTTTTGCCTTTCTATCAATCAGTGCAATTAAACACACACACACATTTCACAAGATAATGCATATGAATTTTTTAGAGAGAGACCCTTTGTATCATTTCCAAATTCCCCTCTTTAGAAAGGAGTTTGTTCCATGCCACATGTGAAAAGGCAGATATAAGAATCTTACTGAAACTTTGTGCTAGTGTAAGAATACACTAGGAGCATAAAACTCATTTACATGTCTTTCTTTTCTTCCCCCTAATATAGTTTGTGAATTTAATATATACTTTACCTTTCCCCCCTCCCTGTGAAGTACAGCCAATTGCTAGGGATGAAATTTTAAAAATAAAAAGATATATCTTAAAAATATTAAAAAATGAAAGCAGGTATTTGTCCCCTGTTCTAATCTTGAACACCAAGTTGAGTATTGTGAGTCAGATCTTTTTGGTTCTTCTTTCTTTATAGGATGTCAGTATTCCTTTAAACTATAATAGACATCTCCAATATGTGCAGTCTTTTTCTTTATATGTGTGTGTATATATATAAAAGAGATCTCAAAGAATTCTTTTTAATCCATTTCTACAATGCAGTCTTTGTAGATAATAACAGTTCTGATTGTAACACAGTGTCTTTTATCCTCAAGAATTCTCAAATGAAATAAAAATAACTATTTTTTAAAGTTTTACGCAAGTTTAACTTATTGTAGATTTTTGCACTCTAGAAAATATTTTCATCTAAACAAGTACAAAGAGAAAAAAGTATTTTGAACATACTAATTGGGAAAATTAAAATATTACCTGCAGAATTAAATACTTTTTAAAAGAAGAATATAGTATGTTATCATTTATTACTTGAAATAATGCCATCTAAGAATTTTATCCAATTTTATTCACCTTATAACGACTATACAGTAATTATTATGATTCTATAAAAGCTCAGAGGAAATCATTGGAAAATATAAAATACAAAATTTACATTTAGTACTCCACATGTGAAATATACAAATGTAAATGAATGGAATGCAATGTATTTTTTATTATTATGTTAATGTAGTGGTTTTTTAAAAAAATGTTGGTATGTAGTGAACAAATGATTTTTTTGATTAAATAAATATATACAAAACTTAGCATATGCTATGATCTGAAGGTTTGTTCCCCCCAAATTCATATATATTGAAATCCTGACCCCCAAAGTTAATGTTACTAAGAGATGGGGCCTTTAGCAGGTGATTAGTTCATGAGGGCAGACCCCCTCATTAATGTTACCAGTGTCTTTACAAAAGAGGCTCCAGAGAGATTCCCTTGCCCCTTCCATGAAATGGAGACACAGCAAGAGCTTGGAAGACTGCAACTCAAAGAGGGCCCTCACCCAACTGTGATGGTGCCTTGATCTTGAACTTCCAGTCTCTAGAACTATGAAAAGTTTATTTCTATTGTTTATAAGATGCACAGGCCGTGCTCTTTTGTTATAGCATCTCAGATGAACTAAGACACCACATATGTTAATTACTTTTATATCCTTCATCCCAAGTTACTTTATAAGGCTATACTAATTATTTATAGTCTACTATTGTAAATAAGTATCACACATTAAATAAATGAAGAAAAATAAAAAGAATTGTCTATCATTTTATAATCTTCATAGCCAAACATAACTGATAAAACTAGGTGTACATTTTTTGTTAGTTGCATGGTGTGTGTGTTTCTTATTTTGACACTAGTAAAGCCATGCTGAATTGAGTATTAAATAGCTGTTGTTTTTTCCCTCTCAGTGTTGTCTGATAAGAAATCTTCATGCCTTCAAATTATTTATAAATATTTTCATTGATCTTTTGTAGTCTATCAAGTGACATGGCCAAATTTCAGTTAATCATTCAATGATTATCAAATGTTTATGATACTTCTCCTTTTGACTCCTATAACTAGCAATATGATCATCATCTTTATTTATAAATCATTTTCTACATTTTCTATAATATTGTAATAAATCCAAGCTGTTTCTCAGAGGAAGAATGGCAGAAAGAAAATGGATAATAGATTTTTTAAATTCTTCATAAATATTGCAAGTTTTACCAAATATTTTCTATGCCAGAAATGATAAATAAGAGTATCCTTTTGTTCTACCCTTGTCAGTATTGGTTATTCTCATTTATTTATTTTTATTATTCTTGTTAATCAGATAGAATTAAAATATCATCATTAATATTTATTTTGCACCTTCTTCATTAGTTCCTAAGTCATCTCAATCAGTTGTCTTTTCCTTCTCCTTTGGCATATATCTTGGAAAAGAATTGAAGACTTTTATTATTGACAGTATGGTTCAAAGTTTAATGTTATGGGTATGTTACCAAGTCCAAACTTGTTCTGCTTGCTGCATGGCAGGCAAGCAAATGGGGAGACGATGTGTTGGGGCAATGGATAACGACTTTATTTGGAAAGCCAGCAGACAGTATAAGATGGCAGACTAATATCCCAGAGAACCATCTTACCCAAGTCGGAATTCAGGCTCCTTTTATACTAAAAAGGGGAGGTGATGGGGTTGATTGTTGAAAACTTCTTGGTGTCAAAATTCTTTGTTCTTGCAGCACGTAGGTCAGGTCATGATGTTCCTGTAAACCTCCAACAAGACAAATGTTATTCTCTGTTCTGCAACATTTTATCTCTATATAAATGGAAAAGTGTCATACCCTTAAAGATCAGAGCTGTGAGAACAGGCTGTCCTGTATATTTCAGGTTATAGACAACATTCTGTCACTAAAGATGAAGAACCAGTGTGACTAAGCACAGAAAACAGAGCACAGGGTTAGCACTAAAGGAACAGATATAATATAGTCAGATTTGTTCTTTTCTATTACAGGTAAACTGATTTTTTTCCTTTTTCAATGATTTACTATTTACACTTATCTTGAACTCTGAACCAACACAACGAACTTCCTAATACATCTATACCATAAGAAAGATAGAACTGATTTTCAATTAATAGGGAATTGATCACATTGTATTTTGATACTCTAGGCCAATCACTTCTTGTATTCCCACTTGCTGTCTTCTTATAACTAAGTAGAAAGTTTAAAAGGAGAGTTATTCATTATATCTATAAATATGTAGACTAAATTTGAAGTAAGGATATATTTATCACCAGAAGTAATAAAAGCATTTAAAAGTGAGAGATGAGAGAGAAAAGAAGAAATGACTGCTTCTCAGCTGGGCTTTGGGAAAATTTTTGATAATTGGTTGCTGGAGTCTCTAATTACAATCTCTCCATCCCATCTCTGTTCTTCATCTTACTCAACACCATTACGAGTCTATTTTACAGTCACTTATGAGCCACTGAACACTTACAAAAATGGTTACATCTGTTATTTAAGGAGATGAGACTACTAACTATTGATATCCTAGGGCCCTCCATCATCTGACTGATAACTGTGTTGATTTTTATTCTTAGGTTTCTTTTTTCTAAACAAAATGCTGTACAAAATAGGCTCATGCCTTTTCGTGGTCATACTCTTCTCTTTGCCAGGTGTCTGTCTTGTTTAGGGTTTTTTTGTTTTTGTTTTTGTTTTTTACTCTTGCCTTTTGATGTGGACTCCTTCCATTCCTGTTTTTGAAGGTCCAGTATGAAACCCTTATCATGGTCTTCCTAACCATTTAACTTTATTTAGTGCAATCTTTCCTTTCCTTATGCTTTAGTATCACTTCTGATGTATTCATCCCAATTTGTAAAACTAGAAGTAAAGTCATAAACTGCTAAGAAGATTATCACCTCTGGGAGTACCTCAGGCATATTAAGCAGGTTACCAGAATAGATTACATGGGAGAAGTCATGGCTGATGTTTCCTCTGCTCACCACTGTACCAGGGATGGAGAAGAAAGACAACCTGTTTGGAACAAAGTGGTGAGGAACCCACATGCGATCTCCTGAAAGTGTATTAATTATGCAATATGTATTCACACTTCAGAATGCAAAAATTGAAGTTGAAAAGGAGAATGTAATTCAGCAAGCACTAATTAAGCCTCTTCAATGTTCCAAACAGGTTGTTAGGCTCTGGCTAGACAGTAGAGACTAAAGATCTTATATACATTAGGGAGATACATATAAGCAAGATAGTCACAGGACAGTTTTTGATAATGATATGTGAGACAGAGAAAATTTTTTTAGAATGTGATGTGATAGTGACTGAAATTAAATAGTTAGGAATGATTTCACTGAGAAAATGGCAATTGAACTTAGACCAATATTTATGAGCGAGGGTTGGTTTCTAGAAGATGTCATCTGAGAGATAGGCAGAAACTGGATGTTATAAAGTATTTATGGCTATAAGGGAAATAAATTTAGTTTCTATTCTAACAACAGTGAGAAGCCACTAGAGTATTAAGCGACAGCATATTCTAACTATTCTTTTTCTCTTTTTCAAGTAATTGCTCTCCTGTACTTATTCTCTGATCTTTCCAGCACAGGCACTTTATGATGATAGATGTGACTCTAAATAATTTGTCTCTCTCTCTCTCTCTGCCTCCCCTATCCCACCATCAGTTTTTAAAAAGAAAATTTTAATACAGATTGAGGTCCTGGGTAGCTGAGTCTGGATTGGGAATTAGCATAAAATGGGCTTTTTAAGGTGTGTTCTTGGCATCTACATCTCTGGAATAGAAGAAAAAGAAGGAAGATTGGGCAGAGGAAAAGTTGAGCAATAATGGCATTCTCAACAAAAGCATTGTGCACTGTTTGACTCCATGGGAGCTCTGAAAATGGGATGACCCTTCTAAACTGTCTCATATTGTGACCTCCCACATGAACTAGACATTAGATTCAGACTGCCTAGGAGAGGAGATAGAGTATTGGGCAAAGTAATTATCAAGAATGGTTTACAGCTGAGGACTGCCTGCCAGCAGCACTGCCTAAAGCTGGAAAAACAAATTCTTCATTCTTGAATGGTGATCTGGGCGGCATACTACATGATTAATTCTATTTACTTAATCTTTATGTATTTCTCACATGTGATAGCTGCTCCCCAAATTAACTATAAAGCCACCAGATTTACCATGTAGTCGGCAGATAATGACTCACCAGAGATGTTCACATTCTGATCCTAGGAATCTGTGAATGTGTTAATTTACATGGTAAAAAGGGCTTCTCAAAGATAATTAAATGAAGAACCTTGAGATGAAGAGATTATCCTGATGAATATAATGTCTTATAAAGGTCCTTAAAGGAAAAGAGGAAGATGGGAGATTCAGGATGGGAAAAGGATATGCAACCACAGAAGTAAAGGTCAGTCAGAATGATGCTATTTATGGCTTTGAAGATGGAAGGGGGCTGTGAGCCAAGGAGTATAGTTAACCTCCAGAAACTGAAAATGGCAACAAAATGGATTTTTCCCTAGCAGCTCTAAAAGGAATGCAGTCCAGTCAACATCTTGATTTTAGTTCCTTGAGACCCATTTTTGACTTTTTGAATTTTAAGATAATATATTTGTATTGTTTTAAACCACTGAATTTGTAGTGATTTGTTACAGCAGCAGTAGGCAACTAATATACTCCTCAAGCCTAACTTTTCTCCCGTGGAGGCTCTTTCTTTCCATCATACCTGATCTCTACTCATTACTCCCAGTATGGATTCTCCACAGTCAGATCTCAACCAACCCCCTGTACTCATTTCAGCAAGATATCCAACTTTGTTCTTTGGCCTTTGGAAAATAGGTGAAGAGAGGATAAACTATTTGGGGAGAGATGTTTCATAATCTCACATTTTTGGAGGTATCTCACATATGTGAACTTCATTCATCAGGTATACTATGGGGGAAATTAAATTAATGAAAGTGTTATTTAATACATTTATTCATTCAAGATAAATTTATTATGTTTTACTATTAGTTCTATACAGACATTGAGAATACAATATTAAGGCAAAATTAACACAGTTACAGTCTTAGTATTATGGGACTCTTTCTGTTACACTAGAAGAATAATAAATATTAGACATAGAAGTAGATCGTGATATGAATATGAATAATAAGAGATTTGTCAGAAAGAACAGGACAACTTGGAAGAGGAAGCGAGGACTGAATAGAGATCTGAAGGAAAATGAGGATTTAGGTAAATAACGAGGAAATGAATTTTCTAGGGAGAGGCATGTTAAGGATTCTGACCCTTTTTCTAATAATTCTAGGAAAATATTGATGTCCTTTAAATAGAAGAGGAGGGCATGATTTACATGCATTGTGACAAGCTCATTCTAGTCTAGCTGGAAGAGTCAGAATAGTAAGAGGAGACTAATTAGGAAAGAACTTTACAAATTAAAAAAGTATATTATTATAATTGTACTAAGGCAGTGTTGATAGGGAAGATAGGAGGAAGCTGACGGATTAAATATGTTTTTATAAGATTTGGTGGCAAAGAAAGAGTAACCACTACTACGCTTACTCAGTTTGCTCCTTTAAATTCACTCTTCTGACCTTGCCACTCTTCTCTTATTCCATGAGATGCTGCCACATATAGACCACATCAGTAGCTCCCTAGTCTTTGGCTTTTGATTGGGTTCAGCTAATAGGGAACATCAGCAGGAAAACAGAGGGTATAAGACAGTGAGGTAAGGATACTTCTTCCCCTGACTACCTCCCTGCAAGGTCACCTTGGATGGCTATAGTCTCAAGTAAAATTACTGCTTCTCTTAAGGCTGCAGATTTACAGGACTCTTTCCTTCTAAATTCTAGTGGCCCTTTTGTGGCAGAGATGGTTAAAAGCCCAGGATACTGTACCATTTCTTACAGTAGCCATATATGCTGTCCAGCCGTCATAAAGACTCCCATAATTAAAATAATTTAGAGTTAATCTAATGAATGTGCCATCTGTTTCCTGCTGGTACCCTGACTGATAGAGTGGGTGAGGGAGATTAAATATCAAGAATGACTCATAGGGTTCTGGCTACATTAAAGGATTGCTCATGGTTCCATGAACCAAAATTAGAAATTCAAGAAGACTAGTGTTGAGAAAAATCATGATTGAATGAATGAATTTGGAGCATGCTGAGATATGACTTCCTTTTACACATCCAAAGGCATATGTAAAATAGATCATTGGCTATGTAAGACCAAAGCTAGGAAAGGAAGTATCCTATAATTTCCTTTTAACCATCTGCAGAAAGGGGTCTTGGAAGGCAATGGAGGCAGAGTGCTAGAGGGACATGGGGATACAGAGCCCTGAAACATAATCTGTGCCTTTAGGGAGATGGTTATTATCTCCGCCCAACTACAGTTTAAATGTTTTGTGACACAGAAATATGTCCATTTCATTTTTTGTGCTTATCTTTCAACAGTATATGTTTGCTTTATTTATATTACTTATGGAATAGAAGTAATCCCCTAACACCATGTCTAACATAAACTAGTTGCTGTGTAAGTGTCATCTGAGTAAATGAATTTTGTATTGTACGTGGATTTTAATTATCCACAATACAAGTGAACATGGAAAACACAGAGAAAGCATTCCAAATAACGCCCAACAGAATTAGCAACAACTTTAGAAGTGCCTTTAGTGTTCTGCTGGAGAAGATTAGCTTGCTTTTCTGCCTACACTGCCATTCCAGTTGGAACAATCTCATAAAAGTAATAGAGTACTAGTCCAAATTTTCAGTCCTCAGCTAAAAGTCCTAAGTCTTTAAAGTTTAAACTCCCCAATTTCACATTAAGAAATTAAATAGCAGAGCCTTGAAGTGACTTGTCCACAGAAATGTGATGAGTTCCCAGAGTAGGCAATATTATGAATGAATCTCTGGACACCTAATCTAGTGCATTTTTTCCCACTTGGATTACTTCCTATCTTTTTTTTTTTTCTTTTTTAGTTATATCCTATAACTAATTGTGTATTCTTTTCAAAAACTGGAAAGACAAACAGACATACCAAAAACATTAAAACCATCTTTAAACACATTAATAAATTTAACACACTGTGAGAAGTAAGATAATGATGCCCTAGAGATATTCATGTTAATGCTCAGAAACTTTGTTTATGTTATTTATACAACAGAAGTGATTTTGCAGATGTGGATTAAGTACTTTGAGATGAAGAAATTGTCCTGAATCATCAGGGTGGACTCAGTATAATAAAGGGGGTCCTTTAAAGTGAGTGAAGTATGCAGAAGAGGAAGTCAGAGTCAGATAGACGTTTGAAGACGGTACGCTTCTAGATTTAAAGATTTCCTCCCTCTTCCATTGACCAAGGAATGCAGATGGGCTTTAGAAGCTGGAAAAAGTAAAGGAAACAGATTCTGGAACCTTCAAAAGAACAGCAGACTTGCTGACACCTGGATTTTAGCCCATTTCAGATTTCTGATCCCCAGAACTATAAGATAAGAAATATGTGTTGTTTTAAATCACTAAATTTGTGGTCATTTGTTATGACAGTAAAGTAAAACCCATACAATTATCCAACATTTTAATCTAATTATACCAGTTCTTAAAAGTAGAGAACATTTCCTCGTTGCAGGTTGTCCCTGTTTTGAAAAAATAGCTGCTATTTAAGATCTTGGTGTATACTTCTCTGATTTATTTTTTTACTACAAAGACATCTTCAGAATTAGAAACATATGTTAGTTATTCTTTTATAATAATTATTCATTTATAAATCATTTATATAACTTATTTTCCTAATTTGTCATTTAAGTTGAATTTCATTCTATTTCTAGATGTATATACATATTTTAATTATTTATGCAGATATATGAATAATATTAAAATAATTTCTTGACTTTACAGAAAGTTTATAATGAAATATCCTGGCTATTTGAAAAAAATAATTCGTATTCTGCTCTATTAATATATTTTTTCATAATTTAGACCATATTATATTATTTATAATTACTTATCTTTATCATACATTTCGATATCTGGCAATACAACATTTAGCCTTCTTGTTCTTTTTTAATTCAGGTTTCTTTCTTTTCTCATATCTTTATAAATTTATACACTCACACAAATATTATGCTATAGCAATAAAATCCACAAAGGATTTTTTAGGAATAAAAAAATAATTTAACTTTAATTTAGGGAATTGTCATTTTGACAACATGGCATCTTCTTATTCATTAACTGAAGTTCTTTTCCATCTATTTGTCTTCTTTTATAGCCCTCAGAAATGGTTTATACTTTTTTCAGAAAGGTTTTGCACATCCCTTATTGATGTTTTCCAGAATATATTTTATTTTTAGACCTATTATGAATGGAAAATTTCATCCTCCCAGTTATTGTGTAGGAATATAAGAAGTGTAATGATTGTTAGCAACTCCCAAGCTGAAATCTTTTATTACTACCAAAAGTATTCAGTTGAGCATTGTGGGTTTTAATCATTATTCCAAATCTTTATGCAAATATACTTATATATTTTGTTTAGCCACATGCAACCAAATATTTCCAAAATTGTTTCTTTCAGTAGCGTTAAGAACAAGAGATATCTCTGTCTTATGACACTTGCCAGATATTCATTGTATGCATGCAACATAATTATAGCCAATGAATAGTAAAGGTTTGTAGTATGACTGAATGTTTTCACACGTAATTACCAAGGTTACTTTGTATGTTTTGGTACTAAAAATCATTTATAAATTAAAGCAAAAGTATTTTTTGGATGCTAGACTGAATGTAGAGGTAAATGTCTTATACACAGTAATTTTGATTTATATTAACATGTTTCTGTCGATTCATTTGTCAGTACTATAATGAGAGGTTCAGTCAAGCTTAATGCTTGTAGAAGTCATAGAAACTAAAGTTAAGCAATAATCATATGTCTAAATCTGAAGAGTCATAAATAGCACTGAATTTATTGCCATACCAGTAATACTAGTATTTTACATTAAAAATGATAGCAGTCTCCTCTAGCTGACTTGTGTAATAGAGCAATTTGAAAAGATAGAATTTTTATGAAAGTGATTTTTTTTGGGGTCAGCCTAGAGATCTTATAATGTGTTATTAATCTAATTGCTATCTTTACTTGTTACAAGGCTGGAGGAGAAGCATATGTTTTAGACCTTTGGGGGATTATTTATATTTCAATTATAGATAACTTGTTTTTTATATACACCATATTATTTAAAAGAAAAATACATGTATGAATAAAAATATAGACTAAATACAGTTTCACTTTTATAGCCCTGTACAAATCTGTTAAGAATTTTAATGAATCAGGAAAAATATTTTGTTTTGCTTTAAATTTAATTTTTTAGGTATTGGGATTATCCTAATTAGCAAAATTGAAACAATGCTAATTTAGATAATCACATTGACACGCTATTTCCATATTTCAGTGACCATGAAGAGAAAATTTTTACTATGTGTTGGCAATTCCCTTCTACCTCCTGAACAGATGGCCTTATCCGCTTGGTGGTCTTAAGGAAGGAAAAAGGGATTTGCTTATAGTAGTAGTTGGTTATTGTCGTTACTGTCCCAATTCATTTCCAAATTGTAAATTCCACTTTCAGAATCCAGAAGTTCTCTAATACATATTCTTGTATTTAAATATTTATTCCTAGCCCCAAATAATTTTTCTTTTTTTATTCACTCTTCTGATTCTATCAACATTTCCAATCAGTAGTTCTAGCAGGCTGTAGCAGCCTCCTGAATCATCCCATAGTACTCTCTCCATCCATGTCGACTGAAGGTGGTATGTGTATCATCTTGTAAAACCATGCCATTATACTATACAGAGTGTGTTGCTGCCCTGGACTGTTAGGTTCCTGAGAAAAATTTCCTTGATAGTAGTTTTAATACAGGTTGGTTATCTTTTAAATGTATGCAAAGAATATTATGCTTCTGTGAACAACATTTTACCAAGAGCCACATGTTTACTCTCTGTTAGGATTTATGGACACAACTTGGTATTGAAATAACCCTTGGTTTATTTTTTCTTCTGTCTTTCTACCCTTAATTCTGTTTGTGTGTGGAGGTGGGCAGTGAGTACTAGTGTGTGATGAGCTCTTTATATTCAGTTATGTTTCCCTATAAAACCGAAGCTTCAATGATAATTCTAAAATATGGTGCCTTCCTCTTTTTACAATTCTCATCTGTTATGTATTTATTTTGTTGTTGCACACGTATTTTAGAATCTAGAGAGAATCATGGGGCATTTTTCTAGGTGTATTAGACATATCTTGAGCATCTTTTCAGATTTATTTGATTCATCTGCTCTCTCTGTTTCTGTCTCCATCTTGCTCAGCACTTTGCACTCAAACTGCACCTATGCCCCCTAAAAAAAAAAAAAACCAGCGCATAGGATTTGGCCTCCTGAAGGGCTGCTGAATGATTAAAGACAATAACCTAGAAGAGTACAAAGTCTATCACCTGTGGCATGAAACCCTCACATGGTAGAAAGAAGGAGAAAGAGCTCTCTGAGATCCCTTTTATAAGGGCACTAATCCCTTTCATGAGGACTTCACCCTCATGACCTAAGTACCTCCCAAAGGCCCCACCTACTAATGCCATCACATTGGAGATTTCAGCATATAAATTTCCATTCCTTACACCACACTAAGATTCCGTTTATTAGTCGGCTCCTATAAGCCTTACTCTAACAGCACATATGAGGGTGATTTGGATCCTCAGTGTTTGGTTACCTCGTTTACCCCAATGTATGGTTTTCCTAGGAAATGAACATACTTCACTTGAGTGGACAGAGGAAACTGTTATTTATGCTTGTTTTGGTGTTGTAGGGTTATTTCTTTTGGAAATCTGGCCTCTCCTTTGAAAACCGATAAATCATGATTTTTTGAATTCTTGAATTCTTATGATTGTATAGATTAGGCAGCACCTTTTTGTATGCCTATTGATTTGCCCCTAGGAATGTGGTATTGTGTTAAACATTTCTCTGACACTCTGTGGATCTGGTCCTTTTAGCTACATTTTGGGCATTCTTGCACATTACAATAATTTCACAGCCTGCCTTCTAAGTGGTTGGGAGAAGATAGCTGACTTCTATTATTTTTAGTATTTTATCATCCGTATTAATGTAAGCCACGGAAGTTCTATAACAATTACTATTCTCCTCCTTGGTCTACAGCGGAACTCACTTTTGAACTTATTAATGATGCTAACTATTCTTTCTAGTCCATTCCTTATCACGTTGGTAAAGTGCCTTTCTGGGGTCTTCATTTATTAATCTGATGGGATTCCTCACCTTATGTAGCATACACTCTCCAGCACATCCACTTCTCTCTCTTTTTTTAATTGTCTGTCACAGCGTTTCTGGTCAGTCACTTTCTTTAAGATAACGCAAATCATACTGGCAGCATTTTTAGCATCAACTTTCAGGATACTTGCTAGGGTGTTAAATCCCGTTTCATGAGAAAATCCTCCCATATCGGTAAGTCTCCTTTAACTGGAACACCTGGGATCTAGTCCCATTTATATTTTCCAGTCTCTCGGCAGTAAATCTTCAGTGGTTTTGAAGCATCACCCAGTCCTGCAGAAACAGGGCATTCCTGCCTGGATTAGGGTGAGCCTTAAGCTTAGTTATTTGTCTTGTGGTCAGGAAGAATGGCAGGGTTGATCCTAAGGGAGTACATGTCATCTTGTAAGATAGAATGTGCTTCATCATCAAACAAAGGCAAAATAGTGGAGGTTTCAACAGGTAGGGCTAAATTACATCTGTAGATCCAAAAGGCCATAGGAAACTGGATTTAAGATCTTTGAGTGCATAACTGCTTTGAATTGTGTATCCCCTTCCCAAGTCTTAGAGCTTAAATTCTTCCTAATCAGGGCTCTGACTTTGGCATAGTAGACCTCTAGGATGGAGAATATAACCTCTCTAGCTCTACTCATAATACCTGATTCTCAGCTTTTCTAGGACTCTGGATGCAGGAAAAAAGAGTTTATTTATATACGATCAACAGGGACTTCTGGATTTCACATTTATACTTTGTCCTAGTGTTGATTTTTCATCATCAGTTTCTCATGGCCCTTCCCCAATTGGTTGATTGCCCCTGGAAATTTTTATACAAATCCATAGTCCTTATGATCACTGTTCTCCTTCTACTTCTAAAAAGCCTGAACCAGTGCACCTACCACTGCATTCTATTATGTAAGTATGCCATCTCATTTTAACTTTGGTGACTGCTTTGACCATTTTTCTGCTCCCACATTTCCGGGACTAACACCGTTTCTTCTACTCACCAGCAGTGATTGGGGGAGTCTTCCTTGCCAGGTAGCCAGCCAATGAGCCATGTTCAAAATATCACTTTAGATTCCACTTCCTGGAACCATCTGCTAATATAAAAGCAGGCTTTGAGATAAATACTAGTATGAAAAAATTTTACTGGTGATTGGTCTCAGCACTGACATCTGTGGTGCAGGTAAGGGTTATGTAGAGAGAAAAGTTTAATTGTGATGCTGTTGCAGAAAGGGTTTCATCTGAACCCCTAGTGAGTTCTGAATCTGAGATGCCCCTTCAGAGTTATCCAAAATTGAGGAAAGCTTTCTAGGCCTTTATTTTCTTGTTATTGCCTAGTCATTTGCCATGGGTTGTCTTTAGGAAGGAGGCATGGACTTGGATGATATTACTCTCTTTGACCAAGGGGAATTCCTGCAGAAGGATTCAGATAAGATAGTTCAGTCATCAGTAATCCCAAGAGACTGGGAGATTGAATGCTTTAATATGAAAGGAGTAGATCTGAGCAGTACCTCACTTAATGTGTTATAAGAAATAAAATAGGTTCATTAAAATGAGTTTTTAAATTCAAATCAATGTTGTAAAATTTCTCTGCTTGTTTTTGGTGAGCCACTGTTTTTCCTCTAAGATGTCTAACAGCCTGTAGAGACTGTGCAGTAACTGATGATCAATGAGAAGATTAACATTAGCCATAAGAATAAATACACATCAGTGGCCAGCTATCTTGGACTGAGAGTGATTTCTTCCAAGTAGGACAGTGTGCAATTAATGAACAGCATCTTCAATAACACCTTTATAATAAATTGTGTTGAGTTTCATGTAAGTGTATTTGGAGTATCTCATGATAAGAGCCATTGGTCCAAACTCAGTTATAGATGCATTCAAAGTCATTAATTAGAATATACTGTAAAGAGATCATGACTCTTAAATGACCTGGCTTTACTTAGTGATAGATTTTTTACTACTTTAAACTGTGCATTCGTCTAGCAAACCTCTGTAAATATTGTTTCTCTCAGCATAGCCTGCTTTTGAATACACCATTAACTAGAACAGTAGTATTTAAGAACTGAATTTCTGATGAGTTCCAATGTCAAGCCAAATTAGGTGCATTTATTTTTTAAAATTATGTAAACTTAGCTATATTCATCACCATGTAGAATGTAAAAGGAAATAAAAGTGTATGAGGATATAAATAAGTATATACACACAGACTCATAAATACAAATAGATACATAGTGAGTTTACCATAAATTTCACATGTGGCAAATGCTTTCAGATTTATTGGAGTCGGAGAGATGAGTGAGAAACTCCAATCTACGTTGATACATTTCTGATACTAGAATTATTTTAGTCACAGTGTTTTAAAAGTTGCAAACACTTGTTTTGTGTACTGGAACACAAAGAGGATATTTCATTATTTGAGAATACCAAGTTATACTTCACTTCACTGGTAAATTTAAGAATAACATCTATGTAAATAAATTATCATATGTCCCTTTTTGCCTTTGCAAACAGAAAACTTATCTCTGAATATAATATTTAGGAAAGATATCCACATTTTCTTTAATTATTGTAGGGATGTTTAGATGTTTCTAATTTCTCTGATGTTGGTGCCAGATTAGGTTTTACCTAATTTCAAAATTAATTGGAAAGAATGTCCACTTCTTATCAAGATGGAGTGGACTAGATTTACTCTTCTATGTGAAAAAATTAAAACATAGATGAAATACATAAAACAACCTGTTTTCAAAAAATTGGATATCAGACAATGAATGACAATGACCTCTGAAACACAAGAGGCAATCAAGGTGAACCCTATGATTGCCCCAACTTACTGCACTGAGAGAGTTTATAGGCCATGGAAAAGGGAGAGGATACCCATGCAGAGCTTAGTGAACTCCCTGAGTTGAGGGAGCATAACTGAGAGTACAAAGAGATCAAGGAAGCTAGAGTTGGCAGAACTATTAAAGAGGAAAGAACTACACAAAAAGAGAGCTCTGAAGAGCTACTGAGAATCACTTGGAAGTATTCAGCTGGGTACTGTTCAAGGGAATGTGTGTGGGGCACCTACCCAAGGTTTGGGAAAGAGTCACTACTGAAAGGATTAAAGGTAACAATGCCAGGTACTCACACAGGACCAAGATTAGTGCCTGTTCCCATTGGCTAAATTGGACAAACTCACGATTCATGTAGCATTCGATAGAATACAAAGGATCTTGCCTGATGAGTCTAGAAAAATTTGTCATAGACTGAATGCTGCTTTGCTTCTGGCTAACATATCTCAAAAGCAAGACACGAAATTGTCAAACTGTTTCCAAGTTATTTAATTGAATCCCAGAACAAAGCTCAGGAATATTTATAGTAATACAAATTTCCCACACTCAACAGGGTAGAACTTAACAATGCTTGGCACCCCTCAAAAAATTACGAGGCTTAAAAATAGGCAGATGAATAATAAGAAAAAAAAATAATCTAAACCAATCCAAGACTTTGGAAGATGTTAGAATTAGCAGACAAGGACATTAAGACAGCTGGTATAACTGTACCGTATTATATGTGTAAAAAAGCAGATTTATGAGATAATACATAGATAACTCAAAAGTCTAATAAAAAATTACAATGTCTGATAAGAAATATTCAGTGAATGGGAATATACAATAATCAGACATTGCAAAAGAAAAGATCAGCAAACTGAGTGATACAGAAATGGAAACTATATGATATTAAACACAAAGTAAAAAGAGAACCAAAAAAAAATTAGAAGGAGCATCAGGGAGTTGTGGCACACTTCAAGAAGTCAATATATATGTTACTATAGTTTAGAAAGACTGAAAGAGGAAGAAAGAGAAAAAGTATTTGAAGAAATAACTCACTTTTTTTTCAAAATGTGAAGAAATCTATTAAATTATAGATCCAAGAGGCTCAAAGAACATCAATCACAATAAACACTGACAAAAGCTACAGAGACATAGAACAATCAAAATTTTTGAAAGCAGTAAAAAAGAGAAGAGCTTAAAAGGAGTCATAGGGAAAAAGACATTTATATATAAAATAATTAGGATAAAGAAACACAGAAGTTTTCTCTTTAGAACAAATCAAGTGATGAGACAGTGTAACAACATCTTTAAAGTACTAATGTCTTTCTTTGTAAGATTAAGAACAAGACAAGTATATCTGCTTTCACCCTTTCTATGGAATTTGAATGCAGATTCTAACTTGAACAAGAAGGTATATTGGTATATCTGTCCACTACTCAGCAATAGAAAGAATGGATTATTGATGTATATGCCAATATGAGTGAATCTCAAAAGAACTATGCCAACTGAAGAAGCCAGAGAAATAAGTGCACATACAAGACTGCTCTATTTATATACAATTATAGAGAATTGCAAACCAGTTTACCATACCAGAAAACACAGGAGTGGGAGGGATGATGCGGAGAGATGACGGAGCTGAGGTCAGAGGGAAATTACAAAGAGCCGTCAGCAAACTTTTGGAGTGATGGAAACATGCATTATCTGGATTTGGTGGTGGTTTCATGAGTATATACATAAGGGAAAAGTTTTTGTATTCCTTTAAATGTGTGTATTTAATTGCATATCAGTTATACCTCAAAATGTGTTAAAATAATAAAATTAAGAAAAGAGCATGAAAATCTTCGTAACAATAAGATTGAAAATATGGACAAAACCAGTTTTCTAAGGGAAAAAAGTAATTGTGGTAGTTACAGTGAAAACACTTTATTAATCACACAGACACAGTTTTGTACAGATTTACAATAGGAAGTGCAAATATTGTTAAATTTCTATTTTCTGTTTTTTACAGATTTATGGAGGTATAATTGACAAATAAAATTGTATACATTTAAAGTGTACAGTGTATGTATACATTGTGAAATGATCACCACAATTCTATTTTCTGTCTTCATAGATCAAAGAAAATTGAAGGCAAAGGAAAAATATGGTGATGCAACTAGAAAAATTTTTTTTAAATTTTAAAAAGCTTAGTTTAAGTGTTTCCCCATTTTTCTTCCTAGTCATATTGGGAAGAGAATTGGTCTTCCTCTCTTTGTTACTTTGGCATTTTATTATAAGTCTTTATATTTGCTCATTTTCAGGTTATTTTTTATCACTCTTGGGAAAACTTTTCCTAAAGAAACTGCAACAGAAAAAACAACAATAACAGCATAAAAACTCTCTTTACTATCATATTTATTTGGGGCCTTTCAGCTCTGGTTTATAAATGAATGGGAGCACGTTCCTGAGACAGAATAACAGGGAAAAATGTTTCTGAATCAATAGTAAGAAGATGAAAGGAAATATACATATATATATGTATTTTATATATATATAAAATTCAGCTTGAAAAACTACAAACTGGAAATAACAGATTTATGTTCCTCTTTTGCTGATTGACATCTCTGTCTTGACGTCCCACAGATCAACATCTCTAAACATCAACAGCTGTAACATCAACATCTACAAACTTGAACTCATTCTTTTTCCAGAAATCTCTTCATTAATGATATCTCTATTTGCTAAGTAAATAATGAAATATTTAGCTCATTTCTACTCTCCCTACTTCCTCATCAGTGTAAAATTGATGCTGTCTTTTAAACATCTCTCGTGGATATATTAAACAGGTAAACTTGTAGAAAGTACTCAAAATATAACTTTATTTTTGTATCTCACTGTCCCTTTAAAACATACTCAGTATAGGAAATTAAATTTTCCCTCTATTGTTGTATGACAGCTCCTGCAGACTTCATCACTTCTCTGTTCACTTTAGATAATAAAATGCCTATGTTCAATTTTTGCTATAGAAGTCTTCATTCAGAAGTCATCCAGTCCTATATTAACATTTTAATCTTCTATTAAGGTAAAGACTTTTCCCACCTCTCTAACTAGGACTGGCTTTGAGCTGGGTACTCCCTTTAAAGACAAAAGCATGTAGCAAAGGAGACTTTTTTTTTCTTCTCCTTTACTTTCTCTCTCACTAGCTCACTACTACCATTGACTTCTCCAGTGCTGGCTCATGTGGGCAAAAAAAAGGAAAATGGCATTGCTGACGTGATACTATTTGTATTAGTCAGAGTACTCTGGAGAAATGGAACCAGTAGGGTGTGTGTGTGTGTGTGTGTGTGTGTGTGTGTGTGTGTGTGTGTATAAATTGATTTACTAGAAGGAATTGCCTCACAAGATAATCAAAGCTGGCACATCCAATGTCTGCAGTGTAGTCCAGCAGGCTGGAGACCCAGGAGACCCAATTGTCCAGATGAAGTCAAAGGCAGTCTGTTAGAGAATTCCCTTTTGCTCAGGCAAGTCAGTGTTTTTGTTCTCATCAGATTCCTTATTGATTAGAAGAGGATCACTATCATTATGGAAGATAACCTGCTTTACCTAAAGTTCATTCATTTATATGTTCATCTTATCCAAAAAATATTCTCCGAGTTGACAATAAAATTAACCACCACACCATTGTAAGGGCTCTTTACTCCCTTTGGGTTCGCAAGTGCTTAAAACTGCTTCCTTTCTTAGTTTCTGTGGACCTTCCCTGAGATGATATATGACTCTTTGCTCATACTACTCATTCAGCCCCTAGATTTCTAGACATTCTTTCTTTCCTCTTTCTTAGCTGCATCCCATTTTCCTTCCATGATATTCAGGGGCAGTAGTCAAGCTGCATTAGGGTACCACTTGTTGCCATGTGACTCCCTTTTGGCCAAAACAAACAAAAAACCACTAGTGCCCTTGTTTCAAATATTCATGAACTCTTGTATCACCAGGTTTGAGTGAAATATCTGATAATAGGTGTTCAGTTAAAAGCTGTAAAAGAGGAAAACAAAAACAAGGACAAATGGAAGAAGGAAACAAGGAACAAAGAAGTATGAGCTGAGTTCTGACTTGTAAGACTCTGGAAAGAAATGATGAGTAGCAATAATGTGTTATTAGGGTAAATACCTTTGTAAGACCATCAAGAAATAATTTATTTTACCCTCTGTATGTGCAAGTATATGAATAGTTTTCTACCATTTTAGCCAGTGAAACAATATTAGGAAATATATAGCTTAGCTTTTAAGAAATGTTACAGTTGTTCAATGCAGTATAGTAAAATGAATGTGTTTTTTTAGTTCTAACATAAGCATTGGGTCCTGAAATTACAGGAAGATCAAAAACATCAATTTGCATAATGTTTCCAATGTCTAGTCTTATGCCTTTACTATGGTGACAGCAATAGGATTAGGATAAAACAAAGTCAAGTGTTAGAAACATATTTAGACCCCCATTCCTGTCACATTTTGAAACTAGGAAAAGGGTATCAATCACTATCTATCTCACACAATTTTATTTGTTTTGACATCTTGTTGAATAGTTATATGTTTAAAAATTGGGATTTTAAAAGTGACTTCCCTGGAGGATACAGTATAAAAATAAATATATCCAGTATGAAAACCATGACACGCATGCCTGGAAAGCTGCAAGAAAAAGCCACGTACCCACACATGAACTATACACATGCATGCATACGCACACGTGTGCGTGCATGCACACACACACACATTTCCTAAATTACAGTGTTGGATATAGGGCAAAATAAAGTACCATTAACTTATTGGGACCGTGTAAAACAGTATTTGAATTTTAGTTTTTGAACTGTGTGTTTGCGCTATCACTATTGGCTAGCAGCAGTATGCTGAATGTTTTGCATATGTTACATCATATATTTTGCATATATTATTATATCCTTACAACTACACAATAAGATCCACATGAAGACAGATTGGATCTCCTTAAGAAGCAGATTATGAGATGTAGATTAGCATGCAAGAGTCCATTAAAGAATGTTCTTGGGATCAAAACCTCTGGAAAAGAGACAAAAGAAGAAGAGATTGATAAAGAGAGAAACCAAGGTGGAACACAGGCCTAACCAGAACTATAGCTGACTGTACCAAGAGCTCTGGAGTTAGAAGGGCTCTTCATAGTTGCCCTTATCTGGACCAAGACAGTCAGGCCTTGGTATCATGTATCAAGCAGTTGTTGGATGTGGGCCAGCTCTGAAAAGAGTATGAACTTGGTGAGGTCTTTGATTTTCAGTGCTGTGGCAGTCCCTGAAGAGGCTGACAGTTACTGGCCATCAGCAGACAGCATTCTGAGTAATTTGGGCAGAAATCTAACTGCATGAGGACTTGGTGGTGCAGCTCAGAGTGCAACCACAGTCCTCTCCATTGGCCCCTGGGATCTACATTCATATAAATTCTGGAAGTAGGACTTCACAATTCTGGTGAACCTGTCTTACTGGGGAAATCTTAAGAAGTTATGTCATTTGGGGATGTAACATTCTTTGGAACTCTGTCACTCTTTAAGCCTCAAGTTTTTCCTCAGTTTTCTCTGGTCTTCCATTTTCTGACCTCTAACTTTCAAACAACTTTCAATGAGTAGTTAATTTCCCTCAGCTTGTTGTTATCCCTTCTCAGAGAGACAACAAAATTTAGCAACAACAGTCGCTCACAGCCTTTGTCCTTAGAGTTACTATTTCCCCCATATTTTTCAAGCAACAAATGCTTTATTCCAGCTAATTCATTTCCTACCAAAAGTGTATCATCTCTATTCATTGCCAATAAAAGTTTTAACAATTGTATCTTATTTCACAGTCCAGCTATGCTCTACCTACCATCAACAATAAGATTCTTGTTGCCAAATTGGTGGCAAATGGTGCAGCTCCAAACATGGCTTTATCATCTTCTTTATCAGGCCATTCTGATACCAAATGTCACAGATTTGCTTTCCCAAAAATCATACTCTGTGTTCAATTTAGCCTGTTGGATGATTGTTAAGGAGTAACCTACAGATCTGCACCGTAAGAAGAAGGTGACAAAAGTACCAGAAGCAAAGGGAGAATTCAAGCTTTGATGCAAGCACAATTACAATCTTGGCTGACCCCACAGGTAGTTCTAGGGTTATAATCCTATAATCCTTCAGAGTTCTCCCAAGTTGGGTCAAGATGATCAGGCCTTAACACTTATGCACTGACACTGGCCACCTTTGTTGAGATGGCCATCTGTAGGTAAGGCAGTCTCTAAGTCACTGATATCTCATGACAGCATTCTCAGGCCTGTGTATCACAGTAGGTTTCCTTAGCCTTTCTAAGCCTTGATTTCGCCAAAATGAGGATAAGTAAATTGACCAGCTAGCAAGGGTTAGGGTAATTGAGGTTCAATCTGTTGTTGTTTTTTTTCTATTTGTACCCTTAATCTCTGTGCAGTAATTCATCTACTATATGTATGATTTCCTCTTCATATCATCTTAAAATATTCCACCTACTTGTAATTATTTATTGCTTTTCATGTTTTAATAATTAATCTTTCCTTGGTGATAATAATTGCTCTTTAATAAATATTTCTGGTGTTAATGAATGTTTTAAAATGAAATTCTGGCCCCATTGGTTTAAGGTATTTGATAGGATTATATAAAATAATCCATGTAAATATTTACGTATTTATTGAGTACTTGTAATCTGATAATATGTAGTATGCTGGTATTGGTTATATTATGTTTTAAATGAACAATTAATTCAGATCGTGGGCTATGCTATCAGGCATTTATTGTTTTTCTTTACCACATAATGCCTTAGTTATTCCTTATCATCAATAAACTTAAAACTACATACACTGTAATGATATAAAAGAGGGCTCACTCATTTTTTACTTTTATTAAGTTTTATGCTTTCATTCAGTAAGGATGTTTGAGTGCTTACCATAATATAGCTTTGCTGCTTGCTGTCTGTCAGTCTCAGCCCATCAGTGATGATCCAAAGTTGAAGAGGGCAAGTTCCTGTCCTTGATGATAATAATGCTTTTGTATTCTGGTGAGACAGACAGATGAGTAAATCATTGATAATAATACATTGTGATTAATGCTGTGGTTTAGTGATTTCCATTCAGGATCATTTTTAAAATACAACTCATTTACATACCCATAAATTAAAATGTACATATGTAAACCACTATCTTATCTGTTTACCTTTTTTGGGAAAAAAAAAAAAGATTCTCCAATCTTTAAATATTTGATGGATTACCTTGAAGTTATATTTTTTATTAAAAATATAATTTTGTAGAAGGGGCTGTATGTTTATCTTAGGGTTTATTAAAAATCTGAAAATCAGTTCTCATTTAATTTACACTATTGCCTCCCCTTTCAAAAATGTTTAAATGTGTGTGTGTGTGTGTGTATATATATATATATATATATATATATATATATATATATTATATGAAGTGCAATATATATGCAATATGAAATCACAATTTTTTTTAACAAATGGAATTTTTAAAAAATGAGAATGCATAGATTTTCTTCATATTTGGGAAAGAATGATTTCTCATTGAATTATCCAAGGCATTCAGTGTTATTATTTTGTTTGATTGTTTTTAGAATGTCTGTGTGCATTGATAAAAAAAAATAATGCAGCTCTTTCGATACTATTTTTATTTTTGGTGGTGATGAATTAGGGTTATTTATTTATTTAAGGGAGGTATTGGAGGTTGAACCCAGGACCTTGTGTGTTAAGCAAGCATTCTACCACTAAGCTGTACTCTCCCCAACCCTTAACATATATTTTATATATTTTAAACATTAAAAGAATATTATAGAAAAATTGATGCAGTATAGAACCAATGAATGACTTCCTTCCATGTGAATATAAGCCAATTTTATGGAGACATAAAAAATTTAACTTTTTATAACTGTGGTTGAAAGCAACTGGTTAAAACAGATTCCACAAGGTTTATCAAAAAAGAAATCTCTGAAGAATCTAAGGATTAAAGTGATTTAGAGTCCAAACTGTGTAATTCTACTTGGTTCTAAATTAGAGCTTGAATTGTCAACAGGCTTTTACTAGTATAAGATGAAAACTCTTTATATGGAACAAATTGAAGAGTAACATGATTTTACCTTGATCTGCAAATCTTCAGCTTGTCACCTAAAAATGTATTGGATTGTGTCAAAACTTCCAGACCCAAATAAGACTAAAACAAAGAAACAAAAAATCTCTGAAAAATTATTAATTTTGCTTGATTTTCGTATTTATTATTTGATCAAGGATTTCAGCTGGTTTAGATGTATGCCTTTTTATGAACACACTAATTTGGACTGTCTACTTTTACTTATGGTATCTAATGGTCTTAGCATTTATATTAACAATTAAGAAGCAATTAGTTTATTGATAATAAGCAGTGAAAATGACAAATAAAAATTTTAAATTGAAATGCAAAACATTCCTCTTGGAATAAATATCCCTATTTCTTTAGAAGATAAGACATTTCAGTTCCAGATTCCCTAGCTTAGTTAATGGTTCTGTGCGTTGGAAAAGCCTATTTCTACATATAATCTCAATTATGTTTCAGAAATATTTAAATAAGTTAATGTCTTGGTTATGGTGGATTTTGTGATTGCTGACATTTAGGATATGAAGTTGTTTTTCTCTTTTTTCCTTTCCTTTTCTTCTCTTCATATTCCTCTTCCTTTCTGTCTTTTTTTACAATATGATTTGAGATATGTAATTATCATTTAGTCTGGTAAATGAATATTAGAATTTTAAGCATTTAATTTTAAAAATCAATTTTAGGAAGATAAATGCAGTGTGCAGAACATTCTAGAAAAAGTCTATCTTAGGCTTTTAAAAAAGCAATGCAGTGACAAACAAATAACCATATGAAAATACAGGGCTCTTATTCCAGATTAAAAGACTCCAAAGAAATACAAGGACCAAATATAATATATGATACTTGGTAGGATGTTGTATTAATAAACAAAAGTAGATATTCTGGAGGCACTTGGAGAAAGTGAAATGTAATCTATTAACTAGACTATATTGTGGAATTATTGTTAATTTTTGTAGGTGTGTTAATGTCAGTATGGTTCTGTATGAGAGTGCCCATATTTTAGGAGATGCATGTTGAAGTATTTAAGAATGAATTTTTCTGGTGACATCCACAAATTCAAATTGTTCAGGACAAAAAAGACATTAGACATACATAGAAATAAGAAGAATGTGGCAGGATATTCATATTTAGAGAATCTGTATAGGTTTACATGGGTGATCATTTTACTCTCTTTTCAATTTTTTGGTCGATTTTTTTCAAAATAGTTTGGAGAAAGAAAACATATGGTATCATGCAAATGTGGAATCTAAACGATACAAATTAACTTATTTACAAAACAGCAATAGACTCACAGACATAGAAAACAAACTTATGAGGAATGGAGGAGAAGAGATAAATTGGGAATTTGGTATTAACAGATGCATATTGCTATGTATGAAATAGATAAACAACAAAGACCTACTTGTTATAGTGCAGGGAACTATATTCAATATTATAGCGCAGAAAACTGTATTCAGTATCTTGCAGTAACATAATGGAAAAGAATCTGAAAAAGAATATATGTATACATGTAACTGAATCACTTTGATGTACACCTGAAACATTGTAAATCAATTATACTTCAATTAAAAGAATTAAAATTTTTTAAAAAAAAAGAGTTTGGAGGAAAATATTTTGACTGAATAAACTCCCCTTAAGCATCGAACCTATACAGAGATGTTGTAGAGGTGAGGACAGGTAGATAAATGAAATAGGTTATGCCCTATAGAATTAATATTCCACCATAGTCTTTATTCTTTATTTTAAATTGAAATATTGTCTGTTACAATGTATCAGTTTCTGGTGTACAGCACAATGTCCCAGTCATTCATATACATACATATATTAGTTTTGATATTATTTTTCACTTAAGTTTATTACAAGATATTGAACATAGCTCCCAGTGCTATACTAAAGAAACTTTTTAAAAAATTCCTTTTTATATATAATGGCTAACATTTGTAAATCTTAAACTCCCACATTTATCCCTTCCCACCCTTTTTCCCCAATAACCATAAGATTGTTTACTATGTCTGTGAGTCTGTTTCTGTTTTGTAGTTGAATTCATAGTGTCTTTGTTGTTTTTTTTTTAGATTCCATATATATGAGTGATATCATATGACATTTTTCTTTCTCTTTCTGGCTTACTTCACTTAGAATGACAGTCTCTAGGTCCATCCATGTTGCTGTGAATGGTATTATTTTATTCTTTTTTATGGCTGAGTAGTTTTCCACAACTTCTTTGTACAATATACCACAACTTCTTTATCCAGTTCTCTGTTGATGGACATTTAGGTTGTTTCCATGTCTTAGCTATTGTATATAGTGCTGCTATGAACATTGGGGTGCGTATATCTTTTTGAATTAGAGTTCCCTTTGCATATATACACAGAAGTGGGATGGTTAGGCATATAGTAGGTCTATTTTTAGTTTCTTCAGAGATCTCCATACTGTTTTCCATAATGACTGCACCAAACTACATTCCCACCAGCAGTGTAAGAGGGTTCCCTTTACTCCATACCCTCTCCAGCATTTATCAATGGCAGACTTTTGAATGATGGCCATTCTGACTTGTGTAAGGTGATACCTCATGTAGTTTTGATTTACATTTCTCTGATAATTAGTGATACTGAGCATCTTTTCATGTGCTTATCAGCCAGTTGTATGTCTCCATTGGAGAATTGCTTGTTTAGGTCTTCTGCACATTTTTGGACTTTTTGTTTTGTTTTGTTTTGTTTTGAAGTTGTATGAGCTGTTTATGTATTCTGGAAATTAAGCTTTGTCAGTTGCATCGTTTGCAAATATTTTCTCCCATTCTGTAGGTTGTCGTTTTGTTTTGCTTATTGTTCCCTTTTCTGTGCAAAAGTTTGTAAGTTTAATTAGATCCCATTTGTTTATTTTTCCTCTTATTTCTATTGCCTGGGTAGACTGCCCTAGGAGAACGTTGTTAAGATTTATGTCAGAGAATGTTTTGTCTATGTCTTCTTCTAGGAAATTTATCGTGTCTTTATTTAAGTCGTTAAGCCATTTTGAGTTTATTTTTGTGTATGGAGTGAGGGAGTGTTCTAACTTCACTGACTTACATGCTGCTATCCAGTTTTCCCAACACCACTTGCTGAAGAGACTGTCTTTTCTCCATTGTATATTCTTGCCTTCTTTGTCAAAGATTAATTTGACCATAGGTCTGTGGATTTATTTCTGGGATCTCTGTTCTGTTCCATTGATCCATATGTCTGTATTTAATGCCAATACTGTGCTGTTTGATTACTGTAACTCTGGATATATGCCCAGAAATGGGATTGCTGGGTCATACGGTAAGTCTATTCCTAATCTTTTGAGGAATCTCCATACTGTTTTCCACAATGGCTGCACCAAACTGCATTCCCACTAACAGTTTAAGTGGGTTCCCTTTTCTCCACACCCTCTTCAGCATTTATCATTTATGGACTGTTGAATGATGGCCATTCTGACTGGTGTGAGGTGATACATTATTGTAGTTTTGATTTGCATTTCTCTGATAATTAGTGATGTTGAGCATTTTTTTCATGTGCCTATTCGTCATTTGTATGTCTTCATTGGAGAATTGCTTGTTTAGGTCTTCTGCCCATTTTTGGACTGGGTTTGTTTGTTTGTTTGTTTTTTATTAAGTCATATGAGCTGTTTATATGTTCTGGAAATCAAGCCCTTGTCAGTTTCACCTTTTGAAAATATTTTCTCCCATTCCATAGGTTGTCATTTTGTTTTGCTTATGGTTTCCTTTGCTGTGCAAAAATTTGTGAGTTTAATTAGGTCCCTTTGTTTATTTTTGCTTTTACTTCTATTGCTTGGGTAGGCTGCCCTAGGAGAACATTGCTGAGATGTATGTGAGATAATGTTTTGCCTATGTTTTCTTCTAGGAGGTTTATTGTGTCTTGTCTTATGTTAGTCTTTAATCCATTTTAAGTTTATTTTTGTGTATGGTGTGAGGGAATATTCTAAGTTCATTGATTTACATGCAGCTGTCCAGTTTTCCTAACACCATTTGCTGAAGAGACTGTCTTTATTCCATTGTATGTTCTTGTCTCTTTTGTCAAAGATTAATTGACCAAAAGTTTGTGGGTTCATTTCTGGGCTTTCTATTTCTATTCTGTTCCGTTGGTCCATATGTCTGTTTTTGTACCAATATCATGCTGTTTTGATGATGGTAGCTCTGTAGTATTGTCTGAAGTCTAGGAGGGTTTTTCCTCCAGCCTCATTGTTTTTCTTCAGTAATGCTTCAGCAATTCTGAGTCTTCTGTGATTCCATATAAATTTTACTATGATTTGTTCTAGTTCTATGAAATATGTCCTGGTTAGTTTGATAGGGATTGCATTAAATCTGTAAATTGCCTTGGGCAGTATGTCCATTTTAACAATATTGATTCTTCCAATCCAGGAGTGTGGGGTATCTTTCCATTTTTTTAAGTCTTCTTTAATTTCCTTAATCAGTGTTTTGTAGTTTTCCATGTATAAGTCTTTCACCTCCTTGTTAGATTTATTCCTAGGTATTTTATTACTTTGGGTGCTATTTTAAAAGGAGTTGTTTCTTTATTTTGTTTTTCTGTTGATTCATCATTAATGTAAAGAAATGCAACTGATTTTTGTGTGTTAATCTTGTATCCTGCTACCTTTTTGAATTCTCTTATTAGTTCTAGTAGTTTTTGTGTGGACCTTTTAGGGTTTTCTATACATAGTATCATGTCATCTGCATATAGGGACAATTTCACCTCTTCTTTTCCAATTTGGATCCCTTGTCTTTCTTTTTCTTGCCGGATTGCTGTGGCTAGGACTTCCAAGACCATGTTGAATAGAAGTGGTGAGAGTGGAAAACCTTCTTGTCTTGTACCAGATTTTAGTGAGAAGGTTTTCAGTTTTTCTCTGTTGAGTACTATGCTGGCAGTAGGTTTATCATAAATAGATTTCATTATGTTGAAATATGTTCCCTCTATACTTTGGTGAGAGTTTTTATCATAAATGGGTGTTGAATTTTATCAAATGCTTTTTCTGCATCTGTTGAGATGATCATGTGTTTTTTGTCCTTTCTCTTGTTTATGTGATGTATTACATTGATTGATTTGCATATGTTGAACCATCCTTGTGTTCCTGGGATGAACCCAACTTGATCATAATGTATGATCTTTTTTATGTGTTGTCAGATTCTGTTTGCTAATATTTTGTTGAGGATTTTTGCATCTATATTCATCAGTGATATTGGTCTGTAATTGTCTTTTTTGGTAGTGTCTTTGTCTGGTTTTGGTATCAGGGTGACAGTGGCTTCACAGAATGAGTTTGGGAGTACTGCTCCTTTTCAGTCTTCTGGAAGAGTTTGGGAAGGACTGGTATGAGTTCTTATATGTATGTTTGGTAGAATTCCCCAGTGAAGCCATCCAGTCCTTGACTTCTTTTTTTTAGGGAGGTTTTTTATTGCTAATATCCACCTATATTTGATAACAGAATCCTAAACTTAATTTGAAACATCCAGAGAATAAAAAATTATACAGCCTTCAAAAATTGATACATATGTATTTGACAATATGAAAACATGGTTATGAAATAAGATAAAATGAAAGCACAAGAGCAAGTTAAATCAGTTTTTAAATCATGTATTTTGATAAACACCTAGGAAACATTTAGGATGTTCAAAATATTATGCATAGTTAATTCTACATGGTAAAATGTTATATGATCCTTTCTTTTTATATTTTGAAATACTTGGTACAGAAAATAAATAAATACATATATTATGTACACACACCTCTCTCATATATATGTGTGTATGTGTGTGTATATATACAGTCTAGGGAAAAAAAAGTTCCTTAGCCTCTGTTTTACTTTCCTGGGGCTGCCAGAACAAACTACTACCACAAACTTGGTGGCTTAAAACAACAGAAATTTATTCTCTAATAATTATGGAGACTAGAATTCCAGAGTCAGTGTGTTCGCAGGGTCATAATCCCTATCGAGTGTATAAGGTAAAAATACATTCCTTGGTCTCTTCTTAGCTTTTCATGGCTCCTGGCAATCCTTGGTCTTCCTTGGCTTGTAGAAAGAGGCATCACTTCAATCCCTCTATGTGTCTGTGTCTCTGTGTATCCGTCCTCTTTTTTATAAGTAAATCAGTAATTGGATTTAGTGCTAACTCTAATCTGGTGTGACCTCATCTTAACAAATTTCCTCTCTGAGGACCTTATTTCTAAGTAAAGTAACATTCTCTGGGCATGGATTTTGGGAGGATACTATTCAACCCACTACACGCTCCTATTTCTAATTTCCAAGGCAAAGGTCTTCCCAAAGTGAATAAGCATTGTTCTCCCTTCTCCATTTCAAACTAACATAGTATTAACATAATTCATCAAATAGAATTACCATCTAACAAGCACCATGCTGTTCATCCCTGGCAAGTATGTATGAGCTGTACCCTGAACATCCTTGGTCCAGGACATCCATGTCCCAGCCTCTGAACCCCACTGACTCTGCCATTGCTGGTGCATAGCAGCATACTAGGTGACTTCAGGCACCAAATCTTACATGTATTCATCTTCTTTGTTGACCCAGGTAAAGATTTCATCTTCTCCCCCAAAAGTGTTTCCTTATTTCCTCCCCCTCCAATCTATTTTATATTCTCTCTCGTTTCCTCCCTTTTTTTTTTAACCTCTAATGTAATCACAAGGATCAACTAAGGAATTACTCTGACCACTGTGATTTTTACCTGAAGTGTGCAGTGAAAATAATTTTATATCACATTCCTATCCTATAAAGATGTCTGGGTCCCAGTAATAATAATATTTTACATTCTTGAATCTGCTTCTGTGATAAGAATTATGGCACAGGCAATGTGGGTGCTTTACATGAATGACATTTAGAATGTCTTCCTATAACTCTGTAATATAGGTAGCATTATAAAAACGGGGAAACTGAATTAAATACTTTGTTCAAGACTGCATATCTAGTAAATTGTCAGGCATAATATGAACCTAAGTGTACACACAAAAAGCTCTTAACCCATGAGATGTTCTTCTCCTGAAATTCAAATCAAGAAGTCCACGCTTCTATTAGGAACTGTTTTCCTCCTGCTTGAGTACAATATAGTATCAGGTTCTGTTTGGAGAGGGCAAAGCAGAAGTTAACACTTCTAGGTGTCACCCTTTTTCTTCCAGGACATCTGGAGAATCATGGCTATAAAAATCTCTGTGGTATCTTATTGATAGGTTTATTTTATGTCAGACATCTATATGTCAGAGGCATGCCTTCATGTTCTGTTTGATCTGCAACAACCAAGTCCCAGGTCGGAGCCAGAGTTGTAAAATTCAACAATAAAACTTATTCTTTGTCCCTGTTCTTAGCTTTAGAAATTGACTTACTAGTCTGTTTCTCTCCTTGGCTGAAAAGCAGTGATTTCTAGTCATCTAGAAAACTTCTGATATTATTTCAGATCCTCCCTTGGTTGCATCCTCAGTCACTTACGTATCCAACATCTGCAGCATTCACATGTGGTCTTTGTTTATACCTTGGCTTATGCACATTCTGCCATTAAAGACAGAGCCCCTGCCATCTTTCCTTGAACAAAGGAGCTTTATGCCTTGACCAAGATTGTGCTGCTAGGATGACTGATCCAAATCTCTTCTTATAAACAGTTTGAGCTTCACCAGACACTACTCCCTCTGTTAGTGGATCAGCCTTCCAGAGAGCCACAGTTAACTGGGAAAAACACAAACACTGACCAAACTCTGCCCTTGAAGCTGTTTTCTTTATATCGTTTCTGAATCATGGTTTCTGCCTTGCCTAAGAAGCAAGATACAATCTCTTCTTCTGTATTTTTAATTAGTAGTCAGTGATTCTTTCTTTTTCTGATTGTTAAGAAATACAAAGCAAACTAGAGTCCAGATACATGCCCAAAATAGGTTAGAATGAAAGATTTGTCCTCCTGTCTCTTTTCCTTCATTATTGGTTTCCTTTTTCCAGATTCCTTTTCCATTTCTTTCTGAGTGATTTCATTATTTCTTGGGGCTTTGTCTATTATGCCTATGTAGATATTTCCCAAATTTAATCTCCATCCTATCCCTTCTTCAGAATTCCAGACTTGCATCTGCGTAGGTTGTTACTTCTAATCCATTTTATTCAACTGTGAAACCCATCCTCCCCTTGCAGTCTCCCTCTACTTTAAAGTTAATGATTTTTTATTAATGATTTAATGATTTCCTCATCACTTTTTAGTAAGAACATTGAAATTCATAATGGCCTCCAAAATGGTACCATTTATAAATTCAGTCAAGCATCCATCAGAATCGTTTTCCTAAATCAGCAGTTAGAGGTTCTCAGTGGAATTAATCTGTCCACAACACAAATCACATGAATAACATTTTCTTTCCATCCTTGTCTTTATCACTGTTGCTCTTCCCAATAAACTGGCCTCAAGTCCCTATCTCAGGCTCTGCTTATGGAAGACATCTAATCAAAACACCATACATCTTGATTTACTGGAGATGGTCCCAATTTATGCCTATTATAACGTTGTCATTCACTTTTAAAATTTTCCTTGTTTGGGCCCTAAATGCTCCACTTATGTTTACCCTACTTTGAGTGTATATTAATAATACATATTTATATGCTATTTCCCAGACCTAGTGAATCAAAATATTTATGGGTGAGGTCTGAGAGTCTGCATGTTTAACAGGTATATCTGGTTGTTCCAATGCTCATTAAAATCTGAGAACCATTATCCTGAAGTGTGTGAGTCTGAACATTCTCCTCAATACCTATTTGTATTTACTCTCACTTGCTAAACTATATCTAAATACCTTGTATGTAAAAGCAAGCCTCTATGCAACTCTAAACTGCCTTCTTTCATTCTGTAACCACTTTCCTGATGAATAGTTTGCTCATTGACATCAGAATAATTGCCATTATCCCAATCTTATAACCCTCATGGTTTATTTAACAATATTCCTCAACAGGGAGTAATCACAACCTTCTCATATATTTCCATATGTTAAAATCCAACTCATCCATCTAATCCCAAATCAAGTGCTATCTTTTTATCAAAAATGTTTTTTTTTCAGTCAGATTTCAGCTTTTCTTTATTTTTCTTTCATGATATCTTTCATTAATCACTGTTGGTTTTTCAAAAGCATACTCCTCTTATAATTATTTTATGATCCCTCAAAGACAGTGACCACTTCTGATTTATCTGAACAGTTCGCAGATGCCTTTTACACTGCCTCATAAATAATACGTAATAAATACATATGGATCACTATCTTTGGTTTCTATTACATAATTAAAATAAAAGATGAATGATTATCCCAGGAAACATTCAGGCATGGCTTATCTAAATGCCCAAATGATATTATTGGGGTATGTACTTCTCCATACATCCCTTATTTCTGCTTTCTCCTGTGTTGGCATCTTTGTTAGGCTTCAAGAGGTGGTTCCAAAGAGGTCTAAGTTTATATCTGGGCTTTGTATAGTTCTAGCAAAAACAGAAACTCCTTCTTCTTAATAGTTTTATACAAGTCCTTGATCTGGCTGTGTTGAGGTTGATGTGACTATATGCCCATACCTGACCTAATCATGGTGTCTAGGGAAATGTGATGATCTGATTGGACAAAACTGAGCTACTTTCTTATCCTTTGAACCAATGGTGAAGTTTGTCCCTTGCCAATCATGAGAGCTGAGAATTGGAGAAGGAGATACATTAAGGAATTTAGGATGAATAAATACTTCTTAGGCTAAAACAATAGCTATCTACTAAAGCTGAATCTTGAAGGTTTAACACAGTGGGAATGGGCATTCCTGGACAAGGCACCATGTGTACAAATTCTGAGCTGTGAAAGAGCAGGTTCTACAAATTGCAAATAGCTCAGGATGGTAAGAGCAAAATGCACATTTTCTGAAATTTCAGAAAAGAGGATGAAAGATGACTAAGAGTTCTCAGATTTCATAAAAAGGCCTTTTTTATTTTTCTCTGGAGGAGTATGCATTAAAGAGTTCAAGTAGTACGCATCAGTTATCTGTTGCTGCTTAACAATCACACACACACAAAAACATACATTTATTATCTTATAGTTTCCTTGGTTCATGAGTCTAAGTATGATGCAGAGGAGTCCTCTGTGCAAAGTCTCCCAAGGTTGTAATCAAAGTGTTAACCAGGCTGCATCCCTTTTTGGAACTGCAAGTCCTCTCTCAAGCTCATTTGGTATTGGCAGAATTCTTTTCCTTCCTTTCTGTTGTAGGACAGAGGTCCCGTTCTCTTGTAGTCTGTCAATCAGGGACTACTTTCATCTCCTAGAGGCTATGTGTAGTTTTTTTCTACCATGTGATCTGCCACATGCCTCTTACAACATATTTGCTCATGCAGGAAAAACTCTCTATAAGGCTTTCACTTATTTAAGTCAGGCCCACTTAGAATAATCTGCCTTTTAATCATTTCAAAATCAACTGATTGGCAGCCTTAATTACACTTGTAATATCCCTTCACCTTTGCCATCCATGTTCTACTGGTTAGAAGCAAGTCACAGGTTCGTTCAACAATCAAGAGGAGACTATTATATAAGTATGTGACTCATTGGGGATCACCTCAATTCTCCTAGTGGAATATCATAGTAATATGATAGTGGAATATCACAGTAATGTTTTCTGAGTAGTCCGTTCCTTGATAGTTCCTATTAAACTTTCTTTTCCTCTAAAAAAAATAGAATGGCAAGGTTTTATCTACATTAATGCTCTATCTTTCACCATCATCTCCCTTCCAAAATAGTGTCATTAATTTGAAAAGCTGCTAAAATGAGTTTAAACTATGTAAATTCATTCTATCCTGGAGTAACCATAGAGTGTCATTTAGGCTAGGTCTTCAGCTGCAAATAGACACAATTTCTCAAAAAGTTATTGCTACACTCTCTGTCCTTACTTCTAAATACCTACTGTGAATCATTTTTTTCCTATTTAATAAAAGGATATTTCTTCTGATTGAAAAAAAAATGTTTTGTGAAAAATCCAGTTATTTTTCTTTAGCTATCCCAATCAGCAGGTGATTCTGCTGAATGTTTTATCATAAATTATAATAATCCCCATCTCAAGCAACTAAATGAAGTGTGTGGTAATTGTTGTGTCCCCAAAGGTTGCCTTTTAGAGACTCTAACATTCCCCCACTTTCATCCTGAGTCTGCAGCTGAGTTCATTGCAGTTAAGGGTACGGGTCAAACAAATGAAAACTGCTAATGAGGAAAACAAGGGAAGTCTTGTCCTCTTTTGGGCTGTGTTAATTGTATTTCCTAGATTATTGTAGTTCCTTAGAGCTTCCCTTCAGTAATTCTGTTTAATAAAATCTGCATTGAAGTCTGAGATTGACTCTGTCAACATTATTTTCCCCAAACTTTGGCTCTGGATTATTATAACTTCAGGAAAGTGAAAAATTATGGGTCCTCAATTTATTTTTTAAAGTTTAAAAATATATTTCAAGGTTATGCTGAGTTGTGCAAATCATGGTTTGAGGATTATAAAATTCCTTGGCTTAATTTCCAGTTCTGCCTTTGATACTCGTGATCTTGGTAAACTAACAGAACCTCTTCAATTTTAAATATAATTCTAAGAAATTTAAATATAATTCCATAAAATTCTAAGAAATTATTATTGCCTCTTCAGGAAGAATGTATGACTAATTAAAATGTGCTAGATTTTGAATCCACCATTTTGATGATATATAAGAGATACTGCATATATATCTTAATTGAATCTTAGTAATTTAGCTAAATTACAAATACTGACTGAATGATGACTGAAAACTCTGGTAACTATATATCACTGTTTCAAAGAAACTAAGTGGAATAATTATTGACTACTTAAAATTGAGAGTATTGGTATTCTGTCTAAAACATGAAGTTAACAGAAGAGGAAAACAAAATTTAATTCTTGTTCTTATACTGTACATCCCCAAATAGTCAGGTAATTAAATTGCCTCAATATTAAAATACATTTATATATACATTTATATATTTATTTAACAGTTTATACTTCTTCCTATGTGATTTTTTCTCTATTACACCATTTTTCACAAAACATTTATAGTAGCTTACTAAAATAATATGATTTTTTAAAAATGATATAAATCATGACAAAAGGAAGGAAATGTAGCAAGGGCTATCTCCAGAGTTGAACTTTCTGAATTCACATCCCTCTTTTATATCATTCTACCTTCATAACCTGGGCAAATGTTTTAATTCCTCTAAACCTGAATTTTCTGATTTGTAAAATGTGAGCCAGAGCTTCATAGAGCATTTGAAGATTAAATGAGTTATTGCATGCAACATTATTAAAACAGAGTGTGGTAACTTATTGTAAGTTTGATAAATGCTAGTTGCTATTATTATTATTATGAATGCAGAGGTAAGGGAAGTTAAAGTACAAACCTATGGTCTGGTTATAGCAATGTGTTGAGCTACTAAAGGTAACCCAAAATTTGTTTCTAAGCTTCCTACTAATCAATATCACAGGAAAGGATTTTTTTTTTTCCAATTCTGTTAGGAACCTGTATTTTCTATCAGAAGAGAAAAACTCTTTCTCCCACTTAGCTGTCAAAATTTCTTTCTCAAGTAATGCTTCTACAGGGAGCAAAGAGAGTGATGCAGAAGTTAATATGTTTGGCAAAAACTCTCCAGTAAATTCCATTTTCTAGCACTCATTCATACTGCTACTGGAAGTGGGTTGTGTGACACTGTATCACATCACAATTTAGTGAAAGCCATTCAACAAAGGGTATATAGAGATTATGATGAGACAGTGTACTCCATAAGATTAAATATATGTATACATATATTAGGCAGTGTACAGGTTCTCAAACTTTAAGGTATATCAGAGTCACTTGTAATGCTTGTTCTACAAATTTCCAAGCCAAGGCCTTAGTGATACTGATACATTATTTTTAGAAGTGCGCTTAGAAATCTACAGGTCGAAAAGAACCTGGGTGATTCTGATGCAGGTCGTCAGAGGAACAATTGCTCTTTAAAAAGTATATGTGTACGTCTGCTTTCTACATAGAACACTAGACATGTTAGATAATCTGGACCAAAATTAATTCCAATAAACTTAAGTTTTAAAACCCTATAAAATATGTCATCCTCCATAAAACCAATTCAAACCATACTATATTAAAGGCTTGAGATGTTCTTCATTAGAGAAATAAATTTATCTTAATGTTCCACAAACTTATTTGTCCACAAAGCCATTTTAGCAACTAAAATACATTAATGCCAGTTGAGACTACTGCATGTTAAAAGACAAAATAGGCTTTCAAATAACTGTCACTGCTATATGGTTTGGTTTTGAGAATTGAGAACTCTGAGTACTTAAGGGAACCAAGTTCTGGAATCCCAAAGCTGGTTGTGTTGTGCCATTAGTTTAGGGGCTGGACAGAGATGTGTCTGCTGCTGAGAGAGCTAAATACATTTGGGTTTGAGTTTTTGTCACATATTAAAATGTAAGTCAACCCTAAATAATAAAAACACTATTTTTTTTTTATGGAAACTTTCTAAAGAAAAAGTAATATGCAAAATATTTGGTGTTTAAGACAACAAAGTTTTTAATTATTAAAAAAAGATTTACTTTTGTAAATATTATTGGTACCTTCCCTAATCCTCTCTGCTGGGCTAGAACCCCATCCCCCAGATTCTGGGAGTGTTGGCTGCAAATGCTCACAGCTTCACAATTCTAGACGGATCGTCTTTCAGAAATGCCTAGGAGGTTACACCCATCTGTGTACTGGATCCAGCTGAGATCAGCTTGTAAGAGCCAGCCTTGTTCTTCCCAACTAAGTAGCCAGTGATGTGAAGTGTTGGCGGCTTGAAATCAGACATCGAGTATTTTTATCTTCGAAGTCTATAAATCAAGGGCTCTTTGGGAACCAGTTGCTAAACATTTACTTGCATACCACTAGTTACATCTATAGCCAATGACTGACTGATACAGAGGGTACAAAAGTCCCACCCTTTGCCCCAAGTTGTGTAAACTTAGTGGTATCCTTCATACTCCAGAGCTAACTGTGAAATCAGGCTGACACTAGCCTCCACAAAAAAAGACATATTTGCTTTGCTTTGCCCTCTACCCTATTGTGTTTCCCTCAATGCCCTTTGTATGCATAATTGTCTTGAGATCATTGCCCCAAACACTTGCTCAGAAATCCGTATCTCAGGATCTGCTTCTAGAGAACTGACTTGTGACAGTTTCCTACTGAAACTAGTGTTGGAACTAGTGGAACGCAGCACACTTTAAAAAAGCTTAAGCAGAAGGATCAAGGTTCTGTATCTATGACACACCATCCTCCATGAATAAAACTTGCTTCAGTCACATCTTTGTTGATTTGAATAAAAGCATATGTATCCCATTTGCCTGTGGATATCTTGAGTGTTAGAACTTTGTCTCATTCATTTTCTCTGTATCCTTTCAGATCCTCATGAGCATTGTGAACACCCAAAATGTTTTTTCAAACTGTTTTGACAGTGCCAGGGAAGGCATTAGGTGGCATGGTATATTATTTTAGAACATAGACTCTGGTTCATAAAACCTGAGTCTTAGATTCAGTTTCATCATTTATTTAACCTGGAGCCACATTTCCCTATTTGCAAAAGAGCTATTAATATACTTCCTTCAAATGTCTGTTTTGAGGATTCCTTTCCTTTGCAAAATGGAGTAAATGCATTCAGCTCAAATATTTTTCATGAGTATTCAATGAGATAAATAGTATTTAGCTTGGTAACTGGTATTAAGATCCTTAATATTTACCAGGCATTACTGCCTAGCACAATGTCTGGCACATTGTAGGGATTTTAAAAAGTTCCTTTGGATGAAATATTGTTGAATATTTAAATAACAAGGTAACTTTGATATCTTTCACAAAGACATAATTCACCTGCAACTGAATTATTTTCCTTTTTTAAATAACCCAAAGGCCACCTTGAATCCTCTGTGGAAAAAAGGCAAAGCATTGAATAACAATAAACAGATTTCTACAGGCAATATTGTTAGTGACTTAAGAAGCAGTGAAAAGAATGCAGACAGAATACAAACACAGGGACTGATTCCTAAGGAAAATGCTATTTCCAGGCTTTTTTTTTTTTTTTTTTTTTTGGTTCATTCCAGGATATACCTGTGGAAATGCTATGTGAGTAGTGAAAAATGGAAACCACTCCCCCACACATACACACATACACTCAAACACATACACACCTTTCTTGTTATGTTCACAGAAGTTTTAAATGCTTGAAGCCAGGTTGACACATCAAGTAGAGAAAGGGTATTTTTCTGAAGATTGAGAAACAGTGATTTGTCTGTCTGAGCAGACAATCCCATCCCTAGAGGTATTTAGCATGGCACCTGAAAAGCTGCCTTCTGTTGCTTTTAAAATAGTGATTTTTAATGTTATTGATGAGAGAGGAAGAAAAGGAGGGAGAGAGGGACAGAGAGAGAGATACAGAAAGAGAGAATATGAATTACTCTATGCAGTGCTTTCAAGTTTCTTGCTAATGGAGAGCACACCATCAGGGTCATCGTGATATTATCACAATTTGAGAAGACACTAAAAAGGGGAACCAGACCTCCTTCCTGCCTCCCATTTGTCCTGCATTCTTCCCATCCTGGATACAAAAAATGTCCATTGGCTTTAACTGTCTCCTGTCCTAAGGAACTCTATAAATTTAACCATCCCAGTTTACTCTGCATGGGAATACAAGCTAGTGGTTTTGCAATTAGTTTATTCTTCAACTGAAACAATGAGGATAAGAATAGCATTCTTCTTTGAAAGGGAAAATGCTAGGAGAGAGCTGAAAAAAAAGTCCCACTCATGCTCAATACGATTGATCTCACCCAACTTGCTCACTCAGCTTCATTTTATACATCCATGAGGTACAGAGTCTGTGTGGAGAATGAGGTGAGAATTGAATTCCAGGATCTGCCATGCCAACTCAGAGATGAAACCTGATTAAACCCACTACTCGTATGAACATCTACTTGAACAAAGAGCTTGCCATATATATTCATATTTAAGCATCAGTAGAATCATGTCATGTCTTACACATGTCAAAAGTCAGACAGAGATTTGTTTGGTAAACTACATTATTTTGCTTCTAAAAGTTAGATCCTGAATTCCAACTCATGTCTGTCTGTGTTGGTGCCAGTTACGGTCATTTTTAGTCAGTCTATGGTTGCTGAACTGCCTGGTAAGTCTCAAAAACTATCATTTGACATGACTTACCAAAAAATTGTTTACCACTCTTGAAGGGTAACAATACTTACCTCAACCAAACTATGTCCATTGTTTGTTGTATTCAGGCTATAGTCATTTTTTTTCCAAAGGCAGTGCCTTTACTCTAGTGGATATCATCAATTCGTAATTTTCACCAAGTAAAAATGGAAAGTAATAAAAGTGTGCACATATCAGTTATTCCACCTAACCTGCATGTGTCCTTTTTTCAAAAAACTTTTTATAAACTTTAACTTTTTCAGATGAAGAAATAAAATATAGAAAGTTTAAGTAACTTAACAAAGATTGTACACATAAGTGGAAGGCCTCCAACTTGATTCATGACCTGACCAACTCTTGCCTTGTGATGATATTTGCATTATAGAATGTTGCTGTCAGTTATGCTATAGAGTTTTGTTTTGTTTTTTTGAAAAAATAATATTCAGTAATCACATCACCCTGATGGGTTATATAGGTAGAGTTTATGTAGATTTTTGTAAGCCTAATATGATAAGGAAGTACTCTACTTTGAAGAAGAAATTACTGAGTCACTAATTTAAAATTTTATGATCTGGTACCAGAGCTATAATAACACTGAAATTTTCAAGCTAAAGAAAAATCATGAGGGCAATAATTGTGTCATTTTCAAGATAGTAGGCTATTTCAAAAGCCCCAAGCCACATGTACTTTACCTTTGATCAAATAAATGTGAAAACAGGTTCTACCCTGTTATACATCTGTGTAACTACTCTCTCTCTCAAGCCTCTCCTCTTCTCTCTGCCCCCCCCCACTGTTTTTTTGTTTTGTTTTGTTTTGTTTTGTTTTGTTTTGTTTTGTTTTGTTTTGTTTTAGGAAATTAAGCATTCAGTGCCATTTAACATTTACCAGAAAACAGGCCTCTATATTTTTGTTTCAGGTGTCCTTTTGCCTAGGATGCTACCACCCAACTTCTCTACCCATTAAGACAGATACATTTGTTTTAGGTAGATTATTTTTCAGACAAAAGCAATGTGACAGTAGCCCATCTAAATGTGCTGAACAACAAAGTGATATATTTTATTAGGAGAAGTCTAGAAGTAGTCAGGATATAGAGTTGGTCAAAATATGTTTTTTCAGTGGATATCATCAAGGACTCAGGCTCTCACCCTTTTCTAAGGGAGAATATAGTGAGGATAATAAAAGTGTCTTCAAGGTCACAAGATGATAGTCTTAGTTATAAGTGTCATATGCCACAAATGAGGACTATTCTTCCTGAATATTACATTTAAGGAGTAAGGAAAACCTTTCGTGTAAGCTCCTTAACAACTTCTCAGTCATGTCTCATTGCCCAGAATCCTGTTACATGTTAGGACCTAAATCTATCATTGATAATGGGAATGGCCTCGTCCTGATTGGCTTTAGACAAATTTTGATAAACTACCTTTCTTTAAAGTCTTCTCTAGTCAGGCCAGACAAGGTTGATGATATCCTTTTCTTGATTGTATCGGAACCCTGTGCATACCTTTACTGTTACTATTATTCTACTGCATTGCACAAAATAAAATTCCATGAGAGTCTCTCTTACCAGTAGGGAACTCCTTATGGCAAAAGAGGTGTTTTATTCATCTTCATAGCCACAGCACCCAACAATGACTAGCACATACTGGTTCTCAATGAATGTTTATTAAATATAAATGGAAAGTAAATTCTACCCATAAATGTAATCACTTCTAAATTCAATACATCAGTTATGATAACATTTTAAAAGAAAAAAATTACTTTGCTTATAGAAAAGAGCCACTGCTATCCAAACATTTTAAATGACAGTTGAGAAGAAATTGCAGCTACATGGAAAAATACTAACTACAAAATAAGAAGAGAAAAATAAGGATATAGATTTGAACCTTTGGTGGATAGGTGAATGGATAAAGCAAGTGTAGCAAAATATTAACAATATAATCCAAGTGGTAGGTGTACATGTGTTCACTATAAAATTATTTTAGCTTTTATGTTTGAAATTTTTCATTAAAAAATCTTAGAAAATAAAATATTTGAGACCATTCCTTGGTTGTAATTATATTAACTATTTTGGGAACATGTGCAAATAAAATAAGAAAATGTAGAAAAAATAAACAATTGATTAATAAGGGTGATAAGATCATGGGACTTTATTTTTCTCTTTTCCTTTTAATGTTTGTTACCATGTGGTTTGAGTGAGGCAATTTTATACTGCAAAAAAGAAGCCACGTTGGGTGCTATTATAGTGCAGATTGAAAATATGAAATATTTTTGGTTAAAAACTAATTTATACAGATAAAACTATATTTAAGAAAGTATATTTAGCAATAAATAACAATTTAATACTTAAATAATCATATAAAGAAACATCAAACAGCATTTATAAACCAAGACCCAACATTTGAATTTAATCATTTTTGTAATAAAAACTCACAAAATGATAAAATATAGAAACAAAATTGAAGTACATGCTCATCATTTCTAATGTTTTCTTTTTCCTACTTCAGTTTTTTATTATATAAAAGACTCAAAGTATATTAGTTTAATAAACATGTATTGATCATGTAGTATATTCAAGTCACTATGCCCTTTAGACTTGGAATTGTATCTAAAATCCTCCATCTTCAGGTTACCAAGGGAAGAATGAAATTATTCAATAAGACTTAGCAGTGTAAAGTCTCCTCTGTCTATTATTTTTTTTTTTTTTGTCTTTTCTAATATAAGACTGACATCCAGCCAGTATCAATTCTATTTAATTCTCTCCGGTCTATCTATTCACTGATGGCATGTATAACTTTGCACCTAAGAGCCAAGTATAGAATTTACTGACACCTGGAAAGCAGATGTGTCCAGCTAATGGAGTCTCCCTTCCGCTGACCATGACCACTCCAGTATGAAGGGCACATTTCTGCAGCTGAGACTCAACTCTAAGGTGAAAAAAAAGCTGTTTCTGGTAAAATAAATGAGATTGATAAGGGAGATGTGATCCCACCATAAAATTAGAGCTACAGTTAACAGATTAATAACAGTGATGTAGGATTTGGCCTATTGAGAGAACAGTGCAGAGGGGAGAATCACTTTGAATCATGGCTGTACCTAACTCCAAAAAAAATGCTTTCCATTTTGTCTTACAATTTAAGTGTTTTTTCCTCTTGCATATATGCATTTTTGTTTGTGTTTTGTGATTATAAATATGAATTTATAAAAACACAGATATAAATATATATGGGGGTGTAGAGAGAGAGGGGGGCTGCTGCTGGTAATGATTGTATTAGCTTCCTGTTTCTGCTGTAACAAATACCACGAACTTAATGGTTTATAACAACACAAATTATCCTACAGTTCTGGAGATTAGAAGGATGAAAAGGGTCTCAGGCTAAAATCATGGTGTTGACAGGGCTGTGTTCTTTCTGGAGACTCTAAAGGAAAATTCTTTTTCAGCTTCTAGAGGCTGCCCACCTTAGACAGCCTCTTCCCATCTCCAAGGCCAACAGTCTCACACAGTGTCTCACATTGTATCACTCTGACCCTTGCTCTTCTGCCTCCCTTTTCCACATTGAAAAATCATTGTGATTACATTTAGACTACTCTGATAATCTTTTTATTTTAAGGTCAGCTGATTACCAACCTAATTACTCCCTTGCTTTGTAGTATATTTATTCACACATTCTAGGGATTAGGGACCTGGTCATGGGTGGGATTGTATTTCTCCCCAATGACTGACGTAGATTATTTGTTTTTAATCTTACTTTTCTTTTTTTCTCTCCAGGGAATGGGATTTGCTGAACACTGATTATGTATCAGGCACTTACTGAATGGTGGAAGTCATTCCACCATTGTCACTTGTTTACAGTATTTTTCTCATAATCAGTAAATTTACATTTAATTTCCCCTTTAAGAGATAAGGAAATTCAGATCCTGAGGACTAAAATATTTACAGGGGGTATGATGATTTTTATCTAAATCTCTCTATAAAACTATCCCATATGCTTGAATTATTGCATTATAACCCATCAACCCAGAGGAAAAAAATTGATTTCTCAAATGGTTTGAACTCTGAGATTTGAAGAGAATAAAGAAAGAATGCAAAAAAATTCCAAACATCCTTAATAGCCATAGGGGAAATAAAATCCTTGGAAGACATATATATGAAAAAGGCAATCTCTGATTAATAGACAGCCAAGTTTTAAATGCCTTTTGTCTCCTTAAATGCTTCTGGCAAGAGAAGACTGCTGCAAGTGATCTAGTATGCCAATTATTAATTTACTGATTCATTCAACAACATTTAGTAAGCCTAAACTATATGTCAAACAGAGCATCAGTTGTATGCACAAAAATCTTCCAGTTTCTACCTTTGTGGAGCATGTGATTGCATTGGAAAATAAAAATTAATCAAATAGCTAAGTAAGTAGGTATTGCCTTGTGACCCTGGTAAAAGGGCTAGTAGATATGAGAGCACAGTAAGGTGGGGATTGATTGAGTTGAAGGAGCTGGTAAAAGAAGACATTACTGAAGTGAAGTTAGAAGGCTATTAGGAGTGAACCAGGCTAAGATGAGCAGGCAGAGCTTTCCAGTTAATGGAGTAGAGTGGGCAGAAGGCCCTGGAGGGTGAGGGAATCTGGGATTCTCAATCTGAAAGACCAGTGTGGATGGAGGATGTGACAAAGTCGGGGAAATGGTACAACGTGAGCTGTGAAAGGGAGGCACAAAGTGTGTGATACAGGCTAACCATTGTTCTCTTTCCAGAGAACAAAATTTAGCACTGGACAGGCAGGTTTATACTCAACACAAAGGTGTTTAAAGCAGGAGGACGATGGGCATCTCATCACAAGACAAAGCATTTGAGGAAGATCTAGGTTGCTCTTTGTGCCAGGTGAGACTCATCCCTTCATTGGGAACCATATGGCACATCAGATTCAGAGCAAGCCTCTTATCATTTCAATTTATTTCATGAAGTTAGATCTTGAAAACATGTACTCCATCGATGATGCTGATCTCATTGTTTGACATCATTATACCCCAGGGAGAGCAGACCTCCAGAGGCATCTGAAGAGGCCATGTTAATCACTTAGGTAATTTACAGCTGTTGTAACATAATGGAACCCCAGAGCCTTACAGAGTTAGCTTTCACCACATTTAAAGAGGGAAATGATGGTAATTAAAAATGGCATTTCTAATTAGTGAGAGGTTAATTAGTGAGAAGCTGGAAGGACTGAGGAGCCCAAGCCTCCCATTTCCCAATCCACGGCTTTCTTGCAACTGGCTACACAGCTCTCTACTTTTCTCTTGCCTGCAGGGTCGCTATGGAACTTGAGGCAAATTTCTTCACTATATTCAGCTGCAAAGTAACTTTTGATAAGGAGAGCAGCTGATGTAGTCTTAGACTCTTTCTCAGTGTTTGGTATTAAATATGTATATAAGAATATGAATGAGCTATATAGACAACTCTGGTTCAACACATTTGCAAGACCCAGCAAAGTAAGAGAAATAGGCCTCTCAGAATCCAAAACAGCAAGTGCACTTTATTCCTATGAGAATTTTCCAGCCTCTCTCAGAGCCCGTTTATTCTTACTTTACAGACATTCAAAACTACTATGATTATTTTGAGTGGCAACATAAAAGTAAGTTGACACCTGATTAGTAAGAGAGATAAATGTCAAGTAGGAGATATTCTGACAGTAGGGAAAAGTGAGAGTTGAAAGACAAAGTCATTAAGAATAAAAACATACAAAAATCAAAACAGAAAGTGGTATTTTAGAAGAAGAAAACGATAGAGAAGAGTTAAATTAGAATGAGAGCCTATCCCTAACTAGCAGGCAGTAAATAGCTATGCATATCTCTTTTGGGACCTAGCTTGTAATAATCTACATCTATATTTATGTTTCAAGATGACTCAGATTACTATTACATTTATTTCATCTAATTAGGATGAAATATTTTTCTGTGATGTTTCACACTTGACGCTCTTCTTAATCATCAAAAGTTTAATGTACTGAAGGATTATGAGTATGTGTAGGTGTTTGTTTGTGTTGTCCATGACTTCTTTTCCTATGATGAGTAGATTTTGATAGTATAAGTTCCTTTATACCATTAAGAAATCTTTATACTCAGCAAAGGATACAGGAAAGGTCATAAAGGTCAATTCATTTTTCTGTTATTTAGGACATAATCTTTTTTAACAATCCACAGAACTCTGTGGAAGTAACACAAAAGCCAGTGGGGGGGTTTGGTGGAGAGAGAAGAAGGTCCTCATCTACCCATGAGCGAAAACATTTCTGTTTGTATCTGTTTATTCAGTGGCCCTCTATTTAAGACATAATTAGGGAAGAGAGTTCAGGTAATTGCATTTAAAAATATTTGAGTCACTGCTTAAGAGAAGAAGAATTTGTCACAGATTAAGGACCTACTATGGTCAGCTACTTTATACCATTATCTTAGGTTAAAATGACCACAGACCTTGCCAGTAATAACAGCTTGTTTCACAGATGAAGAAACTGGGGCATAGAGATACAATATTTTGTTGCAGGTCAGACTGCTCTATCAGGTAGATCCAGAATAAGAACCCATGATTTATGTACTCTTGAACCCCAAACCACTTTTAAGGATTAGGTTTTTTAATGCTTTTACGTATCTTTAATAAAGACAAACTTACCTGTCATCAGATTGTAAGCCTTTCTAATCGACATTTTCTAATTTTTTTTTGCTGAGAGAAAATCTTGTTTTTGACAATGGTGTTCTTACAAGACTCTTCTTTTATTTGAGACTTAACATCTTTGTGTTGCTTTTGTGAAGTGTCATTAAAAGGGTATAAATATTCACTGCAGATCCCTTATGCCCTGAAAAGAAGAGTGATGGTTGTTTTTTCAACCCTGAAGGTGATCCTGTGACCATGTAAATGTATTAACCCTCATCCTCTCTGAGTACCATTGTGATATATTTTTCCCCTGGGCAAGAATATTAAGCATTAGCAATTATATTAGTGTTCTGTTTGGTGCTATAACAAATAACTACATACTTGGTGGCTTAAAACAACACAAAGGTATTATCTTACAGTTCTGTGAGTTAGAAGTCCAAAACTCAGTGACTTACCAGGCTAAAATCAAGGAGAGGAGGCAGGTCTGTGCTCTTTTCTATATTCTCTAAGGGAGAATCTGTTTCCTTGCTTTTTCCTGCTTAAAAGGCCATCTACATTCCTTGTCTCCTGGATCCCTTCCTCCATCTTCAAAGCCAACAATACTGCATTTCTCTGACCTTATTCTTTAATCATATTGTTCTCTGATTATAGCCTGTGGAAGTATCTTTGCTTTTAAAGATTCGTGAGTAGAGTGGGCCCCCTTGGACCATTTAAGATACTGTCCCATCTCAAAGTCCTTAACCTTAATTACACCTATAGGGTCCCTTTTTCCATGCAAAGTGACAGTTTCATAGGTTCTGGGGATTAGGAATGGGACATCTTGAGTGGCTGTCATTCTGCTTTCCACAGTTAGGGTGGGAGTGCCAGTTAGAGTGTTCATCTACATGTAACAGCACACTAGGATAGCAATGAATGAATCCATAAAGAGATGAGTTTACTATAAATCAAGGAGGAAAGAGGCAGGTGAATCCAAAGTAATTCAGTGGCTTAACATTGCTATCAAGGACCTGGGTTCATCTATCATGTTACTGTGTCACGGTCAGTTGTGGCTGTCATGCTTAGGCTCTTTTCATTGAGATTACAAGAATGCTGCCTCACCTACAATGCCACATCCTCAAATAAATATGTTCAAATAGGAAGAAAGGAGAAGAGGCATTACAAGTGGTCTTGTACAGGTGTTTTTGGCCAAGATGAAAGTAAAATCTTGGCAAAAGTAAAGTAAAATCAGAAATCCCCATAGAAGATATTACCTTCCTTATATTGGCCCAAACTGTATCATTCAACCACACTTATCTGCCAGAAAGAAATAATGGTAAAGGATACTAAGATTACCATGTTATACCAATCATCATTCATACCCTACCTCCTTAGAATGTTTTTCTAATTGGTGCCTAATTCACATCAGTTTCAATTGGCAGGAAATAAGGAGGGAAATGACTGTTGAGTGGGCAGCCAACAGCATCTGGCACAAGGGCATATTGTGTATTAGATCTGTGTTTTTCAAGGTTACTATGACAGCAAATGTCTAACACCTAATATCAGTTACTATACAAAACGCAGGCATTCACTGAACAATTAATCCAATTCTAATTTGCCCACTAATATGGTGCCCTATTGTTCTGGAAGAGTTAGCTGCAATAACATAAAACATTCCAACATAATGTTTTATCATATGATATACAATAATGCCATGTGCTACAATAATAATTATTATAAAACTTATTAAACTATTTAATCGTGTAGACATATATATATAAATGATACACTGATATATACTTTTCACCTTGCCCTCAATAGTCCAATAAAGATATCCATTTCTTATATAACCAGCTCTCATATCATTGAATTAAAGCTTGAAATAAAACTGATATATTCACTACATCTTAATAGACTCTTAAATTTTCATAGGTACGGTAGAAGAACTGGTTGTATCTACTGTCCTAAATTAGTGAATTCTCAGCGTTCTAGAAGGAGGCAGTCTAGAGTCATTCTGAGAAACTGGGCAATCACAATGCCAGGCTCTGAGCCTCGGATCCACGGCCCAACTCAACATCAGCAAGCTGTTGCATCTCTCTGAGCCTTAGCTATTCAGCTATAAATTGGAAATAATAATAATAATACTTAGTCTCATTTTATGCTGATTAAATGAAATAAAGCTAAATGCTCTTAGCAGAACATTTTTTTAAAAGTAGGATCTCGCTATGTATTAGTTGTATTTCCTAGAGTATAAAATAACTGCAGTTACAGGATGATCACCAATGGATGTTGGGAGGCAAGAAACAGTAAAGTAAAATGATGATGAGTAAAACCTTGAGGTAAGGTAAATTCCACACCCACTTGGCTCCTTTATTAACTCAGTAGCCTTCATTAATTTACTCAAATTTGCAAAGCCTCCATTTTCATATTTGTAGAGTGGGTATAGTGACCATACCTAGTTCATAAGATTATTTTGAGTATTAAATTGAGTCCTTTTGTGTGCAATACTTAATTAAAACAATGCCTAGTATAGAAAAATGACTCAGTAAGTACTAGATGCTATTATTTATATTAATGAAAGATAGAAATTAGAGAGAATATTTTATTGGGGAAAATTATCAGTGTGTTCTCTCCTCTTTCCAGTTCAAGTGAGAGGATGTTCTGAGAACAACATAGAGAGCTGGCATTTGGGAAGCAGTCTGAAAATATGCTAAAGGAAAGAAGATAAAACACTCAGTCATACTAGTAGTAGCAGCAGTAGTATTAGTAGGGCAAAGGCAAGGGTCCATGGAGAGTGAGCTCCACTACAAACCTTGCTTCACTGTAGTGGGTTTTGTATGGTTTTGTAAGCCAGATCTGTCCTACCTTGACATGGACTCAGCACGAGTAGACAGTATGGATAAGCAAGGTGACCGAGCTTGGGGGTTTATATGTGGGATTAAGAAGCAGCCATCTGAGGAACTGCACTTGGGGTTCTGCATATGGGCTGGGGGAATACTAAGAAACCCTCCCCAAATAATTTACCTTAAAGAGAACCAGTGTTTTTATATTTGCCAAATTAAGAAGTTCCCAATATTAATTATATCTGATTATGCAGGGATGATTTAATGCTTTTCCCATATCTCACCTCTAGCCTAGAAATATTCAGTTGCCTGAAAGTAGAAATAGAAGAAGTGAGTTGAAGAGAAAAAAAAAGGTGAGGAAACAATTTAGCAGAAACAGCAACAAAAAAGACAGAAGAAGAAAACAAAACAAAAATATTGGGCTACTCTTAGTCTCCTCCCCATGTGGAAGAGCCTAAATTTGGGGCTAGATTTGAAAAAGTAGAATAAAATGAGTTGGCAATTGAAATTGATATTATGAAATCTTAATTTTTAAAAAATCTTTGGGCAAAAAAATATTTTTAAAGCAATGAATATGCAAACAGTGAGTAGGTCAACAAAGTAGGTCAATAAACACATTTTTGGACACCCTTGGTCTGCCATGTTTCAACAACTGAATTAATATTTTAGGTTCTGGGTGATTTTCAGTGCTGAGGTACACAGACCTTTGCTTGAAAACTCTTTGTTGAACCAGTGACTTTCTGACTGTGGGAGACTCTAATTCTGGTAAATAGAATAGAAGGGCACAAGGGTTGTGCTCCCTTCTCTGTTGTATTATCTTAGATAGTCTAAATTATCCTCCAATTTGGAAACCAGTTCTAAAATTTAATAGGTAGTAGAACTATTTGCTTGATTTATCTTTTAAAAATTGCAGTGGCATTTTTACTCTTTTACAGAACCATTTTACTTTGCCCTTGGGTACCAACACAATGTGTCCTTTAGATACATAAATTTGACAAACTGGTTGAATAGAACTTTTCTTTCTCCATAAAATAATGACTTCTGTATTAACCACTTAAGGCTTTAGGCAAGTAACAGATCTTCATTTCTTTATTAATGGGAGGCTTCCCTATGGCAGAGAGATGTCAAATATCAAACATTCATTGTGAATAAACCTCCTCTTGATTGGGAAGTCGAATGCCCAGTGATGGTATCATTCCTCCCTTTCTGTCTTTGGGTCACCAGAGTGATTTCACTTTACAAGGGGAGAGACAGGTAATAACATTTACAGCAGTAATAAACTTTCCCTAATGTTATCACAACACCGATAGGGAAGTTAAAAGAATGCTGGCTTAGGAGTCAGTTAATTTTGAGTTTGAATACTGCATTTTGTATTGAAAAGCTGTGTGACTTTTGGCAAGTGACCTATCTTCTATCAGTTTGAAGTTATGCATTTATATGCGGATAATTATCCCCTAAAATGGTAGTCTTGTTTAAATCACTGGCATATGTTAGGTTTACAATGAATTTGGGAGTTCTTCTTTCTTTATGTTTAACTGTCATTGTATCAAGACAGGCATTAGCTACAAAAAAAGTGTAAAAAAAAATAAAAAGGGAATAAGCTGCAATTTTAAAAAGTTCTTTCAAAGATGAGTTTCTTTATTGCTACTTCTTGAGTTTCTCCATTGCCATGGTCCCTTCATTCCTAAAAAGTTCAAAAAAATATTTACTGATGTGGCATTTGGGAGGCATCACAGCATGGCCCAGATCCCTATTCAGACCATGATGAAATCCCAAGAGAAGATGATAGCATGTCCTCAGTACTGGGTTGTGCCAAATGTGTCCCAAGACACTTGGCATGCCAAGGCTATAGCTCTTAGCAACCCACTGTTGTTGTTGTTGTTGTTGTTCTTGTTGTTTATATAAATAGCAGCCTTCTAGAATCACCAGGTCAAAACAAGAGCTTCTGTCTCATCCTGTTCTTTCCAGTGACTTTCTCTTTCCAAAGAATAAGATAGACACTCAAAACACAACAGAATTTACTATATACTATTCTCCTAAACAAAGGCACCCTACTTGCTTTAGTTTTGCCTAAGTAGGAAAGAAAAAAAAAAAAAAAAGAAAGCAACACAAAGAAAAAGTACCCGTTTTAGTTGATATATTGACATGCTCTGTCTACTGTGATGTGAATGAGAAACTGTTGTTTTAAGCAATCCACAGAAGTGCACCTGGCTTAACCTTCACTTTGTCAGATACTCTGTAAAATGGGAAGACATTACAAGGTACACATTGGTTCAATAACCATGGTCATCTACTACCTCAAAGAATGGAGGCCAGCATCAGAGAACTATGAATTTTTTTGAAGACAGTGTTGCTCAATGATTAGGAATATGTGTTTTCTAGGCAGCTCTGTTTTTGAAGCCAACTTTACTAAATAAATTACTGGGTGATTCAGATGGAAAGAAAAAGCCATATCCTGAATCCATGGTCAAATTATACCATATCTTCAGTGGAGAACCAATGAAGAGTTTAAAGTTGGGAAAGTACATGACAGGATTTGTGCTTTAGAAAGCTCACTCTTTCTAAAGTTGAATGTTGAATAGAAGACAACAGCTCAGTTAAAAGTTTTTTTCAAGTCAGACATCAGAAAAGCTACTAAATAGAGAGGTCTCTTGTTTCTAAATAGGAAGATACAGAAACTTGAAATAATTTGAGGGAAAAGTGAACTGTCTATGACCTTAGATAATACAATGCAAATTATAAATGGGATTTAGGGTATTCTAAAATCAATCTAGAAGTACAAGCAGTGGAATATACAATTCAAAAGGAGCTTGCCACTAGCATTTGAAACTTAAAACAAGTCTATCATAGGTAAAGTAGTGTGGCAGAGGGAGAAAGAAATAGACTCTTGGAAAATAATAGAGTAAAAAACATTATAAGGATGGTATTTCAGCATTTTGAACCTTTTAACAAGGGACCAATTCAATAAATGGTTTGGGGAAATTCACCAGTTATTCAAAAGGAGTATAAAGATAAGTGTTTTGTTTCACACAACATACAAAAGAGTGTCAGTACAGATTGAACATTTTAAAATAAAAATGAAACCTAACAATATTAGAAATAATGGGTAAATATTTATATAATCATTGTACACAAAAGGCTTTCTGAACAAGGTTCCAGAACCAGAAAGCATATGGGAAAAGTTGATAATTGTTTAAAATATCTGTATAGATGTGTATATGTATGTACTTATAATGACAAACTGATATTAATAAACTTCAAATATAAAAAGCTCTTTTAAGTCAATAAAAACAAAATAAACATCCCAATTGCAAAATAAACCCAAATAATTCAAAAAAGAACAAATGCACAAAATAAAACATGTAAAGCCCATTGAATTCCTCTAGTACATATATTCAGAGATATTTAGAGGAAGGATGGAGATTATTAAATGGCCTTTTAAATGATATTGTTCATTGTTCAAATAGGTGCAGGGAAATAATTTTATAAAATCTTGGCAGGAGTATAAATGGCATTTACCCACCAATATTAATTTGGTGTCACTTATAAAAAATATTTAGAAATATATATTACACTTTAAGTATACATTTGGAGGAAAGGAGAGAGGAAGAGAGAGAGAGACACACGCACAGGGAGGGCAAGCCAATTATCCAGGTAAGTAATAAAAAAAAGTTGAACTAAAATGATGAACTATGAAATTAAGCAGAGGAGGCAATTTTGAGACCTAATGTCAATTACAGATGTAATAGGACATCGTTGTATGCTCATGGGGGCCATTGTTTTCATCTGTACCCAACCAGAAGACTTTCCACTTCTGTTCACCAACAGTAAATCCAACTCTACGGCATTGGTGAATCTCAAGTTTACTGCACATTTCATGGAAGACTAAACGAAAGGCTTTACAAAACAGCCACTTAATAAAAATCCTTCCTGTGATTTCTACTCCTATTCTTAAATTCTTCCCAAAACTGACACAAAGTGATACAACTTCGTATCACTTTTTCCATATCTTGTTTTCCAATCCTCGCTTGAACTTTGGCAATGTGGCAGAGACTCAGTTCCTATACCCAAATGGAAACATAGCAACTTGATTTTCCTTTTTATATTTCTGTGTTTCCAGGAAGATTTTAATCCCCAGTGGCTGATTAAACTCTTAATTCAAAAAAAAAAAAAAAAAAGCAGAGCCCTCCATTGATAGTGTCTGGAGGGATTCTATTCTTAAAGAACACAATATTTTTGATCCATTTTGTTATTTAGGAATTTATTTAAGAAAGTGGTCTGGAAGTGGATGAGTGTTTCTCTACAAGACCCTCCAATTTTTTTGTTTTTGGAATAGTAGGGAATTAAAAGTGTTCTATACAGAAATTGACACAGCATTGTAAACTGACTATAACTCAATAAAAAAAAAATTCAAAAAGTGTTCTAGAAGACCATAATAAGATAACATTTATATAAATTATAGGTGTAGCATATGATAAAATACTATGCTGCCATTACAAGTAATATTTTAGAAAATATTTTACACATATAAATTAAAGTAAAAGGATAGTTCCAATGATTTTTATTTTCTATTATTGTTTTGGTGTTATCTGTGACTGGACATTTTAAGATCAGTTCTCTTCAGTTGTGTATCATGATATTGAGGGTTGATAACTTATCTCCCAAATCCCAATCAGAAAAAAATGTCAATTGCATTTGAATTCTTCTGGACTTAAAGAATGATGGGTTCCTATATTCATACACGTATATTGGAACTATCTTGCTGCTGTCACTGGCAATTTTCCTTTTATAGCCAGTTGTAAAAATGCCCAGAGAGATCAATAATGCATTACAATTTTGGTAATTTAGATTTTTTTTCAGTATAAATTACACTGTTACTTTCTTTCCAATGCTACTTAACTGGTTCTTTAGTTTTTAGAAGGGGAAAACAGATATTCCATGCACACAGACTACATGCTTTGATTTTGTATGAACTTTGAGATATAGTTCAAACAGGTATTTATGCTATAATTAAATGAGTCTAAATGTCATTCTCTCTGACTTATAATGCAGTCCAGTTTTGAATGAGGCAAATTACATCATTCAAGAGGATTGTGAACACATGTCAACTGATAGATTCATACTGTTATATTTATTGATATATTGAGGCTAGAAAGACAAAGTCGGTTGCTGTAGTTGGGAGAAAATTCAAAGCCACTTGTTTCCCATCCAGTGCCCCTTGTAGTATTTCTTCTCCAAAATTTTTCAAAATTTCTTGTGTATTTGCTGAAGAAAACTGAGAAAAAAAGGATATCAGGGGTAACCACTCGCATATCCACAAGCTCTGTTTTCACAGGTCAACCTGGCACAGTTTATGGCTTCTTTGTCTCTGAACATCATAGTCTCTATATTAGCTTCTCAGTACAAGTGCTTTTCTAGGCATCCAACAGCATTTGTGGAATAGATACACAAATAAGAAAAATAAAGTTAATAACAAATAAAACAATAAATGAGATTTTACTTTAATAATCTGACTTGTCCTGCACACTTCATGTGTCTGGGTATTCAATAAAAAAAAAAAAGTTTCTTAACCCTAAATATGAAAAAGTTTTTTAAAAAGTAATTTTTAAAGCAGGTAATCTTAGTGGCCATATTTTTTAAAAAATTAATTACCCATGTCCATTTTATTTTTGTATTGAATTACTTTGAAAACACTCAGAAAAAAGATGTACAATGCCATTTACTGGAGAATTATATCAGTTTTTTCAGATTGATCTGGAAAGAACTGGCGCATCTATAATACACTATTTCACATTTGAAATCATACAGTGTCTCTTCAGTTAATGAAATTGACCTTTTATATTGCTCTATAAAGTCTTATTTTATTTTTTAGAACCAAATCATTAATTTTAATTAAGATTAACTAAGCTTATATTTTGAGGTTTTCATATTTTACATGTCTGAGTGAAATTTCATTATTATATGATCTAAGCATTCATTTTTAATATGTAAAATGTTATATTTTTAAGCAAACTTTCTTATTAGTCTAATATTCTTTTCCCAGTAGAATATCTGTGTTTATCTGATAGACAATTAGCAAGCCATCTAAATATTGCTTCTGTCTTTCTAAAATCTAGTTCTTACCTAGTCATTCATGAAGCAGAGAGTTAGTAAACTCTGCTCCTCAAAGAAGCCATACCACTTAAAAATTCCAAAGCAGCCACCTTGAAAAATATTTTTTTGTTCTATCTAAAACCTCCTCAGTCAAGTGAATATTGATAAGACTTTTACTACATCAAACTTATCACCTATTGAAAATCTTACCTCCTAGAGCAAGATTTCTTCCACCTACTAAAGCATGATAATAAGGTAAATTGTTTCCAAGGAAGGGTTAGTGTCCAAAGTAATTTGCATTAAATCAAGAACACATGCACATATATTCATCAATTTGCTAAACATATTAATTTGTAAACCAGGTACGGTGCATGCAGTAAAGCAGGTTATTTGTTATGCAAAGATGAACACAGATAACTTCCATATCTTCAGTTTTTTCACACATGTAACCTGTACCATTGTCCTAGAAGGATAATTAATAATAGGGTTTCTTAACATAGCTGCACAGAAGAACAACCCATATAGTGTTAAAATAATTCTTATTGAATTTTACTGATTCTTGGGCCCCACTCTGAGAAGATATGATTTAATTGCTCTGAATTGGGGCCTGGATGTCCTTAGATTCGTTACTCTTTAAAAATAATTTTTGAGCAGTTTTGGGATTTATAGAAAAATTGAGTGGAAAGCACAGAGAGTTCCCATATACCCCTCACTCGGACACCCAGATTCATTACCTTTTAAGGGATGATCAGGATTAAATTTGAGCTTCTTAATTTAAAACTGAACAGTTCAGTAAGTTCCTTTCTTGGGAAATGTAAACATATAGAAAAAAGTTACAATTTTTAAATACATTATCATATTCTTACACATGAAACATCTTGGTAAGTCTAAAGGAGAGATTAATGAAACTAATTCCCATAATTCCTCCTTCTACTGTATATCAGGAAGAAAATATGTCAAGATACCAGCAAGTGTTTAAAATTCAGAACATGTAAGTAAGTTTTTTTTATTTTGTTGCTCTTTACTTTTCTAGCTTTAAGAACCCTTATTTTGTTGAAAGTATTTGTGTCACTTGGTACTTGTTAAAGGAAGGCACTTAATGTTAAAATAGACGATAGCTGGGTTAACAGGAAAAAAATATAATGTGTAGTCTTCTGTTTTAAACTATTTAACCAAATCCTTCATCTTAGAATTTTTTTTCTTTAGATCAAGTAGACGTAATGACAGTGTAAATGGTAACTATTGCATATGAATTTTAGAATCAGTGTAAAAATAAAAAAAAGTAAAGAACAGAGGTAACAAACAACAATATTTGACACATTCATGCTGATTTTATGGACAAATGAGTCTTGTATTTTTACTACATGCCATCCCAGTATATATTCACAAACATTAAACTTAGGATCAGAAGTAAATCTTCCGTCTACTTTCTAGGATTATGTCTCTATTAGTTTCCTAGGGCTGCTGTAACAAATTACCACAAACTGGATGATTCAAAACCAAGGTGATTTATTCTTTCACAATTCTAGAGGCTGGGTGTCTGACATGAGGTGTCATCAGAGCTATGCTCTTTTTGAAGTCTCTAGGGGATAATCTGTCCTATGTTTTTCTCTTAACTTCTGGTGTTTGTCGGCAATCCTTGGCTTATAGAAGCATCACTCCAATCTCTCCCTCCATGGAGCATGGTGTTCTCTGTGTGAAGGTCTGTTTTTGTGTTTCTTCTTTTCTTATAAGGATACCAGTTATGTTGGATTAAGAACCCATGGTACTCAAGTAGGACCTCATCTGAATTAATTATATCTTTCTGACTCTATTTGCAAATAAGATCATATACTGAAGTTCCAGGAAGGATATGAAATCTGGAGGTACATATCCAACTCGATACAGTATCTTTAAATAAATCCTTAGAGTTTTATATGCTGTTTTGGATGGAATGTTTGTGTCCCCTTCCCTTATTCATATTTTGGAGCCCTAACCCCCAATGTAATAGTATTTTGAGACGAGACCTTCAGGAAGTAATTAGGGTTAGTTGAGGTCGTGAGGGTGGGGCTACACACACACACACACACACACACACACACACACACACGAAAGGCCATGTGATCACACAGCAAGGTATCCATCTGCAAGCCCAGAGGAGGCTTTATCAAAAACTGACCTTAGATGGGAACTCTAATCTTAGACTCCCAGCCTCCAGAACTGTGAGAAAATGAATTTCTATTATTTAAGCCACTCAGTCTATGGTATTTAGTTATGGAATCCTGAGCTGAGGCATCTATTTTTTCCATATTTTATGTAAGAGAAAACAATACTACGTCCCTTTAGGATTGTTGGAGACAGCATGAAATAAACACATGCTTGTTAAACTGAGTCTATAAAAATATTGAGGGACTGTTCTGTAACTAGCTCTAGGGTGTGTTCTAGGCATTTTAAGATAAGGAAAAAAAGGAGACCTGCACTTAAAGTTGTAGATGTTTAGTTTTCATAATCTCCCTAAACCCAGTTTTCCCATATTAAAAGAGAAACACTGTAAATTGCCCCAAAGAGGAGTGGTGAGCATGAAAGGGATGGTATATTACAAAGACCCTCCCATTGTGGGTGCTTTGTTGATGCTAATCTCCTCTTCTTCCTAAATATTAATATGAATGCAGATTTTTTGCTTCATGTGTACTTTCATTTTCCCATGCTCTACCAATGTATACATAAAATGCAACATGTTTATGATCTTAATTCTTGGATTTCAGAACACATTGTCCAGTCTGATGATATTCAATAGTGTCCCACTGACTATAGGTTAAGTTCAAAATGTTTATTTATACTGGCATTGAAAAATACAGTATAATCTAACCCCAAGGTACTTTTACACCTCATTTATGAAAACCTTTCTCTCCGGAAAATCTTAAGACTCTTATTGTCCCTCAGCATTTCCTATAACTCTGCTTAATCCATGACTTTTATTATGTCCTCCCCTCTACCTGAAATGTGTAACATACACTATAGAATTTGACACTGAGCAAGATGGCCATTATGCTTTTTTCTGGGGCTTTAGGAAACTCAGATAATTAAAAGAGTTATAATGCCATGAAGCCAGGATAAGTGAAGTGCAGTATCCTGGGGCATCTAATCAAGGCTTTGTGGAGACCATATTTGATCTCTGATCTCAAGAAGGTGGACATAGTGGGAGATAGATGGAAGAATTATGATGAGCTATGCAAAGAGTACAACTTGTATACAGACTTTTAGATGAAGAGACAGTGAGACTTTTTCATAAAACTGAAAGAAGTTTATTTCAACTGGAGCATATAATTTGGAGGAGAAAAAGTGGAATAGTCATAAGTGATGAGACTGAAAAGCAAATGAGTTACTAGATGATAAAAATCATAGTTAAAGAGTTTACTACTCTGTATTTTAGATCAAGAAGAAGTTATTTTTCTTCTGACTAACTTGCAAATAACTTAGCCAGTGTCCTTATTATTGAGGCCCTGATTATTTTACTCTTTCCCTCAATATTCTATTCTCAGTGACATTCTGACTTTTATATTACTCAATAAATGCTTGCTAGATGGTGTTATGGTGTCAATGAATAGCAGAGTTATTCCAAAAAGGAGCAATCAACTTCATTTCTTTGTAGTCACTTAGGTGATCATTAACCAAAGACGTAGGTGACAAAAACCCAAAGTCAGCACATACTCTTTCAAAAATTTGATGAGTTGTCAAATTGAATTGGCAAAATATATTTGTCTGTCCCTCACTGAAGAAGGGCAGCTAAAGTGTTGAAACCCTCAAACATTTCAAGTGGCAATTTGAGCCAGCTCTGTTCACTTTTCAATTAAAATTCCCATTTGATAAATGGAAGAAAACTGTCTGATTTGCAAGAAAGAGAAATCAATAAATCTCAGTAACATGGATCAACTCTGAGAAAATGGTGTTTGCATAAGTAGATTAACATCTAAATAGGGACCCAGTATATTTCAAATGGAAAGATAAACCCAAACAAACAAACAAGAAATAAAAGATAATACAATATAATATCACTTTTCTCAGAGAAATGAAAAAAAAAAAGCTAAACCAAATTAAAAAGAAGGATATGATTGAGGGTTTGTGTTAGAATTAATAAAAGAAAAACACCAATATCCAAAGTTGTATATGCTATCATAAACTTCTTTATATCTGCAGTACTTAGATTTTATTTGCTCTCTATGCCTGCATTCTTCCTGAGATATTTTCCCTGAGTTCAGTTATATTGGAAAGTAAGATTATATTGCTATTGAGTTCATTTTCCTAGTATATAATACCAAACTGGGTTGCAATATCTGACAGATTTATGACTATTTGCTGAGACATATTTTATAAAATGGCAGAATAGGAGGCATTTTTTAAGTCTGCTCTCTGTAGCAAATCTTCATAGGAAAAAATAGTTTTTAAGGAGAAATACATTATAGTTTTTTCCAAAGTCTTTTTTGTCTGTGGCAAAGGATGTTTCTGAATAATATGTTGTAAAATAATGTATTTCAGATGAAACACACAATTCATTGCTTATCCTATAGAGAAAGACTTCTTTCTGTCACTGCTAACTATGTGAGTTCATGGGTATATAAAAATAGAATGCACATGGCAATGAAAGTTACAGGCTGATTGATGACACCTCATTGTCAAACAATTGATAGCTAGTGAGGAATTATAGCGACCTTGTAGTAGAGAACAAATAATTCAGCAGCCCCTGAAATATTTTAAGCAGACTAGCTTCCCTCTTAGGGGTGCCTAGGTCACTTAAGAAGGGGAAATGTATCTCTGACTTCTTTGTATTCATCTCCTGACAAGTAAGGGAGTGGATAATTGCAAGGCAGTTCCTTATGTTACCTTTTAAATAGTTATTAATTCAAATTTATCAGATATATCACAGATCACCCAATAAAAACAGCCAGAATGATACAGGAATGGAACTGGACATTTTTAAATTTCATCTTCTTAATCAAAAACTGGTGGTAATGAAGTATGATAGATTATATCAGCTATGGTCTCAGCCAGACTTAAGATCAAATTGTGAGTTTACCATTCACTAGCTGAAGGAGCTCGGGCACACTTCAATTTTCTCACTGGTAAGTGGATAAAAATGCATCTTTCACAGATTTATTGCAAGGATTGGTCATAATAATGTGTGTGAATGGATAACAAAACTCATAGCACTGAAATGTACTTCAGAGGTAGAACTAACAGAACTCTAAGCAAAAAGGGCATAGGGATCAAATGGGAAAGAGCCAACCAGGTTCATTTAAAAAGGAACATGGATGGACCTGGAGATTGTCATACTAGTGAAATAAGCCAGAAAGAGAAAGAAAAATACCACATAATATCACTTATATATGGAATCTAATAAAATGATGCAAATGAACTTATTTACAACACAGAAACAGACTCACAGACATAGGAAACAAACTTATGGTTCCTAAGGGAGGAAAGCAGTGGGTAGGGTGGGGAATAAATTTGGATTTTGAGATTTGCAGATACTACTATATATAAAATAGATAAACAACCAGCTCCCACTATATAGAACAGGGGCCTATATTCAATAGTTTGTAATGAACTATAGTGAAAATATGAAACTGAATCACTATGCTGTACACAGAAATTAACACATTGTAAATGAAGTGTATGTCAATAAAAAAAATTAAAAAATTTAATATGGTTTTGCTATTTGTCAGCAACCTTAAGAATTCTTTTAAAATAAAATGAAAAGTATATTTTTAATCATCTTGACCATTTTTTTGATGAAGATTCCTGTTTGCAAATGGTAAATTTGGAGATGGAACTTATGCATATGTGAGTCTATAGCTCAGGAGACAGGCAAGTGAAGGATAGGAAGAGAAAGATGTGAGTCAGCAGCTTCCAGATGGGACTGGACACCACTGGAGTTTTTAAAACCATTCTGGGTGAGAGATGACATGCTATGAGAAGTAGAATGAGACAGGGAATCAATGAAGGGAACTAAGTGTGTCTGAAAGCTGATAATTTTGTATTTGAAAATGCCAGGTCCTTATGAGTGCTCAGTGACCCTTTGGCAATCTCCATCATAAGGAGAAGTCACTAAGATGTGGAATATTAACAACTTTTTCAGGTAGAGCAGGGTGAGAAGGATAGAGGTTGGCCAAGCCAGCCACTCATACTCAGCCAAAGCAAACCACAAGTAAAGAATCAGTATGATACCCACAAAAGTAACTGAAATCACTGCAAAAAAAAAAAAAAAAAAAAAAAAAAGTCTTTAACTTAAAAGGATGTAATCTGTGCTTATAAATCAGTTATTTCTGAAATGCACTGAGAAATTTATTTTTTGAGTATTCACTTTGGACAATGAAAGGCAAATTTTACATTCTTGAAAAATTCATCTCTAAGAAGTTGTCACCAAAGTAGAATGTATGATTGGAAAGAACTGATCAGCTTGGCAGGAAAGAAAGCTCGGCAGGAAGAGAAATCTAAGCTAGAGCTCTGCTTGGGTCTGCATGGCCCCTATGAGTCACAACAACAGAGTTTGATGAAAGCTGTTTTAGTACTAATCTTCCATTCTACTAATGACTTTGTCTATTAGACATTCATTAAGAATCTACAGTGTGACAGGAATTCTGCCAGATTCTGAAAATGCAGAGATTAGTAAGATTCTTTAAAAACTAGAGAAATATGAAAAATAAAACACACCTGAAGGACTATGTAAGAGAAACTCAGATGATTTCAGCAAGCATAACAATTTTATCTCTTTAAAGAAAGTTGTTCAAACTGTCTGAATGTATCTGAGTAAGAGGCAGCTCTGTAAGACCCATGAGATTTCTATTATTCTCTGATGCCCCTCATTCAGAAGATGGTGTGTACGATGTATGCTTTCAATAAAACTAAACAAAGATCAATGCGTACTGTGGCAGCAACACTACCACTGAGGAAATTGAAAGGTAAAGGCAGTTTGCCATAAAAATATTTGCTGAAGAAATAAATCCAATTGAATTCTGGAATGTGCTCTTCAGAGAAAATAGTTTACATGTTTTTTTTTCTTTTTTTTTTCTTTTTCTATCTAGTTTGCTATCTCTTTTATAGATAAGACAATTTTTTTCTAGGTAATTTTTTTTTCTTTCAAGAATCCTTCCAAATCCTTTGCTTCTACACGAACAAAGCATAGCCAATGACTATTTATTACTGCAGTTTATTTTACTTTCATAGAGCAGTAATTAGGAGCTCAAACCTGTGTGCTAATTATTAGTAAAATAATAGTAATATTTATTGAGCACTTAGATGTCCCTGGACCTTTGTGCTACATTTTATGTACAATATGTCTTTGGTAGACTGTAGGGTTGAACTAGAATTTAATTAATATTTCCATTTTACAGAGGAGAATATGGAAGCTAGAGTGAATAGATAAATTTCCCATTAATTTCTAGCTTGTAAATAAGATGCATGGGATTTTCTCTAGTGTCAAACTCCTTCTCATAACATTATAGCAGCTCTCACTTGGAAGTAAACTTACTTGGTTAATTTTAACTTTTTAATTAGAATATAAATTTTAGCATGCAACTTTGTTGGCTACATATATTGAAAGGCCAGTATTCACTGGAATACTTTTTTCCATGAAATATTTCCCAAATATTTTCCTTTTCTTGTGCCAAATGTTATATTCACAATCAATAGTTTACACAGAATGAGTAAGTAACCATCCTAGGGTCTTTGGGAAACTTAGCATCTCAGAACCACCATTTCCTTATCTATAAAAAGGAGATGAGAATAGACTCATCTCTCAGATTTGTAAGTGGGATTAAGTGAGTTGACCAAAGTAAAGCCCCTAGCATAATGCTGGGGATATTGTATATGCCCAATAATGTTGGGTTCATTATTTCTTCATGTGGCAGGCGATTTAAAAATATAAGCAGTTAGGTGGCAAAATTAATATCAACCAATTAATTGGTTATGTGTCCACAGATTGTTTGATGATTGTTTAATGGATGTTGTCATATCTCATGCTCACGGTGACCAATTAAGGTAGAAATATAGTCCCACTTGATGAGAAGCTGCTGAGATCCAGTGAGGCTAAGCCCAATTCCTATGACTAATGTGTGCCAGAGCCAGAGTTTGAATTTCAACTGCATAAGCATGTCAGTTAGAATGCTTTCTGCATCAAGTAGTAGAAAACCCAAATAAACAGGCTTAAGCCATAAGGAAATACATTGGTACCTGTCAGTGGAATTCTAGAGAGAGGCACAGTTTCACTGTGCACCTAGTCCAGATGCTGTGAATCCATTTATCTGCATATCTCTCATCTTGGTGATCTTCCTGGTATCAGTGCCATAATTGATCAGGAAGTGCTGACTACAACATTTCAAGTCCTCCTATCTGGATGGAAACATGTAAAGGGAGAGAATATGCCTCTCCCAGCCTTTCGAGAAATATTCACTCAAATTAGACCTATTGGCTCCTTCCCTCTCCCTGCACCATGACTGTAATCCATAAAAATGGAATTTTTGATGAGATTAAGGCTTTGGACCTTAAGAAGATACTTAGCTTCACACACACACACACACACACACACACACACACACACAGAGAGAGAGAGAGAGAGAGAGGAAAATAAGCAAACAAAAAGTTAAAATCCCACTTACAGATCTAAGAGGTGAGTCCTAGTCTTACCTCCTTTTTATAGATGAGGAAATGGTGGTTCAGAGATGTTAAATTCCCAAAGCTCTTAGGATGATTATTTACTAATTCTGTGTAAACTGTTGACTGTGAAAAATAGTATTTGGCACAAATAAAGGGAAAATTTCCCCCTTTTCAAGAAGAGTTGTTTAATTTTCATTCTAAAATGGATTCTAAATAAACAAGACTCAACCAAACTAGTTTACCAAATATTTAACCTTTGTCAGTCTTTGGGATAGGTTCTTGTGTTAGAAAAGGAATATGAGAAGACAAGTCAGTATTGAGTAAAGGAGAACACAGTTTTGAACTACCTGTCTCCATTGCTTATCCTAGTCACATAACTTTAGTGAAATGGCTTAAAGCTTTGAGCCTCTATTTCTTCATCCATTAAATGGACTGATTCAGGCAGTCAAAGCTCCACAACAAATATACAATATTATCAGGGAGCTTAGAAATGTCGCACAGAGGTAAAGAGAGAAGGATTTGGAGTTTGCTGGAATGGAATAGGATCTAGACTCTATCACATACTGGCTACGTGAGCTTGTACACATTCCTTAACTCTGTGCCATCTGCAAAAATACAACAAAATAATTGAAAACAAACAAAAACAACCTGAAGTTTGTTGTGAGGAAACTAAGACACAATAAACCAAAAGCACTTAGTCCAGTACCTGGGCTGCGTAGGCTAGAGGGTGCAACCCGTAGATATTTGTGTTGTTAATATTGCTACCAAGGTGCAATTTCTGTCATCAAAGAATTTACTGTCCAGCAGGAGAAAGAGATGGTAGTAACAAATAGAATACGTTAAAAGAATATTATGAGCATTAAAAGGTGTGATTTTGCAGGTTGGAGGAAGCAATATTTCTCCTTGAGGGGTCAAACACTTCTTGAAGGAGGTGGAAATAAGTTGTACAAGGTCCTCCTTTCACACGGAGCGACATGCAGAAAGCCTCTGGGGTGTGGAGGAACTAGACGATTAAGTTAGACAACTCAGCACAAATGAGAACACCGGCTTTCATAGCAAGTCTGCACCGTCTTATCCAAAGCAAAGATGTTCTGGTTCAGACCCAGCCTGAGAAAGAAAATGTGACAGAGAAAACAGATTTCCTCCTTATAATGTGTCAGGGAACTTGGAGTAGATTAAATCCTTGTAGGAAGGCAATAGAGAGGCTTGGCAACTATTTTGACAGAGCTGAAATAGAGCCAGGAGCCCATTACTTTAATACTCAGGGAAACCAGACTGATCAGCATCAGAGCCATTCAGGAAAGGTGGGGAGATTGATGATATGGTCCCAGGTGACATCTTAGAGCAACAGCAAGCTTTCAATCCTGGGCTGACTTCCAACTGACACCCAGATTGTCTTCACATACTACAAATTCCTCAGGCTCCTACTATATATATATATATAGTCAAGAGGAGGATACACAGTAGGTTCGCAATTCATATTTGTTTACTAACTTACTTCATAAATAATAATGCAAGACAGTTCATTTATGTTGGGATTTGAGAAACTGATTCTTACGTGTTTGAGGCAGTATATTTCCTAGGCAAATTTACATGCTGTCTCCAGATTACCTGGCTTCCATTCCACACTTTTCCCACCCATTTCAGAGCAGTAGGATAGACATGCATCTGGGAGACCTAATCTAAAAGGACAGGAATCTAGGTTCAAAGAAGTGAGGTGGAATTTGAGTAATGGTAAAGATGGACAACATCCAGGGACCTGTATAGGGAATTAGCAAGAAAGCTGGTGCTGTTCTCTGAAATGTCAAAATGTAACCATCACAAGCACAAAAAGGCTGTTAATAGCAAGCAGCAGAGGCCCTGGCTGAAAGGGGTGATTGCCCTTCCCACCTCATCAATATTCCAGGAAGGTGGAATCTCACTCAAAATAGTAAGATTCATTGGAAGAATAGGATTTTTCACAATACAAATACACCAATGCCATACCCTGTTTAAAATATCTAGTGTTTCCCACGACCTTGAGGATAAAATCTGTATTCTTTAGCAGGATGTATAAACCTCTTCAACATTTTCTTCTCCTTAGTAATAACCTACCCCCTGTATCCTGTGCTCCAGGCATGCTGAAGTATTTATAATTATGCAGCAGAATCCTATGGATTCTTACTTTCCTAATCTAAGATATGCTACTTTACCTGAAATATTGTTATTCCTTTCCACCTGCTTATTCTTAAATTTCTCAAAATCATCTTTTCTAACTTCTTTCTGACACCCGCTCTAAAATTTCTCCCTGGGCCAAGGTTGATGAGATATTTAAAAATAATTTTCTTTTGCCCATTGATTGCCTTATTCATTGATTCATTGGTCCATTCATCAACAAATACCTGTATGCCAGTGTCCTACACTCAGGTGAGAGAGTATTTAGTAAGTCAGATATTTTCCTTCAGTCTAATCTCTTTTGCTATATTCTCTAATATCAGTGTTTTATTTGTTTATTGGCATTGGGAAAACTCCATTAATGAGAATCCTTGAGAACAGGAGGCCTGTATTATTCATTTTGATACATACAGTGCTCTATGCCTGGACTACAGAAGTCAAATGCATAACAATTTATTGAGAAAACAAGTGCTCAGATTAATAAGTGAGAACAGATTACATTAGTTTCCTAGGACTGCCATAACAAAATGCCGCAGACCAGGTGGCTTAACACATTTCTGGCTTAAATAGAATGTATTATTTCACAGTTTTGGAAGCTAAAAGTCTGAAATTAGGGTCAAAATCAGGGTCATGCTCTCTCTGAAAGCCTCTAGGAAAGAATTTGTTCCATGCCTTTCTCTTAATTTCTGGCATTTGCTGGCAGTCTTTGGTATTTCATGATTTGGAGCTGCATGACTCCAAACTGCCTCCAACTCCACATGTTATTCCTCCTCCTGTGTGTGTTTATCTCTATGTCTCTATTCTTCTTCTTTTTAAACTCTTAAATATATAATTTTATTGAAGTATAGTCAGTATACAATGTTGTGTCAATTTCTGGTGTACTGCAGTGCTTCAGTCATACGTGAACATACATATATTCATTTTCATATTCTTTTTCACCATATGTTACTACAAGATATTGAATATAATTCCTTGTGCTATACAGTATGAACTTTCTGCTTATCTATTTTATATATATTAGTATCTGCAAATCTTGAACACTCAATTTATCCCTTCCCACCTCCTCCTTCCCCCACCATAACCATAAGTTTATTTTCTATGTCGGTAAATCTGTTTCTGTTTTGTAAATATGTTCATTTGTCTTTATTTTTAGATTCCACATATAAGTGATATCATATGGTATTTTTCTGGTTTGATAATTTTCTTTTGTATTAACTTGGTTTCTTTTTGGTTTTTGTGACTCTATTGTATACTTTTGATTTGTGGTTACCTGGTATCTCAAGTATGTTAACCCCTTACTATATCTGTTTGCTTTAGACTGGTAGTCATGTGGGCTCAAACACATTCTAAAAAGAATGAAGAAAAAAAAAAAGAAAAATAGGGGTGGAGGGTGGGAAGGGATAGCCTGGGATTTCAAAATTGTAGAATAGATAAACAAGATTACACTGTATAGCACAGGGAAATATACACAAAATGTTATGATAACTCACAGAGAAAAAAATGTGACAATGAGTGTGTATATGTCCATGAATGACTGAAAAATTGTGCTGAACACTGGAATTTGATACAACATTGTAAAATGATTATAAATCAATAAAAAATGTAAAAAAAAAAGAAAAATAGAATAGAGAGAACAAAAATCTGTATGTTCTTGCTCCTCTCTCCCACCTTTTATGATTTTGATGTCCTTTTTTTTTTAGCATCTTCATGTTTATTCTCTTGCAACTCATTGTAGTTATTGCATTTCCACCTATGGTTTTCTCATTTCTATAGCTTCCTGCTTTTCTATTTAGAGTAGACCTTTCATATATATTCTTCTTATAAGAGCACCAGACATAACGGATTAAAGGTCCACCCTTCTGCAGTATGACCTCATATTACCTAATTATATCTACAAATCATTATTTCCAATAAGGTAACATTCTGAGATTTTGGAAAGGGCATGTATTTAGAGCTATACTATTCAAGCCACTACACAGGTCATTGTAAAAAGATAATTCAATAGGGAAATAGCTGTGTAATCTTTATGTAGTACAAGAATAGTTTCATTATATATACACACACACACATATATATAAATATATAAATAAAACTAGGTGAGTAATCCTTTTTAATTGTATTCTAATATATAGTGAATTTGTAAAATTGGTAGTCATTACCCTGCATTTGAAGTTTTCTAAATCTGGGTGACAAAAATGGATCTTTAAAAAGTGGTTTAGAATAGAAGATGATAAATGCAGTTCACATATCAACAATTGTGTATAAAATATGTTCTCTGAGATATTTCATTGCAAATTATGCAATGAAGTTTGCATGCTTAATTTCTTTTTAATATGCATAATATATGTGTGTGTGTGTGTGTGTGTGTATATATATATATATATATATGAACAATTTATATATGTAATTATCTACCAACCACTGGGCATAGTTTTTTTCTTCTCACCACATTACTCCCTTCCTTTAGTTCTTCCTTACCCTAGTCAGAAAATGCTCTGAAGAGGAGCTAGCAACTGTGATATGTTAGTAATGAATTAGAATTTGATGCATGGAGATCATGATAAGAATCACGCTGGACAGGGCCTTCAGGGAACTGCAGCTTGTCTAGAGTCTAGTCAATATACTTCAAACATCTTATCATATTAGAAGTAAAGGGTATCATGAATTTTCCTGGCATGATTGATTTATTTCACTTCATATGCTAACTTGGTTTGATGACTGTACACAGCTTGGGATCTTTTTGTTGATAAGAATCCTATGCTTATGACCAATTTCAATGTGTACTGTTATTAATTAATGATGTCTGGCATGCGTTAGGAGTCTTTGGGTGCATGTAACAGAAACTGCTTCTGGATGAAAAGAAATTTGTAGTAAGAGTATAGAACATCTCACAGAATTAATGGGATGGCTGAAGAACCTGGTCAGGAACCAAGGTAATTAAGAAAATCCAGGTAGTAGACAGTAAGTGACAGAATTGTGACAATTCAGAGTCATATATTTAAAAAAAAAAATCTTCTGAGCTTAGCCAATTCTTCTCAATATTTAAAGTTCCAGGAGAGAAAAATTGAGTGTTATAGGTTTTGTTATATACTCAACCTTTATTTGAGAAGAATGTAAAACTTGGCAGCAGCTCACAATGGGGGTGAAGTGGATCCCCCAAAAGAAATAAGGCACTGTTATCTGTTACCAGAGTACAGGAGAATGGGTAATGTGAAGTCAAAAACCTGGGGGTGATGTGGATCCCCCAAAAGAAATAAGGCACTGTTATCTGTTACCAGAGTACAGGAGAATGGGTAATGTGAAGTCAAAAACCAGGTAGTGTCCAGTGTATGGACCTGAACAAGGGAATGGAAAAAACACTTTCCTTGTTTACCTCCTTCCTCAACCAACTTACAATTGAGAGGTTCATTCCAAGGAAGAGGAAATAAGTTGTAATTAGTGAAGGTAAACTTGAAGATGATTCACGCGTCTGTTAAGGTCACACAAACATGAACTAGAATTTCTCTCCCCAAACACTGCAATGTCCCAAGAGAACTATTACAGTCCAGGAGTAACTTGGGTAATAGGAGAATCTGATTCAATACACTTAATTCAAGCATTTACAAGATAGAGTTGGAAATCAATAAACATTTAGACTCTTCTATCAAATGCTAAGTTTTTTCAGTGATATTCTAGCTCAAAGTCATGATAAAGAATATTAAGGTGAACTCTTAAGCTATGCTCAGGCTTAAATTACATTGCTTATCATTTATAATGATAAAAGTGCTTAAAAAAAAAAAAACCCCAGTAGAGGTGATATTGCTCATTCACCTCCACGTTTAATAATAGTTGCCTTGCATCTGACCAGCTTGGTACACACACACACATGCACTCACAAACAACAAAAACCAAAACACTTACTCTTGATTTAAGTAACAAAAATACAGATGGAAGTTTTCTAAACCTGCTATCAAAGGCCAAATGTTGTATTCAACATGGCAAACATTTTCATGTTAGACTGAAACAAAAGGCATTAACTAATACTATGTGCGTATTATTTTCTCCATTTTTTACCTTTTGATTTTTGTCCAGAATGCCAATTATGCTTATTTCAAATACAAGGTCCTCAAAATGTGGAATTAAATCTGAGTTATAATGCAGAAAGATTCACTGAACATTGTCTCTATACTTGTTTATCATCCCCTCCTGGTTCTGAATTTCCTTGTTGCCTTACTTTTCTCTTCTTTCAAGTTTTGCTTTCTAATATATATGTATATATATGTATTTTGCCTGGAAATAATATGAAAACTTTGCTCTTACCAGTTGGTCTGAAATTTTAAAAAAAACACAGATACAAAATTACTTTTTTCAGTTTATAAAAACCTCTCTAATGAGACAGATGAAAATATGAATTGCTTCTAATGAGCTCAGAATTGCATATACTTCCCTTGGTTTAATTTTCTAAGTGTTCATAGATATTTTTTGTTGTGCTTATTATAAAACAAGAAGTGGCCACTAGGCTGTGATAAACCAATTTGTGAGATTAAAGTGCTGAACTTGAACGGTTTCATTAAATTCTAAGTCATGAGTTGAAATCAGAATTTTAAAGGCCTCTTTCTTATTTACACAAGACTCACGGTATTTATGCAGGCAGATAGTGGCACCAATTAATACCAGCTCTGCGTTGATGAGGTCTTAGAAGTACCCTGTCTTTTTACCATATCTCCCCTGTATCTTTATGCCCATACTCCTCCCCAAAATCCAAAGCCCAAGCATAAATTACATTAAATCTAGACACCCCATAATACTTCAAGCCTATTTCCTGGCCAGTACTCATGTACAAAAATAAGCTCTTACATGCCCTATTTAATATGTTACACCTGGGGAATTTTAGAAAACCAGTTTATCACACTGAAAGGGAATTGATCTTTCCAATGTGCTCTGTTTCTTATAAAGATGAACAGAATTACAGTAACAATTATTTGTATGCAAACAGCAGCATCTAGTTAATTAGTGATGCTACTTAGAAATTATGGGTTTCTCAAAAAAACTACAGGGTGTAATAAAATAGAATAGATGATCATTAGCTTTCAGTAATGAAGTTCAAGGAAAATAAGCACAGCCCTGCCTTACTTTAACCCACAAAAGCCAAATTAAAATATATAACCTGAATATAAGCATGTAACACTTAATAATATTAAATGTAACACATACTCAACTTATATTTAAACACATGTATATATTTAATTTTCTGTTGAACACAACATCCAAGTATCTTAGTATTCTCAGTTTCATCTATCACCATACTTATAACGGTGGTCAGTAGCATAGTTAAGGGTAAGTTATTTATATGACTTGAAATAATTGACCTGTGTTGATGTGCCATTCAAGACTCCAGTAAGCCTGTCTTATTCTTATTCTTCCCACAGATAATAATTATACATAGTATAGTATACACATACACCTTTGGTTCTAGGCCTATCTTTCTTTATGAAGTTTGCTCTCTTTCCAAACTCATTAAAAAGAATTCAAAAAACATTATACACCAGTATTTTGTAATCCAATGTCAGTATTTGGAAGATAGGTTTTATTGTTATCGTAATTCGCTAATCCTACTTTGTTGACACATACTGGGTGTGTAACCCTAGAGCAAACTACTTAATTTCTATATGGCTTAGTTTTCTCACCTCCAATATCAGATATCTACTGTCCAGAGATGAAGTGAGGATATAATTAGGTGGGGAATGTAGAATAATTAGTACAGTGCCTGACAAGTCACAGGCACTGGATATATGTTAGTTACTCTCTACGTCCTTCCTTAACCATGATGATATCTGCAAACCTCAGGGTCCTGCTTCACATTGTTGGTGAGAAAAGAAATGATCAAGCCATGTGTCCTTCAGTTATGAGTACAGAGTGTACCAAGTGTGTACTGATGGATTGCACCCTCCTAATATCTCACAATAACTTCAAATAAGAATTCTTTTCAGGAACCTGAGTGACCCAAAGACAGACTTCCAGGGGTAATATTTTTTTGTTTTGTTTTGTGTTTTAAAGGCCTGTCATGATATTTGGGTAACCAAGTATCCTTTAAATGCACACTGCAGCAAACATACATTTTTTGGAAAATGGTTCCAGAAGGGACACAAACAGTTTTGAGTGGTGAAAGCTCTCTGTTGGCAGGTAGCGGCAACACTATGCCCAGTGCAGAAGTATCCGGGTGCCCTCCCTGTGGCTTCTGCCAACGTTGTTGAGTCAGTTGCCCTTCATATAATTTCAACACTTGAGCAGTTATGCTCATACCTAGTGAACCACTAATAAGCAAGATAAAACACCAGAAAATGTATTTCCAAAGTCAGCTTTGCAACACTCCATCAAGTTATGTTGTAATAAGCTCCTGAAATCAAAACCGCTGTAGTGGGAAAATACTTTCAGAGGGAAAATCTGGACAGCACGGAGTGGCGTATATGTATATGCCACTGATGTCTAGTACTTTTAATATATATGTTATCTATGTTAAATATTAAATATATACATATTAGCTAAACAACTTAAGGGAAAATAATTTAGAGCAAAAGCAAAACAAACATTGGGCCTGAAAGATAAATGGAAACATTATAATACAAAAATATGTTTCCTTGTTTTTTTTCTATAAGTTTATAGAAGGCACACGTGCATCTCAGCTGAGAAATAATGAGCCTTAACACATTCATCTACTTGCGTATCTGGGGCATAGAGCAAGGGTTTTAGTAATGCAACAGAAAGGGCTGGGGAGAAAACCAGAAACAGGCCCTAGATCTGCACTCTTTTTCAATTTGCTTTCACACAGTCTATGGTAATCTAAGACACTCTTCCAACCCCCATTAGACAATCTTTATATTAGATTTCCTTTTTTTTCTTCTTCTTCTTCTTCTAATGATATCTTATTTAGGATATTCAATTAATGAATGTATACTGCCTCTGGCACTAAATACTATATAAGGTTGGCCTTTAAAAATTTTGTAAATGAAGACTGTTGGCAGAACAATTAGCATTTAAAAGCTAGAATGACCTTAGCTCTGTGCACCGTTGTGATTAGTCTGGACTCTAACATCCGGTATATTATGGAGCTGCCTTAGATGTCAAGATAAAAGTCTTCTAGTTTTGGCCCAAACGACATTGGGTAATAGTGTGATTCTTGGGCAGTGAAACATAAAGGACAAACTAGTGTGATTACGTTTGATTTGTGTTGACTTAGAAGCTGAGAAAGGTCCCTCAGACCTGAGAGTACAGGCAAATGAGGACAGAAGTAGCCTGTCGTGTTTGTCTCCTTTGTAACTGCTGTGCTATTTGAAAACCTAATTTCAGCACAGTTTTTCCCCCTAGTGAGATTCTCTTAAATTTTGTCAGTTACAAGGTTCATTTATTAACAAAGGCAACAAAATAGAATGTGAGGAAAGAAATATTTGCTTTTGTTATTAAATAGGCTATTGTTGGCTTTAATTTAAAGCATACATCATGAGGATCATAACTTTGCCAGGCCCTCTGCTTATCTCTGTGAATACAAAAATGAAAAACACCTTCTGCCTTGTGTGTGTCTGTGTGTGTGTGTCTGCGTGTCTGTGTGTAGACTGTAGTGAATCAGAATATGCCATAATCACATAGAACTGAACTGTTGACATGCTCACCTATGCATAATAATATATATTTCATGATTTTATGTAGTTTAAAATCTTTTATTAAATCTTATATAAAATCTTATATTAAAAAATCTCCTATGAAGTCTTTTATTTATGGCAGTGTAACTCCTCCATATGATACTCATAACAGTGAATGCATGTTGTAAATTTGCCCAAACCCATAGAATATACAGCACAAAGTGTGAATCCTAATGAAAATAACAGACTCTGGATGATAATGACATGTCAATGTAGGTTCATCAATTGTAACACATGTACCACTCTGGTGGGGGATACTGACAGTAGGGGAGGCTATACACATAGACAGCAGAGGATAAGTAATTCAAACATAGTTGTAGTTATTGGTATATATGTTACTGTTATTGTTGTAATTATTATTATTACCAGCTTGAAGTTTTCAGTTCACTGTTGATAAAATGTGATTTCTTGTTTATATTTTTTCTTTAAGACAGATAGAGATAGATATTTTAAAAAAGAAAAACAGTGAAGCATTTCATGAAAGCCAAAGTTCTCCCTCACATTTCAAATACAAATGTAGTTGAACTATATTACAACAAAAGATTTTTTTACACTTTTAATTAGAAATTTAGTTTACTTGTAAATAACTCTAACCATAAGGAGAACCCTAACAACTGCTTTATGGAAGTCCACTGATAGAAACTGCTCTAAGTCCCAAGTAGGTGGAATTTGGTCACCTAACACATGAATCTTAAACACAGAAAGACTAGTCACTGGACCTCACAGAAAAGAGGGAGGGTAGAAAAGAGGGATGGAGGAAGGAAAGAAAGAAAAGAAAGGGAGAAAGAGAAAGGAAGCAAGGAGGAAAAAAAAGAAAATTGAATTATAATACAGTCCAATAAGTATCATTAAAAAGGACAGCAGAAGAGGCAATGAGAACTAAAGAGGAGAGACATTCAACTCAGATGGTGAAGGACAGGCAGTGTTGACTATTTCATTTGGCCATCTTGTAGGAAGTCTTCTTGGTGTACTTGAAAATGAATTTAAACTAGATAATATCATTGCATAATTAAATAAAGCAACAAATATAAAAGGAGGAATAGATCCTGACTGCAGGAACTTGTTTTAAAAGGACTCTGTGACACATGTGTTTTGACTTCTTGCATGAATTTTTCCATTTTCTCCCTGATTTTTGGTTGAGTTACTGGTAGTGGTAGGTATGGTTGTTAAGGCATCAAAAGCTGAATATGTAGGATTTTCCTGCACTGTAGACTTTACATAAACCCTCAGACTAGTGGGGGTGTTTTAAGGAACCAACATAGGTAGAAAAAATAGATACATGTAAATATTCCCATCTGGTTTCTTGGATCCAAAAAAAAAATAATAATTATGTATAAATCCACTGACCTATGATGCCAAGGAAATGTTGCTAAATACAGAAGGGAAAAATTCCCAAAGTCTGATACACCATGAATTTAACTACATAATTTACTGATTGATTTTGGATTTCCAAATTAAAGTGTGCATGCACATCTCTTTAAGCAAAATTGCCTGCTTCAGTGAGAAATGATGATTTTAATTTTATGGTTATCTAAATCACTCAATAATTTGTCTCAACCACAGAGAAAGTTCTCCTAATGATTGTTCCAATGATTTTCATATCAAGGAACCATGGGACCAAGAAGTAAAATACTTATCAAGCAAAAATAGGGGTTTTTATTTACTCTCATGAAAATTTCATGAGTTTGACAAATATTACTTAGGTTTCTTTTCTCACCCAAATTCACGCAAAGCAAACTCACAATTCAGCCAGCTGTAAACTTAATGAACATTCTGCAAAATTCTAAATTAGCAATGAGCCCAACTTGGAAACAATTCAATAGGAAGTTAAACTGATGGAGTCAGCACAAATGGGTGAATTTCGTGACTAGTTTGTTTTGGTTTGTTTTGGGGACATTTGGGAGGATGAAATGAATGGTTTTAATTTGTTTTATTAAAATATGTTTTCAGCTACTACTCACAAAAGTTGGAAAAAATACCACTTTAGGTTTTTGTTTTGTTTTGTTTTGTTTTTTAGTTATCAATGTTTTTGACTCCATAGATGATTTAACTCTATGTGGAAGTTTAGGAGCATATAGCAAGAGGTGAGGGCATTGGAAGATCAGGCACATACCTTTAATATATTTTCATTTTACTAATTAAATCTATATACTGAAACAAGCACTTTTTGAAACAACAGCAAAAGGTTGTCTCTGCAGGTTTTGTGAGACAGTTATTGGTGATATTGCTAAGTATCTTTAAGATTGGAATCTGGGAGCATGGTAAAATGAAGCGCTAATTGGTAAACACGTTTAAGTCTATGGAATTCTCTAATAATAGTAAACTTTATTAATCATCTAGTATGCCACTTACAGATAAGTTCTGTTATTTCCCCTACTTTATAAATAAATAAACTAATACCCTGATGGGTTAAGTAACTTGTCCAAAGATGCAAATAACCTAAAAAAAGTAACTTGTAAAAAAGCCATGCCAGAGTAAAAGAACCATGATTAGAACAGAATCTGCTTTTGAACCTATGCATATGAGCCTTATTCTGCATTTCCCCTATTTTGTACTAACCACATCAAGGAGATTCTTTTAGTTTATAGATTTTCAATCAGAAGAGAAAGCTTTGCTCCAGATTTGAAAGAGAAGTAGAAATGAGTAAAATAGACATGGACAAAAATCTTACATGAATTTTAGAGAGTATGTAATTGTTGAAAATGAAGAGAGAACAATAGATTTCTGTACTTCAGTGACTCTCTGGACATCTTGAATATTAAATCTTTCCACTCCTGCCCTCCATACATAGAGCACTCTCTGAATTAAACTAAATTCTCAACAATTGAAATGAATGTGTTTTGAGATAATTTAAATAGAAAACTTTTAATAGAAGTTCTTAAAGAAACTAGGAGTTGAATTCTTCTTACAACTTTAGATAGAAAATCAGTGAAGCTTACAAATGTAAATGATTTCTAAACTATACTTTTGGACAGAGGGCACATTCAAGGGACAGAGAAGGGCAGCAAATGGAGATGGACATCATTACTCCACAGGTGCTTCAGCCTCAAAGTTGGACGTCTTTCTAAATGACAAGCCTGAGATCAGTGGCTCCCAAGCTAAGACATTTACTGTTGCAGCACTCTGACTGCTTGCCACAGGGTCAGGTCGAAGGTCCAGCAGAACACTCATTATCTTTTGAAATATTTAGTAAATTCTAAACAGAATATATGTCCAAAAACAGGAATTTTGTCGAACTTTAGAAATACTATATTTTCTTGGGAAAAAAGTACTTGGTAAAGAGTGTATAGAGAACACAGTAGAGAGAACATTGGAGTCAGATAATCCAGAGTTTTAGCCTTGGCCATGCTCACTTACTGTCTGTGTGATATGTACATTGGAATACATCTCTATGAAACTTGGTGTAGCAATGGCCATCAGTATCACCTTCCTTTGGCCGATAACTTCTTACTGTGATCACCTGCTGTTCTCTGCTTGAGGACTTTCTATGGTGGCATACTGAGGTTCTAAGGATTTAATGCCCTCAGAGCACATTTCACTCAATGACAGATGAGAATTGGTTCATAGCTACCAAGCTTCTTGCACATTAATTTTACATAACATACCAAAAATCTCAGCAGGACTTGACTAGGTCCTTTAGGATAAGACCCACTTGCCAGTGATAGAAATCTGTTCCTTAACATACCCTATTTTGATTTTCTTCCTTTTCCCCTCATGTTTCATCTCTCATACCTGAGCTTTCTGGAATCAACTTCTGCATAAGTTACTTATACATGAATCCCTTTATCAGACTTGCTTCAGGTCAAATGCAATCTGAGGCCCTTAGATTTTTTTACCCTTAGGTTTTTCACTACGAAGAGAGTTTCCAGTTTCACCTCCAACATGTGAAAAGTTTTAAAAATTTTACTCCCAACCTTCTAACAACAACAACAACAACAACAACAACAAAAGCTGAAAAAGGAAGTTCAGCAATTTATCTTCAGCACTTTAGAGAATAGAGGTCACAGGGCAAACTGTTACCCCAAAGTCTGGACAGTCAGGCACTCTGAGTGAATCTGTTTACTTGGAACAGAAATTTCTGCAACCATAATTAGTAAGAACTCAAAAGTTCTAATTTTGAAAAATTACTGGAGGCTGAATGTGAACTAGCAGGAAAGTGAGGAAATTCTGGAGCTACAACCTTAGGAGGATGCCCACACCTCTGTAAGTTTTACCTCCAGGGTCTCCAAAAGGTTCTTCCAGTAAAGCATCAAGAAAGAGTCTCTCATGGAACAATAGGGAAAGAATGAAATACGCCCCAATGTTCTTCATAACAAAGGTTTACTCTTCATGGAACTTTACCACAGCCTTGTTCTACCTGGGAGAAGAGCATTTCTCCAATTCCAGTCCACTCTGGCTGTCCTATCTCACTCATGAGTAGAGGAAGTTACAAAACATTAGTAAATTTTATATCCCAGGGACAGAAGCACAGTAAAAGGATATGATTTAGACACCAAATTAAATCATAAAACTATAAAACTTCTAAAAAAGACATAGGCAAAAACCTAAGTGAGTTCAAGTAAGGTGATGAATTTTTAAGTGCAACACCCAAAGCATGTTATATAAGAAGGAAAATGTAATAAGTTATACTTTATTTAAATTAAAAAGTTCTCTGTGAAAATGTGGTTAGACGATGAAAAAACAAGCACAGACGGAGAAAAGACTGGCAAAACACATACCAAATAAAGGCTTGTTAAAATCAAAATATAGGTAAAACTCTTGAAACTCAATAGTGAAAACACAAACCAACCAATTAAAATATAGGCAATGGATATGAACAGGCATTGTCACAAAAGAATATACAGACATACCTCAGAGTTATTGCTGGTTCCATTCCAGACCACTGCAATAAAGAGAATATTGCAATAAAGCAATTCCCACAGATTTTTTTTGATTTCCTAGTGCATACAAAATTTACATTTACTCTATACTGTAGTTTATTAAGTGTACAAAGCATTACATCTGTAAAATCCAATGTACATACCTTAATAAAAAAAAAAAACTTTATTGCTGAAAAAAACTAACCATCATCTGAGCCGTCAGTGAGTTGTAGTAGTAACACCACAGATCACTAATCACAGGTCACCTTAACAAGTAAAACAATAATAATAAAGTTTGAAATGCTGTGAGAATTACCAAAATGCAACACAGAGACACAGAGTGAGCAAAATGCTGTTAGAAAAATGGCACTGATAGACTTGCTTAACACAGGATTGCCACAAACCTTTATTTTATTAAAAAAAAACACAAAATCTTCAAAGTGCAATAAAGTGAAGCAAAATAAAATGAGATATGCCTGTCTATAGATGGCAAATAAACAAATGGAAATATGCTCAGCATCATTTTTGTTTAGGAATTGCAAATTAAAACAACAAGAAGATACCACCACTACTTGTTAGAAGTGCTAAAATCCAACAAACTTATATTACTCATTTTTGGTAAGAAGATGGAGTCTCATTCATTGGTGGAAATGTAAAATGGAACAGACACTTGGAAACAGTTTGGCAGCTTTTTACAAAGCTAAATATAGGCTAAATAATAAATAATTAAATGTAAGTAATATAAATTAGCATACAGTTCAGTTGCCCTCCTAGTCATGTGTGTACCTGATTTCAAAACATATGTGTTCACAAAAAACTTCCATGCAAAGTTTTACAGCAACTTTCAGCATAATCACTTATGGAAATGGAAGCAACCGATGTATCTTTAATCACTGAATTGATAAGTACATCTTGGTATATCCATACAATGGAATATTATTCAGTGATAAAAAGAAATGAGCTATAATACCATACAAAGACATGCATGAATTTAAATGCTTATTGCTAAGTGAAAGAAGCCAGTCTGAAAAGGCTATATAATATATGATTCCAATTATATGACATTTTAGGAAAGGTAAATCTATAGATGTGATAAAAAGATGGTGGTTGCAGGGCTTCAAGAGGAAGGAGCAGAGAATATAGGGATGAAGAAGTGAAGGCCAGGAAATTTCTAGGGCAATGAAATTATTCTGTATGTACTGTACAGTGAATACATGACTCTATGCATTTGACAAAACCCAAACAACACCCAGTTGGAATCATTCTCAAATAAAACAAATCAGAATTTATTCAGAAAAATGTCTGAAATATGTAAGATTACTATTTAGAAAATCTACACTTCCATGTTTCTCTTTTACTCTCATACTACTACCAAATTTCTACTAACACCAGATGTGTGGAGTTTTTCCCCAAACCAAGAAATTATCTGACACAAGCTGTTCACTTCAATTCTGATACAATCTCCCTGATCCCATAGGTTAAGGGCTCAGTCACAAAAGACTACCCCCCTACCAATCCAGCCAACCACAGCTGCCAATCAAAAGTTCAGATTGCCAATCAAAAGTCCAGGTTGTCTCCAATGAGCTACGGATCAGAAGTTCCAAGGACCCCTTCCTTGGGTCCAATTAATTTGCTGGAGTGGTTCACAGAACACCAATTTATATTTTACTGCTAGATTACCAGTTTATTACAAAAGGATGTAACTTAGGAACAGCCATATGGAAGAGAGGCATGGGGACAAGGAGCAAAGCTCCCATGCCCTCTCTGAGTTCAATACTCTTCCAGCACCTCTGAGTGTTCACCAGCTTGGAAGCTCTCTGAAACCCATCCTTTTGTGATTTTATGAAGGCTTCTTTCCATCGGCATGATTGATTAGATCACAGGCCACTGGTGATGGATTCAAACTCTAGCCCCTCTCTCCTCCCCAGAGCTCAGCAGGGTGGGGTTGAAAGTCTCAACCCTCTAATCACTTGTTTGATTCCCCTAGCAACCAGCTGTCTTAGGTTCTTTCCAAAAGTCATCTCATTAAGTTAACAAAAGACATCTTTTACCACTCTCATCACTTAGGAAATTCCAAGGGTTTCAGGAGCTCTGTGCCAGGAACAGGGACTAAAACCAAATATATATTTCTTATTAGGAATCACAGTATCAAAATGAGACTGCAGTATCTACTGTGTCAGAATATAAGGAAGTACACACATGTACTCACACACTGATGGAGGCAGGTCAAAGGACATAACCCAATTGAAGGTACTCCCAATAATCAAAGCTGGAAAATTTTGAGCAACAAAATAATTTTGTATTATAAGCTAAATTATAAAGTAAAAATATCCCTTGAATCCATACAGACAGGAAAAAATGACTGAATAAATAAATAAATGGGGGAAAGAAGACAGAAACATCTTCCCTGTAGAAGAATTCCAAAATGTAGGTACCTTTCCCCCAAGGTGGTAGAGTATATCTCCTCACTCTTTCAGTGCGGGCTGCTCACAGTGACTTCTTTCCGAAGAATGCAACACCAAACATGGGGAAAAGGGGTAACTTTACACTGGAAAAAACATGACAAACGTTAATTACCTCAGTCAGATAATCAAGGTCATAATCAACAGTAATAAGTTATGTTGATAGTATATACCTTTGATATGAAGTGATGAAGTGGGAATTTATCTCTGTAGTCTTCCTCCCAAAAACCCATTCTCCAGTCTCATCCTGAAGAAATATAAGGCAAATCCCAACTGAGGAGGATTCTACAAAATACCTGACGAGTATTCTCCAAATTGTCAAGGTCATTAAAAACAAGGCAAGTCTAGGAAACTGAAACAGCCAAAAGACGCTTAAGAAGACATGATAACATAATGTGGTATCCTAGTTGGAATCCTGGAGCAGAAAAGGGACATTATATAAAAATTAAGGGAATACAAATAAAATGTGGACATAGCTCATAATAGTGTTTTAGGATTGGTTCATTAATAGTAGCAAATTATATACTAATGTAAGGTATTCATAGTAGGGGAATCTAATTGTGGGGTATGTAGGGTCTCTCTGCACTGGCTTTACAATTTTTGGTAAATCCACACCGTTCTAAAATTTTCAAAGTTTATTTTTTAAAATGTGCTAATAATCCTGTCTTTGGCAAACACACTCACACATTGTCTGTTTAATTCTCATAGGCCTCAGATAGTGTCCTCCAATTAAGTCCCTTCCTTTGTTGCTCCCTCACTCCTGTTGTTCTTCCCTCTTTGGTGTTGGGGAAGTAACATATTTATTTTTCCATTTAGAAAAGTTATTAATTTAGTCAATATGCAAAAGTTCTGTTGATGTTAGAAAAGCTATTTCATGTAGCTGAATAAAGACGTGTGTGTGTGTGTGTGTGTGTGTATAAATAAATGTATGGATGGATGTTTGATACGTCCTGGTATAGTGTTTTAGTGATGATTCCAGTTATTTCCTTAAAATATTATCTGTCATAGAAACAAATTTCCATGTCAGTTGAATTCTAATGAGTTTGCATTAGGTCTTCAACCCTTTGTTAAGGGATATCTGAGGGACGTATTCATTATGTTTAATCCATAATCACTCTCTATTTTGTGCTCTTCTTGGACGGTGGTACTATAGTGGCACTAGCCATCTCTTTGTGATGGCTTGCTTGGAAGAGGCCCTAGTGGAGGTATTTAAGGTTACTCTAAAAGTGGTCTTCAATTCTTCATGAATTTGCGTGCGCTCTCTCTCTTTCTCTCATCTGTTTAAAACATGTCCTTACCTCAAAAAAATCCATCATGGAAATGATCTCTGTATCTCTTTGCCTTAAATTCTTATATAAAAGATTTTCACAGTAAATACTAAAAGGATAGATGAATGCATGTTCCTGAATTATTAAATGGTATAAGACCAACAAACTAGTTTGGCCAGAAATTTGCAAGTTTGTCTTGATCCTGGGAAGCCCCTTAGTCCTGGAAAAACTAGGACAGTTGTTCACTCTGATGCAAGGTATAGATAGTGCATGGCTTTAGAAGATAAAAGGGAAGAAATAATGGGACCAGGAAAGGAAAGCAAAAGTGAGCTGTTCAACTGCTGAGAATTCTACCTTATACAGCCTGGTAGAAAATTGAAGCCAATATTCATGTGTCTTATTTCATATACAGAATACCTAATGCAGAGAAAAATTTCAGACTTCCTAGGAAAACAGTAGATATACCACAAATGGATAGTGTTATTTTTGCTATCTCTAACATCAATAATTGAATGAATAAACTTAAAATATTAAAATTCAAGATATATACAAATAAGATGGAATTACACGATTGTTTTTATTGATGAGAATTAAAGTCAATTGAAGCAGAACATTATGTTCAAATGTAAGCTATATTTGTAAATATACTTCTAGCAAATTTTAGAGAAACATTCTGGTCACATAGCTAGATATTTTTTTAGTCATTTGAAGCTATATGTAGTATCATTCAACAGTACCAGAAAAGAATCATCCACAACAAAATTCTGAAAATTATACCATCCTAAGAAAAAAATCCTTTTGAGAAAGGATCACAGAAAATTTAACTTTTTGGTTTTTTGATTAAATAACATTATGCATATGCACTTGTTTGTGAAGCACACATACTTTTACTGAATTGCTTCTTGAATTTAAGAAACTGATGAAAATTAAGCTCATAAAAATTTAATGCCGTGCAACCTAAGAATAGAGTATATAGTTAGGGTGTCGCTTCTTAGAGAAACCACACTAAGCCTTCAAAACTAAATTACACTTAGTTTTATGAACTAATTTTAAATAGGCAGTTTCTTTTAGGCAAACATACAGCTCTTCTGCTCTGAGTTGCAGTGAAAATAATTCTGCTATTAAAATATTGGGACAGGCTTAAGGTCATCAGGAAGGATGAGAGGAAAGTTCTTGAGAGAACTGAGTTAGCTACGCAGTTTCCTCTATGGCAATGCCATTTTGTAACCTCATTTTGGATGTTCTATGTGGAATCATGCAGAATGGGTGGAAAACTGACAGGATTTGGGGAATAGAATCTTTTGTGATGAAGCAGACCTGGACAGTTTAGTTTTACAAAAGTGTATTTTTTTTCCCTTCACAAAGTGCAAAATGCATGAAAAGTAAAATTCGTTCTGTGCTTACTGTTTGGCCATAAAATGTGAATAGATGACTTGATGAAGCAGAAGCAGCCCAATTGGAGGGGCACAATTGTGACGAACTATGAAAAGGACTATTTAAGTAACTGTTAAGTAATATTGTATGTCTCCCTTCCATTCCATTAGATATTGCGATAATAATAACAACAACAACAATAATAATAACCACCACCACCACCACCACTTTAAGGTTCTGAGGGAAGAGATATTGTGCTAAAAGAAGTGAGAAAAATATATACCTCTTTGTCCCTTATAAAAAAGATTGTAATAATTAGAACTGCTCAAATATGTCCCTTTTTTGTAAAGTGATGCAGTTCTCGCTTTCTCAGTTTATACTCTGGCCAGACCCTATGCTAAACATATTATACCTATGAATTTCTGAAATATTTACAATAGAACCTTGCTAAAAGTTACTACCATTCTCATTCCCCAGATTGGAAAAAAAAAATTGGAAAAGTTTTTGTTTCCTAAAAGTTGCACATGTGGTAAATGGTAGAAAAGATATTTAAAGTAAGGTTTACTTTTTCCAGTGCAAATGCTTAACAATTACATTCAGCTCCTTTACTGGGTCAATGGAGACAAGGAAAATCAGAGATTAAGATACAACTATTCTTCCTTTGGAGAAAAAATGGGATTTGTTGACCTCCCAAATTCCCTTAATACTGAGTCTATTAGATTATATAAGGCTACAGCATTGGACAGATATGTTTTAATATGACATACAACTTAGTATAGTGCTGTCTTAACTTGTTTACTTGGCCAAGGGGTGTTCTCTAAACACTCTGAACTTCCTGAGAGTATGGAGTATGACAACATTTATATCCACAGGGTCTAGCACAATAGCAAGTACACAGTAGGTGCCCAAGACATACATTTTGGAAAAAATCTCAACACAAAAATATGTAAAATAGGACTGGCTTGAGGAGGCAATCCAGAACATTGTGTTGCTTTTTCTACTCCCTGCTTATATTTCGCTTTCTGATCTTGTCTACTTAAGCAACTTTCACTGACATTTCAAAATCTTTCCATATTATTCTTTCTTTGGTGAAGATTTCCCTGAGTAGTTTCAGCTTTCTGTACTCATTATACAACTTGCACACAACTATCCTATGTACCACACTGTATTTTAGATGTGATAAATATTAACCACTAGTTGAGAGCCTTGACTCGGAAATCAGACATACCTACATTTTAATCCAGGCCCCATTGCTTACTGGTCCTTGGGTAGATTACTTTTAACATTCTGAGCCTTGGTCTCTTTATCCAAAATTCTTTCCTTATATGATTATTTGGAGGATTAAGCCGCCTGTAAAATTATGATAGACAATTATTTGGAAGGATCAGGGCAGTGATGGTGGTAAATTTAGTATCTTAACTCCAACCAAAGTCTGAAGTAAGAGCCTCTAATTCAGGCTTTTGATAGAACATTTTATGATGATAGACATGGTCTATACCTGCTGTGTTCAGTATGGTCAGCACTAGGCACTGTGCCTAGTGTGCACTTCAAATGTGGCTAAATAAGACTAAGAAGTAAATCTTTAATCTAATTAGTGTATTTTTAAATAACTACACATGGTTACTGGCTACAGCTCTGAGGATAAGGGAGTATATGCATTACATTTTATTCCCAGTGCTCAGTGCCATGCTGTCGAAAGCCAGTTCTCTAGAACCCTCTGTGGACTGTGGAAAGAAACAATATGTGTGATGATGAAGAAAACATGACACCATTGATAATGGGATTTTCACCTTTTTTTTGTAAGGAGTCTCCTCAATGACCATCAGTCTTCAGTAAGTTTTATACTGTGCTCACCATGAACACCTTCCCCCTCTGTGTGTGTACTGTGAGTATCCTCGTTTAGAAGCCCTTCACAGGCACAGAGACTCACAAGCAAATTCCATAAGCTCTACTGGGCACCCTATTATAGTCTTGAAAAACAGAAGACCCAACATGGCTAGCTGCCCAAGAGGAAGCCATGTGGTAGAGTGGCAGGATGTTTGCAATTAGCTGGACTTGTGCTGGAGTCCAACTGAGGCACTTTTTAGCTGAGCAGTCATGGACAAAGTGTTTAATGTGTCTGAAGCTCAGTTTCTTCAAATATAAAGTAGACACAATACCTTACCTTCTGTAAGGAGTCTTGGTGAACATTAAATCAGCTACGTATTCCGGCTTGTAAAAGAGAGCACAGAAGATAACTCATGTGTGATCTCTTTCTTCTGCACTTCATTATTTCCATCACACAGCCCTCATTTGATAGATGCTTAAAATATTTCATGTTTTATTATCCTTTTCTCTAATTGACACCTCCATTCTAATTCTCCCCATACTCGTGTACTCCCCCTCTCTCCTAAGAACTTTTGATGCATTCCTTCCCACATCACCTGATAAGAAATTTAATGCCTCTCTTTCCTGCATCCCTTAACTTTAGACTATCACGTTTATTATCTTCCTACCCCCCCAACATGATTCTCACAGGTAAAATATTCTTCTATTTAAATAAATCTGTTTTATTTTTTTCCTACTGTCAGTACCTTTTCCCTGGTCTGCCTTTGTTTCTTTTCTGATGTGTGTTATTATTGCCTTCTGCTGAAAAGAGATGGCAAGAAAGAAAGGGGGTTAATATAATTAGCGTTTATCTTGGGTTAGAATGGTATATGTAATCCATACAGCATCAATTAAACTTCTCAAAAACCTAATCATTTCAGAGGTGGTAAAGTCATTTCCCCAAGGTACCGCAGCCAGTGAGAAGTGGAGCTGGGATTTGAACTCTGTGCTCTTTCCATTTGCAACACTGCTTTTTGCCGTAAATCTCCCTGTATTGGAACTGCTGGTCAAGCTCCTATTCAGAGTGATGTAGCTGCGGCAGTCAAGGGAAGGGGAAGGAAACAAAGCCAAGCAGCTCAGCATGAAGAATGATAATAACCTGACTCAGATTTAAATAATGATAACCCCTAAGGGACAGGTTCCTAGCCTGGAGAGTGATTATGCAAATGAACTCTCTGTGTATTTCTGAAAGTAGCATTTTGAATGGAAACCAAACACATTCACTGACTTCAGTGTTGATGACTGTTTTAAGCTGGCTTCCAAAAAAGCATTCCACTGTGCCTGCCTTTTCTGCCTTTTTTCAAAAACTCACAGCCAAGGGGAAAGGGCAAGTGAGCTAGCATTTAATGAATCCTCTAACATGCCAAACACTGCCTTAGGCACTTTTACATGTGATATTCTATTTAATCCTACAAACACCCTGAGCAGTAAGTTTTGCTAGCCCCCGCTTTTTTAACACTAAGAAACCAGAAAAGAGAAAAGCATAAGGGCAATATGGAGCACCTAATTATGTACCAAATACCAAAAATTATATGTTCACAATATTTAACATTGTTTAATATTGAAATACTGCCATCTTAACACCACAACCAAGTAAGACAGTAAAAGCAAAGGAAAAGTACACAATAACCTCACTTAGAAATAGAAACAAAATTTTCTTAAAAGAATCAAAACCAAATCTACTGATATACTAAAAATTCTAATACATTATGATTAATTAGTGTTTATTCAAAAAAATAAAACATGACTTAATTCAAAGACAATGTACTACTGCAGTTTACCACAATGACGTCTTAGTGGGATAATAAATTACTGTCTTAATAGATGAATAAAGAATATTTAATAAATTTCAACATGCATTCATGAGTTTAGGAATAGAAAAGTATGTCTTTAACCTGATAAATTTATTCAAGAGAGCCTTCTTATTGGATTAGAAATATTTCCTTCATAATTTGTAACTGATCAAGGATGCCGCTTCACTGTTTCTATTCAATGCTTTGCTGAAGGTCCTAAGCAACACGGTAAGACAAAGGAAAGTAGTATACAGATTAGGAAGGAAGAAACAAAACTTCATCACATATTATACCGTGCGTGCGCGCGTGCACACACACATACAACTTTCTATAGCCCATTTGGATCCCTCTACCCTGAAAATTGTCTTTTTAAAAATCTGATAATTTGATTAGGCTGCTACTCGTACCTCCACATAGAATCCCAGGAAATTCTAAATTATTGGAGCTCATGAGAGTGTTCAGAAAGATTACTGTATACATCAATAACAAATAGTTATTTAATCTCTTATTTAGTAAGAGAAATAAAATTTGAAAAGATGTAATTTTAAAATGTCAACAAAACCCGTAAGAATTTAGAAATAAATCTATAGGAGATGGCTAGATCTTTATGCAGAAAATTAAAAACTTTTAATAAAAGGCATTAAAGAACACAAAAACAAATTTAAAATATACTATGTTTATGGATTGACTTTGTATCATAAAAATGGAAATACTCAGCAAAATAATCTATACATTTAATTGTAATGCCAATCAGTATTTCAAAACAGATCTTTATGTGGACCTAACAGATGGTCCCAGATGATCAAAAATAAGAGAAGATACTTTAAAAGTGAATATTATCTTAATAAGTATCAAAATTTCTGTAAGCTGTCATGTAAAATGTAATGATTTTGGTACAATAGATGAAAGAAAAGAATAGGGCCTAGACACAAATCTGAGTAAACTAGAGTCTCAATAAATGTCAGAGGAAAAGAATGAACTCCCCGCTGTATGCAAATCGAGACTTAGATGTAAAATCTGAGAAAGAAAACTGAATAATAAAGGCTTAAGGGAAGAGGAAGAAGAAGGAGAAGGTGAAGGAAGAGGAGGAGGAGGAGAAGAATGAATAAGAGTAGAATTTTGGATGCTAAGATACTTGTAGATTAATTAACAACATAGTTCTAACTGTAGAGGCCCTAGAACTTCAACAGTAATAATCAGAACATGATAGTTACTTAAGAATATATTACGTGTTAAGTCCTTTGCTTAAGGGTATATATATTATCTCAAAGAATATTCACAAAAACATTTTGAGATAGGTGAAATTATTATTATTATTTTATAGATGAGATATTCATCTGAAAATTATTTACCCAGCTTAAATAAAATGATTAGTGATACCCATTGGATTAAAAACTCAGGTTATATGACTCTAGACAATTCTTAACCACTTCTTTAAATTCTTATGGGTTGCTTGGAGGTTCTTTGAGAGGGCTTCAGGTAATTCAGATATTTCACCATTCTACCAGAAATTAAATATTGACTTAGATTTGGCTACAGAGATTAATAAGCACATCAAATAAATTTGCTTTGGGCTAGAATAATATCAACTCCAGGTAAAACACTGATAAATCAAGCTAATTATGACCTCATTGTCAAGCATATCTTCCTTTTGTTAGTAAAAACTAGAAGGCACTTTTGTTTAGGTGATGAAGTAACTGATCTCCAGCTTGTCACTCTCAAGGACTCTCATTAATCCCCTCATCCTAGTCTTCATATTTGTGATTCTTTTTTCTTTGAAAGGCAGTGTTACTTTTCTAGTTCAGTTAATGCACATATTTCAGTAATAAAGAATAAGCAACACATCTGTCCCCTTTAAAGAAGAAATTAACAGTGAATCCCAATCTCACACAGAATAAAAAAACAAAAAAACAAAATAGGTGTTTTTGACGTCAAGTTGCTTCTGGGTGTTTTTGTACCTTTGGGCAGCTCTCTTTCCAGCCTAATTATGCATCACATTTTAACATCCTCATGTCTGTCCTTTTAAAAAAAAATTTTTTTTAAATTTACTAATGTACTGTTCATTGTTTCTACTAAGCGTTTAGAGGTTTAGCTTTTTAAACTTACATAGTTGTCAAAGGAATAAAGCCAACCACTAAATAAGAATCGACAGAATGCCATAATCCAATCATAAAGGACAGTCAAATGTGCTTATACATATTCAAGAAATCAGTCATCTAAGTTATATAATAAGTATTTCATTTGTGTCCCTTTTGTTTTTAGATGCCACATTTAAGCGGTATCATACAGCAGTTTTCTTTCTTTCTGGCTTACTTCACTTAGAATGACGATCTCCAGGTCCATCCATGTTGCTGCAGATGGCTCAAGTCTGTCTTAATGCCACTCTTTTGTTTTGTATTATTTTTAAATTATCTAATTTCCACTGAATTTCTAGTTTCTCATTGTATTGGTTCAGATCCTTTCAGATTGATCTGTGTCGCACCATCTGCAAATTTGATTACTACGCTGTTTACTTAGATGTATCTGATCATTAATAAAGGAAGAAAATAAAACATAAAGATTTACACTGGTCCTGCAGTGCCCCCTCACCAGCATCCCTAAGGTCCAGACACAGTCATTTATCACCAGCCCATGTTTATGTTCCAGAAGCTGACCTTGCTATGTGGACAGGGCTGACAGCCAAGTGTTCCTCTATTTGTCTTACGAGTTAAGCCATGGTCACTTCAGTTAATCCAATGCTAACAAACTCTCACAATTTTATGGTGTTTAAATTCATCATTCATATTACTTCACATGCACATTCTGAATGTTCCAGAACTTACCATAGGCACCAAACTGTAAGCTCCCTGAGACTAGAAGCTGTGGATATTTGTGAAGATCCAGTAAGTTCCAGTGACCAGCACAAGGCTTGACCCATAACTTCATTTAACAACTAGTGTGTTAAATTAATGCTGCCAAAAAGCATCTGCTTCCTTTAAGGAGTATGTCTAGTAGTAAGATGACATGACAATAGGTATTCATTTAATGAGTAACTCTATTCATCAGAGTTAACACATTCCTTAGTTTCCCATCTATAAAATGAGTGAATTGCTCATGATCAGTTGAGATTACACACACATGCATACTCAAACACACCGTATCTTTGAAGAATGAGCTGAAAAATCACCTCTACCCCAATAGCTTTGGCAGCTTTCTGAGCTGGGGATCTATTGTATCTTGAATACACTTCTGTTTTAATATATAAGATACACACTCACACACACATAGAGTATGTTTCTTCTGCTGGCTTGTGAATATGAGTTGAGTCCACATCTTTTTCCTTGGTATAATCTCGCTGCCTAGTACATACCGCCCAATAAATCAATCAAGTGATTTAGATCTAGGCCTGCAGCGAATCTTTCTCTAAGTCCAAGTTCTCTCCACTAGGCCAAAGTTATCATCTCATTTTCATTTTATTAGCCTACGGCAAATGTTAGTCATGTCTTTTCCTGTCTCTTGGATTATCTCCTACTTCATCAGTATCTGGCTTAGGAATTAAACTGTGAAATGTGTATTTTTAGATACCTTATGAAGTTATTCTGTGATTAATCAACATGTGTTTGCCATACCTTGATGCCTCATGATTTAAGGAACTTCTGTGGTGAGAGCATGCATGTTAATAACATCTATGTCATGGGTTTTGGCCTAGACATACTCAGTGCTCCAAATATTTGTCCCCCAGCCTTAAAGTTTGTCTCTTGGTCATAAATCAAAAAGGGAAATGTAAGTAATAAATAGTCTGATTTCCAAATTTGTTTTAAAGCTCTTGGCAAGAAACAGTACTTAACATGTGCTATATTAGAACACAGAAGACTTTCATAAAATTATTTAGAATTGAATGACAGTCACATCAGTCAGAGATAATTTTTTTCTACCAAAGGTGTGTGCTATTACAGACTGATTACATCACTCAACACAGGCTATTTTTCACCAGTCATCTGTTACCTGGATTTCAATCCTTTAAAAATATCTAGGACTTTTAAATACTTTCCAAATGATTCTAGTGCTCAGTCATATGACTTTATCATCAACTGAAATGTCCTTCAATGATAAATGAGAAGACTGGGAACAAGAGTGTAAAAGCAGTTCATTCATGGACACATTCTGAGTTGAAAGAGGGGTTGACAATAAGTCTGCAGAACTTTAAGAAAATGCCAAAGACAAAACCCAATAAGACCAATTGAATCAGACTTTCCTAGGGAAAGGGAGGCATGGACAATGCTATTTTTCAAAAGTTTCCTACGTGATTCTAATTATCAGTGAAGACTGGCCCCCCTGAATCAGACCTTAATCTACTGCTTCTTGTTCTAGTACTCTCTGCACAGGTAATATATCTCTTTATCCCCAGACACTTTTCTTAGCATTTTTGGTCATTAAGCTCTACAGATAGATAGATAAAAGGTCTATCTTTTACAAACCGGAAGCACGTGCACCCTTCCCCTGATACTTTGTGAGATGATATTGGTAAGGTACAAATTGAATATAAAATAATATTGATAAGCAACTAGAAAGCCACATCCCTTTTAATTATATTTCAATTATTCTGATGAGGTCAAAGATACAGTCTGTTTGAAGCTAACATGGTGTTAAGTATCTTACTTGCCAATTTTTCTTTTGTATGAGGAGGAAAACAAAGACAGGAGGAGAAGGAGGAGGAGGGGACCAAGCAGAAGAAAGAGGAGAAGGGGTGGAGAAGGGCAAACATCAGGTTCAGAGACTGGCAGACACAAGAATTAAGCTAGAATCATGTGTGTGTTTGTGTGTCATATATTGTATTTATTTCCATAGCGACTTTCTGCTTATAGGAAGTAACATGGTAATAGTATAAATTTTTCTTTTAAAAATAGCTATTAACAGTGTACTTTGTGAAATGTATTTTAATGGTGTCAATATTAATTGTCTTTTATAAGTGACAGACTATAGGCATTCAAAGGCTCATACCAAGAGTAGTAATGATTATTATAACAGACATACTTGTCTATGCAGTCAAAGGCTTTAACACTTCATCCAAGCACTGTCCTGTTTGTTATACCAAGGAGCATGTGAATGGCTTCTGTTCCAGTGATTTTTTGACAATCCCACCATATGCTACTATTTTGGAAAATTCGAGAGAGGGATGAAAATATCGAAGTAGGCATATGTTTTTATGAAAGTTTCAGAAAAGGATGTTTATTTTGACTTATGTCTAAATTAGATTCCTAACAGCTGAATGAAATGTAAATTAGTTGTTTTGTTGAGGAAGATAGACATTCCATAAAACATGGTATCAGTCATCTGGGAGGCACCCATTTTTATTTCTATCCTTAGTATTATGACCTGCATCATCACTCTAACAGCTGAAAGGAATGAACACCAAGGAGTATTTAAACAGTCCAGAAGTACGTGGAATCAGGCATCCTTTTTTCTACTTCAGGGCTTTTGTACCTGCCACTTTCTCTGACTAGAATTCTTTCTCCTGTTCTCAATTCCTTTCCTTTTAACTTGTATTTCTGAAAAGCTCCTCAGGTGATTTTGATTATTAGGCAGATGGGAAAAACTGACCTAGTCCAAACCTCTCATCTATAAAAAAGCGCCCCCTCTTCATTCACACTTCAGTTAAAGCCTTCCTTTTGCTGGTATGTCAGATCTCTCAGTATTGTTCTTTAGAGCAATTTTGTTTTTGTTTGTTTGTTTGTTTGTTTTTGGTTTTGTAGGGGAGCAAAACTTCCCACCCTCAAGTGTCTCTGTGGCATGTAGGTTATTTACAGCTGAAAATACTCAAGGCCCAACAGGCCCAGAAAAAAACTTTGACCTTCTCCTTAAATGCCTGAAGAAGGTAGAGGACCTGTTCCAGGAAGGGAGCTGTCACCATGGTTAACTATAGTATGAACTAAGTGTGTAGACAGGGAGGAACCTAGCAGAGTCTTTGATAAAATTCCTCTGTGTCTGCAGGGCCCAGCAAACATTTGTTTCCCAAACATTTGCTTTTCCATCTCTATGTGAATTGCCTTCCTTCCCTTTGAAGGTTCAAACCACTTCCCCCAACATTCTCTTTTGTCTTTAGATGATATTTAATGTGAGGGCTTCAGCCATTTTGGTGAGTTACTCAGTTTTTCTGGGTCTCTCACATGTAAACATGTTATTAAACTTTTGTTTGATTTTCTCCTGATAATCTGTCTCATGTCACTTTAGTTCTTAGATCAGCCGGAAGAACCTAGAAGGGTAAAGAAAAATTTCTTCCTCCCCAACACTTTCATAGGACTGATTAAAAACGATAATAAATCACAAGGCAACAGATGCCTGAATAGCTATTTCAGTACTTAAGATCCCTTCTCTCACTGAATTTAGAATTCCTTGAGAACCAGAACCGTGTCTGCCCGAGTATCTTTTTAGCCCCTTCCTAGACAGTGTGTGATGCATCATAGACAAACAATAATTGTCTCCCAAATGAATTCCACAGGGACTGTGAAAATAAAAGTCCATTATATTGGAAAGTGCTTTAGACTTTCTAAATTGTTACAAGAATTCAGGGTAAGGTGATGTTTAAAGGGGCAGTTGCTGTGTACCTTCAAGAGAGTATAGCCATGTGTGAGTGAAGGTCAAGTAGTGACAGATATTGATGTTAAAAAATCTTAAAGAAATCCAGATTTGTATGTAAAATCTTAGTTTTTAAATGTTGACAAAAACACAACCATTCCTATTTTTGTTGGTTTGTTTGTTTTATTTGTTTTGTTTTTAACCCTGTGAGGCCAATGAGGTGTGATGGTCAACCCAGAACATACAGGAGTTGACTTTGGTCCAAAAACCACAGTGTGAGACCTCTGTACTCTGTTGTGTTGACCCAGCCTACTTTTTGGGCTTTATTTATTTATATATTTTTCCTAAGCTGCAGAGGAAGTCTAGAGTGATGGACAGCCTCTTTTGGAAATCTCATCCTAGGATGTAGCCAGTGCAAAGACAAATTTTAGCCTGAGAGCAGGCTAGTCTCATTTATGTCCATCTCCTGGTGTGGCTAGTGGTATAGATTTCATTTGCAATTGTTTTTGTAATAATCAAAATCAATGTAGCCAAGTGGAGTAAGCCTTTTGGCCAATGCTCTTTGAATGTAATGTAAATAACTTCGCACCCTTCTATAGCCCAGCTGGTAAAGCGGGAAACTGCAGAGCTAATGTAAGTACCTTAACCAAATAATCAGATCATTCAAAAGAGCCTATTTATTGTGACTAGTTAAGTTTTTGGTAGAAATAATTTCTAATAAAATGATACAATTTCTATTTAAAATTATATTGTTTGGTTTCCTTTTTTCTATAGACACAAAGTCCAGCTATCCTGTGATTTCTTTGAAAAGACAGAATGGACTAACATGAATTTTAATGTACTTTACCTGGGGGATAAATACCAGTTGCTTTCAGAAGAGGGGAGGAATCTCAGTTGAGGCTCATTTAGTCTTTTGAGGGAAAATGAGAGCAAAAGAAAGGTCATGTGATGATTATTAAAAAGTATCATTCCCCCTTTTCTTAGTACTTTTGATTCAGAACCAACACAGTGCAGTAGAATTAAAAAAATCCCTTGTTTCAAGTGTAAAAAAATCAAGGCTCAGAGAATTAAGTAACTTGCTTAATATTACACAGCAAGTTAGTGACAAATTAAAATGCAAATCCGCATGTCTCTCATTGTGTTCTTCTTCCCTTCCTCTCTGAACCACATCATTAAATTCATGTGTCTTAATCTTAAAGAGAGCATGGCAAGACTCAATATTATTTCACAAATAGCGTCAAGTACACAATTGATTTAGAATCAGGAAACTTGTCACAACAAACTACAAATTAAAGGGAAAATTAACAAAAACTACAAACATAACAAAACCTATGTGAAGAAAAACATAATATTTTTATCAAATAACTGTCTAGCACTCCTGTATATGCCTTTTTTCCCTAAAATTTTGTACTACATACTCTTTGCCCTTTTTTGAACAATGATTGTTGTGGGGTGATTTTCATTAGAAAGAAAAAAGAAATCAGTCTTTTATCTAGAATGGCTAATAAAATAATTTTTAATTATTGATAATTTAGAAAAAATTTATGCTTTAAAACAATTGTCAATAACATTATGTAAATATTTAGAATTGTTGTCAAATTTAGAAAAAAAAATTAGAAAAAAAACTCTTTCAAGCTCCTTTTATATTTAAACTTTAAAATTTCATGGCATGTCTCATTTTTCCTGTATGGTAACTAATCTTCAATACTTTTGGAATTGAAAGTGCATACTACATATGGAAATCTACAGGTTGTATTATTAGTTTACTTCTGACTTGAGAACAGGTTTTTGGCTAGATACTGATGAAAACTGAATTCTTTGCTTTTCATTGGGCATATCTGATGATTGAAAAATGTTTCCACAGACTCTGGCATCAGAATCTTTAACCTTGCTTCTCCTCCTCTATTATCCCATTAACTCTGCTGCTTGGCATGTTTATATGGTGATGGGGCCTCTAAATTTGCACTTTCTTGTCACAAGCCTGTCTGAGTTAGCACAGCAGTCAGAAAGAAAATTCCCAGAAGCCGCTTTAATACCTGGACCACCAGCAATAATTAAACCAGACAGAAGAAACTGGAAGCCCCTTAAATGAAGCCTATTAAACCAAAATTCAGTGTGTTCCCAACTCAACTTCTCCACATTCCCATATCAAATGCTAGCTCCATTAAAATACCATCCAAATACCTTGTTAATAAGTCTGAGGGAGAAATCTGGGTATAGATAAGATTTTGGAGTCTAGTTAAAGCAAATCTTTCAATACAGTGTTTGATTAAGATTGAATAAGGATCATTCTATGACAGTTTAGAATTGATAGAGCAAAGTGAGATATTTGAAGCCTAATTCAAAGGACTTTGGGACATAAACCATAAATGCCAAGTTGAACAGTTTGATGTTTATTTACTTTTTTGGGGATGATCTTGAAGTTAACAACCAAGTAAATGTGTGATTTTTATCTTCCTGGCAAGTATTTCCTAGAATGGAAAAGTCACATTACTGAAGAGCAGAGTCATCTGGGTAAAGCTGTCTAATAGTAGTCATGGTAATGTAGACAGTCTGTGTCTGTGTCAGTGGTTTGTTGTAACTCTTACCCTAATACCTTTCCATGGCCTCTCTAGTAACATCTACAGGAAGGATGTCAAACTGGAAAGAGAGAACACTCTAACATGTGGCTTAAATTGTTCACTTTTGAAAATGTTACAAAAAATATATGGTCAGGTGAACATGTTGTCCAAGGCCAAGCATATGAGGAATGCTGAGGCTTAAGCTTTCTTAGCTTTGTGGTAAATCCTCCTCTCAGGAAGCAAATTCCTGGACCACTACATCATCTCCTCCCTCATCCTAATTAAATATTAAGATTTAACCCTAGTCTAATGCAGGTAGATGGAGGGAGAACTTGAGCAGCACTGCACTAAACCAAGGGAAAGATCCTAGGGGAGCCTCCATTCTGAATTCTATGATGCTAACACAGAACCATCACTCACCACTCTTTCTTCTTATCCTTTCCCCAACCCCACCCCACCCCTTTAATGGGTATTATTTTTCTGGTAAGTTGAGCACTTCAGTAATCAATGCCATTTAGCATGCTGAATAGATATGAATAATTCCATTACTTATTAATGATGAAAAATTGCTAGGATGAAATTTGTTTTCCACCATTTTTCTGATTGTCTTTAAAGAAATTGCCTTTTATTTGGCTATTAGAGCACCTTATTCATTTCCTCAACAGCAGCAGGAAGACGATGATTTTTATATGTATAAATATATAACACATATATATGATGTATACACATATACATGAATATATACACATATATTTGTATGCATATATTTATATATATTTTTCCCCTACTTCTGATTTTATATTTCTTACTGGATGAATACCTACTTGGCCCAAGGTAGTTAACGAACATGAGTATCTGTGCTGTACAGTGTGCTAAATCACTTTTGTATAGATTTAATTCATTTAGTTAGATATTCACACATTCTTATAGCATAATTCTTACTGTTTTTACATTTTATAAGTAAAGACATCAAAGTTCCAAGAATTTAACTAATTTGTCCAAAATAGATATGAGTCAAAAGATCTGATTTCAAACCCTAAGTCTAAATGCATTGCATTTCCCAACATACTATAATGCCTTCTAAGAGTGAAGGCTGAATGGTTTTATGCTTTAATTAATGTATTTATATGTTGGAAAGTATGATCATTTTTATCTCTAAGCAGGAATTATAAACAAATTTATATTAAAAGCAGATTCTAGTTGCCTAGAATGCTTTAAATCATCCAGCTTGCTGGGCTCATTTTATCTTATAAATTTTAAGTAAACCCAGCTTAAATCTTCATCTGTCCTATAGCTAGATTAGCTCCAGGATATTTAGAAATCTAGTATTTTACATTGTCATCTCTTGCTCCAATTTCCAGTTTTTAATTTTGGTCAAGCCTTAACCCCTACTATCCCGTTCTAGCCTGGTGGCTTCTCAAATGCACCAGTCAAAACTTTCCATATTTCTATAAGGATGCACACAACATTTATTGAAAATAGTTTGTAATACAATTCAGTGTTCACTGTTTAATAATGCCATTGATGATATTGCATGCTGTGTCCTGTGTGTGTGTGTGTGTGCGCGCGCACAGGCACAGAGTTGGGGATGGTGAGTGGTGAGTGATGGTTATAGTTTGTTATTTCAGAGAATGTTAAAACAATTAGGCAACTCTGTCTAAAATTTTATATTTTGGGTTCTTCTGGCTACCTTGTCACCTAAAACTAACTCACGAGCCATGTTATCAGGCTCTTCTCTTACTCTTGCTCATTTCCATGCCAGTGATCCATGCTGCCAATCCCTCGACTCTTGTTACACTATTGGGCAATTTTATGTTCTCTTCCTCACACTAAGACATGTGATGGGATCTAGAGAAATATTTTTAACAAACAATGTACTGTATGAAAGCTTCTCTAAACAGAGTTCCATTTGCCTCAGAGAGAAATTGCTACTCGCTTAGGCAAGAACAAACACAGGTTAGTTGTTATTCAAAGGAAAACACACACACACATATGCATGCACGCACACACAAACACATTTGCTTTGCACTCCAGAAAGGTAGAGAAGTAGAGGTCAGCTGGGCCTTTCGCCTCCCTGTCCATGGTCCTAAGTTACCACTGAATACCCTTTAGCAAGTCAAGGTAATGCTTCCTTCTTTTATATCACTTTAGACTACTTTTTTAAACACTACTTTACAATAATGCCAAAGTTAAAATTTGTGTAATAACACTTGGACACATTTATGAATAGTTGCTTTGACCCCTATTTAACATATATTGCTTATTATTACAATATCTCCATATCTGTAAAACTGCTTTTCAACTGCAAGTTTCTGTTTTACACGTGCATTTATTTTTTAGCACAATAACTTTTTGGCTACATGGAAACATATGGTAATCCAGGTGTAAGCTTCCCTGGAAAACTGCCCAAGCAGCTGAATCCCCACCTGGCATGTGCTTTTGGCTTGTAATCAAACTCTTCCCAAACTGGACTTTTGAAGTTGAAGAATACATAATTGTGCTAAGGCTTTTAGTGCTTCTAGGATCTGGATGATGGTAAGAATCACTTGAGCTGTGAAGGAAGGGACTTTAAAAAGAAAATAAAAAATAAAAAAAGATTATCAGTTCCTACTTATAGACCTTTCTGGGCTATACACTTGTTCTATTGAATTAGAATTGCAATTTCAAAACATCCCCAAGTGATTTGATAAGTATATTTTAAGCCTTTACTGGGCATCTGGAATAAATAATTTTTTTTCTACTCTATGGATAGCTATCAAGTAAGCAGTGCTATTTTTATTATTTTAATCCAGGGAAATAATACATTATTTAATTAATGTTCCATCTCCCAAGTTTTCATCCAAGAATCGTCAATGCTAATGCCTTACATTGGGTTCTGCTCTTCAATTTACAGCAAAGAGAAGAAAGAGCATGGCATTTGGGTGCAAATCAGGGTCCAACTTCCGAAAGCTGCTCGCCTGTTTTTACCTTAATTGTTCTCAGCTTTAAAATGGGGTGAAAGTAGTTCTCTCACAACTTAGATATTTGAGAATTTAATTAAATTGTACAACTCCATATTTACCCTACAACAGACATTTTGATTAACAATAGTGTCTTTTCCCTGTTGGCAACCAGAGTTCTAGATAAATCAATTACTTGTTCCAGGGACTATAATACAAAGATCAGTTAGTATAATTCCTGAGCTTCCTTTGAGTTAAGAATTATAGAATATTAAAATTATAGAATATTAAATATCCAGTCAGTCTTCCTGGAATTCCACACTCTACCAGTGAATTTACATAATGTTCTAAAATGTTGAGGACCTTATTCCCAGCTTCCTAAATAAGGTAATAAAAAGTAAAAGGAGCTATGTCTCATAAATGCTTATCATTCTTATGTTTATAATTTAAATTATCCAATTATGTAACTTGTATAATCTCAGCTACAAAAATGCCCCCAAAGTAAGTGCCAAAAATTCTCAGGGAAAAAAAAATAAAAAGAGTTCTGTTTCACCCTAGGCATCACAGAAACAAAACAAAATGATAAATCCACGACAACAACAACAAAATAATGGCTTGGGGACATATGTAAAATTTTTATAAATAAGTTGATCTCCTTTCAAATTAAATGACTTTTAAGGTACCAAGTGGTATATTCATTATTTTTGACACATTTCAAATATGAAACACTGAGTAAAGTGCAATCAATTCTCATCTTTTATACTCTGCTCACTAGAAAGTTCCCAGAATCATAACATTGACACAGTGTTTGGAGAAATTCTAAGATAATTTTGCTTTCTTGCAAATTACGATGATGTTAAGAGAGTTTGCTGTTGTTAAAGAGCTAGTCAAGTGATTCTTGGACTTGGAGTCCATATCATTCTCCTGACCTCATGACTCTGATTGACTTGATTTTTTTCTAATATATGCGACCCTTTAGTTACCCTAGAAACTATCCCTCACCAGAAATGTGTCTATTAAAACCCTGAACACATTGGGAATGCAGAACACTTTTTGTCCATCGAGTCATCTCTGTCCGAGCAGTCTACTGTTTCTGGGTATCTGAGACTCCCACTTACTGTTCTTTGGTTTCCTTTCTCTCTTCCCACTGCAGGACCTAAGACATTTCTGCCTCGCTGCCATCTCTCCCTCCAGAGTTCTACCTTTATTCTAGCAGTAGATCTTGATCTCCCTGGAGGTTGATCCTGAATTAAATCTGAGAATCAATAAAAACATCCTTAATTTTTGTCCGTAGAGAATGCATAGGTTTTGCTGCATTTGTAGAGTGACTTACATACAGAATGAATGGCCCTTTCCCACTCTTTCAAACTTCTCAGCTAATAATTTCAATTTGTTAAGAGAAGAACTGTTTTTCTTATTAATGGTCTTTTGTCATCAAAGGCCTTATGTTAGAAGGTCTATTTTTCTTACCACTGGCCTCCATAGAGAATGAGGGGTGGGGTGGGGTGGTGTGAAAGAAGAAAGTTTGAGGAATAGTATGTTCCTTGCTTCCAGACACCTATACTTGATTTGAAATTCTCAAAACAGAAATTTCACATAAAATGAATTCACTATTTGGGAGAGAATACACACACACACACACACACAGTGTACAGTATTTTAGAAGTGACCTATTTTGAATAATAGATTTGGGGGAACACTTAGAAACTGCCATGAGATGGGACAGAAAGGAAAAATGCAGAAGAGGTAAAAGAAACACACTGCAGCTATATTCTTGCTTCCCACTTATAATACAAATCCCATAAATATTTTATTTGACCCTTTTTATTTCTGATAAATAAAAGCCTCATTTGGAATGACATTTTATTTCAGGTCTTCAAGCATTTGCCTAAATCCCTATTTTCTACCCCCAGTGAATAGGGAAACAGTCCCAAGGTCTGTGAACCAATTTGCATGACAAAAAATATCATCTTCCAGACTGGAACTCTCCCAGGAGCTTTGATTAGGGAAGGAAGGAGGTTCATTCATACACTTCAGAGACAGGTAGGTGAGTACAAAGCAAATGTTAAGTACCCTAACAGGGAAGTTCTGAAAGCTCATCAGTCCCCTGTATTTGATAGACTCTCTGTTGCCAATACAGCTGCTCGAGAAGGCTGCCAAAGAGGATGAGACTGTAACTGGAGGAGGGGATGGGATATTTCACACAACTTGGCACCATCTGCCATTCTCTTAATCTGTGTTCAGAAAGGAAAGGATGGAATGTGGATTTTTACAATGTCTCTGACAGCCAGCCTTTTTGTCGATATAATCATAAAAAAAAATGCTGACCTTGTTTTACTAAAAATATAATGAGATGGTAAAGACCATCCCATATATGGTTTTGTTTGTTTGTTTTGGAGGGGTCTTAAGCCAAAACAAAACAAAACCCCTATTATTTTAGTTACACCACTGTAATTTACTTGGTTGTAAGAGTCTGACAAGGTAATAGAAGTCTGTGGAGATTTCTTGGTGGGCAGAGGAGTATGAGTAATGCAGTTGATTCTGTATATAAACCTTCTGTGTGTGTCTTTGTGTAAAGGGAGAATGAGAGAGAGAGAGAAGGGGAAGATTCTATTGACAAATTAAGATGTGTATTTGGTTTCTCATTTTTCTTCAGTTAAATGAGCAGAAATGGACCCCAAAGTGAATGATGCTTCTTCCTTATGTGCTTCTTTGTGTAACAACATTCTTACCACTTTCCTTTCAGCAATTAAAGTGAATTAGGATAAACAAAGACAAGTTGTTAGAGAATGGGCGTATGTGTAATTTGAAGAGAGGTAGATTTGAGGCTTGTGGGGAGAATGAGGCTAGGGGTTAGAGAAGGCCTTTGGCCTCTGCAGATTAAGGAGAGGAAAGAATCATGTGTCTGCTCTTAATTCCTGGAATAACCATGTGCTTAAATCGTCACAGTCAGATGCTGAACTAGAAGTAGCAGAGGTTGGTTCTTCCTTTCTCTCCCTGAGAGGGTTGGGTACACTGAGGCCCAAGCAGGGAGATGTCTGTAAACCTGGATATCTGTGCATGGTACCTCACTCCCAACCTGCCACACTGATCGTCTCCGAAATTGCTCGTTTCTCCTGATCCCTAGGATTTCAAAGAAATACATCTGATGCTTTGACCTTAATTAGCTATTGATGCTCTTTTTCCCAAATCAGTGGAAGTAAACAGATTGAATAGCTGAGTCTTTGGAAGGTTCTGAATCCCATTTTTATATCTCCCAAATGCATAACCTTAAGCAAATTCAACTGTACACTTAACTGTTTTCTTCTCTGAAAAGTGAAATTAATAACAATATATGCTTCTCAAGAGTGTGTGTGTTTGCATGTACTTGTGTGCGAGTGTTGGACATGCATGTGAATTTAATATGTCATGGAGAAAAGATTAATTTGGTACCAACTATATAGCAAAGGAGGAAATAAAGAATATTTTACCTATAAATTCTGCATATAACAATAATTTAAACCCATTTATATCTTCATTCAAAGTAGCTCCTTTTGAGGGACTAATTCCTTAGCAGTTTCCAAAGCTACCACAACATTGTCACTGAACAACGTTCTTGCACACAGTTAAATTCTGTGATGCTATAAGCCATTTACTTCACTGAATTAGAGCTCATGGGGTTTTAGGGAAAATAATCGGGGCTTTGTAATCAAAGCTAAAATATAAACGCCCTAAAAGATCTGTGGCCCTGTTTGGGAAAAAAGAATTAGCTAAAATATTTCCCTTCTCTTTCTCCTTTCTTTTTTCTTTCCTTCAATGAATATTTACTAAGCACGTATGGTCTTGGTCTTCAGGCTGAGTACTCAGATTGCATGCTGATGGATTGAAAATTAGAGATTCTACCAGGGATCTTATACACCAAAGCTATGTGGAAGTTAGCGGTGCTTTTCCACTGTGTTTCTGCCTTAGAAAACATTTTTTTCAATCCAACCTTGCACACATACTTGTGTGTACGTGTGTGTGTGTGTGCATGTGAAAATAAGCTACAGGTATATATAAGATAAACTTAAGAAAGCATTCATTCATTTGAGAATCACCCCCAAATAGTTTTCATTTAATTCTATTAAAACATCCTGACAAAAGCTGGTTACTAACTTCCCTCCCTCCTTTCCCCCTTCCTTCTTTCCTTCCTTCTTTTAAAGAGAATTACCCAATAACCATTTTAAAGAAGAATTACATCAATTTTATATAAAAATTTATACCATAAAATCTCACCAACTCTGATTTATGTCTAATAATTGGTCAAGTTGTTTTCAGAATGAATCAGAAATACATAAATAAAATTCTCAGCAGTAGCATGAGCCTAATGGTTTACAATGAGCTTTTCTTGAACTCTAACATAGAGGTGTTCAGTCATTTTGCCTTGATTGCAAAATAATTAGGTAGCAATATTATTGGTATTTTACATAACCTGGGATGGAATTGTTTTCCTTCTTTAGCTATTAAATTTAATTGATATATTCATAATATTTAAATACTTTATCAACCTCTCATTTTAAACAATTCTAAGGCATTTTAAAGTTTAATGTCATGAAATCAGAACTAATATTGACTCATTTTTTAGCTTCTTTTCTAGTGTACTGTTGAAATACACAGTATAGTTAGAATGAATAGACTGCAACATTGCCTTTTGTTTGATGATAAAATTATTTCACCTAAAACTCTAGATGTTGTTCTGAATAGTTAATTGGTTATGTCATCAGCTGTCAAATTAGTACATTTTATGGAGCTTTTATCTTGATTAAATTTTTCTTCTGAAGATAATTAAAACCTCATTCACTAGTCTTTGTGGTAATGAATTACCCAACAGTCAAACTTTAAAAAAAAAAATCTCTAAACATTTCTGGTCTGATTGGCTTTATTTATTTAATGCCACAACAGTGTAATCTAGTATGTGCTGAATCTATATTCTGTGATTTATTATGAATAAAAATTAGAGATTAGTTCAGAAGAAGAACTATGAAAAAATTCCTTTCTTCTTTCTACCGTATTTCATATTAGGAAACTATAAATGTCACCTGAAATGAAAAAATATATATATTGTCCTTATCAACATCTTAATTTTTGCTTGATTTTTAAAGCATATATACAAAAATATTAAAATCTAGGAAGTTTTATAAATGAGATTAAATTCTTTAATTTGTTTTTGTATTGTGGTATATTCTTTCTCCAAGTTTTATTGGTACCACACCTTCTGGCACAGTAGAGCTACTACCTAACATAATGAGATCATTACACAGGCTGATCTCGCTACTGATGGTAGTAGATGGGGTATCAATGTTCATGCATTGCATCTATAAGATATATATGTATTTCATATATTATCTCATTGTTTTTTCCTAATGAAGCCCTTGAGAGAGATGCTTTTATTATTTCCAATTTGCAGATATTGAAACCAAGATTTGAACATACTCAGTGAATTCCCCAAAGTCACACTGAAAGTGTGAAGGATTCAAACCACAGCCAATGTTGTATCAAAGTGTGTCTACTAAGCAGAAACGCTAAACACTCAGCCTCTCCACTCTGCTATGTTCAAGGCAAACGGTGGATACCATTCAAATGTTATTTCCTCTTTTTTCATCCCCAAGACATCATACCAACAGTTTATTTCCATTGTTGTCAGATTTGTGCCAGATGCAAACAGACTTTCTGTTTCTTAGATTTTCTATTTACTTACAGTTCTCTAGACTAAGCTTTAGACTGCCTACACTAGTTACAGCTATTTTAGACTATGGGAGACTCTTTCCCTGGCTCTTTTCTCCTATTTCTCCCTAACAAGCAGATTTTATTCTTCTAGCAATAGCAGTTCTGTATGATTAAACTTGAAGTTGAACTTCTCCCCTTCAATTTGGGGCTCATTGACAAACCACTTTGCTGAAGCACTTTAAGTTTCCCATCTATCAAAGGACTGCTTTGCACCACCTTTCGAGATCACTTTTGAATGAGTTTCTTAATGTAGGAATAAGCATAGTTTGTTCTTTTTTTTAAAGGCCCTATGAGAAACCCTTGTTCAGTCCTTAGATAAAGGAGGACATTAGGAAAATAAGTTGGCAATTATATTTTTTTCTCATATAGAAATGGAGCTATATTTTGAGCTTGGGAGAGGCAAAAGGAAAACATTTTCAGATTGTTGCTGATCATCTTAAAAACCTAAATACTTAAAATGCAAACTGGTGTAATAAAAACTCTCAAAAATGCAGCACTGTCAGCAAATTAGATAAGACCACTCCATACAAAATTTCTTAATCTTTTTTAACAGCTTCATTGAGATATAATTCTCATACCCTTCAGTTCACCCATGATGGGTAAAATTCTGTTTCTTTAGTGTATTCACAGAGTTGTACAATCATCACTAAAATCAATTTAAGAATATTTTTATCACCCTAAAGAGAAACTGCCATACCCATGAACAGTCATTTCCTGTACAGTGAAGAATTAACTTTACCCAAAAGGAAGTCTGATCTTTTTCCTCAGCTACTAGGAGGTGATCTGTAGGTCCCCATAATGTCCTGCCTCCTACCTGTTAGGAGTGTCTTTGTTTGCCTGGGGACTTTCAGCACTAGACGTTCTATCCATGTGAATTATGATGGAGGATTTGGGATATGCTGTTATCAGTTCCAACCTCCAGGGAACTAAAGGTTAAAGGAACTAGCCTGAACCTTCAGGCGGGTCTGGAGAAGGAAGATTAGCCATACAGGCAGTATGTGATCAAGCCTTAATATAAAATTGGGACACCAAAGGCTTGGGTGAGTTTTCCTGGTTGGGAACACTCTTTGAATCTTATCATGCATCATAGCCAGGAGATAACGAGGTCTAAGAATTATAGGAGAGGACAGTGGAAAACTTTATGTTCAGACCAATTCCAGACTTCACTATATGCATCTCTTCTTCTGGCTGATGCTAATTTGTATCCCTTCACTACAATACAAATACAATCATAAGTGTAGTGTTTTCAGAGTTCTGTGATTCATTTTAGCAAACCATCAAACCTAAGGGTGGTGGTGGGAAACTCCAACTTTGTAGCCAGCTGATCTGAAGTGATGGTGGTCCTGAGAACCTCTAAATTTGCAGCTGAAGTAAGGAAGGAAATTCTTGTGGGAACTGTTCCCTCCAACTATAAAGTCTGTCTAACTCATTGTACTTCACATTTCCCCTAAAGCCTTCTCTATCCCTCAGCCCTTGAAAATCACTGATCTACTCCTTGTATTTATAGGCTTACCCATTCTTTTTTTTTTTTTTTTACACTAAAGTATAGTTGATTTACAGTGTTGTGTTAGTTTCTGGTGTACAGCAAAGTGATTCAGTTATACTATATATATGGTCTTTTTCATATTATTTTCCATTATGGTTTATTATAAGATATTGAATAGTTTCCTGTGCTACGTGTAGTAGGATCTTGTTGTTTATCTATTTTGTATATAATAGTTTTTAATCTGCTAATCCCAAACTCCTAATTTACCCCTACCCCACTATTCCTTTTGGTAACCATAAGTTTGTTTTCTATGTCTATGAATCTGTTTTGTAAATAAATTAATTGTATCATACTTTAGATTCCACATGTATCATATAGTATCTGTCTTTCTCTTGCTGATTTACTTCACTTAGTAATCTCTAGGTCCATCCATGTTGCTGCAATGGCATTATTTCATTATTTTTTGTGGCTGAGTAGTATTCCATTGTGTATGTATACAAATACCACATCTTGTTTATCCAGTCATCTGTCAATGGACATTTATGTTGCTTCCATGTCTTGGCTATTGTAAATAGTGATACTATGAACATTGGGGTGTATGTATCTTTTCGAATTAGGATTTTCTCCAGGTATATGCCCAGGATTGAGATTGCAGGATCATATGGAAACTCTGTTTTTAGTTTTTTAAGGAACCTCAATACTGTTCTCCACAGTGGCTACACCAATTTACATTTCCATTGACAGTATAGGAGGGTGCCCTTCTCTCCACACCCTTTCCAGTATTTGTTATTTGTAGACTATTTAATGATGGCCATTCTGACTGGTGTGAGGTGATACCTCTTTGTAATTTTGATTTGCATTTCTCTAATAATTAGTGATGTTGAGCATCTTTTTGTGGGCCTATTGGCTATCTTGATATCTTCTTCAGAGAAATGTCTATTTAGATCTTCTGCCTATCTTTTGACTTACTGAATCAAATGAGTAGATTTACTCATTCTCAATATTTGATACATTAGGTGATTTTTGCAGTTGGCGTCTCTTAATTAGCATAATTTTTCAATGTTCATTTATGTTGAAAGGATATATCAGTTCTTTATTTCTTTTCATGGCTGAATAATATTGCATAGTGTGGATATACCACTTTTGGTTTAACTATTTATCAGTTTATGAACTTTTAGGTTGTTTATGCTTTCTGGCTATTGTAAATATTGCTACTGTAAACATTCCATGTAAGCTTTTATTTGATCACCTGTTTTCATGCCTTTTAGAAATATACCTAGGTGTAGAACTGCTGGGTCATAGAAGAATTCTATATTTACCTTATTTGAGGAACTGTTGAATACTTTTCCACAGTAGCTGTACCACTTTACAATTCCACCAGCAATGTATGATGGTTCCAATTCCTCCATATTCTTGACAATGCTTACTGATTTCCATCATTTTGGTCTAGTCACTCTAGTGGGTATGAAGTGCTATCTTGTGGTTTTGATTTGCATTTTCCTAATGACTAGTGATATTCGTATTTTCACTTTCTTCATGGTGTCTTTTGAAGCACAAATTTTTTTATTATGATGAAGTCCGTTTTTTTTTTTTTTTTGGTCATTTACAGTTTTTCATCATATATAAAAAGGCTTTTCCTAAGGTCACAAAAATTCCCTTGTTCTCTTTTCTTTTAAGCATTTTATAGTTTTAGCTTTTATGTCTATGATCCACGTGGAATTAATTCTTATGTATGGTATAAGGATTTCATTTTTTTGCATGTATGTAGCTAGTTGTCTCAGCACTATTTGTTGAAAAGACTATTCTCACCTCATTCGATTGTCTTGGAATCATTGTTGAAAATCAATTGACCATAAATATAAAGGTTTATTTACAGACTCTTTGTTCTACTCTGTTGATACATGTATCTTTATTCCAGCACCATGCTATCTTGATTACTCTAACTTTGAAGTAAGTTGTGAAATAAGAACATGTGAGTACAACTTTGTCCTCTTTTTAAAGAGTGTTTGGCTATTCTGGATAAACTCTCTAAATCTTAACAGATATAAGATACTTACTCTGTGAATGTATAGATGGATGAAAGATGAAGAAGACATCTTGGTCTACCACATACATACAGCCTACCTTACTTACTTCCCAAACACATACCATGTCAGCTAGATCATAAGTTACAAGAAGAAGAAGATGACTAGATATGATTTTCAGATATACATATTTTATCTACTTCTTTTTATTGTACTGGTTTGTTTATCTTTGTTTAAAGGGAAAAAATGTTACAGCCTAGTGGAAAATTACTGGTTTCATGTAAGTAGTGGTATGTCATCTACATTTTAAAAGACTGCTAGGATTTTGGTTGGATGAAGAAACAACTTGGACAAGAATACAGAGAAAAAAAAAAAACTGTTCTTTCTACACACATTTAACATCTGACACCAAATGTGTGGGTTTTTCCACACCAAGCAATTCTCTAATTCTTGGCAGGCACCAAAAGAATGACCTACAGTTTAATTCTATATGCTATTAACTACCTGGAGTTAGTGTAGACCCCACAGGTTGAGGGCTTGGTCCCACAAGAGTGCCCCTAACTTCAGATGTCAATCATAAGTCCCGGGTTGTCACTTCTACCAATTGGCTATAAATCAGGGATTCTTATGACCTTTTTCTTGGATTCAATAATTTGACAAAATACTCACAGAACTCAGGGGAACACTGTGCTTACTATTACTGATTTGTTATACATGATATTATAAAGGATACAAATGAACAGGCAGATGAAGAGACACATAGAGTGAGATTCAAAAGGGATCGAGGCCAAGAGCTTCTATCCTTATGGAGCTAGGGTGTGCCACCCTTCCAACCCATGGATGTGTTCACCCGTCTAAAAGCTCTCAAAACCTAGATATTAGGGTTCCTGTTGAGGCTTCATTACATAGACATGTTTGATTAAATCATTTGCCATTTGTATTTAGCTCAATGTCCAGCTCCTCTTACATCCCCAGTGGTCAGGGATATGAATGCTGAAAGTCTAATTGTCTAATCACATAGATAGTTCCTTTTATATCCAGCCATCATCCTCAGTTTTTCTGGTTACTTCACTAGCATAAATATGGTTGAAAGAGGTTTATTATGAGTTAAAAAAAAGACATGTCTCTCACTCAAGAAATCCCAAGGGCTTTAGGAGCTGCACACCAGAAGTCAGGGATGAAGACTAAATATATATTTCTTATTATGTCATAGTATCACAGTATCCAAGAATGATGAAGTAGCTGAAGCTAAGATATTCAGCAAGACAGATGATAAGAGGTAAAAGAAATAAGAGTCCAGAAAGTCAATATATTTATTAATTCATTGAGGAAATACTATATAACAGAAGATCTATTTAATATTTGCAAATTAGAGAAGGGAAAGATAACTGATATTTATTGAGGTCCTTCTATGACACAAATACTTCAGATGCATCTCTTTTAACCAATATCTTAACAAATAGCTTGTGAGATAAACATTAACAGCTTTTCTATAAATAAGCATGATAAGGCTTAGAGGTGATAAATCACACAAGATCAGATGGCAGCAAAATGCCTAAACTGGGGTTACAATCTAAGTCTTTCTGACCCCAAAGCCCAAGTTCTTTCAAATGAACTATGTTGCTTGAGAAGATAATCAGTGAATGACAAAATGCCATAGAATTGCTGCGGAGAATTTAATGTGAGATGCATGGGCAGGGAATATATTGGTCCAGAAAGTGGATTTTCTTAATGGAACATCATAGGGTGAAACATAAAACTGGTACTTTATATTTTTTTAATAAAGGTGGGATAAACCACATTTTAAAATTAGGCAGTCCAACATATGTCAGATTTCAGTACTTCATTATAAATTGTCTATAATTATAATATTTATTTTGTTTAATGTATTAAATTATATCCCCCGCTTTTCTATACCACATTTATTTTCAATAGAACGCATTTTTTGGAAATAACTGAGAGTCTAGATAAAATAAAATTATAATATTAAAATGTTTCCTATTCTATGTGATCAGTGGAAAAATATAGTTGGAAATAATAGGAATATATTCTGAAACCACTAAAAATATGCTCAATTAATTATTACATTGTTGATTGCAATGTGGAAAATAATATATTTTATTTAAAATATTAAATACATATTCCATACTTTTTGTCACTTAGAGGTGCAGAGTAGTTGTCAAGAAACTAAAAGAAAAATGGATAGTGTGTTTTGATATTTTTGTCTCCCAAGAAAGGCAATGTCATTAATCACCCCTATAGGTAGTTTGATGCTTTGTGGACTAAGGAAGTCTTCTGCAATTGTGTATAATTTGGGGGCATACCAAATTAACAGTAATCTATTTGGGGATACATCTTTTGTACTAAGGTAATTTCTCACTTCCTCAGTACTTAATTGTACTTTAAGCAGTTTGGGCCGGCAACTCATTATGTATTTGCCTCACTATATTTTATTTTTATTATACAAAGTCACATTGAAATGAAATGGATACATGCACCGTTGACTTTAATAGGATTTTGCATTGTAAGAATAATAGACAGGTACAGTGTACAGCATAGAAATATCTTGTGGGGTAAGAATAACAGGATTATTGTGGAATTCCACAGTCATATAACTCAACAGGCAGTCATTCCTACAGGTTATGGTTCTCTTTAGGAGGAAGTAGAAAACTGAAGGACAAGTGGTTTTAACAAGCCCATATATGTATTATTCAGTTTAGAAAGTATTATCTGGAATACTTTGTAAATGTGAAATTGAATTTATATAAAGCAAAAGAGTGAAGAAAACCATAAAAACTGTGTACTGTATCCAAAGTCATTTTTTGACGAGTGAGAAACCCATTTAACAAGATTTCTTTGTAACTACAGTTTCTAAATGATTTTGTAATAATGCTCAGACCTCAATAAAGTATCAGTTAGAAGTCTGAGCCAATTGGCATCCTTCTGAGGCTAAAAATGAAGGAAAAATGACCATGATAGAGCAAATCAGTTATTCTGCAAATTAACATTTATTGAGCAAATTTCCAGCATCTATCAGGATGGACATACAAGAAGTGGTAAAGAATCGTAATTAAAAATATATGCTACTGATTCAGATCTCTCTGGCTCCAGTCTACCTGGTTGGCATTGTGTAGATGAATTAACCTTTAAGGTCCTTCAGCCAGAAAATGGGGATGATAACAACAATATAATTCCGAGTGTTAGAAGGGAAAAATAAACTGTGACATGAAAAGGAATTAGCATAGAGTCTGGTATATAGTAGGTTGTCTATATTCCTAATTGTATTTCCCCAAATATACACCATAGAATACTAGTACCACAAGATCCTAACCTGTAACAATGAATACAAGCTAGTAAACAAATAACAATATGACAGTCCAATTGGTTTGTGAATTTCAAGTGGAGGATAGTATATGAAGCAATGACTCATATACAGTCAGATGAGAATCACTGCTATAATAGGAAATGTTTAACTTTTCCAACTGAAGTGTATTAAAATAAACACAAAGCAAGGGGATAAATATTTATGTAGCATTTTGTCGTATTTTGCATGCCAAATTGCTGTTTACTTAAGGTATCACTTATTGTTGTATGTGTGCTAACATTTTTCAAAGAATGTTTCCCAAACCATTAGTTGACAGAATTGTCATAAGAAAAGGGCCACATGCTCAAACAATTCTGGGGGAACTGAGTTAAATAAAAGTTAAAAGAGTATTTTGTATTTTGTCTCTCAATTTATGTCTGAATAGCTTCATGACTATCTCTGGACAGTGGGTTCTTAAGCTATAGGATCTGGATTGAGAGAATAGAAAATAATGAATTATGGATAGAAACAGAAATACTGCTCTTATCTGAGATACTTATTTCATATAGTCTGGTCCTTGTGGTGAGATACCTGTGGAATATTATATTGTCTTCTATGCAATATTCTTTTAAGAAGAAGAAACAATATGTTGTCATTGGGAATTATCTTCCAGACATCAACTCACCTTACTGCCTTTAAATTTTAGGTAAGCTCTCAGAAGGACCCCTCTTCTTCCTTACTCTCCACCTGTTTTCAGCCATCCTCCATCACTATTCCTCTAAAACTGTTCTCATTGGTCATCAGAGAGCCAAGCAATACCAGACTACATGGAAACCTTTTTAGTCTTCACTTAACTTTAATTCTCCACCAGTCATTCCTATTTGAAAATGAGTAACCAGAAATTGTAGTAGTATGTGATGTTGCTAAAAATTATTCTTTCCTGTATGTTTAAATATCTGTGTTCCCTCAGTATTCTCCCAGTGTTATTGTCTTTCAAATTGCTACACCAAAACTTCGATTAATACGGAAAGGCTGTTTTATCACAAGTCTGTACCTCTAGGTCTGTCATTCCCTAAGGTTAGACCTCTCTATCCACATCACATCCCCAAGAAAATTTTAACTTAAACAGGTCCTCAGACAGGCTCATCTTCATCTCTTCTCTGCCCATCCCACTTTCCCAAGTAAAAAAATCCACCAGTAAGCTTAGTTTCTTCTTGCCTTTTCTTACTCACATATCTGATCAGTGACAGAACCTTGTACTTTGTATCTTCTTGCTGTCTCCTAATTTCCTCTTCTCACTATGCCAATTGGACACATTATTTAGTTCTAGGCTGAGCCATGTCCCTTATCTTCCTTTTAATAGTTTTAAGATTTTCCACTCCATTATAGACAGTTCTGTCAAATTTTCCTTTTTAGAACACACAGACATTGAATCATACTCCTCTCTTTCTTAGTATCAGTCAGTGACTCCCGATTGTCTGCAATCTGAGTATGTTGCCTAAGAAACAATGCCTTTGCTGTCTTCGTTCCTATCTTCTTGATAAACCTCACCACCTACCAGGTTTCTCCATCTTCCTTGACTCACACCTGTGCTGCAGCCACTTAACACAGACTTTCCCACCTCTATACCTTTGTATATACTGCTTCTCTGTCTGGAAAAGTTTCCAACCACTTGTTCATTTGCCAAAATTTTATTCCTCATCTCAACACAAATTCTTTCTTCACTCTATGATTCAGGAAATTACAGCAGCAGACTGTAGGACTACTTTCTTTTATACCTACTCCATATTATTCTTGTACTTAAGAAAATCTGACTTGCTTTTATCCCCATCGGGACATAAATACTTTGAGGGCATGGAGTATTTTTTTCATTATTTTTTCATCCTAGCAGCTAGCAGAAGAAGGAACTTTTAAAGATACAAATAGAAAAATTAGAAAAAAATTCTCATTGAAAGAAGTATTTACACAGGAAAATACTCTGAAGAGAGCTACTATGACTTCTAATTTGAGGTGTGAACTATATTCTGTCTCATATCAATTAGAATATTTTATTTAAAGAATAATTTCCTTGGATGTGATGAGCTCCATGTCTGTAGATATAATGATCAAGTAGACACTTGTTGAGGATGCTATAGAATTGATTGAAGTCTTTTCTAGTATATTAAAAATTCAGCAGTTCCACAAAAGATTGTTTGATGATACATAGATGAGAGAATTTATGCATTTCCTTTTGCAGTTACTTTATCTTTATGACAAGTAATATTGGGTCTTTCATTTACTCTGGTAATATAAAATTTTCTTTTCATATCAATCTATTTTCATATAAAAGTAAATCAATCAATAAATTATGAATTAGTAAGACTACAGGTAATATGAGGGTATAGAAAAAAATAAGGATTATACAAGATGTACATGTTTGAATCACAGTGTTACAAACCAAACGAAAAATAAGAAGGATGATTTTGAAGATATTTAAAGTGTTCTGTGATAATAAACTTAATCTTTTTTTTTTTAAATAGAAGGTTTAATACCCTTTTCGCAGGTAGGAATCCAATGTCAATTACAAATATTAAGCTCATTAATTCAACCCTTAATTTCTAAACTCTTTTATTTGAATGCTAATACTTATATTATGATAATTCATATTGCATCCTTGGATTGATTCAATTCATATTTGATAAGAAGGAAAACAAATTATTTTTCCATGATTTTCCTAATGTCTAGTTGTTACTGTGAGTAATCTGTGCCTAGGAATACAAATACCCTTTGAATAGGTTGCATGTATATGAAAATGTATGTGAAAGGCTGTGTGTGTGTGTGTGCGCGCACACACACGTATTTGAGAAGAAACAGTCATGTAGCAGTTGTCATAGCAACATGGCATTGTTTCCCAAAAAGCAAAGTAAATAAGCACTTTTCACATAACTCCCACAATTTTCTTGACACTGTGGCATTTCCCCCTAAAGCAAGACCTTAAATCAATAAAAAGTTTCAGCAACAGAGGAAGAGGTTTTCATTTGAGGTAAAATCCCCCCTCCACAAAAGCATTTGGATATACTTTAAAGGAACAAAATTCTGCAGTCAGATATTCCTCAGCTACTTAAATTCTGGGGAAAAAAAAAAAAAACTTGATAAATGAGTTCAAGAAGGTCACACTGACATTCATTTCTTCTTTGATATTTTCATGGATCTTTATATGGATATTTTGGCCAAAACCACAGAATAGCGAATAGAACTACACCATGAAATGGGTTTTAGAGAGCATTATCCCATTTAAAACCAAAGTTTTAGGATTAGAGATTAATGATTGTTGAATCTGGAAAAGATTGCAAATGTTATCTGGGCTAGTGTTTCCCATACTTGGTATTTTATCACCTTGAAGTTTTAATACATATTTTTTGTATCATATAAGCTATAGTTATATAATACTTAAGAAAAAATTTTAATTATGCAAATTAATTACTTAACCCAGTATCCAGTTCATGAGAGGTGCCAATCAGATGGTAGCTACTACTCTTTATAATACCTTCCCTTTTCTCCTTTGAATCACAAGCCACTTAAACTATCAAAACATTGATATGGGACAAATTAAATATGGACATAAATGATACCATCATGTCTATATTTTTTTAAAAAATCATCTTTCTTTCCTAAAACCAATAAAACATGCTGAGAGGATCATTCTCCTCCTTAGTTTACTTGTCAATATAATAGACATTTAACGTAATTCTTACATCTTTCCTAGTCTTTATACATCATTTCTTTATCCCAAGCACTTTACTAACAAGTTAATATATGTGATATGTGTGCTAATCTGATGGTTATTTGAACTTGGCTGCCTATTTTTTTTTAAATGACTAATTACTATTTAGGCACTCTAAAGTATTTTCTAGGGTGTTTAACTTGCTGTTGTAAATTAAACTATGAAGCCATGTCCTCTTAATTGAAGTGAAAGAGCAAATAATTGGCCTTAAACTTAAATACCTAACACGCAAGTAAGGGCATCCTGTTCTCGCAATACAGAAAAAAAAATAGCCCTCCATCAGTATACAGGGTACAGAAAGCTTAGCAGGGAATATTAGATAAACACGTGCCATATGGGTAGTACTCATTTTACTTCCCCCTGTAAAACAGCACGACCTCTGTATTCATAATAATAATGTCATATGATAGTAGGCTATTTATCTGCTTATTGATTTTTCTGAGCAAATAATAACCATTGGTGATTGCTTTCTAAAACAGACTTCATAGTCATTTGCCCTAATAAAACTCCAAAGTTTTGCTGAAAGCATATTGTAAGTCTATGGGCAGAAAACTTTCAATTTCAATTAAAAGTGATATTTTTAAAGTGTAATGGCTATAATGATTTGTATATTTTGACTACTCAGAATGGTTCTGTTGGTAGCTCTGAAAATGTATCTATTTAAACAGTGATCCTGGGCTCCCAGAGTGCTTGATAAACAATTGGATTGTCACTTTATTAAACTATTGCTAATTTGAATTGACTATTTCAGTTTCTATTAAAGATGCACTTTTTTGAAACCAACAGTATTCTAAGCCATTTTTTCTTATCTATATTCTTCCTTCTTTTCGTCTTTCCTCCCTTCCTTCCTTACCTTCCTTACTCTTGCCTTCCCTCCCTACCTCAATCACCTCCTTTTCTACCTTTCTTTCTTTTTAATTAACTAGGACAACTCAGCTCTCTATAAATTGTTATCAGAATGCAGTGAAATAAGTACGAATAATGAGAGTAAGAGTTTAGAAACTTTTAGAGTAATTTAATATTGCGGTGACACCTAGGGAAGTAGTCAATGGTCTTGTTGCATTCAACAGGGTAAAAAGCAGTTTGGTTTTGTGGAACACGTGGTGCAAGCTGGGTATCCCTTAGGCACACTTGGGCCATGGGAAATGCGTGACAGATTGCAAGAGGGAAAAATTTGCTGTTTTTCACAGATAACTCAAGAAGTATTGGCCTCATAAACCTACTATCTTAAGTATTCACAGATACTGAATCATAGAAAGATCTACATTCTACTTTTATGTCTGCCCTTTATCTCTTGGGAACTTGGACAAGTCAATTCATTTCTTTCCCTTATTTATTGCATCCCTGCCCTTGGGACTTAAACTTCCGCTGCAAAAACTCAGGAAGCCTAGAATTTTCATTAACTTTCCCTGCCTTTTTCACATGCGTACCTAATAAAGATAATTTTAGTCAAAGTGAACATACAGTTTTATATTTAGTCTTTTCCACTTGAGGTTGCACCTAAACATGTGTCAAGCATTTGTTATAATCTTCATAAGTGTACTTTTCAATGACTATTTAATTTTCTATTGTGTTACTCTATGATTAATTGTTAGACATTTTGATGTGTTTTCAATGTCAGCATTAAAATGATTTTTTAATATAAATATTCATGCATATAGCTTTTTACCTTGGGGATGATTCTTTCTTTTTTTTGGTCTGTTTTGTTTAAAAATTTTTAACTTAGATACGAATCATATACAATGCTATAATATTCATACCACAAAATTCACAGTTTTAAAGTAACAATTTGATGGGTTTTAGTATTAAGTTGTATTACAGTTACTGTTACCTAATTCCAGAGAGCTTCATCAGCTTGTAAAAAAATGTTTTCAATTCTATTAGGTATATCTAAGAGTGGAAAAGCTGTGTCCTATGATAACTCTCTGTTTAACATTTTAAAGAGCTACCAAACTGCTTTCTAAAGGGCCTTCATATGTTTATTCCCACCAGTGTGTGAAGTGATGGGTCGTTTTGTTTTGATTTGCATTTTCTGAATCACTAATTATGTTGGGCATCTTTCATGTTCTCACTAGATATTTTATGCCTTCTTTGGAAAAATATCTATTCAAATCCTTTGCCCATTTTAAAACTTTTTTGTCTTTTTATTGTTGAGTTGAAATAGTTCTTTATGTATTCTGGATACAAGGCCCTTATCTGAGTATTATTAGCAAATGTTTTTCCCATTCTGCAAGCTACTCTTTCCTTATTTCTAAGGGCTTTATAGTTTTAGCTTAGCTTTAGATCTTACATTTTAGGTCAATGAGACATTTTAAATTAATTTTTATATGTAATCTGAGTAAGAGATCCAATTTCATTCTTACACACAGATAAATAGCCGTACCAGCACCGTTTGCTGAGATTATTCCTTCCTCAATCACTGGTCTTGGCACCTTGTCAAAAATCAATTGGTTATAGGTGCATATGTTTATTTCTGGACTCTCAATTCTACTCCTGTGGTATGTGTTTCTATCTTAGTTGCCAGTACCACACTATCTTGATTACTGTTGTTTTGTGGTTAAGTTTTGAAATTGGAAAGTGTGGGTCCTCCAACTTTGTTCTTTTTCAAGATTCTTTTGTCTATTCTAGATCTCTTGAATTTCCAGATGAAATTAAGGATCATCTTGTCAATTTCTGTAAAACAAAAACAGCTGAAATTTTGATCAGGATTGTGTTGAATTCGATACATTTGGGGAATATTGCCATCCCAACTGTATTATTGAATCTTTGAATTCATGAACGTGGGATGTCATTTCTATTTAATTATGTCTTCTTTAGTTGTTTCAATATATTTTTACTAAAGTATAGTCGGTTTACAATGTTGTATTAATCTCCTGTGTACAGCATAGTGATTCAGTTATACATATACATATGTTCCTTTTCATATTCTTTTCCATTATAGGCTGTTACAAGGTATTGAATATAGTTCCCTGTGCTATAGAATAGGACCTTGTTGTTTATCTATTTTATATATAGTAGTTAGTATCTGCAAATCCTGGACTCCCAATTTATCCCTTTACCCACTGGTAACCATGTTTGTTTTCTATGGCTGAGTCTGTTTCTGTTTTGTAAATAAGTTTTTTTGTGTCTTTTTTTTTTTTACATTCCACATAATAGTGATATCATATAGTATTTTTTTTTCTCTTTCCGGTTTACTTAACTTAGCAGGACAATCTCCAGGGCCATCATATTGCTGTAAGTGGCATTATTTTATTCTTTTTTATGGCTAGTACTACACACACACACACACACACACACACACACACACACACACATACACACATATATCTCCAATTATCTGCATGGAGATTCCTTCAAAAACAAAAGAATAGAATTACCATATGATCCAGCAGTCCCACTTCTGGGCATATATCTGGAGGAAACTCTAATTCAAAAAAATACAGGCACCCCACATTTCATAGCAGCACTATAGACAAGACATGGAAGCAACCTCAATGTCCACTGGCAGATGATTCAATAAAGAAATTGTGGTATATATATTCAATAATGTTTTGTAGTTTCAGTGTACAAATCGTGCACTTGTTTTGCTTATTTTACTTCTATGAATTTTATTCTTTTGTATGCTACTATAAATGACAGTGTTTTCTTTATTTTCAGATAGTTAATTGCTAATGTATAAAAATATATTTGTTTTTTTATACTGATTTGTGTCCTGCAAACTTGCCAAACTCCTTTATTAGTTCTGATATTTTCCCCCACTCTCCCTATTTTTGGTGAATTTCTTAGGATTTTATACATACAATATCATGTCATCTGCACATGGAGATAGTTTTACTTGTTCCTTTCCAGTTTAGATGACTTTGTTTCCTTCCCTCTTTTCTTTCTTTCTTTTTGTTTGTTTGTTTGTTTATTTGTTTTTTTTAGCCCATTTGCTTTGTCTGGAATCTCCAAAACTATGTTGAATAGAAGTGGTGAAATCAGACATTCTTGTTTTGTTCCTGATTTGGGGAAAAGCTTTATGTCTTTCACGTCTTTTCACAGATATGTGTATCTTTGGGTGTTTTAGAGATAAGCTTTATCAGGTTGAAAAATTTCTCCTCTATTCCTAATCTGTTAATTCTTTTTTTTAAAATCATGAAAGGGTTTTCAATTTTTCTAGATGATTTTTCTGCATTTATTGAGATAATCATATGGTTTTTGTCTATTAATGTACTGTACTATATTAATTCATATGCATATATTGAATACATTTTCCTATGTATTCCTGAAATAAATCCCAGTTAGTCATATGGGTAATTTCCCTTTTTTATGTTTCTGGGTTTGGTTTTCTAATAGTTTGCTAGTGATTTTGCATCTATATTTATAAGGAATATTGCTTTGAATTTTTCTTGAGATGTCTTTATCTGATTTTGGGATCAGCTTGATACTAAATTTATAGACTGAGTTGGGATATTTTCCTTTCTCTTCTTTTTGTGGAAAAGTTTGTGAAGGGTCATTGTTAATTTTTTTTAACGTTTGCTAGAATTCACAAGTGAAGTCATCTGATTCTGGGCTTTTCTTTGTGGAAAGTTTTAAAATTACTAATTCATTCTTGTTATAAAATTATGCAATTTTTTTCCTCGAGTCAGTATCAGTAGTTTATGTTCCTTGGAATTTTTCATTTTACTTAGATTATCTAATCTGTTGACATGTAACTGTTCATAGTATTCCCTTATAATCCCTTCTTGTCATCTTTCAATGTTAATGCCCTCTCTTTTATTCCTAATTTTAGTAATTTGAGTCCTCTCTTCTCTCCCTCTCCCTTTCTCTCTCATTCTCATCAGTCTAGCTAAAAGTTCATTGATTTTGTTATTCTTTTCTAAGAACCAACTTTTAGGGGTTTTTTCATATTATTTTCTCATTCTTTTGTTATTTACATCCACTCTAACGTTATTTATATTTTCTTTCTTTTTGCTTGGATTGAATTTACTCTTTTTTCTCTATCTTCTTAAATTGGAAGGCTAGATTATTAACTTGAGAATTTTCTTCTTTTTTAATATAGATACTCAGAGCTATAAATTTCCCTTGAAGCACTTTGGCTGCATCCCATAAGTTTTGATATATCGTGTTTTTGTTTTCATACATCTCACAATATTTTCACATTTTCCTTGTGATTTCTTCTTCAACCCATTTACCAAGAGTGTGTTGCTTAATTTCCATATATTGTGAATTTCTTAGTTTTCTTCCATTTTGATTTCTAGTTTCACTTTCTTGTGTTAGGAGAACACACATTGTATAATTTTAATCATTTTAAATTTATTGAAGCTTGATTTATGGCATAATGATCTATTGGGAGAGTTCCATATGAACTGGAGAAGAATGTGTATTCTGGCTGTTGTTAAATGGAATGCTATATAGAGGTCTGTTAGGTATTTTTCTTTTTTTTTTTTTTTTTTAGTGTTGTTCGCATCTTCTATTTCTTTGTTGATTTTCTAACTGTTCTATTTACTTTTGAAATTGGAGTATTGGAGTCTTCATTACTGTCATTGAATTGTTTCTCCTTTCAGTTATGTCAATTTTGCCATATGTATTTTGGGACTCTTTTTAGGTGCAGTTTTTATTAGATTTTAGTAAGAGGGAAATGTAATTTATCTTGGGAGTGGATGCCACAGGTGATAATGACGGTGAATGATTATTCAAGAGCTAAGCTAAATTTGTCTTATGCAGAACTTATAGAAGAGTACCTGGGGTCTCATCATGGAGGCCTGAATATATCTGTATTCTTTATGAAGTGGTGCAAATAATTCCAAAGAATCCCTCTCTGCTCTCTTCTTTTTGCTCTTTCTCACCTGTACTATTTTTGTTTCTTTTCTTCTTCATTCCTAATCTCAAAATTCTACTGCTGCAGGCTTACTATACTGATATATTGAACTTAAACCCTCTACTCTCTCTCTCTCTCTCTCTCTCTCTCTCTCTCTCTCTCTCTCTCCATATATATATATATATACCCCTCTTCTAAATTTTAAGTCCTTGCTGCAAGAGATGTTTCTATTATTCTAGCTTCATAATTCAGCACTGTCTATCCACAATTTCCTGACTGAGGCTGAATCACATACCATGCCATTATAAAATTAATAATGAACTCAGCTTTGCCTATAATAATACTTCTGCTTCCTTAATTTCATTCCAATCTCCATTCATTTAGAATGGCTTCTACCACGTTATTAGCTACCTCTGTCCACCTTTATGTTGGAAGGTTCTGCACTTTCTTGTAGATTCTCATTCACCCTTTTTGAGGTAGGATGGTCAAGTAGATAAAATCTCGTCTTCTGGAAGCCCAGATCCACCCCTTACTAGCTATGTGATTTTGACCAGCTTATAAATCTCTCTAAACCCTAATATCCTCATTGATGTGCCACTAACATTTACTTAATAAGATTTTTATGATGATAGCTAAATTTGTTTAAAGTTTTTTAGCAAAGTTCATTAACCACTCAAAATGCTGTTATTAACCACTCAAAATGCTGTTATTAACCACTAAATATTAACCACTCAAAAATACTACTTATAAAATAATGCTATTTGTTATTTTATTGATTATTTTAAGGTTCTCTAGGAAGTATTCCATGATCAACCATCTACACTGGGTACCAAATTTGTGCTTTTTTATTAGTTAATAGTCTCTAAATAAAATACATAAACTATCTTTTTATTTTTACACTTACACATAAAAAATATAATTATGACATCATGTGAACATTCTTCCCCTTATGGGCTGTGAACTTAATATGATTGTAGGTTTATATTAAATTTCTTCTTAAACATTCAGGGCCAAATATAGATACTTTTACAAGTTGGTGATTTTCATTTTTTTTTTTCAATAAGCAGATTTTATACCAAAAGAGTGAAAGCAGATATCAAGCTATTCTCATTCTACACATCTTTCCTATAAATATATTTGGGTTTTGTTTTGGGAGACATTTTTACACCAATTTTACCATCATGATCTTGAAAATGAAAGACTTTCAAACCCTAAACCTTGACCAAGAATGTTTCAAATCTGTTCTTGAATTCAAATAAGCATGAGATAGGTGACCCTAGCATGACTTTAGATTTTTATGTCATTTAAAATTTTTGAGGCAGAATGGAAAATCAAGGTTAGGACGTCTATATGGATTTAGTTAGATAGACTAAGCATGAGGTCTATGTACTTGTTAGATTGGAACTGTTTTCTGAAAGTCAGCTGAAAAATAAATACTGAACTAAAAGGTCAAATTGGATGGTAACCAGGGAACCAAAAATTGATTTATTTTACAAAAGAGACTTTTTTTTTCATTTGCTGAGGAGATTTATTGAATGATATCTTGAAATACACGGTTAAGAAAAAAATGAGGATCTGAGTGTGACGCTGCCTTTTAAAACATATTTGATGTATTTGCTGGTATAATGGGAAAATAAAATAATGAATTCTAATGAGTAGTAGTATCCTATTATTTATCTATAAAATACTTATTTGTTAAAGTGTTTACTGTGGTTAACAAATATTTGGTTTTGATGATGCTTTCCTGAAAGAGGAATATTTATTGATTGCACTTATTCTAGGGAGAATTTTAATCACAGATTTAGTGAAGAACTGTGACTGTCAGAAAAGCTCTGATTTATCACTAGTAATTCTCCTTCTATTATATTAATTTAAGATACTTTTTCTTTCACAGTTTATGTCTTGTTTAACAGAAAATTTCCCAGTATAAAATTCATGTGGTTGTCATCAGTGCCATTTATACATATATTCTAGGTTTTTTTCCCCTCTTTTAGGTATATGGAAGTAATGCATTTTCTCATGCTTTTGATATTTTACATGACTGCATGACTTAGTCTGATAATAAAATGTGAGCTAAAGCAATGTGTGTTGCTTCTGAATAGATGTATTGAGAGTCTGTGGCATGAAATACTATATACATTTTCTTTTGCAGGATAGAGAAAGCACATATTGAGATGAGGTTTTCTATGCTGATTACAAATAGCCACACACTTATTGGCTTAAAACAAGGCACATTTATTACCTCACAGTTTCTGTAGGTCGAAAGTCTGAACTTGGCTTAGACTCAGTAGTTCTCTGCTTAGGATCTCAGTAGTCTGCAAATCAAGGTTTCAGCTGCACTATAGTCTCATGTGGAGGCTTCAGTGGAGAAGAATCCATTTTTAAACATATTCCAGTTGTTGGCAGGATTAATTTTCTTTGCAGCTGTAAAACTGATAGTCTAGGCTTCTTGCTGGCTGTTAACTAGAAGCCATCTTCAGCTCCTAGAGCCTTCCCACAGTTCCTTGCCATATGTGCATTCCCAACATGAACACTTAATTCATTTAGCCAGCAAGGAGAGTCTCTAGAAAGCACTCTGTTAGCAAAATTTATAATAAAATGTGATAGTGGAAGTGGCATACTGTCAACTTTTCCACATTCTACTAATCAGGTGAAAATCAGTTTCCCTACTCAACAGAAGATCACAAAGGATCACCAGTGTCCCCTATCAAACTCTGACATGGAGCCTGAGTGAGAAATAAAAGTTTTATTACATTAAACTGGAGATTGGGGTGAGGGATGCTTATATACAGAAGAAAACTTAGTTCATCCTCACTAAAAGTGCAATATTAATGTAACTATGTATTTTTAATCCAGTTCTGAAAAGGAATTTTCACTTGTTACCACTGTATTTTATATCCACCTCATTACGGCAGATTTTAATTTACTCTTTTTTATACTTATTTTGTCTTTTTCTTGCCTTTGGTTACAAACAACACACGGCACCATCCAGACCTATTTTCTTAGTGCTTTATACACTGCCTGACACATGATAGAAACATTCTCCTTTGTGTCCTAAAATTTATTTGCAAATTAAACCTGTCACGTATCATACTGATAGCACTAATTTCAATTACCATATAACTGCAATGGGTAAATCAGATTTTGGCATGATGCCATTAGCTATGTTGAGGGCCTTGATTTGAAAGAGCCCCAAGAAATCTTTGTGTGTTCTAGAGGATGCTGTTTATGACTTCAGCAGTTCATTCACTGAGTCCGCCTTGGGTGGCTACTAATGGACAAGTACGATGCTAATTGTGAAGGGACATTTTTAATTCTTCCCATCAGGGATAATTATAGTTACCCAAAATGTAGTTTGTGAATTTTTTGTGTTTTTTTCCCCATATTATCAACTATAAATGTTGTGGATATTCCCTATTGACTATTAGAAATGATTTAAAGGTCAGTTTTTGGCTAGCTTTAAGTAAGTTTATCAGATTTTATATTATGTAGCAGAATAACCTTATTCTTCCTCCATCTTCGTTAGTCACACCTACTCCTCTCCTACTTTATTTTTCTCACTTATTTTAAAATTAATTTTATCTTACTGTATTGAATAAATCTTTGTTATGAGAAGGAAATAAGGCAGCTTAAAAAGGGTGACAAAGTAGACAGATAGAGATAGATAGATGATAGATACAGAGATAGTCAGCAAGCAGGCATATGCAAAAGCACTTGGTAAATGTTTATTGAATTATTTAGAAAGTTTAGATTTATTGGCATCTACAATAACCAATCAGAATAAGAACAAGTATTTGTGTTGAGAAAAATATAGGCACCAGAAATTAACAGACCTAGAATTTAATTTCAGTTTTGCTGTTAATGAGTCATGTTAATTTGGCATTTTTCTCTAAACTTTTATTTCTTTATCTGTGAAATGAGAACACTATCTAATTTAAAGGTTTATTTTGAGTAAGGAATCTATTAGCATGTATATGGTAGCTTGCATACTGTCTGACAAGTACTAGTTAATCAATAAATGGTAGCTTTTGGCTCTACTTATTACCATAGTCAACTTGTTTACTATAGTACAATACAAAACAAAATTTTGTACCTAAAATTACTTTGTGTTTTGGAAGAATATCATAACTCTAACTCAGCTAACCAAATTATTATTTGTTTAATATTCTGCATATTCTCATTGAAAAGATAGTAGAAAAATTATCCCTGATTAAGAGAAGCTTGCAGTTTCAATAGCAGGAGATAGATATAAATAACAGAGATTTCACAGATTGTACAGGCTATTAATGGCATATTATTATCTTCAGTTTTTTTTCAGACAAGAGGCAAATATATTAACAGTAAAAACATTTCTAGTTTATGACTAAACTAAATACATTATATGAAACTGCTTACACTAAGAAAGTTTTTCCTGCTGTGTTTTCTGCTTCCTTCCTCCCTTCCTCTCTTCCTTCCTTTCTTCATTCTACAAAGACTTAGAAGGAAAAAACATACATTCTTCAGTCTCATTAAGCTTACATTGCCTGGGAATGAGGGGACTGATAATGAGAGAGGCATACAATAAGTGGACAAATAAATATATGTTATATAAAGTTGTAAGAAACACCATTAAGGAAAATAAAACAAGATAAAGGGGAGAAAGTAGTGGCAGAACCAAAAGTAAATAGTGAGCTAAATCTAGAGCCCAGCGCAGTCCTGATGCCATCATGTTCTGTAATTCTGAGCAGAGCCTCAAGGAGTTTCCTATGCTTCTAGCCTTGCTGACTCACAGGTACACTGCAGTTAAGAAACTAAGTGGATGTTGCTTGGTATTGTCAAGACCAGCAGAAAAGTGGTGTCACTAAGGTCATGCTAAGATCAATGGATACTTCATGTCACTTCTGAGTATGATGTTGGATGACATCACTGCACACGCTCTTGTCCACACCCTTAATTAGAACAATTTCAACTTTGCACATTGAAAAATTGTCACTAAGTTTTATTAGTTAGTTCCACACCACCTCTCAAGTAATCTAAATTCTCAATTCTTACCACCATTACCCTCTCTGAAGCCACTGTAATCACTCACTTGAAATACTGCCATAGCTACTGACATGATCTTAGAGTCAGCCTTGGTCCTCTCCAACAGTAGATAAAGTGACTGTATTTGTGTTTGCAAAATTTTAAATTACTTAACATCTCCTAATGGCTTCCCACTTCCCTTCTGTAAACAGGAGTAGAAATCAGAGATCTGATCATGGAGGGGCTTTGATACAGATATGTTCTTCCCCACCTCTGCCTCAGCTCCCATTGTCTTGAACACACTTTGATCTTACTGGAATGCCTTCTGTTCTCAGTCCTGATTTTTCTTCTAGATGGAGAGATCAACATGTGTACTCTTGTGTCCTTAAATTGTCCTGGAAGTATCCTAATCCTTCTTCAAATTCCCCAGGACATATTCTTTAGCTACATTTTCTACAACTAAAAGTCATCCATCCTCTAATGTCCTTCTTCACAGTGCATTTTATGATGCATTGTAATTGCCTTTTTTTTTGGCTTTATTTTCTTTCCTACTAGACTGGTATCTCCATTGTGCTGGGATAAGTCCAGATATGTGAGTCACTCAATAAATATTACTGGAGAAATGGCCGTTGTTAACTGTGGGATAAAATAACTTTGCTGAATTGACCAGCCATTGGCTTTATTGACTCTTTTTTTTTTTTTTTTTTTTTTTGGTCTGAGTCCAACTAACAGAATATGCAGTTGGATTTTGATTTCCTCTGTGGATTTGTGCCAAGGAGTTCAGGAGAGATCCATGCTTTCAAATAATACCAATGAATAGCTGAAAATGAACTTCATTACATGATAATAAGCTAACACCTTTTTATACTATCAAACATGTTTAAGCTTTCAATCTTGTTTGTTTGTTTCTGTGTATCACCACCACATTTTCTATTAAAGAAAAATTTTGAGATATTTAGCTATTAGTGCCACAGCACTATGGTGGCATTTCTTGGTTGAAGCTAAATTTCTCAATTTAGTGTAAAGGAAGAATATATAGAAGAATTTTTCCATTTAGAAAAAATAAAAAGAACTTGTTACTTCAGTGTTAAAAATAAACATAGCGTTTTGGCAAATAATTTTGACAAGTAAGATTTTGGAGATTTTCCAGAGGGATTTTTATTATGTTTAAACTCCATTTCCAAAGGAAATGTCTCCTTTAAATACATAACTTTCGAGACATGGGCATATCATACTAAATAAGCCCAGTATGGTATTATCCTGTGAGGATGATATTACATTACATGTAAGTTTTCAGATTTAATCTGTTTGATAGATTGTTTATCTCTGTGACTTCCCAGAGGAGTACTTTAATCTGAATATTAATACTAAAAGAAACTGTTAAAAACTACCCAAATAATGCATATAGAACTCTGTGCTCTATACTTTACAAATTGTCTTACATGTGTAATTGTATTACAAAGTTCAAATTATATAAGTTGATTCTGATGATGTTTTCTAATTCCCTTGTTACTAAAAACTTGGCAAAATACTTGAACTAATTTTGGATTAAGGAATGAACTGCCCTGCCTCGCTCCTCTTCTTGCAGTATCCAAGTTCTTACGCTAACCCGAGTTGCTGCCATCCTTTCCTCGTTTACATTAGGATTCAGTATTATTTTCAGGGCTCATATGAAGGAAAGGTCAGACTCACTAATATTGCTACAAATTCATGTGATCTTTAGTCTTTTAACCATCCTATTCCTATGGCTTTGCCTTCCTTAACTATGTAGTTCTGAAATGGCTGCTGGACTTTACATTTTTGTAGGGAAAGGTTTATGTCCTTGTTTGCACAGTTCCTGAAGTTTTACCCTACTGTATTCTGAGTGTTCTTTGTTCTCCCCTTTTCTACTCTGAAATAAGAGACATATTAACTCTGCTTTTTCAGTCATAGATAATATCTTCCTGGTTGACTTTTACACTTAAGCCTTTGGGCAGAAATATGGTACTGGCACCACTTCCTGTGTAACACCATGCCATTTCCTGTGTAATCATACCATGCTCAGAGTAATATCATTAAACATTTCCCACCCACTGGACTGTGACAGCTAACAAGAATTTCATTTAATCATTCCATGCCCAGCACTGTGTGAACTGCCCTTTCCCCAGCTTTTGTTAAGAAAGCTTGGTAGGTATATCATACACATATCCAATTAAATTTTAAAAAGGTCAGACTGTGTCTGTGCATAAACTGAACTACCTACTTTAAAATTATTGGATATAATTTACTTACAATGCTTCAAATTTCCAAAGTAAATGTCAACCTGACTTTAATTTTTTTTTCCAGATTGGTAGTTTCCTTAGTCTTACATATACTTTAAAATATGGTGAAGAAGTTTATTGTTATTCTTGTCCTCATTTTGATTTGTTTTCTAATGTTAGCTTAAACATTTAAAAAGTATCAGTGGAGGAAGTAATAAATATGTATAATGCCATTTATCGAGGTCTTCTCTGTATTAAACATTGTGCTGGACATTTTAAGTGCATTAACTTACTCTTCACAAAAGTCTGTAAGGTAGAAATTATCTAAAAAAGCTGATACTCGAAGAAGTTAAGTCACTTTCCCTCAGAGGATCCAAATACCAAGTGACAAAATTAATTTAACTATGATAGTTGACTTTAAACCCCAGTTGTTCCCAGAGTGCCTGTTAAATAATACTCCATAAAACGTGCATTACTTGTTTTTATGATAATAGAGTTGAGAAAGCTACTGTGGAACTCCAACCAAAGTACTGCAACGCCTAGACATACCATAGATCTATTCTGTATCCAAGGTTCTGTAATGTAATGTAATTTTTCTAAGAATCACTTATTACATTTTAGGAAAGGAGAAAATTTTTCTAAGAATCACTTATTACATTTTATTTTCATATTGAGAAAATAAAATTAGATACCATGCACTAGATTATATGCTAGCATAGCACATTGTATACTTTAAATTTTCAGTCAAAGGGGACTATTAAAAATATAGTTTTAGTCATTCAGCTGTCATTACTGAGCACCTTCAAAGCTCTAGACATCATGCTGGGTGTTAGGGATATAAGGGTGAGTAGTACACAGACCTTATCTTCCCAGCAGTTAAAGTACAGTAAAGAGAGACTGTATCCTCTATTTATGGCAGTAAGATACATTGTCAGAGTGATTTTTTGGATTGCACTTAGAACTATAACAGCCAAGTTTTGTGATGGAAGATCCTGAAAATGGAAGTTTGGGAGAGTTTCTAGAATTGGAGAAGGAGCCTCCCACAGAAAGGAGACTTGATAATTTAATGTCTGGCACTACTGTTCTCTACTAAGACTTAAAGTGGCTTAGTCAATAGTGTTAACTCTGTTCAGCATCCAGGGAACCCTCTTGCTGGAAGACTGTCAGCCTTCAAAGATGTCCTCACTAATATTTTTGACTCCCTGAAACTATACAGTGCGTCTTTACTCTGTATTTCTAAGCAATTCTGTAGACTCTCTGCATTTCAGTATTCAATATCCTCCCATCACCATATCTTTCAGTAGGAAAGAATGCACAAGAGTGTATATCTTCTAGTCTGTTTTCCTCTTGAAAATAATTTTCAATGTATCATTGTATCAGGTACTCGAATTTCTTTCCCATTTATTGAGAGGGGGTGGGATATTTGTTCGTTTGTTGATTTCGGAATACATAAAGAAAGTAAAAATGGCATGAAAGTCACAAAACACCAAGTATGAAATTTGCATATTCATCAGCTTAAATGTGATACTATAATAGAGTATATAATTTTAAAGTTAAAAAAGTTTTGTGCTCAACAAAATGCCTAGAAAATTTTAAAAATTTAATAATTTCTTAATTTTAATTAAATCAAATGCATTAGAAAATGTCCTTTTACCAAGCATAAAATTGTTATGTAAATTTACCAATAAGAAATTTGAATAAAGCAATTATGCTACTGATCTTATAAAATTCTTACAACTGAAAGTTGACTCATTACTCCTTGGACCCTTACTGAACATCAATTCATTAACATTTGTTAGCTATGTCAGGCATTGAACAAGGCCACGTTGAAGCCATGAAATGCATGTGTATTTTAGTGGGATAGTGAAAATAAAAGTTATAATGGGGATATATACTTTACACTTAACATACTCAGTGACAAAGCATCCATCTCAAGTATGACTAAATATTAATAATTCCCAATCTGGATTGAAAATCAAAGAAGCAAACAGTTCTATTATGCAAATAACAGCAATTTATTGTGCAGTTAGAAAATAACAATCTCTAAAAATAAATGTTTGTAACAAACTATCTCATGCATATAAGTAGATCAACAATTTATTCCATACACCTGTGAAGCTTGACAGCAAATCTAATACACAGATAAGATTTCTTGTCTAAGACTTTATCTTCATTTGCTTATTTTGTGTTTGTGCTAAGGTCATATTATTGTTAATGAAATATATATACATCTGAAATTCCTGTAATATATATTTTCTTCATTTATAAAGCTGATTTTAAAAACTGAATATTCCAAAACTTTCTGACAGGGTAACAAATCAGTTTCTTAGAGTTAAATGGAAAAATGGAATCATGTATTTTAGACTCAGAAGGCTCTTCCAATTGAGATTAATTTTCCAGCCTCTTTCACTCATTTATTGCTCTTTTCATTTGCCAGGGCTTACACTGAGCATTATAAATATAATATTGAGTAATAATAAATATAACCTCATGAAGGTATAGTCTTATGGGGAAAGCAGACTTTAATCAAATAATTATGTACTTTGAAGTAAATTCTCAATTGTGTAAAATGCTGTGATGGAGAGGAATATGAGGATACGATAGGTGATTTGCCTAAGGATGGAAGCCATCGAGGGCCTCCCTGAGGAAGATTTGCTTTGAGTAGGCTGCTAGAGGGTGTTGCACTGCCCCTCCCCTCCAAATGAATAAAGTGAAGAATTTCTAGAAGCTTGGCAGGAGCGTCTGCCCTTAAATAGTACCCAGGTTTATGAATTAACTGTAACAATGGCAGTCCGTGAGCATCATGTCTATCCTCCCAATCTTAGAATGTCATACCTTGAGAAGGATTTTCTTACTTTAATGGAGTGCAGCCTATATTTTTGTCTACATTGTGCCAAAAGAGGTGGTTTTTAAAATATATATGGCTCAAGTTACGTAAGGCTGAAGTAAAAAGATTATGATGATTGAGCCAGATGATGGAAGCCTGATGGATAGTTAAACTAAAAATTTAGAATGGCAAAGGAAATTATTAAAGGCTAACCTGACAACACTTTCTGTGAAGGAAATGAGTCAAAATTGCATCACTTTTATTTAAAGAAGATAACAGCAGCAAGGCACATATGCAGTGCCTAGAAGTCATTACGAATATGTATCCAGAGTGGAAAAATCTTATCTCCCTAGAGCAATTCTTTCCTTTCTCCCTCCTGTATTTTTCTCTAATGGCCTACCAGCCTCAGGATCATTTGATTCCAAAAACATAGCCACTGTCTATTGCATTACTACATCTAATCAATGTCCAACTCCTCCCAGTTCTAACTCAAGAATTCATCACGCATATTCTACCACCACTATCCTAATTTGAGTCTGTAATACATCTGATACGAAATATTTTAATAGAGTTTTAAGTGGTCTTCTGGAGCTCAGATCCTCACTTATGCTATCCATTTTGCAAATTGTAACCAGTGTTCTTTCCTTAAAACACATCTCTATGCATGAGATATCCTTTTACAGACTTCACTTGGCAGACAGTAGGGAATTATTGAAAGTTATTAAACCTATTAGCATGTAATTCACAGTTTCTTTCTATAAGTATCTCCAACCAGTTGTATTGTTTTATCTCAATTAAGATCTAGTCCTGTAATGCATTTAGGTAAATATTAACCCATATTTATTGAGCTGTATGTATCTACTGTATGGTAGAAAGTAGAGATACGAAAATAGAAAAGAAAGATCTTTTACAATCCCCTGTGAACTAATAAAGGCAAATTCTGTATTTTAGCACTTAGGAAGCTATGAAAACATACAAATAAATCTGTTTAAGTGTCATGAGGATACAGAAGAGAGAAATGGGATTCTAATCTATTTTGTGATATTCCTTCTTTTACGTTTCCTGTCATGAGTATATCAGAAAATGTCTGCCTTCTTTAAGGTGTATTTTGATATGAGAGTACATATCAAAAATAACTACAGTAGTTTAGAATTGTAATTACTCCCCTGTGTTATCTTTGCCTTTACACATGATTTAATTATGTTATTGACAAATCACTTGATATCATTGTTATTCTCTTAACAACAGTGCATTCCAATGATGCTTTCTTTTGAGGACCTCAAGGCATTTTTAGATGTCATTGTTTAATAGAATTTATATTTACCTTTTTATAGACAGATGTACCCAAATTTTGCAAATGAAGAAGTGGCGTTGGTCCTTCTCTGGTTTTTGGTTTCATTTGAGAAAATTTATATTGAGTTTGCTATGTTAATCATTTAATAAAAGAACTATTCAGTTTATACTTTAAATTTTTTAGTTTAGTTTTTAATTCACTAGTGGTCAGGTTTAAGTACAAAGACACATGCACACAGACACTCAAAAATAAACAACAGTTTGAGAAGATGCTTAAATTCAAAGTAAGTAGTTGAATTTGACCTTCTTTAATGTGACTTGATACATAGTGATATGAAAGAATAATTTATAGAACTTCATGTACAGGTTAGAATTCAAATTGAAATCCCCTGTTTCCAAAATTGTCTGTATCCCTGGGGAAGATCTCTAAGTAAAGGAATAACATGATCTCCCACCTAACCTCTAGCGCCTGAAAATGAACATTTTTGTTTGTTTTTAAGAGACTACATTTTGCAGTGGCAACAGCCTGATTTAGTGCAGAGTATGGGGTTCAATCCCGGCAGACCTGAATTTGAATTCTTGTCTCTCTTCCTTAGTACTGTCACCTATTTTGAGTGGTTCAGTCTAATTCTCAGTGTGTGTGTTTTTGAAAAATAGTCCTAATATCCACTTAAAAATAATGATGTGATGAGATGAAGTTATGTAAAGCAGTTAGCATGCAAGCGGCACTTAAAATATGTGTCTTTCTATCTCCCGATTTGGTATGTTCGTGTAAACCAGAGACCATTTTGGAAATACTTACCCACCTAACATTTCATCTAAATAAAATATTCTCCTATTCCTCCTAGCCTCCAACAGTTTTAAATTCAAGCTGAGATAAGCAAATGGAAATGCTAAAGGACAAAGGACAAGGTCAGATCTGTGGACATAAGAACAGAATAAAAATCCAAACACCCCAACCCCTTTCCCAATCCATCAGAGGCTGTGTCAGCTCTTGCTGGCAGTTCAGCTTACATCTTTGGCTACTGGTATGCCTTCAGGTTCTCTAAAACAGAACTGCCCAAGTGAGGCAAACTGGTCTGTGATGTTGATACAGATTTCAAAAGCCCCTAAAAAATTCCTACAGAACAGCTCACATGCTGGGCGTATGTGCACAGATTTAACAAAATAAGAAAACTAGGACATAGCTCATTTAAGTCTGTGATTGCTTTGAGGTTCACCAGAAAACTGCAATTATATCACGAAATATACTTTGTTTTCCCTTCTTTCTAAAAATTTTCTCTCTCTCTTTTCTCTGCCTTTCACCCCTCCATTTTTCTAATAGATTCAAAAGACAGAATTACTAATGATTCTGACAAAGTTAAATTTGGATACATCACCTTCTCTTATTTGCTATAGTTTGGATATGGCCACGTTTTTTCATTTTTTAATTTATTTTTTATTCATTTGTTTATCTTTAAAAAGGTTAATTGATTTGAATTGCAGGAAGATGTGATTGGTGAATACATGATCATATCATTTGCTTAGTATCAGTCACTGAAGAGATAAAGGACACAATCCATGCATTTCTGAAAATCACAGGCTAAGTGAAGAGTTGGAACAACAAATCTTAAAGAGACAAGGGGCTTTGTTATGATGAATATCTCCATGCAATTTGCTATGAAAGCTTGAAGACAAGAGTTACTATGTTTCAGGGGTGGATTAAATCAATGAAGTTGACACCTCCCATTTCTTCTGAATCTTTGAGAAGATAGTTTGCTAGCAATTCACTCTTGAGTAGGGTTGGAGGTGCACACTGAGTACAGGGAAGGGAATGACATTTCATAAAGAATATGCAGAGGATGTGCAAAACCATGGAAACCAAGTGGCAAATAATTTAGTCAGCTGCAGCAAGTTTAATACAGTGGACAGAGAGTGGTGGAGCAACATTTCTACATACCCTTTACAGCAAAATTTCATGAAAAACTTTCTATATCATTTTGTATGGCTTATATTTATCTCCATTATTTCTATATTAGGTTGTGGTTTCCATGAGGGCAAGATTCTTAGCTGCCTTGTTCTTTATTCTCACACCTGAAACAGTGTTTGTATGAGATAGTAGAAAATGCATTTATTGGTCTTGCCATCCTCACCTTTCTGGAGTTTTTTTGCATATACATATATTTTTTAATTGAAGTATAGTCAGTTTATAATGTTGTATCAATTTCTGGTGTACAGCATAATGCTTTGTCATACATGAATATGCATATATTTGTTTTTATATTCTTTTCATGAAAAGTTACAAGATATTGAATATACTTCCTTGTGCTATACAGTATAAACCTGTTGTTTATCTACTTTATATATATTAGTATCTGCAAATCTCAAACTCCCATTTTATCCCTTCCCACTCCCTTCCCACCCTGGTAATTATAAGTTTGTTTTCAATGTCTCTGAGTGTGTTTCTGTTTGTAAATAAGTTCATTTGTCTTTTTTTTTTTTTAAGATTCCACATATAAGTGATATCACATGGTATTTTTGTTTCTCTTTCTGGCTTACTTCCTAAGAATAGTGATTTCCAGGTCCATCCATGTTGCTGCAAATGGCTCTATTTTATGATTTTTTTATGGCTGAGTAGTATTCCATTGTATAAATATACCACAGCTTCTTTATCCATTTCTCTGTCGATGGACATTTAGGTTGTTTCTGTGTCTTGGCTATTGTATATAGTACTGCTATGAACACTGGGGTGCATGTATCTTTTTTATTTTGAATCTCCTCTGGATATATGCCCAGGAGTGGGATTGCTGGGTCATATGGTAGGTCTATATTTTTAGTCTTTTGAGGAATCTCCATACTGTTTTCCATAATGGCTGCACAAAACTACATTCCCACCAGCAATATAGGAGGATTCCCTTTTCTCCACAGCCTCTTCAGCATTTATTGTTTGTGGACTTTTGAATGATGGCCATTCTGATTGGTGTGAGGTGATACCTCAATGTAGTTTTGATTTGCATTTCTCTAATAATTGGACATATTGAGCATCTTTTCATGTGCCTGTTGACCATTTGTATGTCTTCATTGAAGAATTGCTTCTGCCCATTTTTGGATTGGGTTGTTTGTTTTTTTATTATTGAGTTATATGAGCTCTTTATATATTCTGGAAATTAAGACCTTGTCAGTCTCATCTTTTGCAAATATTTTCTCTCATTCCATAGGTCATCTTTTTGCTTTGTTGATGGTATCCTTTGCTGTGCAAAGTTTATAGCTTAATTAGATCCCATTTGTTTATTTTTGCTTTTATTTCTATTGGTTGGGTAGACTTCCCTAGGAGAACATTGCTAAGATTTATGTCAGAGAGTATTTTGCCTATGTTTTCTTCTAAGAGTTTTTTAGTGTCTTGTCTTATGTTTGAGTTTTTAAGCCATTTTGAGTATATTTTTGTGTATGGTGTGAGGGAGTATTCTAACTTCATTGATTTACATGCAGCTGTCCAATTTTCCCAACAACATTTGCTAAAGAAACTGTCTTTACTCTATTGTATGTTTTTGCCTCCTTTGTCAAAGATTAATTGACTAATAGTTGTGGGTTTATTTCTGGGCTCTCTATTCTGTTCTATTGATCCATATGTCTGTTTTTGTACCAATACCATGCTGTTTTGATTACTGTTACTCTGAATATTGTCTGAAGTCTGGGAGGGTTATTCTTCCAGCTTCATTCTTTTTTTTCAGTAATGCTTTGGTAATTCTGGGTCTTCTGTGATTCCATATAAATTTTAGGATTATTTGTTCTAGTTCTGTGAGAAATGTCCTGGGTAATTTGATAGGGATCATATTAAATCTGTAGATTGCTTTGGTTAGTATGGCCACATTAACAATATTAATTCTTCCAATCCAAGAACATGGGCTATCTTTCCATTTCTTTAAGTCATCTTTAATTTCCTTAGTCAATATTTTATAGTTCTCCACGTATATAAGTCTTTCACTTACTTGGTCAGATTTATTCCTAAGTATTTTATTTTATTTTTTTGGATGCAATTTTAAAAAGGATTGTTTCTTTCCTTTTCTGATATTTCACTGTTAGTGTAAAGAAATGACAGCGATTTCTGTATGTTAATCTTGTATCCTGCTACCTTGCCAAACTCTTCTATTTCTTTTCTATTTAGAGTAGACCTTTCAATATTTGTTTTAGCATAGGCTTAGTATTGCTGAATTCTCTTAGTTTTTGCTTGTCTGTGAAATTCTTTATCTCTCCTTGTACTCTAAAGGATAGTCTTGCTGAATAGAGTATCCTAGATGGCAGCTTTTTCTCATTCAGGTCTTTGAATCTTGCCACTCCCTCTGGCCAGCAGTGTTTTTGTAGAGAAATCAGCTGAAAGCCTTATGAGGGTTCCCTTGTAACTAACTCTTTGTTTTTCTCTTGCCACCTTTAGAATCATTTTTTTATCTTTACTTTGGCTATCTTAATTATAATGTCTTGGTGTAGGTCTGTTTGGGTTCTTCTTGTTTGGGACCCTCTGTGCTTCCTGTACTTCGATACCTGTTTCCTTCTTTAGGTTTGGAAAGTTTTCAGTCATGATTTCTTCAAGTACCTTTTCAATCCCCTTTTAACTTTCTTCTCCTTCTGGGACCCCTATTTTGTGTAGGTTGGCACTCTTTATATTGTCCCATAGGTCCCTTATATTGCTTTCATTGTTTTTTACTTGTTTTTCTGTATGCTGTTCTGATTGAATGATTTGTTATTCTGTCTTGTAAGTCACTTACTCATTTTTCTGCATTATATAGTCTACTTTTGACTGCCTCTAGCTCAGCTCTTATCTCAGCAATTGAGTTTTCTGTTTTTCATTGGCTTCTCTTTATAATTTCTATTTCCTTTTCATAGTATTCTCTGTCTCTATTCATATTCTCTCTTATTTCCTTTAGTGCTTTTATCACCCCCTTTTTGAAGTCATGATCTAGTAGACTGTCGAGGTCTATTTCATTATTTGTTCTTTCAGGGGACTTCTCTTGTTGTTTTAATTGGGAGTGGTTCCTCTGATTCTTAATTTTACTTATATTTTCTGATTCTATGAATTTAGGAGTATCAGTTATCTACTGTAGTCTTGAAGGACTGTTTTCTTTTATGTTTGTTTTTATTTCAAGTGAGAATGTTCCTGTGTAGACTGTGTACATCTAATAGTTTTGTTGTGAAGGCTGTTCTTAGATGAATGGTTGCCACATCGTTCTTCCATGTGTGTTGGCTGTTATCTCTTTGATTGGGGGTGTGGTTGGTGTTGTGGTAACCAGAGACTGCCTTGATTGTTGTTGTTGAGTGGAGCCTCCTTTTTAGTTCTGTGGTTGTCACAGCCTTGACAGGAGCTGGGACTGCTCTCCTGTTGCTGGAATAGAGGCTTTTAGACCTGTTTCTGAGCTGTGGTGTGTAGTAGGCAGGGTTGTAGCGCTTCAGGTGGAAAGAAGAGTAGGCAAGAGATGTCTACTGGGAAGTGCCCTCTGTTGTGTTGTCTGTCACTTGCTATGTGGGCTTACCAAGTACTCTTTGTTGATGCTGCCTTTGTCCCTGCCTTAGCTGCAGGAATGTTAGCCACCCACTCTGGTGTCCCCCAGGTTCTGAGCCCCAGGAACCACCAGTGCAGATCTGCCAATGTCAGGTGCTAGGACCCGCCATAGCAAGCGTGCTGTCACACACCTGAATCTATGTGCACCACAAGTTCAGCACAGACCCCAGCCCCACCTCTGTATATGGTATGGTACACTGGCATGTTGTAAATACCTGTACTCGCCCCCATCATGTGTCAGAACTCTGCTCACTGCCTGTTCATCACATAGGCGCCAGTCCACAAAGGGCCCATAGAGAGCAAATCCACCCTCTCTGGGGATGTAAACAAATTTCAGTCCAGTCTGTGAAGTTGCAAGGTATGGATTCAGCTTTCAGCCTGGCCTCTACACAGCAGTGATGGCTATGACAAAGCCCCACCTCTCTTCTCAAGAGAACACACCAACAATGGAACCAAGCGGAGAAAGTGGCTGTGGCATGGCTGCATTGTGCCCCTCACCCCGGCTCACACCAGCACTGATGCTTTTTTATGGGGGTCCCAGGCTTTTCCCCCAGCCAGAGCTCACACTGCCCTCTAGTCCCCTGAGGATGCCTCTGTGCAGTGGGCCCCAGCCCTCTGCCCGGGCTCCTCACCAATCTCTAGCAGCCAATCCCTGCTTGTCCCTGCCAGCTGGCATCTAGGGCTGGGGATCTGTTTTCTTTAGTTCTGTCTGCTAAGTGGCTGCCACTTTCTCTTCTGAGCCTTGGATGCTCTGCTCCTGTCCCCACTGATCTCCAGGCTGGAGAGGGGGTGTCCCAGCATAAGGGTACCTTTCTTCTTCTGCTCCCTCCCTGCAAGACCAGTCCTGCACCGATTTTTTTCTTTTTTCATTTTTTTTTTTTTCTTACCGGATTTTGTGAGAATCCTCTTGTATTTCAAAGTGAGAGACTCTCTGCCAGAGTTCAGTAGATACTCTGTCGATTCAGTGGGTTTGTAGATATAATTCTTGGTGTATTTGTGGGAGAGTATGAGCTGTGAGTCTCGCTACTTTGCCATCTTGGCACTTCCCTTCTTACTTTTCTGGTTTTTGACCTCTCCCTGACACAGAGCTCCTAAAACCTTTGTAAATTTTCCTAAGTGATGAGAGGATAAAGCTATCTTTTGTTGGTTAATGAGGTGACTTTTGGGCTGATTGCCAGTAGAGCCAACTATTTGATTAGATAGAAGGTTGGAATTTTCAGCCCCACCTCTCACTGACCTCTTGGCAGGGGAGAGGTGCTAGAGGTTGAATCAATCACAAATAGCCAAAGATTTAATTAATCATACCTATGTAGTGAAACCTCCATCAAAACCCAGAAAGGACTGGGTTCAAAGAACTTTTGGGTCTGTGAATTGGTGAATTCTTAGAGGTGCTGGGAGAGGGCATGGAAGATCCGCACCCCTTCCCACATACCTTGCCTAACGCATCTCTTCCATCTGGACTTTTATCTGTATTCTTTATCATATTCTTTTATAGTAAACCAATGTTAAAATTAATTAAAGAAGACAGTTTAGGTGATATAAACAAACTTTATTTAACATTTTATTAAGGGGACAGTCTCCTTTTAGAGAACTACAAAAATGAGGCAGAAGACAGGAGGCTTTTATAGCATAAAGAATAAAAAAACAAGGAATAGACAAATAGAAAATACCTGATTGGCTGTGGTCACACAGTCAACCTTGTTTGGGGTGAGAAGGTCCAGAGTTGGCCTGGTGTTTGGAGGTTGGCTGACTGGATATGCTGTGTTTCTGGTCCAACAGAATTTGCCACAACATGCAAGTTACCCTGGGCTGGAGTGGCTCCATCTCGGACTTAGAAATTGATATCATCACTGGTAAATGTAAGTAAACTGTCTCCCTGAGTTCTGTGAGCTGTTCTATAAAACTAATCAAACCCAAGGAGGGGGTCATTTGAACCTCCAATCTGTAGATAGTTGGTCAGAAGCACAGGTGACTTTCCGGACTTGTAATTGGCATCTGAAGTGGGGCAGGTGTGATTGTGGTGGGCCGGGGAGGCAGTCCTATGGGACTGAGCCCTTAACTTGTGGGATTCTGATGCTGTCTTCAGGTAGATGGTGTCATAATTAAGTTATGTTGTAGGACCCCCAGCTGGTATCTTGGAGAATTGCTAGGTGTGAGGGAAAAACCCCACACTTTTGGTGACTTGAAGTATCAGAGGTGAAATGTTATAAGTGTAGTTATTATGTGTGAGGAGTAAAAGAGACACACAGAGAAAGATTCACAGGTGAAAAACTGAGTTTCTCCAACTCAGCCTGGTTTGTAATGAGCATTCAATAAACATTGAGTGGATAGGATGAAGATGGTTTACTTGGGCCCAGTAATGAAGAGCTGTGATTTCCTAGCTTCTACATTTGGATTTTAGCTTTTCAAATAAAATTTCCTAAATTTCTCTCATGATTTTTCTTTGCTAAAAGACAGTGAGTCTTGCATTTTCATTCTGATTTTGAAGGTCAATGTTAGTGATAAAATGTGAATATTTAATTTAGTGTTTTATTTTGATTTTAATTCAACCAGAAAGGAAATAACAGCTTTCTTAAAATGGAAAATAAAATGATTTTTAACTCCCCCCATACACATGTAGGACATTTTATAATATTTCTCAAATTTCTGACTTTTATTTTGTCTAAAGTAAGAAAAATATTTTTATTTTGTAACAAATATTGGATTGAGATTTTATCTTATCCAAACTGAGATTTAGTAAGATGAAATAGTTACAAGCATATTTTAAAGGTATCCTGCTAGCAGTCATTCTCTAGTACATGGACCTAGAAGTTTCCAACAGGTGTATCCTGAGAATATAATTAAAAGAATACCTATGGGGAAAAGTGACTTCTCCAATAAAATGAGTCTTTCTTCCATTGGCCATATGCTCCCACAGCTTGGTGACTTCAGGAAATTGAAGATGGCACACGTTTAGTGTAAATTAATACTAGAAATGAGAGGAACTAAGTAAGATATCTTTTTTCGAGCATATCATTGCCCATAGTTCTGCCCTCTTGCTTTGCAGAAGCACAGGGTCCCTCCTGCCATGGTTTGTGGATTCTAAGAGAGGAATGTAGTTTGGAGGAGAGAAGTGCTGAGTCTGGCACAGCTCAGCACCATCTGCTCACTCTTGGAATCCACAGATGTTCTATACCAAAAAACTGTGTAAGTTAAGGATTAACATGCTCTCTGGGCACTCAGAGCCCCACCCAGTGGAAAATCTCTGTGGGGAGGCAGTGGCAAGGTGACAAGGAAGGCAGCCCCCCCTGCTGGGCCAAATGCAGGGGAGACTTTGAGAGGAAGAAAGTCTCCCACTTCCTTGAACAGTCCACTTTGCCAAAGAGCACATCGGAGTGACTTGAGCTAAGAAGTAAATTGCACACCATGGAGAGAGTAAAGTATGGTGGAATGAGCATTGGACAATGAGTCCAAAAGATTTGGCCATCGTTCCTGGCTCTGTCACTAATTCCCTTTGTGACCTTGAGGAGGTCATATAACTTCTCTGTGCCTTTACTTTTCTCTTTCTAAAGATTGCCAGTCTTTTTATTTGTCTGTTCTTTCCAGAAGAATTTTTTTTTTCTGTGTCTATTTGACTTTCGGATGTGTAAACTCTTCCAGAATGTCTTAGGGATCTGATGAGCCCCATGTCTCATGATAAGAAATAAATAGAAATATCTAGCTTTATAATTTTGTTAAAGCTGGTTTTAGTGTGATCTCTGTTCAAAAGGCTTTGTTTAAAATAAATATAGCAAACCATCTATGATGTTTTGATAATAATAAATGATGAAATATTTGGTGCCCTAAAATATAAATATATAGATATAATGAAAAATAATTTACTATATTTCATCTATTCTCATTATAAGTAGATGATTTTTACTAGTTGTTCATCACTTCTTAATTCTTAGTGTTTACAACAACAGCATGAAATTTAAAGAAAACAAACAATGGAGACTATCCCTTCATCTGGTTATATTTGTGTCCTGTGTCAGAACATGTACTGAATAAAAGACTACCTTAACCATTCTTGGTTATTCAATTTAAATTTTCTTACATGTACATGCCAGCACTATAGTTATTTACTTAGCCATCTTGCAATATGTAAAGAGAGGCCAAGGCTTGTGAAATATGATTATGACTTACCTAGAATTGTGAAGAATGAAAATGAGATTCTATTAGAAGCCCTTCTTGCATCGTCATGATGAATCATATATGGGATGGATTAACATTGAAAGTAGAGAGACTGTATAAGAAAGGATAACCTTGATTCTGATTCCTACTGTGATCATGTATCTGACTGATAGATTGGTTAGTCTGTACAGAACTAGTTATAGAGGATGACAGTAGGAGCTGTCATGGGAAAAAGTGTGGGATAAGTATACCATGGATTTTAAAATAGACCGAGTTTAAGTCCTGACTCTAACACATAGTAGCTGTATAATATTGGCAGTTTTACTAACATCTCTTTGCACTTTGCTTTCTTGTTTGTAAAATGGGAATGAATAGTTTATCAGTCCCACAAAGCTTGTTGAGGTGATTAAATGAGATAATGCATGAAAGTACTTAGCACAGTGCTACCTAAAAACTAGCATTGTTGTGCTTATTGTTGGTTAGATTGCTGAAAGATTCCTTTACTGACTTCACATGAGGCATGGTCTGAATGACTCATTGTTTGCTTAAGTACTTATTGCATTGTCTTAGGTTGAGCTCCTGAAGAAGTAGAAGCTGAGATACAGATTGAGTGCAAGCCATTGATTTGATAAATCATCCCTGAAGAACCAGCAGGAGAGTGGGGAAGTTAGACAGGCAAGAGAAGGAAGGCAATATGGAGTACGTACGCTAATGAGCAGGTAACCCTTATGGACAATTGGGGCTCCTTCCTATTACTGACCTCTGTTAGGTCTTATGGAATGCCCCTCAGGGATACCCTCAGAGGTATCCCTCCCAAGAAATGAGCTATTTACCTTTTCTCAGTGACTGTGGGCTGATGCCTGCGGGATGTTAACTTCCAGGCACTTCCCTCCTACTCAGTTTCCTCAGGGGGAAATTGCAGGAGGCTACTTTGGCCAGCTGAGATATGTACTGAGAACCACAGTCCCCTGCTGGGGCTGGCACCTGCCTCTGTGAAGAATGTGTTAGTTAAATCAATTCCTGTGAAAGGAAGGGATCCTTTCACAACATGTAGATCGACTCATCACATTGTACACCCTACATATCTTACAGTTGTATTTATCCATTATACCTTAATAAAGGTGAAAAATAATTTTAAAAATAAAAATTGAACTCTTATTTAATTTTTCTAATAGATTTTATTTTTTAGAGCGATTTTAGATTCACAGAAAAATTGAGTGGAAAGTACAGAGATTTACCACATACTTCCTACCCCCACACATGCACAGCCTCCTTGTTAACATCCCCTGGGGTGGTACATTTGCTGCAATTGATGAACCTACACTGTCATGTCAATATTCTCCAAAGTCCATAGTACCATTCACTCATGGGTTTTGATACTATTCTGTGGGTTTTGATAAATGCATAAAGACATGTATCCATCATTATAGTATCACAGAGAATAGTTTCACTGAGCTAAGATTCCTCTGTGTTCTGCCTTTTTATCCCTCCCTCCCTACTAACCTCTGACAAACTGATTTTTTTTTTGTTCCATCTTCATTGTTCCACCTTTTTCAGAATGTCATAGAGTTGGAATCATACAGTATGTAGCCTATTCAGGATGGCTTCTTTCACTTAGTAACGTGTATAAGGTCCCTCCATGTCTTTTCATACCTTGATCACTCATTTTTTTAGTGCTGAATAATATTCTGTTTTTATATACATTATATATAATATATATATCACTATTTATCCACTCTCCTACTGAAGAACATCTTGCTTGCTTCCAAGTTTTGGCAGTTATGGAAAAGCTGCTATAAACATTTGTGTGCAGGTTTTTGTTTGAATACAATTTTTCAGCTCCTTTGGGTAAACATCAACGAACACAATTGCTGGATCATACAGGAAAAGTATGTTTAGTTTTGTAAGAAACTACCAGACTGTCTTCCAAAGTACCTGTACCACTCACTTTACATTCCCACTAGCAATGAATGAGAAGTACTGTTGCTCCACAGCCTTGCCAGCATTTAGTGATGTCACTGTTCTGAATTTTTGTCATTCTAATAGATGTGTGGTGGTATAGAGTTGTTATTTCAATTTTCATTCCCCTAATAACGTATGATGTGCAGCATCTTTCCATAGACGTGTTTGCCATCTGGTTATCTTCTTTGTTGAGGTATCTGTTAAGATCTTTGGCCCATGTTTTCAGTTGAGTTGTTTGTTTTCTTACTGTTGATTTCTAAGTCATTTATATATTTTGACTAACAATTCTTTAACAGATATGTCTTTTGCAAATATTTTCTTAGTCATTTAGTTTTTACAGCAATCCTGCCAAATAGATTTCTAATGTTATCCACTTTATATTGATGAGAAAAAGGCAGTCCAGAGATCTGTTTTAAATTACTTTCTCAAGGTCCTACAACTAAGAAGTAGTAGAGTTGGAATTTGAACTCACATCTATACCCTGTTCATAAAATGGATTAAAACCTAAGTCTATTCCAGAGCTATTTTTAACATCTCTCCAAAAATAACATAAATTCAATTGAACATAATTCCTTTTTTAAATGATATTTACTCTTACGTTTTCAATATGTGAGAATTTGCCTCTTGATAGAAGTAAATTTTAAAAATATATAATAAAATATAAAATTTTTAAGACAAACTTTTAAAAAGTCTTTGAAGGGGAAAAAAGTCAAGTAGAATCTATGAACTGAAAGCCTTGATAATGCAAAAACACAATTTTATGTGATTATAGCAATTAAAGGAGGCTAACAGAATGGCATTTAAATGCAAAATCACATTTTAATATGACTGGAGGGGAATCTGAGTGCAGTAGGCACATGGGAGCCAGTGGTGATTAATAGATGGTGCCATGATCCTTGAACGTCTGGTCCCACTTCAATACAGCTAACATCAAGGTTCAATATCGGTTTTATTTGCTTGTTTAAAAGAAAACTAATCAGATTCACAGTGTAAAGCAGGTTAGTGTTGGAGCCCAAGATGTTTAAGAAAATATAGTGGTGGAGGTGAGACATAGCCACCGTGTGCTTTTCAGCTCTGCTGTTTCAATCTGGAAAACAAATAGAGGGACAGTTTGTCTATGGATGTGACAGAATCAGTTAAATATGCAAAAAGAGGAGAACAAACACCCTTCTCCTACAGAATCTGGTTAATGGGGTGGTTAGTTAGCTGCAAGTCTAGAGTCAGATAGACTGCTCTGGCAGCACCACGGACCCTGTAGGACCTTTTGCAAGTAATGGAGCATCTGTCGTACAGCAGTGAGCATATTTCCTATATCAGGGTTGTACGAAGACTATCAGGCAATGCATATCATTAGGCTGTCATATAGCCCACTTTGCATGAGACAGCCTTAGAGTAATAATAAACTGTACGCCCTTTCACTTTCAAGAATGTCCCAGTTAGGATTATAATTAAAAGGTCACTCTCATGAAAAAACACAGAACAGTGCCTGGAGCAAGGGAATTCTCAGTGAATGTTAGCTTGTTTTTATTGAAGTAATTGCTATTATTACTATGACTATACTTTATTGGTATTACAAGTTTTTATACACTATATATTTACGATATATATCTTAGAATTTAAGTAAAACTGATACTTTTATCTTTCTTAATCAATTCATGATTTTTAGGGCCTTTAAAGTGGGTATAAATTTATTTCTATTAAGGTGTACTGCACAGAATCCATGTGTTTCCCTGTTTGATAGATGAACTGTGCATTTACACCATCAGAGTTCAGTTTAGAGCTGGTTCTTTGTGATTTCGATTCTGGTCCAGACATGACTGGGGAGTCAGTAACACTTGAAACTGAAGTCCTTATCATCAGCTTTTCTTTTTTCTTGTTTTGCATTAATTTTGTGGTTTGTGGGCTACAAATAATCTTACTCCACTCAAAACATATTATTTCTGGCATTGTGATACCAAGCTAAGATTTGAAACAGGAATAGAAGTAGCCAGTCTCTATGAATACTTCAATTAAACCCCTTAATCCATTCTTCTAAAATTTTATGTTTATACTGTGGATTATCCTCAACAAACCATAAGCTGCTCAATAGCTAGATTTGGTTTTATTCATGTCTAATATCCCAGAACCTAGCCCATTACAAGGAAGTTTGTTAAATTGCCCATGAAAACACACATACACACACACACACACACACACACACACTCACACATTCCTAACATCATGCCACATACATATGTCTATTGAGTGAAACTGAATATGTTTCTGAAAAGTCAATAAAATTTGAGCTGGAGGCAAGTAACTGAAACAAAAATAGAAATTAGCCTCTCACTTGTAAATTAAGAAAAAAGAATTTTAAATAAAGGTCCTGAAACTGTGGTCTAAAGGCCTTTTCTGGGAGTATTGTGATATAAATAATAAAATAAGAATAACAGTAATAATAACCATAGAGAATTTAAGAAAATATCCCCTGAAGGAAAGAAGAGGGAGATATTAGATATCCAAAATCTAATGCCTATGTATGTATTTTTATATAGACTGAATATAATATTGTAGTAGATTAATGGAGGCTAAAAATTCTTTGGTACTCTAACCATTGAGAGCCACAGCTTCATTCTCCTTCTCTTGAATCTGGGGTAAAGAAGATCGAGGTAATACTGTGCCAACTTCAGCCATGTGTCAATGGCTTTGGAACCACGCAGCAATAAATAGAACCAGAGGGCCTGGAAGAGGCTGTTGATGGACTAGAAGGACAGTGAGGGAATTGTTGTGCCAGGGCTTCTATGCTCTTTCCATTTCACCTTTTGGGAACAAGATTATGTACTGCAAGCTTGCAGTTATCCTATGCTTCCCTTACCACTCTATGTTGGGTATGTAAAGGGCAAATAACATGTCTCTTCACATCATAAGTCTACAAGTCCATTGATACCACAGCCAAGGAGTTGCATTTAAGGAGCTTCGTCCAGAAGTGGACCTTAGTTGTTAGATAATCATATCCTAGACCTTGAGCCTGAGCTGATATTATAATGGCATAAGAATTTGGGGGGCCTTAAAAGGAGTGTATGTTTTGCATGTGGTGGGAATGTAAATACTTTGTGGCCATATAAATTAAAGATGGATGCTTTTTTTCCCCCTAATTTTCCTATTGACATGTGGTGTCTAGTACCACTGCCCTTAAATCTGAGCTGGACTTGTAACTTGCTCTACCAGTATAACACTACAGAGATGACACTCTGGGACATTCTAGGCTAGGTCATGAGAAACCTTGTGGCTTCTATCCAGGCCTTTTAAAACATGGTTTTGGGAGTACTGAGACCTTATGCTAAAGAAACTTTGTATAGAGGCCCTGAGATTACATAAGGAGAACCCAGACGATCAAGATTTGCAGTGATCTTCACCAAAGTAATAGGTGTATGAGTGAAGTAATCTTTGACTGTCTTGACCATTCTGCTACCAGCCCTTGAGTGATGCTGGTTGATGCCATGAAAAGTGAAATAATCACCTTTCTGAGTCCTGTATGAATTCTTGAAATTTTTAGATGAAATAAAATGGTTGTTGTTTTAATCCATTAAGCTTTGGAGCAGTTTATTACACTACAATAGATAACAGAATAATCATCCGTTTTCCATTCTCCTTTAGGCACCCTTTCTACGTGGGTGAAGAATAGTAAATCATCCCTGAAATTTGTGATGAGGGAAGGAATACAGTGCTGCAGAGGCACAGTGTATGTGAATGTGGTATGAGGCGGTGTGTTTTGGACACAACCAAAATAAACAAAAAATATTAAGTAACAGAAGAGTGAAGGAATTAAAAATCAACTTGATCTGGATTCAAGTCTCAATTCTGCCACTTATTAGTTGTGATCATTGGCTTAGCTAGCAAAACTGGACCTCATAGCAAAGTTTAGCATGACCCTCTGAGTGCCCTCCTCACTTCAAAAGCCTCCATTGTTCTGTGAACAAAGGTTTCATTAAGTGAGGATCAGTATACTGGTTTTGTGGCAAGAGGAGAGGGAAAAGAAGGCATATACTTTTTAGTCTGGTTCTTTTTACTCATTTATGCTTAGAGCCTATTGGCAAAATGTTAGAAGGTAGATGCCCTGAAGCCAAAGGTAATGGGAATCCCTTAGCAATGATAGCTTATATGTGGGTTTCCAAGTCCCCAGTTGCAGCTGCAGAATTAATCACAAGCCTATTGATGGTTAGCATACTCATCTTGTTAACAAGATACCAGTCTATCCTCTGAACAAAGACAGAGATCTCTGAGATTTCCACCTACCCAAAGGGTTCACATCCTCCAGACTCCTGCTTTCCTACTTCTCTTTCCAAGCAGCTTCTCGGTCCCTAGAAACATGGGAGTGGGGTGGGCTCACCGTGGAGCTGTTGCCATGAGTTGGAGAGAATCCACCTATGACTGGTAGGTTCTTACGCAGCTTCATCAGTTCAGCAATGCCCTCATTTTCCACCGGTTCTGAGAGGCACAGGGGCTGTACCAGCTTAGTTGGGTCACTGCATGAGAACACAAAATTACTTAATTTCTTGGGTTTCAGTTTTCATTTACCCACTAAAATAAATTTACAAAATTTATTCAAATTTATTCAAAACAGACTCACAGACATAGAAAACAAACTTATGGTTACCAGGGGGGAGAAGGGGTGGGAAGGGATAAATTGGGAGTTCAAGATTTGCAAATACTAATTACTTTATATAAAATAGATAAACAACAAGTTTTTTTTTGTATGGCACAGGGAACTGTATTCAATATTTCGTAGTAACCTCTAATGAAAAAGAATATGAAAATGAATAAATGTTTGTGCATGTGTGACTGAAACATCATGCTATACAACAGAAATTGACATAACATTGTAAACTGACTATACTTCAATCAAAAAATCAAATGTATATATACATCACAGAATTCTTATGATTAAATAAGATAATGTAGAAAGCAGTTACTTGTGCACACCTGGCACACATGTTGCATGTTCTCCATCCATAGGGGAAGTGTAGGATAGGAGTAGTAGGTGTTGTTGTGATAATGAAAGTAATCATAATTGCAATATCGATTGCATGCTTGTTATGTTGCAGGCACAGTTCTAAGCACTGGGTGTACATTGCTCATTTAGACCTCACAGTAATAGTATGAAGTTGGTCTTATTATCTTGAGTTTAATATGAGAAAACAGGTGCACATATGAATTAACATGTCCAGGTTCTCATAGCCACTGCTGTTGCTACTAGCAATTATGCCAGAGGTGAAGGGGATAGGCAAGAAGGAGAGAAGAGGGAAGGAAAGAGGGGAATGAAGGAGACATGAAAAAATGGGAGGGAGATGGAGTACAAAGTGACTGCCATCAAGATATTTCTAGACTCACAGAATAGGAATCTCTATTTCTGATACTTGATGAGACTGAAAAATACACAGAAGTTCATTTCAACTTCTAGTTTTGAAAATAACTTGAGGGGTAGGATATCCATCCCTATGGTTAAAGGTCTTTCTTTACAGATATCTGAGCATGCTCACATTGCACTGCTTTAATCAGAATTCATTTGGACAAACAGGAAGTGTAACCAAGCAACCATGGGAAACCAAAGAGATCACATTTAGAATGTGGTAAGGAGTGGAATGAATTTGAATGTTCTTTACTGCTAGAGATGTAATTATAGGTTTTAACTACCTGCCGGAGGTTACAAAGGTGAAGAGAATGGAATGGTGCAGTGTGAGTCAAAAATAAATTACCATTGAGTGGGGTGCCAGAAAATGTTTATATAAGAAGTAATTATTCTTATTAACTTTCATCCGAGGCAATTTCATAATTGATCTCAAAATATAAGTGATAAGATAATGTTTGCACTTCTCCTGGAAGGAAGACTCTCTTTAAGAACAGTGATATCTGTCATTTGCCATGAAAATACTCTCCCCCCTACCTTCATCCCCTCTCTGCACTGCTTCAGAGAAAATCAAGCAGTTATAAGCATTACAAGAGATTTCTGTGTTTGTTAGAACAGCATTTCTTAAGTTTAAGCCAGCAGGTTAATTATGTCAGTCAGAATCACTTAGGGGTAGGAGTATTACATAAATGAAGATTTTTGAACTGCTACAAAGATGGCTTCAAAAGAGTCTCTGACTATGGGTTCCAAAAATCTGCACTTTTAATAAGAAATCTTTAATAAGATTTTATTTTGTTTAATTTATTTTGTTTAATAAAATTTTGAGAATAAAACTAACACAATGTGTTTTTTTTAGAATAATCAAGAACTTCTTTATTTCAGTGCAGTTTTCTGAGCATAACATTGGGTCTCCAAATAGTTATCACCGATGAACTTCAGTTTTTTTCTTGTCTTAGAAACATTGTTGTTCTACTACAAAATAATCTTTAAGCTTTGAGAACACGAGTCCATGTTCTCAACTTCTAAACCCTGGGAGCAAACATTTAGAAATACTTGGAACAAGAACACAAGAGTATTGGTACTGCTAGCTTTGGGTTCAAAGCACATTTGAATATCTCCTGGACACCAGCAAAGGTCTGCTTCAACCCCAAGGCAGTAGAGGGGAACTAGACATGATTAATGTACAAAGATGATCAAGTTTAATCATTCTGCTTCTGAATCAGAACTCTATTTCTCTCAGTTACAAAAACAAACAAAGAGGAATCCCACTTTGTATTAATATTGCATAAAATATTATATAATTTATGTATATATGTATATATAAATATTTCTCTCTCTAGGATCTACGAACATCCTTCTGGAAAGGAAACATAATTAATATAAGTTTCTTTCCTTATGTCTCCATTTGCAAGGACACTGATTTTTTAAAGTGAAATGGCAGAAATCATCATGATATGGTCTTTAATGACAAGAGCTGACATAAATAACAGAATTAGACTTGATTATTGGAAGAGGAGGGGTAGGATCAATGGGTCGAAGTTACGGGAAGGTGGATTCTGAATTCTATGCAAGAAAGAAAAGTCCACAGGTCTAAAATGACAAATATTAGAATGGAGTGTCCAACAGTTACTGAAACTATAGTCCATTAGAAGGATCCAAGCAGAAACCAGATAGCATCTACTGCCCAGTAAGGTAAAGGAAATGGCATGGCTGGTTGGGGTAATAGCTAAGAGAGGATACCTGTTTTCCCATCGCAGAATCACACTATAACAGCATTTCTTTGTTCTATAGTTGTCTTTTTTTTTTTTAATTCAACAATTCTTTGCCATTTTTCTTCTACTTTCATAGTGTCTGTGCTTTAAAGGGTGAGTTTCAGAGACATGATAAACACATCGGGGCAGAGGTGAAAACTGTTTATTATATTTCCCAAAGATTGTGTGTTGTTCACCTGCTGTGGCATTTAAGTCTATCTCAGTCCCTCTGCAGTCTATCATTAGCTACTCAAAAATATTAGGCTGCCCTAAAAACTAAAATTAAAAAAAAATGCGAAATGGATGTAATTATGATCCAGTTTCATGCTCACATCATTGCCAATCTAATTCACCTGACTATAAAAGATGGAAATAAATGCATTAAAGTTAGGGTTAGTTTAGGATTTATCTGATATCTTTTCAAAAAATCACTTTAAAAACAACTTGATGCATGTTGATTAAAGCAAAGTTTAAGTTAATAAGAGATGCCTAAAATCAGATTTCTAAATTTAATTTCCTATGGAGGTAGTGATTCAGAGACATTTTAATTTCAAAATAAATGTAATTAGGCATCTAATTTATTTATTTGATTATTTTTTCTTTGTGTAGACTAAAATTTTGCATGAGATATATATATATACACACACACACACATATATATATGAAGTCATCATTATTATAGGAAAATTTTTAAATGCATAATTTTTAAAAGCAACCTATTGTGAACAATTGCTAGTTTAGATTATCCTGAAAGGATTTTGTTTGACATTACTGAAATAAGGCTTTCTTCAAAGAAGTTCAAGAAAGTTTTGGACATTTTGTGAAATAAGAAATACATTTGAATAATTTTTAACATTATTTTTAAAGAACCAAATATTCAACTTATATGCAGCCTTTGAGGAGTGGGATATCTCATTTTAGAAACTTTATCTATTAACGACTACCTAAATGGAGAGAACATTCATGAAAAACATGTAACTAGATTTCATCTTTATGTGATATTTTTACACTATGATTTTTGAAGAACAAATTTATTTTATACTCAGTTTTTTACCAAATATATTTCACATCAATGATATACACAATCTGATCCTGGGTAGTATAATGGTGTGTGTGCATTTTAGTAGTTCAACCTCCTGAGTTCTGGGCTTTTCAATACGAATTATTTGCTACCACTTTTACTAGCTAGTCATGTTAGTAAGTTTGGGCTCATGAAAGTCTATACACACAAGCCTAAGTCCTCCTTTTCCAACTAATATCAGCTTTTAAAGAATTAGGCCAGTGTTATAATATATGACCTATTTTTTTTTTCCAGACCATACGGGCTAGTTTTTCTCTCCATATGAATTTTTCAAAAATAAAAATAAAAACCCACCCACCTTCATTTAAAATTAATATTATAAAATTTACTACCTTAAAAATAAATATAATTTTTATCTTGAAAATAAATCAAATTTACATTAAAAAGATAACTGTGTAATGAAACTCCAAACATTTTTTTTAAAGTTTCTTTCAATATTTGAAAATATAGCTCAGACATCCTGGCATTTTACTCCTACTTAACTCCCACTTAACTGCAATGCTTATCTATCTATATATCAAATAGTTGTCCATTTATTATCTATGAAATATAAAAACTTAGAGACTTTTTTAATAGAACAGCAATGTCATTATCTCATTAATATACTTAATAAAACTCTACTCTTGGGGGGATCTTTGGTTCCATGAGATACTCAAATTCACAAGAACCAAGTTATTATACTTGGTATGGACAGATATAAGGAGAGACGAAATAACATGTTAGCCAGGCAGCATCAAACATGTTTCTTCAGCAGAGGTCCTCACAGTAGTCCATACAATGGCCCAGGGGCTATTCTCTGTGCCCCTGGCTAAGCATCCTCTAAGGTATGAGCGTATGAGACCACACAAGTGGGAACTGGAGTCATCCTAGCTTAGAAACTCTGTATTCCAAGGAATCCCAAGCTAGAAAAGTCAGTTCACTCAGGCAAGGCCAAAACTCTGGTTTCCCACAAGATATTTACAGTTCACTCCTAGACCTCTTAGATGAGATGCAATCTGCCAATCCCTGGATGACTTTGCTGTTAAGCAATCTTGCCAGGAACAGAGCTGACATTTAATTTTTACTGGGCTTCCGGGAGAGTAGAGCTAGAAGCATCTTGAGCAAAGGTCAGTTTTTTCATATAAAAGGGGAAAAGGATTTGGTGACCCTTTATTCAAAGTCCATTTCCAAGCACTAATCCCTTTGACAGAGTAAAAGCAAGTCAATACACATTTGACCACCAGGATTTGAACTATCTAAAGGATATTAGTATCCTCTTCGTTTCCTAATCAATTGGACTATTTCTGGGGGAAGGCTAATTAATTTTATAGAACCTACAATGTTTTTACATCCTGATGTTCATAAAGCAAATTTACGTTAAAAATTAAATGAAAGTGTAGAACACAAGAAGTGAGCAATAAATATTTTGTTTTACCATGTGTGTCTTTCAAATATATCATCAGTAAATCTGATGTTTCATCAAATCTGAAGGCACACTTGTAGCCCCATCAAAAAAGAACTGTTATTGTTTCGGTTTGTCACTTAAAACTCAAACTGCAATCCCAACCTTTGTGCTGGTTACAGGAATAAGTAAGTGTGTTAACTCGGGATTAGAAATTACTCTGCACGTGCAGCATTGGCACTCCTGAATTTAGCGGTACAAGTCTCCACACAGCTGCAGAAATGCCTCCACATTACTGTCATGGCCATCCTCAAGACATTGCTCGGCACACAGCTGGGGCATGCCCTTCACATGGGGATTGAGATGTTTCACACAGGTGCATCTTTGCAGTACCAGAATTTTGGCAAGTTGCCATCAAAGCCACTGAAAGCCCTTTGGATGTCCGGCTGCTGTGTAGCCTTCCTGGCATTGTGATTCTGCACACTGCGCTTTTCCTGCTTCTTCTTACTCCAGCACTGAGGGGCTTAAAAGGCACTTCCCAGTACAGAATGGAGTCTGCATGCAATCACAGCCAACATGATAGCACTGACCCCTTGAATTAACTGCAGTCACAGTCACAGACAAGGGGTCTACAGGTTTGATTGTCCACTTTGGCCCTCATTGAGGCATCAGTCATGGTTTGATATGTCTCTACTGTAATCTCCACAAATGGCATTGGCCCATATGTATCAAGTCAATAGCAGAATCACACCTGCCAGCCAAGCTGCAACTTGTCAAGTCAGTATCAGGGTTGCTGGGGGCAGTGGGCAGTATTTCTCCTCAGTATAAATTTGCCTCACTCCCGTCTTTCTTCAGTACCCAAAATGGAAAGATATATTCATTGTCACATGGTGCAGAATTTTACCATCAAATGTAGATGGATTAACTCCTAACCCTGACATCAGTGTCTTACAGAGTTTCAATCTAGTTTTTCCTAATTACATCTTGTCTTAGCCAAAGTTGGTCTGGTGTCTAAAAAGCCAGCTCACTGCTAATACTTCTCAGTTAAGATTCACTCTGGGTGGCCATAGGCTTAACTAGACAAACTTGGAAGATCCTGATGGACCACTGTGGGCAGAAGCTTCACTCTGGAGGGCCCATGGGTAGAAGCACAACATAATAGTAATGGAAATCAGGGTGATTTCTTCAGTTGTTTTCAGGACTAAACCCATTTTCCAGGAGCTATTTTCTTTGCCTCCTGCCCTGTAAAAGCACAGGTGAAAGAGGGCAAGTCACATCAATGAAAACAAAACCTACTAGCTTAGAAATCCCACGTTCCAAATAGGGAACAATTTTGTAACATTTGCATGTGTGCGCCCTAATGATTCCCCAAAAAAATCACATCCAGTCACAAGAGTAACCTCACTTGCGGAAGATTAAAGTCTCTCTATAGGTATTTATAATTCATTCACAGTCTTCCACGGTCAGGTGAAGACTCTCCATCATGGGTAATTTTTAGCAAAAGCAATGTTGCCTGGACATACAGCTGACATTTTATCTTTATAAGGTTTTCAGGGACACAGAATTAGAAACACCTTAACCCAGGGTCACTTTTTTACATAAAGAAGATCAATTTTGTGAGCCATTTGACAAAGCAATTTATTTTTAAAAACTTTATAAGCAAGCCATAATATTTTTTTCTATTTGTCTCAAGAAGACCAGTTCAAAGAAGTTTCTTATATCCAGAATTACAGGCTCCATAGACTTTTATGGTTTCCCAAGAACCTCTGTAACTTTTATTCCTGCTTGTTAATTATTAACCTACCATCTTACCAAGATAGAGATAATGAAGGCCATTGTTGTCTTGATGAAATGACATTGAACCTAGAGCCCAAGAATAACCCCCTAGCACCAGCTCACTTTTAGTTATTACAGAATTAAAATGCTGCCACATAAAAGGACCACTGATTTCACTTGTCAGTCCCCACATTTAATAGAAATATTGGATTCCCTGTATGTTTAGAAAGTTTTGAGGGATTTATTTTCAGTGAAGTCAACTGTTCATTGCGTTCTTTTTTTTTTAATTGGAACATAGTTGTCATACAATTTTATGTTAGTTTTAGGTGACTACATAGTGATTTGAGATTCGCATGCATTATGAAATGAACACTGTAAGTCTCGTAACCGTCTATCCCCATAAAAAGTTGTTATAATTTACTGATCATGTTCCTTATGCTGCACATTACATCCTCATGGCTTATTTATTTTCTAACTGAGCATTTGTACCTCTTAATTCCCTTTATCCGCTTTGTCCAGCTACCTCCCTCCACGCTGGCAACCGCCTGTTTGTTCTTTGTATCTATGAGTCTGTTTTTGTTTTGTTTTGTTTATTTATTTTGTTCTTTAGATTCCACGTATGAGTGAGGTCATACAGTATTTGTTTCCCTCTTCTGACTTATTTTACTTAGGATGATACCCTCTAGGTTCCTCTATGTTGTTGCAAATGACAAAGATTGCATTTTTTAAATGGCTGAGTAATACTGTATTGTGTATATATGAGTGCTTTTATACATCTATATATGTGTGCGTGTGTGTGTGTGTGACATCTTCTTCATTTATCTATTAATGGACACTTAGGTTGCTTCCCCATCTTGGCTATTGTAAACAATATGGCAAGGAACATTTTCTGCATGTATCTATTTATATTAGTGTTTTTCTTTTCTTTCTGTAAATACCTAGAAGTGAAATTGCTGGATTATCTGACAGTTCTATTTTTAATTTTTTGAGGAACTTCCGTCCTGTTTCTCATATGGCTGCACCAATTTACAATCCCACCAAGAGTGCACAAGGGTTCCCCTTTTTCCACAACCTCACCAACACTTGTTTATTGTCTTTTATTTGTTGTTGTTATTTATTGCTGTCATCTGACAGATATGAGATGGTATCTCATTGTGGTTTTGAATTGCATTTCCCCAGTAAGTAGTGACTGTGAGCATTTTTTTCATGGACCTGCTGATGATCTCTATATCTTCTTTGGAAAAAAAATATTTACTCAGCTTCTCTGCCTTTTTTTTATATGTTTTTCGTTGTTGATTCTGTTGAGTTATATGAGTTCTTTGTATAATTTGGCTATTAACCCTTACCAGATACTTTCTTTGACAATATCTTCTCCCATTCAGTAAGCAGCCTTTTCATTTTGTTGAGTTTCCTTTGCTGTGCAAAAGCTTTTTCATTTGATGTAGTTCTGTTTTTGTTTTGTTTTTGTTTTTGTTTAATTTTTGCTTTTGTTTCCCTTGCCTGTAGAGACAGATCAAAAAAAAAATATATTGCTAAGATCAATGTCAAAGAGCATACTGCCTATGTTTACTTCTAGGGGTTTTATGGATTTAAGTTTTACATTTAGGTCTTTAATCCATTTTGATTATTTTTGTATATAGTGTAAGAAAGTCCTTCGTTTGATTATTTTGCATGCTACTCTCTAGTTTTCCCAACATTATTTATTGAAAAGCTGTCTTTTTATCATGTATTTCTTGCCTCCTTTGTCACAGATTAATTGACCATATAAACCTGGGTTCATTTCTGTGCTCTCTAATTATTTTCCATTGAGGTATGTGTCTGTTTTTGTGCTAGTACCATACTGTTTTGATAAATACAGCTTTGTAGTATAGTTTGAAAAATCAACTAGTGTGATACCTATGGCTTTGTTCTTTCTCAAGATTACTTTGGTTATTTTAAGTCTTCTGTGGTTCCATACAAATTTTAGAAATATTTGTTCTACTACTATTAAAAAAATGTCATTGGTATTTTGATTGAGATTGCATTGATTGGGAGAAGTGACTTTATGTACGATATGTCCTGTGGGGCCCAGCAGCATGCTGCCCTCTGGTCACCAGAGCTATATGCTGTGGAGGTACCCTGTATGTGGGCTATTAGTGACCTTCCCTTTGGCAGGTCACCTACTATGGGCATGCTGGTAGGTGGGGCTGGTCCCCAGCCTGATTGACTGAAAAGTCATGTAAGGGCTCACCGGATGGCAGGGAAGGCTTCCCTTGAGGTTGATTGTGCAGCCTGGGTGGACTTGGGGCTGATGCCAGCCCCTTGGTTGGTGTGGCTCAGTCCCTAATGCTAATAGGCTATAGGAGGGATTCCGAAATGGCACACTTGCCAGTGCCATTGTGATAGAACAAGCTTACAAAAATGGCAGCTGCCAGCATTAAATCTCCAGGAGGAGTCCCCAGTTGCCTCCTGCTTCTCCAGGAGGCTCTCCAAGATCAGCAAGTGAATCTGACCCAGGCTTCTTTCAAACTACTACCTCTGTACTGGGACTCAGATTGTGAGATTTTGTATGCACCCTTTAAGAGCAGAGTCTCTGTTTCCTATAGCTCTCTGGCTCCCCTGGACATAAGCCCTACTGGTTTTCAAAGACAGACATTCTGGAGGCTCATCTCTGTGCAAGACCCCTGGAATATAGAATCCAGTGTGAGGCTCCAACCCCTTGCTTCTTGGGGAAAACATCTATGATTGTAATACTCCTCCTGTTTGTGGTGTGGGTCATGCCCGACTAGACCACATCATTGCCCCTTCTGTGTATCTCACCGTGCTTCCTTCTTTATATATTTAGTTGTGAAAGTTCTTTTCTGCTAGTCTTAAAGTCCTTCTCATAGACAGTTGCTCTGTAAGTAGATGTAATTTGGTGTGTCTGTGAGAGGAGATGAGTTTGGGGTCTACTTGCTTTGCCATTTTGGCCACCTCCCACTGCCTGTTAAATTTTTAACAGTAAGTATAATCTGGGATTTCCTGAGACGTGTACATGTGTATGATTTTTTCCTCCCACTCAGGACTGTATTAGATGTCAAGAATTGTGGTAGGTGCTAGAGGTATAAAAGTGTCTAAGAAGGACTTAGTCTCTGCCCTCATGGATGTAGAATTTAATGAGGTAATGCAAAACTGAGTAGCACTTTACCGGTGAGAACTAAGGAGCTATTGCTTGAGGAGAATATATACATCAACTGAACAACAGAGATTTGAGTCTCCTCTTTTTAAAACAAGTTTACTTTCCTTATTTCCCCAGTCACTTCTTGGACTTTCCTATCAGTAACTTAAAATGCAGAATCTGGGATTATATTATAATTTTTAACAATATAAATATTCACTGTTTGAAACAAATATATTCTCTCTTTTTTTTTTAAAGGAATCTATCAGTATAAACCAGTTAAATTTGACATACACTAACTTCCTCATTTTAACAATGAATAGTTGCTTATTTTGATAAATTTAGAGTGTCTATAATATTGTTTTAAAAGTATACCTTTCTAATATAAAGTTTTGAATATTGGAGAATACTTTTCTTGTTGTTGACATACAGGCATACTTTGTTTTATTGTGCTTCACTGTGCTTTGCAGATATTGCATTTTTTTACAAATTAAAGGTTTGTGGCAACCCTGTGTCGAGCAAGTCTACCAGCACCATTTTTCCAACAGCATTTGCCCACTTTGTATCTCTGGATTATATTTTGGTAGTTTTGACAATATTTCAAACTTTTTATTATTATTATGTTTATTATGGTGTTCTGTGATCGGAGATCTTTAATGTTCCCATTGTGACTCACTGAAGGCTCAGACAATGGTTAGGATTTTTAACAACAAAGTATTTTTAATTAAGGTATATACATTTTTTAGATGTAATGCTACTGCACACTTAATAATCTACAGTATAGTGTAACTTTAACTTCCGTATGCACTGGGAAAAGAAAAAGTTCATGGGACTCACTTCACTGTAATATTAACTTTATTGTTAATATCTGGAACCAAACCCACGATACATTTGAGGTGTGCCAGTATAACTTGCCTATAAATATAATTCTTAGATAATTATATTTTCTTAAAGCTTTGAAGATTATAGAATAGTGTGTATATGATCAGATCACTTTTGTATAAGAAAGAAGTGTGTGTGTGCATGCTTATGTTGATGTAAGGTTTTCTTTTCTATTTTTCTTTATACTGAAAGCAGACTTTTTCAGGAGCAAAAAGAAAACAATTTAATCCTGAGACATTTCCTTTTCACCTTTTAGAGTACAATGAGGCAAAGAAGTGTGACAGTGCTTCCTTTTTTATACTTTGACACCCATGTAATATATTATCTTGTATTTTTATTGATATATCATCAGAATAAATGTTTATGCATTAATTTTGACTAGACTATTGCAAAACCTTTAAATGTCTACAGTTAAAAATTATACAAATTCTGAAGAATTTTCTTCTATTGCATCTTTTATTATTTCTGTTGTAATAATTTGGTGCATTTTTTTGGCCAGGTTTTATTTTTGAGGAAAATAGTTATATTTGTGTTGGCTAATAGACAAAATTACTCTCTTTTGATGATTTTTCCACTTTAATTTTTCAAGAGATTCTCTCTGTGTTATCCATTTTACTCTTTATGACATCCAATAGGGTATTAATTCTGCTATTCTTTTATTTATTTACCATCTGTTTAATTTTTCAATGTGTCAAAAATCTTTTTTGTACTCCCTGTCTCCTTTTTTTCACACGAATGTATTGTTTTTTCTTATTCTTTTCAATTTTGAGCTTGTGTTGCTTTTTCTTTTTAGCCTGTTGTGTCCTAGAGAATAGAAAATGTTTTTTCTACTCCTTTTCCTAGCTAATGTATTTGCCTCTTCACATTTGAGAATATTATTCTCAAGTTCTCAAACTTGATTTCTGGATCTCTAATCAGATACCTTTCAGAGATACATTATTTCTCTGAATCTTTCAAACATGTTTTTCCCCCTGATTCTGCACAACTGCTCAAACAAGCCAGTGCTTTCAATTTGATAAGTAAATCACTGATTTCTGTTCTTTTTGGCAATTTTTGAGACATTCAATACCTAGTCTTATATGACCTCTGAGAATCAATTTAATCTACAGAGTTGCCAGTACAAGTCTCTCTTTCTAATAAGCTTTCTTTTAATATGTCCTCTTGTATTCTTTATTTTTACTATAAAGTTTCTCACTGGACAACCTCATCCACTTTTGTGGACCTCATTTCCACCTTCATGTTAATGGCTTCTAATCTTCATCACTATTCTTTTCTAGAACCACGAATACACTGTTAAATATCTCCACAAGAATGTGCCCCAAACATACTACAAACACAGGTCAAAGTAGAACTATGATCCTCTTTCACAAATTTTCACATCTTCCAGTATACTACATCATATTAAATGAAGCTACCATCTACCCTCCACTGTTAGTCTTTATCTTCCTTGTGTGATTCTGAATATCATGCACAGTAATTAGAGTGTTTGTTACTTTTATAAAGAACCATTCATTCACATCATGTAAACCAAGGGTCATAACAAAACAAGATGCATTTAAAAATGATTTTTATTAGAAATATAAAATGTTAATACACTCTATATTAGATTTATTCTTGTGTCTTAGTAGAGAATTTAGTATAATTGGAGTATCTTATATAATTTTTGAATAGTCTCCTCAAGCACAAAAGGGATACAGGAAATAAGCTTCAAAATTGTCAGCTGAACCAGATCAAAGTACTGTTATTTTATACATAGTAACAATGAGAAAGTTATGCTTGGGAGGAAAGTCAGATGTATAATTGTAAGAGAACTGCAGAACTTTAGTAATATATTAAAAATAGTAAATTTTAGGAATTTCATAGTGTTTCTTTTGATTCTGTTGTATGTTGTCATAAAATTTTACTAAATCCTGTCCTTTAAACAATGATGATTTTAGTTACGTGCAGTTGTGAGTTATGCTAGCTTCAGGGTGTTTAGATAATCATATTTTATTAGAATATATTATCATGAGAGACAAAAAGGAAATAATAACCATATAAAGGTACCAGTTTTGAGTTGCATTTTATGTAAATGAGGAAAAGAAATAATAATTTTTAATTGTGTGATACAAGTCTATTAAGATTTTTCACAAATGTTACCTTTCTGATTTCCCTTTTCCCCCCATCTTCTCCACTCCAGTTATGAGTATTTTTTCTTTTCTTTGAGTTTAATTGTACTTGGTACAATTAAATATAAAAAGCAAATATAAATGCAAACAATGATTAACATATATATTTATTTTCTTATTATGAAAAGTGACCTCTTTGAGAGCAAATCACTTATTAAAATTTCCACTGCTATAACATCTAGGACATAGCTAATTCCATTTATAGGTTTTTCGAAGTTTTATCTAAATTAGAAACATTTCAGGTTATTGTTGTTGGTTAATCTGTAATACGTGTCTATTCTTTCTTCTCTTCCTTGCTTTTTAAATATGAACTATTTGGTAGCTCCAAAATATATTTTAGCTTTGTTCTCCACTGTATGATAAAATTCATATTTAAAGAGTGTTTTATTTAACTCTCAGCCTGCCCTTCCACATTTTAGTTTTGTTTTGTTTTTTTTTTATTTTAACTATAGGGATTACTCAATTTCATTTTAGCTTAAAAAATGTGAGACCTAGAGTGGTTTCATATCTTTCTAAAGGCCACACAATTTGTTAACTAATGTAGCTTATAATCTTTCACTTTTTCTCGTATCTCCCACAATAATTAATGTTATGTTTTAATGATAATTCTTGCTGCATAAATATGTCAACTGATTATAAGAATGATTCCTGCTTTTAAATTATAAAGATTATTTAGCAGGTTTGTTATAGTGTCCTGGTTATTTTTGCTACAAGATAATAAGGTTAATTAGTATTCTTTTCTTAGAGAAAAAAAAATATGCTAAAGATGAATTTAGTTGGAAAGAGTGTCATGTTTTAAGCTTAAATTTCAACTAGACATTAGATTAATATTAATCTTAATACTTCATTTTTGAAGTTTCTCTTATTTCCCCTCCAAATAAATTCTGACGTTTAATGCTAAAAACCAAAATAATGATAGCTCAATGTGTTTACTACTTTTCTGTAAATCTTTATTAATATAATTTGCTTATTTAAAATACCCACATTTCATTTTTTTAAACCTGTAACAAATGACAAACACAAATACATCCCACCACATAAATCACATTGTGCTTCTTCAATCACTTGCTACCCCTTATGTGAAACAAAAAGGTATTCTTTAGACAATTACTTTTTACAGCAAGTCAAGCTAAAAGCTTATTAGTTTAGATGGTTTCTTGAATAGCAAACTCAGGTGTTGATGGAGTAAAGGAAGGGGAAGAATGAACATTCATAAACTAACAGTGATTTTTTTTTTCCTCTGAGGCTGAAATACAGATTTTTTTTAATTGTTATCCTTAAGTGAGGATGTATTCTTTTTTTTCCTGTGTAGATTTATTGTACATTCTCTTCTATGTTATTTTTAAATAAACCAATATTTTTTAAAAGTGGAATATATTAATTGAAATAACTTATAAATTATTATAAAACATATTATGTTATATTATGTTATATTACATACACAGTATGCATATTATATGCAACTTTCCATTGGTGAATAGTTGAGAATTTTTAGTGTAAGTGAAATTCATTAATAAATAATGGGGCATATTTATTTAACACACATGTATTTTATTTGTTCTTATGAAAATAAGATGTGCCAAATTCAGGAAATATTTAATTTTTAATGTATAAAACACAATCTTAATCCAGGGAAATAAAACAAAAGATATACATTTCATGTTAGCCTGAAGTTTCCTGGTGGCAAAGAGAAAATATAAATGCATTTAGATGAACACATCTTGTTATTATTAAGAAGGAAACATACCATTTCAGTTTAAGCAATGTTATTCTCAGATTTCTCACTTACAAAGTCAATTAAAAACTGATTATTTGTGCATCATCTTGTTTAATGTCATATTGATGTTCCATGAACTCAGAACTGATGTTGATGCCATTAACTTACCATGCTCACGTAACTCCTTGGATATCTCTATAATTAACCATAATTGGTAGTTTGGGGTCCATTTTCTCTGTTAGGTTGTGAGCTATTCTAACTCATGTATCTTTCATAGAACTTCACCTATTTCCTGGCACATGTAAGAGTACAATAAATGTTTAGTAATTAAATGGTATATAAAAGGAATAGAGGAAGAGAAAGGGAAAGAAGGATGGAGAAAAGAAGGGAGAGACAGAGGGAGGGAGTATATAGTATGTACATATATACACTACATACTATGACGTATACGTATTGTATATATACACTTGTATATATTTATACTGTATACATGTGTATGTATACAGTATAAAATATGTTGTATGGCATATCTGCATGTATGTAGATATACTCTGTATATGTTTATCTATATTTAATATAAGTTATTTTGTAAAATTCTCAGTTACCTACTTGACACCTAGCACACTAAACTCTGCTACATGTATTTATCTTCAGGCTAATTTTTAAGGCTTCAAAATCCTTAGAGCTTTGTGTGCTGTTCATTTTATTTAACTTCTATTTATTTCTGTTTTTAATTTTTTTATATAAGTTGAATTTTTTTATAATTTTAAAGGTTATTTTCCATTTACAGTTATTACAAAATATTGGCTATATTCTCCATGTTGTGTAATACATCCTTGAGCCTATCTTGTATATCCTTGTTTTTAAGCAATAGAATTAACATAAACTACTATCTTTCCTGTGTTGTTTTCTCTGTGGAATAATTTTCAATGAGAATAACCAGAAATAAAAGTACATGGAAAGATCAAAAATAAGTCTTAAACAGTTTATATTTTATATACATATATATTTTATTTACAGTGAATATGAAATAGTATATATTATATTTTATATAGTATAGTATATTTAATATGTACTATATATATTATAGAATATATACACCATGTGTAACACTATTTATATATAAAGTGTTAACCACGAGTTTTAAATCTCTTCCCTTAAATAGTACACAAATAAATAATTTAGAAGACTATTAACTATGCAAAAACAAAATGTAGGAAAATGGACATTTACATAGGCAAAATAGTCAGAATTCTAAAAATCCACGAGGAATGATGGAAAATATTAGTCTGAAATTGCCAGAAAAAATCAAAAGGGCGATATTTGAAAGCCTCAATTGTATTAATCCAGAACAAGCACTTTTTCTAAAGCAACAGATTAAATAATGTTAGTGTTCACTGTTATTTAGCCATTATCTATGATTTTTTTCAAAAGGATGGCTCCAGAAATTCTTACCAAATAGAATTAAAATCTATGATGAATTTCATGGTCAAGATACTTTAATGGAAATATTTGCAGAGATATTTGAAATCTACATATTGAATCCTAAAGGAAAAATATCATAGACAGTGTTGCAAGTTTTGGAACTAACTGTAAAGTAAGAACTCTGTGTGTGTGTGTGTGTGTGTGTGTGTGTGTGTGTGTGTAAAAAGCTTCATTTTTAAGGAACTTTTCAAAATTAAAACTAGTAAAAAGTGTCTTTGATAAATGATGAATGAAGGTTGCTAAACAAATCTGGCTTCCCTGTTCATTAAACATGAACAAAAAAAGAATAATTTTAGTTATATAATTGACAAATTTATAGATAATAACACTGCAAAAAAGAGAAAAGTAATATTTCTTCAGTAAACAAATATAAATGGAGAGTTGTATTCTTTTTCTCATAAAATACATTCATATAATTAAAATATTAATACATTACCATTTTCTTAGTTTCTATAGTTTATGTTATGTGTGTATTTTATTATTTTATATGTATGTTTATTTGTACACAAAAGGTTAAATAAAATTTGCTTTCTGTGTTTAATTCTTTTAATTATTATTTCACTTCCTTATTAGTGCAAATAAAGGAGGGAGTGATAAAACTGATCTTCTGCGTCACATATTCTAGTAGTATCACTGTATTTTTTAAAAGTTGCAGAGCTTTACACACACATACACACACACACGCACTGAGGCAGGATCCATACAGCATTACCATGGAGTCCTCTCATCCTCTTAGGATCCTGATCTCCATAACAGCAGTTTCACAATATCAGCTCTTGCTTCTCTCCTTGTCCTGGTTTGCATGCAGTCTTGTACACTGACTGCATGTATCATCTTGAGCAAAGCTCTAGCTTTCTGAAAATAAATGAGGACACTTTTAGCCTTGGACAATGGAAAAGGATGTTATTAGTTTTATCCCCAGATGAAGGAGTGACATATATTTTGTACCTGGAGGTTTATACCTCTTCATCTCCTTCACCTATTCTACCCAACCCCCTACTCCCCTCCCCTCTGGCAACCACTAGTTGTTCTCTGTATCTGTAAGTCTGTTTCTGTTTTGTTATGTTTGTTTGTTTGGATTTAGATTCCAAATTTATGTGAAATTATACTGTATTTGTCTTTGACTAATTTCACTTAACATAATACTCTCTGGGTCCATCTGTGTTGTTCCAAATGACAATATTTTTATGGCTGAGTAATATTCCATTGTATGTATATAGCATACCTTTATCTGTTCATTGTTGTATATTTAGACTGCTTCCATATCCTGAGTATTGTAAATAATGATGCAAGGAAAAATGAGCATAGAAGTGCATATATCTTTTCAGATTAGTGTATTTTCTTTGGATGGACACTCAAAAGTAGAATTGCTGGATCACATGGTAGTTTTATTTTTAATTGTTTGAGGAATCACCATACAGTTTTCCATAGTGGTTGTACCAATTTACATTCCCACCAACAGTGCACAAGTTTTCCCATTCTTTCACATCCTCACCAATGCTTATGTTTGTTGTCTTTTTGACATTCTGACAGGTGTGAGATGATAGCTCACTGTGGTTTCGATTTGAATTTCCCTGATGATTAGTGATGTTGAGCATCTTTTCATGTGCCCATTGGCCATCTGTGTCTTCTTCAGAAGAATGTCTATTCAGATCCTCTGTCCATTTTTTAATTGGTTTGCTTGTTTTATTGATGTTGAGTTGTATGAGTTCTTTGTTTATTTTGGATATTAGCCCCTTATCAGATATATCATTTGCAAATGTCTTCTCCCACTCAGTAGGTCAATTTTTGTCCTATTGATGGTTTCATTTGCTGTGCAAAGAAAGGCTCTTTAGTTTGATGTAGTCAGATTTATTTTTGCTTTTGTTTCCCTTGCATGAGGAGACAAGGCAAACAAAACAACATTGCTGAGCACAAAGTCAAAGAGCATCCTGCATACGTATTCTAGGATTTTTTTCTGGTTTCAGGTCTTACAGTAACTCTTTAATTCATTTTGAGCATATGTTTGTATGTTGTGTGAGAAAAAGTTCTAATTTCATTCTTCTCATGTAAAAACTATCCAGTTGTTCTCAATATCACTTATTGAAGAGAATGTCTTTTCCCAATGGTATAATCTTGCCTCCTTTGTTATACAGTAGATTAATTGATCATATAAATGTGGGTTTATTTCTGGTCTGTCCATTCTTTTCCATTGATATATGTGTCTGTTTGTGTGTTTGTGTGTATTGTGCCAGTACCACACTGTTTTAATTACTATAGCTCTTTATAAGTTTCAGGGAAGTTACAGCACTTTTCATTTGGGAATATGACTGCAGTATAAGCGTACAAGTCATTTATTTCTTATATTCTATAAAGGGCTTGCTCTCACCAAAATTACTCTGCACTTGATTATTAGCAATATCACTCAGATGAAATGAATATGACTTCCTTCCTAAATGAATGTTTAACCAATGAAAGCATATTCTAGTACGTTTAATAGTCAGTTCAAATATATGAATTATTTTTCCTCCTCAGCCTTTTTGAGAAAGTGTATTTAAAGTTTGCAGTGTATTGTGTTTCTTCAGGTCATGATCCCACTTTAACATTACTGCAGTACATTTGTGAAGAGTATAAGTATTCACTGTTTGTTGACTAGTGTTACATAAAATGTAAATGCAAGCTTATCCAAATGCAGTGATTAGCATAAATATGATTCACTGTAGTATATTTATGCATTGGGGGAAAAGTAAACATATAAAGAAGTACATTGATTGATTCAAAGGCACCTCTTGTAATGTGACAACAATTCAAAAACATTTCCCCTATAATTCAAGTGCTCAGAATGTTGTTAGGTGCAATCCAATTAATGTAATGTACATGACATTTTAGATTCATTTCAAAGTGGCAGTACCTATTGAACTACCAATAAAACAATTGGCCTCAAATTGTTATAATATTCCTTTATAGCAGTTTCTGAAAATATTTAATATTATCAAATCTTTAGTTATTAAGTTCTTATTCTCAAATTTTAGAATGGAAAAATGAAAAAAAGGAGGGGCTAATAATAAAAACTAGTATAAATGCATGCATTGGTGAAATTTTTGTGCTCCAGTGCAAGTCAAGAAACTCAGGAGATTATAAGCAAATATTTACCTCTGCTGAGTAAAATGAGAGCCAAAGACTAGCCTCTGCCAAAGATTAGAGACAAGGAAACATATTACAGATAATTTGCATGCACTCATTCACTTTGCAAATTTAGATGCTGGAAATGAGACAAGTGGGCATTGATAAGGCTTGATTGTATATTTTATCTGAAATGGTCAAAGCCCTAGCAATATGTCTTACCTTTGATTATACAGCATCATTTCTAAAGCTGTCATGGCCTTTCTCTCCTCCCTTTCTAATTCCTTCCACTCTTCTGTTCATCCTATCTTCCTTCTTTCTTTCCCTTTAGGTCTTTTTTTTTTCTTTCCTTTTCCTTCCAATTGTCTTTCTCTTGGTCTTTGTCTCTCTCCCATGAGAAGAATTTGCATTGACAGATAGGGTCGATTATCCTGGGATATAATAAATTTACCATTAATACTCACTTGTTATATTTTTGTTTCATTTGTTTTGCATTTTCTTTATTTCTTTGTAGGTTCAGTGCAGGTTATCGGGTTTTTATTTGGACTCTGGGTATTTACTCAGACCAGTAGAGGTGCTGCCATCTTGAATTTTGCTAATTGCTACAGAAGGGAAGATTGGGAGGGAGGGCAGACCATCAGCTCTTAAATTCCAGAAACCCGAGAACAGCACCTGCCACTTACACTCACATGATTTTGGCCATGATTTCTATTATACTAAACATTTTTTAATGCCTTTTCTTATAGAACTCTAACACTAATTACATAAGTTTCTTTTTAATGTTTCATTTCATTAGATTACTACTAAATCCCAGTTGTATTGCACTGTGGTTAAAAAATGTGGCATATATTGCCAGATTTTTAGTATTCATTGGAGATTGTTTTGTGGCCTTCCATGTGAGTTACTAAATATATTTTATATTTATGTTAATAATTATATTAATTGCATAATATATTATTTATAATATAAATATAAAATTATCACTGTTTATATAATATTACATACTATATAAAATATAAGTATATTTGTACAATAAGTATTAGATTTTTTTCATTTTTTAAAATTGAAGTACAGTCAGTTACAAAGCATCAATCTCTTGAGTACAGCACAATGTCCCAGTCATGCATATACACACATATATTCTTTTTCATATTTTTTTCCATTAAAGGTTATTACAAGAATTGAACATAGTTCCCTGTGCTATGCGAAAGAAAATTTTTAGTCTATTTTTACATATAGTGGCTAATATTTGTAAATCTCAAACTCCCAAATTTATCCCTTCCCACCCCCTTTCCCTGGTAACCATAAGATTGTTTACTAAGTCTGCGAGTCTGTTTCTATTTTGTAGATGAGTTCATAGTGTCCATTATTTTTTAAGATTCCACATGAGTGATACCATATGGTATTTTTATTTCTCTTTCTGGCTTAAGTATTAGATTTTAAATATATCTTTAAATATATATATCTGTGTGAATTCTCTAATTATTGATAAATGGTTCTATTGAAGTCTTTTAAAATAAGACTTGGTGATAATTATTTTGTTTCCATTTTCTTACTGGAAAGTTGAATTTTTATTGCTTGCTCTGACCAAAGATGTCCCATCTTCCTCTCTGATTCAACATGTATGACAATCTCCCATTTTGACTCGAAGTACTCATTATTTTTATATGCACACTGACTAAGATTTCTATATAATTAAACATTAAAATGTACTCCTCTTAAAATTACTTGATGTTAGAAGATTTTCCTTGAATTTACAAATAAGGAAACTGAGTCTCGGAGACACTAAAATGTGCTGCTTAATATGAAAGTGGATCTATTTGACTCCAAATGTCTGCATTAATAATACATAAAAATTAATAAATCTGACAAGATATTTATTCAATTTCCCTAAGTTTTTTAACTCAGAAAGAAATTAATATTGATTTTTCTTTAATAACCTTTTAATACATATCTCAATTTGACTATTCATGTTTCCCCTAGCAAATTTAACTTCAACATTCATTTCTTTTTAATTCAGTAATAAACATGATTGAATTTCCTATACTATACGGATTGTCATAAAACATGCAATTCAGCCAAATTAATGTGACAAGGATGCAAAAGAGACTACCAAATAAAATCAAAATATGCCATAATATTTCATCATGTTCTAAATATTACATGTTGCAAATATATTAATGCTAGGATTAAATGTCTCAATATCACTGTCATTTACCATATTTCTTGTATTTCTTCTTTGACTCTAGGACAGAGTTAAAAAATTACATAATCAAAAGGCATTTTAATTATAGAAAAGTGATGTTACTAATAAATACAAATGACATGTATATTTTTGGCAACTTTTAAATGGTTAATAGGAGATAATTTTTTCAAGGGATTATGATTACCTAATTTATAACCAGTCAGTATTATTTAGGAAATATATCTTTCCTTGTTTAATACACTCACATGCATCTAACTCATAGTATTTAATCATGTGTCATGAAGTCAGGATCTTTGCTTTAGAGGATTTATATCTCTGGTGGAGTTAGATTTCATCAAAATCATTTTGATTCTGATTTCATGTATCTTTAAATATTCATGCTTTGAAATAATAAACCCTAAAATACATTAACTTTTGTTATAAATAAGAAATAATAATAATAAATGGCATATTACTTGTGTCTTATAGCATTTACGTTCAAGGCAATGGCTATAAAGTAATAAGACTATATAAATATATACACAAAGAAAATAATTACAAATATACACAAAATGAATTTTATTTAAATTATTTTAAACTCTATTTTCAGAATTTGATAGATTCAGGCAATTAATTATGGTTGAGGTAGAATAGTAAAGATTCACTTGGCAATTTCTCAACTGTTCTCTTTGGGAGTAATAAATATCTTGACACAAAGTGAATTTTTGGTTCTGTTTTGCTACTATCCCCTTATTTCAATGCCATTCCTATACTTCCAACATCATATGTAGAAACATAATGTCTTAATATTTTCCTCTTATCATCTCTTCTACCAAGACTCTGTCTTGCACATGCATGATAAAAATAAACCTATACGTGGACATTAGGAAAATCAAATATGTGAACCCTTTGCACTATTTTTGTAACACCTCTGTAAATATAAAATAACTTTTGAATAAAGCGTTCAAAATATCTATATGATAAGGATGTCAGAAAAATGATGGAAGGGGCAGTCCCAAGATTCCATATGCTCATAGAAACATTAAAAAAAAAACTGTCAGAATCAACTTTGCCAAAAATTTGGTAAAAATGTATAGCAACCAAGTGACCACTGAATCAAGTAGGAAGCAACTTGAAAAAAGTGGAAAAGCTTTGTGGAACATTTATTTGCACTTGCCTCAAACCCCCCTCCACTTTTGTGTTGTCATTCATGAAAATGACAGCCCACATTCTCAGTGTAGGACCCTGATTCCTCATTCTGGAAGGAGCAGAACATATCTTAGTCACAATTATTGTATATATCTCTTCTAACATCTCTGGGGGATAGCTGAAAGATGGATGCAAGGCTCTTTGTTTCACTTCTCTTGGAGCTCATGTATAAAAAACAGTGGACATTTCTTGAAAAAACTATAAGGAGAGCTAACAATTCATAGATAGCTGGGGCAAGAGCTTATGGATGAGACACACGATAGATTGCCCAAGGCACAAGAGAAAAAGCTGGGAAATCTTTTGGAATATTAAGACATTCAAAAGCACACATGTATATGAAGGAATCCCTAAGAGATCCCTGAGCTTCACTTTAAGCCAATGAGATTGAGGGAGTAATATAACACAGAGCCAAACTACAAACAGTTGAAGAGGGTTTTTTTGTTTGTTTTGTTGCTTAACTCCTCCTATTGAAGGAAATCCCTGTCCAAATACTGGCTGAAGACTCTGTAAAGAACAGAGAACTCAGTGGCCACACCTGACAGAGTATAGTCTTTGCAAAAATAGTTTGGAAAAAATCCCTAAACACATGGACTACTAGAGCCTTCAATAGTAAAAATATTAATAGCTGATTTTTTGAAAAGATAAAGAAAATCGACAAACCTTTAGCTAGACTAAAAAGAAAAAGAGAGAAGACTTAAATAAATAAAATCAGAAATAAAAGAGGAGTCATTATAACAGATGCATCAGAAATAGAAAGGATCATAGGGGATATTATGAACAATTGTATGCTAGCAAACTGGGTAACCTAGAAGAAACGGAAAAACTGAATCTGGAAGAAATAGAAAGCCTGAATAGAACAATAAAAAACAAGGAGATTAAATCAGCTAAAAATTTTTTTAGATTTCCAAACAAAGAAAATTCCAGAACCAGATGGCTTCATGGATGAATTCTACCAAACACTGAAGGAAAAGTTAATATTAATTCTTCTTAAACACTCTCAAAATATATAAGAGGGAACACTTCCAAACTCAAACTGGATAGTTATGTTGATGTACTTTGCTGCATTATTCACATTACCTAAAATTGGAAACAACCCAAGTGTCCATCAACAAAAGAATGGAAAATCAAAATGTAATAGAACAAATATTTATTTCTCATAGTTATGGAGACTGGGAAGTTCAGTATCAAAGTGCCAGCAGATACAGTGTCCGGTGAAGAGTCACGTCCTGGGTGATAAATAGCCGTCTTCTAACTATAGCAAAGAAAAAAGGCAGCTCTGTCATGACTCCTATGAAGGTGCTAATTCCATTCATGAGGGGTCCACCTCGTGACCTCATCTAATCCTTATTACTTTTTCCTAATATGAGCACATGGGTTTCAACATATGAATTTTAGGGGGACACAAACATTCAATTCATAAATCTATACAATAAAATGTAATTCAGCCATAACAAGGAATGGAGTTTTGGTACATGCTATAACACGAATGAACTTTAAAAACATTACAAGTGAAATAAGTCAGGTAAAAATGACAAATATCATATGTTTCCACTTATATGAAATAGCTACAATTAGACAAATTCAGACAGAAAGTTAATTAGTGGTCACCAGGGATTGAGGGGAGGGGGAAATAGGAAGTATTTGTTTAATGGTTGCAATCCATTTGGAGTGATAAAAATATTTTGGAAATAGGAGGTGATACTTGTATGAAATTGTGAATATAATTAATGCACTGAATTGTATAGTTAAACTAACAAATTTTCTATTATATTTATTTTACCATTATAAAATTATTGTTTAAAAAATCTAGGGTAATTAGAATGTTTCATAACTTCATAGAAACAGGATTGCACATATTGTGAATGTTTTATATTATGTGAATTTTAGCTCAATTTTCAAAATTCATCATTACTCCATTAAAAAAAATACTCATATGACCTATGAAACCTAAAAAGTGACAACTTGAAGGGGTATTTTTTTTTCAGGTCTGCCTCCACAAAGATTCATGAAGTCTAAAATTTTACAAACATAAAATAGATTTGAGTTATTGAATAGTCAAAAAATGGCAAATGTCTATTGCACTATTTCTCTGTATCATGAAGGGAAGAAAGTAAGAATTTTTTAAAACCTATTATTCACTGAAAATTATTTATATGTCAAGCTCTGTGATATAAAATTTAGGCATTTTATCATTTTTCATTCTCATAGAAACTCTCCAGTATAAGTGGTATCATATCCATTTTACTGATGAAGATTCTGAGACTCAAAGAAGTCATCTGTCCAAACTCACAAATCTTACAAGTGATGAAGCTGATATTTCTTCAAAATCAGTGTTCAGTCCATTATAATACTAGTCTCCTGGAACAGTAGATCCCCCAGGAAAAGAATTTAGTCTTTGAAATATTCTTTTCATCTTCCTTAAGGTAAAAGACTACTAAAACAGCAACAACAACAACAACGATGACAACAACAACTTTTGGGGCAGGGAGGAGGCATGGCTCTCATGATGTGTGGTTTCACCTTTGTTTTGATCACATATACCAAAGAGGTTTTATTTTTCCCCCCAAAGAAATAAGCCATGGTAAAAGTAAAAGGAGAAGTAACAAAAAGTGGATGAAATAAAGATTAGTTGCTCCCGTCAAAAACCTCAGGGTCATTCTATACAGCTGTCTTTATCTCAGTTTCAATATTCAGTCTTTTACAAATGCTATCATATCTGCCTTCAAAATATATCTAGATTTTGACCACTTGTCATTACGCCAACTGCCACCAATCTGGCTCAAGCCACCTACATCTCCTGCCTGAACTAGTATAAAAGCCTCCTACCTGATTTCTTTGTTTCTTTGTCTCCTTGTAGTAATTCTCAATGTAGCAGCCAAAGTAATCTCATTAAACCATAAGAAATATTGTGCCAATTCTTTGCTCAAAACCCTTCAGTGGCTTTTCATCTCACTCAGAATAAAAAACAAAATCTTTTTTCTGACTTACAGAGCCTTGTCGCTTCAGATACCATTATCGGTAACCTTTTCTCCTCCTGGATTTATTCTAGCTCCCATCATATTGGCCACCATGTTCCAGCCCAGCATACGCCCAGTGAAGGGTTTTGGCACTTGCTCTTTCCTCTTTTCAGAATGTCTCTTCCCTGACATGCTTACCTGACTCCCTCATTTCTTTGAGTGTTTCACTCAAAAGTCACCTGTTGCAATTTCACTTAAAAATTTAATTACTACTCACATGTCCAGATTTAGAGAAGAATAGAAGGCACCATTAATTTTTAATTTCAGGTGAACGGTGAATAATGTTTTGGCATAAGTATACCCCAAAGTGGCATAGGAAATATTGCCTAGAACGTACCTACACTTTTAAAAAATGTCAAATTCAATTGGCTTTTTGTATTTTACCTGGCCCTACCCTCAAATTTCATGTTGTCCTTCCTTGCCTTGTATTTTCTTCTTACTCCTCATCACTGTCTAACACATTATACATTTTATGTGTTTATATTATTTATCATTAGTCTCTCCTCTAGAATAGAATCACTTTGAGAGCAGGATTTTCACTGATTTCTTTACGACTGTATTCCCAGTGCCTGGAGCAGTGCTTGGTCGTTATGACTTGACAAGTATTTATAGAATTAATAAATATTCAAGTGATTACATCAGTATATGAGGCAATAGAAAATGTGTTTGGCATAAATTATTGCATTTCATGTCTGCAACTGCCTTTTTATTTTATTTTATTTTATTTTTGTATATATTCATTTTTTATTGTAGTATAATCAGTTTACAATATTGTGTCAATTTCTGGGGTACAGCATAATGTTTGAGTCACACATGAACATACATATATTCATTTTCATATACTTTTTTATGATAATAAGATACTGAATATAGTTCCCTGTGCTATACAGTATAAACCTGTTGTTCATCTATTTTATATGTATTAATCAATATCTGCAAATCTAGAACTCCCAATTTATCACTTCCCACCCCTTTCCCCCTGGTAACCTGCAACTGCCTTTTGAGATAGAAATTATTATATTTCCAGTTTTAGACTTAGAGTCTTGAGTTTAGAGAGTATATGATTTTTTTCTTCTCTCAAATTTAAATGGAAAAGCTAAGGCTCAATATATATTATGTCTAATATCAGATTCTATATTTTGTTTTTCCAGTTATTCATTTTGCCAAATCTAGAATTAAATTGACCTAAAATGTTTAGTGGGTTTTTTGGAAGTAGATAGTAAAAGAGTTCAAGGTATTTTCTTAAATAGCTTATTGATATTTGGAGAAAATCCTTTGGGATTGGTAAGTAAGTAGTCATTGTCTTAATAAATCCTTTTGTATAGTTAATCTTCCTAATTAAGATTCTAACAACCTGACTTAAAAAAAAAACAAAAAGATTACAACTTAACATATTTCTACAGTGTATCCCAAACTAATTTTGTGAATTTACTAGCTTCCAGAAATATTAATAGGATTTGTATTTCTAAATGAAATAGCTATTTAATTTATAATTTAATGGGAAAATTTTAATATATTGTTTCTTGTGTAGATTTCCAGATAAATTTAATTTCATCTGAAAGTTCCAAATTCCAAATTTAATGATTGTTTTTAATTTTTTAAATCTATGGATTTAATTGAAAAATAGAAGTAGAAATTTAAGGTCAAGCTATGCTTTTAAATATTATGATATATCAATAGCAGCAAACATTGAATATTCTAAAAATATGCTCCAAAGAGGGGAGATCATGGTATACAGTGGAAAGAGGATACATTTGGGGGTTCCCTAAACCAACTAGAAGTTCCATCATTTACGGGAATTAGTGTATTAACCAACTAAGGCACCCATCATTTACCTACTTTAACCTGAATGTCTAGGCATTCTATCATTTCCCTGTATTGTGGCCTTGGGTGAGAGTTTTCTTTCTTTCTTTCTTTCTTTCTTTTTTTCTTTAAATTAAGGAAACTGTAAGGAGCATCATTTCTAACAGTCCATTGGTGAGGGATCGAAAACTGAAAGTGAAGTAGGGAGTCAGATATTATGTAAATGTGACACAGTGGCAGGAAGGGACTTACAAGTCAAATTGCTAAATTCAAGTGAGAGACTTCAAAACTTACGTGTGATCAAGACTGCAGTTCACTGAATTCATTCTTACTATGTAGTTTTCCTGTGTATTGATATGTGCAGGTGAAGAAAACAGGGCCAAAATGTTTTAAGTTTAGTGCAGTTTTGTCACATGTGAGATCAGGGGCTGGGGCAGTGAGTTAACTCATCTCCTAATTTCTTGGTCATGTGCTTTATTAAGTTTGTAATTGTTCTTAAAAAGTCAATATAGCTGTAACTATCCTTATGGCTGTGCAATGCAAGACATTTAGAAAACTTTCAGAGCTGTCTTAACATGTGTTACCATTGGAAACACATACAGTCACATCCACGTGGATGTACATTTTTAAAATTTTTTCTTGAGATGTAACTGGGAGTGTTAATGTGCAACTCTGCTTGATTTATGAGTATTTGATGCACAACTGACCAGAAAAAAAGTCATTAAAATATGAAATAAAGCATGGATTTTGTACTGTCTCCTAGTACGAACGAAGCAAGAGCTATTATTCTAGCACATCTGAATGTACACAGAGCAACAATCTCAACATTCCCTACTATTTACCAAAAGACATATTGGTAGTTACAAGCTCTCTCCATATGGCCCAGAGTGTATTCCCTAACCCCTGTGACATGTTTTTAAAAAGGGAAGAATGTAGTTATAGAGTCTATTAAAAATAAAAACAAACAAAACAAGAGCAAAAGAAAACTTTTGATGACTCTAAAACCTCCCTAGTGTCTAAGGAATATAGAAAGCAATCCCATATGAGGTGTTGTGATATTAGGAGGTTTGGATGTAAATTCTCCACTAGTCTACTATCGTACACCAAGTACCTGGGAACTCTTAGACATCCAGAGCCACCTCCTGCCATTTGGCAGAGAAACCAGTCCTCTTTGGTTCCTCCCTTTTTTGCCATGTCTCCTAAAATCTCTTGCACTTTTGAAAATTTTGCTCCAGCACAATGTTTTTGTTCTTCTCAAGCCTCTGAAAGTGGTATTTCAGACATTCATTAAATGTCTCTATATGGAGTTCAGAATAGGTGACTCAAAAACTATATAAATTAGTCATAAATGGTGAAGAAGTTTTCCCTTGTTCCCTCTTCTTTCTGCAATGTAGTTATTGATTTGGGAAATAAACAAGCAATAAAAATTTTTAGATCAGTGTTTTTATCAGGGTATATTTATAAAGCTATGGAAAAGAAAAAAAGAAAATGTCTGTCAATGTAAAGATTTATACCAAGAATAACTATCTTAAGAAAAAAAAAATGAGACTTCAATTTCAGCCCCAACACATAAAGAACTTAGATGTCTTCACTCCCATCCTTATAACAAGAAACCTGGTCAAACTGAAATCTAGTGACTTTCACTGGACCTGTCACAGAGCAAACTGCCACCCTGAAATATGGAGGGGTAGAATATCCATAGAGGTAAAGCAACTGATATCTGCTTACCTAAATCAGAAGTTACTGGAGCCATAAAATATTAAGACCATCTGAATGGTAATTTCAACCAATTGCTGGGGGCTAAATGTGGACTAGGGTGATAGTGAGAACCTCCTGGAGACCACAGTTTTAGAAGAACCTCCATACTTCTGTGGATTTTATCCCCAGGAACTACTCCAGGTTCTCACAGTGAAGAACCAGGAAAGAATCCCTGTGGTTCTGGCACCAGGATGGAAAGAGTAATCCTTGTAAAACATACTTAGACCTTTCTCCACAATGAAGGCTGACTCTTCAGCTGAAAGACTGCTAGAGTTGTATCTCAGCTGGGGAAAGGCATTTCCTCCCAGTCCAGACCCTCCTGGCTTTCCTGTTTCATTAAACAGGGGGAACTAGTCAACTAGTGTTAGGGCTTCAAGAAGCTATGCCAGAAACAGTGCAGCCAGGGAAGGGAGTAGGGAACAAGAAGAATAAGCAAACCCAAACCTGTAACACCAAAGAAACATTTGGGAAGGTCATACCCTGAGACACAGGCACATTAAAGAACTGAGACTTAATCGGACGATTATAGAATGCTACCTATCCTTACACTTTATCGCTACCCCAACTTGGCTTCAGTATAATAATAACGGAGTTACAGTTGATAGGGCTGCAAGACACAGAATCTCTTGAAGAGGAGATCTGAAGGAAGCCCACAATCAAAACAGGGATAATAAACAAGTTTATACTGTATAGCACAGGGAAATATATACAAGATCTTGTAGTAGCTCACAGTGAAAAAGACTATGAAAGTGAATATTTGTATATTCATGTATGACTGAAAAATTGTGCTGTACACCAGAAATTAACACAACATTGTAAACTGACAATAGCTTAATTAAAAAAAATAGGGCTAAAAACAAGGACATAAGATAAATTTGAAGCATCTGTCACTTACAGCCATAGGTGACAGCCCAACTTATAACCAGATGAACATAAATAAATAAGTTTCTCACATTAAAGACCTCTTCAGTTCTCATTTCCTAATATAATATGTGCAGTTTTCACACATTCACAAAAAGGGAGGCCGAAAGACAAGAAACAAATCTTGTAAGCCTCTCCCACTTATAGTTGCAGCAAGCAAGCCTCAAAACTAAATTGATATAACACAATCTTAGGATAATTAGATAGGGAATTTAAAATAACTATAATTAATATGTTAAGTGTTATAATGGCAAGAGTAGACAATATTCAAGAACAGATGGAAAGTATAAGAGAGAGAAAAATAAAAAGAAAGAATAAAAAATGTTAGAAGCCAAAACTGATATAAGAAGTAAAGAATGCTTTCAGTGAATTTATCAGTAGACCCAACATTACCTAGGAAAGAGTCAGTGAGCTTATATAATCAACAAGAGCTTTCCAAATTCAAGTGGGAAAAAAATTTAGAAACACTAGTAGGATAAATGCAAAAAATATATATATACATATATATATATGCACACACACATAAACACACCCAATTATGTCACATTCAAACTGCAGACAACCAAAAACAAAGAGGAAATCTTTAAAAAAAAAAAAAAAGGGTGGGTGGGTGCGTGTAACTCCTTGTTTATAAAGGAACAAGAGAAAGAATTACAAACATTGTGCAAACAAAAAGAGAGTAGAATGATATATGTTTAAAGTGTGGGGGAAAAATACCAACATAGAATTCTATATTCAGCAAAATTATCTCCATCAATTCATTACCATCAGAATTTACCTACAATAAATGTTAAAAGTTCTTCATGCAAAAGAGAATTATATAGGTCAGAAACTTGGACCTATGTAAATAAAGGAAGAGTGTTAGAGAAAAAAAATAAAGGAATGTAAAATAAAATAATCATTTTTTCTACCCTTAACTGATCTAAAAAAATTATTGCTTAAAGATATAAGAATAACAACATTTTGGGTAATTATAGAATATGAATAAATTAAATAAATGCTAGCAAATCACAGGGGACTATCAGGTGGAATGGGAATGCTCTGTTATAAGGTACCTGTATTTCATTTGAAACAGTTAGATTTAGATTAAAGATGTATATGGTAACTCTAATGAAACCAGTAAAACATTTGGTGAAAAAAAAAGAAGTATAATTGATATACTAAGAGAGGAGATAAAATGGAACCATATGCAATTCTCAATTAAAGCAAAAAGAAGAAAAAGAGGAGAAAAGAAAGAATTTCAATTAATAAACACTAGTTACAAACATGGTAGATGTCTATTTGACTATACTAATAATCACTTTAAATGTGAATGGTCTAAATCCTTTAACTGAAAGTCAGAGATTGTTAGATTTTTGTTTCAACTTTCAAAACATTATACTGTCTACAAAAATGCACTTTAAATGTAAACACTCAGGTTAAAAGCACACAGTGAATTGACATATACAATGCTAACATGTATCAAAAAAAGACTGAGTAGCTGTGTTAACCTCGGACAAAGCAAACTTCAGAACAAGGAAAGTTGTTAGGGATAAAGAAAGACGTTACAAAATTATACAGAGATCAATTTTGTAAGAAGACACAATGATCTTAAAGATGTATGCACCTAATAACAGTGTCAAAATACTTGAGGTAAAAACTGATAGAACTAGATTAAAGAGAAGTAGATTAATTCTCCAGTGTAGTTGGAGACTTCAACAACTTTTTCAGCTATTGTTAGATCAGGCAGAAAGAAAATCAGTAAGGATATAGTGTTTCTGAACAGTACTTTCAATCAACTTAATGTAACTGATAATAATTGCATACATTTTTCTTATATATGTATTAAGAAAAATCTCAGATCAATAATCTAAGCTTCAGACTTGGGAGCTAGAGAAAGAAGAGCAACTAAAACCTTTAAAAAGCAGACGAAAATAGGTAATGAAAATGAGAACATAGATCAATGAAATTGAAAATAAGAAAACAGAGAAAACCAAAACAATTAAAAACTATTTCTTTGATATGGTCTATTAAATTGATTAACCTGTAGCCAGACCAACCGAGAAAAAAAAAAAAAAAAAAAAAAGAAAGGAGATATAAATTGCCAAATTCAGAGATGAAGAAGGATCATCACTCCTGGTTTCAGAACATTAAAAGGATAATAAATCAGTAATACAGGAAACTCTATGCCTACCGTTTTGATACTTAAACACAATGGACCAATTCCACAAAATACAAGAACTACTGAAACTCACCAAAGAAGAAAACAGATAATCCAGATAACCCCATATGTATTAAAGATATTGGATGCCTACTTAAAAATCTTGTGGAAAAAAGGAAGGGAGGGAGGGACAGAAGAAGAAAGGAAGAAAGGAAGGAGAGAGAAGGAAGGAAGGAAAGAAAAAAGGAAAGAAGGCTGCACAAATGCATATTTCTATATGAAAGAAGCATGTTTGAAAAGGCTACTTGCTGCACCATTCCATTTTTATGACATTCCAGAAATGGCAGAAATGGCAGTACTACAGAGACAGAAAACAGATCAGTGATTGCCAGGGGTTCAAATTGGGAGAGACAGAGTTGAGCAGGTGAAATAACTTTTTAGCACAGTAAAACTATTCTGTAATGACATTGTAATGTTGGATATATGATGCTATGTATTTGTCAAAACTCATAGAAATTTACAGCGTAAAGAATGTACCTTAATCAATGGAAATTTTAAAAATATATTTAGGATACAGGGAATGCCAGGATGAAGTGCAGACTATTACAGCTCAATCTAACTCTATTACAGTATATGCAACAATCTCCCAGAAGTGGGTGTGGGAAAGGATGCTGACCTAAGTAACTCTGGAAATGAAATGTCTGTAAGACTCATGGTTAAAAGCAACTCTCCAAGCATTGTATTCCAGTCCATATACATTTTCCCATGAGGATACAGTTAACAATTCTGAAAGGCTATATATATAAAACGGAATTGAACAAGGAAATTAGGTGTCTTATGGTGCCAGCCAGGTTTCTTACTGTTGGAGTGGGAGGTTGAAGACAAGCAAGGCAGAGGATGAGGCTGGAATGACTTAACTGGTAATGAATTAGAGTTGGAGACTCTATGGACCCATTGTTAGCTTACTATAGATTGCAGTGATTACATACATAAGTATTTATGGGTTTGTGTATATATCTGGGTTAGTGTGCACATGTTCATTTTCTTGCTCTTCTTGCTAAGAGTGACTAGAAGAATCCCCACTCCTGAGACATGACCATTCTACCAATACCCAGTGGGTTACAAGGTTTTTCTAATTTTGCAACAGGCACTATTTCTGACTCTGTGTATATACCATATTTTCCTTGTATTTGAGTAAAATCCTCCCATGGTCTAATCAGACCTTGCTAAACTCTTGAATCCTCTGCACATCTCCAGGGTTCTCTCTCTTTGCATATCTCTTCCCTCCAATACTGTGCTCTGCATACACTCCAGCTGTCTTGTTCTCCCCAGTCTCTTAGCTCCTTCTCCTCAACTCAGAGAATCTTCTGGGCTTTGTCTGAGTTTCCTCTTATTGCACTACCACCTGGAAACTCTACAGGCCTTAGACAGGTTATCTGAAGCCTCACCTCCTTTGTTTTCTCTCTTTCATGGACTTTAATCCTTCAGTGCTTACTGCCTTGTATTTCAGAAATCATTGTTTTATAAATTTTGTCTGTTAACTTTAATTGTTATCAAATATACTGTTCAAGAAAAAACACAAAACTTAAAATTAGTTTCACTGTTAAGAATCACCTGGCATTCAAAATGTTTTTTAAAATTTACACATATTTTAAAAAACTAATAAGCATAATGTCTGATATTAATGAGTTCATTTATTTATAGGATACCAGCCACAGGATAAATGAAAACAAAAGCACCCCTTCTTATGGTTTTGTGTCATTTTGTGTTTCACCTTCCTGGTGGTGTTAGCATAGCTCTATGAAATAAATATTACATATTTTAACACAAGGAGTAACTTACTCATTGGGGTCCAGCCTATCAAAGAATTTTTTCGCATGAAAGAATCAGCAAAAGTTAAACCTCCACTATCCTTCCTGTGCCTTGAAACTTTCTGAACTGAAGTGTCTCAGGACTGAATTTGGAGCAGCCTTTTTGAACACATACAATTTAATAAGTCAGTGGCAGGAGACACACTGACATCTTTATCAAGTAATTTTAACAGTAATACTCAATAATACCATACTAGTTCCACGTGAAGAAGTAGGGGGAAAAAAGCAGTAAATGACGATGCTCTGGGCTCATTATCTATCTGAATTCAGTCCATCTTCAGAATCTTTAGTAGCCTTTGGTTTGGGGGCCTCATTAAGGATCAGGCTCCCCAAAGGGAGGTTTGAAGCAAATCTACCCAGTATATCTTCTATCTACAAGGGCTCGCTGCTTCACTCAGTGTGAGACCGGTGACCTTTTCCAGGAGTTCTTTAACTCCCCTGTGAGAATGTGGGTGATAACACTTTCCCCTTGTCCTGCTGCTTGTCCCTTGAGATTTTATAAAGCAATTTGCTTAAGATCCCTGAATAGTCGGTGGTTGAGGGAAGAGCTGAACTTGGCCCCAATTCCGGTTTCCAGGCTTTGTCTTTGACAGTTTCTGACAGCTCATAAATGGATTTGGTGTTCAGACTCTCCTTAGAGGCTTTTTTTTTAAAGGAGCAATTGTGGATGTTTGATGAATTCTTATTACTGTGGCTTCCTTTTCCCCCGACGTGTTGTACAGTCATGCATTCAACAGTAAAATGTGTAAGTGCACATAAATGATCCCTGTATTGTGAAAATTGCAGCAGAAGACAAGCAATTATGCGTGGGAGTACATTAGGTAATACTGTTTTGCTTAGTTTCACAGCCTCGGCTTTACTTCGAGTGTTGAACTCAATTTCCATATTACTCAGAAGACATTGATCATTACTAGCCTAAGTAAATATTCGTTTTGATTGTCTCAGCAGGCAATCTCAGTGGTCATATTTTAACTCCTCATGCAGGCAAAAAGGAAACCTTTGATAGATTATTTCGGCTGGTCTCTGCCATTACAAAATATACTCAAGCAGGTGTAGAATAATAATAGCATATAAAAAAAGACCTTGTAAACACTAAATTGCATCACAGAAGGAATGCACTGGGTTTATCTCATGTGATCATCCAAAGAGCACATAGAAGTACAATCGTTAACATCCTCACTCGGGGTTGGTAAACGAGAGCATAGAGACTGTGAGACAGGTCTATATTCCCATGGCTAATAAGAAGTTCAGCAGCAACTTGAACTCATAAACCTGATGTGTTTAGAACAGTGACGATCCAAATACCAATTAAGAATTATTCATTCAATCACTCTCTCTCTCTCTCCCCCTCCCTCCTTACCACCCTCTCTCTTTGTTATCTCATCTCCCTCATCTGCTCTCTTTTTCTCTTGCTCTCACTCAACATATGAAGAGAAAGCCACAGAGAACCTAACAACATAGAAGTCTCTTTAACAATGCCTTTTATTTTTAATTTTTTTGAGCAGCCTTCATACTGCTTTCCACAGTGCCTATACCATTTTACTAAGCATACTAATGTGCATACACTTTTCATCTTTAGGCATAATCATTTCCATCTACTATTTTAATTTATATAAGGCTTTCTAAAGCATGCATTGTTCCATTCACTTTCTTTTTCTTTATTATTCCCAACGACTATGACATCTTTACAAATTAAAGCCTGATAAATGAAGTAACTCGTCCAAAGCTATGTACCTAGTAACTAGCGGTGGAACCACATAAATTTTACCCTGTCTGCATGCAAAGACTTTTTGCATATGTGATGTCCTCATCAAGAAGCATATTATTGTCCAAAGCATCGTGATTAATATAAATATGCATATAATATGGTACTTATTCTTGCAGTATTCACCGTGCAGTAGGTCTGTATGCAATCACATTTATTGTAAATACAATGAGCATGTGTGATTATAGAGTGGTAACTATTTTCTTTCATATGGGAGGTTGATGCTTTAATTTGCTCACACTGAGAGGACAACCAATTGTTACCTCTGTGCAGTATTTGCAAGTGATTTTTCCTTTTTCCCCTGTCCCATTTTCAGATTGTTTCCTGATTCCTATCAGAATCTGTCCTGTAATGAAACAGTATTCTCTTGGTGATTCTGCCCTCTGAGTTATTATTCCTAGCAGCCATCCAAACAATTCTACCAACTGTTGTGTTTCACCTAACTTGGTAACTAAAGCCATTTAGCACAAGCTAATTAAAATTCGGATGTCCTTCATGAACATGCCACATGACTGATAGCAATGAGCTCTGTCATCATTACATAGCACATTACTTTTGCAGATGTGCTTTATAAAGCATTATGGTTTCACAAGCATATAGGCTAATGCAATTACTCTATTTAAGAGGAATGGTGATTTTAATAATGTTAGAGTGACACAATTTTGAACTCCAGCCTCTATGCTGCTCAAACATTTTGTCTCCTCTCCCTTATCCGTTAGTTTTTCTATCTTATTGTTCTCGCAGAATGTAGAAAACATGAACCATTTCCTGGGAACAAGATAACATACGGCAAACCACATTTACTGTGTCTGGAAGACTAAACGCAGCATTGAGATCAATTTCAAATTATTAAGTTCTCATTTTTAAAGAAAACTACCTTTATTATATTAATCTCTGTTAAAGATATCACAAACTACTCAAATGAGATGTTGGCTAGTGATTTTGCCTGGAAATATTGCCTGGAGAAAAGGCTATAGAGTTTAAATTAGAGGATTCTTTTTCAAACAATAGTATTTTTCCATACTCCCGCCTCTGGGAAAGTGTCTGATTGATCAAAAAATCATGAAAGTGAGTTGAAGAGAAATTTGGTTTTTGTTTTTGTGTAATAAATACTCTCAGGATTAACAAATTGACTCTACCTTAGACAACTTAATAATTTGTTAACTTAGGTGACAATATAATAAAATTAGTTTTTAACAAAAGATAGGCTATGGGGTCAAACTTGGCTTTAGCTTAGTCCTGCATAAAATAGAGTTAATAATAGTGTCAACTTTTAGAAATATTTTGAGGATTCAATAAGATAGTGCTTATAAAGGTCTTAGCATAATTGCTGGAACATAGTAGTGTTAACTAAATGAAAAAGATGATGTTGAAGATGAGACAGGAGGTCAAAATTTCATAACATATTCTCTGAAGTTCTTGGCTTCGACGGATGTGCTACCTAGTCGGGCCAAGAACAGGCTAACCATGCCTCGCTGATGGTCTGTCTGCTTCGTGCACAGTTTGCAAAGGTCTGAGCATGTCTTTTCTAGGTTTCCGCAGAGTCCTTGGAAACAGAGCCCTCTCTTTAGCTCTTACTCTAAAATCCCCCATTGTCCCCTCCCTAAATCCCCATTGCCTGGAGAACAGATGAGGTGGTTAAGAATGTGCCCATCAAGTCTGTGAAGACTAATTGTTATACAAATGAATGACATGACAACTTTTTGTATTCTATCCTTTCCCCCTCAAAAAGGTAGTAAGTGGATGGATAAACATTATGGGCAGAGAAGTAATTTACAGAAGCTGCTGAGTAGCCCAGGTGGTAGATAATGAGTAGCAGCAAAAGGGAATGAAAAAGAAAGGATAGTTTACAGAGAGATTGGGTTGAGAAAATTGAAAGGACTTGGGGTTTAAATCCAGTACCCAGCATGTTTACATTAAATTGTTTTTAATTAACCTTTAAAAGTTTGGCTTGTGTGGGACCTTTTAACTGAAATTCCCCAATTCTATCCCAAATTGGTCATTTAAGCAAGTTATGTCAGGAAGAGGCAAAATGTGGTAAAAACACCAATGTCTGTCTCTAACAATTTGCAACTAACCCTCAGCCACACAAGGAATAGATTTGGAGACCTTTGGATAATCCCCTTCATTGGGTATTGGCATGGAAATACCAGTTTGTGAATCTCATTTCAAAATAATTCTAAGTTGGGGGCCTTTGAGTATGAAGATTCACCCTGGAGATAATTGCAGTGAACGAAAGTTATACCTTGGAAGATAAGATGCTATCATCAGTGTGGTGATTGACAGTAAATTATAGTGGTGTTGATGACAGATCTATAATTACATTACAAATATTTATCTCCAGGAAATCCTCTCTGAATTGCTTCTTGTATGGTATGACTTCTCTTCCCCACCTTCCTTTGCTGAGATCTATTGTGATTGACATTAAATTTCCAGTCTAAAAAAAAAAAAAATCTAATTTGATTAAAACTTGGATAATAAATTATCACCTGATCTGAAGGCAGATCTTCTTCCTGGTTTTTTAAAGTTCCCCTCTAAGAAAAGAAAAGTAGCAAATGCAGGTAGAAATGGCATCTTGCTGAAATCCACATATACTGTAAAGGAACTGTTCAGAAAGTTCTCCAGCTGAAGACTCACCCAACCAAACATCTGTTGAGGACTTGCACAATTTAGCATGCAGTTGAGTTCCTGGTGCCGTAGACCAGGCACCAGGGGGGTTGCTGAGGGCATAATGGTATACTGAAGTTAATTTTTAAGTTCCCTTGATTCTGTGAAATAACCTATGAAACTCTATCAAATGATCTTTTAAGTCTGTTCTTCCTTTGATATCTAATTGTATCACTGTTCCAGGTCTTTCAAATCTGTTTACCTGAATTATTGCTACAGCGCCTTGTTGACAGTCCCTAAGCCTCCAGTTGACAGGTTTTGCTACTATAGTTGGAAACAATCACGGGCATTTTGGTGTAAATATCTATGTTTAGGAGGTAAGATGTCTTTTCATTACCTACCAGATGAGATTCAAACTCCCCAGTCTGGCCTCTATCAAAGGTGTAATGAGAATCCACTGTGTGTCAATTCTGTGGTTAACAATAGAAACTCTGAATGCCATACCAGTAACCATTTTCAATCCCAGAATGCAGGAAAAATGCTTATGATTTTCACTTACCACCTCATATTGCATCCCCACAATTATGTTATGATATGGGCACAATTATTATGCTACTGTTACAGAGGAGAAAACAGGCGCAGAAAAAAAGTCATCCCAGATCCTGCTGCTCACAATCGCTATTCAAATGCACATAAGTAGATTCCTGAATCCAGTTGCCTTTTGCCTGAGACATCAGTACTTTAAAAGAGAAAATCAGGAAGCTAGCAAAAGTTTGCTTTTGTTCTTGTTGTTTATTAGTTTTTAATGAACATTTAAGATACAAACTCTTCTTTGTTTCAAAAATATCTGAGAAAATATGAAATCCAAATAAATGTCTCTATGGCATTTATAGCCTTGAGTACATCCACGGAAAGTGACAGGAAGGAAGTTACTAATGATAAATAAGTAATAGAGATTATGTGTGCAGCTGGGTATATTATGTTATAGCAAAATGTCTTCTCAACCATTTTGCTTGGTTATTGTCATTTCTTCCAAGAAATCAATGCTATTAAAGATGGATAACAGCAGTGACCTGGCAGGTATGATTGCACTGTGAGTAGCAAGCCCTTTTCTTAGATGTGCTTTTAAAAACTGCAATTTCCTCTTCAAGAACAAAGATCATGCAATTCTCTGAATTGCCAGGCAAGAGCCAGGGCACATTGGCTGATGCTGCCCCTCCTACTCACTTGGAAAAATTAGGAAGATGTTGGAGACAGGTGTTACTGGAGGTTTAGTGATTACTTTGCTAGAATAAGTCCCTTTAAATTAGAAACTAATGTGATTCCTTCAGCAATGTTATTTAGAGCTATCTGCAGGTGGAGGAAGATGGGCCACAAAAGGAATGTGATTTCTCTTGTCATTATTTTCTAATTTGCTTTAGAGCCATATTTAAGCTCTCTTGTAGTTTCCATAATTTTCCTGCTTATAAAGGGTAACAATCCTCCTTAATTATCAGCCCCTCAAAAATGATTATTTATTTCATATGTATCGACCCAGGCATGCTTTGTGCAGACTTACTGTGAGTGTGTCGGGGAGAGGAATCTATGTTCTGTGTCTGAAATGAAAACTTTTTAAAACATGGCAATAAACATGCAACTTAAGGGAAGTGAATATCCCTGGATTGTTCCCTTAAGATATGACACTGGGGATACATGGATCAGACTCAAAAATATACATGGCCTGCCAAAGTTATTTATTATTTCCAGTTGCCTCTTCTACATTTTTTATTGTACCTCACCACATCTAGCCTTCATTGTCTGTCACAATAACTGGAATAGTGTCCATATTGGACCATTGCATTTGGTTTTGCCATATACCAATAATTCTTCCACACCTCTGCTGGAGTGGTGCTTCTGAGAACACAAATTGATCATGCCAGTCCTCAGATGAAAGTCCACTGGGATTTCCGTGTTAGTTATAGGCTCCCTTCCTCATTTTTAAGAAAGGCCGTTAGAGCCCTGTAACATCTGGTCCTGATCCAGCTCTAGTTTTGTCTATTAACATCATCTCTTGCTCTACAGCTGGTATGTGTACTCTGCTCTTTCCAGGACACAGGGTTATCTTTTGCAAATGTTCTGTTTCTTCATGGAACCTGTCTCTTTTATTATGTTGTTTGTTTGTTCGTTTTTAGAGGAAGTACTGGGGATTGAAGCCAGGACCTTGTGTATGCTAAGCATGCACTCTACCACTTGAGCTATAACCCCCCGCCCTTTGTTATTTTGTAAAGGAAACTAAGACAAGTTAGTTTAAGGGGACAGAGGTTCCGATCAGAAAGATTCTAGAGTTTCTGACTGAATTGAAGATTCAGTAACTAAATCATACAAAGGGCAAATATACTAACTTACCCAGAGATGAGAATCCTGCCAGATCTCTTTCTGGAATGAGTCTCTGCCTCCCACTGTCTGCTGGCATCATCCTGTCTCACTGAACACTGGCTTCTCCCCTGTGTTGTACTGAGAAGCAGAGTTGCCAAAACATGCAGAACGTCACAGTCTTAGGCTTCTGTCACTAGAAATGGGGACTCTCTTCTACAGTTCTATTTTTAAATTTGGATCAGTGTCTATTACTACTAGATTAATTGTCAATGGGGGAGATCAAGATTTTATAAAATGTGGGAGCTCCAGTTGAAAACTTTTGGTTGAAGTGAGAGAGGAACAGTTTACCAAAGCCAAGAGAGGGTGAGCAGTGAGGAACAGAGTGTAGAGTTTATACCCCAAAGAGAAACACTCTTTTTATCCATCAGTGTCGTCTCTGGGTGTCACTCCACACAGATCACTTTTTCATGTCCCAGCTCTTCTGGCTAGCTTAGATCTCTTCTCTCTCTTCTGTGCTTGCATAATTCTCTATTTTGTCACTGCTTGGTAACTTCTGTTTTCTAACAATAGCATGCATTTGGAATGGAGAGAAGAAAAGAAACTGGGCCACAACATTTATTTTTTTCAATTCCTATATGTATGTATATATATATATTCATTGAGCATGCATGTGAGGTGATGATCTGGGAAGAGGATGACACCAAATGTACAGCAGTGTCTTTGGGAAAGTTGACTTTTTTGCATCTTTTTGTAATGGCTTTAAATATTCATGGTTTAACTATTATATTTTTACCCTTCCTTGCTATACTTGGTGCCATGACTTAATGCATTCCATGCTATTAAAATATCTTGTGAATGTTTTTAATAGCCACATAATATCCCATCATATAGAATACCTAGAAATCCCCGTATTGCTGAATATTTATGTATACTTAATCACTTAAACATTTTGGGGTCAAGGAATTATAATATTTAAACTTTTTCCCTGGACATAAATTCCTAGAGCTAGAATTACAGGTTCAAATATGTGAACACTTTAATATTCTTCATTCATAATGACAAATTATTTTCTAATGTATAGTCTTGATCATAATGTACAAAATTGTTTTTGCTATAGAATTGCTAGACTTTTATATTACTGTTTTAAGCAATGATCTGATAGAAGAATGAGGATCATGTTATTTAATTTGCATTTATTTATTTTCTTATAAGGTTTTCCATACATTTGTGAAGCACTCATTTCTTATCTTCTGAATTGTACATGTCAATTACCATTTCAAATGGGATTTCAGTACATTGTTTATACAAGTCTTTAACACAAACATTAAGAATATTCATTGCATCTGGAATTATAGCTTTATGAATTTATTAATAGCTTTAGTGATTATCTAAAGTTTCTTTTTGTTGCTGCTTTTGTACAGATGTTTCACCAGTTCTAAACATTTGAAAAATCTCTCTGTTCAAAAGTATTCTAACTTAAAGGCAGAATTGCCAAATTTATCCTTCCTGGAATCAAAACTATTACTACCCAAGAATCATTTTATACACTTGGAGAATAAGACAGTATAATGCTATGTTTGGATTTTGCCCACAGATTTCTATTTTAAAAACTTGAGGGGTTAGAAGAGCTAAAGAAACAGCTTAATGAAGGAAAGAGCACAGGCAGGAGGAAAGGAAGAAATGGAATCTTTTCATATCCCAACCCTTGATCCTGGAGTGGTCACTGCTTTCCTCAGGACCAAAATTCCTTCACAGCTAAGACAAATTAGTCATTAGTCATTAGATGATGACCAGTGTGTTCCTTCTGGCTCAACCATTTTATGATTCTGTAGTAACAGTGCTTCTTGGCAAATCATATGCAGCACAAAAAGGCTCAAGGAAACATCGATGGTGGTTGTGTGAAGTGGATCTGTGTCCAAGTGAGCATTTTCTGAAGAAATTTTTGAGACCTCCAGTATTAGTCCCCAGCTGTCCTTGTTAACAAAGTACCACAAGCTAGGTGGCTGAAAAAACAGAAATTCCTTACGTCATAGTTCCAGAGGTGACATGTCTGGAGTCATTGTGTCAACAGTGTCATGTTCCCTCTGAGACTCAGGGTCAAATCATATTGCGCCTCTTCCCAGCTTTTGGAGATGACAGCTGATCTTTGACATTCCTTGGCTCACAGCAGCATCATGCCATTCTCTGCCTCTGCCATCACATGACATTCTCCCTATGTGTGTCTGTGTCCGTATGGCATCTTCCTCTTCTTGTTAGAACACCAGTCATATTGCATTTGGGCCCACCCAGAAGACCTCATCTTGAATGCATGTCTGAAGACCCCCATTTCCAAAATGAAGTCACATTCATAGATACCAGTGGTTAGGATGTCAATGTATCTTTTGGGGGAACACAATTCCACCCATCACCCTCATGCACACACCTATATTTTTAGTGGGTTAAAGATGTCCTGTTGTCTCAGTTCCAGACAGAAGAGCAGGGACCAAGTCTGAAAGGCTATGCACAGTGACTCCTATTTGGCATTACAAAACGCCCAGTGTACAAGTGGCCATTCTTGGCCTGTGGACCATACGCAGAGATACTCATAGATGAGAGGAGGATGACAGTGAAGATGGAACTGAGATAAGAAAACATGTCCAGAAGGAAATTGAGAGCTTACAGAGTGACCTCAAATTCTGTGCCTTCATTGTAACTGAGAAAAATTAACTCCTTTCTGAAAATAAATGAAAATTAATTGGTCAATGCCTTACAGCTTATAAAAGGTACAGAAGGATTTAAATTCACTCAGAGTTATATGACTTTAAGTCCACATTCTTAATTGCAGTACTCAACCTGTATTATTTAACATCTCTGAGTCTCTGGTGCCTTATCTATACAATGGGATAATAATCTCTTGCCTCAGAGGACCATTGGCCAAAAAAAAAGTGGATGCCTAACACAAGATGAAAAACTGCATAAATATGATTTTTACTGTGAAACTCTTATGCTACTTTCCAAAAATGATTTCTTTAATCTTTTCCCACCAGATTGGTGGCTCCTTGAGGGTAGGGACTTTGATCTCTTTGTGTCCAACACAAAGCTCAGTGCCTGAAATGTAGTCAGCACTAAGTATTGAATGACTGAAAGAGGGAAAAGTTCAACAAACTATTGAAAACAGTTGGAAACCCCAGAGTTTCCAAATGATCGGAAACATAATTACAACCACAATCAAGGAGATTCCAACTTGCTTATTCTTCCTATTATGTCTGTCTTAAAATGAACAGAATGTGAAAGCAAAGATAAGAAGAAGAAAAATGATTTAATAAAGAACATGAACACCAGAAAATAGAAAACTTGTATGTGAACCTCAAAGACGCAAAGCAGGGCCTTGGGGAGACTCATAAATTCAACGTATATTTGTGGAAGAAGGCATGGTTGTAATGACTGCAGATTTCTTCCATTGTAAAGCTTAATTAGGCACGATGGCAGGTAGTCCCACCCTTTTTGACCCTCTGGATTATTTACGATGCCCTTTGTTCCTCTTTGATTGATTCCTGTGCACATGCGCTCCCTCTACAGAGGCAACGCTAGGTTATTAAGAAGGAAGAGTTGGAGAGTTTTTCAGTGTTCAGTCTCTATCCCCAAAACTCATGCTTTGAGCAAAATGTGAGAAATTGACAGTTACTAAATTGCAGAAGAGACTGTTCTGGCAGGGCACTGGAGGTCAGCTGCCCATTGGCCTGGGTATAGGAGCTCCAGGGTGGGGGGAATCAATACACTTAAGAACAACTGGAAGTTAAATGCTTTCCTGTGACCCAGTCTAATGACTGCAGCTGACTTTGCTCAAAAGATCATCCTTCCCTTTCACCTGTCTTATCTACCTTTTTTTTAAGTCAGTATCTGATATCGGCTTTCTAGGATGTTCTTATAAGAAAAAATTCTATTGCTGGGACAGGGTCAAATGGAGTTAGTGGAAGCAGGAAAAAGCCATTCAGTGATTGAGGGTTGACTGCTCCTGGGAACTCGGAAGGGCAACTCATATTTGTTGAATTGCTTTACAATTGTTAATCAGAAAATCCTCACGTCAAACCCACAAAGTGGATTTTATGATCTCTGCTTTAGAAATCAGGGATATGAGAATCAGAAATGTTAAGCATCATGCTCTCAGTCACAAAATGTGATCTGGCAGAGCCTAGTTTTGAACAGGCCTCTTAACTCCTTGTGCTGTACTTTCATGCTCATGGAGAAGCAGAAAGAATTGAGTGCTAGAGCAAAAATAATCATTTAGTGCCTCCTATGTGCGTGTAACTGTGGTTTGCGGGTAGTCTGAATAATGTAAGCATAAAAAGCTTTAGATCATTTAGTGACTGTTTTATTTATTATGGTAACCTTACATATCCAGCATAGTATCTCACATACAGTGTACACCTCATACCATTTTGTTGAATGAATTCATGAAGGCCCCAAATCAGCCTTTAGGATCTATTTTTAAAATAGTCAGTGATGGCATGACTAAATTACAATGTTTATATGAACTTGTCTTTTAAAAGAGGACATTTTGAGTCAGGAGTTCACAGGGAGAGATCCCTTCTGAATGAATCAATAGGGAATGCCTTATGGAACAGGCAGAAGAGGCACTGACTTCTAAGACTAAATGTTCAGCAAGTAGTGATAAAGATTTGATGGCAAAGGTCTTCCAGATGGTAGACAGAGAGGAGTCATGGGCTCACATTTCTTGAGTTTCCTCATATGACTGAAGTCGCAGGTATATAATAAAGGCTGTCTCTATTCTAAGAGATCTATTTACCCCCTGTATTAGTTTTCTCCATCTGCTATTACAAATTACTACAAACAATAGAAATTTATTGTCTCATAGTTCTGCAAGCTAGCAGTCTGAAATAAAGTTGTTGGCAGGGTCATGCTCTCTGCGAAAGCTCTAGGGGAGAATCCTTCCTCGCCTCTTCCCAGTTTTTCTTGGCGTCTAACTATCCCTTGTGTTCCTTGATTTGTAAATGCATCACCCCAGTCTCTGCCCCCATCTTCATGTGACCTTCTCCTCTGTGTATTCATATCCAAATTTCCCTCTTCTTATAAGCACACCCGTCCGTGGATTGGTGCCCACCTTAATCCAGTATGACTTAATTTTAAATTGATCATATCTGCAAAGACCCTGTTTCCAAATAAGGTCCTTTCACAGGTTCTAGGCAAATAGAAATGTGAGGAAGAGGGGAGACTATTCAAGCCAATGCAATCTATGTGGTTACTCGAACAGTAATAGAGCAAGGATTTGAATGAGGTCAGTGTGACCTACCTATCACGTGACCTGTCTGTACTGGGATGTCTGTATCTTAACTAATTGGAATTTAAGGTCTGTCAAAACCTTGTGATGTTTTAGTTTAACCCCTACTGCCTCAGCAGACATCTTGCTGGTTCTCTCTCCCAGCCTCTCCTCCTGTTGCTCTGGCACTCACAGCCTGCTTTAATGGACACTAAATCTTCCAACCCTAAAGTCACTAAATCAGGCTCTTAATAGCATTCTATTAATTGTATAAAATAAGGATTTGAAGCAAACCAGATAAGGGTTTTTTTTTGCATTTTAATTAAATTCACATTGATTTGAAAAAACAGATTTATTGAGATCTTAACAACCACACAACACACGTAACTGAGTTGTTAAGTCTCAATAAATGTTTTTGGGGAAATCAATTGACTTTTGATTAATGACAAGTATCTGTTTTAATAAATCTCAATGAAATAAACTATTGAGTGTAAGTGGACATTTTAATTAACTTGGGCTTCCTCACTCTTATACCTAACTACCTGGACCCAGAATTACTTAGCTAGCCTTTTTCTTTGAGAAAGGGGGAAAAAGATATCAGGGCATGTTCATTCATCTGTTTTAACAGAATGGATGAGTAAAAGCAATGTTGTTCTGAATCTGCAAGAAGACTGAATGAAAACCTCTTATAGCCTTAGCCTCTTATGGTCTCCATGTTCTCAAAGAAGCCTTCCATGACCACTCCATATAAAGTATTTAATCCTTCCAACCCATGTGTGTTTTATTCACTTACTTCAAGTGATTAGAAATCATGTTATTTGTGTATTTACTTGTTTGATACCAGGTCTCACTCCTAATGATAAAGTCCTTGATAGCAGCAAGCGTAACTAACATAACCCTTGTGTCCATCATTGTCCTTCTAGCACCAGTAATAAGGCCTAGCAAGCATCTTTCCTTCTTCCTTTTCATCTGATTTACCTCATACATTCCTCTATTTAGAACTCAATCTCAAATCAATTGTTTGCTCGCAACCCTATCTGCTTTACTAAAATATGATCTACTTGATGTTTGGGATCATGTCATAGTTCCATCTATAGTCCTAGCCTACAACACTAGGCTATTGCTCAGACCGAAGTAAACATCATCACATGCTTGTTGAATGAAGTAACAAGTTATGTATGAAATATGGAAACCCAGTGTGTAGTCACAGAACTTCTCTAGGCTTCTGCCATTCAACCACACTTTTTTTTAACTTTTTTTTTTTTTACTTTATCCCATTTTTTGAGGGGGGAGGTAATTGGGTTTACTTATTAATTTTTTTAGTGGAGGTAGTGGGGATTGAACCTAGGACTTTATGCATGCTAAGCATGCACTGTACCATGGAGCTATACCCTCCCCCTATCTCCTACACTCTTCATACTGCTACTTGAGTCCACCTTAAGAATACACAGCTACATTTCCTAAAAGTTTGATCTATATCCCTTTGTTTGATATTGATAAACTGTTGAAACCTTGTTTCATTGGACATTTAAAGATAAATTGTGCCCAGTGCACCATAAATTACCACCTTGGAATCATTTGTACAATGTCACCACTGCAATAGGTTGCAGCGATATCCAGTGGAGAGGAAAAAAAACAGATGAAAAGTGCTGAAACCCTGCTAGGAGAGACCAGGTAGGCCAGAAAAGGAGGTTTGTTTTCACCTGAGTTAATAAAAAACTAAAACGTCTTTGCTTCTGGGGAGTAACTATGGACTGTTATTTTAGAAGAGAACTGCCAGATGCATGCTCACGTGACAGTTTGAGCATATCTTACACTTCAGGCACTATGTTGAGCAACAATTTTGTGGTATTCCATTATTAACTGTACAAAAATCCTGCATTTCAATATTATTAGTTCTCTTTTACTTTGAGAAGACAAAGACTCAGAGAACCTGCTTAAACTAGCGCAGAGCAGAATGGGTAAAAGCAAGTTCTGAGATTAGACCTTCTGGCTCTACCTATAGTATCTTTTGCTTTAAACTCTTCTGATAAATGTATCAGTGTAAACTAGAATTGCAAGCAGATCCTGGGCTGGGTGTCAGCCTCGCCTAGAAAGATCTGATTGATACTCACCAAGGTAGGTGGAGGTCAAGCCCAGGAAGGCCAAAGGTCCAGGCCAAGCATTTGACATCTACTAGGTAGTTGATTGACAAATTGTGCAAAAAAATTTTTTTCAATCCAGTGAGCAGAATATATACATAGCCCAAAGATAAGCTTAGCTGTGTCCTGTCCTCATTAAGTAACTGGGATACTAAGAGATTGAGTGAATTTCTCAAGGTCATACAACTGAGACCTGAGATTCCAGTTTGGGATAGACGTTTAGAATTATCTCTTAAATATTAGCCATTTATACCAAGAGGAAAAGCCTGTTTCACTGAAATTCCAGTCCCCAGTCTCAATCCCCTTGGGTTGCTCACTGGGCTTGTCAGTTGGTTGCACTTTTCCCTTTATCACCATCATCTCTTGACTGACAACCCCAAAAAGATTGTGGAAACATCTCCCCCTGAATTTGCTAGCTCAGTCTACTGCCTGCCTGATACATGTGTCTTTTCAAAATGTGGCACAAATGTTTAGTTAAAGATAATGACCCAGTCTGAAAATGACTGTGATAAAACTGTCATGTAATTTTCCAGGGTGACTTTGAAGTAAGGCTTACCATGTAAATGTGGGGGATTGAGAGAGCCAGCTATTATTTTCTTCCTTAATGAGCACTGAATTAGTGTCTTCCTCAGCACTAGTGCAGTGAGCAGTCTCAATGTTGCTAATTTCTCTCCCCTTCTCCTTGTGATGAGGGTAAAGAAATACCCAAGACCCTCCCAGAAATGTCATTCCCAGGAGCACCTTTTTTTTTTTTTTTTTTTTTTTTCACAACTCACTGCTTCAAATTGTTGAAAGGACACAGGGTCTGAGGTCAAGCAGAACTGTTTTGGAATATCAACTGTATGTGGATTTACAAGAACTATTTGGGCCTCTGTTTTCTCTTCTGTAAAATCAGATTTTTTTACAGAAATTAAATGAAGCAAAATTTGTAAAATGCCTAGTATATAAAATGCTGCTTTTCCACTGTTCATTTCAATCAGGATCATATTTATTAAAAATAGACTGTTGTGCTTTGCCCTGTGAGAGTCTGATTGAATAAGTCTTGATTGGCCCCTGGGAATCTACATTCCTAACAAGCAGTGCAGGCTAAGCAGGGCCATGCTTACAGAAACACTGGCACCGAAGGATATAATAATTATTACAACAACAATAACAACATAATTACCATTTATTGTGTGCTATGTGCAAGGCACTGTGCACTAATCTGTTCTGCACTTGGCTTAAAACATGACATGATACTCAACAGATGATAGTGTTTTCCATTCCTCTAATCCTCCTGTTTTCTCACCCAGTGTTTTCTAAGCATGACGGAGCCCTCGGAGAAAGAGTAGACGTAAAGGAGGCTCAGCTGTAGGAAGCAGAGCTGGCTGATCTGAAGCCTGTTTAACACTGGGGATGGATCTTTCGTCCTAGACAGGATTTCCAGGAGGAACTTCCTTCCCAAACCCTGCCTGGGCTTTAGAAGTTACCCTGTCTACTTTAGTTGTTGAGACTCTCCTTCTCCAAGAACCTATCATGGACTTGCCCAACTTCCGTTCAAACAGCCCCAGCCACAAGGTACCCACTGTCCTGGGAAAATGGTGTCATTTTCTCCGTGACGTATTTGGGAATAACATAAAAGAACTTCAGTATTCCCCTGTCTGTTTTAGGCTATGTCTTGTGCATGTTTCTGCTCTTCCTTGACCTTTCTGTGGCATTGCAGTGTTTGAGATGGTACATTTTTCTTCTTCTTTCTATAGTCAGGTCGCCCTATCCTTTTTAAAAATGAGAAAATTGAGGCTTCAGGCCTTACTAATTGACTAGACCTCATGATGTTTTTGAAAACACTATGTAAATTTTAAAGAACCAGAAAAATGCGCATTGATATTAGAATACTAATATAAAGATTATTATTTCCCCCACCCTCAATGACTGAGTCAAGAGTGTTCACAGGCTACATGCTGTGTATGAACAATTTACCTTAAGATCTAATATTCTGTAGGAAATATATATATGGTTGACTGAAGACAGTAACATGTTCTCTCTGGAGGTCAAAACTTCTGACTAGTGACTCAGTCTAATTAGGTTAAACTTAAGGTGATAATGTGTAGACGGTCAGCAGCTAGAACATTTATTCTTTTTTTTCCCCCCTAAACCAGTGTTCTTTGAAGCAGCCAGTTAACATGCTGCAGAGAAGAATTTCCAGATAACTCGAAATGGAATTGAAAGGCTTTCCTTCCCCTGACAGAGAAGAAAGAGGTTGAGTACCTGACTTCCCTTTCAAAGTCAGTGATCCATGTAGCACTTCTGATTGGAAAGATGTGAACCTTTCCAATCCTTCTTGTACATATAAATGAAGATGCTAAGGAAGTTAGTTAGAGTCTGGCCAAGAAGAACTGAAGGATAGAAGGAATCTAAACTGCTTTCCAATGTACCCAGCTGTCTCTGGAGTATTATGATTTCTAATTTTCTTATTCAAATGCCTGTATAAAGGAATGAGTAAGGAATAATAATATCTAAAGTGAATTCTGAGTCACACCAAAAAATACCTGCAAACTGAAATCATTCTTATATTATTTAATATTTTCTTTGAAATATGCCCTGGCAGGCTTTTACTTGGGGAGCTTTAATAGAAACCTGGCTGATATGATCAAGAAACTCTATATTAAGAGATACTGGACACCCACATTCCTTGTTTTTATAATCTTTAACTAAATGTTCATGGAAAGAGACAAAAAGTAGTGACAATTTATTAGGAACACATAGATCACCTAACATACATAAGAAGTGTAAGGACTTGAACTAGAGAAGCATCGTTAGATGAGGAAACCTAGATACAGTCCCCATATATCTGGCTTTCTGACACGTCTCTTTATACCTCTTGACTTTGATTCTCTTATCCTTATAATTAAGGTGCAAACCAAAAGAATCTTAGGACCCTTGTACCTAAATTATTTTGTTCTAAAGTTTGCCACACAAATGAACGTTGAGTATCTTACGTGATTCAGCATTGCGGTAAGCCCAATTAAATGTATTGTCCGTGCACTCATGGAACTTAAGGAAACGAGCAATAAATTACAGTATAATTATTATTTCCTAAAAAGGAAAACAATTTTTCTGTAAGAGTATGTGACATAATGACTTGGCCTACGCTATATAGGACACTGAAGGATTGTCACGTAAGAAAATCTAGGAAGAAGTTCGGGAGGTAACTGGGAAGGAAGTGGGGGTGGTGATACATTTCAGGAAGACAGAAGATAGGGCAGAAACTTAGTGGTGGTAAGCAGCATTGTAGAGTTGATAACTAACAAAAAGACCAGAGTAGATGAATCACAAAGGAAAAGGCAAGATGAGTGCAAGGAACTAGTGAAAGAGTGCACTAGCAAGACTTTGGAGTATATTGTAAAGCACTGAGGAGGCATTGAAGGATTTCAAACTTTGCAGCTGTGTCATGATCACATTTGCATTTTGCTGGGCTATCTGGAGCTACTATGGAGAAGGGGAGGAGTGGGTGCAAAGAGCCCAGTAAGGAGCTTCCTGTGGTCACCTTGTAAAAGGGGTTAGTGGTTCTGAGAAAGAGTGAAAACAGATGTGGAGAAAATGATATGGAATGGAGTCCTGTAAACTAGGTAAAATCATGAGACAAAGAGGGAATGCCAGATATCAGGGGACCTCCCATTAAAATTCCCTAGAGGTTTTGGAGGAAAAATAACTGTGAAACAGACATTGTTAAATGCTTATAACTTCCTCAATATCAGATTGATTAAAGAAGAAATAATCACTTATTGAGCCTCTAGCCCTTTATATAGCCTTTAAATATGTCTTCTATTTTAATTTCCACATATACAATGTGACAGAAAAAGGAGGCTCTTTTCACAAAGAGATAGGAAAATATTTTGGCATTTGTGGCAGAACCATGGTTAAACTTCAAAATTAAATGATTTATCTGATCTTACGTAAGTGTCTTATTTTCTCTGAGACTCAATTTCTCTATTGGGTAAAGAAAGAAATAAACTAAATGATATCTAAGCTTTTTCTACCTCTGAAATTTTATTCTTAAGTATTTTACCAGTTTTCCCTCAAAATCCTATAGTTGGCCTCTGATTGTTGACTTAGTATAATCACACGTCAGAGTAATTAACCACATGCTTGTAACCATCTCTTGTGCATTTTATAGTGTGATTGACAGGCTCTGATCTCCCCAATCACTGAGTACTGGAGAGAGACTCTGATAGTCCTTAGTTCTAGAGGAAACCCAAGCCATTAGAGCATGTGAGCCTCGTATTTCTTTACCATAGATCTCATTTTCTGGGACACGCCTGAATCTGCATTTCATTCAAAAGCTCACACACATCCATTAATCAGCCATCACAGTAGAGTGAGCATGGGGCTCAGACCATCACTCTTTCTCTCGTTAGCACACATTACACTATACCCCTTGGATTTATTTTTATCATTATTCTTTCTGTAAAGGAACGTCAAAGCCTAATTTCTCTATTAATATTGATATGCTCAAGTTCTTGAAGCCAATTACTTTAGACAGTTAAAATATTTAACCAATACTTAAAAATCTCAAGGATGTGAACATTAGGATCTGTGAGAATGATTACATGATGCATGATGTAAGGCATCCTATTTATTTAACAATGGTAAAGAAAGAGATGTATCAGAAACTGTTATTGTTACCCTTTGATGAAACCAATGTAAGAAATAACACTTGAGTTTGTATTTGGTGAAGACTCACAAGCGTTTGAATAGTGCAATTTCTCTTTTCAAGGTAAAAGGTTAGAGAATGGGTCTGTTTTTGTCCTGTGCAGCATCAGCTCCAACCCAGATATTCTGAATATACTCAATTATTAAGTGCCTCTGAGTTCACTTAATAAATATTTCTTAGATCCATACCAGCTCTCTATCTCTATTACCACTGTCTTCATTCAGCCTACTGTTACTTTTCACCCAGCTGTGGCAACAACCTTGTAACTAACTTCTTATCTCAAGTGTTGACAACACCAAGAGTGCTCTACAGAAAGTCAAAGAACTTCTAACTTGCATTCTTCCCTTGCCTAGAGTTGTTCAGTGGCTTTCCCTTTTTAGTGGGGAAAAACAGAATCTCACCTATAGTGCACAGTGGCCTTTGGGATTTGCCCTGCCTTCCAATCCTTTCTCATCCTGTCACTGCCTGCCTTCTGTTTACTGCTCAGAGAACTTCACCACTCAGGATAAAATCAAGGAGTGCATTTTGTGTAATCTCATAGTCTAGAAATACAGCTAAACTATAGAGGTATGTTTCAGACTGAGGTAACAGCTTGGATTTGTGAATTGCAGAACATCTTCAGGCAATAAGAAGAGACCTTGTGGTGCTATAGAATAATGACAGAAGTGATGGGGAGTAAAGCTTGACATAAATAGGGGACAGATGATGAACAGTTTTAGAAGTCATTTGAAGAAACAGATAAAAAGATAGTGTGATCATTGAAGTTATTTATTTGGGTGGACTTTCTACCTATAGACCAACTGCAAGAGAAGCCATATCATTATCAGAAGCCTGGCTTTGGTATGCCTGGCATCAGAGCAAGGGATGTTGGTTGCATCAGGCTCTCAAAATGATACCCTAAATCTTCATAATAGAGACAGGTCTGAAACCTGGACTAGACAATATACTCCTCTGGAACTCCATGCTTCATCTGTTTGACCCATTCTTTTCTTAGATATGGTGATATAATTTATGCTCCAGCAACCAATTTGTCAAGCCAATGTCACTAAACTTAAACTTCCCTTGAAAATTTTTAAAATCATCTATTTCATGGGGCAGTTTTCTATATTTTCCCCCTAAAAATGTTCCCTGATATACATGATCTGATGTTATGTTTAAGTCAGCCCCTTTTGCATGCATGACCTTTCTACTCACATATAGATATGTGGCCAAGCCCTCACCACCCAGCAAGGGTAGATTCCATCTAATGATTAAGGGAGGGGTGATATATAAATATTCTGACAATTAAAAATAATGCAGAATATAAAATAGCTGTTGAAGAAAATAGTAGAAGAGATATTATCAGGCAACTCCTGATAGATTACTATGTGAGTGGCAGTGACAATAATTACAACAGGATTTGAAGAGGGTCAGAGAAGTCTTTTAAAAGGAGATGGAATTGGAGAGGGATGTGAAAATACAGGCAGGATTTGGATGACAGGGAAGAGGGGGCATTTTTGGTAGGTGGATCTGTGTGCTGAAATTACCTTTTTAAGCAGATGATAAATTGTATCTAATGTACAATAGGATTCTCTCTCAAACGAATTATGCAGCCAGCCCTACAAATGGGACTCCCTAGCTGTCAGGGGGGTTCCACAGATTGAACAAGTGATGGGCAGATTAGAAGAGACAACAGCGAAAAGTCTATTTTCTTGTTAAACTCAAGAAAGGCTTCAGCCAGGAAATCTTCAAGGGAAAGATGTTGTTAGAGTGGGGATAAGCTGTTTATGAGGCTTCCTGACACAGTCACGTCCCACATTCTGTCAGTATTTAGCAAATAATTATTGAAGGACTACTGTGGGCCAACTTTGGGCAACATTTTTAGCTACATCTGAATGCCCCCTGCTATTCTTAATACTGACCTTAGATGTGTTTCCTTCCTTTCACAGAGCAGCTTTTACCCCACTGTAAGCGTAGTGAGATCTAATAAAAGCAAAGTCTTTGTAAATGGACATTGACTTGAATCCTAGCCTCTCCTCTTCTCTGTTTACCTCTGTCAATTTTTTTATCACTTCTCTGAATTTCAGTTTCCTCATCTGTAAAAAAAAAAAACCAACAACAACTCATCCATCCTTACTGGCAGCATTGAATCATGAGGGTATATTAAAAATGCCTGGGTAATTTTTTTAAAAAAGACTTAGATATGTGTTCCGTTTCCAGAGATTATGACTAAATTGAACTGAATGGCTACTGAGCATCAGTATGGTGTACATTTTCTCCTGGTGGTTGTAATTTGTCATCAGAGATAAGGCCAATAATGTACATAAAATGGCTAGTGCAATGCTTGAGCACAGGATCTTAGTAAATGCTAACTAGCATTTCTTACTTCTCCAGTTTTGATACAGTGACTGGAAAAATAACATTTGAAAGATATTTATTCATAAAGAGTTGCACATTAAATGTATAAACACTTAGAACAAATAAGACAAACAATCCAATTAAAAGTGGTTGAAACATTTAAATAACTATATGGATAGAAAAGAACCCAGAATATATGGATAGGAATGCATGTGAAATTACATGCAAAATAATTAGTCATTAGAGAAATGCAAATAAAAAAATCACTGTGTACTATCTAAAATGGCTAAAATTAAAAGGACCATGTCAACTGTTAATAAGAACTGAACCTCATACACTGCTGGTTGGAATGTAAACTGATACAACTACTTTGAGGAACATTTTGGCAGTTTCTCAAACTGTTAAACAGTTGTCTACCATATGATCTATCTGTTTTAATGTAAGTATTTATCCAAGAGAAACAAAATTATGTCCACATAAAGACTTAGAATGGGGAGCTTATGTTGGGAACTGATCGAGTGTATTTTTTTGTTCAATTGTAACTTCTCTTTGGTATTTTTTTATGTTTTCTATGTCTTTGTTGAGGTTCTTGCTGTGTTCATCCATTCTTCTGAGTTTGGTGAGCATTTTTATGACCATTACTTTGAACTCTATCACATACATTGTTTATCTCCTCTCAATTTAGTTCTTTTTCTGAGGTTTTTGTCTTGTTCTTTTGATTGAAACATATTTCTCTATCTCCTCATTTTGCCTAATTCTCTGTGTTTGTTTCTGTGTATTAGGAAAGTCACCTCTCCTAGTCTTGAAGGAGTGGCCTTATTTAGAAGATGTATCACCCAGCTAGCTATGAGGACTGGCTGAGGTGAAGGGATGGGCAGGGTTCTCAGTGGGGCACACCCATTGGTGCTAACGGGTTAGAAGGAGAACTCCAAAATGGCACCCACCAGTGCTGGCATTAGCAAAGTAGCCTGAGATGGCAAAAATGGCTCCCACCAGTTTTTTCGTCCCTGGGGAGCATCCCAACTAGTTCCTGCCTCTCTAGCAGCAGATGCTTCAAGATTAGGATGTAGGTCCCTTCACCTGTGGTCCACGTGCTTTTCAATCTGATAGTTTTGTACTGGTTTGGGGGTTGAATGAATCTGCATGCAAGCTGTTTGAGATTTTTTTTGCTCCCTGTTGTTCTATAGTTTTCCAAGATATATTCCCTATTGGTTTTCAAAGCCAGGTATTTGGGGGCTCATCTCCCTATGTGCAGGAGTTTGGAGTGCCTAATATGGAGCTTGAATCCCTTGCTCCTGAGAAAAAATAAAAGTACCTGTGTGATCCTTTCTAATTGTGGATCATCATACTTGGGGCGTTTGTTTGTTTTCCCTTGAGATCAGAATCTCTGTCCTTCACATCTCAATGCTGTCTTTTTACCAGTTGTTGTGGGAACTCTATTCATCAGTTTTCAAGTCCCTTTGCAAGGAACTATTCCATACATAGTTGCAGATTGTTGTGTCTGTGGGAGGAGATGAGTTCAGGATCTTTCTATGTTTGAAGCCTCCCTGGTCTCTGTTGTTTCTGTTTTAAGCCACTGCATCTTGTGGTGATTTGTTATACAGCATTAGATAACAGGCAGATATTTTTAGTACTTGAAAGTAGGATGTCACCATAGAAAAACTAAAACACATACTTTGAAACCTGGATGATAAGTACAAGCTGAAAGGACCTTAAGGAAGCAGTTAGAAAATACATACAGGGACTAGAAATGACTATTAGTTGAACCCTGAAGATCTTCTATAAGGCTTAGGATGGAGCAGAAATCATTCACTGAATCAAGAGCTGTATACTAGGTGCAAAGACATGGGCGCATTGACTCCAGTCAGATAAATTATTAGACCTTAATTAAGAATATAGGTTTTATTCTAAGTTCAGTGCAAAGCCACCAGCTAAACAGTGGAGTGCTGTGGTATAGTTTACACTCTAAAAGTATTACTCTAGCTTTCATGTGGAGAATAGATTTCATCAATTCAAATTGAATAGACTAGTTAGAAGACTAATGTAGTATTCCAGGTGAGCTGGAGTCTTTGGCTGAGGTGGTATTAATGGAGACACAGAGTAGATGGACTCAGGATATGTCTTGAAGATAGTGACAGCAGCCAGGACTAGGTGATAAAATGGATGTGCTGCAAAGTACCCACTTTTATCTGAACCTTAAGAGGGTGAAATGAAATAAGGGGTGTGAAGGGCTTTATAAATATAAAGGTTTTTCTTTAATACCATGCCATTTTATGTCTACTGACGTATCGAGACCTCGAAGGTCTGCTCAACTCTGCTTCCAATTCTGTCCTCTACAGCACAATGCATCTTGTTCAATAGTCTTAATGCACACATGAACACTGTATAATGCTTTGCCTGCTTTATGGATGAACACCGACTATATCTAAATGGTATCTATTTTCCTTTGAATACTGCGAACTGGTATTTGATCGTTTCATTTTCATACAGAAGATGAAACATTATGATTTTCAATAATCCATAAAGACAGACATTTGTTTCCTTTGTGAAACTGTACCCTTCAATGATTATTTCTCACATTAATCATAGTAAAAGCATGCTTAAGGTAATCTCTTTCTTCTTGCAGATAATAAATGTCTGCTGTTGACAGAAAGAGTGTGGAAAGGTGAAAGGCTGGGTGAGCTCTGTGTGTTTGTGAGATAAACAACTGTCAGCCTCTCCTTAGAGGGCTGTGATCCTGTAAGGCCAAAGTTGCCTTTCACATTACGATGACAATAAAACTAATTTTTCCCTGACTGATGATTCAGAATATTTTACTTTGGTTATCTACCCTATAATTTCCATCCAGAAATCTAACTTCATTAACCACCCATAAGTTTATACCTCATACTGCTAAACACTGAGGAAATTAGCATCACAATTGCATTTACAGCTACTCTCCTCCTTAAAATCATTGGTGACATATTGGTCCACTGAAGTCTAAGATAACCTGTTTGTCTTCCAACCAAAAATTACCAAGACCTTAACTAAATGTGAGGTCTTGAATGTGAGTTTAATCTAGGATATAAAAGGTATGAAGTACAAGTGAATAAGAAGAACAGTTATTTTCAAGTAACATTCCTGGGGACATACTTTAATGGTTGTTTAGTAATGAATTCCACTTGGTATTGCTTGTAAGCAGTGAGGAGAAGGGGACTGACATTCATTTAATGCTCACTTTGATGCTGCACTTTATGAATGGTTTCCGTAGATTGCCTCATTTAATTCTGATGAAAGTTAAGCAAGTTAAGTGTCACTATAAAGCTTTTTTATCAGATTTTTGAAAATAAGGCTTAGATGGGGGAAATGTAACTCACATAGGTCATGAAAGTTTCTCAACTTTTTATACATGTTATCATTATTGAAGGCAGAGATGCTTTCTCTATTATATCAAGCTAGATGATGCATATAAATATTTTAATGGGTTTCTAAGTGATTTTTTTAAAGAATTTTTGATAAGTTTAAAAATAATGTTTTGTTCATAGTACCACATGTGTACCACAAAATTTTTAAATTCTAAAATTTAGAATTTTAAAATTTCTAAAGTTCTAAGTTCCATAAACGTATATGTAATATCCTTTTCTGGTACTTTGCCTGTCTGGAAAACTCTCATTCATTCAAAATCCAGATGCATGACCCAGATGAAACATGTTTCCTTCTGGACGGACTTCCCTAACCCTTGTAAGAAGAGTTTATTACTGCCTCACCCACACATACACCACATATATACCTCTCATGTAACATACTGAATTAAATTAAACAATTGTATAACAAGCTATTTACCTCCCAAAGTTCCCTGGAAGATGCTTCAGGGAAGAGACCGTGTATTATTCAGCTTTTAATCTTCAGTACCTAGTAAGATGTCAGCCACATCATTGTCATTAAATTAAGTTTTGCTTAATGAGTTAATTAATAATTAGCTCATACTAAATTTAAATATTATAGTGCTCATTATATCTCTGGTATAAATATATTTATATATAAAGATTTTAGCTGAGTAAGGAAGAAAACACAACTGCAGTTAAAGAGAGATCAATTTCTAAGTAAATGATGTGGGCAATAAGAAATTTAGATGCATTCTCACTTTAATTATCATGCCCACTTTGTAGCCAAGAATATGGACTGGACATTTTAGATGTTTTCTAATGTATCTAAAAGTCAAAAAACTGTGCCCTACACAAATACATGAATGTATTTTGATTAATATATAGGTGAGTAGATGGTTGGGTGGATGGATGAATGGATGAAGAAATGAATTAAAAAAATTCTTATGTAGAGTGAGATATATAGCTTAGTTCTAATCACTACAGATATCAGACTAAACAACAGATACCATTTTTTCCTTTAAGAAATGGAATAATATTCAAAGGTCATGATAGATTAAATACTATTAAACATATAAGCATTACTATTTATAGCAAGGAGATGGCCATGTATCTTTTCTGATATGCAAAATATTAAAATGATATCTTTCCTAAAATATATATTATTTTAGGAAATGTGAACAGTTAAATACTTATTTCACTTTGAAAGAAAAATGAGTTTCAAGGGAGACTGAGAGGAATTTAATAATAATGGCTTTTCTTTTATTTACCAAAGTTAACACTAATAATGATTACTTCATATCACAGACACCTTACTTAGTGCTTTAATGCTTGATCACTGGTCTTTAAATAAGGTAACCAACTTAAGTCATGTATTGTAGCATGTATGGATTAAAAAAAAAGGTTTTCAGACGAATTAAGTGACTTGCTTGTGGTTTTACAATTTATAAGAAATAGAGGTCTGTGTGGGTATCACAATAAAGACAATAAAGATAGGTACAAAAGGGGACAAGATAAATGAGAGACAGAGAGGAGAGGGAGAGAGAGGAATTACAGTGTGTTCAGGATCAGTAAGTACTTCATAGCTGACAAATGTAATGTATGAGATAAATCCAAAAGGTTAAGAAGGAACTCACCAGGTAAACAAGAATGAGGAGAAGGAATTCAAGGCAGAGGAATTATACTTTGAAAAGGTATGAATGCATAGGATCAAGGGAGAGCTAAGAAACTTCTCAAGTTCTGTTACCTTAAACACAGAGTGGGCAGATAAATGGTGGGGGAGGAGGGTAGAGAGGTAGGGCCAATTTCAGAGGCTCTTTTACATCATGCTAAACTTTTCACATGTGACTTTGTTATCCTTGAGGAGTCAGTTGAAGGTTTTGAGAAAATTATTCTGGCATTTTAGAAAGGCTATTCCGGTACCATGGGTAGCCTAGATGGAGGAATAGTGGTAAATGAGGTGATAAAGGGATTAGTTAGGAGGGTATTGTAAAAGACTGGGTGAAAAATTGACACAAGAAAATAATAAAGATCTGAACAATGGTACTACTTGTGGGATAAAGAGAGGGCAAATGGGAAATTACTTTAGGAAATAAATTTGATATGAATTAATAATCACTTTTATGTGGTTAATAAAAGGAAGGAGAAAGTTAGAATGTACCTTGAGTTTCTATACAGGTGGTAGTGGGAACTCTCACTATTAGAAAGAACTGCACAGGTCAAAAGTTAAAATATCCTGGCATTCAGATCATGTTTACAAGTGCACATTCATCTTTCAAGAATGTGTAAGATATTTCAAACCATTTTGTCAGTGGTGATCAAATATCTCTGACTCTGCAGAAGAGAGAAAAGAAATTCGAAACCTTTCTAGCTCTTGTCAGGTTTTTTATTCTGAAACTTAAACACTATTATTGGCTTTTAAAATTTGCTTTTCTAGGTAAATTTTTATGTCCACCTTTATGAATTGACAGTCTGAATTATGCACATGAGAGATGCTTTTTTTTTCCCCTTCCAAATTGTTGTGGTGATTTTGCCACCAATTTCTAATTCACTATCTACCTTTATCTTTTTTCCATGATTTTGTCCATCCACCCTTTTAAAACACCCCCCAACCATCAATTCCTAAACATGTATTCAAGTCCAGATAGTAAATATTTCTCAATATAAATTAGAGTGTTGGACAGACAACATTTTGATCACCTTAGACGAATTTACAGTGAGAGAAAAGAGAAGGAATGAGAAAAGAGCTATGACCTCTGTAATTTCAGGAAGGAGCTACCAGCAGAAGTTTATACCAGATTTACCAAGAACCCTTTAACTTTGCCTTATGTTTTCTATTATATGTCTACCAACTATCAATGGCTGGCAAAGGATACATTTGTGCACAATTATTTCCTTACTTCTTTTATTTTTGAAATACTTTATGATAAGTACACCTCGTTGCTTGTTCAGAGTGTTGAGTGGGGTTACTACTTCAGGTTTAGTTTGTTTGACTGTGTCCCTACGATCAACATTTTGCTTGCAGAAGGACACACTTAATTGCTGAGCTCTAGGAACTTGATGGATAGCGATGTCTAAGATAGCGTTAAACTGTCATGCTTTATGAAACAACCAGGAACATTAATTGCAAATCTAACACATTATACTTCATTTTGTGTAAAATGCACAAATGTTCTTTACAATTTTGACATTTTAGTAATCACTTAGAAAAAAGAATCTTTAGCAAATCATACAGGGAGATGGTTATCTTCTGTCCTTAACAAATCTGACTGCTTTGGAAATAACTAACTCATAAATATTTAGCTAATATACACCCAGAGCAATGGATTGTGCAAAATTAAATGCCTCATTGAAACAATTAATTTCAAATGCTATGATTTATTGAGCACACTTTACTGGAAATTTAATAGAAATATGGACTCAAAGTAATTTGAGCAGAGGATGTTTGCACTGTCTCTGATTTCTGGCCAACATATATTCTTTCTTACCCTGCAGGTGAACCTCCAGAAAGAGCAAACTTCCAGGAAAGCTCTCTAATTGAATCTGTAGGTCAGAGTTTGATGAGAGGAGGCAATGGCCACAGATTGTAAAAAAACTGAATAAATAAATAAACCAAATGAAGTAATCCTTCCGTATTTCACATACCTCCTGCAGTTAAGCTCTCAAGGAGGAAAATGCCTCTTCAGTAAAAGCTTGTCATCATTAGTCCATTTCAAAAGAATGCAGTCCATGCTTCTCAGAGCCTCAATAACCAAATATATCCCTGAGGCATCTCTGAAACATTCAGCCCTGCAATTTCCTGTAAGTGGGTTTGTGAAATGGTCTTTAAGCAAGTGTTCTACACAGCAGTGGACAGCAGTATGAGTAGTAGGGAAGATTTGGGTGGAAAGCTGGAAGGGTGAGGATGGAGTTAGGGTAAAGGAGCAGCAGAGGGTGATGGAAAGTTGCCTGCTTAGTGTCTCGGGTTAACCTAGTAGGTTTGGTGTAACAGAAAAGACACTGAAGTGGGACACTGAGGACCTGAGTACTAGTCCCAGTCCATCTCTTGTCAATTCAAGAAAGTCACTTTCTTATTTGGTAGACTCAGCTTTCTCACCTGTAAAATGAAATGAGATAAACAGGCCAGATAATTCTTCCAGATTTCTTTCAGGCTAGGCACTCATCAACTGTCTGATTTTATCTTATAAGTTTCTTTCCTTAATTTTGCAAAAGTCAACATTCTTCTAAAAAAGTTTAGGCTCAAACACAGCTGATTTTCAGTTTCCAAATATTTATTAATGATCAGTAAAGAACCAGATGAGTATTGCCATTGGTGTATTTCTGTTTTGTGCTCATAAGACAAACTTTTCTAAATCAAACCAAAGTCTGTGATTTTTATTATAATTTCTGAAACATGTTCTTACAATAAATAATTTTAAGAAGCTTTTTAAAATCACATTTCCAAAACTTAACATTAATTGCAAGGTCTGGATTTTGTTGATGTTGAATATTTTTATCCTCCCACCAATATTCTGCAAGAAGATACATCTATTTTATTTGACACTGGTTAAGCGCATTCTTGCCAGACATGGGATGATGGTCTGGCCATACCATTTCCCTAAGTTATGGCTGAGTGTGAAGAGATGTTTGTTCTCAATGACCTTGGAACTTCCTGAAAATCAGTGAGCATAAACAAAATCTGGGTTCCTTTATGAATTAATTATGCTGCTTTTCAGTCTACCTAAGGAAAAACTTGTATTGTTAGGCTAAAACTCGCAGCAAATGGACAAATAAATGCTCCCCAGTCACCATTGTAAGGAGGAAAATACACAAATATTATGCACACAATCGTACAAAAGTGACTGAAGCATGGAAAACTTGGGTTTTACTACTTGTGTACTAGTTACACACACCTGATATTTTTTGTTATACAGTGTCTTCTTCTGTTCCTAGAAATGGGTATTTTCTATTATTCTTTCTGCTAAATAGGTGGGGAAATAATGTGTGCATGTGTGTGTGTTTTTACAGTTTTGTGTGACACTTAATACAGGGGTGTTCATCAATACCTGCATTTGCAGTGTCTCCAAGTTTTCTTCCTTTAGTAAAACAAAACAGGCTTCATAATATAAGCATGAGGGCTGCTGCTATTGCCCTCAGCCATGTTACAGCATTTTTCCGATTCATGGCTGTCTGCAGCATTCAATAAGCTTAAGTCATCAGGTCTGAATTCTAATATGGTAAAAAGAAAAAGGTGCAGCCTTGCTTTCTTAGCCCACCCCCCCTTTTTTTTTCCATAAAGCTTTTCTGAGATAAGGGCTTTTGTACAGTAGGTTATTATTTGAGAAGTGATTCCAAAGAATAATAGTAGAAGAAAAGGATTAACAGTCAATGAAGGAGGAAAATCTAATTCAAAGATGTGGTATTAAGTTGGTCTACATTGTTTGCAGCTAGGGCTCTGAGGAGCTGAGCAGAATATGCTTCAGAATTGTCAGCTCAAAAGACCGAATACGAGTTTTACCCACTGGCTGCTGCTCTATTACTCAAAGGCTATCCGAGGTTTATTTAAATCCTTTGCACCTTAATGCTGTTGCATTCCACTGTCCATAGCCAAGGCTGGAATTGAAAAGTTCACAGTGAAGATACGCACTGGGCACAAGAAGTATTTGGTACATTGGTCACATTAAATAGCCTAAAGTTTGTGCTCAATAAGTATTTGTTACTTTTATGTGTCAGAAACAATGTTATGAGTTTTATTGTGTTCTGAAGACTGAACTGTTAGTATCCCCATTTAACAGGTCATGATCCTGAGGGAAAAACAAGAAAGAGGAAGAGGAGGAGGAAAAGGAGAATTTGGACAGTCATCAAATGAGTAAGTAGTGGAATCAAGATTAAAACTCAAATAATCTGACTCCAAAACATACCTGGTTTAATCACAACCATACATTATAGTGTGGTTTCAGAGAGGTGATGTATCATAATGAAAGATAACATCAGTGTCTATCAGAACTGTGTGTTTGTGTGTCCTATCATGGATAAGGCATAAGCCATTAAGCTAGAAGGTAGATTTAAGTTATGACTCTAGCACTTATCTGTGTCTTTGATCAAGTCATTTAAACTCTCTATTAATTTATTCATGTTGTATTCCTTCAGAAGCTCTTTTCTGCTGTCAAATTACTTGATTCAATAAATACTGTCTTATATCTATTCTGTGTAATGCATTAAGTTAGATCATAGTGTCCCACCTCAGAACTATTGACATTTTGAGAATAGGTGTCTTGTGCATAGAAGAATGTTTAACAACATCCCTGGTCTCTTTCTTCTGTATGCCAGTAGAACAACCATCTTCAGTGTGACAACCACAAATATCTCTAGACATTGCCATATGTCCCTAGGAGGCCAACACCATCCTCCCATCCTCATTAAGAACTAATAACTATTGAGCTATGTGATACTTGAGACACAAGTGACTTACATATATATGTCTTATGAAGCTTATTCTTAAGGAAATGAATGCAATGGGGAGGGTATCTATAACCAGGATTTTAGATAAAAGATTATCTTATAGAATAGTAAAAATTAAATGGTCCTCCATAGGTTCCTTGACACTGAATATTAATCAGCCAAGAAAATGAAATTTCCTTTGATGCATTCATATATTGGTCATTTTATTATTTTGTTTTCTCACCTAAAGTTGCATGATCTTGGGTCTGTCCTTTTACTTTCATTATTAAACAACAGGGAAAATAATACCATTTCCTCAATTAACCATGATAACAAAACCCTCTCAAATAAAACACCTAACAGTGTTATTAACAAACTGCTCAATAAAAGATGGTTATTGCCAGTAATAACTACTATGCTGTTTAAGAGAACAAAATGTAATTTTGAAAGCAATGTCTTTTGTATAAGGATTTTAAATATCTTCTACTGCGTCTACAATTTTAATGGGATATATGCAATTTGCCTTTATTCCAGAATAAACTCTAGTGAAGTCAATTTGATTCAATACAACAAGTCATCATTAGTTATTTTCAGTTGTAAAGATTAAATGAGCTTGTGTCAGGCACAGTGCTAAAGCTTTACACACACTAAGTAAATCTTGACAAAGTGGCAGTGATCTTTGCCTGCTTCTTCTCTCTTTTTCCTTCATCACAGGGTGTGACATTTTGCTAGGTTATTTTAGGAGATTCACAAGTGAATACAACCTGGATTCTGATCTATGGAAGTTCATAGTATAGTTAATAAATACTTCTCAAGTTCAGATTTGCATATGAATCAACGAGGGTCGTAAAAAAAATGCAGATTCTGATTTTGTACTTCTGAGGCAGGGTCTGAGATTACATTTCTGTCAAGGTCCAAGTGATGACAGGTCTAAGGACAATCCTTTGAGTCACAACATAGTAGAAGGCAGTAGTTTCGCTGTGAGGAAGAAGATATCAGTCCTTTCTAGCAGGAGAGGTTAAGAATGTCTGTAATCTAATCCTCCTGTGGCCATAGACCAAATTCAGTGCCTAATACATACTAGGATCTTAATACATGTTCAGTAAATAATTATGAGTGTAGACAGTATTTAATGAGTTTGAGTGGATGTATTGCTTTGACATGATGGTGATAGAGTTCAAAGATATCTCAGATGAGGACCGTAAGTCATAGAGCTGAAAGAGATCAAGTTATCTTGAGTAAAGCGGTTCTTAGAGTAGGATCTACTAGACCAGCAGCATCCACATCACCTGAGAACTTCTTAGAAATACAAATTCTTAGGTCCCACCCAGACCTACTGTATAAGAGCCCCTTGGAGTAAGGGCCCAGTAATCTGTGTTTTAACAGATCCTCTAGATGATTCTGATGCACGGTAAAGTTTGAGAACCACTGGCTTAAACGCATATGCTAGTTTATATTATCTGGATCTTAGAGTATATATTAAAAGAAGAATGATAATATCAAGGATGTGATTGATACCTCAAGCATTCCATTGATTCTAGTCACAGGGCTGACAGGACAAAGGATTTTATTTCTCCTCTCCCCTCATTCTCAATACATGAAGCATCTGAAGTTTCCCACAAAGACTCTTGACTCATTTTGGATTTACAGAATGATGATGCCTAATTTAGACCAGGGAGAAACTGAAGCTGAGTAAAGGCAAGGATGGCCTCAGGTGAAATACTGTGAACCAGACATGATTTAGAGATGGGGGAGGACTGAATAAACCAAGCCAAGAAATGGATCTTGGAGAGATTGAATACAGACATTAGCCCGATTCCAGGAAGATGGAAAAGAAATCAGAGAAGCGCTGAAGACAATTGATAATCTAAAATCATTGATGCAGACAGAGTGACCAGGAGAGGAGGAGTCTTCCTGACCTTAAAGAGACCTTCAGTTGTTGAAGAACAGTGAGCCCTGTGATTCCATACTCAAATGCCAGGATCTCCTCTCTACAACAAATCTGTCAGCAAACAACATGAAAAATCACTTATCAAAGGACATAAAGCACTGTTATCTTCTTATTAAGTATAAACAGGGGCTTTTTTGTTGTTTTAAATTCTGAATAATGTCTTTAGTAAAAGCTAAGACAGGAGAGTCTTACTATTTAAATTATTTAAATTCATAAGCCCCAAATGTTTCCCAAACTCAGCAGATGGCTGAAATGGATACTTTCCAAAGAGCTTGTGAGGGTGGAAAAGCATAGGAATGGTGGAGTGGAAATAGCCTTGAGTTAAATAATAGAAGCACAGAGTGGTAGCCCCAGTTCTGTCTCTATTTCTGTGACTTTTGGTGAGTCCTTTTCCTTCTCTTTAAGTTTCTGTTTCCTCTTTCATTACAGTGCAGGCCTTTACCTTTTTACTAGGCCTCAGTGTTAAGTACAATAACCCTTGAAAAAGTTACTTTACAATAGCGAAAGGCCAGGTATAGCTTTATTGGGGAAAACTAGTCTGAAAAGCAATCTTCCTTTTTTTCCTCTCCTAGCTCTTTTTATAAATTATTATCATTTCATTCACAGTAATTCCCTTTGAAATACCTAACTGTAATTTTCTTCAAAATATTCAGGCTATCACAATCATCAATATCACCAAATAAAATGTAAATTCTCTATCAACCTGGGAGAAATGCATGATTTATTGATGAAACTGCAGGCTCTACATAATTTTTTTTTCTTGTTTATTTATATGTCCTATGCCTTTATTATTTATTGATAAGTAAATGAAAGGACAAGCATTGTTTTATTTGTTATACACTATTTGCCTTGCAAGAAAACATTGAATTTTGTTTTTTCATTTATAGTCTAAGAAAATTGTTTATCATAATAAGAGCTCACATTTATGGGTACCTACCGTGTACACTCACTTACCTTTGTTAAAATCTAATGTTTCCCAAACTCATCAGGTGGTTGAGGTAGGCACTTTCTGAATAGCTTGGGTGAGTAGATCTTCCAGGCGCTTTACCAGGGTTATTTTATTTCCCCATAGAACCACTGAGCACTTCCCTGCTCCTATTTGTGATGAAGAGTTTAGGCTCAGAACTGTTAAAGAACTCGCTCAGCATTCTGACTTTACAGTGTTTACTCTTAAGCACTATCCAATGGTTTGTATGGAGTTAATCTTATGCCTCTTGTTTGTCAGTTTATTCATTGCTTCCTTTCTATAATGTGATACATGTTTTCTCCAGCAGTCAGCATGCATAGTTCCTAGTATTCAGTAGGGACTCAGTAAATGAATATTGAATAAATGTATGAAATTCTTATAAGATGGCCTCTGGATTCAAGGGGAGTGACAAATTAGGAAACAGGACATGTGTGGTCATTCCTATGCTGGAGGGAAGTTCTCTGGGAACACATTAAAGAGAAAATAATCATGAGAGAATGGATAAGTTTCCCATTCTTTTCACAATCTATATCCTGGAAGCCATGGTCCCAGGAAAATAAAATAGATTCGGCATTAGATAATTCAAAGTCAACACAAATATTTAACTCTTCACTCTATCAGCATACAACTGGGTTTTGAGTGATGGATGAGAGTTAGCTAGGAAAGGGAAGGGAAAGTCCAAGTGGACACTTGGAAGCATTTGTGCACTGGAAATTTCGTGTAACAGTCTGGTTTAGAGAGTAATGGGAACACAGGTGAAGAAAGAAATTGCAGGGGAATCAGGAAGATGTTCCCTGTCATTGATAAAGAATTTGTGCTATATTGGAGAAATAAAGCATTTCAGGAGATGAATGACAGGCTCATAATTTGGATATGTGGAAGATCACTCTGGTGGCTGTGTGTGGAAAGGATGGAAGAAGGCTAGACTTGACATGTAGAGTATGAGGAGAAGGCTTTTAAATTGATTCAGGTGAGAGATGATCATGTTGGAATTAAGGCAGCTGCATCAGTGACAATGGAAAAAAATGGATGAAAGTGAAAGACACAAATATGTATTTTGCTATTTGTAAAAGTATCATCTCATGTCCAGAGGTAGAAAAGAAGGATGATGGTCGACCAAACTGCCAGAATTTCCCCCAAGATGCTGATGAAGCACAGTAGTAGATTCCTTGGCTTGTCTCCAGATTACATTTTGTAGTCTTTGGTATTACCTTACTAATTGCCCCTATTGTTTGTAGCAGCATAAGGCAAAATGAATTTCAAAATCCAGATGTGGGGAAGAAGTATCACTAACTGGAGCTTCAGCAAGTATTAAACTCCTACTGAACATATTTAATTTAGAATTAATAAGGTGGTGGTATGGAAATTAAATCCCCCATGATTGTCGGGGAAGAGCACCTATTGAGGTATAAATATATGAAAGATAAATCTACTTGCAATATAATTAATTCAAATCTGCAGAACCAATAAGTGTGAGACGATGTTCCTCTTATTACATTACACTTGTGAGGAATGCTCAGGAATTTAATTAGCATTTACCCATACAACTAAAGAAAATGAGATATTAAGCATGCTATCTAATTAACTAGCTATAGATTGCCTGTTAAATATTAAATGTATAAACACTTGAGACCAGGCTGAAAATGTGATCCTAACTAGATATCCATTTTCTCATGAGCCTTTTTTTAAAAACAATTGTAGTTAATTCCAAGAACAAAAAATACACAGCTTTTTTTCTATGTTAAAAGTAAAGTAAAAGCACTCCTGCATTTTTGGATGAATTGTAGAGATTAGAGCCACAACCAAGATCTCATCCAGGGCCAGTAATATCCATCACATCTATTCACCATGGCCATTTGGCCTATGTGGAAGACCAGTACATCTTGGAAACTGATGGTGGATTACCCTAAATGTTATCAGTTGGGTGTTCTAGTTGTGGCTGCTATTAAAGATGTAGCTTCTTTGCTGGAGTTGATGTCACTCTACCTCTCCAAGTTTTAACCATGCTGGCCTTCTGTGTCTTCTTTATACTAAGCTCTCCTGTAAGTCCAATTTACCAGCTTTCTACCATCCTTAGAATGTTGTGCCTCCAGATATTACTTAGTTCTCAGCTTAAAAATCACTTCTCAGTGAGGCCTCTTTGGGCCACCCAATATAGGATAACAACGTGTTTTCCGAGGTTGGAGCGCTACTTCTTCTGACTCATTGCTCCATGGTCTTTCTCACTCTTTCTATGCTATCATACTATACTTTTGTGCCTCAGATTACCTGAAGAATACATATTTGGCACTGATCTGAGAGGAAAGGAACAAGAAAAAAAGACCTAAGATACCAAAATATGTAAGTTCTGACTGTGATCAGACATCATAACATAGCATTAAACCTCAGACCAATGAGGCAGGTGCTGCTAGTTCCTTTTTTACCCGTGAAGGAAGTAGCATTACATATGATATGAAGAGTTTAAACAGTTTGGCCAGAAGTGACAGCTAGATCCAAGAGATGCAAAGCAACTATACTTCAGTAAAACAAAACAAAACAAAAAAAAGTCTGCTGTCAGAACTTAGTTCCAAGTCCCCTCTGCTTCCTTTCTAACTTTGTAAGGTTTCTAATCATTAGACTTAGGATTCTCTCAAATATTATTTCCCCTTATATGATTCAGTTTTAATATACGAGTTAGGCTGAATATGGAGAGGATTAAATCCTTGCTTTGAAATACACATAATGGAATAAAAAATAAACAAGTAAGAAAAGAATTTTGCTTTTCTTCACAGCCCAAACTATCATTCTGGAAGAGGGAATGAGTCCATGTGTCTGAATTAGTTGAAAAAATAGACCAGATATTTATTCATCTTTCTCATGGCTGCCATACTCTAGCCGAATACCAGTATCATGGTGAAGTCAAGATTCTTTTGACTTCTTCCAGGCCCACAATTGTGAATCCAGTTGGGCATGGGAAAGGGCTGCCTTGGGGACTGCCTCTTTCTTGCCAGCATGATAATTTCACTAGCTCCTTCCTCACCTACAGGTAGCATTAAAACAAAAAAAATGTAGCTCTTTAGCAGACAAATGATTCCAAACTATGGGGAAAAAAGGCTAATAAAATGGGAGAAAAGCTCCTCATGATAGATGCCATAACAGCATCATCTAGAGCATATCCCACCACCCTCCGCCACCGCACACACCTGTACTCCCCAACGGAGCATCTTTGGATGTTGGTCGCTCTCGCTAGCGTGATAAACCCTCGCCACTACTGCCCTCTCACTACACACACACTGATTCCTTGTGGTGTGGAAGTAAGGTCTTTCATTCAGAGTAATGACGAATAACGTAGGGCTACTAAGTCAGACAACGACTGTTCTTCCAACACTATTAAATATCTTGGCCATTTAATTTAATCCATTTTGGACCTGCTAATGCCAGTGCCATTGACTTAACACACTTATGGGCTGTCCATGCTACACCAAAATTATTAATAATTTCTTCAGTGTGGCTTGTATCTTGCTGTAGCTTCTTTTCCCCAGTGAAGGATATACCATCTTAAGTTTTAGTTGTGGTGTTAAATGCTTGATACACAGTATCTCATTTAATTGTGGCATTTAATCCTCAGGATGTGCATCTTGGTTAGTTATTGTCATCACCATTTTGATGATGACTATACATCTGGGCAACTAGATTAAACATCTTGTTCAAGACTGAGCATTTAGTAACTGTTGGAATGGGATACCAAACTCAAGTCTCTTTTTATTTGTAATTATTGCCTTCCTTCCATGTGACTTTTCCTGATCCTCTGTGGAATAATTAATAATCCTTTCCTTACAGCTATTTGATTCCCTTTATACTCATCTTTTTAAATTATGTATTATCATGTGGGTTTCCTACTGGACTGAGAGTTCACTCAGACTACTTGTTCATCAGTATAGTAACTCAGTACCTAGTGAGATGTCTGAAATAGAGAATATTCTAAGTAAGAAAATCCTTATATTTATTTGGAAGGATTACATAAAGGAGATATGCAGAGTATTTAGAGATGATACAGGAATGATTGATCTTCATTTGCTGTGGGGCAATTGGGGATAGCTTTTCAAAGCAGGTGGCGTTGGAAATGAGCCTTGAAGAATAGATAATGATAATAACAACAGTAATTTGTAGTGCTCAGAAAGGTGGAAAAGGTGGTTAGATGAAATAGAGGTAGACCATGTTTAAAAGGGCATTCTTGTGCCCTGCTAAACCAATAAACACACACAAATATTCTCACAAGCCTGAATTTACCAATATAGCTGTCACTTGACTTCAGGTTTTTGCAAGTTAGTGTTTATAAAGTTAAATGCTGAAAGTCAGAGAGCGATCAGGAGTAAAGTAGAGAAACAGTGGCATCTCTCCTGACCCAGCCTAAACTGGAACACACAGATGGGGAAAAGAACATGTCGATTGTTGGCTCGAATGATGTGCAATGAACCAGATAGAATGATCCAATGCGACAGCCTGGGATGTGTCCGGGTGGATTAGGGACAGAGGTCAAAGGTGACTGCAGAGTGTCTTACCAGCTGACAGTTCCAATGAAGGTTCCAGCGGACAGCCCCACGTGATGCTTGCCAGGCAGTGGCCTCAACGGGCTAGCCTGTGACGGCTGCAGCAGATGGGGACACTGTGGCGGCCAATTCCCAGATATGCTTAGTGCCTTTGGCTGAGGGCATAATAAGCACATTCATAACAGAGGCCCCTGTTTTTGTTTGTTTGTTTTTACAGAAGGGGAGATATGAGGTGCTCTAATCAGCTAGCCCTCTTTGCACTTCTAAGCTGTGACGCCAGTCTCCTTAAGGAAAACCTTGTGTCTTTTGCATGTATTTTAAAAAGCTGTTGACGGTTTCAATAGGTGATCATCTCACCTCCTACAACCTAATCTATTTATAGGGGAAACAAATGCAGGTGAAGGGGAAGATGGAAATTTTGGCAAACCCTGGGGGCAACAAATGGTGACTTTGATTTGAATGCTATCACAGCAAACTGTCTACATTTGGCTGCTCTTCATGATTTATCTTTATCAACTATGTGCTTGTACTAATGTGGAAATGCTTTTTTCCTTCTCTCCAGCATCAGTAGGCAGTGTGATTCCTTTCATTTCATACAGATCTTCCAGAATTTAGGAAAATATTTCTTTCCCTGTTGATGCTTAGTGGGCTTCTTTGGGGAGTGGGTGAGAACAAGAATTTCTGAAGTGAGAAAAATAAAGTAAGACCACCAGTGATCTAAAACAGAAGGAGACAGAAGTATTCCTCCTTACCCAGGATGCCTTAACCCTGGAACAGACTGCATGGTGTTTTAGCCCCACACAGACACTGAATTACTGGTGCATGCACAGACAGAATGTCAGGGTCTGCCCTTCCTTTCCAGTTCAGTTTAGTTACAGCAGCTGCCACTTCTGAAGACTTTTATCTTGATGGTTTCTCTTTTCTTAGGATATATATTTTTTTTATGTTTTACCTTTTGTTTCTTTTTGTATTGCTCGATTGGTGATTGCAGTTTTTAACAAGGATGGAAGAAAAGCCAAGACTCAACCTGGCTATTAACTATTGAACACCTATTAGTTGTGAAGCACTGTGCTAGGTGTTTATATACATTATCTGATTTGTTTGACTTCAGCTTTTGGTACTGCACCACAGATGAGTTATGTAGACTGTTCCATGTGATTAATTGATTATAAAATTCAATATAGAATACCTACGAGTTTGCATAGCACCTCAGTAAATATTTTAAATGGTTAAATTTGTCATGTACGTACCTATAACTTCACAAAGTGATGTGAGGCAGTTTTGCCGCTCATGATGCCAAGCATTTAGCTTAACGATCAGCTGATAGAAGAGCTAGAATAGAATATAGATTTTTTCATAGAACAAACATCTATATAGAAAAAATAAGTGGTGTCTCGAGGACGGAGTTCTAAATTCCATTTCGTTCTTAACTCACTAGGTGGCAATGGATAGAGCTCTTAATGTACCTGGGCTGCACATTCATGTATGAAATAAGTCGGAATTACATAACTTAATCCAAGATGAACTAATAGCCTAAAATCAAGAGCTTCAAACTCTCAAAGCATGAATTTTGGGTTTATTGTTATATGCTGTTAAGAGTCTATGTAAACAATCACAACAATAACATTTGTGGAAGTGAGAAAAGAGAGGCAGGAGATAGAGGGTTAAATCTTACAATACTAACATTTGACAAGTGTATGATGTGCTCTCATTGTATTATTTTTCTCTAATCCTCCCAATGTCTTCCTTTTCATACATTTCTTACACACAAGAATACTGAAACTCAAGTTAACCTGACCACATGAAGTTTTGTAGTTCACTGGGATTCAAACCCCCATATTTGTTGCCCCATACGTCACTCTCACATGATTATTGACCCTTGCCATTTTTTTTTCTAGTCATTGGAAAAATACTGGAGTACTATGCTAATAAAAATTAAAAATACTTGGAGTACTGTGCTAATAAGATATAGTCCCCATTCCTGAGAAATTTAATATGTAGCAGAGCTGAAAAGCATCCTGTTGTCAGTAGCTGTTTGTACATGTCTTTGTTATTGACTCTCAGCAGGGAGAGTTCAATGAAAATTCAAGTAAGATAGCAATTACTTTGGGTGAAGATGCATACAAGTAGGTAGTAGGTAAATGGGCTTGGTGAGAGAGACACATGGAAAGAAGAGATCCCAAAGTACAGAAAATATAGACTTCTGCCCTGGCTGTGGAATAACATTTCTGTGGATTCTCCACCTCTGTGGAGACGACTACAGAGTTCTTTTTCTCACTTTCCTTGGCATCCCTTCTTTCTCATTCTGCCAAATTCTAACGTAGTAATTAAGCCCACAGAGCCCTTCAGTGTGTTACATATGCACCCCTTCCAAAGAGGATAAAGATCATTGCATTCAATGGAGGTAGTGGCTCATAACTCAAGGAAACATGTCTCTGTTGTGCTGCCTTGTGCTGAGCACAGACGAGAGTTTGCATTCCCTTTTACATTTGCTGGCACAATATAAGCCCTGGTGTATAATGGATTATGTTACATATATCAAATTACAAAATGCACAATTCTTTTTAAATTTCTCTAAAAGGTGCCCTCTTATATTTTATGCATTCTAGGGCTATGGTAGATATAAATTTATCATTTGAAATTCAAATGGTTATAGTTATAAAGCTGCTGACTCGTAAAAACAGGAAATCTAGCATATATCAGGATCTGAACACAATGCATGATTTGCTGAACTTTTATGATAATTTCAATAAATTATTGAATTAACTCTGTATTTTTACAAATGTGCTTGAAAAGTGTTCAAATGGTTCTAGCAATGAATAACATTTTTTTGGTCTTTTGCCCTACTTGGAAAATGAATTTCAGCTGACAAGCATGTTTGAGACATGGAAGCCACTGATCAAAGAAGAATAAAATTCAATTATTTAAATTTTTGCAAGGTCCACTGGAAAACTAACTTAAACTCCTATTACCAATTGGCTCTTACTGCTCTTCAATATTTAAAATGTCTATTGACTTTAGCATTTTTCCACACACAAAAATAATCTTTAAAATTAAATCTAAAGTTCATGCAAAACAGTTCAGACTGATAGAATTTTAAAGGATTTAATTGTGACTGTTGGAAATTAGAATTGGAAATAGTCCCAGGATTCCAATGACAGTTGAGGTGGAAATCTATGTCAGAGATCATTTAATAAATTTGCTGACATCTGCACCATCCATTGGTTCTATTTATGTAAATGTGGACCAACTGAATCATCACACAAAGCTGAGTTGAATTTGCTCCCTCACACCTAAATGTGTAAGCAATATGCTAGGTTTTGGATGACTATGGATCTCAGATTGATTTTTTGCCCATATGTTTGTTAATAGAAGTATTGAGCTAATTCAGCATATCTGTTTTAGGAACCACTATTTTTCACTTTGTCTATAGGCTTGGACTAACATCCACATCACTGAACAGATATCTCCTGCAATCTCTGTTAGTTGATTTTTCACTGGTAAAACTACACATCACCTTCTGTGCAGGGAACTTTGTTGAAAGGTAGAGATATTTTGAACTACCATTATCCCTAAGATCCACTGGCATGTGCCATCCATAAAGGGTCAATATCCTTCCAATCTAATTTTTATCCTTTTACACACTTAGATGCATCTAAGAATATGTAAATAAACAACATAGAAACATTTATCTAAATTAAATGAAAGGTTATATCAGTGGGATAAAGAATGTCATAGTCAAGAGTAAGGATTACTTAATGTGTTATTTAATATAATGGGATATTAGTTTTATTGAAATAAGTTCAAAAGTTGTTGACACAGCCACTGACATGAATGGTGGAAGTTGATCTATTACTTAATCCTCTCAACATATCTGTGAGTAAGCAAGAAATAATTATTTATTTACACTATTCAGTTGAAAAAAATTTAGTCCAGGAACTTTCTCAAACTCACATTTAGCAAAAAAAAAAAATGAAGATGCCCATTTAAATTTGAATTTTAAGTAAACAATGAGTGATTTCTACTGTAAGCAAATCCCATACCATATTTGGAATATTCTTACATTGAAATAAATAAAAAATACTATCTAATGTTATCTAAGGTTTAAATTTAACTAGGAGTCTGTATATTATCTGGCAACCATGTATACCATCAAGGTTGAATTATAAGATTCAAAAGCATATCTTTTGATTTCAAATCCAACATACTTTCTATAGTGTCATACTGGCTTGAAATGGTAACCTTAAGCCAACAGCAATTCCAATTACAAGGTTAAAATAACTCAATATCTATAATTTACATAATTGGTAAAGTAGAAGCCATTGGTATAGCTACCTAACCAATACTTCCTTCATCCAAAGAAGAATAATCATAAAGATTCAGAGCAGGCCCTCTTCCAATGTGATGTCTCCAAGCCACAATTTGCCACCTCTTGTCAGCCTGAGTGTATGTTCTATGTACTCCATTGCCATTAACTGATACAGTTATTTAAGTTAGTATAGAACTCGACTAAAAAATATTGAAATCTAAGTAAAAAACAATTCCCTTCATTGGGGAGGGCAAGTTTCTTCCCTACCCCTCATGAGTTCCTTTGGCTGGTCTAATCTGACACAAGGCAGATTAACAGGAGAAAAAAAGAATTCATATTCACTGAGGTCTCATGGAAATGGGACCCCTGAAGTGATCAAAGCAGACTGTTTATAGGTCATTTTTAGGCAAAGAAATAATTATTTGTGAAGATTTAAGGAAACAAAGGGACTTATGCTTGGGGTAGCAGACTAATGAAGAAGTAACAACGTTTGTTTAGACAGCTTTCTTAGCCTTGAATTTCCTAACTCTGGGGATAAAGATGCTTTCTCCCCTCCTGATATAGGAAGGATACCTCCACATGGGAGATGTTTTTTTCCGTTTTCACAGGTAAAAAGGGGAGGTCAGAGTGGTTTTTTTTTTTTTTTTAACATTTTTCCTCCACTGCCTGTTTTTCAATTAAGTTTAATTCAAAATAATCAATAAGTCATTGAGGCGTATTTTGGGGCAGACTACCCTGGGAACCAACTTGAACCAGCATTATCTTGTGTTGCTCATTAATTTATTATTATTACTTATTAAATATATTAATTTAGAATTATAACATAACTTATAGATTTATTGGGGACCTTGTTTCCACCTGGAATAAAATACTATGTCAACCATTGTTCCCTTAAAACATTCCTTAGTAAGACACATCAACATTTGACACAAAACAGTACTATTGAGAGATTAAGATGGTGACCTAGAAGTCTGACTACTTGGCAAATCTGTATCCCTTTGCTTTCTCTTTGGGTGCCTTTGGCAAGTTATTTACTTTCTCTAAACCTTAGATGTTTCATATACAGAATAGACAAAAAGACAATACTTACTATAGATTATCTCTTACAATTCTTGCAACAATCCTAATGGAAAAAATACTCACTACATAGTAAGTACTTATGATTATGATTTTTATTACCTATACTTTATGTAGCAGAATTTACTTTTCTGGAACCCCTCTGTCAAATTTACTCATGAACACAACATTTAATTAATCAATTAATTAATTCCTTCACTTTATTGGAATATGTTCTCCTTGTTTCATTCTTTTTTTTTTTTTCTTTAAATTACTTTTTCCATTATGACTTCATCCTTTCTGATGGCTGTTATTACTACTACTAACAGCAGCTAAAGGAACATAGAGAACAGAGTTCTGTGTTGGGGATCAAGGGAAAAAACCAACAGTGTTTTATATCCTAAGTACTACTGATGGTCTATGACCTTGGGGCATTTATCTAAATCCTCATCTCCATTTTGTAGACTGAGAACCTATACATTATCTGGAAGAGCTGGTGTGAGAACAAGAGATAAAGTAATTGGGATGTGGTGAGTTCTCAAAAAATAATGGCTATTATACCACTCAATAAGAAGAGGGATCTGTTTTAAAGGGCAGCCTTGGGATCACAGCCCCTCAACTAATTTTCCTCAGCCCGCTTCCCCTGTAGCAATCACACAATATGCTGCAACTCATATACACATTGTGGTCAGACTCATTTAGCTGTAGAACAGACTTATTTATGGAAAGGTGAATCGGATCTCTTCATAACCAAGTAGAATCTATTGCCATTCGTTGAAATTATTATTTTTTTGGACTTCTAAGACCTTGAGAGAAGGTAAGTTATAAAAGATATCTACATTCCTGGGACAAATAGGTTGACCACTCCTTATCACCTCTTGAAAGAAGGAAGAAAAATAAAGCATGCAGTGAGTATTCACAGTATGTTGGCACAGTGTTGTGCAGTGCTACATTTCATAGGTCACAGGAAAAAAATAAGTGATGATATTATTTCTACCTTAGAGGTGAGTCAGATAAATTTAGATCATCAATCAGCTATAAACACAGACAAGTTTCTATTTCCACCTCATAGATTTTTAAAAAATGAGGGACCGGAGTAAAATAATCCTCACATACTTTGTTATGTCAGTATTAAGCTAATAAATCCTAAGTACCAAGGATATTAAAGGGAATAAAATAATGCCAATTCCAACCCCAGATATTTTCTAAATCAATAACAAGCAGAATCTGCATGGTATTGTTTCCCCTCAAAGGTCACACATGCCTGAAAATCAAGGGAAATGGCTCATATTTGGAGTGTGTCAGTAACAGAGCGTGTGTTTTCAGTAAGCAAAGGCAAACCACAGAGTATACATACAGTAGAAGCCATAAGGTGTGGTAGTGACAACAATCACTCCCGCATTGACATTCAAAGAGAAAAGTGCTTGTCAAGATCAAAATGCTAATCAGAGCTTGCTGGGAAAGTCAGTTGTTCCCAGCTGCAGCCAAAGCAGCAGGTTGCTTGAAGCAGCTGTACAATACATTAGCACCTAGTTGTAACTAGATTGTCCCTGCAAGAATGATCAGAAAATGGCCAGAAATAAAACCAAGAAAATAGATGTTGCATAAACATCAGAATTACCATAGTTAGTTCTAGAGAGCCCTAAATTCCCAGAAGGCATTTGGGTGTAATGGACAGAATTTGGAGTTCAGATCTCAGTAATAGTTTTGCCTCTGTAGTACTCAGTGATTTCTGTAAAATGGGGATGTTAATATCTGTACCCGACATTTATGAGGATAAAATAAACTAATTTATGTGTATTAGAGATTTGTTACTGCACAACAGATTATTCCAAAATTAGCGGCTTAAACCACTACAAACATTTATTATCTCACATAGTTCCTGAGAGTCGGAAATCCAGGAATGGCTTAGATAAGTGATTCTTGAGGTGATGGATACAATCATCTGAAGGCTTGACTGGAACTAGATAATCTGCTTCCAACATTACTTGTGTGACTGTTGACAAAACTTATTTCCTTGCTGAGTATTGGAAGGAAACCCCAGTTCCTCATCATGTGGGTTTCTTCATTTGGTTACTCACAGCAAGCTTGCACACTTCTCCCAGAGTGAATATTCCAGGAGAGGAAGAAGGGCCCCAAGAATGAGAATGGGCATGCATAGAGCACACTAGACAGATCAAGGGTCTTTATATAGAACCCAGTCTCAAAAGTGACATACCGTCACTTCCACCATATTCTATTCATTACGAGTGTCACTGAGTCCAGGTTCCACTTAAGGGGAGGAAATGATAAAAGAGCATGAATTCCGTGGAGATGGGGACCATTGGTCCATTTTAGGGCCTGCTTATCATGGCACGTAATACACTTAACATATAAGACATACCCAATAAATGTCACTTGAAATCTAAAAACACTTTTAAAATGGTTTTCTACAGTTCTGTTCTAACATGCAAAATGGATATAAGTTTTAGCAATTTTTTTTAGTTTATGTCAGTTTTTCTATGTGAAGTTGAAGGTGTGTAGTAGGTGACTAATGAATATTAGTTCTTCTCCATCTTCTCTCCCTGAAATCTCAGTATTCCTTGATCTTAAAATGTTTTTATATTCCATTCTTCAGAATCTGCAGTGATCCTTCTAACAGTCTGACTTAACCCTCTCATTCTCTGCATCCAAAGTAAAAATAAATATTATTTTTGCCTGTCTTTTCTCTTAATAAGAAAGGAATCAGTGTCACAGTGTCATCCTCATGTACAAATGTATAAAGTTCAAAAGAATGAGGATTATCCCAACGATGATTATTTTAGCATTCATTTCTTGTTTAAATCTATAAATAAATCCTAACTTCACTACATAGTTTGCTTTTATCCATGCAAAATGGACATATTTACTAACTCTGCAGTTGTAAGATTCAAATCTAAATGAATGGCTCTGTCCAATATGATTTCCTTTGTGGAAGAGTTGAGGATATGAAGAAGAAAATCCCAGGATATTGATAACAAAGACTGTGATGTCATCACTTTGTCAACCCAGTGGCTCTTGATGCCCCCAACCAGGGAATTCCTTATTGCATGAAACAGCATCATTTTGCTGAGTCACTCAAACTGGGACAGGACTTCTCTTCCATTTTTTTCCTGATAACCAGTCACATCATGTTCTGCTGACTTTACTTTCTCATATTACTTAAACCCATCAATTAATCTTTCCACTGCATGTTTCTCCCCCAAGAAAGAAACAAAGAAAAGTAAATTATATAGAAAAATTCTCTAATGATTTTGTCCTCCTTCTCTTCCTCCACTCTTTAACCAACCCCAAAGAGGTGCCAATTAGACTATTCTAAGACACCTGTTGGGTAAAATCTCTACCTTAGTTAAAAAGGTATAGCCCCCATCAAATCAAGGCCCCATAAGATGGCATGTAATACATTACAAAATCTGGTCCTAGATTATCTCTTCACCTTCATATTCCGCTGCTCTAAATGGAACACACACACACACACACACATACACACATACGCATACACCTTTATGCTCCAGCAAAAGTAAACTGCTTTTAGTTTGCTGAACTGACCCCTTTGCCTTATACTTCAATTCGTTTCTTCGTGTAATTTACTTTGTCTAGAATGTCATTCCTTTTCTGCCTCCCTGATAAACTTGTATTCTTCTTAAGCATTCTAGACTGCCATTCCAAAGCTGAGAATGTAAACAACTCCTTCTTCAATCTAATTCTATACTTTTTAAACATTATATTACTATTCTTCTAAGCCTACTCAGTGGTAGTATATTGCTCTAAGACAATCTTTTATACAAAAAATGAGCATCTTGCAATCATAGTGTATTTAGCCTGCCTTTAGTATTTGAATGTAAAAAATGGTTACACATGTTATAAATATTATTTTGAAACATATAAAATTGTTGCCTTTGTAAGTTAAAAATGGTCATCAAATACTAGAAATTTCATGCGGTTTAACCTATTTGTTAAAGCCTTTGTTTCATGGTGCAATGGGGATGTGTAGTTTGGAGGAGAGTAGAAATATGTAATACAGAGGTGGGAGCTGTCTGTTAACGTTTTATGTGCCATCTTATGAAAGAAAAACTTTACTTCTTTTAAATAAAATTAAAGAATGAATTATTAAAATCAATAGACATAGGTTGTCTAGAGATAGATTTTAGCAAGATATTTACCTATCTATATCTATATATGTATGTATTACATATACATATAAATTGGAGGTTTCAAAGGAAATGAATGAAGTACCTAAATATGCTTTTTTGTGTGTATATATGTATACTATATATTATACTGCGTAGTATCTATACTAAATGTTTACGTATATAGTTTATGTATACTGTAGGAAGAGGTTGGGTTGCCACATGCAAGGCATATATAAGAGCATTTACTGCCGTTTTATAATAAAGGGTAAAAATCAACATGAATTACAATGTTTATGCTCTAAAAATGTATGAAATACTAAAAGATGAAGTACTTGTTTATTTTTAGAGGGTTTATTTGGTTGCAAATATTATTTTAGGAGAGAAATGGGAAAAAAGAGAACTATAGTCACCTCAATAGATGCTTATTACAAGGGCTTCCAAGAATTTTCATGGTAACTATAGGAGATGCTCCTTTGCAATGCTCATTTTATGAACTTCAGATATCAGTTTCTTCAGTTGATATCTGTACTGAAAACTCCACAAGTGATTCTGACGCACTCCAGTGGATACTGGTCACTATTCTACAGATAATCAGACAATAGCTGTATCAGCCTACATCTGCATTTATAACTGCATCAGCAAATTGAGCGAAATTCCAGTCTTAGCATTTCTTTTCCATTTAGGAATCAAGACACACCAAGTCTGATAAACCAAGCTACTGGAAAATAGCCCAGTCCTGTCATATGGATAGGAAAATTTATTTGGGGGAAGGGGAGGGGCACCTTAGAACTATGTCTTCTTACCCCATAAAGCTATTTGGCCACCCGTCCATCCATAAACTGCCTAACAAATACCATCTCTTCCCCATTTCTATTCCTGGGGAGAGTCTCGTGCTGATCAAATCTTCTCAAAATCCTCAGCTCCTCCTACCCCTCAGAAATGGTTCTGTTTGGCCAGGGAGTCAAATCGATTTGTCTCTGACACCTCCAGGAGAGATATAAGACGGTGAGTCGCTTTCCTGATGCCTGAGATTTATCCATATATGTGACACAGACTCAATAGTTCTGAAAGGGAGGCATGTATTTTGGCCAGAGTTTGCAGAAGATTTGAGTTGTTTATTTTCTGTCAAGTGGTATTTTGAGTTCCTTCTGGCTCAAGAATCACTTTGAAGCTGATGGATCATGCTTTTGTTTATTTAATATACATTGAGCCCCTTATATATTTATGGAATGGCATTAGTAGGTGTGGGCAATAAAAAAAAATGACTAAGATGTGCTCTTTGACCTTCATAAGTTCCTATGAGTAAAACAAAGAGTTTATTGGTAACTGTAAGGCTTAATAACATTAGTTTAGCACATAGTAGGCATTCGACAGCTGTTGAATGAGTTAAGGAAGTACTCAAAACAGGACTGTCACCATACTACTGAGAAAGCTAGAGGAGGGGTCACTTATTTTAAATGTCCCCGGACAGAAAATACCTCTCTCTTTCACTTCTCTAAATGTTGAAATCTGACATACCTCCTAGGCTCACCTCAACCATAAATATGGAAATGAAAAACCCAAGCAGAAAGTTTCATCTGGGTAAAGTAAAAAATGGGAAAGTGTATAATATACTTAGGAAATGATGAGTTGATTGTAGGTTTGCAGTTTGGGGGGAGAGGGGTTTGGGATCAGGCAGAATTAAGCCAAATATAAACTCATGAGATAAAGACAGATTGAGGAAGAGAGTTTGTGATGATTAAAAAAAACACATCTCCTAACTAAAAGTAAAAATAAAAACATAAAAATATAAGTATCTTATTTCCTTTTGATGATAGTACAGCATCAGGGAAAGAGATTATAAAAATTAAAAGACGTGGAAGAAATCCAGCCTCTTCACTGTACAAAAAATGTCATCTGTGATGTGATCGATTTTTATCCTTGCCTTGGTGTCTTGCTTTAGGAGTTAAATAGTAAGTTTCCTTAAAATTCTTATGCCTAAATGAAAAATAATATATTTTTTATGCATTTTAAATCTATCTCATATAGATTTGTTTTTACTTTTACAGTTGCAATGCTTAATAATTTTTTTTTAAGTTCAGGATTAGTATTCATGAGACATGAATCTGGCTGAATTTCTATCACCTTAAGGTTTCTGAGTTTGGACAGATCACTTCTGTTATCTGAGACTCAATTCTAAGTAGAAATTGGTTTATTGGTACCCATGTCTTTTCTGGATATAATGTTCTATTAGTCGTGATCCTTTGATCTACTAATCTGCATATATTTTTTTTTTCAACCAACAGCCCCTTAATTGCTTCTCCGGTACGTGTTTTCTCACCATCACTGGATTACTGTCTGTGGCTGCCCTTCTCTGGGCCTTACATATTGCACAAAGTAGGAGGCTCTGCCTTGGTGATCTTACAATAAAGACCCTCTTCAGGTTCCCTCAAATGTGTTTATTTTCATCTTCTTTCTTGTTAGGGTTGGATGGACCAGTGGATTTGTTCTTTCCTCTTTAGAATGTACATTCCTTGAGGAAGGATGGCTTGTTTAATAAATCAAGGAGATGGTGCAAAATCAACCCCTCCATGCACAAAATCAGCAGAAAATGAAAACTAAGCATTCATGAGCTTGGGTGGTTGGGTCTTTGTATTATGCAGATCCATACATCTAATCTCTGACATATCTTTATAAAACATTTGGATCTCCTTGCTGTCTCATAAATGTAAATAGTGAAACATGGATTACTTTGGGGACCGAAAATAGATATGTCTTGTAGTCTATCTAATAGGCTTGGTTATCTCACAGTTGTGTATACAAGCTAACACACATGAAACTGTCAGCAACTCAAAGAGATGGAATTACTTACCTAACTTACCAATCAGACCACCTATGCATAATCACAGAGGATTAGACATTTATAAGGAGTGAGTCCTTTAGAGAATTTGGTCCAATATCTCACCTCTTACCATTATCCCTACAGTGTGGTTTACTTAAGAGTTCTGATCTGGACCTTGAAAATTCAACTTTCTGTTATGAATAAGCTCCATTATCAATGTGGCTGGGCTTGGACTGTTCAGCTCAGGTAACATCTGGGGTAAGTATGTGACATGAGGGATCATGTAGATATAATTTAGGCATTAGACAGATAAGGTAGATGCTAAGAGTGGGTAATTCATGTTAAGGAGCTATTACCTGGTGTTCATTCACTTCACTTCTGCTTCCTTAGCAATTACCAGATTTTATGTTTCACAGAGTTTGCACCCGCTGCATTAGCTAGGGATTCCAGAGAAATCAGTGTATGCTACCATTTATTAAACACATAAGGAATGCTAAATGTTGCCTAATCACTTTCTTCATCTGGACAAAGAGGTATTATTATTATTATTACCTCTTTCAGAAGGAAATTATGAGAATTACATAATCTAATGCACCTAAAATTTTCAGGGGCTCAGAGTCGTATTCTTATTTCACATTGATCATTTAAGATTATTTATTGAGCACTCATCTGTGTCAGACAATTGGCTAGCAAACAAGAGTTCAGGATAGAATAGAAGATACAAGAACCCTGCTTTATGGATATTATATTATAGCAGATAAAGATAAACAGTAAATAAGAAGTAGGTGAATAATCAAAATTAGCAGGTAATTTTAAAAAACGAAGATGATAGAATATATGCAAGTGTCATGCAAGGTCTTCCAGGGGGATTAACCTTAATTTGAAATTTGATTGAACAGAAGTGGTAAATCATATGGCAATAAAGGGGAAGACCATTTCTAGTGAGGGTAATATGTAGGCAAATAGCATGCTTGGAGCATTCAAAGACCAGAAAGAAGTCACTGTGGCCTGAAAGACATAAGGGGTGGTGGGGAAGGGGTGGGAGATACGGAGTTGTAGGATGTGGAGTGGTAGGGTATAATGTAAGAAAGATATATATGTATATAACAATGCTATACACATTTGTAGTCTATAGTAATGAGCTTGGCTTGTATTCTCATATAAAGCAAAACTGTGGAAGAGGATGGTATCATCTGACTTAAGTTTTCAAATGATGTCAGTGATTTCTGAGCGAAGAAGTAATCACAGGGGCAAAAGAGAAAGGAGAGAGGCTATTGCTCTAGCACAGATGGACGATGAGGATGAGTTTAACTAGGAATAAAAAATAAAAAATGATAGCTGTAGAATAGCACTAGTCAGTAGAACTTTCTGGCACGAAGGATATATTCTATATTTAAACCCTTGAACTGTGACTAACACGACTGTGGAACTTACTTTACAGTTTTTATTTAATTTTAATTAATTTAACTTGAAATAACCACACATGACTACTGGTTTCTCCATTGAACCCTGCAGCTCTAGAAAGTGAACAATTGGAATCAAACCAGTATGTCTTCAAAAGTCCATGTTTTTAATCGCTGCCTTGCAGCACATCACTTAAAAGACACAAGGGAGTGATATCTGAGTTGCTCCATTCATAACTCTTCCCAGGCTCTCTGAGGCGGAGGGGCCTTTCACCAACAAGGAAAACGTGCAGATAATGCCACCCATCACTTCCCCACTGTTAGGGTTTCTTAGGAGGTCTTGCAATTCCCCTTTTGATTATAGCATGTAGTACAAAATGAGGAGGAGAGACACATTTACTTTCTAAGAATACTGAGCTGTCCTGGTAATGTGTTTAGTCCCCAAGACCTGCTTTAAATTGTGAAGAGGTTGGGATTTAAAACTGTCTCTTTCCAGTTGATTGTTAATTTACGGCATCGTTATTAGTGACAACAAATAGCTTCTCTGGGGTGGCAGAAATGCAATTAGATTGTCACAGACTGTCAGTTGTTGTATTTGGGTGTGATTTTTTTTTAAAGCATCCTTTGTATAAGCCTCTAATGCTTATAATAATAGAAACAGAACTTGCTGTTTTCTTTTTAAACAAGGGGGAGTAATTATGAGCACATTCTATTATATTCAGAATAAGAGTTGCAGCAAGGAAGTTGCAGTAAATATTGGAGTCCTCAAGATTCTCCTCCTTAGTGCCTGTGTGTAATAACAATTTTTCGTATGAAAAAAAATTAATGAATAGTATAATAAGATAAAGGCCTTAAAAAAATAAAACTCCAGAATGAGTATATCCAAGTTTCCCATTTGTTGGTATATACTTATTCCAGTATTTCTCTCAAAGCATGTTTAAACTTCTTTTGGAAATTTTCAAGTTTCCTCTAGATGATTAGTGAAGGGTAGACAATTGCCCGCCCAGAGGATGTTCTTAGGAGCTTTAGAAACTTAGAACATAAGTCATGAAAGACCGCTGACGGTCCATACGGTGTAAACCTCCACTGTACAGGTGAGCAAGCTGATTGTGATAGGGACCAGTGTAAGATTTTTTGAGTCCTTTTGAGTCCCGTGCCCTATTCTAAGAACACCCTCTCTGATGACCAGAAGTAACCTTGGGAAACAGGAAAAAGCCTGCTCTGTCATATGGATGAATAGTGTAGCTAATCAAAATGTGAAGAGGTTTTTCTTTGCTTGAAGATGCAATAAGATTATAAACACATAAAATAAGCTCATAAACTGGAATAACAATAAAAGATTTCCCAAGTATTCTTAAGTGGTATCATTGGACTAAATGAACATCGTTTTGAGGGAACTGCTCTAAAGGAGGAAAAATACCTATAACTTTGGTTTCTGCAGACAAATCACATTAAAATTTCAAACTTCAAGACATGGACTAAAATGATCATCTGTCATCCAACTGTCAAATACATGAAGTTCTTTCCAGCCTCAGTGAGGTCGTAGGACCTCTGATGGTAAAACTCTTCCCAGGGTTCTCATTCGGTGGCCTGATTTCTTAATAACACTCCGGTTTCTTCAGCAAAACCTTAATTGACGAATCCTACGAAAACATAAAGCCTCCAGTGAAATAAGTCAGTCACAGAAGGACAAATACTCTATGTTTCCACTTCTGTGAACTATCTTTTAAAAAGTCAGGCTCATTTATAAAAAAAAGAAGAAGAAGAAGAAGAAGAAGGCAGCCCAGATAGGCTCATTCTTGCCTCAGATTGAACCAGATCTCACCAGCAAACCAGATAAATCGAGCAGAACTGGCAAGGGGGATGGATCGGGCATCGCACTGACAGTAAGTGATGAAGGAAAGCTACACAGATGGCCCAGCCTGGGGAAGCGTCTCTGCCCCCTCAGAAAGCACCAGCAGGGACCAGTAGCACCAGTTAAACCAAGCAGACCAAAACAATACTACAAAGGCTCTGAAACTAAAGTGTCACTGGAACCACAGACCACGAAGTAGACCAGGGCCTGCACACCTAATCTAAACAGGATGACTGACTACTAAAAAAAAAAAAAAAAAAAAAAGTCAGGGACTCATAGAAACAGAGAGGAGATGGTGGTTTCTAGGGGTTAGGGGGAGGGGGAGGCAGAGTTGCTGTTCAGTGGGTAGGAAGTTTCATTTATGAAAGATGAATAAGTTCTAGAAATCTGCTGTACAGCATTGTGCCTATAGTTAACAATACTGTATTATTACATACTTGAAATTTTGTTAAGGTATATGTCATGTTAAGTGTTTTTAACACAATAAAATAAAAGGTAAAATCTCCCTCGTTACTCTATTACACCACTTGTGGATTTCCTTGTGTGTAATTCTCACTATAGAATTTTTTTAATTCATTTGAAAACCTATCAGAATGCAAATTACGTGGGGATAGGACATGATCTGTTTTGCTCTACTGTCTTCCCAGAGTCTAGCATATGGACCAGCACAAAAATAGATGCATATTAAATATTTACTGAAAGAATAAATGAAGGGATCTTTGACCTGACCATGAAGACCATGTTAAAACTGCTCTTTGATCTACCTCTGATGCTATGCCCTTGTCACTCAGGGACCTTCTCACTTCTCTTCACAATGGAATTCCACAAGGAGGCAGCCCTCACTTTAGAAATTGGCCCATTATAGCTGCTGAGATTTTCAGAGACACAACACATGTTCTAAATACAGTGCCTTGTGTTTAGTGATTTCAAAATAGCTCTCCCGAGGGTGTTTAAAGGCCTTCACTCAAACAAGTCACCTCGCAAATTAATTTGCTAGTTTTAAATCTTTATTAATGCAAATTGACTCGATACTGTAAACATATACAGATGAGTGCTCAGGCTTCCCCTTGTTCTCTCCGTAGCATTAATAACAAGCTTTGCAAATAGACACGACTTCATAAAGAACATAGTTGAGCCCTCCCTTCCAAGCTGATCAATTTCTCTTTCCAAAAAGGAATTTCACATTTGCTTTAAAGGGGATACTATAATTCCCTGCATACATTTTTTTTCCCAGAAAGGCAGAAACCGACATGTTATTTCAGCAACAAGAAATTTTGGTATAATCAGCCCTTAACACTGATCAGCTTGAACAGACATGTGGTACAACCAACTTGTTTAGTGTTAGCCTCTGCACAACGTAAAACTCACCCAGGGAAGATGGAATCACTTTCTCACTCTTTTTGTGAAATATACACATTGCTTCCTGGTTCAGGATGCCTGATGGAAGGCAAACTAAGGATAAAGGCAGAAGGGTAAACACATTTTCTTGGTCTCCAAATGGTAGAACACATTTTTCACAAAAATAATCCTCACATTTGCACAACACTGTTTGTGTCTAAAAGAGTTTTCCATTGCATCTTCTCATGAAATCTTCATACCAAATAGCATCTAGCCCTGTATCAGGACCAAGTGCCTGTTTTTTTTCCTTTTGTTTATTTCAAATATAGATAAAGATAATGGGTAAGGCCTCCTGATTTTTAGAAAGAAGCGTAAGTTAAAAAATGGAGCCAGGGTGGGACATTTCGAAATTAGCTTTAAGCTTTAATCAAATGTTAAGAGGCACCTAGAAAAGATTCAAGTTATGGACATCAAATAAATGCTTAATTAAAGAATATGATCCTCCTCCTTTCAGAGAAGGAAACTGAGCCTCAGAGAAGTGTGGCTAGTGATGTAACAAGTAACTGTGACATAATCCATCATCTTATTATGTATGCTGTTCCTCAGCTACCTTGTCACCTTGGCAAATGCAAACAAAATTGTAGATAAGAAAAATGAGAATGAGAGAAATTTTAAGGGTTAGATAATGTATATGTTTAGTTGTTGACTTAAAGAACACATAATAAATAACGCTTCATATAGTTTAGTATTAACTGTTTCAATTCTTTTTCCCTAATTAAAAAGAAAAAGTACAAACTTACTTCCTTCTCCAGTTCTTGTCTTTACTTTCGTAAATTCTAGTAAAATAATCATAGACAGCTGACAGTATTTGGTGATGTTTGTTTGGTTGGTTTTGACAAGTTAGTTTTTGCTAAAGATCTAAACATTTCTTCCATAACTACATGGTGATTCTAGATTGTCTTTGAAATTAAAACTTTGACATTTTACTTTATAGAGCTGTATTGTTTTAATAATACAAAATATTTGCTAAATTGGTCAGCAATCTATGCTTTTAGTAATTGTGAACTCTTTTTAATATTAATTAAAAGAACAGTACTATAAAGAAAAAAAACTACAGTGGATTTGCATGTATTAAAGACAAATTACCCTTCTCCAAAATTATCAAACTCAACTTGGAGGGCAACTGTTGTTTGATACCCATGACATTTAAAATCAAAGATTAGAGAGGACTACCCCTTAGAAGAAAATGGTGGAATCATCAAAAACTGTTTTATTTTTTGAACCTCAACTTTTATTTCTGAATTAGAAACTGATTTATTCCCATTGGATTTTTTCCACATCAAAGAAAAATATTTATAGAGGCAACATCTGATATGGTAGCCACTAGCCACATGTGACTACCGAGCAATTGAATTATGTATCTAGTTCAAACTGAGATGTTATTAGAGTAAAATACACACTGGTTTTCAAGTACTTAGAACAAAAAAATCTCATTAATAATTTTTAATATAGATTACATGTTGAAATGTAGGATTTTTCATGTATTGGGTTAAATATTATTAAAGTGAACTTAAACTGTTACTTTTTAATTTTTATGCATAGACACTAAGAAATTTAGAAATTCATGTGTGGCTCATATGGACAGTGGTGGCTTCAACATTTTAGAAATGTATCTGGAAACTGGAAAGATATAACTATTTATACTTACATATACCAAAACTGTCTTCACTGGGCAAATGTTGAATGCTAATCGTCACTTTGTACTTTTAAAAACTGCAAATTATCTTTGATATGCCATTTATTTCAAAATTTGTGGAAAAAATGCTCATAAACAGTGAGCATTTTCTTTTCATAAAATTTTAGTAGGGATAAAGATAATGGGGAAAGTCTTCTAAATTTCACAATTAGTTCAAACAAAAATGGGGCATAATAAGTGAAGGATAGGGATATCGTACTTGAAGAGATTTGGAGTTCTATGGACATTTTTGTTTCATAATTCTGTGAGATTTTTGATACAAGGAAAGGCTCACAAGATAAAATTCTCAAAAGAAAAAGATGCAAAACCACATATGCAAGATGGCCTGTGAAGGGGGTAAGGGAGAGAGTGGTGTAGGGAGATGCACTTCTGTGTTTAAAAGTTATTTTGATGAATCAGTGTGGGTGGATTGATCAATTATGGATGATTACTGTTTTCCCCTTATTAATTTTTATTTGTAAATAAATGTAAGCTTATTTTCCACTTTATCTACAATCAAGAAACAGTAACTTTAATCTAAAATACGTCTTTAGTGAAATACAAAGTATTTCCCTTCATTATTGTCTACAAAGCTTTTAATACTAGTCAGCAGCCAGTAGGAGAACTTGCAGTGGTTTCATGCTGAGAACCAAGAATCATCAAGGGGACAGTTTCCCAGTGAATATGGCCAAGGTAAAACATTATTAAAATTTTCTCTGTAATTACTTGCGCAATCCGGTCTGTACAGCAGGGACAGACTATAGGAACCTGAGGCTGTGTCCATGCAATATGGCTTCCAAGTAACTTTTCAACTGTTTCCCCATTTTCGTGTATATAAATACCACATGCAGATCCTGACTGTCAACTCCCCTGAGGAAACTGAATCTGAAAATTTGTGAATCAGACTGAGACCCTTTAGGCTATATTGCCTACATACAGACAAACATAATTCTTTTCACCTATGAAGCAAAAAGTTGTCCAGGTAAATTTCAGCAGAAACAGACCTCAGAAGGTTTAAGAATATCTTTTGTCATTTCCCAAGCAAGATAAAATGAATCTTTATACTTCTTTTGGCAAAAGGATTCAAGGGGAAAAAAAATCTTCAAAAGCAGAATAAAAGGAAATGTGGCTCTTTCTGTGGGAGATATGGAAAGAAATTTTTTTTATCTAAATGGATAAAATACATTTTCAAATAGAAAATATAGATATCCCTGAGCATTTCTGCAAGAAAATTGGAAGAGTAAATGAGGAGTCAAAGTCATCACAAATAAGGAGACATTTTACTTGAAAATGTTAATATAAGTAAAATGTATGGAATATATCAGGAATTGGCCTGCAGACTGACAAGCAGAACTGAAAAAAATATAGGCAGATGCCCATTAAGGTGCCAAACATTGAAAGCATTGGAAAAAGTACCTATCCGAGAACCAAGATGATTTTCAATGAAGTTAAAATGAAAGATTCTAGAGGCACTTACAGTGCAGTAATGTCTCTTAAATATTGTCACATTTGAAAACTGTTTTATTTATAAAAAAAGTTTGTTTGGAATATTGGTTTCATAGCCCTCAAGCCTTGAGAGTCTGTGAGTTTTTCTCTCTCTAATCAGGGGTTAGAATTGTTTTAGATCATTCCTGCTAACCAGTTAACCTACCTCTATTTGCAGTTATTCTTTAACTCAACAAATGTTTATAGAGCAGCTACTATGTGTTAGCTCTTATGCTGGGATTAAAAATATAATGATGCACAGAACACAATTTTGTCTTCCTTTTCCAAGATTGTAAGGAAATATATATATATAACATATATATATACACACACATACATGATGTGTGTGTGTGTGTGTGTGTGTGTGTGTGTGTGTGTGTGTGTTAGGACTATTATAATTACTTATTTAGTATTTACTGGCATGATGATATGAAGAAGTGCCTTATGCCTGTGGTCACATGCTGAGATTTAGAGAAGTGTTCTCTAAGAAGATAGCCTCTGAGTTGAGACTGGAGATATGAATAGAGATTAACCAGGCAAAAAGAGGAGCTGGGGTTATAAGATGCTCTAGATGGAAAAAGGCCCTAAATCAGGAAGAACTGGGAATATTATAAGGACTCAAAGAAATCCATATAAATAGAAAGAAGATAGAAAGGGAGGGGAGGCACAAGGAGCTGGTCAGAAGGGTGAGACCAAACCATAGTTAAGGATTATACACTTTATGCTACCTATAATGAAATCAGAAAGATTAAACATGTCTTTGGAAAACAAACAAACAAAAAAATAGAGAGAGGTTTATCATATAATAATGGTTAACAGTTACTGAGCACTTATTAAGTGATTTGTATATATTATCTCATTTAATTAGTTGATGGCTCATTAAGCTGAAAAAAATTAATTATGACTTAATATCTTTGGCTTGTAAGACTTGAACACTTGATCCTTCCAAGCTCAGAATAATGTGCAGTATTTCTAAGTATACTTTATTCTTTTCCTCTTAGACATTCAGAAAGTATATTGCCATATTAATGATTCTGAGAAGCTTATACAAATACTTGAACCTTACTTATCCAGTGTATCTCAGATATCCCATGGATTTTAAATTCTGTGAAACTTTTTTTCTTAAGTGATGGGCTAAGGAATTTGTGAGAATTCTTAAAATATCTGCCAAAAATGCTGGGTAGAATATCATTGGATCGATGGCTTATAATGAGACTTTGACAATGTTGAGAGGATGGACCTCAGATGAAAATGATTAGAAAATATAGTATTATAAGCACCATGGATCCTTAAAAATATAACTAAAATGCCACACTCTGCAATCTTAGGTTTTAGAAGCCTAACCACAAACACAGGATTAAGAAGTCTTAAACAAAACTCTGGTCTCTACCTCATACATATTTTGATGACAAGTTGCCTATCAATTTAATCTCACAAGCAGTTGGGGCTTATCTTTGGAAATGAGAATCTACTTTCAATCATTCTTGAAACATGATAGGGGCATATGAATCTGATGCCCAAAGCTGCTTGACATGGGTAAACGGATAGCCTCTGCCAATGCTCTGGCCATGGGCCATCAGAAACTTTGGGGTTTGGGGTTTTACCAACCTGCTGATTCTAGTTTCAGGAGTCTCTTGAGAAGAAATCTTATACAATCTACCAAAATGTGTCCCAGTGTTTGAAAATCTGCAAGCATACATGGCTACTAATCTCACTTTTTTGGAACCATTTGAGGAGTGAAATTCATTGCTCCTCAAGGAGTTCACAAGAGCACTAACTCACAGTATTTCCTTAGGCTCCTGGCACACCCCAGATTCTCATGAGTGATCACCTTAAATTATGTCATGAAGGGACTTGTGATTAAATGAATGAACACCAGAGTTTGACAACAGTAAATCAGCAAATAATCACAGGCATGGAAAAAATATACGAGTGCAATTTCACAATGCCTCATATATCTGCATTTGCCTTGGCAGGCTCTGGCACTCCCTGCAACGAGCAGAAGTCATCTTTTACACCTTAGTTGTGAGAACAAGAATATTCAACTTTGTTTATCCTTGTGCCAACTTATGCCATAGGACCCACAACTTCCCACTTCAGAAGCTTCTGATGCGCTTTGTGAGCCCTTAATATATAATTTGTAAAAGTCTCTGTTGTATGAAATTTTGCCTGAGTTCTTCATATTACGATACTATTTTGCAGGTATAGTAAAAAAAAAAAATGTTAATTTTTTATATGAATATTTCTTTTGAAAGATTAATTCTTTAGACAAGCTAATTACCTTTTATACAAATTTAGATCTAAGTTATATGTGAAGAATGTCATTGCCATGAAGATGGTTTCTACAGATTACACCATTTGAATTTTCTATAACTACATTTAATTATTCCATTTTATTTAACCATGATAAAAAGTTTTAAGACATATGCTAACATCAGAGCAGCAGACTGATTCACTGATAATAACCAGTTACCATTATTTATATAGTACACATTTGACAGACTCATACATACTCTCATGTTTCATTAGCTTTACTTGAATAGATCGAATTCTAACTCATTCTAAATTAAAGCTTGGCATCTCCTTAAAAGTTATTTTGGAATATGGCCAAGGTTTTTTCTCACTTTTGTACTGAAGAACGGGTGAGGAGAATTCACTGACATATTCTCCTGGAGTCAAGGTTATTGAGACAAGTTAATGAGAAAATCACAGAACGTAGTCTTTGTCATGGTAGGTTTTTTAAATAAGTTTGTCGTTGTTCTCCAAGAATTCCCTAGAATTGCATTTATTTTTCATATTGAGAGTTATTTTTTGTGGGTTTTTAAACATGTTTTGGCCAATTATGGATAAACACTGTTTCTCCTCTGCAACACCACCCCTAAATATATGTTTCCTTCTGTAGACCCCCAGACACTTGATTCTACTTGAAGACAAATGGTCACCATAAACACCTTCAGAATTTTAATATCTTATTTTGATCACATATTAAAAAGACCAAGTGTTTTTAATGTTGGATTGTAAATATAACAAGTTTAGGCAATTTGGTTACAGCATTTGTAGACTGGAAAACCTCTGGGTTTTACATTATTTTGTTTTTGTTCTTATTATTGTTTCTTCATTTCAGCTGCCATACTTAATATTCAGCACAATATATAATTTCAAATTTAGTTTTAAATTTACAAAAGTATAATTTTATTTTATAATTTATTTAAACAAAACTGTTTTGAGTATGTATAAGATATAAGAAACTGTGCTAGCACCAAGAATGCTACAGAGATTTGAGACAGATGTGTGTATAATACAGATATGAGACAAATAATCCTTAATCTCAAGGGGCTTTCCTGAGTAAAGGAAAAAAAAGACTAGTAACAGAAATATGTCACAAAACAATATATACTTTAAGAAGTATATAAATCTTCATAAAGAGAAATTATTTAATGAGTGGATACTCAGGAAAGTTCTCGTGTAGAGAAGCATTTGAATTTAGTGGTAAAGAAGGTTAGAGTTTGTGTATATGAAGGGGGAGTTGACATACCTCACATGATGGGACAGCACTAATAAAGGTAGGAGAGGATGGAAACCATGAAAAATCAAGCAATTTGTATTATGTGAATTAAATGCCTTGAGGCATGAGATCCTTGATGGGCAGCAGAGGGAAGGGAGTCAAAAAAGACTGAGATTCTGAACATTATAATGATAGCTTTGATTCCACATTTATGGTCACTCCCTCTTCTCATCTAAATGCTCAATCGTCTCCAATACCATGCAAATAATCTGACAAGAGCATGGAGAAGAGAGAGAAGGAAAGTCAGAGAAACTGAAGGTGACAAAGGGCTAATTTGGGGCTATCCTAAGAGTTAAAAACTAGACATTATAGGGGATTGGAATAGGAAATTGAGAAAAAGAAGTAGAAAAGCCATACCTGTAGAGCTGTTGCAGAAATGATGGTATAGGCTTCCCTAACTGGCTTGTAAGTTGGCTCCCTTCTTCCTTTTGTAACACACATCCAGAACTGATGCTGAGGATCAAAACATGGGTCCAGGAAAATATATATCCTGTTTTATCCAAATGATAACATTGGAAAGAATAATAGCTTTGAGTAGAAATAGAAAGAGAAGAGTCTAGCTTTGGACATTAAAGATGTCTCTAGGATTTCACTCATGTATATCCTTTATCAGGTAACTGAAAATCAGAGCCAGGGTGGAGCAGTTAGTAGAAAATAATGAAGATTTAGCTATAGGAGTCACTGGATTAGGTAAAAGAGTTAAACCTGTTAGATTGGATATGGTATATGATAAGGAGAGAAAGCATGCCGTGCATTTAATGTTACATACATAAAATGAGAAGTAAAAAAAAAAAAAGCCAGAAAAAGAGAATACATTTGTAGTTTCAGTGCCAACATGTAAAGAACTTGGAAGTTGTCACTCCTATCCTTACAGCAAGAAAAAGATGGACAAACTGAAAATCAACAACTTTTCTTGTACCCGTCAGAGAACTGAGGTTACAGGGGAAAACTGCCAAACCAAAACCTAGGGATAGGTGGATCCAGAGAGACACAGTGGAGATCTGCTTTCCCTGGGCAGAAGCCTTTGGAGCCATAAACTGGTAGGCAAAATTAAAGCATAATTTTTGATGAATTTCTGCAGGCTGACTGTGGCCTAATCTGAAAGTAAGAAGCTACTGGGGCCACAGTCTTAGCGACTTCCACACTTGTATATCCTTTATCTCCAGGAACCCCCTCCCCGCACCTTTTCACAGTAAAGATCTGAGAAACATCCCCTGCTGACTCTCTTATGATGAGGAGGTGGGGGAGTGGTAGAAGGAGATGGAAAAAAGAAGTTTTTATGAAATATGTCTGGAACCTTCTTCATATCAAAGGCCTACTGTTAAGGGGGAAAGAACCAAACAAACAAAACTTCGCCACAGCCTTTTCCAAGCTAGAGAGAAAGGGCTGTCTTTCCCACTGCAGCCACTGCTACTTTTCCTGTATAGAGAGAAAGGGGAAAGAAAACATGTTAATAGGGATAAGGAAGTCAAGAAAATAAATCGGGAATGCTGTAGCCAGGGAAGGGAATACGGGTCAGGAGGAAAGAGCTATACCAATGTAGAAGCACCTGTTAAGGTCACAGCCTTGAGCCACAGGTCCTCTAAAAGGTGGAGCTTGGCTTGGACAATTAGAGAATGCTCCATCCCCAGCACCTGACAACTACTGCAGGGATCCAGTGTGTTAACAGTGGATTGCAGAGGAAAGAGCTGCAACATATACACTTTCTTTGAGATAAGTATATAAGGCAGACAGAATAAACAACAATGAAGCCATTAGAGGAGGCTCAAGGCTCTGGCTCTTATAGTAATAAAAAAATGTTGCACTCATCCCAACTCTTAACCAGATAAATATAAAAATACAAAATGTCTATGTATTTCAATTGCAATTACTTGACACAATATGTCGGTTTTCAACAAATATTCAAAGATAGGCCAAAGGCAAGGGAAAATAAAATCTGAAGAGACAAGGCAATCAGAACCAGGCTCAGATATGACACAGTTGTTGACGTTATCAGAGGAGGAATTTAAACTGTTTAAAATGTAAGGGTTCTAATGAATGCAGTGGACTCTGAAAACTCAACAATAAGAAAATAAACACCAGGTTTAAAATACTGGAAAAATCTTTTCTCCATACCCTCTTCAGCATTTATTGTTTGTGGATTTTTTAATGATGGGCATTCTGACTGTTGTGAGTTGATAACCTCATTGTAGTTTTGATTCGCATTTCTCTGAAAATTAGTGACATTGAGCATTTTTTCACATGCTTGTTGGCCATTTGTATGTCTTCACTGGAGAAATGTTTGTTTAAGTCTTCTGCCTTTTATTTTTTTTTTTTGGATTGGGTCGTTTGATTTTTCTTTCTTTGCTTTTCTTTTCTTTTTTTTCTTTTTTTTTTTTTCTTTTTTTTTGTTATTGAGTTGTATGAGCTGTTTGTATATTCTGGAAATTAAGTCCTTGTCAGTCACATCATTTGCAAATATTTTCTTCCATTCAATAGGTTGTCTTTTTGTTTTGTTTATAGTTTCCTTTGCTGTGCAAAAGCTTGTAAGTTTAATTTAGTCCTGTTTGTTTATTTTTGCTTTTATTTCTATTGCCTGGGTAGACTGCCCTAAGAGAATATTGCTAGGATTTATGTTCGACAATATTTTGCCTATGTTTTCTTCTACAGGGTTTATAGTGTCTTGCCTTATGAGTAAGTCTTTAAGCCATTTTGAAGATTGTCATACTAAGTGCAGTAAGCCAGAAAGTGAACGAAAAATACCATGTGCTATCACTTATATGTGGAATCTTAAAAAATGACACAAATGAACTTATTTACAAAACAGAAACAGACTCATAGACATAGAAAACAACCTTATGGTTACCAGGGGGAAAGAGAGTGTGGTGGAATAAACTAGAAATTTGGGATTTGCAGATACTAACTACTATATATGAAATAGATAAATAACAGGGTCCTACTGTATAGCACATGGAGTTATATTCAATATCTTGTAATAGCCTATAATGAAATAGAATATGAAGAGGATATATATATATATATATATATATATATATATATATATATATATGTGTGTGTGTGTATATATATGTATATATATTATGTGTATATATGTATATATATATATATACATATATATACACACTGAATCACACTGAATCACTTTGCTGTGCAACAGAAATTAACACATCATAGACCAACTAGACTTCAATTTAAAAAAAATTAAATATTGGAAAAATCTGAAGGTACGCCACACCAAAGCAAATATAAAGAAGGCAAATAGCATATGAAAAGAGGCCTAGTATCATATTTCATTAGAGAAATGCAGATTAAAGAAACAGTGGAATACCAGTACACACCTACTAAAATAACTAATTTTTTTCAAAATTGGCAGTACCAATCGCTGAGGATGTGAACAACTGGGACTCTCATTCATTACTGATGGAAATGCCAAATGGCACAGTAATTCTGGGACACAATGTGGCAGTCTCCTGCAAAACTAAACATGATTTTCAATACAGACCAGCAATGACACTCATAGCTCATCTTATTTGAAAAGTTATGTCAACACAAAATTTTCATGTGAATGTTTATGGCAGCTTTTTCTCTAATCACCAAAAACTGGAAGCAATAAGGTAATCTTTTAATAGGTGAATGGATCAACAACTTTTGGTGCACAGGGGGTTGTTAGGGAACAATGGAACAGTATTCAGTGATTTAAAAGTAATGAGCTATCAAGCCATATGAAGAGATGGATAATCCTAATTACATATTGCCATTGTAGAAGAGGCCAGTGTGAAAAGGCTACATACTTAAAAATTCCGTTTTTTATGATAGTCAAGAAAAAGTGGCACTTCAGAGATAGTGTGGAAGGGTGTGGAATTTGTGATGCACAGGGGATTGTTAGGGTGGTGAAACTATTTTATAATACTGTTATAAATGAAAACATGACACAGTGCTTTTATCAAAACCTATAGAAATTTGCCGGACAAAGAATGATCCTTGATGTATGCAAATTTTGAAAAATTATTTAAGAGGTCAGAGGACTCCAGTATGTTAGGTACAAATCTACAAAATCTAAAAAAAAAAAAAAATTTTTTTAAAGTACAAGCTATTACTGAGGAGAAAACATTTATAAAGAAGAAAGAGTAAGCAACTGTAACAAGTAATGCAGAAAGATTAACTGTTAAGGGCAAAATTACTGAGAAAAATTAACACTAAGCAGTAAAACTCTTGCTACTATGAAACTCTTCTTTGTGGCTGGTGAGTAGGTCCGTTTTCCTGGTGAGCAAACCACCAAGGGAAAGATGCTTAAATGAATTAATAACAAATTCTTACTCCTTCAGTTCTGTATGTTGCTTTTAACCATTTTCAACATGCTGAGTTATTGATTTCTTGAAACCCAGGCGAGGTTTATTTGTGTGAATTTGTACGGGTGTCTAACTGCAGAGCCAGTTTCACCGCTTGGGGGAAAGCGGAAAGACAGCACAGCCTGTGCTTTCCAGCTGGCAAAATCTGGAGGAACAGAGGAAGAGAACTGCTGGCAGTGGACATTGGAATCCCTGCCAATTCTTTGGTTGCACAGTTGAAAACTCCATGTGCTTCCCATCACACAGCAATATTTTCACACCTCTTGTGCCATTAATTAAGCTCTCTTTATCCTCCCGAATTCAAGGAAGAGACTCGCATCACTAAATGTTGAGGTCCATTTTTAATGGGGGCAAGCATGCAACATATTCAGTGTTAGGTGGTTTCCCCATATTCATTTTTGCACAGTAGAGTTGAGTGAGGTGTGAAACACCATATATATTTGCTACAGCAATTGATCTTGCCACAGAGCTGAACCTTTTGGGAATAATCATTCAGACCATCTGTCTAAGACTGGGTCATAAATTGCATACTTTTTTCCTTCGAATTTTATTCTGTAGCATTAGTATGAGTTGAATAGTTATTAGCAGACTGTGACATGAATATATGAGTTCTACAAGATGTCAACAGCACTGGGGATTTCAAAATTATAGCACAAATAGGTATACATATAATAGTTTAATTTATGTCCAATCTGGACATTGTCTGTAGTCATCATTTAAGATGGTTGCCTAGTCAAAGGAATTTGGAGATAACAAGGAGGTTTTGTTTTTAATATTTTTTGCTTTATTATTGTTTTTTTTTTGAAATGAGTATTTTGTTTTAACTTTCTGTTTTGTTGCTTTTTTAGCTTTCTGTTTTAGAATAATTATTGATTCATGGAAAGTTGTGAGAAAATATAAAAGATGTCTCAGGTACCCTCTCCCCAGTGGAAAAAACTCAGCATAAGCCCCCTTGAGATTATTTTTTAATTAAAAATAAAGTAACACATCTCAACTGATTCTTGGAATCCCACATGTCACTTTAAAAGTGCAGATTTCTGAGCCCAGACAGCAAAGATTTTTGGAAATGAAGAATGTGGCTTCAGATTCTGTTGTCTAAGGATGCTCACATGGTGTTTTGTCAGAAGGCTAGATTCTTAAAGGTCGGAAACTTGATGTCTCCTGGGGAGCTAATCTCAGTCTCTTCTTCCTAGATATTTGTGTTAAGGAGCAAACTGTAAGAACCAGGCCTTTAAAGACAGAGGCAGTTGGTGACCAGGGGCAATGACAAACTGTTGCTGGGTCAAAACAGGAAGGTAATGATCATAATGTCACAGTTAAGATAACAAATGAAGAGTTGAGCGGAGTTACATGCTCTTGCTCTTGCTCTTGACCTGACTCTACCCGGTCTCTCTGGTCCCTTTAGCTTGTCTCTTCTTCCTCTCTATTTTCAGATGAGTAGCTAGGGAAAGCCCAGGCAGGGGTCAGCATGCTTCAGGTTGACTGTTTGATCTGGCATAGAAAGGCAGATGACAAATTTATTCATCAATTCTAAGTCCACACTAGAAATCTGATCTGGCAATCAATTTTCCTTATTCCAAAACCCAGAAGGAATAGAGAGCAAGGTATAATTTTTTAATGATTAGCATACACAATATGTAATAAATGTTTCCCTAGGGATCCACAAGGAGCATGAGACACAAGAATTTATTTTTTTTTCAGGTGAGTCTCTCACTCTTTAAGAAGATGCAGACAAAGGGAAGAAAGCCTATCATGTCTGAAATATTTGCCAGGTACCAAGAGGCACTGTATGTGCATAATCAGAATATACACTTCATGAGTCAGGAAAAATACCAGTTTTATATCACCATTGCATACTAGGGACTAACACGGTACCTGACCCATAGTAGGTGTTAATAATGCGTCAAACAAACAACACTATGAGTTAGTAATTATATTCTTCTGTGATAGAGGGGATGCACTATTAATACATTAAAATAAAATGACCGACATCATATTATTTCTAGTTATGAACTAAATGTAGTGCAGAAAGATTTAGAACCTTATTTTGACATAAATTGATTAGTAGTTGTTTTATCTGAGTAGTTTTCTTAGCTCAGACTTACTTAAAAGTCATCTGGAGCAAGAATATTTGCAAATCTTTTTGAGCAATTGCTATAGAGATGACACCAAATACAAGACATGTGGTTTCTATAAAGAGTAGACTAGGCTTATGAGAACACTGCTGTGTACATGGTTTACTATGGGAATGTGAACTGTTTGATGGCAAGAATATTTCTTATTCTCCTTGGTATACCCATTAACCAGTACATGGCCTGCCACACTGTAGGTTATAGAGGAAAGTGTGCTGTCCTGGTTCAGTATTTTTTTAATCAAAACTGATTTTTAAGGACCTCATGAGAATTACTTGTAATATCAAATCAAATAGATTGAATAGTTTCTTTGTAGGGAAGTCACTATTTTTGTTGTTGCTCTACTGTTTTCTTTGTTTTTTAAAGAACATGATCAAGAGATGATTTCATTAATTTACCTTCATCCCTCATGTCTGGACTTTATCCTAGCCTTAAAAGATCTTTTCAGACGATCACTTTTCTATCAGATATTTACAAATCAATGAACTCTGTATTAGGAGCTCAAAACTAAAGTCTGTTTGTATGGACACCAGTTAATTTATCCTCCCCAGTTCCAGGATGACAAAGGTGATAGGTAGTGGGAGTCTGGACTTGAATTCTTGTGGTACTAGTGACAGAAACAGTCATTCAAATCCCATTTGGTATTTTCCTGTACATGACAGAGTATTTCATACTAGGGTGGACCTCTAAGCGTCTTATCCACTGTTGTTATCCACTGAAGGATTATGACTGTGCTGATTTCTTGACTAAGAGCCAAATACTTATTGACAGATCAAAATATAACTTTGAGTAATTATTTAATGAATTTATAGATCATTGTAAGACCATATATGTGTCCTGCTAAAAGAAAGGGACTTAATGTTGTGAAGAAGAAGAATTAATACACCCGAGGAGAAGTTTTGCATCAGGTATGCTACAGAGACCTCTACTGAACAAATCCCCTACAGGTACAGTATCTTAAGTTATGCCCTAGAAACTGTCTGGTAAACATGAGCACAATTGCCATTGCTCTTTATGAGAATAATGAGTGCATAATTTTATGAGACTGCTTCCTTGCATCATTAATTTTAATGGTGCTTTGCATAGGGAAATATTTTCAGGTTTTGTATAATGCATAGCGAGGCCTATGAATGCTAAATAATACAGCTAATATTGCTCCTCATATAGGAATTAATAAAAAATTCTGACTTATGATTTTAGTTAATAACTTGGCATCAACCTCTGCCCCCAACCAAGCCTTTTACTATCAACCCCAACATAATTTTTGTAGTATAGGAACCATGTGCCATTCTTGGCTTTAAAAGGCACTTTTTGGAGCAAAGGCATAATGAAATGAATTCATTATTTAGGAGATTACAAATGAGTTCTTTATAATTAGTCATTTTGTAGTGTGAAGGAAAATTTGTTCAAGTAACACTGAAGGAGAGTATTGATTTAATTCCTTAGAAAAGGTAAGAAAAGTTCAAAACTTACTTTTAGTAAATATTAATTATGAGAGAAAGAGTTTGTAGAAGTGACATGTGAGAGGGGACCAGTAGATTGATCACATAGATTATCAAAGTGAAACCTTCAGAGCCCAGTCTATGTGTACATAATACATGAGCTGCAGTACACAGTGAGGTCGGCTATGGCAATGGATCAGTTTTTGTAGGTCTGAGCCTGATGTTAATCTTCTATAATTCAGGGCCGGGGGCTTTCATTTAATTTGATGCTTCACATTCAGAAGGGAGCACTGCATATTGGCTTTTGACCACATCTGACAAGTTCCTCAATGGGAAAATTGAAAGCTATTGGCATTATTCATGAATAGTTTAGTACCAAGCAATTGCCTCTCTTCCATTTCTTTCTCCAAATTTGAAAATAATAAAGGCACCTTGGTCTCTACAAAATAATCCTGTTTTTTTTTCTACAATTTCCATACAAAATTGTCCATGTTTTGCCAACTTACTTGGACAGTAATACCAAGAAGTTAGTCTTCATCTTATCTCCAGTCCATCCTTGTGCTTTCAAACATCTGCTCATGTGAGAAGGAGTAGATGAAGGTGGAACGGACAGGGGTTTGGCAGGTGCTGGGCTCAGCTTACCCTAACCATTCCTCCTTTCGTGAATTCTCTCCTCATCCTCCTGAAGAGATGTGGTTTTCTTGTTATACTCCTTAAAAGGAAAAAAAAAAAGGTCACTTTCTAATTTCCATTATATTTATATCCAAGGAGGGAAAATTAAGTCCATTCTCGTAAGCTCTTGACCAGCATATTAAAAATAAGGTGATTGGTGTTAAAGCAAGCATTTATGTTGCCCTATTTATAGGCAGTATTTCATGATATTGAATTAAAATCTGCTCCCTCCTTTCGTATGGTTTCACATGCCAAAACCAGAAATTTGGAAGATTAGGACATGTAAGAGTGATTATTTAATCATATGAAGTAAATTCTTATATTCTGCTCGTCTTCTCTTTTCTAGTTAAAATATCTTCAATGTCTCATTATCAACATTAGCTTAAATATGTGTTAAATAAATGATAACCCCAAGTTATATCCTGTCCTCAGCACTTTTCTAGCCTTTATTTTGCTGTCTTTAAAAATCTATAAAGTAGATGTTATTATTAACCTTTCTGAGTCATAGCTTGTTTGCAAGTATGGTCACAGTAAGTCCCCTGTTTCCTCCATATATCCACAGCTTTGTATATACCTTCCCACACAGATTCTAGCTGTGGTCTTGTTATTTGCTTTGACCAATGAGTCCTTATCTGGGTCCTTTTTATATCTGAGCGATCTCAAGATGGTATCACTGGACTCTTTAGGCCATAGGTGGTTAATTTTTACATATATATTTTACATCATGGACATAAAGCTATGCATTTATTTTAGTAAAATGATATATATTGAAGATCTCCAATATAAATAATGAGGTACATAAGTGTTCCTGTATTTTTGGACACCAGCATTGCTCCCAATTTAACAATATTATAAATGAAAAATTATGCAACAATATTATAAATGAAAAATTATGGAACATTTTGAGCACCTCTTCAGATTTTGAAGTACATTTTTAACCTTATATACTGGGGCTTATTTTCTTGGATATAACAGCAAAAACTGAAGTAGACACCCTGAAACTGGCATCTGTTTTCCAGTCACTGTTTTATGCTATCTGTTACTAATTTTAACTTTTAGCTCTATAGGGGAGTTTTTATTATTTCTACATTATAGAAGGTGAAATTGAAGCTTAAGGAAGGGAAGCAACTTTTCCCTATTCATGTAATTAGTAAACAGTACAATCAAGGGTCAACGTCTTTTCCTTTGGCTCAGAAGCTCATGTTATTAAGGGTCGTCTCTGACATTAGTTGCAGGTGTTCTGCCAACAACAGAAGTGCCTCATTTGCCTTAGAGGTACATCGCTCTTCACATTCCTCATGTGAAAAGGGGGCTGGCAGCAGTGTCCTCTCAGATCACTCGGTCAAGAGATTGCTTAGTGTTTCCCCGATGCCCTTGATGGACATGAAGTGTACTGGGGCCTACTGTGTCACAACCCAGCCTTTATCCTTGGACAGGTTACTAAAACTGAAAACATCCACCTTAATAAACGTTTTGAGTACAGGGATTTATAAATCAAAGTTATCATGTTATAAGTCACATTCCTGGATTTCACCTTATTAACATTTTACAACTAAATTTTAATGATTCTTATAGCAATTTTCTAACATTTTGGAGACTGCTGAACTTAAACTTTCAAGTGCATTTTTATGCCAGTCAATATATGAAATAGATAAAAAATTATATCCTAGAAAGGAGAACAGTGTTGAATTGGGGGCCCTACTGTTGGGTCTTATTCTTGACGACCTGGAGAGTGAAGGCCTTGCCAAGGAAACCATGGGATCTGGAAGCCCAATTGGGTCAGTGACACTGATTAGATGGATTTATTCCTTCCATTACTCTGAACGTATGCAGTTTTTTCGCTGCCTAGTACAGTGCCTGACACATAAGAGGATACAAATAAAACCAGTCATTCAAAAGTATTAAAATGAACAGGTAAATGATAAACTCCTATAGCATCTCAAAGAAGACCTTTTCCCCTGTTGACAAACTGAATGTGCTCCACCCCTCAGAATATCAGTCAAATTCTGTCAACTAAAACATATGTCCACCCCTCAAGTCATCTTTGTTTCTGTGATTAGCAAGACAATTTACTTAACAATATCTAGAGATGCCCTTAAAGACGGTAATTAGAGAAAGACTGGTAACAGAAGTTGGTATAAAGTGACTTTCACTTAGTGACTCATGCTGTTTTATAGTGATTATTACCACCTATTTTAAGTGGATAGAATCCAGCTGTTCAGGAATTCCCTCATTACTACAGGGACTTTATGTAGACTTGGTCCTAATGTATCTCCTCCTCAGGACTACTTTCCTGATCCAGATGAACTCCCTTCTATTATTGAAGTGTTGACATGTAGAAATTCACAATGGTTATAACCTGTCTAGAGATGAGCAATTGGGCTGGTGACATAACTTTCTATAGAAGGATAGATTACTATAAATTCTGATGCTTAAAAGGCCTATTTAGAAAGTAGGGAGGAACCAATACCACAGTAAATAGTTTAAACCCTGGCGAAGGCACAATGAGATTAGTCCATTTTGCCGATTATTTTTTAATGTGATGAAACACAAATACGGAAAGACCTATAGGTAGAAGCAAATGAAAACATCAGGAGGCAGTATGAAGATTAAACTGCTTTCAAGTTAGGCTAATGCAGCTTCAATTCTAAAACTAGAAGAAAAAGCTTTTGATAGAGGGCTTAATTGACGGATTAAAAATGATTAAATTCAAACACAGTGTGTAAATTTTTAAAATTATATTAATTATTAAAAAGGAGTTTACTGTGGTGATAGTTTTAAAAGAATCAAATTAATAAAAATAAAATTATTAATCAAGTTTGTAAAGCTGTGCAACCCCTTTATGTTATTTCACAATCATTTGTTATGGGTATTTAAAATATATGAAAAATATTTTGAAACACCTGTTTTGTTTTTGACAAGTTATAGTTTCTGAGGAGTTTTCAGTGATTGAACTGTGAAAGTGTTTATGCTCTCATGGAAGTGGTATTCTAGTCCAGAGAAGCAGATAATAAAGATTGAGTTGTATAATTAATTGGCCATGTTATTTATACAAGTTGCTTATTATCATGGAGCCTTAATTTTCCTGTCCATAAAATAGGGGACAATAATATGCCAGTCTAATGGCTATTGGGATCATTGATGATTCTGCCCACACTAGGTGTCTGGTACAATTAACTGAGTAGCTAATACTTCCCTTTCTTGATCTCATTTTAAATGCCATTTTCAAAGCCTCAAAAGTCACTTTGTACTTTGTCTGAATATTTATATGTGTACTTTGTCTGAATATTTATCTGAAAAATATCATAGTGTCCCCAAAAATATACTTTAGGATTTCATGTGCAAAATCATTGTATGCTCAAAGAAATAAAATAAAAATCAGTTGTATGATCAGCCCCTTTCTAGAGTACCAGACTCCACTTGTGAAATGGGCTGCGGATCCTGTGACTGTCACCACAGAGACTCTCTCTTCTACTACTCAGAACCTTTTATAAGCAGATCAGCTATCTCAGGCTCCAAGCTGAACCTCTGCCAGTTATGTGTAGTTTGCTATTTTTGTACTCTAAATGTGGGTCACTCCATTTTTTTTTGTAACCTGTTGGAATTGATTCACATTACTCATCATTTTTGCACTCTCTTTAGTGAATAGTCATTGAATCAGGGGGTAGTCATTCAGTCAAGGGAAACTTTAAAAGACAAAAATCAAAAACAAAAAGCACTGTGTTTGGTAAGTAAATTTCCAATGAGTCATTCAGACATAAAACTATGGCGTCATAGTGACACTAGAGTTTGTGGATCTCAACTCAATTAAAGAGCCTCAGAATATCAAAAGTTAAAATATGACAATAATTTCATTTAAAAAGGTATAATAGGCAATACTCCATCGTGCATATGAATCTAAAGTGTTACTTTTTACATGATCTCAAGGTGGCTCGTATGGATTTTTCTTAGCCTTTCGGTGGCTATGGTGACATTACAGTTAGTAGAGAATCATGAAAGCTTTGTGAAGTCAGGGTATAGTCCTGAAGAGTTTTACTTTAAAACCCACAGCACTGGGTCTGATATGGATATCATGTATGTTCAATGAGTATTTATTGAATCAATCAATAAGTTAACTTTTTCACAACACTTCATTAATTAGCTAAATTTGGTTGAAGTACAATGATAAAATTAACTCATTTACTCCTCAAAATTGCCCCATTTGGTAATATGCCCACTCTATAAATGAGACGTTTGTCAAATTGAAGAGGCATCCTTTGAACAGTTATTTCTATCTCTAAAGCACATGCTGTATTAACCTTAAGCTCAACCAGGATGTATTTATTATACTGTACTGTTCTTGGAATATCCAAAAGCTTACTATATATTCATCCACTCATTCATTCATTCCTTCATTCATTCACATGAATCTGTTGAGTAATCACAATGTGCTATATGTTTTATGATAATTGGTGGAACATGTCGTTGAGTAGAAACAGATACTCTCTTTGTTCTCATGTAGCTTACAGTTTAATGGGGGAAGCATACTTTAATCAAATAGTCACACACATAAATGTAACGCTGTGACTCTAATTTCTGTGAAGGAGGTGTGCATAGTGCTCAGACATTAATAATAGGGAAATCCGCCCTATATGAGTGGTCAAGGGTGATTTCACTTTGAAATGATTAAGTGACTCAGTGAAAGCAGGAGGACAGGGATTTCCAGGCAGAGGCAACAGTAATACAAGTGCTCTATGGCAGGAAGGAGTACTGTTGTGAATGAGGAACTGAAAGAATCTCTAACAAGAAAGCAGAGAGAGCGCATCAGTGTCGAGAAGTAGGCAGGCACGGGCCAGACTAGAGACTTTCAACGAAGCTAAGCACTTCCAGCTTCATCTTTGGTGCAGTAGCAAGTCATCCAAAGGGTTTAAGCAAAGGAGTGACACAATGAGATACATGCTTTAATAAGAAAACAATGGCTGTCAGTCCCCTCCTCTCAGATATAAACCTACTTACAAGAGGCAGCTAATTAATGGTTAAGAACAGTCTTGGACTGTAATTATCTTTGCTCTTCTTTTTACCCATCAGAGGAAGATAGACAATTATCTTCACTGATGCTGTAATCACTGGAGAACTGTTCCACTTGATCAATGCTCAGAGTTCTTTTAATGCTATCTACTTTACAATAACAGAAAATTCCCCAAGGGTCATTCTCGTACTCTGGGTACAAATTTTATAATTATTAACAAAAAATTCAAATCCAGAGTTTGTTTACCCAAACAGAAAGGTTGTTTTAAAAATGCTTTAACAACACAGAGTTATCAATAGAATCGTTAATTAAATTACCTAATGGTAAAATTTAGGAATCAATTGCAAAAATAATTAAAGTAATGAGACTAGCAACATTTAGAAGATAGTATAAAGAGAGCAATTGTGTGAAATGGCAATTGCCCCTGGACACACTTAATAATTACAAAAGCTTAAATGCATTATTGGTTTCAAAATGGCCCCTTGTGGAATACAGAAGAGAGACAACTATTTAGACTTCCTTTTCGGAAATAAACTACATGTATTAATTTACAAATGTATGTTAAAGTTGTACCAGACAGACAAAGATATTATTTCTAAAATATAAAACCACTGTTGTGTTTTTTAAAACAAAAACAAATAATATCTTATACTTTGAACTGATCTGAAAATTGCGTCAGTTCATTGGATTGGTTAAAGATCTCCAGCATTTCAAATCATCTTTTTTTCCATACTAGTAGAGATGGACATTTTAAAAATTGAACTTATGGAGTGCAATATAAAGTCTTTGAGCTTTGGTGTCAGCCATCCTTAAGTTCAAATTTCAGCTCTGCATACTCAGGCAGAAGGTGACCTTAGGTAAAATGCTTTATCTCACCTTTAAAAATGGGCGTATCATTCAAATCTATGTCCTAGACCTTTTTTGAGAATTAAATGGAATAATTTAATAAGGTGCCTAGACCATAAAAATCATTATTATTAATTCTTAATTTATTAAGTACTTTTATTCTTGAATCAATTTTTTAACATAATTCAAATTTTAAAAATGTGTCCTCACCTATTTCCTTTATTTCATGACAAAAGTCCTGTGTATCATCACGGTTCCCTTTTGATCTTGCTGGCCGGTGGCTTCAAGGTAATGTCTGCTAAATCCAGGCTACCATTCTTTATCATTCCCCCTTTAGTATATTCCTTCTCCTAGCTTTGATGATGACTAAGTTCTGTATTTTTATTCTCATTTTGATTATATATGTGCGTGTATGTGTGTGTGTGTGTGTATTTTATTACCAGAAAGGATTTGATATGAAGTAAGATGACATATATAAACATGGAAACAAATATAAATATAAACAGACAGGTCATTGGAGAGCCTGATCCTCATCTGTATTTTAACTCGCCCCCAGGGATGATCTACTCTAGCAGTCACAAAGGCTATAAAAATATATGTGATATCCTGGCAGCCTGCATCCTTTTAGCCAGTCAGCTCTTCTGCCTGCCTACTTTAACATATAGATGAACTGACCATCTCTCCCTCTCTAGCTTTACACACCTGTTATCACTTTCCCCTCCTAAAATTTGATCACTTTTTTTATGATCTGTCTTATCTGTTTGCACCTAAAACTATTTGTTCCCACCTCTTTGGATTGGGCACCTCCTTAGTTAACCTGGGCTGAGTCTCAGAGGGTAGGCTTCCCTTACATAAGATTGGAGTCTACATGTGTCAACCTATCAGTTCTGAAAGCTGAGTTCTGGAAAATGCCCCTGGTCAAGCTTTGGAGCTGTCTTCTGCCTGCCCCACAGGAAAATCTCTTCGTGTTCCTGTCTGTCTTATAGTCAAAACAGACACAAATCTGCATTGATATTTTATAGAATGAGAGTTCTGAAAAGTTGAAAAATCATTTCCTGTTTCTACCCAATCAGCAGTGTACTCTTATAAGCTCCGTAATTTAGAATACTCAAATAATAGAAATCTGTTCCAATAACAAATTCATCCAGTTATTAAGAAAGACAAAAGGGATGCACTTTTTAAATAAAGATGTGACAGGATTAGAAACCAATGGAGATCATCAGGAATGTGAAGAAAAAAATTTATTTTTCCCCTCTCAGTTAGCAATTAGACAGCTGTATTTTGTACAAGCTAAAATTGATACCAGGAATACAGTGCTCAAGTTGCTTGAGCTAGAAATAGAACTGAATGTAAGTTAGGGGGGAAAGAGTCTTCCTGAAAGCCCCTAAGAGGATCTCACCCACATGTGGCCTCTGTTTCCATTTTTGTAGCCAAGTGAATTTTTTTTGTTTAAACTGCTTATCTGACTTGTTCCTTCCTTCCTTCCTTCCTTCTTTCTTTCCTTCCTCCCTTCCTTCCTTCTTTCCTTCCTTCCTCCCTTCCTTCCTTCCTCCTTTTCTCCCTTCCTTGTTTTCTCCTTTTTTCTCTTTTTATCTTTAAATTTTTCTTCAACAGGCAGAATTTCAATTCAAAGTAACTCAATGGTAAATATTTAAATCCATAAAAAACAGGTAGACAACTATATAAATACTTGGGGAAAGAGAGCTACATAGTTTGAATCCAGGATCTTCTTATATCTGTCAAGCTCTCTATTCATCTATTTAACTTCGTATCATCTATGTGTGTGTGTATATATATATATATATATATATATATATAATCTAAATGGAACATATAAGGACTAAGTTAATTGAAAAAATAGCCTTTGAATAACATTTTTTTAACATACTGAAGTAGTCTAGCTCTAGCTCATGTTTTCCTAACTTCACCGAATGAACTTATCTTTGGAATCAATTAGTAAATACAAAAAAATATTTTGTATGGCAATCTACAATGCTCTCTAGAGCTAACATTAGATATTACACTCTGCTTAGGTGACCAGTATTAAGGCCAGTTCTATTTAATCATTGTATTAAATATTTAGAAAAATAAAGCATAACAAAGTATACAATTTTTTGCCTTTCATTTCATGAGAGATTTTGGAAAAAGTTAATGTAGAGAAATAATCTTCTTCTGCCTTCTGAATTAGCTCATGTTTAGGAGGAAGATGAAACTGTGATGGAGCAATTGGGGGTCCATTTTGTGTATTAATGCAAAACAACTCTTTGTAAAATCTTGGGGGAAAAAATACACACAGCATGTTGTATGACAAAACTTACATTAGTGTACCAATGATACAGCAATTACTCATACGTTCTCAAAGTCCTTTGAGTCACTCCATTTTAAGCAATGTCTTAATAATATATGTAATAGCATTTTACCTGTGGTAGTAATATTATTGATCTAACACCATTAATGTTTGCAGCATTTTTAAGACCCATTACCTGCTTGTATAGTAGCCCTGCCTGGCAAAAGCAAATCACTTTCTCTGTTAAAGTTTGGCAGACAACAACACAAAAAAAAGCAATTTTACTTGCTACTGTGTCTGTCTGACTGCTTGATAATGTCAATCAATAAGTGAATTCACTTTCCTATGGTCTCTGGTAAACAAGATGTCTGCTCAATTTCGGATGCAAACAAAAAGAAAAAAGCCAAGGTATGGGTGGATCAAAATAAAGCATTTTGGATATTTAATGGGCATTTGGGTGAATATTGCAGTTTGGGGGTAGAAATACTGAAAATTATACCCCTTAAATAAAACATTGAATGATAATCCATGGCAACAAGAGTATACTGGAAAATTTTTGAACAGATATAGATTTCTTTTTTAATAGAGTTGTGATGAAAAACCATTTGAATTGAGATAAATTTTTAAATACTCATAGAGACGATATACCATCTTACTATAACCTTACCTAGCTACCCACATGTCTATCTAACACCTATCTATTTATCTATCGATCTATCATCTATCTCACTATCTAATATGCTTGCTAGCTGAATATCATTGTACTTATCTGTCTTCATATCTATTACCTAAAATTTCTATTTTCACCTGGTGAATGGGAAGCATTATGTAGACAGTTACTAGTTTTAATAAAACATTGGTGTGATTTAGGGAAATTTTTAAAAAGGCTCAAGGAAATGTGAGGCATTTGAATATAGCCATAGAGCCAAAGAGCAACAAGAATAGTTAAACCTAATCAGTCATGCAGACTGAGTCAGCATATTGCGTAGGGAGAGTTTGGCTCCTGATAGGTCTTGCTCAGAGCTGCAGTATAATGTTGGTATGGATAAAATGAGAACTTGGGTTCTGGGTCAAACTGGTCTAATACTGCATCTTCACTGTAGTCAGCCATACTCACAAATCATTTACAGCAGTCACTGGAGATATCCTGGGATCAGCTTCTCTGTCTGGTCCCTTGAAGACAGATGTTCTCCTCTGACTTCTTTTTTACTCAGTTGTGTTCCCCAAATGTGGGCCTCTTTTTTCTTTCCCTAATGATTTCAGGTAGCTGATGTTCTCTCCAAAACAAACAATGTAAAAGTAAGAAAGAAAAGGAATAGAAGGGCAGGTTCATAAAAGTCAGACATTTTTTTAAACTAAAGTACTACAGTTATTACAATAAACTATGCTAACAGCTTGCAGAGATTAATATGTGACTGGCACGTTGAAGTCTTAGGGTCTTGTCAAGAAAACTGGTGAAATACTCAAAAGGGTTTATAAGGAAACTGTTTCCAAAATTAAAGGAATGTAAACAGTTGAAAGAACCAGGAACAGGAAGGCATGGCCAGGCACTAAGGGACTGACACAGCAAGAAGTCCTTAACACCCCAAAGACTGAAGAAGCAAAAGGAGAGACTGCAGTTACTGGAGGCCAAGGGGAGCTGGGGCAGTGGAGCAGGAGCTTACCCTTGGAGGACCTCAGTGACAGCGTGAAATATCTCACCTCCCTTTCCTTCGCTTCTACAGTCTTCTATAAGTGGTTTTCATTAGTTCAACCCCATAAGAAGCCAGAAAGCACAGGGAAATCACACTATGCCATTCATAGAGATCATCCTGCTGGGACTTGGGGCAATGAAACCAGGGCAGAGATGGGACTGTAAGTATTTAAGGGAAATGGAGAATAACCTGCATGATGCTTTACCTCAAGTCCCACCGCACCCTTAAGATTATCCCATATCTCATTTTAGGAAATTGAGACTCAGAATGGAAGAGTGACAACCCAGGTTCAAACTGGGATCAACTAGTAATTGGTGAGGCTCAAATTCAATCTCAGCTTTGCCCACCACCACCGTTATCTTCCCCCCAACACCACATACAGTTTCTCTGAAAAAGATAAAAAAGGACTGGGATAACCTCAGTTGACAAAAGAACATTTATTAGTTTGGAGCAAGTTTTGAAATAAAGAACTTTGCAGTTCACAAACACTTAGAACAGTAGTACAGTTGTGTTTCACAGCTATAATATTTTTAGATCTGGAAGGGAGCTATTTCCCTATTTGCAGATAAGGAAATTAAGCAAAGAGACCAAGGACTTTGTTTCCAGTCGTATAATCAGTGTTAGAACTTGCACTTGAATCGAAGCTGTCTAAACGTTAGTCCTGTGTCTCCCCTCATCACATCATTATTTAATATGACTTGTGCATCCAAAGAGGTAGCATTTCATACTCATATCATTAATCTCCTGTAGTTACTGCTAGGCAATAAACCTATATAAAAATAGCACACACATCCCATACAAGTTGCTTCAGACAGTTGTAAACTCTATTTCATAATGTTTATGTGTTTTGACTTGTGGCTAATTCCTTGGCTTACAGAGCAAATATTAATACATTATTAACAGATCCTCAAGTACAACTGGTAATGACCTTTCCAAAAACGGAGATAAGGTGATGAGAACAGCCCCATACAAAATAATAAAGGTCACTCAGATTTTATCATTTAATTTTCATAATGCAGATGTCAAATAAATCCTACTTAATAAAGTGCATATTTGGAAAAAGACAAGATGACACCATGAATTATATCAGCTGAACTGCTACAGTGAAATTTGTTGGATATTTTCTCCATTGTACAAAGTCTGAGGATTATTCCCTATGAAAAAAGAGTTCTAATGAAAAGGATTGGCAATCAGGGGCTCAGCTTCTATATCTGAAATGTTTCTACTCCTAGTTTTACCCCCATCTTTTATCTGATCCAGCTGCATCCTGAGAATGTTAACAGACCCACTCTCTCAGTTTTCATTACTTCATAATAAATCATATTTGGGGACCCAAATTAATGATGCTTTATGATTTCTTATAATTCTGTAGGTTGGCTGAATTCAACTAAGCAGTCCCGTCCTACTTGCTCTCCACTTGGGGGGCTCACTCAGTTGGCATCATTCAACTGTGAGCTTGGCCAAGGCTGTCATATCCAAGATGGTCTCACTCACATGTGTGAGACATTGGCGCTGGTGGCCAGCTAGTGAGTTAATGCTTTTATCCACATGACCTCTCTCACTCATTCTCCACATGCCCTCTCATCATTCAGTAGACTAGACGAAGTTTCTTGGCATGGTAGCTGGTTTCCAAAAGACCAAAATCAGAGGCCCTTCAACTCATATGGGCCAAGACCAGAACTGGCACAATGTCACTTTGTCCACATTCTATTGGGCAAATAAATTACAAGGCCATAAATAGACTCTACTCCTTGAAGAGATGAGTGGCATGCCCATATATGGATGGGAAGATTATTGGTGTTCATCTTTAGAGACCATCTTTTATACCTATTCTTGCCTAAATTCCAAATCTAGACAAATGATAGCACTTCAAATAGAGCTCACATTTTAATAAATAGATGTTTTTGGGAAAAGAACAAGAACAAGAAAGGTTGTCCAGGGAAAAACCTCTTGTGATTAAAGGAAGCTCGCTTATTAAGGAAATGGAAAATTAGACCAGGTAGTTGAAGCCTAACTTGAAATTTTCTAGCCTATTTTACCGTGATATCTATGAGTCAAAAAATGGATTGGTCATGTTCTGCTTGATCCTTTTTTAGCATTATTAGTACTTACGATTTGTGCTTGAAATCACAAATAGTCCAATTACTTATACCCTACAAGAGGAGGAGTAACTTTTAACATTTATTGAATAACTGTTTTGTGTCAAGGAATTTCTTATGTTAGCTCATTTAGTCTTCATTCCAACCCGATGAAGTATATATCAACATTCACTTTATGCTTTGAATGGTATTATTACTTTTTAATTGATTCACTTCATAATTTCTGGACCTTATTTGGGGCATGAAGATGCAGTAGATAACAAAATAGGTAAAAACTTTACCTTCTTAAAGTTGACATATGAAGGGTGATATTTATTTTCATTTGTTCATTGTCTATTAATTGACAAGTTTTATGAGGAAAATTAAAACATTGGAAGGAGGCTAGAGAATTGCTATTTTATTCAGAATAATCAGAGAAAACTTTTTTAAAAGGTGACATTTTGTTATATTTTGCTCTTTTTTAAAATTAATGCAGCCAAATACCTTCATCCTACCTATGTCCCCCTCTGCCCAGTGCTTATTCTTACTTTAAGAGATAATCAGATCATTAGTGTTTTTTAAATTCCTCCAGTGTTGATTCTTTATATTTATAGAAAAAGCAAAAATTGATGAGTGGAACTACATCAAACTAAACTATTTTTGCACAGCAAAGGAAAAATCAACAGCATGAAAATGCAAACTACAGGAGAAAATATTTTCAAAACGTATATCTGATAAGGAATTAATCTCCAAAATACATAAGGAACTCCAACTCAGTAGCAAAATAAATTTAAAATGAGCAGTAACCTAATTAAATAATAATCCAATTAAAAAATGGGCAAAGGACTTGCCTGGATATTTCTCCAAGGGAGATATACAAATGGCCAAAAAGAATATGAAAAGATGCCCAACATGAGTAATCATCAGAGAAAAATGCAAATAAGGTATCACCTCATGTCTGTTAGAATGTCCATATTAAAAAAAAAAAGTGCTGGCGAGGATGTGGAGAAATTGAAACCTTGTGTACTATTGGTAGGAATGTAAAATAGTGTGGTTGCCATGGAAAAAAGCATGGAGATTCTTCAAAAAATTGAAAATAGGACTACCATATGATCCTGCAATCCTACCTTTGGGTATTTATCCAAAAGAATTAAAATCAGAATCTCAAAGGGTTATTTTTCACTTGTATGTTCATTGAAGCTTTACTCATAGTAACTGAAAGGAGAAAACAACCTAAACGTTCATCAATGGATGGATGAAGAATATGTTATTTAGACCTAAAAAAGTAAGGGAATTCTGTCACATACTTCAACATGGATGAACCTTGAGAACATTGTGCTAAGTGAAATGAGTCAGTCACAGTAGTACAGATACTGCATGGTTTCACTTATATGAGGTATCTAAAGTGGTCAAACTCATAGAAACAAAAAAACTTAAGTGGTTAATTCCCAGGGGTTGGGGAAAGGAAGAAATGGGGAGTTGCTTTTTAGTGTGTATAGTGTTTCAGTCATGCAAGATAAAAAAGAGTTCTCGAGATCTATTGTATAACATTATGCTTGTAATTAATAGTACTGTACTGTGCACTTACAAATAAGTTAACAAAGTCATTTGCACGTTATATCTTATACCACAAGCAAGATATTGATTACTGTTGTTGTAGTTGTTGTTATAGGGTAGGTTCTCTTCAGATTTGTATGTGCCTATTTCTCAGTTAATCCACACATCAGCACCAAGATAGACATAGAGTTGAGAATTAATCTTAGAAAGGTTTTTTTAAGGTCATAACATTAAGAAAGTTAGAGATGGAATTAGGACCCAGTTCATCTGCCCTGATTCTTTACTACAGTGTTCTATTGTCCTCCATAGTTTCTAATATGGAAGGATAGTATATTACTTTTAAAATGAAAGAAATACATACTTTCATCCAAAATCAAACCAAAATAAACCTGTTCTGTGGAAACAACTGTGGAGACCAGTGAAAGAAGGAAAGCCAAAGATAAAAAGTGAGGCTGTAAAAGGATAATGGGACTTCATATCCAGGTTACTACAAGACCTTTTCCAATCTGCTACTTGGTAGACATTAAAAAGAAACCATGCATCATGCTATCCATACATTTACAATAAATCACCCAGCATAAAGAAATCCCTGTCATTAACAAATTGCAATAATCCCCATGATCTTAGTAAATCTTAATCAAGAAAATCAAACAAATTTTATTAATATTTCTGTAATTAAATAATGGGATCCTCCTCTGAAGTATTGTTACAAATATATTTTTATTGAGGAATTTGTCAAACTCTTCGACATATATTTTTCCACTATCATTCTGGAAAGCAAGACAGATTTATACACGAGTCTATCTTTCTTGTTTTGTTTGGTATGAAGAGGAAAGAAAATTTCTTCTGACTGCATAATTCTTTATTTTAGATTCTGCACTTAAAAGCATGTACTCTACAGATGGTTATTAGACTTATCATGGTGATCATTCCATAATGCGTGAATATGTCAAATCTCTATGTAGTACATGTGACACTAACATAATATTGTACATCAACCATATTTCAATTAAAATAAAAAAAGTTTAAAGCATCTGCTTTATAAATTCACATACCTCGCTGTATTTAAACTTTCTGAACATCAATTTCTTCATGTACAAATCAAGGCTGATATTTCTCATAGCAATACTGGTTCATCCAAGTTATTAAAAAATATATTTTGAGGAGCAACTATGTGAGAGACATTCTTTAGGTACTAAATAAAGCAAATAAATTCCCTGCTCACATTGAATTTATGTTCTATAGAACAGGCAGGCGTTCTTGTGTTTAAATTTTAAAATATTGCTTCATAATTCAGTGTTTGATATCAAACAGTAAAAGAGCTTTGCAAAGAATAGAAACATGCTGAAGTGATTGTGACTAAGTAGATAGGTGACTGCTCTGGATCAGGTGGTCCAAGAAGAACTCTACCAGGAGATGTTACTTAAGTAGAAATGTGCATGACAATGTGGCTCCAAGCAAGCAGGACTGGGGAGAATTCCATTCCAGGAAGAGAGAAAACTAGGTTTGAACAGGAAGAAGTTGACATAAGAATGAAACTGAAGTCCACTAGGATTAGGGGAGAATACTGAAGAGATGTTGGGAAGATCTATGAAGAGTGGAATACATAGAGTGAGTGTGTGTGTGTGTGTGTGTGAGAGAGAGAGAGAGAGAGAGAAGGTAAGGGGCTCATATATTAGTTTAAATGCCATGGGAAGCCACTGGATGAATTTTTGAAGACTTCAGAGATTTTAAATAATTTATATGTACTAGTCATAGTCATTTTTCTCTTTTTCTGATAGTTTCCTTGCATTTTCTGTCCTTGGTGGAGGGAACTGTCTTGAAATCTACATTTCCTAGTCTCCCTTACCAACTGGTTTCTAATTTTTTTTTTCCTCCAGTAGAAGGCACTGGCAGGAATTTGGAGTGTGGAGCATGGGGAAACGCCAGCATGGCCCCATTTCTCTATATGGCATAGCATTTTCAGAAGTGACTGCAATTCTCCAGTGGTTCTACTGCCTACTGCACAGCCCCTTGCCCTGTTATCCTATGAATGCCAATGGCTTCAACTACTTACCTCTGGTAATTCCAACTTGCCTTTTTATACTCAGCTTGTAAGGGTGATAATGGCTTTCTGTTGATACTAATTTCTTGGTTGCCTCATTGGTCACTTTTGTCCTATAGATTTTTCTGACACCTTTGTAATGGGTCATGAATATCAAATCCCCAGTACTTGATGTAGCATGGATTCTCTTTCCTTTTTCATCATTTAAGATCAACACAGCTAAGCAAGTGACAGAGCCAGAACTTATTTCCTCTAGAATCTAGGTCACACTTGGGTATTTTCCTTGCTCTTAATTTGCTATGAGCTTGGTAACCATGATGTTTACAGATTGCTGGGGTTTTGTTAATTTCTTCAACCAGATGTTAAAGGTTTATAAAATCATCGCTTTATTTATTGCTGTGTTCCCAGCACCTAACCAAATGTCACTCAACAGTCAGAACTCGATGAGTTACTTCTCACTTTGTGATGAACAAGAATTCGTGGTAATAAGGCTACATGTCTGATCGAGTCATCTGATTTCTAAATCAGTCCTGGCAAGGCAAAGCCCTTGCCAGTTGTCTGCCGACATTAGGCACAGACACAGATGTCCTTTTCTTCAGCCTCAACTCAGTATCTGGTGCTGTGCTACTTCGGACAAACTTGCTAGAGACTCAGTGCCTGCATGCCATGTCCTCAATATATTGAACTCCTTTATTGCCCATTGTTGCTATTCATAAATCTATTGAATCCAAGATAATACTGAATGTTTCTGTAAAATTTAATTTGGACACAGTGTCCTATTTTGAAATCTTTTCATTAAGCTTAAATTGCTAGAAATAATACCAAGATGGTCAAAAGTGAAGATAGATCTGAATGGGCAAAACAAGGAGTGATAGGGACTTTAATGTGCATGGAGAGTGTGTTAGGCATCTTTGATGAATGATAACATTAATTTAAGCATGTGCCACATGTTGGGGAAAATGCTTTTATGTTCATTGCTCTTCAAAAAAGTGTTATGTATTAAAGTGAATGTTAATGCTCATGTGTTTTATTAAATATTCAAGCCACAGTATTTTCTAAAGTTGTTCATACCATAAGAAAATTACTGACAGTCAACTAAACTAGGGAATCGCTTTACACATAAGTTATGTGGTTTAAAGAGATTTATTCTCAACAGATTTAATTCTCCTGCTTGAAAATTGTATAACTATCAAACTATTTCATTTACCCAAACATTATTTCAAGCTCTGCAATAACTATTCTACATCAATATTCTAAAATGATAATATAGTTGGTGGTTGTATGATATTTTTAAAGAAATTTTGGGTTTTATAAAACAAGCCCAGGTGTAGATCTTTCCTTCAGAAATAGAGATGATTGCATTCTTGAATACAAACAGGAAGAGAGAGAGAGAGAGAGAGAGAGAGGAGGGAAGGAGAAACATATTTGTTTAATCATTATGGTTGATATCACATTGTATTTAACCAATGTTTCTATAATTATCAATCTGAAATATGACTGATTGAGTCAAAACAAGAGGAATAAATCCACTGGCATATTTTGGTAGAGAGTAGCCTAGGATGACAACATTGGATTAGTTGTTAGATTCTGGAAAATGAAAACAGATTGAACCAATCCAGCAATAACTTCTCTGTCTCTCTCTCTGTTTTTTTTTCCCCCTCTTTCTCTTTCTTTCTCCCAATACTTCTGAAATAGTTGTTTCATATAGAAAACAAAACTTGACCACTAACTTCAACAATTTCTGTAGTTCCTCCATCACCCTTGATATAGCTAAGGTGTTTCCAAATCACAGAGCACGATGCACCTCCTAAGTAAATACTAATTTACTTTGACAACTGCAAGTCAGCAAACACAGACACTCCAAAATTGTGACTTAACTATTTTCAATAATATACTGATCACTACTTTTTAAAACACATTAGTCACAGAGCATTTTCCATTTAATTGTAAAATATTAAGTCAACAGGAAGGGCTTATATTAAAACACTGGCATGGACTCTAAAACTTCTCGAGGAGATGAACACTCAAAGCCATTAAAGACAAAATGCCTTATCAATTTGAATGACAATAATAGCTTGGCACATCCATTAGTGCATTAATACTACATGAAGCCATTACTTTGTTTCCACATATCTATTAATACCCTGTTTCCACGAATCTATTAGTATAATTAGTGATTATATGGAACGCATTCAATATTTTTAAAACTTTAAGAAAGAGAAAATTTTTAAAAAGATTGTATTTGAGAATTGTCATGGTGGTTTTTCCTTCTTTCCCAGTCCCATGACAATAAAAAGATATTAGCATGGAACTGTCATGTAATTATGCATATAGTAAGTATCTGCACAATCAAGGAAATATCCTGGAAGTGGAGCTGATAACATTTTGTCCAAAATTAGGGTCGTAGTTTGGGGATCAGTAACTAAGTTGGATTTATATTCCATCTTAATCAGTTATTTTCTTTGTGACCCAGGCAAAGCCACTTAAAGCTCCTTGAGCTCTTCCTCACTTAGAAAACGAAGATAACATCTACCTCACCAAGTAACTGTTAGAATTATAAATCTCGTTTTAGGGTTTAGCATATTTCTTGGATCATTGGAAGTTCTTAATAAATATCAGCTCTTGGCAGTATTATTTCTTAAAGCACTCACAAATATCTTCAATGGGGTAGACTTACCTCCATTTTGTAGGAAAAGTGAATTGGCTTATGAACACGCAAGTGATTGGGACTGGGTTTTAAAGAGAGTCGGTACTGGGGAACTGGAGTATTATAGTAGGCGCTCAGCACAGTGCCTGACGGGAGAAACACACGGCAACTTCAGCAACCATAAAATAGCATCCTTATTTTTATTTCCTCAACATGTGTGTTTTCCTCCTCTGACTCTCCCCTTTTGTAATGTTAGTGCTGGACCCTATAGAAAGGCAGCCAACAAGGCTATCAAAGGTACTGAAACTGGGTCCTCTGCAGACAGGTTGTTTATACCACATGTCTGGGATGTGACAATGTTTGAGTCTCATTTCAGTTCTATCAGGATGTTAACGCTGAGGAAGCCATACTAGACATCAGATCTAGGTGATTCTGTTGCTTTCAATCTGACTTATGATAACTTGTCTCACCCGTGGTTTGGGTTCATAAAGTGGAAAAACAGAGGGCTTTCCCTTTGTGCTTGATTTTGGCTCTTGTTCTTGACTCTGACCCCTGCTACTTACCCCACTTCAGCTCTTGAAATTGTTCCATTATGATACTTAGAGCGTTGAAGGGTGAAGGGATATTCAAGACCTGTCAGTCACTCCATGAAAAAAGGGCATTTTGGCCACTTCTCCTAGAGTATAAACCCAAACAGATTTTTCTGTGTCCTACCCTAGAGCCAGTGCACAGAAGTCAGACTTCTGTCTTCATTTTCATTTGTAACTTGTTTTGATAAATGTCTCACAGCATTATACTCAACCAAGAATTGTTTACTTTCTACCAAAAAAAAAAAAAAAAAAAAAAAAAAAAAAAGCCTAGAGCACATCTATATTTTTTCTTTACAAATTTGGAGAAGTTTACAATAAATTAGAAAGAAAGCATCATTAATTGCAGCCAATAGTAATATTCCACTTCATTAGATGTTTTTCCTCTTTTTCAAAAATACATAACATAATGTGATTCAGCTGGTAGCCTTAGGTAATTGAAGGAATCAGTACAGTCAAGGCACCTCCTAAGAAAAGGTAATATGTAGTACTGACCTCTCCAGTTTAAAGTATCCCCATAGATCAGAAGGTACATATATCAAACTTCTGGCACAGTGGGTAAGAGAGCTATGTGACATAGTTTGATATCAGTATGGCTTCCAGGCACTGTTTTTACATGCTTGTAATTTAAATGAATGGATAGAAGCTGATATTTTCTAGTTGTAAAGAGGCTGTCTGGTGTCTTTCTGGCTTAGATGTGAACATGACCTCCAATCCTCACCACGCTTCTGCAGAATCCTTATTCTTTTATATGTCACTCTCTAGGGTAATGTGAAAAGAAAGTTCAGAGAAAAGGTCATATTCTGGGTGGACAGCTTGCATCTGTCTAAAAGGAAACTTCATTTGTTTTCACTTTTTGCTGTTTTATTTGAAAAGGGGTGTTTAAGTGATATTTGCTTGCTTCTTGCTCTACTAGTGAGAAAAATAATACCATAGACAAACATGTCAATGGAAGTCTCAGGATTTTGAAGTAGTTTCAAAGTCTGATAGTAAAAAAAATTGCAAGGCATTTTTTCCCCCTGTGGAGAGTTATTTATTGATGAAATTATTAAATCAATATTTCAATGGAATTTTTTTAGAAACCTAAAACTACCCCACATTTCCAAATAAATCCCACTAATATCATAGGTAGAGAACAGTCAATGTTTAGTGTCTAGTGTTGAAGCAGATATGCTGAAATATGAATTCTCATACATCATTACTGATGATATATCTTTATTTAACTTTTTCAGAGGGTACTTGAGGAGTGTTTGCCAAACTTTAAGTGCACACATCTTTTATGTTAGTAAATCTGCAAGTACAATTTTATCCTACAGACGTCTTTGCCCATTTCTGACAGTAAATTTATCAGGACATTCATTGTGACACTGTTTGTAATTGTTATCTATTGATGGACATTTTGATTATCTTCAAGTTTTTCACTGTTTAAATAAAATATGATATGTTAAAAATAGATAATATGTAGCCTATAAAAATAAAATGTATCTCTATGCTTTGACAAATAAAGATGATTATATTTGCATAAAACTCACAAAGAAACTAGTGTAGGGTAATGGCTAAGAGAGCAGTCCCTTGAATTATACTGTTTGAGTTTAACATCTGGCTACACTTAGTGTGTAATGTTGTACTACCTACCCCAAATCTTTTGAGCATCAGATTCTGTCTCTATTAATGTAACCCTTAAAATGGTCACCATAGGTAGATTTTATATAAGTTTAAATAATTAATTCTGGGGAGTGAGATAGGTAGATGAAAGAAAATTTACTTTTTACTTACATGACCATTAAAATGTTAAAGTTAATTATCACAGAATTGTAAGATTATGTTTAATGTTCAAAACAAAATTTTCAGAAGAAACACTGCAGCAGACATCAATTATTGTAAAGTGAAATTTGATTAATGAATGAATGAATGTATGAACTATGTTTCTGATGGCTTGCAACATTATACACGTTCCATGTTCTAAAGGCTACATTTGGTGCTGAGATACCAAGTATAATGCTCGTACCAGATCTTTTCCTTTGAGATTAAGAACTTCTTACTCTTTCTGATAAATGTGTTGGGTCCCCCAACCTAACGAGTATATGAAGCAAAAGTACCATGAACGTTGTTCAAGGACTTAAAAACAAATAAGTTAAAATTAAAGATTCTAAATGCTTTTAGGTGAACAAAAGTGAAAATTTTATGAAGGACACTAGACATGTTGAATTTCAGAAAAATGATAAACAGTATCAATAATAACAGCATAGTGCTTACAACTAGAAAACTTCTCAGTACATGTTAACTGAAGTGCCACACCTTACTTAATCCTTAACATTGTATACACAGGAAATACTGGATGAGAAGGTATCAAATCACACAACTCTAAGTATTTAACATGCAGGAGTACTAAACCCCGGTTTCGAATTGTGATACTTGTAGAGCTTTCCAGGGGTTCCCCCCTCCTTTATTTTGGTCATGTCTTTAGACTACCAGTGCCCTCCTTATCAACTGATAAGGACATTTTGTCCTGTATATGTGATTGCCATGGAGTGACAGTGGCATCGTGTCTCCCGACAGACTGCAGTGAAACCTCCACGGACACGGCACCAGAGCTTCCAAAGGGCTCCTTTGCTCTGGGATCCGGGAGACTTTGGTGAGGCCCTCGCTCCTGACAGATGTCAGAGTTGACTCAGGGAAGGCTGAGGCAGCAGCTCCAGGCTCTGATCCGGCTCCCTGCACTTCATCAGCAGGCTCACCTGTGACAGCGGCTGCCAAGCGGGTATCTCCAGAACTCCGCCCTTTCTCGTTTCCTACCTGCAAGGCTCTGCACAGCTGAATGATGTGCTTCTAACAACTTCCAAAGGGCAAGTGACCCCAAACATAATGACCGTCAGCCTGGTAAGTTAATTTCTCAAGTTGGGGGAGTGGCTGAACTCAACCCATTTTAAGAAAAATAAAAGACCCGGGAGGATTCTGCCCAATTTGGGCTCCCCCAACTGAAAGAACAACAGATTTCCAAGTAGTTACACGTTCTCCTTTGGATGCCTACAATACTCAATCCTTGAGGAGGATTAACAGGGGGAAATGAATCTGAAGAAGAATAAGAAAGTTCTGGAGAAGAGCTTGATGAGAGGAAGAGTCAGGAATGAAAACAAGTTTTCCCTTAATTGTTATTCTGGGCAGAGCCAGCTGGGAAGCCAAGGGCAGAGCTGATGAAGTTGGAATGTTCCATTCTCTTCAGAGATAGGGGAGAATCTCACATGATTGCCCAAACCAGTATTTCCACACAAAATATCGAATCAACCAGTGGCTCTCAGCTGGGTACAGTTTTGCCTCCCAGGTGACACATGGCATGCCTGGAGACATTTTTGGTTGTCAGAACCAGAGAGGGTGCTACTGGCATCCAGCAGGTAGAAGCCATGCAGGCTGCTAAATATCTTATAATGCGCAGCACCCCCCCCCCCCGCCCCAACAAAGAATTATCCTGCCCTAAATGTTAGCAGCTCCGGGACCGAGAAACCCTGCAACAAACCAGAGAAGAGGAGGCGCAGTCCCAGCTCACCTGAAAGAACTTTCCTCCCGGGAACGTTTCTCGGCTCAGCGCCAGAGCGCTGCTGGGCAGATGCGTTATTCTAGGGTTCCCGGCAGCCCCTCTTTCAGCTCTGTCAGAGGTAAGAGATGTATCATTCTAAACCCTAAAATCTTTCCCTCCAACGAGGTCAACTTGTGGAAGTGGTACAGGGAAAATGTGGGGCGAGAGGACGGCCAGGTCCCAGGTCTCAGTTGAGTCTCTGGGACTCGGCACCCCGCCAAGTGTGGGTCTTTGGCCTCGTTCAAGAAAGAATTCAAGAGCAAGCCACATTTGAGTAAAAGTAGATTTATTTAGAGAAACATGTACTCCAACGAGTGCAGGCTCTCTCAGAAGGCAAGGCAAAGGCCGTGAGGTGTGGGGGGAAGGTGCTTAATTTAAAGCAAAAGTAGATGCACGTTCCATAGACAGAGCGCGTCCGTCTCACTCAAAGGGGACAGTGGGTTCAGTGGTTTTCTAAACCTGGTGGTTTGTTCCAGTGGGATGACTCCAAATATTAATTCAGAAAGAGTTATCTGTATGTATAACTTCATATCTTATATGACATTTTTTTCCTGAGAAAGTATTATAACTTTATATCTTAATGTGACCCATAGGCCAGGTTTAAAACCATGTTCATGTAGCCAGTGGTAATAATAGTGACATAAATAATTGGTCAGACATTGATAACAAACTTCACTTGTTAGAATATGTAAATGTAAAAAATAAAAATCAAGGAAGAAACTGCTCTTACACAGTTGGAAGTTTGTAGCATTAATTGAAACCAACCTAATTTTAATTGTTTTGATAAGTTTTTATCTGTAACAGTAATTGTCTGATGGTGATAAAACAAATATGTTAGAAACCTCAAGGGAAAAGATGGGTCACTTAAACACTTGGGAGAGAAGGGGGTAAAAACTGCATAAATAAAGACATTAGTTTTCTAAGATCCACATCTTTCACAGTCAGTTAAGTTTATAAATTATAAGAAAAATCAGAACAGTGTCTCTGCTTTTAGAAATTGAATGGATAATGATTCCAGTTATTTATTCATTCATTCATCCATCTATTCATTCATTCATGATTCATCTATTTATTAAATATGTGTTTGATATTTATTTTTTGCCTGGTACTGTGTTAATTGCTTCAGAAAGAGCAGGAAATTAAACAGAACCCATTGGGCTATGATCTCAAGAAGGACTTTTGACTTCTGTATTTGTTTGGGTGGGTTTGAGTCTGTTAGTTATGGTCTTGACATGAAAAGGTAGCACACTCAAATTAGGCAACTTGAGAAGAATGTTAAAACAGGCCATTTGAAAAGGCCACCAGTAGCATTTAGAAAAATGAATAGTGGACAGTACAATACTACAGGGCTTGTTACAGTGGGAATATATTAGCATGTCTAGGCTTGAGGGAGCAAGGGTGGAGAGCCATGACTGGAACGAGAGCTGATGAGAGAAGCTGCCCAAAGGATCTATGACTGTAAAATCACCAGATCATGGACACACGGGAGAAGGCACCTGGGGAATAAATGCCTCAGTTCACTTTCCTATTACCCTCTGATTTTCTTGCTATATTTCTTCTTGGTCTGACTCAACCACAATCTAAAGTGTGGGAAAACCCATTGAGGCACTTTCCAAGTGAACTTCCTGGGGCATAGAGCAAGGAAAGGATGAGTAGAGAATGGTGGAGGGCTGGGTAGATAAGATCCAACATACTGACCAAGACATTTAAATACACAGAACCTAATTTTCCTCACAGGCAGGTAAGTGGCATTTTCTCCCTCCCCTATCATCTCCACCCAACCTTCAGGGATGCATAAAACAAGCTAGGGAAGTAAAAATTTTCTTCAAAATTTGCTCTCATCTTTGAGTTGTGTTATTAGTGACCTTTTTTAGCACAACTGTGGTTGTGATCCCTGATTAGAAATGTCCATCTTTGTTTTGTTGAAGTTTCAACAAATGTTTGACCAATTATTTTTTTTAATCACAGTGGAAATCTCTCTTTTGCTTTTTTTTTTAATTGAAGTATAATCATTTTGCAATGTATTAATTTCTGGTGTATAGCAGTGATTCACTTATACATACATATTATTCCTTTTCATATTCTTTTTCATTATAGTCTATTAAAAGGTATTGAATATAGTCCCCTGTGCTATACAATAGTACCTTGTTATTTATCTATTTTAGATGTGGTAGTTTAGTATCTCCAAATCATGAACTCCCAATTTATCCCTGCCCCCACCCCTTCCCCCCTGGTAACCAAAAGTTTGTTTTCTATGGCTGTGAGTCTGCTTCTGTTTTGTAAATAAGTTCCTTTGTGTCATTTTTTTTAGATTCCACATATAAGTAATATCAGATAGTCTTTTTCTTTCTAACTTATTTCACTGAGTGTGATGATGTCTAGGTCCATCCATGTTGCTGCAAATGGCAACCAATTCTTTATTAGCATATTTTACTCATTCGTCCAGAGTGGTACTTAGTAGAATAAAACTGAGTAGAACAAAGTGGAAAATAGTGGTGTAATGTGGGAAGAGGAGCCTAGATGGATTAATTTCCTTTGGTCCAAGGAGGTGTAGTTTTGTCTCAGTCAGCTACTGATGAAGGCCCATGAGAGTGACCCAAAGTCTAGGCGAAAAGGACACATGTCTTCTGAGAAGATGAGGATCAGCTGAATATTAGATTGACAATTTCTGTTCTTTGTAGCTCACACAGCGTACCTTGAAACTGTGTTAAAAAGTAGCATGATGTATCCTTCTGCACTCTGATGTTTGTGTGTGCCTTCATATGTGTGTGCACATGTGCACAAATGTGATTACTGACAAGATTCTGAATTCCACTAATAAAAATGTAATACTAGTGTTATATTTTAAATAGTTGTTATTATGTTAAAATAAGCAAGCCAGAAGGTATTTTTTAAATATTAAGTGAGATAAAATATGCACAATGCTGTCAGGTATATAACAGCTATTTATTAAATATTGTTATAAATGGAGATAGGAAAAAGGAGCTGTTTATTCCTAGCGTCCCCATCCAAACACACCTGATTGAGCTTTATCCATTTTAAAGCATTTTGATCCCTGAAGTCATAAATTAGTAACAGATGTCAGGGCTAAGCCATGTCTCTCACAGATATACTTGTGAAACCAGAAAGCATGTTCACCCTATTTAAAGGGCAAAATTCTGCTTTAAAGAAAGGACACTTATGAGTGGCAACCAAATGCTCGAGCTATTCTGGTTAGCCACGTGGGAAGGAGGAGGGACTTTTGCTCAGGCTGCATAAAACACTTGAATGATGATGTAGTTGAATATAGATACGTGAAATGTCATTAAGATACTGTCTTTATATTGAGACTGATATGAACTCAAATTCCAGCTTCATCAATCATTAGTGTATAACCTTGGACAAGTCAGTTACCATTTCTGAGTCTGCTCCCTAATGTATAAGTGTTTTTCATCTCCATCTTGTGGGAACTTTGAGAAGTTCAAGGATATTTTGTGTATTTCTGTGTTCAGTGGCTTACATAGGTAACCATAGAATTGTCATCATCTTTCCCTATTGAAAATATTAATGTTTGTTACACACCAAGCACAGTACTAAGTAGGCTGGACTTCATTTATTTACTTAACACTCATATTATTTTCTCTAATATGCCTTCATGTGAGGACTGCATGAGATAATGCAAATGACTAAAGCTAAAATTTGAAACAAGGTCTGACATGACTTACAGTGTTAGTAACCACCTGACTATTCAGTAAGTACTGTTCCACCTGAAACAGTGTGCTTGATTCATCTTCTTGATGAAAACATCACAGGTAACAGTCACTACTAGAACTAGGCCATTTACTTCATGCCTAATAACTGACATTCACAGCCTTCCAAGCTTACTTTGGGGCATGGAATATGTCAAGCATCCTACTTTTTCATTCTCTTTCTGAGCTTTTCTATTTAACTAAGAGAGGTTTCTCCTCACTCACTACCAGCTTCATTGCAAGCCTTTATCAACATATGTGCTAATAACACCAATAGTTGAAACCATGCTACATCCATTAAAATAGTCTTCCTAATGGCTATCCATTCATGCTGATTACCCAAGATCCAAATCCTGCAGGTAGATGTGAAGGTCCAGGTGAAGCCTGTGCATGCAGCGGGGTGCTATATGGAGAGGAACCTGTAGATAGGCAGCACAGGAAATCCTTTTCTTTTTTTTTTTAAGAGAAAACAATTTTCCCAGCTTTTTTGACATATGATTGGCATATAGCAATAATATGATGATTTGATACACTTATATATTGCAAACTGGTTATGACAATAGGGTTAGTTAATATCGCCATTAATTCACGTAATTACCGTTTCTTTTTTATGGTGATGACATTTAAGATCAAATTTTTTAGCAACTTTCAAGTACATGATACAATATTGTTAACTATAGTCACTATGCTGTAATTCAGATCACCAGGACTTATTCATTTTATAACCTCAAGTTTATACCATTTGACCAATACATTGCTTCATTTCCCCCACCCCCAGGCCCTGACAGCCATAATGATTCTACTTTCTGTTTCTATGAATTCAGTTTTTGGATTCTACATATACATTATCGTGGACAGTATTATTCTTTGACTGACTTCCTTCACTTAGGATAACACTCTCAAGGTCCATGCACGTTGTTGCAATTGGCAGGATTTCCTTCTTTTGTATGGCCAAATAATATTCTATTTATATTATATATAGATATATTCTATATAGTATAGTACCACATCTGACATATATGTTCATGTATATGTCATACATTTGCCATATGTATGTATATAATCACAATTTACATACATATAGACAATATATATGTAGTCACATCTTCTTTATCCAGCTGGAGTCATATTTAACCTCTTGAAAGATTTACAGACATTTCAAAAAAGACAGAAAAAGAGCCTACAGTTTCATGTTTTCTAAAGTAAATATTCTAAGAAAAGTGAAATGTCCTCCCTTCCTTATTTTCAGTAAGGAGAAGTAAGCCTCTTATTTTTAATTAATATTTGATCTTACAATACATACACACACATAATTATAAATTTTATCCTGAATTATTTGGAAGTTAATTGTAGATACCTATACATAACATATTTACTAATTTGTTTAATCCTAGAATATACAGAAAGTCAGAAAGTAGTGTCAGAATTGTTAACCTATATCACTGTAAAATTAAAAAAACCCTACTAGAGTTCAATATTTGTTTACAGTTCTATAAATATTATGTTCAAAAGTTATTTTCTGTTTTCCTCTTTTAGTGAGATTATCTTATTCATTTGAAATATGGTTTGATTCATTTGCTTTTGTGATTTTAGGGTTTGTGCCCAGCCCTGTTGATTTTTTAAAATGTGTTATTCTTGAGTGTACAGAATACTAGCATAGTTCATAGTTCCAGAAATCAGAACTGTACAAAAGATGTGTTCAGAGAGTGTCTTCGCCCCCTCCCCACATTTCTTCTATCATTTTCACTTTGTTCTCACCCACTCCTTGTAGGTAAGAAATCTCACTAGTCTCCGTTTATTTTTTCTTCTTTTTTTTTTTTTTAACAAAATGTGCATTTGTTTCTTGATGTTTTTATTCTAGAGATACTTTATATACCTTTTTCACTTAATGATATATTCTAATAATCTCTCCATAGTGATTCATAGAATTTCACTTTTTTTTTTTTTACACAGAGACACAGTATTCCATTTTGTAAATGCACCACAATTTTGTCAATGACTCCTCAACGTAAGGACATAAAGGAGATTATGAACAATTGCAAACAATGCTACAATGAATTACTTTGTGTGTGTGTATATATGTATCTGTATATATATATATATATGTATATATCTGTATTGTTGGGTATAATTTTAGGGTAAATTTCTTCCCCTTCTATAGCAAATGTAAGCAAATATGTTATTTGTACAGAGCAAGATCGGGTACAATATAGGACCCCATATAGTGCATTTCTAAGCCATGTCTTCTAATTTTTAGATTTACAACTAAATACTCAGTCCTGAGAAGTGGTCTGGGAGAGAACCATCAAGATCAGGGCCTTGCAGTTTTGACATACTCAGAAGATGTGTAGGAGTATCAGAGGTCCATTGTGGGTGGGCTCCCATAGCTTCTTATGCAGATACCCCACGGTACTTCTTGAGGCTTGATTAATTCTCCTCCTCTACTCTACTTCTTCCATCAAAGCACTTGATATTCTGCATTACAATCATTGATTTTCTTGTCAGCCTCTCCTTCCTTAAGAGAAATGAGTACATCTTATTGAACTATCAAATGCCTGGAGCTGTTTTAGATGCTTTAGGGATTCAGAGATGAATAAATGCAGGTGAATGAGCACAAGGAAAAGATTAGAAGTTGAGGAGGACAGGTAACCTGTACCGTATTCATCTTAGTTTTACTCTCTCTCATCCCAGATGTGTAGTACAAAGTGGTACTTGTTAAAATGCAAATCATTTTTCCATTCTCCTCCAGGGGTTTAGGGACAGAGGGCTATCATCTCCTTGTCACCTACCAAACCAAGAGAATCTGAAGCAAGTAATTCAGAAACCACATGGAGAGGTTGATTTTCACCTGGAGAATTGACCTTTCCATGCCTTAAACTACGTATTATAATTAAAAATATATAAAAGACCTTGAGGTTGGAAGCAAAATGTTCTGAGGCTGCTCTTGTGGAAGGTGCATTGATAATGATATTATGGGTATCATTGATATGATCATAACTACAACAGAGAACAGGGCACACAATTTTCCATTGACTGCATTAGGAAAACAGATATTATATGTGCCAACTGCTTCAGGATATGAAATATGTAGCCTTTATTTTTAGGGGTAGTTAACCTTAAGCAAAATGTAGATTATTGAGTAGAGAGACTACTGTGGTGGCAATTTGTCAGATAAATGGCCTTTTATAATTCCAGTGGTCTTTTCTGTGGAAAATTGTAATGGAAAAATGTTTGTGCAATTTCCCTTAGCTTAAGGGATTGCTTCTTCCCCACCTCACATAGTTTTTTGAGATTGCCAATCTCAGTGCCGCCTGTGTTTGTAGGTGTATATGAATGATGTGGTTGTGGGCAAACATGGTGTTCTCTGTGTCCACAACTATTGGTGTGAGGGTGGTAGACACGACTAGCGCAGTACTCTTCAGAGTTATTTCAAAGTCCACATTCTACTAAACCTGGAAAGTCAAATTTCAAGAACCACTTAAACCTGGTGATACTCTTACTCATCTTCCAAACTGTGTGAGGAAACTCATTTTAGGATTAACATCTCCACAGAAGAAAGCGGCATCAAGAAATGTAGAAAGAGGTGCTAAGCCCTGAAAACATTATTAGAGCACCTGGATTCAGCTGAATTGGAAGCAGTCTGTCCCTTAACCATTGAGTTACATAACCCAATACATTTCTCACCCTCATTTCTTTCTATTTCATTCCTGTACAACTTTCTGAAATTAGCAGACATTTTAATTCATTCGAGAAAGGTATCTTCTTTAAACGGTCTTAATTAAAATGAGTGAAAACAAACATCTAGAATACCCATTGCTAGTTATGACCTTTCTCTATTAACTGACTTCTCTTAGATTTTATACTAAGACTTCTGGGAAAAAAGATAAATGGAAGTGATATTAAAGGAATAAAATAGATTTAACATTAGATTGTATTTGGGTCATGAAAGAAGAGGCAAAGGGACAAAATAATCATGAGAATAATGGTCTGGGGATAGAAGACATGAGCTTTAATTCTGGCTCTACTTTTAATTTGTCTTAGGGCATTTAGTGAAAATATGGCTTATTTACTCATGTAAGTAGAGGGCCAGTCATCCGTTGGTTCCAAATCAAGTTCTTGAATTTCTAAAAAAGTCTACAAAGATAACAATGAGGCTCTTTACCCTGTTTTCTAAAATAGTTTTTAAAAATCTATCAAGAATCATAAATGTAACTAGGAAAATGCCTGCCCAAGTCAGAGCATGCTCATTTTTTTTGTTAATATGTGTGCTCTCATTTGAACTAAACCTGGTAACTTTGGCTTTCTCATATAAACAAAGAAGATTATGATTTGTGGTTTGTATATGCCTTTGATTAATAATAAATTGGTAGTCAATTATTATTTAATAATCTCCATGGGTTTGGAAGATCACAGCCAGATGGTCCTGTGGTTCCTGACCTTTAATTCCCCAACAAAGACCTTTTTATTATTTTCTTTTCTCTTTTAAAATATTTCAGAATAACCTAAGGAAAACGTATGTGCTTTGGTGACCTATAGGTTGGAGTTTTGCTTTTATATTTAGAAATAACCAGTTTCAGTGTTCCTTTGAACCTAAGTTTCATCACCTTTAAAATGGGGTTGCTGGTACCTACATCCCAGAATTACTATAAAGTATGAATGAGATTTTTGCTCAGCCTATTGTTGATGTTTCATAAATGTTAGCTCTCCTCTCAGCTTCCAGATGTTTGATATCTCATTTCTACCTTGCCTCTAGAATATTGTAAATTATGCTAGGCCACAGTCATCTACAGGGTGAAAAAGAGTGCAACTTTATTGAAAATGCGTTAATAAAACTTAGGCAGATTTTAGTAAGGGGACACCAATAGAATCTGAAACGTACCCTATAAAAGCTGTAAGACTGAGACATACCATTCACATAACAAGTATACTGAAAGAGAATGTCACAGATTAAGTAGTGCAAATACCCAACTGTCACAAAATATCTAGGATGAGAACTTTAATTAAACCTCCTTTAATAAAGAGTTAATATTTAAAATTCAAGAAAGCAAAAATGATCTGAGCTAGTTAAGACCTTTAACATGTATAGCAAATCTGGTGAGGAAACTACACGTTATGGAAAGATATGGCCGTGAGTCTCCTCCTTACTGTAAGGCCACCTCTATCAAAGTAAGACGTTTTCAGAAAGAGACGAGGAGACCAGGGATGTTTCTGAGGGAGAAATCAGACTAAAACATTTTTCTAAGATTTAAACGAGATGGAAAATATATCATTGCAACAAAAAAAAAAAAAAAAAAAAGGTTAACTTACCTATAAATAGGTCAGTCTTCATGTGTTTCACAAATTAACCATAAAACTTAAAAGCTTTTGTACGGAAAGTTGCAAATCACTTAAAACTCCCAGAAGATAAACACTTTTGTAAGCCAGCATTTAAATGGATAGATGCAAAGTGGACCCACATTTTTCAAATCAAAATTCTTTTCCAAGACTAATATGGAAATTGTATTGCTGATCCAATCAAAATCTGAGGAGATCCACAAACACGCTCCCAATAATAATTTACATGTGGACACATACAGATTCATTCATGGGCGTCAGAGACATCTTGCAGCTCACAGTGTTCCTTAGGTGAATAACCTCTGTTTATTTTTATCATCTGATAAGGATGATAATTGTTTAAATCTGTTAATAAAAATGTTATCAGTAATTGGCCTCTGTAGGCAATATTTGTAACTTATCACAACCCCAAAGAGGATTCATGGGAAAAGTGGGAGGACATGCACTTGGTTGAAGGATCCTATCCTCAGTTTTGTTTTTTTTTTTTAACATTTTTTATTGATTAATAATCATTTTACAATGTTGTGTCAAATTCCAGCGTTCAGCATAATTTTTCAGTCATACATGGTCATATACACACTCATTGTCACATTTTTTTCTCTGTGAGCTACCATAATGTTTTGTGTATATTTCCCTGTGCTATACAGTGTAATCTTGTTTATCTATTCTACAATTTTGAAATCCCAGTCTATCCCTTCCCACCCTCCGCCCCCCTGGCAACCACAAGTCTGTGTTCTCTATGAGTCTATTTCTGTCCTGTATTTACGCTTTGTTTTTGTTTGTTTGTTTTTGTTTTTGTTTGCTTAGATTCCACATATGAGCGATCTCATATGGTATTTTTCTTTCTCTTTCTGGCTTACTTCACTTAGAATGACATTCTCCAGGAACATCCATGTTGCTGCAAATGGCATTATGTTGTCGGTTTTTATGGCTGAGTAGTATTCTCCTATCCTCAGTTTTGTCATGTACTCAGGCAGCCATCCCTGAAGTGTGTGAGCCACTGAGCACTGGACTCAGTGTTGGGTCTGGTCTGGGCTCAGAGCACTGCACCCATTTGTCAGTGCCAGCCTGGTGGCTCCCAGGGACCAGAAGAGGATTTAAAAAATTTCCAGAAAGATATTCTGAAGTGTGGAGGCCCCTGAGGTGCAAGGCCCCAAATACAGGCTCCACCCATTTGATCGAAGAATTGATGTTTCTGAGGGAGAGATTTACACTAAATAATCGACCAGAATATTGGCATAGAGTAGAAAACCTTAATCATAGAAACAGAGAATTGAATGGTATTTTCCAAGGAGTGTGGGAAAAGGGAAATGAAGTGATGTAGGTCAAAGGGGATGAATTTTCAATTATAAGAAGTTCTGAGGATCTAAAATACAGCATGATGACTATAGTTAAGAATATGGAATTACATACTTGAAAGCTGCTAAGAGCAGATTTTAAGCATTCTTACCACACACACAAAATTGTTAAATCTGTGAGCTGATGGTTGTATTAATTATCTTGATCATATTGTACACTTTCAATATATACAATAATATTTAATGATTACTCCTATGTAAGTTTATTTTAAAAGCTGTTGAAACAAAAACTGCTGAGAAAAAAAAAATCCTTGCTGTCAGGTGTTGGAAGTGGGAAAATTCTGGCTTTTATTATTTTTATAAAATTATCTTTGCAGGGCAAGAAGTGTGCTCCGTACACTGTGCTGGGCACCTTGTCTATACCAGTGGTGTTCAGCCAAGGATGATGTTATTGCCCTTTCAAGGGACATTTATCAGTGTCATTTTTGTTTGTTACCGTTAGAAGGAGGTGCAACTAACATCCATGGGTTTAGGCCAAAGGGATGCATACTGAAATGCACAGGATAGCCTCTGGCACAAGTGATTTTCCATCTCCAAATGTGAATGATGCTGATATTACAACGACTCTGTCCTCTATTAACTATTCCCCAGTATTGTGTAGATTGAAGATCTCAGTATCTCCACATCCTATGTGTAAAATGGGCTTATTAATTAAATTACTCACGTCACTCAGAGATGGAAGGAGGTAGGCTAAGATTCTCTACAAGGTCTGTCTCGCTCCCTACACAGTCCCTGACTTTTAGCTTCTTTCCATCTCTCATCTTATGCTTTGTATCATGAGTATAACTTTCATAGTCCTGGGAGTATCTCTTTCTTATGCCCTCTAACACCAATCTCTCACCATCAAATTTTGAAACTTTCCAGCTCTGCCTACCTTCTTACATGCACTTTGTTTTACTTATGGACAGAGGATTTAGTTTCTATTGTAGTACAAAGCCTTGCAGTCTCTTTTTGAATTGAATGCTGAAGAAACCTCAGCTTTAATTAAAATGATAGTATCACCATTTAAAGGTGGAAATACCTACAAGGACACAGTAATAACGGCCCAGTTGTATGTGGCTTAGCGGGCTGGCTGTTGCCAGAACGCTGTTTACGCGCCTGGTTTGCTTTGGGAAAGAGGAAGGCCGCTTTTCTAAAGATATGAATTCTGGATCTGATTGCTTCTGTGAAGAACATTTAAAGAGGGTTAGCCACCTCTGGCTGGAAAAAAAAAAATCACTTTGTGTTAGAAGTTTCATAGTATGACTGCTACGTAAGTCCCACTGACTGACTGCCTGAGCAAACTACTCAGGCCTTGCAAGCTGTTGGGGAACAGAGGCCCCAGAGCTACAATATGCGTAGGGCAGGGAGGGGCCTGTTGTGCACCCCATGAAGGGTAACTTGGACAAAGGAACGGGCTTGAAATTAAAAAAAAAAAAAACAGGTGACCCCCAAAAATGTGACCTCCCTAATCCTCATTCTCGCCTAAGAGTCTTGCTTTCAAATTCACCAAGAAAATGCAAAGAGGACTTCCACATGGCCAAACCATCACTTGTATCCACCTCTGTGTCTGGTCCCCTGTATAATTTGCCTTCTGTCGATGCAGTTTGCTTAGTTTTCTTCTCACATGAGTCAGTCCTCCCACCGACGTACTAGATTCTGCCGGTTCTCTTCTCTAACTTCCACCCTTGTGGTAATCCTGCATTATAAAGCCCAACTCCCCTCCCCTTTGGTGAGTTTTCTCCAAGCTCACATAAAACTGCTTTTAATTTCTCCACAACAAAAAACTTTGACTACCTCCCACATCACATCTCCCACCTCATTTCTTTGCAGCCTTTTTGTCAAACTCCTAGAAAAAAATGATCCTGTTCAGATGTAAACGGAATCATGTAACTCCGTGATTCAGCACCCTTCAAAGTCTTCTCATCTCGGTTAGAGTAAAAGCAGTGTGTATACAATGGTCAAAGGCACCCGCAGGACTGGCCTTCATCTGCTTTCTGACCTCACCCCTCACCCTTTCTTCTACTCCTTTATTCACCCCTCCTCATTGACACTCTTTTTTTTCATTAGACATCAGAGGGCAGGCTTTTTTCCGCCTCAGAGTCTCTGTATTTGTTCCCTCTGCTTGAGACACTCTTCCTCCAAACAGTGAGGAAGATTACTTCCTCGCTTCTTCAGACCACTGTTTAAATGCACACCAACCCCCAACTGATGAAGTCTCCTTTGATAATCCCACGAAAAATAACAGCACGCTGTCCCTCAACATTCTTTATCCTCCTTGGAAGAGTTCGTTGTTCTCTATTGTAAGTGTCACAGTCGAATGTGCTATGTATTTATTTGTTGATCATTTGCTGCATTTATAGAAACGCACGTTCTGTGAAAGTAAGGGCTTCATGGGCCTCTTCCTTCATTGCCGTACCCTCTATACCTAGAGAGGTGTTTAGCACATGATTGACAGAGGAGACAATTGGAATAGGGTGATAAATAGTAACTAGAGTGTAGCTTGGCAGTGATGGAATCACAACAGAAGGCTTTAGCATGGAGATATCACTCTTTACAATTACTGTGGCCCTGTGAACCTGGCGTTTCCTTTCCACTATGGAGTCAAGCAGTAAGGGGTATCTGGATCCATAGCCATGTGCTGGCTCCAAGGAGCATGTTTGAAACTTTGATATATTTGTATACTCTGGGAACTCCATTTCTAGCTTCTGTGTACCTCTTCTGCTATTTATTTATGCAATGTCTTTAGATAGATTGTGGGGGAAAAATGTGATAGTTTGAGCTGTCACAGTGCCTAGATATTTTTGAATCCCAAAAGAGCCTAAATGGGACAAAAATATGATGGGCCTTCCCACCATTTCATTTGCATGTGGAGCCAAGCTGCTTCCTAAGATAGAACTCATCATTCTAAGCAATAAAACCAAAGAAGTCAAGGTTAGCCTAGAAACAAAGCTTTGGTTTTTAGATACTGCAGCGTCCTCAGTCAGAGAGGTGACCATGTTGCTCTGGGTATCGAGAGTTTAAGACATTCAGTGACATTTGGAACCGCTCTTCTTTTCCATATTTCAGCCTGTTGATGGGCCACCAAGACAATCATTTCCTGGACATGTAGCTTAACTCAGGCCCCCTGAAGCCCAAAGCACTCTCTCTGGCCCAGCCACAGAGGCCCCCTTTCCATGCAGAGCTCTGTTGCTCAAGGCTGGTTTCAATCACATTTCTTCTGCACTGACCAGAGCCCCACTCACACAATCTGACATTGGTTCCTACAATGTTCTAAGGTGTCTGTTGGCAACTTAAATATCTATTTCAAAGGAGAACAAACTGTCTCTCCAAGAGCAGAATTGGCAGGCACACACAAAGGACCAGGATCCCAGGACACTATCCTCTAAAGACAGAAGCTTACCTGTACTCCCAGGGCACCCAGTGCAGGCTTCAACAGCCAGCGTGCAGTCTCTCACCTCTGCCAGACATCCTCCTCCCACAGAGAGCTACTTGGTATTTATCTAGAGAGACCTTTAACTCCCAAGGACCTGGGCCTCAATCAAAGGGTGTCCTGAACATGCGTAAGGCCCCCAGTGCATGTGGGAGAATTCTCAGTGGAAGCAACAACAGTGCCAGAATAGACACTATGCAGATGCCTCAGTAGACACTCTGAGTAAGTCTGTTTGGTTTCATTTGTTGTCTGTTGTTAGTTTGTAGTAGACAGGTAGAAGTGAGTAATGCAAAAGAAAAAGGGAAAAACAGAAAAATAAAAAAGAGAAATTCCTGGAATCTCCTAGAAATTCTAGGAACACAGGCACCTTTATCTTGGCCCAGCATTAAAAGATAGGGACAAGTATTAGCAAAATAAAATTACAAAAAACTACAGAACACTCGCTCAAAGGAGGTTTCCCTTTACCCTCAGAAATGTCATCATACAAACAAAAATTCCAGTTTGTATTGCCAATGCCCCTATGCAGAGAACCTCCATCATTGTATTTCAGTGGATTCTATTTTTAATGTCTCTTTTTAAAAATGTATTTATCTGTTACACTTCTGCAACAAATAATAAAAGTGATAGAAATAATGAATTAATAATGAACATTTGACTTGTAAAGAGTGTTATCAGGAAAATGGGACAGTGAGAATCCTAAGGGGAGCTTTGCTTCAGCAATGATGGCGTCAAAGGGATTGGGGAGAAGGAAATGTTCACTTCGGTGCTGGTGACTGGCAGGAGTATTTCCGGTATTAGAGTCTCAGTAAACAAGTATGTGTCTGTAAAGGCAAATACCTTTCACGCTTATGGTTCACTGATGTGGGGAAACTTCCTCCAGCACACTTTGCTCAGTTTCTTCTAGTCACATTTTCTAAAAATCTCTATTTAATGTGGCATTTCTCCTTCTAGAACTTCTGGGAATGCCTGCTATACAGAGCATCAGATATGTATCTCTGCTTCGGATTACATCTTTTTCTTTAACAAAATTTCATTCACGGATAACACATGGAGGCTAAGCCTTGCATGACCCTTAGTCCCACCAAAAATGGAGATATTATCGTTAATATACACCAAGGAGGTTTTTTTTTTTTTACTGGGAAAGTGAAATTAAGAGGTTTTTATTTATATTTTCCTTTTCTGATACCAAACGCCTCTGTTTCCCTCTCTGCTGGGCTGCCACCTGTCCCCAGCAGATGCCTTCTTTATTAATCCTTCGGCAGTGACCGTTGCCAGCCCGTTCCCTGAACTCTCAGGGTTCTTAGCAGGAAAAGTTTTCTTTCCTGAAGTAACTATTCTTCCTCTCTTTCTCTCTCTCTTCTCTCTCTCTCGCTTTCTGTTGTTTTCCTTCCTTTGGTATACTCATCACCCATTTTTCCTTTTTCAGACTACGTTAGTGGAAGGGAATGGAATTCTAAAATCCTTGGTAATCTGTAAAATTGGTTTATATGCTCCCAAGAAATACTGCCTCCTCCTCTGTGATTGGTTTTCTGACCTGGAGGAAAATTGTTTGACAAAAGAAATAAGCCCAGTTTTTCCTTACGCTCTGAAAACAAACAAACAAAGAAACCTATTTAAACAATCAAAACTGCTTTATGATTATATTAAAATACAATAGCAATTTTGCATTTGTCTCTTTTTTTTAACATTTTACCCTAACCAAAATTTTTTTAACATTTTTTATTGATTTATAATCATTTTACAATGTTGTGTCAAATTCCAGTGTAGAACACAATTTTTCAGTTATACATGAACATATATATATTCATTGTCACATTTTTTTCCTCTGTGAGCTACCATAAGATCTTGTAAATACTTCCCTGTGCTATACAGTATAATCTTGTTTATCTGTTCTACATTCTGAAATCCCAGTCTGTCTTGCATTTGTCTTTACTTCCTTCCACGGTACATCAGTCCCATAAAAAAACCTCTGATCATTATTCCTCTCTGTCTTCTTGGAAATTATATAATACGATCGTATGAGCGAGGGTTTCTGTGTCCAGCTTATTAGAGAAAATTCTCCCTATGTCTTCACGTCTCTTTGAAGGAACATTCACCCCCTAGATGGAAAGCACTGTGAGGCGGTGTCTGTTTCTGAACTTGAAGAGGCAAGATTATAATTATCGATCTTTAATCCCAAGTGAACTTCATTATCCTGTGACCTGAAGCTAATTATTTAACTTCTCTGTGTCTTATGTTTCTAATCTAGAAAATGGGGATTAATGATCTAACACCTCATTGTATTGTCAGGTTTAGAAAAACAGATTAGGCCAAAAGTACCTTGTACGCTACTTTACATACAGCAGGTGCTTAGTAAATTTTAGATCCTATTACCTATGTCTTTACACAGTCTTTTGGTACCTTTCTGGAAAAGACGGTTCCATGGATTAAACCAGCCCCTTGTGCTTATTTTATTATGTTCTGGTTTGGCTTGAGGATTTATTGCAATAAGGAATGTAAATGTAAATACAGTTCTTGACATAAGTTAAGTTCTCAATAAATGATAGTTAGTATTATATTTCATTCTCTCTATACAGTCTCATATTTCACTCTTTTCTCCTGGATAAGATCTATGTGAAGAGGGAAGATTCTCTTGAACCAGTTAATTCATAAGCTGATGGAACTTCCTCTGTCACAATTAGAAGTTTGGGCCTAGATTAGGCAGAAAATAGGAAATGGAGAGATCTGTGGCATGGGGATAGGAAAGGTCAGTTACAGAAATCAAAATTTGCTCCAGTTTCCCTTATCATCACAGTCTCTGCAGCTCATTGGGAATATCCTCAAAGGCTTGTTGTAAAATGAACAGATGTCCTGCCTTTTAGTTTAATTTCTGCTTAATTTTATGCAACGACTAACCATTTTTCTTAAGTCATTTTTATTACAGTTCATACAAGGAAGAGCTCTTGCAAGTAATTACTTCATAAAACTGAGGGAAATAAATCACACAACTTTAGGATTAATAGGAAGAAAGGCATGAATCTTCTTTACATGCCAGGGGAAAACCCCCTGAAATAATATGCTAAAACCATAGAACACAAAGGGAGGTGGAGTAGAATGAATTATCTTCTCTCCCAAACGCCTTATTGTGTCTTCTGGGAAAACTGAGGCCCAAATAAATTAAGGCAGCCACAAAATCCATGTTGATACATGTTTTAAACCTGTGCCATTCCTAGGACTGAATCTGCACAGACAGCTGGAAATGAATATTACTCAAGTCTGGAACAGAAGTTCTGGAACTTGCCAATGAATCTCAGTAGTCATTGTCTACAATACGGCTGAAGATGTAAACCTCAGAGTGGTGGTGAGAATAGGGAAGATTAAACAATAAAATCTCCATGGACCGAGTTCTTAGTTTGTGCCCAACATTTTACTAGGCATGTTGAATGCAATTTTTTTTAACCACTGGAGGGCCATTTCTACCTTCTTCCTCCCAGAAGCATCAAAGTATTCTAAAATGAGAGTTGAAAGTCACGGAGGGTTGGTGCCTTTGGATCTAAGCTCAGATTCTGAGATTGACCCCTTGGGGAAACCCAGAAGAAACAGTCAGTTTTATTCTAACTGTTGAAAAAAAAAATATTTGCTACAGTTCAGTGTTTAGGATTTAGTTCTGATTCCTTAGAGACCACTATTTCACTTCTAAGATAATTTCCCTCGGGCATACGTGGGGGAAAAAGGAGTTTTTGAAAAAGCGTATCAACTCAGTCATATTTACTAGAGTGTAAGTATTTGTCAAAAATAACTGAACTGCCAATATACTCTGAAAGAGGGCTATTAGGAATTAAAATGTAAAGTTACATAAAATTGTCAAAAGCACAGTAAATTGCACAATAAATCTGGTCAAAATGTATTCAGGAGACCTTCCCACTTGGAGAACGTAGGTTCTCTAGGTTAGAAAAGCAGAAAAATTGGAACAATTTAGCCAAAACCGCCCTTCAGGATGATCTAGTTCAACACTAAGTCCTACATTTGCAAAGACCCAGAGAAGTGAAGTGATTTCCAAAGTTACTGGCTCAGGAAAGATTAGGATACACGGTGCATTGACCCCAGTCCAGTGCTATTTTCCCTGACACGCTGTCTCCACACATGTTAGCTACAAGTGAGATAGATAGATAGATACTTTTTCCAAAACTGAATCTTTAAAAAAATCCCACCATTTATGGATGTAGTATCAGGATAGAAACAAGGGGAAAAGACTAAGAAGCAATTTCAGTGTTATATAAAAAGTTAGGAAGAAAAAGTGAAGTTGAGGTTTCCAAGGATAGTCAAACTTTAAGAAGAACTAATTAACAATATTAAATTTGACCGTGAAGGTAATGGTAGGATAGTAGACTGAAGATATGTTCGAGAGAAGGTTAGGTATTTTGGAGAGAAGGTTATCTTGTTTTCTACTCTTTTCCATCCTGTTTAGAGTTTGGAGAAGGTGAAGGGGGGACGAGATGAAGGCATACATAAATGAGTGAGTAGATGTGTATATGTATTTTAGGAGCTCACTGGTCTAAAGGAAGAAAGCTGTCATTCAATCTAAGCCAGTTTTTTGTGTACAGAGATGCTGGCCTAGTTTTGTCTCAGTTTTTTTTTTGTTTGTTTGTTTGTTTGTTTTGAGAAGCAGAATATCTGGATTGTTTTTTGATATCTTCCGTGTTGTCTAGAAGCGTGTATGAATAAAATAAAACATGTTTCTTGATGGATTCAGTGTATAAGTGGCTAGTTCAAGCATTTAGTGCATTGTTGTCAGCATGTGGCCGTTTATAATAAGCTCTCCAAATAACCGGCAGAGCAGATGGTTTCTTCTGTCCCCATGCTGTCTAGAGAAGGACTTCCAGAGAATAGCACAGAGCCAAAGATGGAAACTTCGTCAATGCTAATACCAAGGAGCAGGCAAAGGAGAGAAGTCTGAGAGAAAATAAAGAGAGTAGTGAGACAGAAATAAAGAGCCTCATGCAGAGTAGAGTGGAGACCAGAGCATTTAAAGAAAAGGGTGCAGTTAATGGTATCAAATTCCACCAACTAGTCACAAAAGCAGAAATTGAAAATCATTGAGTTTGTCAATCATTAGGATATTGATGTGCTCTGTGCTACTAGTCTGGTATTAACAAGATGAGATTTCTATGTGTTTGGAACAAAAATGAGGTTGTAGAATAAACAGAAATTATGGAGCATCATTTTATGAACTGGAGCTGCTTGTAACAGTCCACTCTCCCTCCTCCAAAGACTCCAGTGAAATTCAGAGCTTTTTGATAAGAGACTTGACCCATAAATACCACCAAGAAGAAAGAACCTGAGTTTTTAGTAGATCAGTTTGGTTAGAGCAAAGATGACACTAGAGAGACTAGGAAGAGATAAAGGAGGAAAAACAAATGATGTTAGTCACCAGAGGACTTTAAATTCCATGCTCAAAACTCCAAACTTGCCAGGTTTTTGCTGAGCCACCTTCATATATGTAAGCTCACTGTGTGAACAATTGACAGAAACCACTTTTAATCCTCATAGTGATAACAGGGCTTCTCATCACCTTTGCAATGTGTAAAATATTAAGACACACTATAGCAAACACATTAGATAATGTATGTCACATCTCTTAAACCAACTTCTGATTTCAAGATGCAATCATGGCAGATAATTCCTATGTTTTACAAAAGTACTACATCTAAAGTTTCTGCTGTATTTCTCTAGTTTTCTACTTTGGGGATTTTGCCAAATTCTTGGAAGCTTGCCCAGCTGATGCATTGAACAGCCCAAACATATAAAGGAATTGGCATGCCAAATGGTCAGCCTCTACCTATGGAGAATGCCCGTCATGGACAAATGTGTCCATATCTCATCCTTCAAAGTGACACATTCCACGTGGTACCTCAAAATCAACTATAAGGATTGAGCCCCCCAGTTGTTGACAATGAGTACTAAGTCCCTGTCTCAGGCTCTGGTTTCCGGGGAACTCTAAAATATCCAGAGTGTCTGAGTAATTATTCTAAGGTAAATTATGTAGAACTGCATCCAGCCTTCAGGACTTACTATTTATTTCACTCAGATTATCTTTGTACCATATCAGGGAAAATCTCCACCAAAAGGCAATTGAAGGTTTGAGGGGGGAAAGACAAGGAGAGCCTTACTGGATTTTTAGGGAAGGTACAACTGGCAAAGGTGGGCAAGATAGACTGGAAACAGGGGTCCCATAGAAACAAGGAGAGTCTTTGCAAGACAAGTATGGGCTAGCAGTATATTGTCCCTCATCACACAGCCCCACAACTGATAAATCTGTAGACTTCACATGCAGGAAGTTGGCTCCCCAACTTTGCTTTTTCAGAATTTACTTCTCTTCTTATGGGAAAAGCAGACTCCTGCGCCCTACAGTTTACTGTGTTTTCCCTGGGTAGTCATTGTTTCCTTTGCAATTTCAGCACTATTTTTGATGGCTTTGACAGGTTAAACTCGCCTGACATTTCCAAAGCAGCATACAATGAGAAAACAGCTGAGTGCTTGATTTTATAAGTATTTTCGAAGAAAAGAGAAGCATTCTCTTCCAGCTTTGTCATTCCTTATCTTAATGAGCCTTAAATTGATAGATTAACCAAGCCAAACTTATGAGTTTTTGCTGTTAAACTTAATAAAGCTTTTACAAATGGATTTGACATAGCTTTTCGATGCCCACTTAAAATACTGAATCATTTGAGATTAGGGAAGAAGGTTATTAAAAGAAACCTTTGGGGCACTGAAGGGCAAAATAACCTTTGAAAAACTATTCGAAACAAAAATGTTTAAGTAACATTCTAGCCCAACATTCTACATACTTGTAATATACCCATAAGAGATAATAGCAATGTGGCTCATCTGATTATGGGCACCATTGTATGCGGGTCTTCCTAAAAGAATTTAGAATTAAATATAATACATAAAATCAAGACAACACAATTATTTTCACCCAGAAGGCTTTGTAGGACAGTGAATCCTGTTAAATGGAACATCTCTTTGTGTTGCTTTGGTTTACCATTGGTTTGGATGTATAAAGGTGGGCCTGGAGCCAGTTGCTGCAGAGAGTGTGGGGCAAATGAATGATTCTGCCTTATTGAGTAAGAAAACTCTACTAACTCCCTGGGAGTCCGTGTGAGAGTGAGGAAGGAAGAGAAGTGGGAAAAGAGAGGGAAGGAAGGACATCTTGAGAGGATACAACATAGGCAATTATGACTGAAAGACAGTTTAAGTTTTTTTCATGGTGGAATAGCCGAAGTCTATTGTAAAGGCCATTTCCTTAATGTACATTTTGAAGTTGTTGTGGTTGTGATTAAGCCAATTTCCTATTATGTCCCAGCTCCCACAATCCCAGCAGAAGCCCATTCTTCTATATTTTATCAACTATATTACACCGAACAACGCCTCCTGTGAAACAGGATTTTTAAGGGATCTGAGAAAATGACCTCATCTGATACTTTTCAGAACAGAGACAGCGCACACAGGTGCTGGTCCAGAAGCAGAGTAATCAAGGGATGGCAGCTCCTACCCTCCCAGTTCTCTAGCCAGTATTCGTTTGCTGACATTTGCCTGCTGGAGGGCTTTGGATTTCCATAGGGATTAAAGAGTGGATTTAACAATATATCTGTTTAAAAGAGGCCAGAAAACTCCAGCAGACATGTGAGTTACATACATAACACAGGTATCATGAAAATACGTATCATCACTAAAAAATTAAAAAATACATACAACTAATCAGAAATTCGTCTTTTCTCTATTGCCTGTAACTATCATGAACATTAGCTGCCAAGTGTAATGAGATGTGGAGGGGGAAGGGTAGAGCCATAGACTCAGAGTTAGAAAGATATTAGTCTAGTAGTTTCCAAGATTATTGCTGTTCTTCTAATGGATTGTACAGTTTATGGGATCTTACATAGATTATCCCCACCCCACCCCCACCCCCCCCCAGAATATAGTGACCTACTCTACTGCCAACACCCTTTGTGACTTTAGGGAACTCAGTTTGAGAATCATGAATGCAGTTCAATACTCACTTTTTACATATGAACAAATGAAGCGAATAGAGCTCCTTATTGCCTTGGCTGCGAACCGACTGCTGCATAAGGCATTATGACAACCCTGAGAATAGTGAAATAGCCATGAAGTATTTTTATAGACACTATGAGATAGGTTGCATTTAGTATCACTGACTTGTCCATAGCTGGTTTTTAATCCTTCTCATAATACCACAGGAACTTCTAGAACACTATTTGAAAGTGTGCTACAAACACAAAAGTTTGAATCCTAAATTGCTGAAGAAAATTAGTTGGTAATACTCGGGTTCTCCGTTAAGTCCTCAAAATTGCCTCAGAAATCTCTTTCTGGATTTGTCCTGTTCCAGGACTAGATAGAACACATGCTCAGTGAAAAGGCATCAGTCATTACTGTCTCCAGGTGATCATGTGGTTGAATCCCTATATTTTCTTTAGAAACTGTGTCGAAATAATTATGACAAGTACAGAACAGACTGATGTGTGAATTTCAACTCTTGAGATGTCCTTAGCACCACGTTTTCCCCATTATCCAAGTTATAATAAAGTCAATTTACAGAAAGCAAAAGGGAGCTTATTCTAGTGGGTCAGGGTAAAATAAGAGGACATTTCATCAGCTCTCAAATTAGTAACTGTTTAATTTTATGCATTTAGTTTTGCACGTAACACCCTTACTACGGTGTCCTTAAAGTGGAGATATTTCTTTTATACCTTGCTAGTGGGAGTGTAAACTTGTGCATCACTTTTGGAAAGCTGGTGGAAACATGAATCAAAATCTTATAAAATGTCTATACATCTTGACTTAGTATTTGTAATTCTGCTCCTAGGAAATTTTTCCTGAGGGGAAAATAAGAATATCAATATTTACATACAATGGTACTATCACATCAATGATTGTAATAGGGGAACATTGTAAACAACCTACATTTACCAGTTTTAGACACAGAATATTGTGGAATTGTTTAAAAGTTCTTTAATAGACATTTCTCTGGAGAAGACATACCAACCATTAATAAGCAAATGAAAAAATTCTCAACACCACTGATCATTAGGGAAATGAAAATCAAAATCGGAATGTGGTATCACCTCACATCCGCTAGAATGGCTGCTGTCACAAAAATAGAACATAACCAGTGTTGGCGAATACGTGCAGAAATTGAAACAATTGTGCATTGTTGGTGGGAATGTAAAATGGCACTGTCACAGCGGAGAACAGTTCCTCAAAAAATTAGAACTACCTTATGATCCAGCAACTCACTTCTAGATAAAAAGAACTGAAAGCAAATATCCCCAACAGATATTTGTACACCCGTGTTTATAGCAGCATTGTTCACAATAATCAAAAGATAGAAGTAACCCAGATGTCCATTAAGAGGTGAACAGATAAGCAAAATGTGATATATACACACAATGGAATATTATTCAACCTAAAAAGTAAGGCAATTCTGACACATGCTACAAGAAGGATGAACCTTGAGGACTAATGCTAAGTGAAATAAGCCAGCCACAAAGGAGGCAAGTAACTATATGATTCCACTTACATGAGGTATCTAGAGAAGTCAGACTCACAGAAGCAGGAAGTAGAGTGGTGGTCACAAGGGACTGAAGAGAGAGAAATGGGGAGTTATTTAATAGGTATAGAAGTTCAGTTTTGCAAGATAAAAAAAAAAAATTCTGGAGATTGTTTCCACAACAATGTAAATGTACTTCGCTACTAAACTATATTTAAAGATGGGTAAGATGGAATTCTTAGGTTATGTATATTTTATCTGATATTTTTAAAAGGGAAGGATGTAAGGTGGACAGACGTGTTCTCCCTGAGGCAGGAACTTGGGACCAGAGACCTGAGCAGGAGGAACTACCAATGGAGAGACCTGGGAAGAACTTTCCTGGAAGAGAGAATAGTGGGTGACGGTCTCTGAGATAGGGCCAAGTTGCTGTGTTGAAGAAGACAGAAGGTCAGGGTGCTAGGGCATAAAAACGCAGATGGGACTACAAAAGAGGGCAAAGAAGGCTTTAAGAGCCAAATTGTCCACATTGTAGACTATGCAAGGAGTGTGGATTCAGTTTTAGGAGAGATGGAAAACTAATGGAGGGTTTTGAGAAAAAGAATCTGATCTGATCTGATTTACTTTTTTCAACTCTTGCTAAAGAGTTTTATGAGAGCAAGAACAAAACCAGAGACTCCAGTCAGGGTCTGTCTTGACATCCAAAGCTAGAGAAAGAAGTGCTCTTATATGACATGGGTAAATCACATCCCCTTGCAGGGCTTCAGAGATCACAGAGTTCGACTTTTTCTTTGGGAGTTGGGAAACCAAGCTTTTTTCATCAAATAATTCTGTGATTCTGTGCAGAATTAGAGGGGGCTGATGATTGTGTAATGCTGGCAGTATAAGGCTTAGAAAAATATTTGTCCTAATTGATTGTCCTGTCTTGTTCCTACCCTTGGCAAACTTTTTCTGTGCAGAAATTCGTATCTGACCATTTTCATTTGGAAAGAACCTGGAATCAGTACTCTGACATGCACTGTCTTTTCTCATCTTCTTGCTTTTGATATAAATTCTCTGCAGTTGAGAGGACTGTGGGCTACAACTGAGGGGACAACTTGGGAGAAAAACCAAAATAGAGACCCTAAAAGCAGCATCAATATGGAGCTTCTGCTTTTCTCAGTTTTTTGCAAGCTCAGGGGAAATACTAAGAAAAACTATATGATATCTAATTTGGGCACAACTAATTGTAAAACCTAGCTCTGAAACTTAGGCTTCAGTTAGCTTTGAGGGACCATCAAGTAAAGAATTTCAGGCTGTTTTGGATGTCAGATCCCAGTTACAATATAGTTATATGTCTTTAAATAAGGTATGCAGCAAGCCATGTCCTTCATTAGTAGCTGCACATTATTGACAAAGCAACACAGAAGTTGAAGGCGTTGAGACAATTGCTTATAATCTGAGCTCTGTAATTCTCCAACTTTGTGACTTCAGATAATTTTCTTGAATTGACTTACTTTGCTCACCTAGGAAGGAATTTAATTAATGATCTCACATAGTAGGCCTTAACATTTTCCCCCATTCCCCTCCTCCCTTCACTTTCTATTTATAGGTGGGTAGAAAAATGGGTCTTCATTTGTGTATATGAAGTATGCATGGGAGCTGTGCAAATATCACTTTTCAGTTGCCTCACAGAGAAGGGACTAGAAAGGAATATCTCCAAGGACCTCACTGGGCAGGTGCTCAATGGAATGAATGAATTTGAGATAGGTAGCCTGGAGATAGGATTGTAACGTTGATTCTGCCATCAATCACTTTGACCCCAAAGGTATCGCCAATTCCCTTATGTGGGCCTAAGTTCCTTCAGCCGTCAAATTGACCTTGGAAATCACTGACCCAGCTGGAGAGCTTTCAATAAAAAATAAATCTGTTTCTTAGTCTCTTGGACTGCCTGCCATCAACTGTCTCCTCCTACCACAAGTTCTGTTGCTTTGGAGAGAAGCCAGGGGGTATCTTTCTCTCTCTCATCCATTCTCTTTCCTTCTCTCCCTCCATCCCTAAGATACTCAGCGCTAAATGCAACCAGGTTGGGAAACACGGGATTAGATGACTACATAGGCCTTCCAATGTCGTGCTCTAAGATTTAGTGGCCTATTCAATCCTCTCCAATGACACTTGGCAGACTCTGAAGGTGTCCTTTGTTAAACAAAAAAATCATATCAGTTTTCCTACTTATTTGGGCTTTTTTGAAGAGATCAACAGAGAAGAGAAAGAGAGAGGCATCTGGACTAGGAGGCTTCAAAGAATAGAAAAGATTAAACAACCTAAGAGCATAGCATAGAGATTGGAAGTTGTTTCTGTAAACAGACGTTTATTTAGAATCCAGTACAGCCCTGAATAACTATGTGTATTCATTAGGAACAATTTCAACTTTGAGAACTGGCAGCCTCAATAAATAGAGGCTTATTGCTCTTACAACATGCATTCTGAACAGGCGGCCCTGTCATTGGTTCAAAGGCCAGTGAGGTCAGGCAGGATCAGCATCTCTGCAACATAACTGAAATTTGTCTCACTTTAGTTGACTCACGGTAAAATGCAAAGGGTGATGGGTTTCCAGGCATCGTATCCACATTCTATAGAGGATGTGGGAGAAAGAATGGAAGATGTTCTTTCTGAAAGCCTTCTCCTTTTTTGTATTTATTTCTCTTAAGAAATAAAATTTTTCTTAGAGGGTCTCATTTTAATAATTCATGTATTTTTTTTTACTTTGGTTATGCTGTCTTTTTTAGTGTGTTAAAATGTACACGATGCTTTATTATTTATTCAAGAAAAAGTTGTGAATGTTTGTATCTTGTCACTTGATGTGACAAAGATAATGGTATCTGCCAAATACTCTATCTGCTATCCCATATCTCCCATCCAGGGGCATGTGTCTAAGTTCTGGACAATATGATGCAAACTTGAGTTGCTGGCAGGGACTTCCTGAAAATCTCCACCAAATGTACAGTTTTTATGTGTTTGGTTTTTTTTTTTTTTTTAATTAAGCACACTAGTTTCCACTAAAAACTCAGATACTGTTCATTAAAAGCCAGGACAATAAATATTTTATTAGTTTCTACTACAAGATATTACAAGCAAGAAGTTTGGGGGAGAATTGCAAGCCATACCCAAAAGGAATTTAGGAATTTTTTTTTAACTGAAGTATAGTCAGTTACAGCGTGTCATTTTCTGGCATACAACGTAATATCCCAGTCATACATATACATGCATATATTCGTTTTCATATTCTTTTTCATTAAAAGTTATTATAAGATACTGAATATAGTTCCCTATGCTATACAGAACAAATTCTTTTTTTAATCTATTTTTATACATAGTAGTTAATATTTGTAAATCTTGAACTCCCAAATTTATCCCTTCCAACGCTGTTTCCCTCTGGTAACCATAAGACATTCACTATTTCTGTAATTCTGTTTTTGTTTTGTTTATGAGTTCATTCGTGTCTTTTTTTTTTTTTAAGAGTCCACATATGAGTGATATCATATGGTATTTTTTTTTCTGTTTCTGGCTTACTTCACTTAGAATGACAGTCTCCCGGTCCATCTATGTTGCTGCAAATGGCATTGTTTTATTATTTTTTATGATTGAGTAGTATTCCATTGTATAAATATACCACAGCTTCTATAACCAGTTCTGTTTTGATGGACATTTAGGTTGTTTCCATGTCTTGGCTATTGTGTATAATACTGCTATGAACATTGGGGTGCAGGTATATTTTTTGATTTTGAGTTTCCTTTGGATAGATGCCCAGGAGTGGGATTGCTGGATCATATGGTAAGTCTATTTTTAGTCTTTTGAGAAATCTCTGTACTGTTTTCCATAACGGCAGCACCAAAGTACATTCCCACCAGCAGCATAGGAGGGTTCCTTTTTCTCCACAGCATCTCCAGCATTTATCATTTATGGACTTTTGAATGATGGCCATTCTGACTGGTGTGAGGTGATACCTCATTGTAGCTTTGATTTGCATTTCCCTGATAATTCGCAATACTGAGCATCTTTTCACGTGCCTATTGGCCATTTGTATTTCTTTAGTGGAGAATTGCTTCTGCCCATTTTTGGATTGGGTTGTTTGTTTTTTTTTTATTATTGAGTTGTACGAGCTGTTTATATATTCTGGAAATTAAGCCCTTGTCAGTCACATCTTTGCAAATATTTTCTCCCATTCTGTAGGTTGTTGTTTTGTTTTGCTTATGGTTCCATTTGCTATGCAAAAGCTTATAAGTTTAATTAGGACCCATTGGTTTATTTTTGCTTTTATTTCTATTGCCTGGGTAGACTGCCCTAGGAGAACGTTGCTAACACTTATGTCAGAGAATGTTTTGCCTATGTTTTCTTCTAGGAGGTTTATTATGTCTTTTCGTATATTTAAGTCTTTAAGCCATTTTGAATTTATTTTTGTGTATGGAGTGAGGGAGTGTTCTAACTTCATTGATTTACATGCTGCTGTCCAATTTTCTCAACACCACTTGCTGAAGAGACTGTCTTTTCTCCATTATATATTCTTGCCTCCTTTCTCAATGAAGATTAATTGACCAAAAATCTGTGGGTTTATTTCTGGGCTCTCTATTCTGTTCTGTTGATCCATGTGTCTGTTTTTGTGCCAGTACCATGAAATTTTGATTATTGTAGCTCTGTAGTATTGTCTGAAGGCTGGGAGGGTTATTCCTCCAGCTTCATTCTTTTTCTTCAGTATTGCTTTGACAATTCTGGGTCTTTTGTGACTTCATTTAAATTTTAGGATTATTTGTTCTAGCTCTGTGAAAAATATCATGGGTAATTTGATAGGGATCACATTAAATCTGTACATTGCCTTGGGCAGTATGGCCATTTTAATAATATTAATTTGTCCAATCCAAGAGCATGGGATATCTTTCCATTTCTTTAAGTCATCTTTAATTTCCTTAATCAGTGCTTTATAATTCTCTGTGTATAAGTCTTTCACCTCCTTGGTCAGATTTATTCCTAAGTATCTTATTTTTTTGGATGCAGTTTTAAAAGTTATCGTTTCTTTACTCTTTTTCCGATATTTCATTGTTAGTGTAAAGAAATGCAACTGATTTCTGTATGTTAATCTTATATGCTACCTTGTCAAATTCTTTTATCAGCTCTAGTAGTTTTTGTGTGGAGTGTTTAGGGTTTTCTATATATAGTATGGAATTTTAGAATATTAATTTAAGATACAGTGTTGGTGTGGTAAAAAATAATTTTTAAGTGTCAGTCTTACGGTTAGTTAGGCATAAGTTAAAGATTGAAAGTGTTGAACTAGATGATATACTAGGAATTTTGTATTTGTCTGATGACAAGACTTAAATAAAATTTATCCCCAGTTAACAGGAAAAAAAAAATTATAGCTTAGCGAAATTAAGTAAGGTGTCTGTGTGGCTCCTCCAGGAAGCCTACTTTGAGTAGCAAGATGTCATACACACTCGATATTACTCTCATTTTCTTTCAGATATGAATCTTTTCCATTACTTTGCCCAGAGTAGTGCTCAATATATGTTTCATGGAGGCAAAGCCAAGTAGTCAAGTCAACCAATTCCACTTTTGTAATACACATAGATGTGGATATTAATCATGAATCAGTCTGGATGACAGAATGTGAAAGACATTCCCCAAGTCTCCATCCTCTGAAGCAACCTTGGTTTTGTTCACTAGCAGCTCAGATGCTTTATTTCCAACCATAGGAATGTTCCCTGCTCCATTGTGTGGATTTGGGTTGAGGTAAAAAAGCAAGTAATAATTTTGTCCACTGTCTCTTTAAGAAGAACCTAGATGAAGACTTGAGCTGAGAAAGTTTTAACAACTTTTTTTGTCTTCTCAACATTTGTTGTTTACCATTGCTTCATAGACCGAGTTGATGGGGAGAAATAAGAAACTAAAAATAAACAAGGTCTTTCATTTGCCGGGATAATGCAGTTACATAAGTCAAAGTGGCAGGTCATATGAAGCCTTCTGTGATTCCTTGGGGTTTCTGTCTCATTTCACTGGCTAGCAAACAGTGAAACAGTAGGATATATATTTTTCAATTAGGTTGTCAATATTTTGACCAAACAACCTATTTATAACATTCAGGATTACTGTTCTGTTCCCAAGAACCACTAGAAGCTGCTATACGCTGAAAGTCAGCTTGGAGATTTGAAACGGCACGATTGAGTGGGGTGTACTAACTTGCTTCCCAGGTTTCATCCGCCTGTCAGTCATGCAGGTATAAAACACTCACCATCATGTCTGATTATTGTGGGGAAACACTCACCTTTTAGGATTGCACCTACCTATCATAAAAAATAGTAATAATAGTAATAGTAACAAGAATAACATGAGATAAAAATTAAATACCCTAGGTCTCTTTGGAGTTGAATATTTACTGATGGGGCATCTGTGTCACAGTTTTACAAAGACAATAGATTAACTATTTTAACGCAAAACAGCAATTTATTTTTTCACAGGGGAAGGGGAGGAAATGGCTTATTGACCACTCTTTTCTCTCCCCAAATACAATTTTACCTTACATGATCATAGCTCTCCTATCAGTTAGGGGGAAATGATGTGGACTTTGAGACCCTGTAGACTTAGCTTCAAATCCCTGCTCTTTCGTTTGCTGACTACACAGTCCTGGGCTGGTGCTTTAACTCCCGAGCCCTATTTTGTTTACTTGTAAAATGAACACATTAGTATTTAGGAATCAGGCAAGTGAATAGAAGTGAATGTACACTGTAAACTATAAAACACTGTACAAATGTTAGTTATACTGATGTTGAAGGTCAGTCATCTCCCACGTTACAATTACAGGGAGCATATAAAGGCAACTATATCTGTTAAGTGACTTTTAATTGCCTAACAATATTAATAGCTTTACCAGGATTAAACTACTACCTGGGCTGTAATTAAACACTGAATAAAAATGTAAGGGAGTAAATGAAAGGGAGTAGGAAAACCACTGTTTCATAACTATGTAATGTAAGGAAACATTTTCTTTTATTATAGAAATTTTCTCTATTAAAAAGCATCTTGATTAATAGAAGGCTATCCGTAGCCTTTTAATATTTCTGTTGCTTTAGGTTTTTATGAGATCCCAATGGAGACAATTATATTCAAAAGTGTAATTATCCAGTGTAATGAAACTGCCTTTGTTCTAAGTGGGCTCTGCTTTTATCAAATCCCCATCTGAAGAATGAAGATATTAAGTGTCAATAATCAATTGACCCAAATCATGGAGACTTCTGGGAAACACATACACATCAAGGAGAAGGGAAGAAGATGAGATGAGTCCCAAGGAAGCTCCTTTTGATTGTGTATCATACATTTTTAGAGATGCAAAGTAGAGATATTTGCATTCTTTGCCTATTTAAAACGTAAGTAGAAAAATCTTAGGAATAATTTACTCAGAAACAATATTTGAAGTATCAGAATGATACAAAACAATATGAGATCACAAGAAACTTCAAAAGAAATTTATTTTTCTATTTTTATCTTGTCCTGCTTTTCGAAAAATTTATAGCACATCTGACGCACTAACTGGAGGCCACTGCCATGCCTCCCGCTGTCCATCGCTGTACTCCTCTCTACATAAACCTTGCTTGCCCACAGAAGTACAGAGTCTACTCAAACAGTCTAAACATCTGCTAGAGCCATTGAAACACCCCTAACAAAATTCCAGCAGTTCACCTGTTACCCAGCTCAACTTTGCTGATACTTCGGTTCCCCCTGCTTCACCTTGAGCTCTGGAAGCCGTAACCCTCCCATGAGTTATAGCACTCTTGTGGTTCTTTGCAACAGACAACGATTCTGATAAGCTTCCACATGTAAAAGACATGCGCTGACTATGTTGGGCATCTGAAAGAAGACAACAGCCAGCTAAAGAAACCTCAATCTATGAGTTTCTGCTGCTTTCGTTTCCTTCAAATGATTGTTTTGAACTGCCCTCTGTAACTGTGTATCTCCATTCAGATCTACGTGTCTATGAGAGAAAATATGATTAAAGCTAACAGGTATCGCATGCCCGTGTAAAGCCATATAGTCTAGCAAAGCAGTAGTACCTGCCATCCCTCCCCCAAAAAGGCGCATTAAGCACATGAAGCCAAATGTTACCTGATGTCCACTTGTCCACCTGGTCCTTTTTGTCAATGATACTTCACATAAGCATATCTATAGGATATACTTACATTCATGCTTGAATAATTCCATTAATATTTGAATATTTACTATTTGCTAAGCATTATTAACCCTTGAACTCTAAGTGCTTAGAAGAAGACAGCCACATTTTCTGTGTTTCAGAACTGAAGTATCATTCTAGTGAAATTAAAATTCACTGTCAAAGGTCACCTTATTTTCTTAGCTAATAAAGCATGTATGATATAAATAAGATCAATTGGGCAAGGAAATAGAGCGTCTAGAAAGGGTTGTCAGAGAACACCTCTCTGGAAAGGTGAGATGCACTTCACGTCCTGGTTAAGAGGGATCCAGTCAAGTGGTGATCAGGAAGAATATTTCAGTACAAAGAGTGGGGTCAAATGTTTGGAGATGTGGATATAGCTTTGGTCTGTTTGAGATACCAGCATAGCTGGAACATTGTGGAAAAAAAAGAAGATGACAGTGTAGAATATGAAGTTGAAGAGGACAAGAGGGTGCTCTTTATGCTCAAACCAGCTTACAGAGCTTGGATTTATGCCAAGTGCAAATGGAAGTCACTAGACGCTTTTAAGGGGGTGGTATGATCTGCTTTATGCTTTTAAAAATTCTCTCTGGATACTCTGTAGAATAGAGATTGTTAAAGAATGAGAGTAGAAATACAGACTAAAATAATGATAATGTGAAAGGGAAGAGACATGCTTGGATTGGAAACATATTTTAGGGGTATCATAGTCTGAAATTCTGAAGATACAGCTGGGAACAAGTCAGATACAGCTCTTGCCTTAATAGAGTGCTTAGTTATGTGGGGAAGATGGAAACTGAACAAGTCATCATGAGTGTCAAGAAAATCTTCTTTGGAAGATGTTCAGGAGGGTCTAAAGTAAACGTCAAGGGACATAAATTATTCTGGGGAAGAGTGATGGGTTGATCAGGGGACGTAAGACAGCTTTCTGGGCTATATATAGCAACTATTGCTTAAAAATAAATGACTGTCTATTCCTGACCCTCCACAGTAACCTGTGTCAGATAGTATAATAGTGTAAAGTTGAATTAATGTTTTTATAAACATTAATGTTTTTATAAACATCTTTTGATGTTGGTTCACTTGGAAATCAGAATTTGAAATATCTACCAAACATATGCTCAATATGAGGGAAGGAAGCATAGATTACGAGGGGGAATGGCTTGTGTGACATGCCAGCAGCATAATATAAATTGGTGATTAAAAGCATAGTTCTTAATGTTAATCAGAACTGGGCTGGGATCCCTGATTTGCGACTTCCAGCTCTGTGACCCTTGGGCAAGTTAATTTAATCTTTCTTAATTTGTTTTCTGTTGGTAAAATAAAATTTTTAATGGTGCCTACTTCATAAAATTGTAATGAGGATTAAATGTGATAATTGTAAGTGAGGGTATATGTAAGTGATTAATACATTTTTAGTTATTGTTATTATTACTAAATGACAGCTACTGATGGCAGTGAAGTAGCACAGCAGAGTGAGTAAGAATATGAATCCTAGAGCAAATTGCCTGGATTGACTGTCGGCTCCACCATAGCTTTCCACTGTGGTATACGCCATAGATCTTTTCCTCCTCTTAACACTGCAAAATAATAACTTCTGGGCAATATCTCTTACTCCCCCCAAGTTTTTCTGTTGGGGAGGTAATTAGGCTTCTTCATTGATTTCTGCTTGGAGGAGGTCCTGGGGATTGAACCTGGGACCTCTTGGGTGCTGAGCATGTGCTCTACCACTTGAGCTATACCCTTCCCTCCTTCCCTCCAATTTTTTCCCCAGATTTTTAATGCAAAATTTTTTATTTCTCTTGATTTTCACAATGTATCAGTGTAATAATACTTGTTAGTTTTTTTTTTTTCATCTTGCATTTTCAGTCTTTCATGGTATCAGTATCCTTAGCACTTCACACAGTATCTGGAACAACACAGATGTTCAACAAATGTTTCTTGCATAAAGTGAAATAACAAATAGATGTTTCAAACACATAACAGCAGCAAACCTTCACTCTAATGTGAGATCAGCATATTCCAACAACCCGGGACACACATGTGTCAGAATTCTTCTCACCCTTTCCCCTTCCTGTGTTCTCATCCCATGCTTCTGTTGTGTTTTGGCATGAAGGAAAGAAGGGTTGGACTTGCATTGCATTGTAGGAAGATCCTGAGACCAAATGTCAATAAATCTTTTCCAGATCACCATGGTCTATGGTCTTGGCCAAGTCAGCTTTCTTTCCTAGAATCTTTGGACCCTTTGGAGACTGTACCTCTGTACCTCAGTGACAGTCTCATTGCTTAACAAATTTTTTAAATGTCTAGTACAGGAGGAAGGATTACGCTTTTCTGTGAACTTGGGACTTAGAAGTTGATTTGCAGCAAAGCATAAAATGCCAAATCTTACCCACACGAAGGGCAGTTTTCTCTTTCAGAGCATCGCACTGCCTTTTAGCAGCACATTCTGTTATGCATGATTTATGGGATCTATATTATTCTCTTTGCTTCCATCCCTCCCCAGAGCCACTTCCTTGCTCCTTTCTTAGATGGTATAAACATAGGGATTCACAACTTGTTTCTACACAAATAGAGAAAAACAAAACAAAATAGAATATCTGAGTTTCTGAAACCCATTTACTCTAAGCCTAATATTTTAAAGGACAGGAAATTGAAATTCTAAGAGGAAACTGATTTGTGCAAGGCCAAATGGGAAGTGAAAATCAGTAGTCATTAGAATCCAAAAGCTGACTAAACAAATTAGCCCATGTTAGTATGCATGGCCAGATAACTCAGAAATCACAGCATCTTTGAGTTGGGCTTTGCTAAAGCTGAAAAACAGACAAATCCGTCAATTAAAATAAATTTGTAAATATTGATTAAACTCTCAGTAAAAACTCTGACTACAAATATTTTCATGCTACCACTGTTGCACATAATCTTTGCCATAAAATACGTGCCCCCCCGTACTGTTTAGAATGTTCAGTTGTTTTAAAAATATTTTTGAAAGAAATACTCATTTGTTTTTGTCTCCCTCCCCCTCAATTAAAAAACAAAAGGAAATTCGTAACCCAACCACAGTGAATAATAATTATAATTTATTCTATAATCTTTTAGACTGTTATATGTATGCATGCATACACATATACACATATGCATTTACACATCTTTAACTTACAACAGTTATGCCCTGATAAATTCTTTGTAAGTAGAAAATGTCATTAAGTTGAAAATGCATTTGATACTCCTGATCTACCCAACATCATAGCTTAGCCCCACCTCCTTTAAATGTGCTCACTTACATTAGTCTACAGTTAGGCAGAATCATCTAACACAAAGCCTATTTTATGATAACATATTGAATATCTCATGAAATTTATTGAATACTGTACTGAAAAGGAAAAACAGAGTGGCTGTCTAGGTTCAGAATTGTTGTTAAGTGTATCGATTGTTGACGCTCATGATCACATGGCTGACCGGGAGCTGAGGCTCGCTGTCCCTGCCCAGCATCTTGGGAGAGGATCGTACCACGTATTGCCAGCCTGAGAAAAGATCAAAATTTAAAATGTCAAGTATGTTTTCTGCTGAAGGAGTATCACTTTTGTATCATCTTAAGTTAGTGATCATCTGTATATTAAACTTTAAGTAAAACTTTGACATCTCTCTTAATACAATAAAAATTGCTGTTGATTTTTATCAGCACTGCCAAAAGCCAGGCACTCTGCTAAATATTTTATAAATAATTTTAATAAATCCTCAGAGGAACCAATTCAGGTATCATTATTATTGCTAATTTCAAATTTTAAAAGATGCAAAGAAATAAAATCACTTGAAACTCAAGTAATGTAAGAAACATGCCCAAGAGCACATCCCTAATGATGGCCTAACAGGGACCTGAATTTATTTCTATTTGTTTGTTACTTTTTAGCTTTTAATGACTGTGCCGTGAATTGGTTCACCTAAATACTCATCTCTTTCCCACTCTCTTCCAAAAAGCCTATTCCTCGCCTCTCCCAGGATGGTAAGACACCTTTGGTGTTTGAAGATCCTTATTCCCCTTCAAACTTTGAGGTTTGAAAGATAAAAATAATTGGGCTTGTAGTGTCACCAACTAAAACCTCCCACTCTTTGTCTATATGTAGCATTGGGAGATGGGAACTTAGTCTTCAGGCTGGCTAGAATTTTCCCTTAAATTGCCAGACCTAAAATGACAACTTTTTTTTTCATTCATACTGTTCACTGGGTCTGCATTGCACTTCTGTTGATCAAGGGAAAGAAAATGGGTACACTTTTTAAGGGGTAGAATCCAAGGTACTTGTGTTTGGGAGCTGATTCTCCTTACAAACTGTGGCACTTTGGACATCATCATCAAAGTTCTTTCATTTGTAAAAGTGAGGTAATAATTAATGTTATAGTGTTATTCAGAAGAGTGGTAGAGCATGATCACATAAGCTGTTAATCAAAGCTGTACAGTGGGATGCCTACAAGAGGTTCTTTTGATTCTCTTGTCGTCTTGCAAGTTTACGATGCTTTAGTGTATATTTGGTGTAGAGCTAACATGACCAGGTGTCCTGATTTGCCCAGAACTGGATGCATTCTCAGGACATGGGATATTCAGTACTGAAGTGGGAACATGCCAGCAAACCAAGGCAAGTGGCTCACCCTGTTTGGAGCTTAATGACCTGATGACTATAAGGCTAGTCCAATTCCTGTGATGTTCAACATTTAATCTAGGTATACCTAGCTCTTATGTGGCGCCTGACAACCCTGTGCATGCCAAGAAGCATCAACCAAGGTCATTTTCCCTCACATCTCACCCTGCCCTTGTTGTGGGGGAATCTAAGTAAAATACTAAGAGCAGTGAGCACTCTTAGAAGAGTCCAGCAACTCTTTTTCACCTGTCAACGTTTTCAAATGAACTTTAATAGACTGTCTGAACAATGTGTATTTGAAAGCATTTAGAAGAATTGTTTTCTCCCTTGAGAAAAGGTAAAAAGAAATTTGAGAAGAAGCTGTAGCTGAAATCATAAACTGAATACTGAAGAAGCTTTCATATCCCGTTCCAGGTATTGACAGACATCAGTGCAAAAGCTTAATTTTTTTGAAGATAACAAAATATATGCATTTGGAATTCCCAGGCTGTTAAAGACCTTGTGAATTCACTTAGAGCTGAATAATAACCAAGATCATACAATTTTTTATAAAACCCTAATTTTCCATTTTCAAATGACAGTTCTACCAACTTATTCTATTCTGCATCATTAAATTGTCAAGAGGCAGCTTCTCTTTATTATATTTGAGACACGTTAGAAATTAGTAATTGTGTTTCTATTATATTCTTCAGTGGCCCATCAGATCTCTTTCCTTTCCCTTACTCAGTTCTTTAGTTAAAAAAATATGCAATACCTGTAATCTACTCCACATCTAAAGTGTGGAGAGATTGATGATGTTAGTTTCCAGGAATCCTATAAATGAAGGAGAAATGTATGTTTTGGGACACATTTTACAACAGGAAATCTGCCTTAGGGCATTTAGTCGTCAACGGTCAAGCAGCATGATCATTGGAAAGAGAAGAGACGTAAGAGTCAAATGCCTTTTAAGAAAACAAATGGATATCTTTATGCCAGTACAATGCAATGTTAATTACTGTATTTTTTTTCCCAATGCCCATGGATGGGCGAATGGCTGAAGAAAATGTGTTATTCGCATACAATGGGATATTACTCAGCCTTAAAACAAGAAAGAAATTCTGTCATAAGCAACAATGTGGATGAACTTTGAAGACACTATGTTAAGTGAAATGAGCCATTCGCAGAAGGACCAATACTGCAGGCTTCCACTTACATGAGGTGTCTAATATAATGAGTCATAGAAACAGAGAGTAAAAGGGTGGTTGCCAAGGGCTGGGGAGAGTTGCTCTTCAACTGGCATGAAGTTTCAGTTACCGCAAGACAAATAAGCCCTAGAGATGTGCTGTGCAACGCTGCACCTAGAGTTGACAGTCCTGTACCCCACACTTAAACTTTTGTTAAGAGGATAGATCTCATGTTAAGTGTTCTGACTACAATAAAAAATGAAACAACTTTTCCGACACTTGCGAAAATAAAAAAAGAAATAGAAAAGGAAAACAGGTGGAGAATTGGCAAAGCACAGACCAGAAAAAGAGGGAAGGGACAGGGAAATCAGGTGTGAGAAATGGGAGTTGACGGAAGTAGCATTAAAGTGACCTTCAAGTGCATTAAGGGCCCATAATTCCAACCCCTATAACTCCAAGTAACTTTACCCTGTGAGGCAGGCAATATACTACAAGGGGAACGGAATTAGGGGGCAAATTTCCAAAGTTAGGTCTCCACTCTAACACTGTGTAGTTGTTGACTCTTGAAGAAGTTACTAAATAATTTTGATCTTTGTGTTCTAATTCCTTTGATTATATATTTTTATATATGTATATATAGGACAAATACTGCAGGCTAGGAATGGTGTCACAATGTTGCAGCTATTTTGTGCTCTGAAATACTTGTCTCCATGTGTCACCTTCTCTGTCACAATCAACATTTTCTGCCATACTGTCCCTTGGGAAGGTTTATAGTCTCACCCTGTATTGAGCAGTCAGTTCCTGCTTGGGGTTCAAATGAAAATCATCTTTTCTTGCCTAAGGACATGACCCTTCAAGTGTTGCACAATTATATTTCCCTATTTGCAGAAGTAGTTCAGGGTTTTAGCTGTTTACTCACATGATAAACGTAATTTCCATTTACAAAGTTGAAGTAAAATTACCTATTTTTCTTACATTTAAGACATCTTGTAATATCTAATTAACAAAAAATCTGTTGAGCACTTTGAGACAAATGTATGATATTCCATGAAAACAATTGATTCATTGATTAATAATACTCACTGTTCTCACTTTATTGTTTGGAATTTTCAATAGCCATCGTGAAATTTAAAGGGAAAAAACTGTTACTCCTCATTCTGGGGTAAATTACAAAAATCTGATCATGTGAGAAGCAACTTGATCAAAAAGTAATTTATTTAATTTAGAGTTCTCTTATATTCCAAGGGGCTCATAGTGGATATCAACATGCAGTTCCCTCTCCTGGAGTAGCTGCCACATGATGATCTCGTATTTCATTTGACCATCAACCAAAAAAATTAAAAATACCTATTTAGGGCACATAGAGGGTTTCTAGAGCAGTTTCCACAACCTCAGGACTATTACCATTTAGGTGGAAGACCTCTTTCTTGTGCATTGTGAGATGTTGAGCAGCATCACTGACTTTTATACACTAGATGCCAGTGGCAGTCCTCCACCCCAGTTACAACAAAATAATTGTTGCTAAAAACTGATAGATGTTGCCTAGAGGCAAAATTGCCTCCCTGGCTCAGAAACACTGCCCTAGAGTAAATTCTGTGTGTATTTTATAACCTACATATTTGTCAGCCCATCTCAAAGATCTTATCAAAATTGGCTGCAATAAATACATATATGTACATAGGAGATCATCAGTCATTTTAACATAATGGAAAAATAAGTAAAAACTTAATTATTTAGATACTTTCATGGGTTGTATCTCTTATTGACTATGGCATGGTGGCGTCAACAAAAAGTGTGCAAGCATGGTTGATGGGAACCGGAGCCTTATATGGTGGCATAATCAAGACTATTGGTTCTGCTGGGTTTGAATCAATAACCAATCATATAGCAATTGTAGATGATATTATTCTCAAACAGCAGATAACTGTTTTCAGGACTCACTACTACATTACAGAGCGAACACAAACTGGCTGAGTCTACTCATCCTTTAATCCCTGTGCAGCATACAAAGAAAGACAAGTGGGCATTTTTCTTTTATTAATCAGAGCTAATGTAAGTTTCTAAGTATGAGGCATACAAATTAGCAGTGATACCAATGGGGAATTTCACAGTTCTGTAACTGATTATGAAACATAAAAAGTTATGTTACCATCCTGTTGAAAATTATGCACAGTTTTTAGAGTCTATTTTCTAATTAGTGTAATTAAAACCAAATTTTATACTTGGGCAAGGTGATAGATTGTGTCAACTGCTCTTTCTTCATCTTTGAATTTTTTAATTGCACATTCATAATGTATTCATATTCAGTAAAGTAAGGAGTTGGGAGGCATTTAATAATGTGAAATGTGGCACATCCTAAATTTTTGTAAAGCAGCATTTTGAAAGGAATAAACCTTATCTGATTAAGCTCCAGAATCTAATCTTACATAGTTATATAAAATTTACATAGTCCAGATGTCTGCTCATTATATAACTTGGCAGAGTTCCCTACCTTACATTCTTATAAAGGATTAGAGAGCACTACTGAGAAAGCCTTAGCCTATTCCTCAAAATAATGAGATAACTTATAAGATACCATGTTGCTTAAATCAGTTATGTTACAGGAGGTGTTTTGTTTCCAAGTTACAGAAACCAACTTAAACTGCTACTTTTAAGGACCCAAGTATTATTATTAAGACATCTTATGGAATTCAGAAGCAAGAATGTAGACAGGACGAGAAACAGAAACGAGAAGTAGTATGAAATTTCCTCCAGCTCTGTGCTGTTCAGTCCAAAAGAAGGTATACCCCAAAAAGAGAACCTGAGTTTTTTACCATCCATGGGAAACCAGATTCTAGCAATATTTCATAGCCCCAGTTCCAAATATCTAGTTAGGAAATCAGCTTGGATCAGAGGTGAACATGTAAATTACATCTAGAGCTTCTGTTGGGGGGACTTAATATACAGTATGGCTCAGGGGACTCATCCAAGGAGATTAAGGAAACTGGTAAGAGAGAAAAGAGAATTGCTATTATCTGGGAAGCTTCTTACAAATGTTGATTACATAAAGTATCACTAAAAGAACATCCTGTAATGCAGACCAATCAGTACTCTCATTTACTTGTCCAGCAGCTAACCCCTGCGTTTGTCTTAGACATTGGATGTTTCCTGCACAGGTGTGTGCTGGAGTGCCAGTCTTCCAGTCTTTCCATTTGTTTTGTGTTTATTCTAACTGTCCCCAGCCTGTCCCAGGCTACAGACAGGGCACAGCTGCCCTTAGGTGTGGAAAAGTCACCCAGTTCATTTTAAATTTTATCTTCTCAGATTGACTCAAGCAGTTACTCCCCCTCAGTACCTTTTGAATTTGTTGAATTGGTTACACTATTTGCCTCACTCTTCTTAATGTGCCTCCTTTCCATTGAGGAAATCTTCTGTATGCCATTTCAAAGAAGTTCAGATATTGGTAATGTGTCTAAGTAGCTTGTACAGCCTTGGAAAAGAACTTAATGCCTTTAAGGTTCAGATACCATATCTTTCAAATGAGCATAACAGTACATATATCATAGAGTTAGCATATGGATTGAATGAAATAATACATGTAAAATACTCAATTTGGTGCCTGGTACAGGTTAACTGCCTCCCTCCCATGGTGTTAGCTACTGCTACTACTGATAGTACTATTACTAATTTTAACACTGCTACCATCTCCACTGTCACTGATGCCACAACCACTATTGCTTCTACTAACCTAGGAACCACTTGGGATGCTACCTCTGATAATGGACTTTTATTACCACATAGGATTTTGATGGACATGAGATACTCTACTTCGGTACTCTACTTAAATACTCTACTCAGATACTACATACATACTCTATGCAGGATATCATTGGTCCAATCCATAGAGTCCCCAGCTGCCTATCCTGATGTTGGAAAGCGGAGGAAGATAAATAAACAAATACAGGATACAGGCAGACACCAAAATAAATATTTTAATTGACTTAATTTTAGTAAATAAATATCTGATTTTAGTTTAGACGTCTATTTACTAAAATAAATGTTTAAAAATATCTCCTACAAGCAGAGCATTGTTTTTCTTGTTTTTAAAACTTTTTACTATGGAAATATTTGAAAATACATAAAAAAGAGAGAGCAAAATAAAGAATCCCATATATATTTATTTAGTTTCAACAGTTAGCAACACATTTTCCTGATGTTTATCTGCTTATTCCTCCACGTTAAAAATAAATCACTTACATGTGGAATCTAAAAATATGACACAAATGAACTTATTTACAAAACAGAAATAGACTCACAAAACAAACCAGAGAGGGAAGAGGGAGGGATAAATTAGGAGTTTGGAATTAACAGATACACATTTTAAGTAATAGGTAGGAGGAAATTTAGGTTTGCCATCTAAAATTTCATTGAGTATCTAAAGTACAGTGTTGTATAAATATCTACAAGGTGCTAGACTAAACCTGACAATTAACATTCAATTAACATCACATTCAAATATTTCTTTTTTAAAATGTTACATGTAAAAATGGAGGGAACAACAGTAAACCTCTGTGCCAACCCAAGCTGGTTTGGTATTTTGTTTTGATGTAAATGAAGGGCGGTGCAGATAGTTCAGCATAAATAACCCAAATCAGTTGTCTACTTCAGTCTTTGTTTTAATTAGCATTACAAAAGAGAAACATTGCATATATTAGGCTTAATTTCTAACCTCAGAAAGAGAACATTACCTTCAGTTCCACAGTGAACACAAGCTGAATTACTGTTTCAGCTCAGGGGAGGATATATTTAGGCTTGTTTGTAAAGTGTAAATCAAAGTAAGTGTTACGGTGTCATAAGTTAGTTGGATTACCTGCCTTGGAACCTGGAGCAGCCCCTCTCCTTCTGAATAATTAAGGAATAATTATTGAAAAAATTATTGATTGAAAAATACAGGCAGTCCATATGTGCAACTGCACAAGTGTGAGTGTGAATCTGTCATTCTGCATACGCAAGCATAATTGTATTTGTAAAGTGTACATGTGTAATATATTCAAGCTTTAACTTCTAGACGTAAAGGCCACTTGAGCAAATTTGATCTCTCAATTTTTTCCTAGTGGTCATAAAATAATAAAAATGACAATAAAAATAATAACTCCGTTTAACCTTGTGAGCCTAGGAGGAGGTTAATTAGCACTAATTAGATTTGTGTGTATATATATATATTTTTTTTTTAATTGAAGTATAGTCAGTTTTCAATATTGTGTCAATTTCTGGTATATAGCATAATGTTTCAGTAATACATGAATATACATATATTTGTTTTCATATTCTTTTTCACCATGTTACTATGAGATATTAAATAGAGTTTCCTGTGCGGTACAGTATAAGCTTGTTATTTATCTGTTTTATATATATCAGTTAGTATCTGCAAATCTCGACCTCCCGATTTATCCTTTCGTATCCCCTCCCCCCAGTAACCATAAGTTTGTTTTCTATGTCTGGGAGTCTGTTTCTGTTTTGTAAATAACTTTGTTTGTCTCTCGCTCTCTTTTTTTTTTTTTTTTTTTTTTTTTTTTCAGATTTCACATGTAAGTGATATCAGACGGTGTTTTTCTTTCTCTTTCTGGCTTACTTCACTTACAGTGACAGTCTCCAGGTACATCCATGTTGCTGCCAATGGCATTATTTTCTTCTTTTTTATGCTGGGTAGTATTCCATCATATAAATATACCACAGCTTCTATATCCAGTCATCTGTCAATGGACATTTAGGTTGTTTCTATGTCTTGGTCATTGTAAATAGGGCTGCTATGAACATTGGGGTGCCTGTGTCTTTTTGAATTAAGGTTTCCTCTGGATATATATATGCCCATGAGTGTGACTGCTGTTAATTAGTTATTTTTAAATAGACCTATTCCTAATAATCACCATTGTTTCCATAGTTACTTGTGTTCATGATGGACAGGAATGGGTTTAGGATACTCATAGAAGAAAAGTGAAAAAAGAATGAATTAGTTTAACTTCTAAAGCCTGAGACTCATGAAGATGGTGCTAGCATTTCTGAAATCAAACAGCTGTCCTATGAAAAGTGCATCCTTCCACCAACTTCTCCATGAATCTCACAGACTTACTTTCAAAGTACTTTATCAAAAAAAAAAAAAAAAAGTGCTTTATCTATTAGCTTTTCATCAGAGATTAAAAATCATCTCTCTGACATAGTATCTGAATAATTGTAGAAAAAGCACCATTTTGGAGAATGTGCTCAGAAAGATCAGGTGCACCCCTGGTTCTGTCATGACCTCATCAGCATGGAAGCAGAGAGTATCTTCCTGCACCTAGAATCAGCTGTTTGAATCTGCTCGGCACCAAATTTCCTTACTCTGGGAATAAAACCCTAGTTTTTCTCAGGAAACAACTGCTCCTCCAAGCTTAATTTGTGTGAGTTTGTGATTTGTGTGAATTTGTGTCTCAGCTCTAGCCAATGAGATCTTTACAGCCTCCTGACACAGTGGTTCAGAGGGAGGCACAGGGACCCTGGTGAGACCAAAACAAGGCAGTTTTGCACCATTGTTGGAACTACTGGGAAGGTTAGTTCTCTGCTGAAGTTGCTAATTGTGAGGTTACAAGTAGGCCTTGTCCAGATAGGGGCCTCATAACTTCAGGTTTGAGAGGGTAAGTAGAACTAAAAGAAAGATGGGAGATTCTCTCTTTCTCTTTCTTAATCTTTCTCTCTCTCTTTCTTTAAATTCAGAAGCCTATATTCTGTCCCTCACCCTCTTGCAAATGCAAGGAATTCAATTCAGAAGTCCCCGGTTGATGAAGCTCTACCACTGCTCTATTATATATTCAGGGTTTTTCTTTGTTGATAGAAGGATCTACTCTAACATACTCAGGCAGGGAGAGACTGAACACAGTAATTGAGTATTGTACAGAATCTTTGGGAAGGTTGCAGGCATTTGCTGGAAGTTAACAAGAGCAACTTCCAGACCACGCTTTAAATTTAACTTCTTACAGAGCTGCTGTCATCACTAATAACCTTGTGCCTCTGCAGCAGACTGGAAGCTTCCATTAATACCGCAGACCACAGAACCACTTGCCCCTGACATCACTCGTACTGTGCCTATTTACTGACTTCAAAATAATGCTTCATGACTGGTTGGCAGAACCCAGCTCCCATGTCCACATTCTACCTAGAAGGGAAGCTTGACATTTATTTAATGTATTTATTTCCAGACTGGAAGCCACTTCTAGGACCTCAAAACATGCATCACACAAAAAAAATCTGGGTGAACCCACTGTCACTATATTGAGCCCAATGTAGATCATTTAGAGTTGGGCAAGAAGCACATTGGTGTTTATCATCTCAGTCTCTTGGTGAGAATCGGTACCATCCAGCTGATTAAATCCATGAGAGTTGAGCCAGAGCCCTGTGCTGACCCATGTGCCATCGTAAGCTGATACACAACTGACGTGCATAATCTCCTTAATAGGTTAAGCTGCTGAAAACCAAAGACAGAAGACGGAAGAATTTCCTGCCTTTCTTCCTGTTCCATTCCTCCTCCCCAAATGAATAGAGAACAGCTGTGCTCAGATGATGGAAAAGGAAAGCAGGAAATAAACATTTTATTTTTTCCTCTAATATCTTAAACTCTTTTTCTGACATATACAGATCTAAAGGATCTAAAGTGAGGTTGATTAATATGTTCAAGGTCACAAAATCAGTAAATGACAAAACTTGGATTATGACCTATGATTCTAAAGTCTGTATTTTTAACTCCCATGGCTAACCCTTAGCTTCTAACTACCTCCCTGTATTGGAAAATAGGATCATTTAAATTTACTGGATATTCTAGATATCAAAATCCAATGTTTCACCTGAGAGTTAAAGTGCCAGCAGTATGTGGTTTATGAACTCATTGGCTGCCCAACAAATACATAATTATATCCCCATCACTGTGTTATAATCTTCTCATAATATGTTTAGAATCACTCCAATATTAAACATGATGATGGGTGAAAACTATTATGTCAGACATATAAAGTCTGGTTAATTTCATAGGGACCACTATTCTCTGCTACACAGAGAAAGATTTTTCTTAACAGCCTCTCTCAGATTTTCTTCATCCATTCATTCCAGATACACCTAAGAAAAATAAGAAGGAGGAAGTTAGGAAGAGAAGCAAGAAGGAACATTTTGTAAATATCTATTGTGACTAATGTAACGTACTTGTATCTATAAAATCCATAACCTAAGCATAGTTTGTAGGAAGAAGTATGCCAGGGGTCTGAATGGAAAGAGAAAGTCCTCAAATAGAAAGCAGCTATATAATCTATAAAGAACCATTCAGGGCAATAAAAAAGGGAAAGAAATAAAAGTTGGTGACTGGGAGGGAAATGCACCATTTGGGAATAGGAGTTCCCTTTTTGCTTGCCAGAAGGCTGTGAGGAATCAGTAGAGATGGTAATACAAGTAACATACTTAATAGTACATTCTGGACATTCTGGTTAGACTGCTGAGCTAGAGAGCATGCCTAATGCTTGCAGGTGTAGACACTTGGGGAGATACAGCTACAGCTTAGCATTTATTTGACTGTCACAGAGAGTTATGGTTTTCAAACCAGTTACTTTCTTTATTTCACTATATGGTGTATTCTTTCTTTGCATTTATTAGCAGTAAATATGTCCTTTATCCCTGGCATTTTCAACTAGTTCCTTCCTCTATACCATAGAAAGTATGAGGAGAGCACCAGTTTATAAGAAGTTATTATCTGCTTTACTGAATTCCTGGTCCACAGTTTTCTATTCTTGTTTTCTTTACCCTTAGCTTCCTTGGATCTACTAAAAAGTTTTTAGTGGCTACTTCTTCCTTGGGCTTCCCTCTATAGCGCACAAGTTTCCCATCTGAATTGATTTCTTACATCTTTTTATTTTATCATAGTCTGGAGCTGAGGGAAGCAGACCTTCTTTTTGGCAGAGTCCTTACAGTCTGGCTGGTCCACTGTGCCATGCTCAAAGAGAGAGTAATTCAAATATGTGAATACAAGATAAGAGTATCTGTCTTTACTATTTTTTTTTATCTCCCAGAATCCCTATGACAGAAGAACATTTCTGTCTATCAAAATTCCAGAAAGTGCAATGCTACTGTATGACATATATGCATAGAGACCCTAGGCCAAGCAACTTAGACACTATCACATTTTATGTTCAGATGAACATATGGGATAGATGCAATTGCATCAGTTTCTCACTTGAACAACTTGTTTATGATAATACAGGCAAAATGCAGCCAAATCCTGATTCAACTTCAAGCTTTTATTGTGTTAATACCCTGTAGTTTAAGATTAGTCATTCATATTTAAGAATCTTAGGGAAATGAGACACAAAAGATATTCAACTGTGGGTAAAAGAAAAAAAAGTATACTCTGGTTTGTTAGGAGGAAAGAAAGCTAATACCATTAGAAGCAAACTAATGCCATTCTTTATAGACTGGTGACACACTTTAAATGTTCTCTCCCCATTACTTCCTTTAAGATCTGGGCCAAGCGCCACTCCCTCAATTAACTCTTCTTATAATACTCTGCCTTTGGACATCTATCTTGGTTCTGAACCCTATGTTATTGAGTGAACACTTTAGCACAACGACTCTAAATTATTATTTCTCCTTTTAGGAATCCAGTCTCTACAGTTAAGCTGTAGTAAATAGGAGGCTTGGCAACAGACGTTATTATTGTTGAACTGTAATGACATTGGCAACTCACAGCATATGAGCATTGTTGTTAAACTGATATCCAAAATTGGTACTATTAGTGAATGAAATTTTACCACTTAATTCTCTTACATTTGATTTTTAATAACCACCTTCAGTATATTAGAAAAGAAAAGATGAGGTCAGTCTCAATTATTTTTAATCCTAGTCAATAACATCTATAGCTTTTATTATACAGATATATGTATATGGAGATAACTGAAAAAATTAGGAAACTAGAGAGGATTATGGGAAAATGGTAGAGTAGGAAGTACCAAGAATCTGTCTCCCCACCTAGACAACAACCATACTAGGAGAATCTGTCTGATATAACTACTTTGGAACTCTGGAGTCTCTTGACGGCTTGCAACTTCTAGGGAAAGGCTTGGGAGTAAATTCAGGTTAATTTTGGTCTTAGCAAAGCGGTAGCTACCCATTCTCCACCCTCAGCCACATGGAAGGCAGGCAGCTGCACACAGGTTCCTAGAGTAGCTTTCACACAGCTGGCTGGAAACCAGGGTGGGCAAAAAGGACCCTGTTCTCAGAAGCTGTACTCTGGTCACTGATTGCTGTTCTGCTCTGATCACAGAAGTGCAGAAAAAGAGGCAGGCAGCCTCTGTTGTTGCACACAGCCCCCACCCCCACCCCCGTTTTCATAGGCACCCCTTCCTTGCAGCCAAAATGACTTCCAGGGAATTTAAAGGGCCAGTGCCCTCCCCTCCCACACAGTGTTTTGCTTTTTCCTCTTTTAGAAGCCAGATATTAAAGACAAGGGCATTTAAAAACAGCTGTATATACAGAGAAAATTAGAGAGTGACCATACATATCCAGGAAAAGCTCAGAAAATACCAGAGAAGACTTTAAGTTTACACTTGAGGCTGATCCTTGACACGGAGACAGCCTACGAAAATCAACCAAACAAAAGCAATAAACAAAACAATAACAGAATCCAGCAAACCCTGGGGAAAGCGTAGAATCTAATTTCCAGAGTTACCATATTATTAGATTTAAATGTTAAAAATATCACAGAGCATACAAAGAAACAGGAAAGTATGATCCACTCAAAAAACAAATAAATAAACAGAAACTATTCCTTAAAAAGACAAGATGGCAGATATACTACACAAAATTTTAAAACAATTGTCTTAAAGATACTCAAAGAACTAAAGGAAGATGTGGAAAAAGTCAAGAAAATAATGTATGAATAAAATGGAAATATCAATAAAGAAATAGAAAACTTTAAAAAAGAAACCAAAAAAATTCTGGAGCTCTAAAGTGTAACAACAAATAAAAGTCTTACTAGGGGAATTCAGAGGCACACTTGATCAGGAAGAAGAAAGGATCAGTGAGCTTGAAGATAGATTAATTAGAAGTATTGTTTGAAGAACATAAACAAAAATATTGTGCAAAAACAGAGCCTAAGAGACCTATGGGACATCTTCAAGAGGAGCAACATAAACATGGTGGATGTTTCAGAAGAAGAGGGGCAGGGAGAATATCCAAAGGTATATTGGCTGAAGACTTGCCAACTTTGATGAGCAATACGAATAAAACATTCAAGAAACTCAACAAACTCCAAGATAAAATCAAAGAGAACCACCATGAGACACATTATAATCAAGCTTTCGAAGACAAAATGAGAATTATGAAAGTGACAAGAAGCAAATTTTCACATAAAAAGTATCCTCAATAAGTATCAGCAGATTTTTTCATCAGTAGCTTTGGGAGCCAGAAAACAGTGAGTTACTATATTCAAAATGCTAGAAGGACAACAACCTGTCAAACAAAAATCTTATATCTCGCAAATCTCTCTTTCAGCAGTGAGGGTGAAATTAAGACATTTGCTGATAAACAAAAGCTGAGGGAGTTCATGACCATTCTCCCTGTCCTGCAAGAAATGTTTAAGGGAGTCCTGCCAGGAGAAATGAAAGTACATTATACAGTAAATCAAAGCAGTAAGGAAAAGTCAAGTTCTCAATAAAGGTAAATACATGGGCAATTACAAAAGGTAGTATTATTATAACGATGGTTTGTAAATGCACTTTTTGTTTCCTACCTGATTTCAGATATAATTCTGTGATATCAACACCAAAAAGGATTGGAATGGAACTGTAAAGGAGCTCCTTTCTTGTTTCAGAAAGACTGTTGTCTACTTCTGAGCTATAGAATTATTTTTTCATATCTTTTAGCAATTCCAAAGCCTACATCCCAAGATTTCTAATAATGTGTTACATGAACAATTGCGTGTCTTATTAACCGTCCTTTGTCTTAAACAAAAGTGTGGATTCATGACTTGTTAGCAAATTATCCTCATTTTTAACATTATCCACAACGTCAAATACCTTTTAGATTAGTATCTCCTTTTATTTCCTTCTGTTTGTGAACATAAGCACCCCCCGGAGTTCTAGTCTTTAATGCCTAAAGCTTTTCCTGTGGGTTTGAACTCAGGTGCCCAACTTTGGGTGTGGTGACAAGCAATATAGTATGAGAAGGATGCAAATTGCCACCTCATGGTATCTTTAATGGATTCCTCATCACCACAGATGAATAATTTGATTTATTCAATATTCACAGGTCAAAGTTGCAGAATTTTATTTAAAGTGGATGAATCATTTGCAAATGAAATAAGACTGTTCTAGCTATTTTTCATAGGAAGCACATTACTAAAATCTCTGCTCCCTTTTTCCACTGTGCCTGCTTTCTATCACACATGCCACTGGTTTACCCTCCAGCCCGCCCATCACATTCCCATTCAGAAGGTAAACTGCACTAGTGACTTCGCTTGGAAGTAGCACCAGATGTTCCATTTGCTCCTGGGCAAGAATGAATTAACATTTTAAGTACTAGGTAGTGGAAATGTTCAGATATCATCTGTAGTATCTGATTTGTAGTGAGACTACTTAATGGCTTTCCTATACTTACGATGAACTGCAAAACTAAGGCACAAGAAGGAAACAGATTGACAAAATTTGGCATGCTAAGAAGAATTTTGTCAGCCCGAGGACACCACTAAGTGAAGAGTTTGATGTTGTTTTTCCAAGTCTTGCATGTTGTATTGGTTGTAACTCGCAGAAAGCAGCATTTTATGATGGTCTGTCTGAGTTCACTAGAGTATAGCCATATCCACTAGAGTCATGAATTTCTCATATAGCCAAGAATTGTCTTGACTTCATGATAATTTGAGTGCCCAGCTCCGACTGATGAAATTATATTGTGTTAACTACCCATTTGATATTTTGTTTCATGATCTAACTGCTAAGCATAATAGCTGAGAATCCAAAGTCAATTACAACAGTATCTTTCAAAAATGTATGAAAGTTTGGAAGTTCAGTTAATGTTATGTTGCATATACACAGTATCTGCACCTTTCAAATTGTGAAAAACAAACCAAAATTTTTTCTTCTATCCATTTTTATATGATCACTGTGTCCATTTTGTTAAAATTATTTCCTCATACATTTTCTGATCTACCCACTGAAGTAAGGATTTGAAATCAATATGTTATGTTACCATATTTTCCTTCCTGAAAGTAAAACAATTCCAGGATAAAGGCAAAGAAAATTTTGAGGAAATGCTGTGGTGGCTGCTGCTCTATGGTGAAATTATAAGAAGAGAAAATTTGACTGTTAAACATGTTGTATGCATTACAGAAGTCATTGCATCTATGGATGTATGTGTGTGTGTGCGCTGGCAACATAGGAAGTGACATTCAAAGTTCCCTGACCCCATCACCTTCATGTGCCTACTCTAAAGTCCTACCTCATGTCCTGTCTTGTAGGAATGTTGAGTAAATGGATACCTTCCTTGTTCTCTTGATATTGGTCTTAGTAACTAGGTCTCTGTTTTAAGAACCTATCTAAAACTCCAGTCCTTCCATAGCATCCCACAGATAGTAAGTACTCTAGCAAGAATATAGTCTTCTAGTTTCAAGTCTAGCTAGATTCCTATTTGATTATACCATTTTTGGACTTGGAGAAACATGATTTTATTACCTATTTACAAATACTAAAGATTACCTTTAGGTACATCAGTGTCATTTACATGTGTATAAAACTGGGGAAAAATAAAAACACAATACAGACAAAAACACAGAGTGTTTAAATAGCTAACTAAAAAAAACCCTCTTATTTGCACAATTAGTTGTCATATTGAGACTAAAGGATGAAAGGAGTCATTGAAAGACAATATCAGAATTTGCAAGCTATTGATTTATATTTCCCTTTCTCTTAGGACCCTTTGATCTATGATTTTATCAGTTGCCTTGCTTTAAATTAAAGTGGAGAAAAAGCAGGCAAAATGAGTGACTGCAAGTGATAAGCATTTGCCCTCATAAATCTGAAATAAAAACTAGAAACCACTCACTATCCTGAGACAATTGTAGAAATGCTAGTTCAGTAATGTTTTCCAATTGGCACTTCTTACTGGTGCCATATTGAGGTAAACTTTTATTTTTAAGAATTAAAGACAAAATTTTAGTACTCGATAAAAATGTATGTAGTGAGACTAAAATGACTTCATTATTAAATCAGATTTAATCTCATATTTGTTCTGACAAGCATCAGAACCTGAATAAGTAAAATTATCAACAATACATAAAATTCCTTCCAATCAAAAATCTTAATATTCTCTTCCACCTAATAGTTGATCAGAATTATCACAAGATTGCAAAAAATGAAAAACAAAAACAGAACTAGCTTGTTTTATCTTTTTCTACCTGTTTTCTTGTCTCCATTTTTGTGTATTACGTGAATTAGGTGTGTGGAAATACAAATATGAACAAAATTGATGTTCAGAAATATTTGCTAACATAATTTCTTTCCTTTTAGAGTTTGAGTCACACACAAGTAGTTATAAGACAATGTGATACATGAATTTTGTGAGGAAATATATACAGTACACTATAAAAATCCATGGGATATGTCATTCCTATTTTAAAAAGCATTTGAGATATTTTATACAGTGATAAATATTAGACAGATTAGTATATATTTTAAATGTGGAGACAGAGAGACAAGTCATGAGCAAATAAAGATTAGAAAATTAAAAACCAAGTTGAAGAAATGGAGTGCAGAAACTATGGCTTGAATCAAGGACCGTTAGAGATAAGGTTGTAGATGGAAGTTGAGGGCAGATCATGGGAGGTTTTGAATACGAGGCAGATTGGGCCATAATTGTGTGGAAAATGGAATAGACACTGAGGGGTCACAAAAGACTGAATGATACGATTTAACCCATGCTCTTAGAAAATCATCTTGGGAAGAATTACCTGAAAGGATCTTGAGGCAGGAAAACTGTTAGGAAACCAGCATCCCTGCCCAAGTGCGAGGCAGGAAAGGCCCAAACCAAGGCAATGACAGTGAAAATTGAGAGACAGTTTAAGAAGACATTGTAGGAATAATTGGCAGGATATTGAAAGTAATGCTCTATCCTGGGAGACAAAGATACTGAAGATGGCTCTTAGATTTTGAACTTGCATGGTAGAATAATAGTACAGTTAATAGATTAAAAAAAATAGCTAAAAAAAAAAAAGCTTAGTAATAGTTTTCAATAATAAAGTCATAGCTTTCTGAACCACTTTTATGAGAAGTGTGTATTCAAATCTGAAGTCTTTGGGAAAGAGTGCCATGATGGATTAGTTTTGTCTGCCAGAGGCACAGGTTGAGGTAACATGTATATGGATGTCAGATAGTCTCCATCCTTGGTGTCTTAATGTGGGGAAAAACAGAAAAAGAAGAGGTTCACTGATTTATTTGACTTATTTCTAATTGGTGGAATATTCTAAAGATGACTGCCAGCAGTTTATGTTTTCCTTGTAATTATATTAGAATAGAATGCAGGAACAAAAATACGAAAATCTTAATATACTCACTTGGACACAGTAAAGTTGATAAACACGATAGAGGTTACAGTTGAAGGATTATTCAATTACAGAAGAAAACACATGTTCTTTGGGTAAAGCAAAGTCTACATATGTGAATCCAGAGTTTCCCATATTGACTTTGCTTTGTGAATCACATTTGCATTTTATGGGATAATAAGCAAATCTAAGCAGATAGTATATTAATAGCTAACACTTATATGTGAAAGAACGTAAGACATTTTCTGGCAGATGTATTCTCTATTAACTCAGTGAATGTTCGCAAAAGTTCACACAATAATGTGACCTTGGTAGTAGTACCAACCCCATTTTGCCCAAGCTCACACGCAATTAGGAAGCGGTAAAGCCAGAATTTGAATTGAAGTAGTCTGACTCCAAAGTTCGCATTCTTAGCCACTAAAATATAATGTGTATACTGTAGGTGGAAGCATTCTCTATGGAAAGGGAAAGTGGGCTTTCCAAAGAAGCACCAATATGACATGAAGTTGTTAACATGAAACCTAAGGGAACATCAAACATCAGCTCTAGGAAACTAATAGAAATTAATGAAGCAGGCTAGGAGCGGAGAGGGAGTTAAATCATGCACTTTCTGTCTGAAGAGAGTAGTTAGACCTGAAGGCCAGTGATGCTGACCTACCATAGACAGTGTTCATTCATCTTGGGGAGACACAGAAATCTAGAACGTTACAGGCCATCCCTTTATTTTTCAATATCAGGACCAAGTGAAAATAGTTGAAAGATGGCATGGGTAAAAAGTAAAACAAAAGCAGAAACAAAAACATGCAGTCGGATGCATCTGAGCCACAGACTTCTGAGCAACTTTTCCTCTAGGCATGAAGCTGCTGACTGATTGGTCTAAATGACACTGGAGTCAAATGGCACCCGTGCCAGGCATCTAGCCTGAATGTGCTTGCTTTGAAATCGCACCATAAAACCAGATACTAGGGGTGAGATTTATTGTCATCAGAATTAGCTGTGTGACCCTAGGGAAAATGTCTTTCACTCAGCCTTTGATCCCTAGTGAAGTTTTCGAGGGGAGAAGATGATGTTTAAAATTCCTTAAGAGTTTTTCCAAGTCTAGCATTCCCCTCTCTTTTCTTTCATTTATGTTAATTTCTCCATTGTTACAATTTTTATTTTAAATGAGAGTGTAAGAGAGTTTAAGATTTCTCCAAAAAAACTATTATTATCTGTGGGTATAGACCCAGTAGAAGAGGGAAAGTGCCTTGATTTGGAGCCTTTACTTCCCAGCTGATGGATAGTTGAGATTTTCCAAAACTTTAATATTTCTTAGATCCTGGCTATGTCGAATAGTGGCTGAATTCACAAAGAGGTTATGCTTAAATGATTTTAGAGCTCCTGGCAACTTGGTTCTCTAATCTTGCTTTTGAGTATTCATCAAAGCCTTTGAACATTTATGATGATCACAAGATGTTAGAGGACATGAAGGCCTCTTGGATCTATAATTATACGCTAAAAAGGGCCCACCCTCAGGAATTCTTGTTAGGACATAATAATGCAATGGTGGGGAAAATAATAAAACAATTAAAAAATTAATTAGCACATGGGTTCTTTAGGTTTCAGAAAATACTTGCAGTAGATGGACCAAAATTCATAGGAGGAAATAGCTGGACTCAATATTCAATTAATAGATGTCACTTCTGCTTTGTGTGGAAATGTCTACCATCCCTGGATCTTTCTGGGGTTTCTATCAGCGTGCTATAGAGCTCTCCAAAACCTAGGTGACCTGTTAAATTTAGTATAAACAAAATTTGGAATAAGAGGACAAATGTCAGATGGGGACACAGAGAGTTTCTATTATCAGTCAAATCTATTTTTTATATCAAAACCGAAACTCACTGAAGCTTGCTCAATTACATATGTGAGATTCTCACATGTACAGTGGTTTCCATGATGTTTTATAGCTTTAGGAACAGAAGTACAAACAGACTGTACAGGGACCAGAAACGGAAAGCTGGTAAGCACTCTCTGTGCTTCCTCTGTCTCAGGACTCGGTTTTCTCATACATGACTGCTCTGGGCAGAATCCGCCTTACTCACTGCTGAGCTGCTTCTCTGTTCTCCCCCACATGACCCAGCGCAGCAGGCCTGCTTTGGACTATTTCAACGTTGGTTTGTTTGTTTGTTTGTTTGTTTCCCCCTGCAGATTCTGATCCTGTGAAAATCTTTATAAAGTTCAGTTTTAATTCTCAAATCCAATAATCAAATTTTCTTAACCTAACCCCCTGAATTTCCTCATATGTAAAATGGTGGTAGGTGGAGGGTATTTGGAAGTGATCTTCCAGCTCTAAGAATTCTTTAGTTTGTTTTTAATATTCCAGTTAACAATACTGGTGCAATGAAATAAATCTATGTCAAATGTTACTTGCTTATTCCTATTTTTAAAGACAGTTTATGTAGTTTATATTGCTTTATGGTGTGATCTGTTTATTTTTACTAAGTTATAGTAAAACATACACACATATATATACATGTTTATGTGTGTATATACATATATATACACATACACACATGTATGCACACATGCATATATATACATTTATTTTTAAGTTAAAACATCTTAATTGAACTTTTGAGTGGAAACCCAATATTGCGTACGGGAAATAAGACATTGTAGCCTAAGAGAGAAAACAGTCCCACTCATTCCTGTATGTACTGCTGCTATATTGTTCACAGTGACCACAGCTTACCCAGACAGAGGTACTCTGAAGGACTAACTACAAAACAAACACTTCTCTGTCAAAGTACAAATAGCTCAGTTAGTTCTATGGCATTTCACAAATAGGTGAAGAGACAGCTCAGAGGCCTGGGGGAGATCAACATCCTGTGTTTAGAATCAAGCCCCTTCCCTAACTAGGTCCACATTTTTACAAGTTATTTTTCTAGGTCTACGTTTTTCCATTTTAAAAATGAAATGGTTAAAAAGTTTATCTCTGGGGAAATTTCAAGTTCAAAAAAAAATCTTTTTTTTTTAAACAATACTGCCTTCCACTATATTCCAAAATGAAACTTCTTTACCTATTTGCATCATTGTATTCTTCTCATAGTAGATCATTAATATTCCTGGTGGAACCAAGATGAGAACTTGAACATGCAAGTTTGTGGGTATACAGTGTGCTACATTTTTAAAAACATTGCCCCTCAGGATCCACTCGTAGCCTTTTCTAACCTTCCTCTGTGACTCAGAAATCTTCGGGGCTCCCTTGACCTTGAATATCAGTTGTATTTGGCCTATGGAGGTTGGGTGCTGAAAAAGAATGAATACAGCCTCCTTTCCTGCCGAGCTGCCCTTTGATAATACCGTTCTCTACCCAAAGCCACAACTCCTGACTGACAGCTCTCTCGCCAAGGTTTAAATATATGATATTGTGGAAATACACAAGAAACAAATCTTAATTAAACAACAGATAAATGTGTAAGTAAATCAGGGCCCTGGCAAAAAAAAAAAAAAAAGCTGGTTGTTTAAAAAGAGATGATGGAAGAGAGTTTAATAAAGCATCTGTTTCTTCCAGGACCAGGACCAATACACACAGCTATCAAGTAATTTCAAGTAAGTATTACTTGTTTCTTGTGCCTATCTGTGCAGCTTACTTTTAAACCTTGGACGGAGCTGACAGGGTAGACTCACTTAGTAAGTGTGTGGGAAAAATAGACTCTACTGGCAGAACAATAAATTTGTACAATCTCTTTTAAGGTCATTTTCGCAAATTAAAAATGCACATGTATGTTTTGTGAGCAAAAGCACTTCTGAGCTTATTCTACAGATCTATATACATGGGTTATATACATTTATACATACTTGTAAGTAAAGGAAAATTTTTATCACGTTGTTGATAAAAGCATAAGACTGAAAATAAGTTAAATTTTCGTCACCAGGAGCATGGTTACATTAGAATATATTCCATTTCTTTAAAAAACAAATCTTGTGTAAAGGGAGATGAAAAAATCAAGTTTTCTACACAGAGAATAGGAATATAAAATATAGTGTTTGTATCTAGAAAGAAATACTGGGGTTCTATTTTGGGAAATACACTTTTTTTCATTGAATACACTTTTGCACTCCTTTTAGTATTTATTTGGTGTATATTTTAATTTTGCTATGTTTCAAAGCTTCTTAAAATCCACTGAAGTAAACTAGAAAACAATTTACACACACAGTACACACTTATTCTAAAACAAAGAATTTGGCAGTGTTGAGTCCAGGGACAAGGGTCTTCTTGAGAGCCTATTCAAATGCTACTCATTCTGTGACTCAAACTTCAAGTACCAGTTGAAATTTAATCTTTTCCCTTTAGTCTGCAATGAATATTATATCTACTGACCACTAAAGCCATGTTGTGTGGTCAGAATGCTTCTACAATGAATGATGCATCTGAATTTTTGCAGTAGTTACAAATGCTCATATTCATTTTGGTCCCAAATTTATTCATTACCGAGTTCTATGGAACCGTTAATATACGTTACTTCAATTCTGCCGAGACCTTTTGAGCCCTTATATTTACAAGCTAATGTGCTAGACACTATGAGAATATCAAGTTAAATAAGATACATTGCACTGTCATGGAATTTATGTCTGAGATGAGAGGATATGAGAGATCATAAAATCAAATTGTCCAATACTATAGAGAAAGCCTGTGGTCTGGCTATTGCATTATTCTGTTAGTGCCTGGCATTGGGTTATGCTTATTTAATAAAAATATTCCTAAGCTAAACTCTTCTACAGCTTTTTAGTGAAATTTTTGTTTTATAACAGTTTTAAATTTATGGAAATCTTGTGATCATGGTAAAGAGTTTCATATTCTTCTTATCCTTTTCACTGTTACTAACATTTTACATTACTGTGATATATTTGTCACAATTCATTAACCAATACGGATGTATTATTATCAACCAAAGTGCATAATTTCTTTAGATGTTAGTAGTTTTTACCTAATGCTCCTTTTCCATTCCAGGATCCTATCCAAGATACTGCATTAGATTTAGTTATTAGATCTCCCTAGGCTCCTCTTGGCTGCAACAGTTTCTGAGACTTTAAATTTTTTTTGATTGCCTTGAAAGTTTTAAGAAGAACTGATCAGGTGTTTTACAGAATGCTCTTCATCTGGGATTTCTCTTTTGTCTGTCATTACTGGACTGGAGTTTGGATTTGGGGGAGGAAGGTCATAGTGGTAAAGTGCGTATGCTATCATGTGCACGTACTGTTACATAACTTTTCATTGTTGCTGTTAGCACTGATCAAACCAGCTGCTGTAGTGCTGGTCATGTTTATCCAGTTCAAAGCTACCATTTTCTTCCATCTTAATACTGTACTTTCGGAAAGAAGGCAATATACATAGTGGGAGCTATGCTCCAATTCCTTGAGGGTGAAATATCACCATTCACTGTTTAGAGTATGTCTACATAGAAGACTCTTCTATTTATTTTTTTATTCCATCATTTATTTATAGTAGCATGGACTTTTGGATACTTATTTTGTATACTTCGAATTATAATCCAATACTACTTTATTAATTTTGTGGTTCGAGTTATTCTGCCTTTGCTGTTGGGAGCTCTTTCTGTGGGTTCCTTTAATAATTCCATCCTTGTGTTGTATGTTTCAGACACTTCCTTTCTGAAACTATAAGATGCCACTCTGGTCTTAGAATCAGCCGTTTTTCCAAGAAGATCTGGGTCCTCTCTTTTGGAGAATGGTATTAGAAACAAAGTTCTATGCACTAGGTGTGCTCATTGCTACTGGGATATTGTTACTTCTTGGATCTCTCAGCTGACGAAGCAAAGGAGTATGTATGTATATGCTTATGCATATACACACATATCAATAGGTATGTCTCTACCTATATTAAGCTCAACGTTAGTTTAGACTGATGTCTTCAGCTGTAGCCCGCTTTTACGTGGGTTACTGCGGCTTGCTCCCCTTGCTTATTTGCAGCCTTTCCCTCTAACAGTCGGAACCTGGAGCCCACCATCCACCACCCTTGTACTTAATTGTTCAATTCCGGTATACATGTATAGTGTTTTTACAAACGTTAATCTGTACCACTGCGGGGGAGGGGACTTTATTAACTAGAAGACCGGGCTGTTTGTCTTTAATCTTACAGACTCCGCTCACTTCCAGAGTTACTTAGGTCAGCATCCTCTTCCCCTTCTCTACAATGGGGTAGATTTTTTTTACATTTGCACTCTAGTTTGATTCCTTAGTCACATTTTTCACTCCATTCTGGGATCCGCCAACCTCCTAAATAATATTTTGTTTTAACTTGCATACATTAGGTTTCATTCCTTTTCTATAAATTTCTACGGATTTTACAAATATGGTGTCATGTATCACCAATACGGCATCATATAGAGTAGCTGCACCACCATAAAAATTCCTCTGTGCCTCCCCTGTTTTACCTCCCCTTCCTCCTGATCCTTGGAAACCTCTGATCAGTTTACCATTGCTATAGTGTCACCATATAAATGGAATTATTTGGTATGTAGTCTTTTCAGACTGGCTTCTTTCACTAGATGTTATGTATTTAAGATTCATCCATGTCTTTGAATAGGCATGACAGCCCATTCCTTGTCACTGAATAGTATTCTCTTGTATGAATGTGTCACAGTTTGTTCTATCCATTTACTTATAAAAGACTTCTCTGGTGCTTTCATTTTTTTTTTTCTGGTAATTATTAATAAAGATGTTATAAATATTTGCATAGAGATTTTTGTGTGGACACTGTTCTACTACTTTTTCCTTTTTATTCTCAAGAAAAGCCTTGAACTTGAAAAAATTTTCTTCTTATTTCTCTGTACTTCACTTCCTAATACAATTAAAGTACTTAAGAGTGCTTCTTAAATGGTTACCTGTGAAGCTTACAAATGCATTTTAAATTCCAAATTCTTCCTTCAGAGGTGGCTGTTCTAATCTAATCCTTTAATCTTATCCCCCATTTGATGTTGTACTGATGGTAATTACCTATTTTATTGTCTGTCAGTTTTATGTAGATGGACGTAGGTAGTTTCAATCAGACAGAATGCTTCTAATTTCTCTATTAGATTTCCCAGCAGAACTTTTTTGAATGGTTTACTAAACTCTAAATAAATTACATCTTCTGAATTGGTTTCCAACTCTAACAAGAGTCAAGGAAGGCTATCAGTTGTGTCTGATATGCTCAAGTTTTATTATCAAATACTGTATGTCAGGCAGCAGACACTTTGTCTCCAAAAAGAGGCCTTTGGTCCATTCATTAAAAGCAACTATGAATGTTGATGTATTCTTAGTAAAAGGGTAATATTTTTAAATGTGTCTGGACAAACATTACTTGAATCTAAATAGTCCTGTCCTTTATCTCTCTCTTCTATGAAGAAGATTCTGGCTTTATCTTCCTACTCTGTTTATTTCCATCCCCACCCTCTGCAAAGTATTTTGCTGTTTTTTTCTTCTCAGTACTTGGATGCAGAATCTGAAGACAGAGGAAAGGTAGGCAGAGAAGAAATGTGATGGCTAGAGAAGAGATATAGACACAAGAGATGCTGTAGGTTGAAGGAAAGTGATGAGGAGAAAATGGTGAATTTTAAAAAGAGCCCCTACATCATGCTCAAGAAATGGAATAAAACACTTGAGCTAACTTGGAACCATGTCTGCCTTCCTGATTGTATTTTCTAGACTGTGACTCTGCTCTGAGTTTGGATCAAGTAGTCTACAGCTTCAAGGAGGTTGCATAAATGTGTGCATGTCTCATTCAGTCAGAGCATACATGAACACACAAACACAACAGTAGCCACAGGAAATACAACCACAGCAAGGCTAACGTAAGTTGGTAGAAAATGCAGGTGTTAAATGAAATAGAAATGTAATTTTCTGAGTGATTTGGTTTAAAAATATTAAAAAGGACTAGCAGAATTAGGGATTTCAGAGCTAAAATTAACTACCTTAGGAACCTGGAAGATACCAAAAAAGTTCTTCCCAACTTTGTTCTATCTGTTCCTATTTTGCTATGATTTTGTCTAGGTTCTGGCTCACCCTCCTCTAAGGAGACATTATAACAAGAGAACACAGTAGAAAATCCAGAGCTGGTCCAGGTCAGTTCATGTAGTCATTGACTTTCGCAGTGGGTTGACAGATAGGACACAAGACAAAATTAAAGAGCTCTGAATTCTGGTCACAGTTATGGCTGTAAAAATTCTGGGAACTTGATAACTTGAATGCTCTAGTCCTCAGTTTTCTCATATGTAGAATGAGTTCAGAAAAGGTGATTTCTCTGTCCCTTGGACACTGAACTGGTATTTTCTCTCACTTAAGCATTTTTAAGTACTCAGCATAGAACCAGAAACTAAAGGGTCTGACTTCTAGTCCCACAAATGCTGCCTACTATCCGTCAACTAATAACAACCTTCATCAGGAGTCTGCAGATTACTACCCATGAGGCAAATCCGGCTTCTGCCTCTTTTTATAAATAAAGCTTTATTGGAACAAGACACAACCATTCATTTACACATCATGTGTGGCTCCTTGTGAGCTACAATGTCAGAGATGAGTCACTACAGTGACAGAGATGACAAAGAACAGCCAGCAAACCCAGAAATATTTACCATCTTGTCCTTTACAGAAGACAATTTGCCACACCCTAATCTATATAAATGTCAGGTTTTTTCATTTATAAATAGAGAAAAGCATACCTGTTTTGATCAACTCAGTGAACTGTTGAGACAACAATTGGGGAAAATAGTTTGGAAAATTACAAATGCTGGAATTGTTTTTTAAATATAGTTATTTCAAAGGATGAAGCGTATAGTGTATTATTGTCCTTTCTACCTGTTAATTTTGAGATCATGCACCCTGCACTTGTCTGCTGTTTTTCTCTCTCCTCACTGCCAGATCTTCCCCTAATATATGCAGGGCCTCTGACAAAATCATCATAGAACTTACAGGCCACAAGCCTGAGCCTGAGCCTAAGCCCAGCCTACTTCTCTTGTACCCCAACCTCTGACCCACATCTCAAAAGGTTACTGTGCGTGTATGTGATCACGCCAGCTTACACTGCATTATCTACCACTCCACTACTAATGGCTACCCCTCAGCACACCTTTGAACCAGTGGTATGTGCTTCCCTTGGGAAATCATATGAAAAAGGAGGCCTACACAGGCCCTAGAAGCAAGGCTGAAGGCCCAGTGAGAAAGAGGGAAGTTGGAGGGAGTCTAGAGCAGGACCCTCTAAACCCTGAAACTCAGAATACCTGTTGCCTGGGACTAATAGCAGGCAAACTGCTCACTTCCATTGTCTGTCTAGTCTAAGCTGCCATTAGCTCTCGTGTAAAAAATTGCAGTCGTCTCCTGTCTTCTCCACAAATATTTTCCCCTCCCATGTATTTTTAAACCTGATGACAAAGTGATGATTCCGAAAGGCAAAATTCTATCAACTTCCTACCTTCATTATCCTGTGAATGATAAGAATCCACTAAAGTTTTTAAAGATGAAGACTTAAAAATGTGTGTATTTGGCCCCTGCCTACCTTCTCAACTTCAGCCCATGCCTCATTCCTGTGTGTACAAGCTATGCTGCCCTTAAAGTGTGTCAATAATGCCATGTCTCTTCTAGCCACAGGGTTTTTGTCCACGGCTGTCCCTATGCCTGGGATGCTACACCCCACAGAAGCTACACTTGCCTTGGTTAGATCCCTCCTCTTCCCTCAGAACTTCTGGACTATGTCATTTCTCCCTTTATATATTTGTATTTCTCAACCCTAGCTGCACATGAAACTTCTCAAATACCAGTGCCCAGGCCTCAACTGAAAGAAATTAAATCAGACTCATGGAGGTAAAGAGGTAGGCATTAGTATTATTACAAGTATGAGAGTAACTATTTCATACGCTGCATTGTTGCTGTGTGCACGTCCCTCTCCTCTGTGATTCTCTAACTTGCAAGAAAAATCTGGAAATACACCAAGCATCGTTCTCACTCCTTTGTAAGCCCCGCGAGGGTCGTGTCATCCCCGGATTCGTTACTTGATTAGACATTTTTTAGGCATCTTCTATGTCATAGACTCTGTTATAGTGGACGGAACTGGGCCAGTGAACAGTATCTTCATGTTTCTTTTCCTACAGAATTTACATTTGAGGGCATTGTAGGGTTTCAATATATATTTGATGGATGAATGAATATTCTCATGTACTCAATTTTACTTATCTAGAAATTTAACATTTCCCCCTTCCCAAGATAACTCTTCATTTCCCCCAAAATACTTAGAGCAGTGAAGTTCTGAGCTGAGCTTTTTTGAGCACTTAAGTAATTGTTCAACTTCCTGCTTCATATTGTCTTTTATGACAGTCTTTGGATTTCTTAATTATTGCATTTTGTCTTTCTCTGTAGCTCTGATAATAAAACCATAGTCTGGCTCACCATTCTTCAGACAGAAGAAAAAATTAAAAAGCTTTCTGCTTTATTTTGTGACACTGCTACGTCACCATTTCTCTCTGTCTTTGGAAATAAATTGTTGGCAGATCTGCAGTTGCTTCTGTCTGCTCCTCAGAACCCTTGGCAACACGTCACCTGTTCCAGCAGATTTTTATATTCAGAGCACAATTCAGAGCTCAGGAAGAATTCTTTACTGATTTCTTCCAGTCATTAATCATTGCCTACTGCCTCACTATTAGGAAAACAGCTCAGTCTACACATGTGCATTCAATTAAGGGTTGATTGTTTTCGTTTATGGATTATCTAGCTACTGTGTTTTTTTCCTCGGTCTCCCATTTGTCTGCAATCCCTATTTCCTAACTCAATTCTTCATAGGCTTTTGTCATAGAAACACAGGGAATGAAAAAAGTAAAAATAAAGTTAGTCTTTAGATCTCTGTTAGTAAATCTACCCTAAAATTTAGGGATATTCAAGCAATTTGTTGTGGAATAAATAGATTATATGATCATTACATTTTATTCCTCCTGTGCCTTCATCTTTCTGCAAAAGCAGCACAGAAGCATGGGAAATTGCATTAAGCTGAGAGTCAGACAGCTTGGCTTTGAATCTGGCTCTGTCTCATTATGGTAGTGGTCTCAGCCAAATATCTAAGACTCAGTTTCTTCATCTATCAAATCAATTAATGCCATGATTTCTTGCATGTATCAACGAAAACTTGATGGGTTATAATGAAATCCACAATTTAGAAGTTTTATGATGCACATATAAGAACATATTACTATGTAGATTCACTAAAGTTACACCAAATCAATCTCTGTGTCAGTAAGCAAATCACAATATTATTGCTTAAAAATCCACCTGAAAGCTCAGTCACTTAAAATACCCATCACGCACTATCATGGGTCTCTGGGCGTGGCTGGAGACGCTCATTCAGCCCAGTTTGCTTTTTCTGTGGCCCGGACTGAAGGGACAGAGCTAATCTAGGGAAGCTCTTGTCATGGCAGTGACAGAGTTCAAGAGGGCCAAAGTTTAGTGCGGACAAGCACTTTCCAAGTCCTGCACTGGGTTATGTCTGCTAATATTTCATTTACTAAATAATGTCATATTGCCAAGTTCACAGTGAAACATGGAAGCACATTTTACCTTCAGAGGAAGGGGTTGCAAAATTATATAGCAAAGAGCGTTGATACAGGGAAGGGTGAAGTACTGGAGACAAAGATCCTGTCTATCTCACTTCTAATGACTGATTCCAGATTTCTTCTATCCTCTGCAGCTTTCTGTCCTTCCTCTGACTGACTACATGCCACTCACCCTTTAATATTTCTCATGTAAGAGGACATTTACAAAATTGTCTTGGAATCTTCAGTCTATATTGTGTGGAAGAGCCTTATGAATTATACACAGACACATGCAGTATATCTTTTTGTGTAAGAGCATTTATATAAAATTCAAAATGATGCTTGATTTCTTCTTGCTATTCAAGAGGACATAATCCCTTATAAACAAGTTTTCAATATGATGGCTATCTCATTGAACAAATTTGAGGAAAAAAGTATTCTCGCTTGCAAATATTTCTAGAGTTATTGTGTATTTATTGCCTTCATATATGTAGAGTAGCACATGGACACGTACCTGACTTTTTGTAATTTAGGACCTTATGGTATTGTGATATATAATAAGAAATATATATTTGGTCTTCGTCCAAGTTTGTGGCATGGACAGAGCTCCTAAAACCATTGAAATTTCCTAAGTGATGAGAGTGATAAAGGTACCTATTGTTATGTTAGTGATGTGAGTTTGGGACAGTACCTAGGTAAACTTAAGGATAGGCGCTGATGGCTAGGAGACCCAGCAATGCGATTAGAATTTTCAGTTTTACCACTGCCCTGCGACCTCTGTGGAGGGGAGAGGGGCTGGAGATTGAATCAGCTGGTAATAGCCAATGATTTAATAAATCATGACAATGTAATGAAGCCTCCATTAAAAAAAAAAAAAAGCAAAAGGACTTTTTTTAGAGAGTTTCCATGTTGATAAACATGTAGAGATTTGGTGTACTCAGAGGCAGCATGGAAGCTCCACGCTCTTTCCCCATTCCTTGCCCTGTGCAGCTCTTCCACCTGGCTGTTAACCTGAGTTATATCCTAGTACAATATACTAAGTAAAATGTTTCTCTGAATTCTGTGAGTTGCTCTAGCAAGTGAATCAAACCCAGGGAAAGTATCGTTGGAACCCCTGATCTGTAGCTGGTGGGCCAGAAGCACAGGTGATAACCTGAGCTTGCAATTGGAGTTTGAAGTTGGCGGTGGGTTGGAGGGGGGTATGTCTTGTAAGACTGAATACGTAACCTGAGGAATCATCCACTGCCTCAGTGGAAATACAGTACAAAATGCGAGTTTCAGCTCTCACAGCTTCTTGTCCTACCTGATAGCTTATCCCTCAATTCCTCACTTTTCTGAATTGATATTTCTCTAGTAACTTCCAACTTTTTTTAACTCTTAATTTATTTCTTAGTTTTTGAAATTAAAAAAAAAATCTTAATTCCTCACTTTTTTGACTTGGTATTTCTCCAAGTTTAGTTTTGTGAGTGAGAGAGTTAGTCAGAATCACCGAGTCCTTGACTGCCCAAAACGCTACCTTCAACTATGAAATGTTTAAAGAAAAAAAATCCAAAATAGTACTTTCTAGCTCCTCTTATACCACCACCCCACTTCCCCTAAGGCTGTTAAGTAATAGAGTCAGTTAGACTTAATAGAGAACAAATCAGGTGAATTCCTTGTTGATAGCCCAAGAGAGAATGCTTCATATTTTTCAAGGCTTGTTATTCTGTTTAAAGCTGCAGAGTCTTAATTATTACTTCAGTTTGGTCTCTCAAAAGAAACTGTAGGTGTAATCACATTATTTTTTGCCTTTAGATCCAGGTGGCCTTTACTGATGAAGACTGGGTCAATTTCATTCATTCAACACAAAGTAAGGGAGATATGTCACCACTCTGTAAAAAAAGATTGAGCAACTAAACAAGTTGACTTTTCTTCCCTTTCTTTATTTGCATCTGAATCATGGGTTATAAAATTACACATCAGATATTCTATTCCTTTTGAGATAATATGTTTACTACAACCCTATTATTTTGGTAGAAATTATTTTAACTTCGGGTTTGGGAAAATGTAAATATTGTTTCCCAGCCCCAGTGAAAGATTCTGTGGTTCATGCCTCATTCAGCCCTGCTGGTGTGTTTTCTTGTTTTTATCCTTCTCATCAAAGAATATGAAACAGCATATACTTCATGCTCCATTAGTGTACAAATTGTTTCATTTTTCTCTCTCTCTCTCAACCCCTTTCTATGCCTACTGTCCTCCAAAATAAGTATTATGGCACTTAGGAAATATTTTTTGGATGACTACGCATTTCTCATGATAAGCTCTCACTCAAAAGGGACATATTTACTAGAATTCCAGTTCCTTGGTTTACAGTGAAGACTCTTACTGTCCCATTGACCAGAAAACTTGCAGGAGAACTGTATATTCTCTTTTATTAACCAGCTAAGATGCTACATAGAGTCTCTGTCCTAAGGAGCCTGCCGTCTTGTGGGTCTCATTCTTTCCTCATAATGTGCCAGGCACTGTGATTGGCACTTGACAGTCATTGAATAAATATTCGCTTGAATGAATGATTGAACAGAAAGAAGGAAATGAACTGCTGATTGCTAGGTGACCATGGAATTGAAAGCATTAGATATTTCAAATACTTATTATCAAGTTGTACTAACTTGTGTCCATCTACACAATAGCAATGTCTGTCGCTTACGTAACAAGTACAGGTCCATGTTCGAACTTTATTGCCTTGGATGAGATTTGATGAGACAAGACAGAGAAACCAGTTTGCAGTTTTGTTGTACTCACAGTTTCCTGGAGACAACACAGAGTGTCCTGCAGGGTCACTCAGGGGAAGCACTGGGGTTGGTCAGGAAGCCGAAGACGAGAGGGAAACTGGGGACAAGAACTTTACTGTGGTTTTCATGCGAAGAAAAGAGTGAGGCAGGGCAAGTGGGTATAGAATCGGTCGGTCCTAATAATTTCTGCAGGCTCTGGGGAGTAGGTGTTTTTGCTGGTTGTCTGACACCTGGCCCTGGGTGACTGGGGTGGGTGTACAGTGGCCCAGACTGTGAGAATTTAATAAAGGAACCATTGGAGGTATTGACTTAATCTGCTGCTCAAGAAAGGGAGCTGACTGGCCTCCACCCAGTGCTTCAAAACTGGCTCAACACACGCCCCCGTGCACACACACACGTATCTATATTAGAGTTCCTGCATTCCACTGCCCACCTCTGCGGAAAGTTGCCACTAGCCTTGCCAACACATGCTTCACAGATTTGGAAATAATTTCTAAATATAACGTAAATAATAACAGAAGAAAGAGAAGGAAGGAGAGAGAGAAGAAAAAAAGAAGGAATAAGCAAGTGAACTCCTCTCCCCCTTCACTGACAAATTCTTGTAGATACAATTCCATTGTTTATTAGTCAGTAGTCAATCTATTCTTTTATGCTTATATAGTTTCAGTCTGGATTTTCAGAATCTTGAATTCTGAAAGCAATGAAAAGAATGAGAGAAGATAAAGTAAACTTTAAGTAAGGGACTCCTGATTATTATCCCTCTGTTCAACACTTCTTTTTCTCTTCTGAGAAAAAGGGAATGTGGGAGAAAAATAAATGTCTCTGCCGTAGACTGAATGTGCCCCCCACCCTGAGTTTATATACTGAAATCCTAGCCACCAAGGTGATGTTACTAGGAGGTGGACCCCTCATGAATGGGATTAGTGCCTTTATAAAAGGGTCCCCAGAAAGCTTCCTTGCCTCTTCTGTCATGTGAGATTACAGCAAAAAGATGGCCATCTGTGAGGGAGCAGGCCCTCAACAAACACTGAGTCTGCCTTTATCTTGGACTTCCCAACCTCTAAAACTGTGAGAAATACATTTAAGTTGCCAACCACCCAGTCTATGGTATTTTATTATAGTAGTCCAATGGACTAAAACAGCCTGTTTTCAAATAACTTAGATTAAGGGAATAAAATGTTTACTGGACATGCTATGTACTAAACTTAAATTTCCGTTTATGATGACATTGGAAAATCAAGTAAAAACAATTAGCAAACAGTGTGAAAAATCTTTAATCATTCACTAAAATGAGGGAGGCAGGGAGGCTTATAAATTTTAATTGCAAAGTTTTCAAAATCTATATGGGTTATTTATTCTTACAGAGAAATTTGCTTTCAATGTTACCAGGATTTATTTTCCTATAAAGGTTAGTCTGGCAAAAGGAAAAAGGGGAAGAAAAAGATACACGTGTAAACACATACACAAACTAACAATGAGCATTACTTTCTTTAATATTTTCCAGGGCAAAACACTGACTTGTCGCCTGAGGGGAAATTTTATCAGATGGCAAAGGCCCCAAGACAATTAAATTTGATGTTGAATCTAATAACTTGTATTTTTCTTAAAAATATCATGCAGTTGTGAAAAACTGGTTGCTAATAAGGTGATTGACTTAAATGTCATCTCAGTTGCTTCCTAATGTTTGCTTGAGTGTATTATTTTTTACAGATATTTAACCATAAATTGAATTCTACACTCTGACACAAATTCCAAGTAGAGACCTAAACCTGAAAATGTGCCACCCAGTTTTCCAGGTAGCATTGGTTTTCATGCGAATATAATATATATATATAAATATAATATAAGCGGGACTGCCGCACTGACAACCCTTGTTTAATTACTATTTTGGAACCTCATATAGTCAAAAGGTAACAGCTGTCAGGTGGATATATAACAGTTTAGCATGCTTTTAAGGGAAAATTTCCAGTGCTACATTGGAATCCTGATGATGAACTTTCACATTTTCTTCTTCTCAATATCAATCATCAAGGGTTCACATATTGTATTATAATTAGAGCATGCAGCATGGGGTTGGAGAAGTAAAAGACAAGTTATGAGCTTTTGAAGAGAATATTGTGAGGACTTTCAAATTTATGCATTTCTGACTTGAACATTTAGTCATTCTTTCCACCTATGTGTATTGAGTTTCCAACACATGTCACAGATACTCCTAAGTGCTGAAGGTATAGGTACGAAACAGCCAGTTGCTGCCTAAGGTTATTAGTCTCGTTGTAGGACAAATAGACCTTGCAATATTACAACCCACAAGACAGGTGTTTTTTTTTTAACAAGTGTCCTTATATCTTTATTTGATGGCTGTGTTGACATACAAATTAAATGTAGAGAACAAGTTATTTGAAAAGAGACGTCAGGCTGGAAGAGTCTTTCTTCTTGAGAATCTTGTCCACCTGAGGATGTAAACAGCATATATTATGGTTGCAAAATATTACAAAATCAAGTGTATGAGTAATGCTGGAGTAGAATTTGCCAAATGGAGACACATGAGAGATAAGGCCATGCAAAATGCTTAATAACTTTGAAAAGGGAGAGTCATTAAAATTTTGACAGAATAATAGCAGGATCAGATTTAATCGTTATGCTGAGGACTATGTGATCCTTCTGTAGGATGGATTGCAGTGTGCCAGTGAATTGTCTGTGTGCTCTCCAATCTGTTACCCGCCCTTCTCTTGTTCTGGTCTCTTACTCAGGGTAACTACGTTTTCCAGAATCTCCTTTTCTCTGACTTCTGATGTTCTTTGTTCAATAAGACACCTGGTAGAAATTTGGAAGGGAGAGAGAAATGATGTATTTTTTGCCTTTCCTTTAACTTCCTATGTTGCATCTGACGGAGGCCGCCTTACTTATCTGATCCAGCTCTCACCAGGTAGCCCCTCCCTCCATGGTTGCCTTTCATACCGAAAAGCTCCTGCCTGAGTTCCAGCTTCTTTTGGATGATTCTGCATTAAGGGGTCCAGCATACCTCCTCCTCCTATTAAACACCCAGCTCTAACAGTGTAGTGTCATCCCTATGTTACTAATCTCTGGGTTTCCTCACTGTTCTCTATTGAGCTTTCCAGCTTTTTCGTTACTAATGTGAACAAGCATCTGTCTGTCTGTCTGCCTATCTATCTATCTACCTACCTATCTATCTATCTAGATATAATCTCAAGTATCTATATATAATTAAAAGGTCTACAGCTGTTTCTCTTTTAGTGTCTGAAATCCTACAAACCCCTCTAAATCAGACTATAGGCAATAGTCTCTCCTAGTACAGGCCCTCACTGTCACTATCAATTATCCAGTGTGTTTAGTAACATAGGAAAGTGTAAGGTTATTTAAACTCTTTAAAGTTAGAATCACAATTTTGAATTTTTTTGATGGTAATGAGAAAGATAGGGAGGATGGTTTAGGACTTGAGTGGATGAGATGAACATTTAGTAAGGAAATAGAATAGATAGATTAAGACTTAGCGTAGTCATAATAACTTTGGTGAGGACATCGTGAGATGTGTATTAAGTTGTCTACTGCAAAACAGAAGAAAGTATACAGTATAACTGTAAGATAGTTATTATAGACAAAGAATATCTGCCAGAATACATTGTTTCTTTGTATAAATTTAAGTTTGTGTCAGGCAATTAATTTCTTCTGCCTAAAGAATTTTTTTCAAGTTTATTGTAGTGTCGGTCTGCTAGTATTTTCATTTATATGTAAAAAACCTTTTCTCTTTTATTTTTGAAAGATAGCATCACTTGGTATAGAATTCCACACTGACAAAGAGTTTTTTCCTATTTACAGCCCTATCCAAATATAACTCCACTTCTCCTGGTTTGCATAGTTTATGACAGGAAGTCTGTTATATTTCTTATCTTTGTGTAAGTGCAATATGTTTTCTCTTTCTCTGTCTGCTTCCTTCAAGATTTTCTTTTGATCTTCAGTTTTCAGCAGCTTCGAATATGATGTGTCTATGTGTGTGTGGACCCATGTGTGCTGTATTATTCTACCTGCTGTTCTCTGACCTTCTTGATTCTGTAATTTGACATCGTTCCTTGTTTTTGGAAAATTGTCAGTCATTGTTTCCTCAAATATTCTAGGATTCCAGTGTCACAAATGTTAATCCATCTGGTATTTTCCTATATTTCTTGATTATACCATTGTATTTGTTTGTTCACCCTTTTTCTCTTTGTGTTTCACATTGGGTGATTTCTATTGCCCTATCTTCAAGGTCACTGTCTTAGTCAGCTTGGGCTGCCATAACAAAATACCATAGATTGGGTGGTTTAAAAACAGAAACTTCCTTCTAACAATTCCAGAGGGTAGGATTTCCAAGATAAGGGTGCCAGCACATTTGGGTTCAGGTGAGAGCCCTCTTCCTTTCAGATGGCCACCTTTTCACTGTATCTTCACATGATGAAGAGGAAGAGAACACTGACCTCTTTTTCTTCTGATAAGGACACTAATCTCATCATTAGGGTGGTGCCACTCTCATGAGCTCATCTAATCTAATTATCTCCTAAAGACGTTACCTCCAAATACCATCACATTGGAAGTTAGGGTTTCAACATACAAATTTTGAGGATACACAAACACGCATTTCATAACATTTGCTACTGGTCCCCCAGATTTTTTTTTTCTGACATGAAAAATGCATTTCATCCCATTTCAATAGCTCCGAAAGTCTTAACTTGTTCTAACATCAACTCTAAAGTCTAAAGTTCAAAGTATCATCTGAATATTACCTAAATCAAATATAGATTAGACCCCCAGCTACAATTTATCCTGAGACCTTTTTATTTTTTCTCTCATTGTGAATCTGTGAAACCAGATAGGTTATGCTCTTCCAAAATATAATGGCAAAACTTATATGGAATACTGTTCTCATTCCAAAAGGGAGAAATTGGAAGGAAGAAAGGGATGATGAGTCCCTAGCAAGTCAAAACTGTAGCAAGGCAGGCATCATGAGATCTTAATGCTAGTGTAATCTTCAGATTCAATGATCCACCTTCCAGTCCTACCTCCTTCGCTCTACCTGGTGGGAGCTAAGCCCCCTAGGCAAGTATCGTCTGGCCTGTTGAAACTGAGGCTGTAGTTTTTCCCTTGGAAACCAAAGAGGGAACCCTGACGATCCCTGAATCACCTTCAGGGTCATTCTTTCTTTGTCTTGAAGAATAGCATGTGTTCACAGTCAAATAGTTCTATGATCTTTCCTGTAGGACCTAAGAAGTGTGACAGCTTTTCTTCATTTTGTCCCTTCTACATCCCCTTCAGCTCAAACTGGTAGTATTCCTGCTAGTGTGGATGATTCGCTCTGTGGTTCACACCCATACTAATCACTTTATCCAGTGGTTGCTTGTCTACACTCTTAGTATTCTCTTCTGTCTCCCTGGTTCAGCCTAAGTCTCAGGCAATCCCTGTGTCTATAGAGCTAGAAGGTGGGGCTTTCTCAGGAGGAGAAGGGTATGCCTCTCCTCCAGAAATAGTGTCCTCCAAAGGTCTAGGCAATTTGAAGCCCCTCTCCCATGCTTCTTGCCTTTCCAAAGCTGTAGCTACTCCCCTTCTCCAGGCAGGCTCCATGAGGAAAGCTTTCTGTAGACTCTTGTCCTGACTCCAGTCTTTCACACTGTCACCTGGTGAAGTTCATGGAAGAGTCTGAGAGTGCCTGTGAACTCCCCCCTGTGACTTTCAGGGCTTCTGTATTCAGAAGCTATCACATACTTAGCATTTACAAATTCATTAAATATGTTAGCTGAGTTCTTCTTTACTAACTGTATGAATGCATGTATCTTCCTTCCATGATTGGCCCCAAGTGAGGCAATAATTGTCTCTCCTTGGAGGCACTTTTCTTAGATTTCATGTTAGTTGGCTTCGTCGTAATCTCGGTTCTCTGATCAGCTATTATTTTATATATTATTCAGCTTTTATTAGGATGAGAGAAACCCTCTTTCCAGCTTCTACATTCTAAGCAGAAGATGGAAGTCCTTGGAATATTTTCCATGTCATATTTTCATTCTGCCCTTACTTCTTTAATCATTCAGAGTTTTTAGTTTATAATCAATAACAAAAGTAAAATTTGACTTCTACCCATGACTGTGTTAGTTGCTTTCGTAAAGCTTCTCATATTGATTATGAAAAACAAAATTTGGGGAACAATAATTCCAGGAATTCCCTTCCCCAAAATAAGGTACTATAAATGCTTCTTTGTTTGAACCCAGGAGAATTACCACAAAGGTGGAGTTCTTAAGTATGTGCATCTGTCTTAGTTTACTTGGGCTCTGTAACAAAATATTATACACTGAGTGGCTTATAAACAACAGAAATGTAGTTCTGGAGGCTGGGGAGTCCACGATCAAAGCACCAGCAGATGGAATGTCTGGTAAGAGCCTGCTCCCTGCTTCCTTATAGATGTTTCTTCCTACTGTGTCCTCACATGGTGGAAGAAGGAGGGAGTTCTCTGAGTCCTCTTTTATAAGACCGCTAATCCCATTCATGAGAGGGTTCATCCTCATGACATAACCACCTCCCAAAGGCCCCATCCCCAAATACCATCACACTGGGGATAAAAATTTAACACACGGATTTTGAGGGGACACAAACATTCAGTCTGTAGCATGGTTCATCGACAACCTCTCCTTTCATACAGTGAAAACCAATATGTACTACTGCAGTGCAGAGTCTTCAAATGTAGGTACAGTGTATACAAATACCTGACATTGCTTCAAATTTTCAGGTCTTTACATTGATTGTAATACCTTAGATTGGACATTTTAAAAAAATATAGACTGTAGGCAGACTGGTGATACCTCAGTAGTCAGCACTTTTGCTTATCTATGTTTTTTGATCAGTGATAGAGTCTTTTAAAAGCCAAGACAATTATTTCGTGGATCTATCTACTGTTACCATGATCTGATTCTCTGTGGTGTTGAGAGGGGTATTTGTTTAGGTTTTGTCTTCTCATTACGTCAGTCTGATCCTTCCTCTGTGAACACAGTGGTCTCAAAAGTGACTCATCTGTCAAATTTCAACTCCAGTTTCTTTTCTAAATGCCTACAGTTTTTCTCAAAAATAATATTCACCAACCCCACCATCATCCCATTACATGCAGATAAACACCTGCCATATGAAAGGGCAAAGAACTCTTGTGACACATCTTAGTCGGGGTCATTGGAGCCATAGTCCCTTGTTAATGCTTAGAGGGAATTAATCATCATAATTACAGAGTACAAAATGAATAGCATTTTAATATTATTTTAGTAATGGTAAAATGAAGAGCTTTTCAGTCATTTTGAATATGGCCTACATGTTTCCATTAGCCAGAAAGTAACAACAAAAATAGAGAAACAGCATTTATTAAGTATGTGCACCATATCAGATGCTATGAAACATGTTAAATACAATATCGCTCTCCTTGTTTAATCAAAGGACCTGATATGCAAGGGATTGGATCAGTTTTCTAAGATCCAAGCAAGATATGAATTCAGCTCTCCCACATTCCAGGTCCTGCACTTTCTCCTCTCAACAAATATTTGTTAAAGATATATGTGAATGAATGAATAAAGGAATGAATTATGAAGTAGCTTGAAGCTTAGCCCTTGAAACTCCATATAATATACTTTCTATGCATTTAGTCTCATCAAACCAGTTCTATGATGTAAAATTTCTTGATAACAAAGACTATGACAGAACTATGACTGATAAAAGTATATGTAGCTTAATTGGGAGTATAAAGAGAGAGAGAGAGAATTCCTGAAAGAAGTAGTAACACAGGCAGTCAGGGTGAAACCATAAACTCATCCTTTTGTGTGGGAACAAGAGAGTAGTACTAGACCAATTAGGGACTCAAACTTGTCTGAATTGTCTCCCAGCAGTTGGTTCTTATTAGAGTTGCATGGTAGCAAATGCAAGGCATGCTTGGAAGTAAATACAGAGGAAGTAGACTAAAGGTAGAGGAAATTAATAAGAATCAGGGAAGTAGGATCACAGTACAATAAATAAATAAATAAATAAATAAATAACACATGCATAGTAGATTCAGGTTTTAGCCAGGCGTGAAATTAAGAACTAATAGTCTCCTGATCCAGGGGAGTGACAATGTGGGCAGCTAAGAAGGGAATGGCACAGTGAGGACACATCATGTAGGAGGAAGGGGTGGTAGACCAGGAGTTTGCTTTAGAAGACCAAGTATCGCATGCAGAATGTCTAAGATACATCTCACTGTCTCCCCACATAAGTCCAAGAGTTTCCAAAATGAAGAACCAAGAAAATGGCTTCAGTAATAACAAAAATACTACCAGTTGAGTCTACCAGTATCAAATTTGGCTATATCTTACTAAGTCAAAGATTATATTCATTCAGTTCCTCTCATGTTTCCTTCATGCACGTTAAATACCCTGTGAAGTATTCATTATTATTGTCATTTGACTGATAGAAAAAACTTGCCCCAGAGTTGCTCTGATAATAATTGACAGAAGCAAAATGCAAACCCACATTTGTCAGATTCTGTATCCCTTTTCACCATAATATTGATTTATGCCAAGTCGTTTTTACCAAATCCCCAATTAAAAAACCAAAGCATCTGTCAGATATAAGTTGAATTTAAGTTTGAGACCAGACATCTGCACAGAAACCAGGGTCCTTGAAACATAAGAGATACATTAACAAGTTGTCAAGATGGGAAATTATGGGATATTTAGGGAAACCAGTTATAATACTATTTGAGGAATATTTTGTTAGTTTTTAAATGTTTATTTGCTATATTGTTATTGAATCCAAGAAAAAGGTGTTGTTGAAACACTGAATTATTCTACATTTGGATGACAGAAATTAATGATTACTGAATATCTACCATATCTCAAGTACTGTAGAAACTGTATGCTATCCATTATCCCTATTTAATCCATTAAGAGCTATAAAACCTCATCCCATGTCACAGATGAGGAAACTGAGGAGGGGGGGTCAAACTGACTTGCTCTCAGCCCTACTTCTAATATCAGAAAAACCAGGACATTCTGATTTCCAAACTTGTGCTGTTTGCACACCTGGTTGCTCATTAGCTGGGACAGGACATGAACACCAGGGAGTTGTGCTGATGGTTGAATCATTGTACTTCCCCCCTGTTGCTAGTGTGACAGCCACTGGAAATTGTTTAGAGGCTCCGGAGGAGTAGGAAGAGGCCATGACAAGGATAATTAGGACTTGTCTGATGAATGTTGATCCTGGAGCTCTGGGAACCTAGCTATGTCAGCTATCCACCTTGGCTCTTTGAATAGCTTTATGACATTTTTTAAAATTGAAGTTTGGTAGATTTACAATGTTGTGTTAGTTTCTGGGGCACAGCATAGTGATTCAGTTATGCACACATATTATTCTTTTAAATTTATGGCACTTTTATTTGGTGAAACACAATATAAACAGGCAATGGCAATAATCATAGAATAACAACAAAATATCATAAAATTGTAATCAAATGGGTATAATGCCCAGTAAAGAATTATAAATGGATTGAGCTATGCACAGTTACCAGCACGAGGCTACTAAGAAACATAATGCAAGATTTGGGTGTTCAATGAGTGGATGAATTAGAATATATAAAATATTTCAGTAAAACAGAAGTTGATCAGGCTGTAAATTAATAAAAATGTGGAGAAGGAGTCATATATGAAGTAAGCACCACCTGCTTATTTATCCTGTTCACATAAAAGGCTTGGAAATTAGAAGATCTCTTAATTGGGCCTGAAACACTGTGATTGCATTTCATATTTTTTTCTTCTCAAAAAAAAAAAAACTAGATAATATTGATAGGTGGGACTGATATTCTTAACCTCAAGTTTGTGATACACTTTTCAGAACCTAGGCCTCATCTCTTCAATGAGGGAAAATATTGTCTAGCATCTGTAACAACCTTTTAAAAGCCCCTTTTAGAAACCCTGCATAAAATTTTGTTTGTCTAAATAAATTAGGGACAGTTTTCTCCTATCTGTCCACTTCTTCCATTTGCTGGAGGAGTTGGCCTGTGTTTCTTGTAGGGACTTCACTCTAGAAGGGGACAGGACTGACCCACAACCCAGAGCCAAAGAGACAGCCTTACAAATTCTGAGGATCCAAACTACTGAGACCGCCAAGGAGTCTGATGTTTACCAGACAAAGATTAGGATCAATGCTAATGCCTGGGTAGTATGAGGATTATCTTGGGTAGAGAACATAGAGAAAATTAAACTGTTGAATGTATTTCCATCCATTGGTGTCTTGTGATTTGTGTCACATTTGATCAATAGTATTCAAAACCAGGAAAAGACTTTGTGTACAGAAAGGATATAACCTTAATTATGGGAACTTTCCCTAGGTGTATTAGCCAGGATCCAATCAAGAAAAGTAACACAACTCTGAATTTCTAAAACAGAGAGAAATAATGGAAGAAACTATGTACTCAGTTGATGAAAACTTACAGAAGCCAAATTGGGAACCATAAGACATGCCAGATATAGCAACAGAAGAAAGCATCCACCATTCCAAGCTTAAAAAAAAAAAAAAAATTGGAGGCAGTGTTAACTCACTCCAGAGGAAACTGCAGACAGGTGTGCCCTTCCGTGGGCACTGGGTCCGGGGGAGCTCAGACTCTGCTGCAGAAGCTTCGTGATGAAGTGAGGAGAGCAGCATGTTGGGTTTTTTTTTTACTAAGTTTTTTAAATAAATGTCTTCATTTTTTATAGTTTTAGGTTTACAGAAATATTTTTTAAGTGGCACAAAGGGTTCACATGTAATCTTCACCAGGTTTCCCCTAATGTTAACAAACAGAGTCATGGTACATTACTATTAGCTAATCTCCAGACTTCATTTGGATTTCACCAATTCTCCACTGACGTCCTTTTCCTGTTCCAGAATCCAATGGAGGACACTGTGTTCTGTGTAGTTTTCACATGCTTTTGCTTTCACTTCTAATAGAGTTTTCCAAAGACTAACATCAGGCAGAGACCAGCTAATAGAGGAGCTGAGAGACAGCCTGTCGGGATAAGTTCACCTGCAGCATGTAGGGGAGCAGGAGAGCACAAGGTATTGATGGGAGGATGAACGGGCACAAGGCTAGCACACTTAATTATATCCTCCCTGTTTATTCACATATTCTTTGAAGTTTTAGATCTACCGACCTCTTACCAGTATATTAAAGTCACACTTGCATTATTAATCATTTGTTGAACAGTCTGCAAAGTTAGATATTCCTGTCCTCAGGTCATAGAACCATTAATAAATAAAATAGTCAGGATTTAAACCCAAGTTTATTTGGCACTTTCCACTTGCTACACCTAAGTTATGAAAACAACACAGTCATTTCTTGTCACTGCACCCAGATAACAAAAGTACACAGGCCATGCTAAATGCATTACTGTTTTATAGCTATAATCAAAGTTGGGCAAGTCTCTCCAATTCTCAGTCAGATTATTTATCTACAAAATGGGAAGGATTTCATATGATCTTAAAGTCCTTAATTCAAACTGAGGTAAACCCCAGCTAAATTGCGTTTGCCTTACGAGTTGACTCTACCACCTTCCTTCCTGCTGGCCGAGTGATTGTGTGCATGTTCAGACTGCGAGTTTTGAATGGCACACTTTGGTTGTTCAAGGTGTGTATAACAAAATTGAGCCATCTGTCCTCCTCAAAGGAAGAAACACAATTATAAACATGTTACAGAGTCCCGATGCTCGATTTCTATGCAAATTCATCAAAAATGTGCTAGCCTCACATTGATTCTGTGCATTCAAATGATCGGCTACTGGACCAGAGTTATCAGGGCAGCAGTGACCAAGAAAGAAGTTTCAGATGTCAGTAGAGCTAAGCAGAAGAGACTGCTTTGTCTGTAGTTAACCACATATTGTATTTTTGTTGTTCTGTCTCCATTTTTGTTGAATCCAAGAAAGTTTTCATTTTTAGTGACCAAGCTTTGGACTTGTTACATTTGTTCCCAACAGACCACAAAGCGTTGAAGTCAATCCACACAGCCTGAGAGGCAAGACATTTTCATGTACAGATTTCTCAAATGTTTAATGGGCCAAGGTGGTGACTTAGAATTTTATAATCACATCTGTCCACTCCCCCGCAAACCCTTGCTTGTAACCATAATGAGCAGTAGTGAAAAACCACTAGGGAGAATATCATAATGGATAAGGAGACCAAAGTAAATGTGTTCAACTTCCATCTCTACTTCTTTTCAGATCCCAGACAAGATGATCTGTGTCGTGAGTGTCAAAAAAAAAAAAAAAAAGAATCACTGATTCTGGACTACATTGATTTCTGCCTTCCTTTTTATTATAACCGCCCCCCGATCCCACCCAGGTATCTTCCCTTCCCCCAAGCAGTCCAGCAGTACTCTAAGGAGATTAACCTTTATTAGCTGAAATCAGTTATGTTGTTCTTATATGTTCTGCCAACAATTGTTTTAGCAACATGGCTGTGACACAATTCTCCCCAATGAGAAAAGATGCCAGAGGTTCCTGAGAAAGGATTTTATCCAAAATGATGCTGTTTTTCTTCCTCTTGGGTTTGTCATGTCTGGTTGTGACATTTAGAATTGCTGCATCTTTCTTTAAACCATATAGGCAGCCAAACCAAAATCAAGTCAACATTGAGTATGACAGTCATGAAAGAATTGAAAGAACTATATCCTCAATGATACTGTTGGTCTCTTAACCAACAAAAAGTGAAATAACATAAGACATAACTCAAGAGTCAGAAGAATAACAAATTTTTTTAATCTTTATGTTTTACTCTTTACATTTACATTAATTCAAAACTCTATGTCTTGGAATTTCCTGTTGGTTATGATTGATAATAGATGATGCAATGAAAAGCATCTAGTACTGTGTCTGATGTATGATGGGTTTTTAACAAGTCTTTGTTCTCTTTCCCGTTTTCCCCACTGGGCATCAGGCAACCCAAGGAAAGATTGTGTTTACACTGAACCTGACGAAGGGACCCAAAAGTGTGTGTTTGAATAAATGGCCTGAGGATTTATATTGCAAAGACATAAGAAATGAAATATATATTCTAAAGGAGTTTTGCTTCTTCCTGCCAGGGAAAGGGGGACTCTGGTTTCCAGGAGTGACTCTGTTACACGTGAGGCTTCAATAGCAATAGAGAGTGCAAGGACAAGAAGTGAAATAAAACAGATCTCACAAAATCTCCAAAGGAGGCAATGAAAAAGAGAAAAGGTGCGGCAGCTCAGGAAGAATGACAATTCCAGGGCATTTATTATATGTAATTACCTGTTCCCTCTTACAAATACCACTCTGAGAGCATCTCCGTTTATTCCCACTTACTAATGTCAAAACTGTAATTTTCACTTGTCCTCTTCTCTTCTCTGATGAATGACCCCTTTTTCCTGGCTGTTACCTTCCATCTCCCTGTTGTTCCACTAATGGCTTTCTGTAGAATATCTTGACAGAGATACCTGGCATGACTGGAAGCGTAGAAGATTCACTGTGATTTCCAGTCTCTTTCAACAATTTGTTCCTCAGTCTTCTGCTGACATTTCTAACCAAGGTCAATTCCTAGCACCTTGCTATGAGTGGAAGCACACAAAGTTCTGTTTATTTGCCTGCTGTCATTGGAAATGGATGTCTGATCCAGAGGATACTCCATAGTTATTTGCTATAAAGAAGGACCCTCTTGTTTGGGAGACTCTGTTTTGTTGGTAATTTATGGTACTAACTTTGAATATGGAATTTCCAACTCTTTTCTAAAGCACTAGTGTAGCTTGTGAGTAGACATGTCATAACATTGCCCAAACAAAACTACAGAGCAACAAGCAGTGTGGTTACTTCCTTTGGCCCTTTGTGTATGACTATGTGAGCAAATTGTTTAACTGTCCCTTTCTCCATTTTGGGAAGTTGAGGAATTCAACTGATGAGATTCTATATTAGTAAAAATGATCTTAGAAACAACATAAGCAATGATATGGGGTTAACAATACATTTCTTTTTAGGCTGCTTTCCCCAATATTTTCTGTTGGAGGTGTTTTGAAGATTCTGTTCCAAGGTCTCAGAATGAAATGTCCTGGTGAGCATGGCATCCAGTGTTCAACACCTCTCTTTATCTTCTAATCTTATATCTGGATGCAATGTTTTTGTCTTGTCTTGAAAAAAATATTTTGGGAGATTGTTTTGACCTATGTGACCAACTAAGAAATTTCATAATCTAAGTATCTGTAGTTCCAGTTTAGAACATTTTCTTGGGAAACTTTAAAGAAAAATATTTTGGAATCAGTGTGTAGACAGATTTGGGTAAATGTCCTGGGCCATTGAATTATTAGCTAATAGATCTTGAACAAGACTCAACATTTGAAGTATCACTATCCCATTTTCCAGATAAGGAATCTAATTGTCCTGAATTTTTTTGTTAAAAGTAGATGACTTAATGAGATGATCTAGTACTCATAGTAAACAGTGGGCACTTAATGCAGGTTGCATATAAAGGCCCTTTAAGTTCAAGTCCAAAGTTCTTGAAATTGGCCAAGACAATTCATTCATTTTTTAAAAATAAATTAACAGGTAAAACATATGTATGGGGGATAGCTGTCATCCAGTTATTTGATGGCCTGCGTAGAACAAAAGACTGACCTCCCCAGAGCAGGAAGGAATTCTGTTGCAGTCAGCCCTCAGACTTGAGCTACAGCATCTGCTCTGCTCTGGGTCTCCAGTCCACCTGTTCAACCTGAAGATTTTGCACTTGCCAGTCTCCATAATTGCAATTCCTTAAAATAAATCTCTTTCGAATATATTTGCATCCTATTGGTTCTATTTCTGTGAAGAACCCTGACTGATATGGTTCTATATTACTTTGCATCCTCACTTACAATCTAGGGCTGTGTGATTTAGAAGTCACTCAATACTTTTTTTATGAAGTGAACAACCCTCTTAATAGGTAGAATAATTATTTCCATCTTATAGAATACATGGATATTCATAGATTTTAGTCCCTCTCCATAGCCAATAGATTGTAGAACTAGTATTCAAATCCTTATTTCCTTCTCTCCAAAAAACTGCAGCTTGCATCCTTGTCGCTAAATCGAACTCAGTGTCGTAACATTTGTAAGGAGATCACATCACTTATCATGGGCTCTGTATCAGAACGATGAGGTCTAGAAAGACTTGCTTTTAATTTTTTTGGTAATAAGAGATATAAAATCGGTTCCTAGAACTTTCAGCAGTTAAGAGGTGTACAGAATGGGGGAATAATTTCCAGAGGCGTAACCAAGATGGTTGAAGGCAAGTTAAAGTTACCGGAGGGAAGTTCAAAGTCATCAAGATCATTTTACAAGAGACAGAAGACTAAAGAAGGGTAGAAGATTTGTGTATCTCTCCAAAGCATTAAGGATTTCAATACTGTGAATACTGGATAATAGCAGAGAGGCTTCGGGTTGAATTAACGTAGCCCTAGAGATCCAGCTGTAACCCACTCTTCGAGAAGTGTTCTGTTTGTTAACTTCATTGACAATGGAGTGTTCATAGTCTGATTCTCTTTTAAGGATTAATGCAGTGAAAGCTGCCTAAGATGAAGGCTGCTTTTTTGGGAACTGAAAAGGTCGTCTCTCAGGAGTCTAAGTAAGCACCAGCATGACTCACTACAAGATTTTACTTCTAAAACATCTTCTTGACCAGGGCAATTGCACAGAGCATAGAAACCTCTCTGTACTGGCTGATTTACAGAGAATGATATCTGGAGGCAGTGGTGTAGGCAGCCACATTTCTCAAAGTGTGTGCCAATCCAACGGCTCTCACATCCTTGGGACTCATCAGTTTACAGCTCTAATATTTTAAAATCTGGACAAAATTATTCTCGTTCTTTTCTTTTGGAAAATTTGACAATTTCTTCCAAGGATGGCAAAATTTTTCACTAATCCCTCTTAATCCAAAACCAAGTATTAATTATTCAAACATTTCCTGTAAGTTCTTTATGCCTTAATCTAAATCAAGGTTTCTCATGGTTTCTCTTTGCATTATTAGAATTTTGTTTGCGGAGGCTCTCCTGTGCATTGTAGGATGTTTAGTGCCTTCCTTAATTCCTCCCTACCTTTTCTAATTTATTTCAAAAACTCCCGAGTATCTACTATGTGACTGGACTTGTGCTTAATTCTGGAGATAAGGCAAATAAAACATTCTCCCATTTCTCAAAGAATCCCTGAGTTCATTATTGAGAAAGAGACAGAAAAAAATTAAGTGTTTAAATTTGATGCCTACCCTGAATACTTTTGGGGAAAAAAAAAGGATTATGCATGAGTAAATATCAGGATGTAGAGAGAGAGAACCCTTGTACACTGTTGGTGGGAATGTAAATCGTGCAGCTACTGTGGAAAACAATAGAGTTTCCTCCAAAAACTAAAAATAGAACTACTATATGATTCCACTCCTGCATATGTATCCAGAGAAAATAAAAACACTAATTTCATAGCAGCATTATTTCATAGCATCCCTATGTTCATAGCAGCATTATTTACATAGCTAAGCTATGGAAGGGACTAAAGTGTCTATCACCAGATGAATGGATACAGAAGATGTGATTGAGTATATATATTTTTATATACACACACACACATATATAAATTTTGCATTTATATATAATGGAATACTACTTAGCTATGAAAAATGAAATTTTGCCACTTGCAACAACATGGATGGACTTGGAAGGTATTATGCTTAGTGAAGTAAGTCAGACAGAGAAATACCGCATGTCATCACTAAATGTGTAATCTGAGAAATAAACCAGTGAATATAATAAAAAAGAAACAGAGTTTCAGATAGAGAGCAAACTAGTGGTTACCAGTAGAGAGGAGAAAGGGTTGGAGGGAGCAAGATAGGAGTAGGTGATTAAGAGGTACGAAGTACTATGTATGAAATAAATAAGGTATGAGGATATATTGTACAGCACAGAGAATATAGCCAGTATTTTATAATAACTGTAAATGGAGTATAATCTATAAAATCACTTTCTTGAACCTGAAACTAATATAATATTATAAATCAACTATACTTCAATAAAAAAGAAGAGTTAACGCACAAGTGAATGTCAGTGACTAGGTTTGAAGACATATGTCTTATGTCATAGATAGATGTTAACATTCAGTTTAATGGTATTTCAGAAGCTTCTACTTTAAAAGTTTTATCTTTCAATACCCTACCTAGATACTTGCTCAGTTGTTGTTTCTTTATTAAATTTTATTGTTGTATCTTTTAGAAAGAGAACTGAAAATTATATATATTCACAATGAATTCCATTATAATACTCTAAAAATTGAATGGTGCTAATTTTCCAGTTGCCCCAGTCCCAATAAACATCCAGTGACCATGCTGAACTGAACAAGCTCCCTCACATACTAGTTAGAATGAATAACTTATCAAGTTGATACTCCTGCCAAAAAAAGCTGCATCTGTGGCTGACAGACACTTGAACCCTGCTGTCCTGAGCGTTTTTTAAAGACCTCGAGGTAGGAGCAATGCTTACTGTTATCTGAAAAATGTATCAAAACTGAAGCAGACATGTGTTCCCCGTGGGGTGCTTCTCTAAGGAGGTTTCTGATGAGATTGGGGCTTTTATGTAGGTGTGTATAGTTTGGGAGTGGGGCGGGCTTTTTACAGTCTCTGTTTGCATGACTTGTATCCAAGTCATTCTGCCAAAGTACACACACACGAGTTAATTATGTCTTGCAGGTTGGGGGCCCAGGAACAACACAGTTTACTAAACAAAAAGAGAGAGTGATTCTGGGGAAAGACCTATGAAAAAGTGTATTGGACTCTTTTGAAGCCAGTGTAAATAAATGTAATTACTAACTGCCCAGAAAGCATCAGAGCAGCTTTGGGTGATTGATAGCCTTTGTTATCTGCTAAAATGGAGAGAGAGGGAGGAAGCATTTAAGAAAATGAACGATGAAGGGACGTGAGGGGGAAGAAAGGTGAATGAATAGAGAATCCTGCCAGAAGGAACCTGATGACTGAACAGCGCTGTTCCTTTCCTCATTCTGATCAAGAAAGGAGGAACTATAAGGGAAAAATTCAACTTACTTGTCCTTGACCAGTTCCATGGTTAGTGAGGCTTTGGTTATTCTTTTTGTTTTGGGAGTGGGACACCTATTGAAATAAGGATGGGGCAAGTTAGAACCTTGATTTAAAAACAGGACTCCTGATTCTAGATTATTTCTTAAATTTTACTTATCTTATAAAACACAGGCAGCAAAATGCCTGCTCTGACTTACATTGGTGGTGTTTTGCAAAGAAAAGTAAATTATAGATGTGAGTTTCAAAGCTGTAAAGTGTTCCTAATGCTGGGTTTTCTCGGACACCCAAATGTAGACAGCCCATCATTAGGTTGTGGTAAGGAGACCCTCTCTTAGGAAAGAGTTAACAGAAACCTTTGTATAGAAGTGGGCCTTCAAGTACTACAGAAAGGTTTTAACTGGGGAGAGAAGTTGCCAATTACAGCCGTTCAAATGAATCAAAGACAAGGTCTGGTAATCTTCCTTTCAGGGCATGGTCTGAGGCTCTCGGATGGGAAGAAGAAGAGAACAAAGAGCAACTGTTTCTCTAGATTATTAAGTGAGAAATGGCACTAGGGCATCACAGGCAACGGAGTAAACAAACTATGTTCATCCTTTGTCTTGAGTCAGTTGTTTTGTTTGGTTTTGGTTTTTTCCAAACAATCCAGAACATATACAAAAGGCTTTTACTTCAAGGGAGTTGAAAGAATGTCTTTTGCCCCTTTGTTGCATTTGGTCTTTGTTCAGTGGACAGTCAAAGAAACAGAGGTTTTGTTGTTGTTGTTAAGTAGCAGATTTCATCTCTATACAATTTGAATCTCTGAAAATATGTCTAAAGAAACCCACTTCAGTTTTTGTGAATTTATAAATTTTAAGTATCTGTTTTATTTGCTTAAAAATATGGGCAAAGTCTCCCAAGTCCCCAACAAAAAACAGGCAGTTTGTTTGCCATGTCTTCTGTGTGGTACCTCTCTGATGGGTTAGAAGATGCTCTCAACTAACACACATTTAGAGATTGTCTAAATGCTAAGTTTCAGCTAAATCTCATATAAAACCTGCCTCCCCAAAGAGGTAATGATTTCAGCAGGAGTGGCTTTATCCTGTTCCGAACTTCCCCGCAACTTTGTTTAGCTCTCAAGGAACCCCTCATCTTTTATTTGACCCAGAGCACAAAGAACTATGACTTAATATCCATTTCTGAGATTCATGAGAAAAGTAAGGGTGAAATTAATAAGAAGCATTATTGTTCTGTTACTCAGTATACATTCTTCTTATTCTCTTAATATATATTCTCTTACTTCTCTTAATTAATACATAACTGAGATATATGTATTCTCTTAATTGTGATAACTTCTGAGAGTTTGATCAACTCCATTTTACCCATAATGAAATCTCAGAATCACAACATACTTGCACAAGACCACATAACTAGTAGGTGTCAGAGTTGAGATTTAGACCTCATTCTACCTTAATCCAGAGTAAGGATAGCAATCATTTCACTTTTCTAGGTTGAAGATGGAAACTATGTCTCATAGTCACTGAACATATTGTCTATATGCCAATTCTGCCAGGATCTTTGCTTCAGAATAGGAGCAGTACAGGGGGATGAGATTTCCAGACACTAAAAACCACTAAGTGCTAAGAGAATTCTGAAAGGCATGTGCATATCTGTGTTTAAGTACAGGACACGTAAATGTGGAACAGTTGCACCATCCAATTTAATGGACCTCAGATATAAATCTCTCATCCAATAACTTATTAAATCACTTCGAAAAAGATTGTTGCTATTTGCATGTTTTTGAGTGATTCTTGCCTTGTGTTCTACTTAGAGAAACTCTACAGCATTGTACAATGAGCGCAGGGTTTGAAGTACACTTGATTTAAGTTGCAGTAAATCAGTCACATGCTCTGTGTATTTTTGCATAAATTATTGCATTGCTCTTACATTTTTCACCTCATCTTCAAATGAGAATTATTGCTTCACAGGATTGTGATGAGAAGTAAGTAGAATAATGTATACGAAGTAATCTACACTCAAAAATGTAAGGTTTTTCACACTGTATAAATTATAAGGACAATGGGTATTAACTTTTAAATGCAATATGAAATTCCGATCTCTTCTATTTTCAAGTAATATGTCTCCTCTTCTACTTCGAAAAATCATGTATCATATGTCCCCACTGCCTGCTACAGTAAATACTGCAGAGGAGTGAATCAGTTACTACTAAATATGTTTATTAACACTAGACTGTATTCAATATGGTCTTGAAAGGGACAGCTTTTGGGATAATGCCTCTTTTGTTGCCAAGATAATTGTCTCCATTCCTCAGTCATTTTTCTCCCGTTTACTTAGACAAGCCCGTGCTGAGGGTCCTCAGCCAGCTGCTTCCACTATGTCTGTCCTAGTTTCTCACAACTGAGGGGATTTGCCTTAGGTCAGATTCCCTACAAGCAGGCTGGGAAATTATGATTTTTTTTTTTTTTTAATGCTCCAAAGGAAAACAGGTAACATAGTAGGGGAAACAGGACAAGAGGAAGTGGGGGAAATTTGGCAAGAGGAAGAAGCCTAACAAAGGTGAAATGTTAGGGACAGTCCCAGCCTCGGTTCAGTAAGTAGGTGAGCTCTAGGAAATGAAGCTGGGCTTTTATAGTCCTGAACGAGTCTATCCTTGACTTTGAGTTGTCCCTGTTTGGAGGTAGAGGAGTTGTAAACAACCAGACAATTCTGATTTCTGTGATTTCAGGCAAAAGCAGCTCCAGCAGCCAAAGGCCGTTCCGTAAGAAGGTTGAAGGACAAGACAGAAGACGCACAGAACAGGTGAGAAGGCTTGGGGGTGAGAGTGGAGGCAGGGATGCGCGCAGAGCACTGACAGTGTTCACTGCTGACTCCGAAACAGACCCGGGCCTGCTTCAGTGCCTGTCTCCTGTCGATCTGTGGAAATTTCAACACCAAAGAGTTAGACAAAGTCTAACAATAATGACTTTGGTTTTCTTCTAAAATGCATCCTTTCAGAAAGGAAAGAAAACAAACCATATAGACAAGAGAAACTTTGGTGTGGAAATGCAGGGAGCTTTTGAAAGTTAGCCAACCAGAACCATCCATCTGTTACGTCATATAAAGCAATACTATGTCTTAACCTGCTCAGTCCCAGACTGGTTCACATAGCAACAGTACTAATAGCAAAATCCACATAGATCTTGATGGTTTACGAAGTATTTTCCCCCTTTATTGTCCTAATTGAGCCTTTCTCACAGCCCTTCGGGTCTGTCAAGTTAGATGTCAGTGCTTACATTTTGCAGAGAAACTCAAGTTCAGAGAGGTGATGTGATTTATTCAAGGTTATTCCACAGTGAAGTGGCAGAATTGGATCTCATGTTTATTATTTGTCTTCAAATATAGTCTTCTTTATTTTCATATATAAGCAAGTGTTAACTTCAGTTCTAAACATGAGATGTCCATAAAAATAACTTTGTATATTACTTTATATATTCTACAGCAAGTTTTCTAGCTCTGAAGCCAGTCCCTATGGGCCAGTGGCATAGCCTCAACAAAAAAGAAATAACCTGTCTTATGCATTCCCCCATCTCCCCAGTATTTCCTCTCTCCAAACATTTGCCAGCTTCAGTGTATTCATGAGTAATCACCTGTATTCCAGCTGGTCAGTAAGCTCTGTGATGGCAAAGTCTTGACTGGGTATGTTTTGTTGACTTTTAAAAACCCCCTACCTAACTCCATGCCAGGCACAGGACTAGGAGATTGCTGGTGAATGAAGCAGTAGATTAGGCCAAGAGCAGAAAGGCAGTAAAGTTTGCGTTCACTATTTTCCTTATTCATGTAGGCAAGACTCAAGCTTGTTCTAGCGCCTGTTTCATATTTATCAATGGAAATTTCACCACCAAAGATCCATCCCAGGTGATGAATCCTCTGTGCCAAATACCACTTCCCACAGTCACTTTCTGTTGTTTGATGAGGGCCTCATTCCCCTTCCCTGCCAATCCTCCACACAACTCAAAGGAGAGAAAGCAAGTACTTTGTTGAGTAGTTATCTTAATAGAGCTATTCTTTATCCATCTTTCTTCATACTGAAAGAGGATAGGGTCAGGAATTAGAAAGAAAGACAGCAACTAAAGATGGGCCTGTCTATAATAGGGATGGCCACCAGCCAGGCACAGGGTAAGGCTCAGGTCTGTTACATGCATGATAATAGATTACCTCCTAATCTATTATTAGATTATTGCAACTGTCTAGCAGAGTGGCCGGCACAAAACTGATGCCAAGAAAAGCCTTCTTATTGAGAAAAATATATTGTAAAAGAAAAAAATATATGCATACGCATATAATCTGGATAAAGGTTGCTGTAAATAAATAGAAGGGGTGAGTTTTTCAGTGCCAACACATCCGATGAGGATTTTATATTCTTTTCCTATCTAAGCTGCATTTAAAAAGTGTGGTAACTATTAGGCAGCAAGAGAGTTATGGAATGGCATCTCTGCAAGAGGGCACTGCTTGAACAAAAACGCTGGGAAACTTTAAAAGGTGACAGGGCTGAGCCTAAAAAGGTAAGTGGAATTAGCTGGTTAGTAAAGATAGAAATTTCAGAGGAAAGAGCAAGCACAATGGTGTGGAGGTATGAAAAGATAAGTTGTGTAGTTGATTAGTAATAAAAAGTAAATTAGGAGGACAGGCTGTGGCTGGAGTTAAGAGAAGCACTTAGGTGCCAGGTGTGGCAGAGTTTGCGTCCCATGTGAAAGAACTTCTCGGGCAGTGGAGAGCACTGTGCTGAATACTCAGATTGTCAGAAGGTTTGTTGGTCGTGGAAATGTTTCCATAGCCATTTCCATGTATAATTTTTCTATATATATAACAAACAAAATCTTTACCCAGCCATAAAAAGGAATCCTGCCAAAGGAAAAAAAATACATAAAATCTTGTCATGTGCATCAACACGGGTGGATCTAAACAGTATTATGCTAAGTGAAATAAGTCAGACTGAGAAAGACAAATACCGTAGGATCTCACCTATACATGTGGAATCTGAAAACAAAACAAACAAAACAGAATAAAAACAAACTCAGAGATTCATAGAACAAATGGGTGGTTGCCAGGGAGGAGGGAAATATGTGAAAGGGATTGAGGTATAAACCTTCAGTTATAAAATAAATAAGCCACAGGGATATAATACATAGCTTAAGGAATAAGGTTAATAATGTTATAGTAACTTCGTATGGGAGCAGATGGTTACTAGACTTATTGTGGTGGTCATTTTATAATGTATGAAAATGTCAAATTACTATGCAGTAACACATGAAACTTACATAATACTGTAGGTCAACATAATACTGTATTTCAGTTTTAAGAAACATAGCTAGAGTGCCTATGTGGTACTCCTTATGAAGATAAATAAAGGCAAGACCCTCTAAGTGACGTTTTTAAGATCTACTAGAGTTTATGGTTCAGTTTGTTGCTATTAAGTCTGTGTCAGGGTAAGAGACCAGTGTATAGATCTTGCCTTGATCCGGGTACTGTTCCTCTCTCTGATATTCCCAGGGGAGAGATATACTAATGGGAGGCATGGTGTCATTCTCTTAATATTACTGAGAAAATGCTTGCCACGGAACTCAGCAAATGGAGATGAGGGTATAGTCTGGACTTGAGGCAGAAGGTGGGTTACCATTTCCCTGAATCTAGAGCTAGAATTAACCATGGTTCTCTATAGACCTTGAGGTGACTACATAGACAGTTCACAAGCTGGAGAAAGAGAGGAGAGTACATATTGTTACTGACCATGGTTCTTGGCCTCCTTAATCAACAGAAATTGATAAGAGGCCAGAGGAGAAATGCAGGCATGGCTTTATTGGGACTCTGCTGCAGAAACAAGTAACAGATTCCCTTGCTGGCTCCCTGAGGCGGAGGCAAGCTGATCCCTTAAATGGCCTGAGGGGAGAGGCAGGTCCAGGGGTTGGGCTGGAGGGGTGGCTCAGGTGGTCTGTCTGCCCCCTTGGTGCTGCTGTGTGCGGGGCTCATCCGCAGTATCCTGCTTCTGCTCCCAGTGCCCTGCTTTTGCTCCTGACGCCTCAGAAGTGGCAGTTGGGTTTTTGGTCTTTTTGTATCTAAGTGTTCATAACTCACCCCACCTGCACACGCACACAGTTATTTTTAGTCCTTTATAGTGTCTTTGCATTCTGGTTTCAGCCCCAGTGCAAGCATCGCAGCAGAGGGCCTAGGTCCCAGGTCCCAGCCTGTCTCAAAATGAGTTAGAGATTTGATGGCTGTGTCTGATCTGAGACAGCACAGGCTGAGAGACAGCTCCAGGTAAAACCACACTAGATGAACTTAAAAATAAGCAAACCAACAAAAACAACAACAAAAACTTAAGAAAAATTGTGAATATACATAAAGGCAGGAGAGTAACATAATGAATTCCAGTGTACTTATCATAGAGTTCAGAAATTATCAAAATAAGACCAATAATATTTCATTTGTGTACCAGACCCTAATCGATTAATGTAATGAAGATCCGGGACATCCAATGCTGTAAGCTCTTCGGTTTGTGTATCTAAGAGATAACATCCCCCATCCCCAGTAGGATTTCAGTCTCTTAGAATTTCGATCCAAACAGCTTAGCCTTGTCCTTAAGACAAGGGTGGGATGTGGGTGTGACTTTCTCCTCTCACCTACATACACACAGGACATCCAGTAACACAGTATCATGGGACTTGCTGTTTCAGCTTCTCCTGAAAGAACTTTAAATCACTATCCAAGTCTTGCATTCAAATTGTTGCGCTGCAAAGAAAAGGAACCCAGGAATTTACACAGCAACACTTTGTCAGAATAATTTATAGGGATTTACGTAGCAATATTTTTCAGAAGTGAAAAATTAACCACGGTATATTGCCTTAAAATTCAAAACAAAACAAAACAAATTTTTAATTCTCAAGCTTGTTAGATTTTCTTCAGTCCAATATCACGAACAGGATATTGCCTTTCTCACAGCTAGAGAATTAAAGTGAATGAGGAGGAGGGGCCAGTGGGGAGATTGGCAGCAAAGGGAAACCCAGAGTGGCTGAACATCCGGCTTTCAGCTCTGATTTTATTGTTGACGGAACGGATTTAGGCAGAGGGCAACCCCAGATCACACTCAACAGTGCAAATCTGCTGCCTTCTTTGTCTATTTATGGACAATTGATCCAGTTCCGAAAACTAATAGACATCATTTTGGCAGTTCTCATAATCATTATGGTATGGATATTAACATTTTCCACAGATTTGTAGAACATTGTAGTCTTTTTTCATATTCTAAAATAAATAATTCATGACAAATAATGACAAATAATGAATAGCTGCAGCCTGATTACAAAGCTGGAATTTTCAACATTTTAAATAGGGGCTGATTGTATTTTAGTAACATACACAGTGTGTTTTTTTGGAACTTTAGTAACAGTGTGGGGCAAACCTTTTCTCCTTGGCATCAGCAAGACTAGGTTAACCTTCTTGAGTAAAACAGTCATTACTGAGAACGTCCGTGTGCCATCTCACTTAACTCTCACTCATCCCCAGAAGGTGGATTTTAATATCTAATTGTGGAGGTAAAAACACTGACCAAGTTGTATAATATCAGATAGTGAGTCCTGACTTTACATCTCGAATTTTCTCTCTTGCTCTAAGTTTGATGCTTCCTTTTGAATATTAGTGTCGTCCACATGTCATTTTTTTTTCCTAGGGGAATAATCTTTCTTATTTGCTTTAATAAATCTTAGTCATCCTTCAGGTATTGATTAATTTACATTTCTCTTCTTTCGAGAATACTTCTGGGCTTTCCTTCTCCGAGACTGTTAGGTACAAACCCCTCATGCTTTCATTGTCTTAGTAATTTTATTTGTAAATGTTCATAATAACAGTAAAACTCTTAAAATTCTCTTGTAATTAACTAGAATATTGGTTTAATCAACACTGTTTGGCTAAAATCACAGACACACAGTCAGTAGGCTCCTCTAAGATGCTTGCTGCTACCCTTTGCGTTGTTTGTTTATTCAAATACACTGTGTTTGTTTCCAACCCTATTTATTCCACTTGTACTTTTCACTTCAATTATTAATTGTGTTTCATTGTGTTTAACATAATATTTAATTAGAGTGCAGAAAGGAAGAATTGTCATATTTATGAGAACGAAATGGGATATTTTTGTGAGAACAAAATGAAGAACACAGTGGAAAAAAAAAAGTTCCTACTTTAGACGAGCAAGAAGCAGTATAAAAGAGTGGGAGAGATTCCAAATAGATGCTGAACTTACTTTACAAGTTAAGTTCTCATATCTCTTTGATGAAATTGAAATAGGAAATGGGACAGGATGCATTATATGTGAGAACCATGCAATAAAGGCAAGTCTGAATTCTAATCAATAAACACATACTCCAAGGAAAGTATATTTCCTTCATTGAATGACTGAGCTTATATTTAAATTTTTAAATTAATTTTTTAGTTTAAGTTTTAAATACGCATTTTGATTCCCAGTTTAACCTTGTTCTTAATTGTGCTGGCCATATCATCAAGGTTCAACAAATAGAACACTAAGATTATTCAATTCATGAGAGTTTAGTGAAGGGACATTTAGAGGTATGAGCCAGTTTAAGGAAACTAACAGTAGCTAATGAAGTATCTAGCTTCTGGTAACCAAATGACAGTCCCACCTCCAGACCTAAAATGGAGAAGAATGAAATGGTGTTACTAGAGCTAGGCATGATCTGGAACCTTGAGAGAGAAGTGGCTTAATAGCAACTGTGTTGGTAGGTAAAGGAATTCAGATTCCAGACCCTTGCCAGATCCACAGTCATGCAAGAAAACAGATGAGAAAGCAACACCCTGGCTTCTCTTTCTTCTGGCTTTCCTGTCTCTGTCTGGTGCCTCCCATTGGCCCAAATGCAACTAGTATCCAAAGGAGACTGGATGATACAGTCCCAGTTTTCAGCCTCCCAGAGTTCAGAGCAAGGCAGAAAGGGATGAATGAAAATGGATGTGGATAATAGCAAAACCAATCTATTGACCAAGAACCAGATCCTATCATGATGGACAAGTAGGATTTCCACCAAATTCACTTATCATTCACCTTCCTTTTGGATTGTAAACTGTATAAAAAGAAACGCAGACCCATTTTATTACCTGCTATAGCCAGCAGTTACTAAAGACCTGACATAGTGTGGGCACTCAATCAATGTTAGTTGACTTACTGATGATTTAGAAGAAAGAGAAGTTAAACTTTAAGACTGAAATGACTTAAACCCAAGATCACTATGTGTGTTGGTGACAGGCTTAAGAGATTGAATTTTGCCCATCAACTTTGTTTCCACAAATATTGAGAGAATGATCTGCTAAATTTGGTTTGTTTGTTTTTTTAATGTGGTTCTTAATACTAGCAGCATGTGCTGGACTTGAACCAGTTACCCAGATAGGAGAAGCGTCATAGTGAAGGCTCTCAGTGGAGTGGTCCCTTCAGTAGAAACGTTAAGTTAATTAGTTCTCAAGACAACACTGTATCTTTTATTGTTCACCATTTTTTTCTTCCCTGTTCTACAACCTCATGCTAATTTATTTCACCACTTTCACAAAACAGCTTCAAAAAGTAAATTATATACTCTCACCATGCAGTTGATTTATAATGCTTTCCTAGACGAAAACAACTCATGTAAAACTCTGAGAATTAGGTATTCCTCTGTTGTTTCTCTCAATTTATTTGATTTTCTCCCTTTTGTAATAACACTTTGTCTTTTCACATACATATCTTTGTAAGCATTAAGGCCTAGAAAAGAATTTTTATGCCTTAGATTAGGTAGAAAGTGAACAAACCTAATAAAATATTCTAGAAAAAAATAAGGCACATTGGGAGGCAGATCTTAGACATAGACTGTTAGATCTTAAAGATATCTTAGACATTGCTTGCCCAAATCCATTATTTTTAAGTGAAGTTTCTGAGGCCCAAACAAGAGAATCATATTACCTATGATGACACAGAACCTATGCAGAAAATTCACTCTGGCATGTTACTTTAACAGGATTTCAAGATTTTTCCTTTCTGTTTGGGTTCTTCCATTTTCAGATCCAACTCTCAGAACGTTAATCAAGGTACTGGGATGGGATTTCACTTGATCACACATTACCTTACTGTAATGTGGGAGCTTGAAACCAGTTTGTTCCAGTCTCATGTTATTGTAAGAATCTCTTTCTGTGTCATCTTTCACTTCATATCTCATACTATTTGTGTACCTTTTATAGTTTCCCTGGGAGATTGAGTTCCTGGAAAGCAGAGATTATGTTTTAAAAATCTCTATCACCTCCACAGTGGGCAAAGTTTTTAGTACATGTTGCCAAACACATAGCATTTTGTGGGAAAAACAAACCAAAACAAAGCATACATCCCAGGTCCTTACCCAAGGCTCTGTTCACTAGACTTTTTCACTGACTCATTTTTTGGTGCACCTTTCTACAAATTAAATGATATTTCACTTTACATATTAAAAGGAAAATATCTGAAAAACATATGAAATAATTTTGTTTCTCTCACTTATGCTGTGCTTATTAAACAAGAAAAAAAAATGTTAAAACAATTAATACATGGAAACCAGAACCTCAGTCACATTAGGCTCAAATGTGATTTCCACAAAATTAAATAAGTCAAAATAGTCATGACTTCTTTACAATTCCAAAGATTAGATCAGGGAGTTCTGACTCCCTTTTGTTCCTTCACATTGTGTTCAGAACTATAGAAACATGTGTTTACAAATTGTTCTTTTGTGTTTTCTACTTATCTAAACCCCCCAGGTGGGATTTCGAGAACAGAATCAAGGGAAACCAACTTACTCTGACAGCTAAGCATGCAGCTGAAGGAGACCTCAGTAGCGTGAAAGGGAAGACCCTTGAATGCTTGAATGCACTAGGAAGGGGGGGCTATTGCTCTCACAGGACAGGTGGATCAAAGAGCAGGGGAAATGTAAGTGGACACCACCGCCTTGAGATGGAGGCTGGTGATGGGCTTGGGAAGGCAGGAGCACTGATCAAACTAAATAGGACACACTGGAATCCAGAGGGTCAGTGTTTGTCACTGGGGGGAGGAGTGGGGGTGTGTAGGGCTTGGCAAAGATGTTAAAAACCAAACTTCTCTATCTGAAACTACAGAAGTATCAAATCTGTGTCAGTGGATTCTGAGTAGTGGCCTCTAAGAAACATTCAGTTTTCTTAAATTGTAACCACTTAAGAAGTCCAAGTATTTTTTAAATTAATGAACACACACATATCTGTACACCTACAGGCATTTAACACCACCTGTCTAACACTTGCTATACGCCTTTTATGATCCAGAGCACTTCACACATATAAACCTGTTTAATTTTCAAAACAACTTGTCAGGTAGATGCTATTATTATCATTTTAGAGATGAGACTGAGGCACCCAAGGCTGCATAATTCGGAAATAGCAGAACCAGATTCTGAGTCTGAGATACCGGGCTCCCGGCTTTCTAGGGTTGCGCACTGCGTCAGGCGGCCTGTTGTGGCATAATCCAGTCTTTCATAAGGTACGTCCTGAGCACATGGTTTGAGCCAGGCTCTGTTCTTGGTACCAGAGTAGCAGCCATGAACCACTCAAAAATCCAGTTCTCATCTGCTTACATTCCAGTGGCAGAGAAAAGGATAAATAAGTGAACCAATACCTGAAATAATTTCAGATAAAATGTCAAACAAAATCAATTGGAAAAAATTACATAAGGTAGTAATAAGGAGAGCATTGAAGATATGGTTTATGAAGTGATGAGTAGCCAGCCTTGTGAAGAAGGACATTCCAGGCAGAAGGAACAACATGTTCGAAGGCCTGGAGGCATGAACAAGTTTTGCCTATTCCAGAAAAAGAGAACTTTGTGCCTGGAGAGTACAAGGAAGAGTAGAAGGAGTTAGTGTGGAAAAGGTGTTCATGTTAGTGGGTCCTGTTAAGGCATTAAACAATGCTATCCAGGCGCCTAGGAGGGAGAAGGCACCATATGCAACTCCTGTTTGCCATTCTTCGCTCACTCTTGGTCCTAGTGGTTTCTTCCTAGTGATTAAGATTTTATGTGGAATGTTTCTTAATATAGTTACTTATTTTTTGGCTGACTTAACCTGTTGTCTGATTTAATATTCTGATATATTTAATATTCTGTTGCATTATGTAGGAGAAAATTCTTCCCATCCACACAACAATGCCCAGGTCAACTTTTAAATGCAAAACTAAGACACAGACTCTGAAGTCCCTATTCCTATCTCCAGATTATTAATTAAAATGAAGGCAGCGTCAGTAATGGAATGGAAGAATTCACTATTTAGAAAGTGCATAATGGACCTTTTCACTCTCAGAGCATCATTAAATAATTTTATTCTTCAAAAAAAAGAAATCTCTGTCTCTCTAGGTACTTACTATTTATTTAAATTAGACTAAATAGTTCTGAACAAAATATAGAGTTCAGAACAATTATTAAAGAATTAACTTGGATCATTGAAAGGATTCACAATTTTAAGGTTCATTTATATGATGATTTAAAATATAAGTTGCTCATATTGAACTATCTGCATTCTGTGATTTGGCTAATTGTAGTGAGAATGTAAGGGATTTTCTCCTACTCATGATTTTTCTCATAAAAATAATATTTCAGGTCTTGTGAGACAGAAGTATTTTATGCATTTCATAAAAGTCAAGGCTGGGATTTTTTTTTTTTTAAAGAAGGTGGAAAAAGAGCAAGAACCGGATGAGGATGATCAATTCTTAACGGTAAAATCCATTCTAGAGTCAGTAATTGAGTTTGGAAAAGAGCGACCTTGGGTCAGGAACTTTGAGTTCTCGACTCTGCTTTATAAGCTATACAAAATGTATTTATTTTCTAATCAGCAAAATGAAAAATTTGAACAAAATGATGTTTACCTAGAATTTAGCCAAATTTTTGATTAACAGATTTTAAAAATATCCCACTCGGCCATGCTTCATTTTTCAAACCTAATCGTTTCCCATTAAGTTGCAAATGGCAGCCATCATGTCCATGTTTATCGAATCCTCTGGTTCTAACATGTAGTAGCTACTCAATAAATGTGCTAGTGGATTTTTGTTAATATAGAAGTATGGATAAATGAATGTATAAGTGAAAAAAGAAAGAAAGAAAAATGTAAACATTTTTTAAAAATTATTTTTAGGAAACTCATTAGATTGTAATTGGTCAATAATTATTTGGACTTTGTTCTCCAAAACATAAACTATTAGTTTATGGATCTTCCACAAGATTTCCAAATGCTATTTCAAAAGAAAAAAACCAAAACAGCCAATGAATGACAATTTTAACACTAAAAAAAAAAAAATTCTAAGTGCTACATTTGAGATATTTTATCTAAGGATTTAATGATCAAATGAAATACTTTATATGAAAACATTTTTCATAAGCTTAGTAATATGCGGAAATGAGTAGCCAGTAACAAAATGAACAATGTGCCAAACTCTTTGCCTTTTCCTTCCGGGTCTGTCTCCTACCCTTTTCCTGATTATCTTAATACTAGAAGGATCACGTGTGGGTACCAGAGTTTCTCTGTCCTTTTGCCTTTAGTTATAATAGGCCTTTGGATCCCCAGCAGGAGAGCAAAGTCAGAAAGTATATTTCTATGGCTTATTTTTACATGATGCACTGTAGATAAACTTTCTTGAAAACGTCCTATTTTGAAATTCTTTTCCCACCGACCCTGAGTGATTAAACTGCCTCAAACCACTACTTCCCTTTCCCAACTTAATGTCTCTGGAAAATGCCAGTGGAGGAAATCTAATAAACTAAAAATGCTATGGATAGTTTGGTATATTTAGTGATTTGGATGAAAGTCCTAAAGTCAGAAAACCTGTTTGGATATTGCCATCATGAATTATCGATGCATGGATCAATCGATCACCGTTTTAAAGATGAGAAAACTGAAGTTTAGTTAAACTGAAAGTACATCTCACTTTTGTTAACAGTCCATGAGTATTTTCTAGGTGCCAAGGGCTTGGTTAAGATCTTAACTTCCTTGATGGGGCTGTTGGGAGTGTATACGGTAAAATATGAGTTTGATGTTTACATTTAATTTTTTAAAAAGCCACTCTAAGAGGGTTTTTTTTTTTTTAAACAAGCACTTTATTTTATTAGATCTTATTTTGGTTAGCTTCTCAGCAGGGAAAATGTGGCCCATTAAAAAGAGGTGCTTAAAGAGAGTTTAATGGAGGATCAGTTTACAAGATAAGTGATGATAAAGCATCTTGGGAAGCAGCCACTGCAGAACTGCAGCTTAGAAGCGAGAGAAACAAGGACTGGGAAACAAAGTGTGTGCACTCGGCAGTGATCCTGCTCTATGGCACCAAGCAGGACGCAGAAGAAGGGTACCTTTAGCATGTCTGTAGAGAACAATTAAGAAAGAACATGGGTGTGATTTTATGTTTGGAAACTGTGATAGTTGAATAGGCCAAGAGATGCCCAGATAGCTGGTTAAACATTATTTCTAGGTGAGTCTGGGAGGGTGTGTGTAGAAAAGATTAGCATTTGAATCATAGACTGAATCAAGCAGATCGCTCTCCCCAGTTTGCCTGGACATCATCCAATCCACTGAGGGCCTGAAGAGGGTGAAAGGGCAGAGGAAGAGTGAATTAGCTCTCTTCTTGACTATTTGACCTGGGAGACTGGTTTTTCTCCTGTCCTCTGACCAGGATTTACACCTCTGGTTTTCCAGCCTTTAGACTTAGACACGACACATCCAAATGTTCCTCCTTGTCCTCAGACCTTTGCACTTGACCTGGAGCTGTACCATCTGCTTTCCTGGACCTCCAGCTTACAGACAACAGACTGGGGACTTCTCAGCCTCCATAGGCACATAAACCAATTCTTTATAAGGAGTCCCTGTCTCAGATAGCTATATAGATATAGGCACAGGTATAGGTATAGATATAGATGTGCATGCCTCACACAGTGACCAGAGGAGGTCACCCCATGGCTGTAAGGAAAGCAGTCCAAGCTCAGTTCTTATTGCCATTGCCCAGAACGAGCTTGTCAAAGATGGACTCAGCCATTCCAGTTTCTGGGGCCCCCATCTTAGGCAGGTTGGTGAGGTGGCCACCCAACTCTCTGATGGGCTTGGCCTGCTCAAGCCAATAGTGACTCTCCAGCAAGCCACATAGATGGGCGTTGTTCCTGGTGGCCAGTTGGTGCTGATTCAGGAGGCTCTGGCTCATGCTCTTCCAGATGGAAAGCACACTCCACTGCCTTCAGGCTGGTTTCCCAGTCTTTGTGGTCTGGCTTCTAGATGTCACAGACGTAGATGTGGCCTCTGGGCTGGTTTTTCAGCCCCATCAACTCCTCTGAGGGCTCCTTCTCCTCACACAACAGGTACAGGAAATATCGGGCAAAGGGACAGGTACACATAGGAGGCGCAGAGCTCCAGGTTGATCTGGCTGTTGCTGGCAGCCTTGCCCAGGCTGGCTGGCAGTCCTGATGCACTGCGCCAGGAGGTGCAGTAGTCACGGCTGCTGGTTCAGGCACGGAGGGCTGGAAGGCACTGTGGAAGCGGCAGGACACGCAGCGGAGGGGACCCTGGAATGTTCCTAGTGCCAGCCAGCTTGCAGGACATACAGACATCCTTAGTGTTGTGTGCTCTAGAGTGGGACGAATGGAGCCATCACCCCCAGAAAGGTGTCTGGTGAACATATTAGTCTTTGAAATTGTTTTTGGCAAAATAGAGTCAAATGGTGAAACAGAAGGTCATTTACCACTACCCTTCTCCAACCTGTCCCCACAGTCCAAGAAAGTCTTTGTGGAATTTTATTTTAGCCTCAGCTTGTGCAGGACACAAGCTGGTCCTCTTCTGGTTCTTAAATTTCACTGCACATGAGATTCAGTGGCAGGGTTTTAAAAATTCTAATATGATCACACATCAGAGCAGTTAAATCAGAATCTCCCCCAGAAAGCACATAAGCATTTCTGAAGTTCCCTGGGTGAGTCTCATACATGTTTAAAGTTAGGAACCAGTGGCGTAATGCAGTTTCTCAGCCTTAGCATTATTGATATCTGGGCCATATGACTTGTCTTGGGGGCTAGCCTATTCATTGGAGGATGCATAGCAGCATTCCTAGCCTCTACATAACTAAATGCCAGTAGTACTCCCCAACCCACTAAGGTCAGCCAAAAATGTCTCCAGGGTAAAATCATCCCTAGCTGAGAACCAATGATGTAAAGGAAATAAACAAACTCAACTGTAATTAAATCCAATTCCTACCACTGTGGGATTAAGTTCTCCCCCATTAATTAATTATCTCAACAATTTGAGGTACCATATTAGTTTGTTCATCTGTAATTCAGGAGTGTAGTTTTTAAAGTATGTAAAGCACTTTATGTGCAGTAGGTAGTTTAAAATATTGATTATTACTCTACTTCAGATTTTCAGTTATCAAATAAAATTCTGTTGATTTTTGTAGTTCTGGATGATATTTTGAAATGTGTACATTTTAACCTTGGCAAAAGAAGAAACAAAAAGTTGTTCTGAAAATAGGCTAGAATTTTAAGACACGGAGACTCTGAAGTTACAGTCAAATTCTGCCCTAAACTGCCAGGATATCCAGCTGAAGACATCACTGTCACTGGAGAGCAATTATGAGGTCAGCTTCAATTATCAGTACCAGGAAAGCTGTGAAAGCAAAGCATGTCTTTGCCAACCAGGGTTTTATTTTTATACTTGTTGGTCAAATAATATATAGACCGCAATAGCACAGAAGATAATTGCCACTATTTAAGAGTAAAACCTCTTGCAGGGCAAACCAAAGGCACTCATTTTTCTAAGTTTTCTTTTTAAGTAACTTGTGAATAACTGTAACTGAGAGTTGATTTTTGTTGCCTAAGTATTGTTGAAAGGGTTATCTAAGCAACTTAGAAAGCAACATGGAATAAGCACACAGAGGACTAATGCATTTAGAAAAGATATCTGCTTCATCATTTTGCTCTGTGACATAGACCATGCACATCATTTGGAACCGTAACTGCTAATTCAAGGGAATTCTGTTCATTTCAGGTTTCAGAAATGAGAATGTATACTTGGTCTAGCATGCATTTGAATTTGACATAGATTATATTCATTCAGTACCCATTTTAAAAAACGTTTCTTCAATGTCTACCAAGTGCTAGAAGTCATGTTAGATACTGTGGATTCAAGACGGTGATGTGGAGTGGAGGTAAAAATCCAGTTCCTGCCCTTTTGAGATTCAGCATATTGGAGAAGACATAGAGTAATCAAATAATAACAGAAATAATTGTAGATTGCAAGCTGCATTACTTTTTAAAGTGACATTTATTGAGAAATAATTTGCCTGCCATAAAACTCACACTTCTAAAATGTATAATTCAGTAGCTTTTATTAAACTCACAAATTTGTACATGACAACTGTCTGATTTTGGAATATTTCCATGACTCCATAAAGAGAATTCAGACACATTAGCAGTCATTGTGCATTTCCCTCTCCACCTAGCTCCTTGAAAAAACTAATCTTCCTGTGTCTATAGATTTGCTTTTCCTGGACATTTTGTATACATGAAATGATGTAGTATGTAGTCTTATTTGTCTGAATTCTTTCACTTAACAATGTTTTTCAAGTTCATCCATGTTGTAGTGTGTATCAAAACATTCTTCTTTTTCTTGGCTGAATAATATTCTCCTATCCAAGTACTAACCAGGCCCGACCCTGCTTAGCTTCTGAGATCAGACGAGATGGGGCGTGTTCAGGGTGATATGGCTGTAGACGGCTGAATAATATTCTGTCTTATGGATATACCACATTTATTGATCCATTCATTGGTTGATGAATATTTGGGTTGTTTTCACTTTTTGGCTCTTACAAATCATGCTTGTATAAACATTTGAGTACAATCAAATGTTTATTCATATGGGTTATTGTCTGTAGTTTCCTAGTGATATTTTTGTCTGGTTTTAAACCAGAGGATCACTGGCATGATAGAATGAGTTGGGAAGTATTTCCTCCTTTTCTGTTTTTTGAAGGAGTTTGTGGGGAATTGATGTTAATTTCTTTTTAAGTTTGGTTGAATTCACCAGTGAAACCATCTGTTCCTGGGTTTTTCTTTGTGGGGAGGTTTTTTTCTTCAGTTACTAATTGTCTCTTCACTTATTTTAAGTCTGTTCAGATTCTCTAATTTGTTTTTGAGTCAGTTTTGGTAGTTTGTGTCCATTTTCATCTAGATTTTTTTTTATTGTCACATAATTGTTTAATATCATTCACTTATAATCCTTTATTTTTGTGTAAGGTTGATAATATTGTTCCCCTTTTCTTTCCAGATTTTAGTCATTTGAGTCTCCTCTCTTTTGCTCTTAGTCAGCCAAGCTAAAGTTTTCCAGTTTTTTTAAACATTTTTAAAAAAACAACTCTTAGTTTTGTAGATTTTCTCTATTTTTTTCTATTCTCTAGTTCATTGATTTCAGGACTGATTTTTATTGTTTCCTTTATTATGCTTGTTTATGTTTATTTTACTTTTCTTTATCTAGTTTCTTTGGGGGTAGGTTATGCTATTTATTTTAGACCCTTATTTTTTTTAATATCGGTGTTTACAGATATATTTCTAATTACCACTTGAGCTGCATCCCATAAATTTTGGTATGTTATGTGCCATATTCATTCACCTCAAAATGTTTTCTAACTTATTTTAGTATTTTTTCTTTGACCCATTGATTATTTAAGAGTATGGTTTTTAATTTCTACAAGTTTGTGAATTTCCCAAATTTACTTCTTATAATGGCAGTTCTGTTTCCTTTCAGTCAGAGAATTCAACCATTTAAAATTTACTGATGCTTATTTTATGACCTAGTATATGTTCTATCTTATATAATGTTCTTTGTGCACTTGTAAAGAATGTATATTCTACTTTCATTGGTGGAATAGTCTTTGAATACCTGTTATACCTAGTTGTTTTATAGTGCTGTTCAAGACTTTTATATCTCTGTTGACTTCTCTCTGGTTGTTCTATATGTTATTGAAAGTAGTATTAAAGCGTCCAACTACAACTTTTGAATTGTCTATTTCTATCTTCAGCTCTATCCATTTGTTTCATATATTTTGACACTCTGTTCTTAGGTACATTCATTTATAATTGTAATTTTGTTCTTCGTTGCATTCATGTATAATCCTAAGACTGGATTGACCCTTTTTCAGAATAAAATATACTTTTTCATCTCTGATAACATTTTTGTGTCAAAGTCTGTTTTGTCTGATATTACTGTAGCCATTCCATCTCTCTTTTGATTTCTGCTTGCTTGTTATGTCTTTTTCTATTTGTCTATCTTCACATTTATATAGTTGAATCTAAAATATGTCTTTTATAGAAAAGAGAACCCTCATACATTGTTGTTGGGGATGTAAATTGGTGCAGAAACTGTGGAAAACTGTATAAAGGTTTCTCAAAAAACTAAAAGTAGAACTACCATATGACTGAGCAATTCCATTCCTAGGTATATATCTGAAAAATAAGCAAAACACTAATCCATAAAGATATATGCATCCCAATATTCATAACAGCATTATTTACAATTTTCAAGACATGAAAGCAACTTAAGTGTCCATCAACAGAAGAATAGATAAAGATGCGGTATACATCACATATATGTACATATATACATACATACAATGGAATACTACTCAGTCATAAAAAAGAATGAAATTCTGCCATTTGCAATAACGTGAATGGACTTGGAGGGCATTATGCTAAGTGAAATAAGTCACACAAAGACAAACACTATGATATTATTGTAGAATCTAAAAAAATACAACAGAATACTGAATATAACAAGAACGAAGCAGACTTACAGATATAGAGAACACACTAGTAATTACCAGAGGGAAGAGGGAAGTGGGGAGGGGCTATACATGGTGGGGGAGTAAGAGGTACCAACTATTAGGTTTAAAATAAGCTACAAGAATATACTGAACATCACAGGGAATAGAGCCAATACTTTATAATAACTATAAATGGATTATAATTTTAAAAATAAATAAGTCTTTGTCTAGTAAGTATTATTTGGGCTTTTCAAGGACATTTTATATTGGCTGATTTTTTTTTTCTAGTGTGTAGGTCAAATTTTTTTGTTTCATTGCATGTCTTAATTTTTGGTTGTGGTTGAAAAGTGAACATTTTAAATAATGAGAGGTGGAAATCTCGATTCCTTGCCCTACTCTCCAGGATTTGTTACTGTACTGTCAATGAATTTCTGGCCTGAAGTTAGATTAGAAATATAGAGCAGTATTGCACATATGGAACCAACATTCATTGTTGTTTTACTACTTGTGAAGTTCTCTGCTAGGTTGCAAGGAAATGATGATGACTAATTTCTCTAGAAGTGAATGATATAGTGGACAGGCATAGAAACAATTGATTATATCCATCTTGTTATGCTATTTATCTCTTTGTTAGGCAATGTGTTGCCATAGTGTTTCTGTTGCAGCCATCTCTACTTCTGTCTTCAAGATGTGATGTCCTTGGACTTAGGGAAGCCCTCACAATAGTATTGTTCTGTGAACAAGAATTGGAATTTACTAGGTCTACAAGGAGGAGATGTAATTGGGGCATTCAAAGTAGAAGGAAACTATAGATGCAGAAGCACAGAGGTACAAGTAAAAGGGGCATGGCAAATGGAAAGAAGTGAGTTTGGAGAAGACTGAAATAGAAATTTGACTTGATATACTTTATGTAAAACTGGTGGTTACTCGGATGCTCGTTGTCTCAAGGATGGAACTGAAGTAGTAAATTTGGCTAGTACAGTGTCTTCCTATATTTTCTGTAAAACAAGAGTTTTTGAAAATTAGTTTTATTGAGGAAACCTCAGGTCCACATCACTTACAGAGAATTTCCACAGGAATTTGAAAATATGGCAAGTCACTTGACCTTCTGCAGTGTTCACTTGTCTTTTTCATTGTTTCCAGGTGGTATGGAAGAAAAAGAGCAGAATGACATGGGTAGAGTGAGAAAGAAAGGAAAGAGGCAGAGAAAGTAGGAGTCTTCCCATCATAGGTCACAGTAATGTTAGTGCAATGATATTATGGAGATATCTTTAGGGAATTCAGTGGGAGTTTCTGGCCCCTAATTTACATGCTAAAGCTATTACCTCCCATATACATACTTTTAGTAAATAATCTAGGGAACAGAAATAGCTAAAAACCAAAAAAATTTCAAGGACTGTTATATTGCATATGAAAATTTTGTTCATAATTGGCTTACTTTGTGCTGATGATATTATTTATTATATGATAGGTTCCCACTAAAGGAAGATCAACAGGGTCACTAAAACATGCCAAAAACAAATATGTTTTGAAGCATTAACAATATATGGCTTCTAGCCACACATGGAGTGGGGAAGGAGCTGTCCAACAGATATACTGTCTCGGGTCTAAGAACACACTTGTGTGTGTGTATGTTTGTGTGTTACCTTTCTCACACATATTTTCCCCCTCATTCCCACCTCTTAAGTACTGGATTTTATTGTCTCAGTCAAGTATTAGACAATTATAAAAATCTGTAAGTTTGCTGTAGACTATGGATGGGTAGCAAGTCACTCTGACAACACAGGACAGGAGAGATACTTAGACTGGAATTCTGAAGAGAAGATAAAAAGGAAAGGTTGCCATATTATTAAAAATAATACTAATATGGAGAAGGGAAATGGCACATGGATTTTCACACTATGTTAGGAGATCTCTAAGATCAAAGGAACTATAAGTTTATTGCAAAGTAGAAAATGTTTATTTTTTTTAATGTGAAAATAATTATAAGTTAGAGTCCAATTGCTAAAGTCCAAGAATACTTGGTAAGAACTTTACTTTGCAGAAGAGAGGAGCCCCTGAGGATTTTTTTAGGGGAAGGGTAGTAATGGGAGAAAGGCAAAAGACACAAACAAAACAGAACATTATTCAAATTATTTTATTGTAAAAAATAAAGGGAGGGGTAGCTGTAGATCCAGGAAAATCAAAATAAACAATAAACCCAATCTGTTATCTGATTCTTTTAAGCTACATATTCTTAGGGGCCTTGAAGCTTCCTTTTTTAAAAAATATGTTTTATTATTTAAACAAAAAAGAAATGAGAAATGAAGGGCGGGTTGGAGAGAAGAAAGATTGAAGAAATGGAGGAAGAAAGAGTGGTAAAGAGGGAGGAAAAAGGAAAGAAATGGAAAAAAGAAAGAGAGAGAAAGAGAATGAGAATGGTGATTGAATCAGGATACATGGAATTCACAGAAAGAAAAAGAAAATTATTATTTTAAATCCTGCTTTTATTCATTCATTTCTGCAGCATTATTTCTTAGAGGTAGTGTAGCATAGTAGTGTCAGGATGACTTCAGAGTCAGATAGACCAGCTGGAATCCTTTCCTCATGCATAAATTAGTTAATAGCTAAATTTAGACAAATTCTTATAATTTTGTCATCCTAGCCCCTCCACACACAAACACACATACACACATACACACACATGCCAATTTGACATTAAAAATGCCATAAGGAGGTAAGGTTTTGTGGATAAGTGGACTCAGAAAGTTTCATTAAAAAAATTTTTTTTAAATGACCTAACAATAAAATAGATCAACATTTAGTGAACACGCAACTACACATGTCTCCACATCAGAATTTTTTATGTTTATTGTTTATTGTGTAGCTCCTTCACAATACTGTAAGTACCTAAGAGAGCTGATGTTATGGCTCTTTTGTTCAGTGATGTTATCCAGTTGTCTACAACAGTGCCTACCAAAACAAACTGACAACACATATTGGTTAAAGGAGTGAATAAATGGATAGATGAATGGATAAAGGAAACAATAATTGAAATCTCATAACCTTTTTGCTCCATTACTATGTTGAAAAATCTACAGTGACAACTTTTAGATGTTAAAATGTACATTAGTTTGTTTCAATAATTATAAAGCCTTCAATGTATATTTTACTACAGGAAGGGAAGGGGGCCTGGCCAAGGAAAATGCTCCCCAACTACCTCATCATGAGATCATTTCATTTGAATTGCATGTGAATCTTGATTCTCCATTGCCCACTGATGTTTGAATCAGCCTCTCCTCTATTTAAGTGCTGGATAGTGACACTCTCTTGTTATCCATATAAACCTTTTGGTTTTCTGAAGCTCAGGAGGAGATTCAGCAAGACAGTGGCTTATCTGATGAGTTTAGAATAGTTCTCCCTGGAATTAATCCATATTTTTTATTGGGTTGTGTATTTAACAGACATGGTGCCATATGAGGCCCAAGTAAAATCTTCTCACAAATCATGGCTACTGATTCACAGAGGGGAAGACAATCTGGATGCCCCTTAAGTGAAGATATTGAGTGGAGAAAGAGATCTAGGACTCTATGCTATGGGACACATTTCCAAGGGCCCTCCTGAAAAAGATTACATTAGGGTACCTTTGGAGGAAATTAGGATTCTTTAAGACTCCAAATATGGCAGGATATTAGGACTGAGGTCTAATCTTAAATCCAATTTAGAGAACATTATTCTGCCTCCCTTGAGCCCCTGTCTCCAAATGTGAAACAAAGACTTTTCCACTAATGAAGGCAAAGGCTTCAAGCAGAGGTCATTTCAAATCTGCAGGCAGAGGACAGAGGGTGCCTTTTCTGGTTTCACCAGGGAGCTTTTATTCCTGACGTTCCCAGGCCTGCTTGACAGCAATCTGCTCGGGACACTTATAGACCCTGCAGTAGGAAATACAGGAGGGAATGCAAATCTCATTGTTGAAGTCTCTGTGCTTTGTCAAGACTTGGAAAATGTCAAGGTACTTTCTTTTCTTTGTAATGCTGCTGTGTTCTTAATTGAGGCAGTGGATAAGAGAAAGACAAATTCACTCAGAGAATTGTTACTGACCACCCTCATTGCTCAGGTATTTTGCCTTTTTTATGGTCTAGTAGAATGGAGAGACCTTTATGCTTAATTGGATGAGAGAAGGAGAATATATCTTAATCAATGAGTCCAAGACAAATATTTGCCAGATGTAAAAATGGGAATAACAGCCCCTGCCCTAACTACCACAGTGCTTGTCATGAGGATTGGGTGGTTTAATAACTGGAACTGAGATAATTAATATTTTGAGTGCTTCAAAATGTAGAAAAAGCTCCCATCTCTTCCCATTGTGGGAAGAACTGTCCTGCAAACCTTCCAGGCAAGAGTAGTCACATTCAAAAACATAGGTATGAGGGAGGTGAGAGAGAGACTGGGAAATATTTAGGGAGTTAAGGCTTCATATAACCTGTGAAGGCATTTTGCAAGTCCTAAATTAGTAGTAATTTCTATTGCACATTAATCTCCCTTTAACCAGCCCTGGACACCTAGAAGAATTTTAGTATCTCCCTCCCCTGCATTTCAGTGAAATGCTTGTAACTTCATTTTGCTTTATTATGGATAATATGCATGCCAGGAGGGAATTTATTTTCTAACTGTGGTTGGTCTTCCATTCAAAATTATGATGCCTTTCTGATTTTATGGGCCATGAAATACTGTTTCCATAGCCAGCTCCTGTGTCTCTCAGCCTCACTTATGTTTCTAATCCATATTCTCTTGAGGATATCAAAGAGTATAGTTCTAAACCATGAGTTTACCTTCCCTTAGACCTTTAAGGAAAAAAAATATATGTATATATGTACATTTCCTAGGCCCTGTTACATAAACCCTGCCTCCCTATTCTCAACATGAGACGGTACCTGGGACCCTTTGCTGAAAGGCTTGCACCTGGACAAACGTTTCCTCAAGCAACAGATACAAAGAAACTATAAGGGACTAAAAATAACTGTGCATATGTTCCCTTGGGGCAAATTATGAACAAGATACAAAAAGGCCAAAACCCCAACTGTCACCTTTAAGGTGTTGGGAGCAAAAGAGAGTGTTGTATTTACACACAACACCACTAAGTGGGTAGGCCGACCTCTCTGGCCTGACCCCTGGGTCCACCCTTTCCCTCACCTCATTTAAGGGGCCAGCTCACCCAGACTCAGGGAGCAAGCAAGGGCACTTGTTACTTGTTCTTGCTCCCTTGTGCTGCAGCAGAGTCCCAATAATGCCTTGCCTGAAATCTTTCTCTGGCCTCTTACCAATTTCTGTTGATTAAAGAGGGCAAAGAATCTGGCTGGTAATATATATATGCAACTACCATTTACTGAGTATTTATGATATATCAGGCAGCACACTTAAAATTTACAGAATTATCTCTTTATAAATTGGTACAGCTCAGGGCAGTGGTTATCATGAGCCCTAACTTAAACATGAAGAAGAAACCTATGTTGGGAGAATTTAAGTAAGAGCCAATAAGTGATAGATATTGGGTTTAATTCAGTTCTTTCTATCTCCAGCTAAAGACCTGTGCCAAACTATCCCCTCTTATAATACACTTTCTTTCCTTTAGAGCCTACTTTCCCACCATATGTATATACTTTTTCTACTTTCCATAATTCATGGTTACTAGAACTTGAAATCTCATAATTTCCTAAAAGAATTAGTTGTAATTTTTGATGGATTCATGGGAGAGGATGAGCTTTGTGTCCTTCAACTTTGCCATCTTGACCCAATCCCCCTCACGTTCTTTCTCCTCAGAGAAAATTGGTGGGAAGGGATAATATGAGAGTTCGAGATTTGTAAATATTAACTACTATATATAAAACAGATAATGAGTTTCTTCTGTATAGCATAGAGAACTATATTTAATATCTTGTAATAACCTACAATGAAAAAGAATATGAAAATGAATATATGTATGTATATATATATGACTGAAACATTATATTGTACACCAGAAATTGACACACGGTAAACTGACTATATTTCAATTAAAAAACAAAAAAAACAAAAAACATGTATACCTTCTGTATACATAGACCCAGGAAAACTAACTCTGCAAATAGCCCAATCTATCACCTTAAATACCATCTCTAGCCAAAGACCCAAGAAAGATGTTGGGGGTAGAGAAGGGGGACAGTTATGGGAGGTTACCAGAAACAGCACAGTAAATAAGTTGTTATGAGATTTAAGTCCTTGCTTTTTGCAATAAGGGTTTCTAGAAATGTAGTCAGCTCTTCTTCCTGGTACTGAGGGGAAAATACACTCACAGATGTAGATTTCCCTTATAAAAGTAAATGTCTCTTACAAAAGGGAACTTCTATTCAGTTTTTAGAGCCTTTCCTATGTCTGCTGTGTTTTTAAAAAATAATGAGCCTAAAATAATCCTTATGACAGGCATATTTTGGGGTGGAAAATTCTTTTCTTCATCTGTCTGACATGGCAACTAAATGAAAATTCCTTGTTGCAGTGAACACATTGGTCTTGCTGACCTGTGTGTATCCAACATCTAGCACAGTAGTTATATACATAATAAGATTTCAAGAAATATTTTTATTTTTAGAATGTGTGAATGCATAGACCGTTCATTGTTCCTTCTTATTACAAGAGAGAAAATAATGCCCTTCTTATCAAAAACCAGTTCCTCCACATCTCTGCATTACAGCCTCCACCTTGTGTTGACCTGAAATAGACCTCCAGATCTTTCTCCAGGCTTATTCAGGATCAGCCAAAAGTTGCACTTCAGGATCTGCAACCTGGGTGAGCCACTTTTATGCTCCTACACAGCAAGGTAAGGAGAACTCTTTTATAGAGGGGAAAAGGAAGTTGGGAGGGCTCTAGTAAACAAAAAGTTAGCGGCTTTTCACTGGCTGAGTACTTGCCAGAAAAGGAGTCTTTCTTCTTCCTGTTGGGCTCTCCTGTTGTCACAGGGTGTGAGAGCTCCCCCTCTGGTCTCCCAACTCTATTTAATTGATGGTTTGGTTTATTAATTTTTTACACTTGTCAAGGCATTTCATCCCATAGCTGATTATACCCTCTCAATCCTCAGTTATCATCCTCTTTTTATTCACTGGTTTATCACTAAGACATTAAATAGGATCCAGTGTCTTCCATTTTTAAATAAAAAATACATATAAATTTAAAATATCCTCCTCTATTTCCATGTACTCCTAAAATAAATTCTCTGAAGAAGTTTGCCCCTGAAGGTAAGTAGAGAGTTGTTTATATCTACTGTGATACTGTGATTTATAATGTGATACATATTTGGTCTTCTTCACTGTTCCTGGTCCTGAGCTCCTAAAACTCTTGGAATTTCCTAAGTGATAAAAGTGCTTTTTGTTATTCATAATAAGCCCCGTTCAATGACAACTGAGTTTATGTTAATGAAGTGAGTTTTAGAAAGCCCCAAAGGATGGGAGCTGGTTGCCAAGGCGATTAGAGGATTAGAATTTTCCCTCCTACCCCCTATCTCCATGGATATGAGAGGGTGGAGGTCAAACCAATCACCAGTGGCCAATGATTTAACCAATCATGTCTAAGTAATAAGACTTCCATAAAAACCCCAAAAGTATGGGAGAAGGAGGTGGGTTTGGAGAGCTTTCAAGTTCCTAAACACTTGGAGATGCTGGGGGAGTGGTACGCCTGGAGGGCATGTGATAGTTCTGCACCCTTTCTCTCATACCTTGCCGTAGGCATCTCTTCAGTCTGGCTGTTCATTTGTATTCTTTGTAGTGAGTTGGCAATAGTAAGTAAATTGTTTTTCTGAGTTCTGTGTGCTGTTCTAGCAAATGATCAAACTCAAGGAGCGGTTTGTAGGAACCTCCAAATTATGGCAAGTAGGTAAGAAGCACAGGTGACAATCTGGACTTGTGACTGACGTCTGAAGTGGGGATAGTCTTGCTGAATTGAGTGTATAAGCTGTGGGATCTGATGCTATCTCCAGGTATTTCGTGTCAGAAGTGAACTGGATTGTAAGATACCCATTTGGTGTCTGCCTGAGACTTCGTTACTGAAAAATCAGCCTCTGCACCCCGAAAAGTGAATTCAAACTCGGAGGCAGAGTTTTGGAAGCAAAGAAAAGAGCAGCTTTATACTTTGCCTAGCAAAGGGAGTCACTGCAGGCTAATACCTTAAAGACTGTGAGCCCATCTTGGGGTTGGGGTCTTGAGCTCCTATAGCAAAACTGAATGGAACAGAAAAGGTGATAACAATCAGGGCGTTTTACGGGGGGCTGCATTCCTCTTAACCTCCATGAATTTTCAGAAGGAACTCCAGAGGGTCTGTCCATTCTTCTGAGATTATCAGCCTATTATCTTCTTCCTGGAACACAACCTCTGAGTCAAAGTTATTCTCAGTGAAGAATGAAGTAGCAAACATTTTCTCATCAGGGAGGTCAGTTTGTTAGTTTGCTTTATACTCCTTCAAGTTGAAGAATTGCTTAGTATGAGGAAACAGTATTCAGTGAGGAGAGAGAGAACAGAGGAGTTTTCCTTTGGTATCTATTGTCTCTACTTCCTAAACTCCCATTTCTTCTCTCATCTAGTATATTTGGTTCAGTCCACTCTGCTGCCCTGACTGTGGGCTTGCAGGTGTCACCAAGGCCAAATTCAGTAGATAATTTTAGTCTGCATCTCACTAGGTCACTCAGCTCTTTAAGTTAAGTAGATTACTCTTGAAACTCTCTTCCCTTGTCCTCCAGAACACATCCTCTTGAGTTTTCTTCTATGGCTCTGCATTTATTCCCAGTTGTTATTCTCTTCTCTTCTCCTGTTTTTCAGCACTGTCTGGACTCTCTTTTCTTCTGTTAATCACTCTGTGATCTCACTACTAAGGAGCTTTTATATGCTAATTATGCCTAGAATTGCATCACCTGGAGAAAAGTTTTTTTGTGCCCCAGTCTTGTCTTTCCACCCACCTTGCATTCAGTACTTGTGTTCTGTCATTAAGATGTGATTTCCCAACAGTCTAACAGTGAAAATAAATATTCACCACAGTGTCCTACAAGATCTTATATGATCTGTCCACTGCTTATCTCTCTCACTTCATCTCATGTTAAATTCCTTTTCTGCCATTACAGGCTAGCCACATGCATTTCTGCAAGTTATTAAGCTCTTCTCAACTTGGGGAATCTTCTATCCAGTAACCTACCTATCCTCTCTGTATTTCTCTGTTGACCTGGTTACCTTTTTCTTATATATCATTTTCTAAAACTATTTGATGACTTCCCAGATAACCCAATGCCATTGGATTTGGTTATTATTTTCGTCTATGGATTCTCCAAATATTTCTTCATAGTACTTCAGAACTCTCCGTTTCTTATAGTGGCTCTGTGTAATTTAGAGAAGTACTCCTCTTCTGGGTGATGGATTGCAAGAAGGCATCCTCTCTGTGTGAAGAGTATTACGCTTCCCTCCAAGCTGGCACAGCCCCACACCATGACACTTGGCTTGGCTATGTAGTCAAGCTAGATTTCTGCCTCTACTTGTGCCCCTTTGCCTGGGTACTTTGTGGAGGACACACTTGGGCCGCCTTACACTGCCAGTTAGATAACATTTTCCACAATATATAAACACGTGGCATATATATATGCACATATATATGGTGTGTATGTTTAAGCTGTGGCTTACACACACAGTCTGCTAGATTAGTCTCTAGCAGATGAGGGCTCCCAATAAACATTGGCTGAATAAGAAACTACATAAAAAATAGTTTTTTGTTCTTTTTTCTTGCACGGTGGATAGGTATACAAAGGTTTTCAGTACCAAATAGGTAAAGAGAAAATTATTTCACATGTATATCTGCTAAATTCCCTTCCAGGAATAGGAACTGAATAGTCTCATCTTGTATTATTAGCACAGGTACATGCCTTTTCAGAAGTGTATTCAGGAAACATCTTCTCCCAATAGTTGGGGGCAAGCATTAGGCTCACAGTCTCTGGCAATTATGATGTCATAATCAGTTATTACCTATGTCATAACTGTAAGAAACATTGAAACATTCTTGAATCACTGGATTTAATTGAATTGAATTTGGATTGAATCAGATTGAGTTTATAGTTACAAAGAGGAATTTCTTCAGATGCATGCACAGGAAACAGGGTAAGCTGGAACATATTGGTCCTAAACATAGCTATCTGGTGGATGTAATGAAAGCCCCAGCAAAAACTGACAGTTTCCCAGACTGTTCGTAAGTAATGGATAAAAGCCTGATTTTGCTGGCAGTGAGAGAAAAATAGCAGGCTGAGGATTTCATGAAAATCAGGGGATGTTTTAATTCTATTTGAAAGTAGAACCTTGTAAAACTGCCACAGTGGAGATGGTTTGAAAATCTTGCAGAAACCCTAGTGATGCAAATAAGTGAGATTTTTTTTTTTTTTTTTTTTTGAGCCCCTTCTCGAACTGTCATCTGATGGCAACTCACCGCCCATGGGCAATGAATGTCAGGCTTTGTAATCAGGTGAGAATATGATTTTGGTCTAGTTGCTCCACATCTAGGAGTCTCAGTTTCTTACTCTGTAGAATGGTGATAAAAACAGCACTTATTTTATTGATGTCTCCTACAAACCTGTGAAAACAATATTCTATAATGCCTAATCAATAAACGGCTCAGCAGTTCTCCACTTGCTTTGTTCCTGTCTACTTCTCTTCATGTCCTTATCCTTCATGTACTCACCCCTAACAGGCGATGAGATTCCACAAAGTCAAAGGGGGCAACTACTTTTCTTTGCCATAGTTCCTGTCACCTATACTACAAATAAAACTTCAACTCTCTCTCCAAATTCTGTTAACTATTTAGCCTGATATTCCAGTCAGGACTGAGAATGTTGGTGTGTTCACTTCCTGTGATTAGCTTTGGGCTGCTCCACACCCTTGTTGGCTACCCAGTCTTGGAGTAGGGAGCAGAATAGAATGCAGGGGTCAGAGCGTGACATCAGAAAAAATTGGTCCATGAGTGAGTGAGTCAACAAACAGGTCACAAAGAAAATAATCAGAAAAAGTGGACATGGGATAATTTTAAAGTGGGATCACAGAAAGTTATTGCCTTTTATCAGGTTCTTCAGTGTGGGCCAGGAGAAGGCTCTCCATCTTGGAGTGTGGCCATAGAGTAAAAATTGGCATTTACAAGTGAGCTGCGTGGTTAGAAGAGAAAATTGCAAATTTTTTAACTTTGTATCAGTCATCACGTTCTCCCTAATTGATCAGAAAGATTTCATATGGTTTGATTTTAAGGGTATGTTGGTGAGTGTAGAGTAGAAAATTAGTTTAACGATCTTGTTTATATACCTCTGTCTAGATAAGGAGTATTCAACTCATTTTAGGAAACAATCTTGAAGACATTTTCTTCACTGTCCTACAAGTACGTTTATAAAAGTTTGTAATTCCCCACTGAGAATCTTGGTGCTGGATATGTGCCATCTTTCTACACTATCAGAATTGGGTAAAAGAGAAGGCAGTGAACATTTTGCAGTGTGATTTCAAAACCATTATGAGTTATAAATAAAGCTAGAAAAATTGGTTTCTACATTCTGCAATCCCACAATATTGTCATGCACAAATATAAAAATAATATGAATCTAACTTATATGAATGATAGACTATGAAAGACTATTATTCCAACGATTCAACATGGGCTTTTCAGAAAGATTCCAGAAAGTAGGAAGTACCATGACATGGAAACACCTCTTCCCACTGCAAACATTGCTAGGATTGATAATTAACTCTTGTGGGTTTTCAAATCAGTTGTATGGTGGCCATGACAAATTAATACAAAATACCTACATTCCTATAAACGACCTCTCTGATATAGACAAAACGTTACAGAACAAAAGCTCTGTGTTCCTTTTACTAGGGAATAAGTACTGTGGTACTGTCTTTACCCTATTTAGAAAACTTCAAAATGATTTTTCTGCCTTTCTTTTTTGTCATGGGGAGTTCTCTTGGCCATATATAAGCGTGCAGGTTTTTGAGTGAAACATACAAGCGTATAAAATATTGAAAGGGATTTTTGAAAAATGTTGAGCAGACTCAACAGAAAGACTTTTCAGCCATAAATAAATAAATAAATGATGTTTCCTTTCAGTGTAGTTTGCTTGGCACCTCAATATATAAAACAATAGTCTTTGGAGAGTTAAAATCAAGTGATGGTGCTAGTGATGGTGGAAAGTCTGTGATGCTGCTTACTGATCTGTCTCTTCATCCCCAAACATTAGCAGCACCGGACAGGGTTCTGGAGTACAGCTTGGAAGCAACCGATGTGCGTTCCCTTCACTTTATAGAGGAAGACAGTGAACTCAAGAGAGACGATTGCATGTTTAAGGGCACGTAATCTAAGATAAGCTCTGTGTCATAAAAATCTTTGTTTTCCTCCCAGCTCTCAATCATGTCCAGGTACATAAAGCTGACAGAAAAATGCCTCCCTTGAATCAGAGTAGTGTTCTATTAGCCCCTTCAAAATAACCATTGTTATCTAAAGATAATGCAGATAGATGTTCAGCTAGTTTCAGCCTTTTTCATCTCCAACATTTGAAACTTCTAGGACTGTTGCCTTCATTTATAAAAATAATTCGTTCTGAACCCCGTTCATCATTATTAGCATATCTACCTAACTCCTGGTTGTTCGAATCTGATCTTGTGACCACATGCTCAATGCTGAGACTGGAATCTCAAGAGTAGATTGCTATATGGTTGAGTACCAGTGGGAAGGGCATTTCAGGATGTTGTCAGCGAGGGCAACCAAGAGGGAGAATCTTATCTTGACCAAAGCAGAAGGAAAAGACTTTAAATGAGTGTGCTTAGTGGATTTGTTGACCTGGAAGTGTCCTCCATTATGGCCTAAAATCCAGGCTGCAAATTTCTTTTGGGCAGGGGCTATATTTTACTGGAACCTGGTGCATAATAAGTTCTACAAGTATATATTGAACCAAAAAACAGTTAAAAAAAAAAAAAAAAGAAAGAAAGAAAGAAAAAAGATAAAAGAATGATTAGGGAGCCATTTTAGGTTAGTGGTAGAAAAATGACTAAATGTGATGTTTTAGGAAGTTTACTTGATAATAGAAATTTCTAAAAGTCAACGAGGGAGAAGGTCAGAGATGGAGAGGCTGTTCAGTAGACTATTGCAATAACCTGTATCAAAGATACTTGTTCACAAACCCCCTTCCTAAATGGGGAAGGGAAACCTAACCGACAAGGTCAACGTCTTGCACATTGCTTTCTCTAGCCATTTTGACCTTCCTTCACCTTTTTCTTTTTGGAATGCCAGTTGACTTGACAGCTTCCCCACATTTTATCACTTCCTGAGACACTGTCATATGCAGTAGGTCACATCCCCTAATTATCCCCATGTGTTAAATCTCTCTCTCCTATTAGCTCTGTGTGAACAAGGTGTATGATTTCTTCTACTGCTTTATTCCTAATCACATTTATCTCAGATCTGTGTGCAGTATAGATGCTCAGTAAACAGATGATGGTATCTTTAATATATCACCATCAAGAAGAAGGGAATTAAATTAGGTTTGATAATATCCTTTTATTTCTTAAAAATCCTCCAAGTTTATCTGTTGATTCCAGTAGTAATTCTGAAATTCTATTTCACAAAATACACGTATCTAGAAAGATGAATTTGATGTTTCATTAAAAAAATTATAATTAATTAATTATATTTGAGAAATTCTGGGATGAACAAATTAAACATTTTCATTGCAATGGGATTTCTAAGAGTCTTTAGCTTGCCAATGTTGATTGTGGTCTCTAAGAGGGGAATGGACAGTTTGGGCAAGTTACCCGATGTGAAATAAATTTGAAACTTAACTTTTCCTCAGAATGCTTATCAAAATCATAGGAATTTCTGTTGTTCTACAGAACAAACTCCAAAGGCTGGAGTTTCCCATCTGTGCCTAGACTCAGCACGTATATACTTTTGTAATCAGAACACCCCTGATCACCTTTCTAATGTTTCTTCTCTACCGAACACTAAGTCTAAGGCCTCTGTTACTTATTGTTTTCCCTAAACAGCAAACACATAAGCATCTTATATTACTCATTTTATTTTTATTTATGAATTAGTTTCCTTACTGAAACGCAAGTGCAAATAGTTGGGTCATTCTTTTTTCTCAGGTGAGCAATGATAAGCATTCTTGGACATATGTCCTTTGTAAGATATATATTTGTGTGGATGCATTTTTAATTCATATAACTTTTAGTGTGCCATAAAGATTATGCTGTATTTTATGTTTTTTTTTACTTGAAAATGTTTTGAAAATGAATATATGTTGGCCTCTGTGCATTTATTTTATTACTTCTAAATGCTCCATAGTAGCCCTTAATATCCATTCTCTTTGTGTAAATGAATACAGTGCCTCCAGCATCTTGTTTTAAAATATATATATGATGAATAATATTAGGTATATTCACTGTGAATCTTTTCAAGTATTTCTCTGGGATTTATACCTTGATATGGCATTGCTGGGTCATAAAGTAGATGTACTATATGAAGCTTCTCGTTTTTAATTTTTTTTTTTATTGAAGTACAGTTGGTTCACAGTGTTGTGTTAGTTTCTGGTGTACAACGTAGAGACTCAGTTATATAAATAATCTTTTTCATATTCTTTTTCATTATAGGCTATTACAAGGTATTAATGTGCTGCACAGTAGAACATTGCTGTTTATCTATTTTATATATAATAGTGTCTGCAAATCCCAAACTCCCAATTTATCTCTCCCCACCTGTATTTTTATCAGTACTAGGCTGTATCCACAGTATTTTTTTAGATCTGTCTCATGAGTCTAAAGTAATAACTTGTTTTCACATTTCCATTTTTTTCTGACTATACTTGGTTTATTAGTTCATACACTTGAGTATGCTTCTGTACCTGTAACTGGAATGCCATAGGCTTATTTTTTATCGCCTTTGTTGTTCTTGTTTTCTTATTTTATTTTTACATATGAGTAGTAAGTCTTTCTTATCTGTCATTGTGAGGAATACTGTTCCCTCCTCAAGTCTCTGCTAGTCTTACTGAATTTTATATTGAAGAATGGAGCTTAATAAATACTAAAATCCAATTTGAAAAAAAAAGGATGTTAAGTAGGTCACAAAATTCTGCTATAATTTTGATTGCAGTGGAATGAAAATTATAGATTGATTTTTAGACTAATCGACATCTTTAACATTTTAAGTCCTTTTATCAATGATGTATCACTCAGATGCAGCTATGCTGCTGAACTCTGCTTAGTGTAGTAGTTAGTCTGTTTATTCTGTTAACTTCTCTGTGTATATGGTAATGTCACATGCAAACAATGACACTTTTGGATAAATCTTTCATCTTTGTTTCTGTTTTTCCTTGTATAACGGTGGTCACCAGGCCCTCCAATATTACACTGAACCAAAGCAGTTAGCGCCGCCATTCTTTTCTTATCTCCATATTGAGGAGATGTATCTTACAACTCTATTAACTATTTTATTTGCTATAGAATTGGGGTAGATTACCTTTTGTTAACTTAAAGAAGTTCCCATCTATGCTTATTAGTTTTCTGGGTTTTTTTTTTTTTTCTTTTTTAAACATTAAGTAGATCATGAACTCTCTCAGACTTTTTTTTCCTAATGCATCTATTGAAATATTCAGTGGTATTTTTGTCTTTGATAGTCAATTAGATGTAATACTAAATTATCTTTATATTCTTAGGATGAACTATATTAAAATAAGAGGCATTACTTATTAATGCACTATTAGATTCTACTGATGGTTTTATGGGAAAAATAAATGAGTCTGTAACTGCCAGTTCTTGGTTTATCCTTGCCAAGTTTGAAGATACATACTGCGTCTTCTCGAGGCTCTTTGGGTCTGTCATGCCTTCCTGTTTTTCACTTGTGATATTATTTTTGCCTGTATATCCCCTCTCTCACCACATCAACTAAGTGAATAACTAACTTTTTCTATGTGACATAGCTCAATAAATATTTCTGTACCTTTCCCCAAACTCATGAAGCATTAATTAATTTGACTCAGTGTTCTTATAGCAATTTGAAAATACTAAAACTTATATCAAATCACAATGCTATTTTTTTTTTTTTTTGACTTTATGCTACAGCAGATGACTGGATGCTCTCAAGGAAAGGGATTGAATCCTACTATCTTTGGCCAACCCCCATGGCATCCAGTATAAGGCTTAGAGAATAACAATGCATAACAAACAAGGTGCAGCATCCTTTTAAAATAGCTTATTATATAACAATGTCTTACACTTATATAGTATGAGATGTTTTTCTCCAGACTGATATGACTTCATTTCTATGCACCCAGTATTTATTAAGTGCCAAGCTCCTCAACTTCCAGAGAACCAGAGGGACTTATCAGTAAGTGGCAATAAACAAAACAAAAGGTTTGTTTGAGTGTGTTTTTTCCTGATATTTTTTATCATAGCTAAACCACAAAGACCAAAATGTTTCTGCCCTTGAGAATTAGCATACACTTCAAAGAAAAGGACACACCTCAGGAATGCTTCCTGAACAACGTATTATGTTTATAATATAAAGCCCTTTTCCCTGCTTTAAGATAATCATAGGTAAATATTTCAGATGTAACTCCTTAGTTCCATTAAGAAACATTTCTAATAAATGTATCCATGAGACTCAAGCCAAGAGTGAACTCACCAATACGGAGCCTTTATTTTTTTTCCCCTTTTTTTTCATTTCTAGAAAGCTAAAAAAATAAAATAAACAAGCTGGACTTTTTCTGTCTGAGACTAAGGTGTTGACTCAGGTGTTGATACTTAGAAGAATCAAAGTATAGTAATATTTTCTAGAAGGTCCTTTACATACCTCATGTAGAGATTTCTACAGGACTCCAAATTCTATTATCCCTTCTGGTGTGGAGGATTAGAGGAGTCATGATGTCTGTTTTGATAACCAAATCATCTCCAAGTCATCCTAATCTCTGTAAATGGCCCCACCCAATGACATAGCTATTCAAATCAAAAACTTTAGGGGTCACCTTAAGTACCATCTTTTCTTTGTCTTGCATATCCAGTGCAATTGCCAGTACTATCAGTTCTATATCCAAAATATTTCTGGATCTATCTATTTTTTCCATTTCTTTCCAGTGACCACCTCAGTAGTCAAAGTCATGACATTCTCTTGCTTGGGCTACTGCAACAATCTCCTGTCTAGGTTTCCTGTTTTCATTCTTGTCTCCTGTAATCCCATTTCCATGCAGGAACCAGAGTGATCTTTTCTAAAATACAAGCCAGATCTTGTCATTCTTTGCCTTTAGATCCCTTCAATTGCTTCCTTTTTGATGTAAAGTAGATCTGAGCTCCTCATCTTGGTTGACAAGGACTTGTATTATATGGTCTCTGCCTGACTCTCCACATCACATTGTGTCACTTCCCCCCCACCACCATCTACTATGATCTAGGTGTCATTTTCATTCCTTGTATATGTCCATTGGTTTAGTGCAGCAGAACCACTAACACAGACTTACTTTTCTGAAGACTTTTGCTGTGGTTTGCTCTTATCATGGCAGCTTCACATGGCAACTCAGATATCACTCTGTCCACAACATTTAGTGTCCCATCCATGTTGTGTTCTATTGTATCTTCTTATTTCTACTCATCTACCTTTCTCCTGCACCACCAAGTCTTTGAAGAAACAGACCCCCTCCTGCACACTCTATTACTGCTGTTGTCACCACTCAGATTAGTGGAACATTCTAAGCACAAATTTGTAAAAGAAATGAGGTATTAGAAGTTTTGTCATGTAGAGAATTTCATATTTAAGGAGCATTAGCAGTAAAGTCCATTGAGAGATTTATCCCAGCAGCACAATTCATTTTCAAGTGTCTGGACTGAACTCATTTATTGATGCTCCCAGGCTGCAGATCTGCTCCGCCCAAAACTCACTGTAACAGAGATTCCAGCAGGGTACTGTCGCTTGGCAGGGTTAGTTGTTACTTCTCTGAACTTTCACAGAACTGTCTGTTCACCTTTTCCACAGCATAGACAAACCTAATGTTTTATTATTTTTTTGTTTCTATAATTTATCCAGTTAGACTCTATGTCTTAGAAAGGCAGGACTTTATGATTATAGAATCTAGCATATATTTTGTAGGAAAGAAATTTAATAAGTTTTTTTTTTAAGTATTTGTAGCTCTAACCTTTAATTTAGATAATTCATTCACTCGTGCAACAATTAGACTTGACAAATATGGAATACTTCTCAAACTTTAGAGGTTGAAATTAAAGAGAACCTAGAAAAAACATAGGTGAATTGGTAATGAGGGAATGCGCATATTAGGGAGAGAGAAGGCTCTCAGTACACATACTGTTGTGTTCAGTTAGAACACAGTTGTTGAACTCTAGCCCATGCATAGGAGGAGTCACAGGGTGGCCCTGGGTATCCTTGCATGTACAGAGGAGATCTGAAGGAATGAAAATTTACCTTCAGTGACCTTTCATTTTCTCTTATCGTGTGGTCTCTAGGTTCATTGAAGCTTTTGTTTTCTAATTTTTCTCCCCAGATAGCACCCTGTGCTATTCCTTCTAACAACTTTCTGTCATCTGTGGATAATAACGGAGGTATCTATGATCTATTAATAAAGATACCTGCAGGAGATAATACTTATACTCGACATGTGTGTCATATTATGGCAGGTAACTCAAGAAATATTTACAACTTCACAGTCTCAGTAATGAGCTAAAAGACCAAAGTTTGATTCCTGTCTCTCACTTATTAGATGAGTAAGTTAATCCTGAAAAATTCCTTGAGACATCTTTGAACCTCATTTTTCTCAAAACATGCCAAAATTTAGGCAAAGCTGAAGTATGCTATGAGCACTCACTTTCTAGATCTTTCTGAATGTCCATAAAGGTGCTATTAACCTGTCAGTGTGATCTTTTTATAATTTCCCCCTCTTAGTTTTGTGTTTGAAAAGCTATGATTACTGTTGCACCCATTAAAGAAGTTCTCATCTTCCCTGAAAAGTTCTCTGTAAAGACTTCTTGAGTCTTACCATTTAGAGTCACTTTCTTCGTCCTCAGTTCTTCCACATCACTGTATATAACTTAGCTTTTATTTCTTATCATTAGAAGCTTCACATTATAATTACAGAGAGTGTTGTTTAGTCGAAAGTCATGGGCTAAGTTTAAACCTAGACTTACAAGGCCACGGAGAAAGAATGCTTCAACAGTTAGCTTAAATGAGATCCATTAGCTCAATTTCATAACTAAGGAGATATGTTTGGAGATTATAGTCAACTGTGTAGCCTGACTTTTGAGCAGGGTGGTGCTCAGTATTTGCAGGAGACACATTGTCTTTCCTTTTAGATAGACTGTCAAGTCAGGGAGATTTAAAATGTCTTGAACTCTATAATACTAGGATTAGGTAGAGAATACGAGGACTAGGAGATCTTTACTGTCAAGAGTATATCATGTAAACAATAGCAAAAGTGTACCAGGTGATACATAAATGTGTGTTGACTAAAAGGAAAATAATGAAAACAAATACCTACTTTAATGATAGAATTTCTATCTTGTACAATCATCAGAAAGAGTAGGAGCTGCAGTGACAACAATATATGCAACACTGCTTGGCCAGCTGAGTAACTTTACAAAGAAGCTGTGTATATTAAAATAAAAAAAAAGCATTGGAATGGAGGAAAATAAAAATATGTTGAAAACTATATTCCTTGCAAAATGCATTCTACATTTATTGTTTCCACAAAAGCACAATTCAATATAAAAAAAACCTAATCCAGCTTCACAACGTGATGCATTTCATTCTAATTTCAGGTATTGTGAGCCATTATTTTGCTCTTAAATAAACACTCCCATTTAAGACCCTTTACCTTCAATCCAATTTCTTTCAAATTCAAAGATAGATTCAGAAAAACAAAAAGCCACCATTTCAGGTTTTTGGTAGTGTGTGATTGTGAGATAAAAAATTACAAATATAAACTGATCTCTAAAAAGTTGAGTGTGTGTGTTTATAAATATAAATATATATGTGTATATATAGTCCCTTCAATGTTGATATTCATGTTTAAAATGTGCTTTCATATAACTTTTCTAGTGATGGCCACTGTTACCGTATTTTTCGACTGACAAAGATGGGATTTCAGTCATGCTCAGCCTTTCCAACAGTGCCAGTGATGGGATTTTTTGAAATCTTATTACTGGTTGCACTGCCCTGATCTCAAATGGAACTTTCAATCAAAAAGGCAATCAGAAGGTTATACATTCGTGAGATTCCCTGCAAAGCCAGTGATCGCATAATACAACTTGTTGGAAAGGCCTACCTGCCTCCAGTCCTTATGTGGCTGTAAAGAGTAATTGGCTACTTAGCTCTCAGCACCTGCTTTTCCTTCTCCAGAATACAGCATAGCCCAGAACTCTGCTGAGTCTCAGTGTGGAATCTGGCTGCTCTTAGGAGATTTCCAAGTCTCACGCAGAGACTTGTCTTATGTTAAGCATCTGATTAGGCAAACTCTCCCAAAGACACATTTGGTTCTTTCTAAGCACTCTTATTTCACTGGTGATGCCAGTAAGTCTTTTATATTATATATATACAAACACACGTTTCTCTGGAACACTTTCGCTGTAAAGTTCTTATTCTAGAAATCACAGTTCTGCATGGCATGGTTAACACTTGCGTTTAATTTCTGGTCTATTTTAATCATCCTATTACAAACTGCTTTTAATCTTATACCTGTACTCATAAAAGATTATTGTAAAGAATGGCCTCTTAACATTCTTTAGAACACATATATGGATGTTTCAGAGACATTCTGTAACTTGATTTGATCAAATAGTGAACAGGATTGCAGATGAGTTGATCAGTCCCATATGGTGTCCGGTCACCTGGGGATGCATCAGTTCCCCAAGCGGGAACTTCGAATTGTGAACTAGGCAGAGGGAGATAATTTTGTCTCACTTGGCTCCAACTCAGTGCTTCTTCGCCATTAGGCAGAGAACCCTTGGGCAGGGATAAGCTTCAAAAAAGACGAGTGCTTGAGACACAAAGATCTACAGACACATTAAAATTCCTATGAACTGAAGAAGCATTTCGTTTGAAGAATAGCCATACATGTATATGGAAGACATATGTGAGTATTGCTGCAACAGAAAACAAAGCACAGAGACAAAAATAGTCACTTTGATAAAGTTTAAAAATGTATTATTTAAAGAGTTGATTATGACATACTCAGACCCTAAAAGTCTGGGGACCCCATCAACCTCTTTTGGTTGAGGAAGTCTTAGAAACTCTCCTACTAGAGTAAAAAGTACCTAAGTCAAGGTCAGAGTTAGTGCTTGTGTGTGTGTGTGAGCGTGTGTGTGTGTCCCTCAGATCTTTATTTAAATTCAGGGTACTCTAAAAGTGTAGTTCAGCCCCATGCGAACATGGGGCTATTTACTTGATTCTGTATTATAAAACCTTAAATGGGCTTTTAAGCGCAAGTTGCCAGCATGATGGTGGCAAAGAAAATCAACATGGAAACCATACTTAATCTCTCTTCCCGGGCAAAGTAAATTTTGAGGTAAGATGTGGGCAACTGGTGTATCAGACATTATCTCCTGCTCACGAAAATCATCATATGAAGATTATCTTATTGATTGCCAAGACTGGAGAATATGGATTTTTATACCCCTGAAAAATGGTGTAATTTTTGCCAGACATGTTTATATGTCTGTAGTCTATGCCACTTCACTGAAGAGTGCACGAGAAATGAGTCTGGTATGCAAGAGATAAGTGAAGTAATAATCTCACCTTGGTTTAGAATATGTAGGATAGTCAGAATATTACTGTTGATTACTACAACAACTACTATTAATAGTCTGCCTTCACCAAGTATTTGTTTTAGCCACTGTATTTTCAAGTCACTTTGGGCCATCACGTTGACCTCAGGACAAGTGTTCAGTAGCCGTAGTGATAAGCTTACAGGAGGAACTAGTCTCAGGCAAGGGATACTCAACATGGGATCAACCAAGTCTATGGGCACTGAATAGCTATAAATTCCGAGTATCATATTCAAACATTTGTCTTCATTCACAGTGGAGTCAGCCTCCAAAAGCTGGTGCCTTCAGTTTTCTAGCCAAAGCCGTGATTTTCTCAGGTAGCCCCAAGCCAATGGCTGAGATGGCAGGGGAACTGGGGCCTGACTAGTTTTGCACAGTAAGAGACTCCTCTAATAGGCTTTCTTTCGGTAGGACCCTCTAATTGTCTGGCAAAGGATTGTCAGGTCTGCGTTGCAGTCTAAGGCTCTCTACCAAATCCTCCTTCCTAATCTCTTTACTTCTACAAGTTTTAACATCTGCATCCCTGTCTGAAAGCTTTCCCTGCTCCGTCCTGTTTCCTCCCTCTTTTATCTTTCACTTGTAACTCTGCATTAGCGTTTGCTTCCTGGAGGACCCAGCTGATGCAGCGGGACTAGCTGTTAGTCCACCATGTTCCCTTCATGTCTCCATCAGTATCTTGCTATGCGATCGTGGTTCAGCCATTTCTCATCTCTGGTTCTTTATGATAAAGACTCTTACAAATAAAAGTGACCCTTGGAATGATTTAGTTGAACGTTTTAGAATTCTTGTAAGAGTTGGCTCCATTAATAGGTCTTCATCTGATTGGAAAAAAAAAAGTGATGACAACAAAGGTATTTATAAAAATATATTTCACAAAGTAGGAAACAATACAGGAGTTTCTCTGAATACAATACATGGAGTAAATAAACAATATTGCCTTAAAGCAAAGTAGAAAATTAAAATGATCTGCATGTAGTACTTGAGTCTTGTCTTACATATTCTACCTCTAAATGGCAGGTTTGCAGTAAAAATCGAATATGCTCACATCTTCTAGTGCTGTTCTCATTTGGAGTCTATAAGATATTCTGTGCATCACCATGAAGATCGGGGAGAGAAAGGCTAAAAACAGAAGCAGTAAAATTATGTACAAACCAGTTTCTGCTCTAAAACGGGGGGGGGGGGCAACTTGAAGCGTGTTTATTGGGCAGGGCATTACGTAGGTATTGAAAAGTCTAGAGTTTAAATATTCACATGAGTCGATACACTTTCAGATGTTTGTGCTTGTAGTAAAAACACCAAATACTAGGATTACGAACAAAATAGAAAACAGTCCAAAAGTTTCTCTGGGAAAATGCTGTTCCTGCCATCACAGTCACAATAACACTTTCTACTCTAAGGAGACTATTAGCTTCCCTTTTGATAATATTGCCTGCCATACTCATCTCAACAAAATGTACATGTATTAAACATTCATTGTATATATATTTATATAAAACGATCTAAAGGATTATTAATGGATATAATTTAGTTTTTTCTTCATATAGTCCCTTAATCTATAGATTATCAACCTTAATAAATAAAAGCATTAATGGACATCAATAAAATATTTATTTCGAGGATTAAACAAATAAATTCACGCGCTAGCAATAAAACCATCTTGTCTCTTATGTAGTCCGCTGTGTGATACAGTTTATCTTTGTGTCCTTGTGGAAGAAGATGAAGTGGAGGGAATGAGTAATCCTGCTTCCAGAACACAAGCCTGTTTGAATGGGATTTCTCTCCTCCCACCACTGAGTTGGCAGTCCCCACCCTGGAATGGATTACGAACAATGTGATTATTTTAAGGCTCGACACAATATTTAAAGATGCTATTTAGTCTCTGATGAGTGGGGCCAACAGTTATGTACAATGTGTGGTCACCGTACCATATAATCTAGGAGGCCTCCCAAAACTCCAGAAAGTCAGAATGTACAGCAGACCAAGTATTGCTTTTTCATTTGTGGCGGGATCCTTAACTGGTGAAGGGGAAAAAAACCATTCGCATTTATAAAAATCCTTGCAGAAGACACTTTATCAGCAGCACATTTCTTGCAGGTCCATTTTTCTAAGAAAGCACCTTTTAAATTTGATTTTTTTTTTCCTCTTTTCAAACCATTTCTCTAAGGATTAGCCAGGATCCCAATCTTTGTCTGTGGTGGTCAGGTAAATATCAAATATCCAAAGACTTCTAGACACTCCACATACTGTAATTCACATTCCACAAGATTTATAACCTCCTAACATACACTTTTTACTTTTTATTATTAATTTTTTTGGTTCGACATTAAAATGTAGTTGAGTTTATAGATGATCGGTGCTAAACTTGCCTCTAAAACAAATAGCCACGTTGGTTGTATCTAAGGGGAGTGACCCTAGAATATTACAGAATGCTCAGTTCCCACTGATTTATTTATCATCCGCTGTCAAGTTTCTTTGTCACTTTCGCCAACAGAGTAGAGTTCGCCCAGTCTCTTAAAGCGGGGACCCCAGTCACTGAGGTAGTCAAAATTCTGGTCTGAGTCTGAGGTGGTGGACTCCAAGGAGCTGAGGGAGCCAGCCACGGACCCTCGGCCTTCGTAGCCGTAAATCTGAATGGAGTCATACGGCGGGGCGGTGGGGTCATTATCTGCCTCGTGTAGCCGCACGTTAATAAATTCATCGACATCAACACCGTTCGGAACTGGAGCCAGCCCCTGCCTTGGCATAAACTGCAAATCTGGCTTAATATCTTTACGGGGTAAAAATCCATTAATTCCGTCTGGGTTTTGTAAAGTTGCAATGTCAAAAGCCTCCGTGTCTTCTTCCCCTCCTCCTTCATCATCGTAACGAATGATGTTTTCTCGCACGTCTTCGTCATCTTTGATAATTAATGGCTCATTTTTATGTCGCCGCAGAGTTACAAACAGCACCACGATGACTGTAGGAAAAACGCGAAGTGACAATTAGCTAGCCTCGCATATAATTTCACAAGCAATGCATCGTGTATGTTAAGAGAGGGGCATTATTTGAAAACTTAGGAGCATACAGCTTTAATAACATTCACTTGGGAATTAAGTTAAACACCTTTCTGAAGGATGAGCATTGAATTTTGAGTGGATATCACTAGGTTGCTTCTTTTTATTAAACGGTGATGAAGCTGGGTTAAAAGAATAAGCTTGCATCTATTCGTGAAGAAAGCTGCATTTAACACTTTCAGGAGCTGTAGAGTGAATGGCACAAAATGGAAAACAGCACAGATAGCATAACTAACTTGCTGTGTATCTTTGACAGGTCATTCAATATTTTTTGCCTTCATGCCCCTGTTCTGTAAAGAAAAAGGAGCTGAACAGATCATATCTAGTATATTTTGTGTTTTTTATCAGTTCTTCAAGACTCTTTCCAATCAAATAATGTTCATTCACAGATGAAGTGATATATTAAGATGAATGTCAACTTTGCATGTGAAACTTCTTGTCTTGTATGAAGACTAGAACTCCTCTATCTGGTAAGGTAGGCCTAAAAGTGGGGAAAGGGAGAGGAACACATAAAGAAGTAGCCAGATCAGCCAAACCAAACTTGGGCTAATGGTGGAAAACATGGCAGGAAATGATGTTCAATCCAGGGTGCTGGGGGAGCAGGACAGATGTAACCTGGAAGGTAGTAGTTGATAAAACCTTTATCTAAGGGCAGGATAAAATGTAATTCTCCTCTTCTATATCTTCCTACTGTCTAATCTCATTTTTATAGCTGGATCTTTTTAGTGAAAATGTTACAAAAACCTTTCCTTAATTTGCAATCTTTATTGTAATTTGATTTTAATATCAGGAAAAATATTTGAGAAACAATGCAATTTTAAAACTATATTTTTTGCTTGTTTCCTTTTTATCTCACCAAGTTTTGTGATTGAATGGACTTAGCAACCTGATCTATATATTGTTCAGATAAAAGAGTATTTTAGACACATGACAGCCCCCTGTTGAAGTAAACTGGTGTGTATCAGACAATCTGGATACTTTCTTATATAATAGTTGCTGTTGTAACCACATAAAGGTCCATCCCCACTTCTACCATTATGTTTAGTCTATCTTTTCACTGGTGATAGGATTGAAAAAAAGCACTGAATCTGTTCTCTCCAATTGGACATGACTGTCACAATCCTTTTTTTTCTTCTTCTTCTTCTTCTTCCCTTCCTCTTAATGACCTCAAAGCTTGGAGAAGTGCAAAAGAGTTACTTCTCCAAAGAATGCTGATGCCTGGCTGGGTTAGGGTTTCTTCCTTATTTACAGTCATTTATGAACCGGAGAAAGAGTAACCATTAGGCTATGAGGAAAATACGTACCTAGCAGCAAAATGACGCATGCTAATATGGCAATTAAGGCGCCCATACTGAGTCCAATCGGAAGTACATAGGCTTCAACATTACAGGACTGGACAACACCGTCACTGCTGCAGCCGCAGACCCGGATGGTCAGGGTGCTGGTGCTGCTCAGAGGAGGATTCCCACTGTCACTGATTACAATTGGTAAAAGGTAGACTTCTTGCTTCTGGCGGTTGAATCCATTATGCTTTGCCAAAATGCTGAGAGAATTATCTGGAAAAAAATGAAAATTACAATAGTTGGCATCATTTCAAAACAGCTGCCCGAACACCACTTGCTTTTCTAGTTCATAAATCCTCTGCAAACCTCAGGACAGTCCCAACTCTGCTGAACCGCTCGAGCTCTCTCCGCCTCCCCTCTTCCCACTTTCCCAACTGGCATCTGGACCAAAACATCCATACCCTAAAAGGTTTAATGAATAGGGCCTCAGGGTAAGCTAATGGCGTTTTACCATCCCCTTGTAAATGCAAAGGACTTCTTTTACAAAAATAATCTTCAGGTGTCCTTTTAGACACACATTACCCCACATCCCCATAAATAAGTTTTATTTTCTCATTTATCCTGATAATACAAAATTGACTGGGCAGAATTTCACCACATTTGAAAGTCATGTTTGACAAGCTTTGTGTTAAAAGATAGACTATTAGAAAATATAGCATGCAAAACAATTCACTTTGACTCCCACCAGTACCTAGAAAGAGTTATTCATGCCCTAGAGCATTTATACTAAGATATAACAAAAGTTCCATTTACTGTCAATTGGAGGAGATACGCCACCTACTTTTAAATTCTGTAGAGAAGACTTAGAGTGGTTGCACAAATAAGAATTAAATGAGAATTCACAGCAGGCGATTCATTTTTCATGTATTAATTAGTTGTATGGAAATGCATATTGGTTCTGGAGCAACACTTAAGGGCATTCACGCAATACTTAAGCGCATGCTTCAGTTCAAAGTAGAACTGGTCAGTGAGAAGTGATTAGTCCCATGTTAGCCCTGTGATCGCAGAATTTCACCCCCAAAATGAACTTTTGATTGTCATTCATCCCTATCTCATGAACTGTAGTCGCATATGTGTGTGTGTGTATATATATATGTATGTATTTGTGTATGTATGTGTGTGTATATATATAAATTATATATCTATTTTCTCATTTTGATTAATGAAAGACATGTCTGCTCAACATAGTAACACTGTTATTTGACACTGATATTCTAGCCAAAAGCAAGTAAACATATCTTTGGTTAATATGTGCATTATAATTTGGGAAAAATGATTATTTCAGTTGGGATTTTTTCAAATACTGGCAAATTTGCAGACCCCAGAACACTTGGCTGCCTCATGGTTGCATATTAGAGCAGGCAATCCACACCACTGCTGTCCAATTCCTGGTCATCAGTGTCCTGTTGTTTCCAGAATACTCAAATGCTTAGATATCCCACTCAAATGATTTTAAGTAAATGTGTTAAATCTTCTATACCATACAGTATTATACCAGAATTCAAAAAAAGTGGCAGACATTCCCTAAAACAGATATATAAATTATATTTGGTTTTGCTTTGTTTAAGATATAAGTGGACCTACAATGCCTTGCTAGTAAGCAGTCAAACAAACAAAAACTTTGATTGAGTTAACAGTTTTTTTTCCTAAATTTCTTCTGGTGGTGCCTCATTATTTAGTAATTTGAAGAATGAAAAGAGGTTTCTCATGGAGGTAAGCAGTGATATTCCAAATGATCTAGTAGTCTTTATTCCCATAACACAGAAGGAAATATCACTAAGCTAAAAGCAGAAGAACATTATCTCAAAACAAATACAGAATATATAGCTGTGTTATATTTCCAGAAAGTGTGTGACAAGTTTGAGCGCAGTTCATTAGTACAAGGAACATTTGTGGATGATTTCATATACCATAGTTCAAAACAGAAGATGGGAATTGTTCTTCAAGATGCAGTTAATAAAATTACAATGAGGCTTTTATCTTTTTGTGGTTAACGCTATTTATATGAGAAACTATCTTTGCATACATATTCTTTCTTTAAAACAATCTATAATGATAATTTAGGAACTGCAACAAGAATATTACTCATTGCAGAACAAAGCTGTCTCCTTTATTACTTAGAAAAGCACTGGTGGGTCTAACACCAAACTCCTATTTTTCACTACTCTTGGCACCTGCATATGTTGTTCCCCTTCTATATAAAGAAAATAATTGACTGAGTAAAGGAAGCCTATGAGTCCTTTTTGCTGAAATTTACCTTCTACCTCCAGGCAAAGTCAATTCCCTATTTGCCTATTAATATTATTTTTTACCCTATTTTGATTGGTGCTTGCAATTATTAATTATTTAGTTGAGTTATTTTATTAGGCCAAATTGAATTGTCATTATTTTACCCATAAAAACATTGAATATTAGCAGCTCCACACACTTTGAATTCATGTATTTGAAATACATTTTTTAATCTACACGTTGCCAGTATCTTTAACAAAATTCTGGCTTCTTTCTTTAAAACATATGACGCCTTTTCATTTTATTAAAGTTTTAATCTCAATGCAGTCAATCTAGCCAGTCATTAAACAAATAAACAAGCAAATTAGAAATAACAAGCCTTAAGTGGAGGGTCAAGATTTGTTAGTCTCTAAAAATGTCCAGTTTTCAACAAACAATTATTAGAATAAATACAGAGAAATAAGAAAGCATGACCATAAACTAGGGGGAAAAAAAAAGAGGCAGGAAAAAGAAAGTGTCCATGAGAGCAAACAGATGTCAGATTAAAGTAAGACTTCTAAAGAGTCATTATAAATGTGTTCAATGAACTGCAGTAAACCATACAGAAGGAAAGGAAAGTATGATGACAACGTCACATAAAATAGAGACTATTAATAAAGAGACAAATATTTTTTTAAAGAATGCATTGGAAAATATGGAGTTGAAAAGTACAGTAACTAAAATGAAAATTTACAATAGCTAAACTGTAAATTTGAATTGGCAAAAACATTAGTGAACTTGGAGACAGATCAATAGAAAATACGCAAGCTGAAGAACAGAGAGGGAAAAAAAAGAAAAAAAATGAATATAGCCTCAGAAAAAATGTTGGACACCATTAAGTGCACCAACATACCTGCAATGAAAATACTAGGAGACAAGAAAAGAAAAATTATGGCTGAAAACCTCAAAACTTTTTGAAAACACTAGTCTACACATTCAGAATGTTCAACAAATGTCAAGAAGGTAAACACAAAGAAAGTCACAAAGAGACATATAGTAAAAAATGCTGAGAGTCAGAGACAAGAAGAATATCCTGAAAGCAAGTGAAAATTGAGTCATCACTTCCAAGGGAACCCTAATAAGATTAACAACTGAATTTTTATAGAAACAATGGACACCAGAAGGAAGAGGGATGGCGCATTCAAAGTGCTCAAAGCAAAAACTTTCAATCAAGAGTCATATATTCAGCAAAGCTATCTTTCAAGAAAAAAATGAAATAGAGACATTCCCAGATAAACAAAAAACTGAGGGAATTTGTCACCAGCAGACACGCCTTGAAAGAAACAGTAAAGAAAGTTCTTCAGACTGAAAGAATATAACCCCAGATGGTAATTCAACTCTACATTAAAAACAAAGAGCATCAGCAAAAGTAATTATGTAGTTATAAAAGACAGTATAAATGCATAGTTTTTCTTTTATTTTCTTAACTTTTATAAAGCAGTGGTGTAAAACAGTACATACGTAATACATTGTTGAGCATGTAATATCTAGAAATTCAAAAGTAATAGTTTGGTATTTCAATATCCTACTTTCAGTAATGGATTAAAAAAAAAACTAAATGGAAATAAGTCAAGAAATAGAAGATTTGAACAACAGTATGTACCCACTGTACCTAACATATCTGTAGAATACTCCACCCAAAAACAGGAGAATAAATATTCTTGTCAAGTACACATGGAACATTCTGCAATGCAGACATTAGGCTAGGCAATAAAATAAACCTCCGTAAGGATGTAAATAATACAAAGCGCAGTATCTGACCATAATGGAATGGAATTAGATACCAATAATAGAAAAAATTGGGGGAAACTCACAAATATGTGGAAATTAAACAGCGCATTCCTCAATAACCAATGATTCAATGAAGAGATCAAAAGGAAAATTAGAAACTGTTGTGAGACAATGTAAATGAAATTGCAGCCAATCAAAATGTAAGGGATACAGCTATAGAGGTTCTTAAAGGGATACTTACAGCTTTAAATACCTGTATTAATTTTTTTCTTATCTTACTAACAAGAACCTCAAATACAATTTTGAGTATAAGAACTTATGGTAGGCAAAGGGGAGGGGTGGGTATAGCTCAGTGGCATAGAATATGCTTAGCATGCATGAGGTCCTGGGTTCAATCCCCAGTACCTCCATGACAAAATAAAAATTAAATTATTTTAAAAAGCAGTTATTGTAGACACCTGTATCTTGCTCTTGATATTAAAGGAACAACTTTTGGCTTTCAAGTTAAGTAAGATGATCAATGGTGTTTATTTGAAGATACTTTTTGTAACTGTTTGTTTACATGCACTCTCATTTTAAATTTTTTTTCTTTTTTCTTATTTGTCTGACAATGATGCAAAGGGAAAAGACAGTCACATCAAGGACAGTAACTTAGCTGGCTTCAGTTGTATTATTGCATTATTTTAAAACCTTCGTTTCAGTCCTTTGCATGCATTTCCATGTTATACCATCTTGTTGTCCCTGCAACTTAAACTGTTCTACCTTTATGGTTTCTTCTCTTACTTGTTATATTTATTGCATTTTTTTGAGCATAGCAAACAGAAGGTGATACTTTGATAGTGATTTATTAGAGAAAACACAGACATTTTCTAAAAAATGAAACACAAAGATGAAATGATCATTGAAATCCCATAGACACATGTCTTGTGATTTTTTTTTTTAAATCAAATCTCTTAAAGCTGAGTATATAACAACAGAGTTTCAAGACAGATAGAAAGATGTGTCAAGGTCCATTTAAGAAGAGGGTAGACCAAAAGCATTTGAGGTTCTCTAGGGTAGACTAATATCCAGTTGGATGGAGTATAATGGCTGATCGCTACCCACCTAGTGCAGTTGTGTTGCCCTGAGATAGAAATACACCTTAACCTTACCACCTAGTTCTCTGATACTCTCACCTATTCAGATATGTGTCTTCCCTATTATTTCTCTCAGTTAGGGATGTTCTCGTTTTCCAACCCCCCTTGGAATGTGTTGCTTATGAGCCTTACACCAAGTTGATGAGTGACTCCATCTTCAGAACCTTGCTTCGTATTCCCCACCAGTTTATTTCTGTTTATGACTGACTGTTGGAGGAAAGATCATGAATGGGAGTTAAAACGGACTTATAGTACGAGGCATACTTTGAGTGATAATATTCCTAAAATAGTGGTATAGTTGGATTCCTTACTTCTTGGCTGAGTAACACAAGGTATAAACCAAATAAATAGTAAAGAAGGGACCAGGTAAACAGTAGGTGCATAGGTTTGCTTGGTTTCAGATAGCACATTACAGTTATGCCATTATGTATGAAATTTCTTTCAGATTCTGACAACAGATTAATTTTGAATAAAAATAGTTACTCATATCTTTAGTTTTTGTTGTTCTGTTTTTCCAGAGCGTTTGTTGGAATTTTACTGGAAATTTTTAGAGGCTGTAACAAAGGTGGCCGTCTTAAAATTAAATTCTTAGACTATTTTATGCAGTAGTTCCAACATTATAGAGACAAATAGATAATGTTCAATAAAATATGTGCATCGTCTCACTAGATTCTAAGCCCCTCGAGGGAGACTAGCCTTACTCACAGCTCTGTTTCCAGTCTCTAGCGCAGGACTTGGCACAGGACAAAGATTCTCATAACAACACTCGTCACATTGTTTAACCTACTTTTAATTGGAATGATTTCACGTCTCCCCTCTCTGCTTTCTATGTTCTAGCCGTCCTGGTCTTTTCTGAGTCAGGGGTCTTCTGTTTTCAGATTTGCTCTTTCTTCTGTGCGATAGTCTCTCCACTTCTTAGCTTTCATTCGAGTTATTGATATTTATGAATTATTTTTGTTCGTGCTTAAATGTAACTTCTTCAGGGATAATTTCCTTTACTGGTTGCCCCCAATTTCCCTAGATGAATTAGTTATGTAATCTTCTATAAGCCTTTTTATTTTCATTAAAAATTTCTTGCAAAGAAGTGGTATCATAATGGGGATATGATCGACACTGGAGATACAGAAATCAGCTAGGGAACTTCCAAGTAACAAATAACCAACTGAAGATGCATAATGAATACTCAGCAAATATTTGCTGAATAAATGAATAACTAAGTAATCATTAGCCGTATTTTGTGGGGCTCATATTTATTTCCATTCATGTTATTTTGTCATAGGGGGAGTATATGTAGTTCCAAATAAGTTAGTGAGAAAGTTCAATTTCAGGCTATTGGAAAGGATATATGTATAGCCTGGGGTCTTATATGGAAATTTAAGAGAAATATTGATGGTTTCCAAGTCTTTCTCTAGACATGCCTTATATCATGTAACATGGGCAATAAACTGAAGATGCATACATTCAAATAGAGAACACTCAGAGAGGAAGAAAAATTGCTCTAAAATATCTGAAATATCATCATCGATAGGGGTGCACACCAGAGTTCTCTTTTACTGAGCTGAACTTGTATGACTTAGCCCTACATTCAGAGAGGGGCTCATAGGCTAAATAGGTATCTCCTATGGTTGGTCTAGGAGGTATCTTTCTCTTTGATTCTTCATTATTGATAGTCTTGGAATCATTTGGAATCGGAAATCAAAGGACTGTCTTTTACAGAATATTAACCGTCTTATAAGACAAGTTTCCTTTAGTAAATTAGTCAGTAAGTATTTATTATAGACTGAATGTTTGTGTAGCCCCCAAATTCATACGTTGCAGTCCTCACCCCGAGGGTAGCTATATTTGCCAAGGGAGCCTCCTGGGGAAGTAATTAAGGTTAAATGAGTTTATAAGGGTGGTTCCCTGATCCTGTAGAATTGCCGTCTGTGGAATACAGAGACACCAGAGAGCTCACTCTTTCTCTAGCGGTTGCACAAAGAGGTCACGTGAGCACACAGCCAGATGGTGGCCACCTACAAGCAGTCAAAAAAAGTTTTCAAAGTGAAGCATGTCTTGCCTACACTTTGACCTTGGACTTCCTAAGCTTGAGAACTGTGAGAAATAAACGTGTGTTGTTGAAGGCAACCAGTCTGAAATACTGCATTATAGCAGCCTCAGCGCACTAAGATAGTACTATAGTCATTTGTTAACTCTATATGGATACCCCATGAAAAAACAAAAAGCCTAGCCAAAGAGACAGACTGCCTGCCTGAATAATTCTTCAACTTTGTGTGATTTTTCCCACAGTCATAAGTTCTTTCGTTCCTTCCGTTTATTTTCTTTGTGTTTTAATAAAACAATAGTCACCATTATTTTTGCTGTTACTATTTAAATATGCCATGTTCTTTCCACATTATCTAGTGTTGTTTTCAGGTAGAATAAAGCAAGTGAATCTAAATTCTCTATTTGTTTCGGTGTTTCATCTGTTGTTGTTGCCCTGATGCAGAAATTTTACTTTGGTCTAGGTCCTATTTGTTTGAAATCACAGAGCTAGGGCTTTTGTTTATCCTGTCAGATGTAAGCAAGAAAAGGAGCCAAAGTTAATGAAGGCACTTGCCAGACAAGTATTTATGACAAAAGAATAGATGAAGAGAAGATCAGTAGATATTATGCCTTTCTGAGAAATATCTCTTGTCATCTGACTTGCAAATTTAATTCAGATTTTCTTGGTTGAGTCAAATGGAATGAAAATGGCAAAAAGGCCAAAACAAAGGGAAAATGACACTCTGCTCAGTAGGTATGGACAAGAGATTTAATTAAGTTCTTATCATTGTGTTGTGTCTGTTATTTATTTCTAAAAACCTACCAAAGCAATAAAGATACCCAGTCCATGAGATTTCAGCGTACTGGATGCATGTATATACAGTTTCTAATATCTTGGAGTAAGAAGCAAAGATCATGACACCTACACTTCATTTATATATTTTTCCTCTAAATACTAAGTCTTGTTGGAAACAATCAGGCTGTAACGAATAAAAAGTAAGACTCTGTGAAGCCAGTCTCCTTTGTATCTCCAGTACCGTTATAATTTCCTACCTAATTCACTGAAAGTATACCAACATACTAAATCTGCAACATGCAGCTGGATGTTCTGAGCCACCTAATTAGATCATTTGTCATTCTTTTATCTTTTTTCCTCATTAGATAGTGCAGCATGCGACCTAATGTCAATAATCTCAATGTTTATATGAATGGTGACTCATTACCAAATTTCCTAATATTTAATGATAAGGTATGTATATCTACCTAACTGTAAAATATTGACGAAGTTTGACTTTGGCTTTAGAAAAACCATCACTTTTCCTTTAGAAGTCCCTAGACTAATACCAAAATTAGTGTTTATTCAACATTTTACAAGTACACATAGAATAAATAAGCACTTTTTTAAGAGAAAACAAAGACTCATTCTACTATAACCATGCAGCACTACAATTCTATAAATATCTTAATGGTTGGCATTTTGCAGAGGAAGGGTACAGAGGATGGGCTATGCTTTTCACTTTACAAAAGTTAGGACTCATTAAGTAATCTGTGAAACTTAAGCAGCTTCTAAAATTCTTTAAATTCTTTTAGGCTACATATAGTTTTCTTAAATGGTAAATATAAAAAGAAATATTTTCTGAGATCATATGAAGATAGCGTTCAGTGTAGTGGTCTGAACGATGACTTCCAAAAAGACACGTCCATGTCCTTCTTGAAACCTGTGAACGTTACTTTACTTGGGAAAGGGTCTTTGTAGATGTAATCAAGTTAAAAATCTTGAGATGAAGCATTCATCTGGGATTAGCTGGTGGACCCTAAGTCCAATTGTATGTATCTTTGTAAGAAAGTCCAGTAACGAGTCTTCATAAGAGTAAAGTCAGAGGGAGATTTGACACAGAGACGAAGCTAGAATGTGACCACAGAGGCAGACGCTGACATGATGTGGCCACAGCCACAGAACCCCTACAGCCAATAGAAGCTGCACAAGGCGAAGAATGAGTTTTCTTCCAGAGTGTCTAGAGGGAGTGTAGCCCTGCCAACACCTTGATTTCAGACTTCTGGCCTCCAGACTGGGAGAGAATAAGTTTCTGTTATCTCAAGCTTCCCAGTTTGTGGTAATTTGTTATGACCGTCCTGGGAAACTAATACAGTTGGTAAATCTGATTAAATATTATTTCCAGAGGCAAAGCAGGCATTCTTATGGCCATTTTACATATGAGACACATGTTTTTTGAAAGATAAAATGACTTACTCAAGGTCCCTCAGCTGACAGTTAAGAGCTACAAGCAAGTCCAACATGTTCCTACATTTTCTCTGTCATCTTAACAAAGATCACCTCAGAAAGCAAGGGTGTATGGGCTCTAAGAGGGTTATATTAAAAGTCACAGATAAGATGAAAAAGCAAAAGTGTGTGGCAGGAGGTGTTTCCATGCCACGCCACCTTTATCAGAGACAAAGTAAAAATTAAGTGGTTGAGGCTATTGGTAAGCAAGAATATAGAACTGTGGAGACATCAAAAGGTTTTCAGTGCAACGCTCTATAGATCTAAGTCCCATATCTTGAGAGTCAACATAACATAGTATTGCATAACATAACCTTGAATTAATTATCAAGAAGTAATCAGTTTTGGTGCCGGAGAGGAACTCGAGCAGAGCAAAGTCCAAGCTCCATGTTAGATATAATCACACTGCTCAAGGTCTTCTGAGTTTGATTATTTTTCTCCTGCACTTAATTTGCACATTTGCTCTGACTCACAATGCTCCATGTACCTTATGCAGATCCTTTAGCGCTCAAAGGAAAGGCAGATTTATCTCACTCCAGGCACCAGGGAACAAGAAATGAAGATTAATATTACCTTCATTTTATCTGAGGAATACCTGCATTAACTAACCCGCAAAAATGAAAACTATACCAAGAGCCAATTTCTATTTTGTTTGAATGGAAAACTTTAAAGTTTTTACAAATATCAATAGATCTGGAAAATAATATTTTTATCTATATGGATTTGTGCAAAACTGAAAAATGCATTGATATTTTTTTAAATACACAGCTACTTAGGGAAAAACAAACAAAAACAAAACAAAGCAATACCAATGCCCTTAGTGGAGTTGTGAACATTTCAGAAAACAACCTAATAGTGGTGAAAAATCTGGACATTGGAAAGCTAGCTTTGTCAGGAGAGTGACTTTTTCATCACATCTCTATTGACTGAATAGACATCTCCAAGTATTTAAGAAACAGAGAGATTAATTTTACACTGGAGTTGATAGATTTGTGGTCATTAACATACTTGATATATAGGGTAGTTGGACCAGGAAGTAAGATTGTTTTAAAACAGCAGTTAAAGTGAAGCGTACGTTGTGTATAAGATACTGAAATCATTAAACATAATGAATGGAGAGCTGAGGATATAAAAGAAAAGAAGTACGAAAAGCAGTTTGTATTCTAAATAACCTGCTTTGATTCAAAGGAGGTCAGGTACCCCTGGAAATCATCATTTCGTTAGATACAGATGAGAGAGGCTTTAAGGACAGAGTGGCATGTGGGTTGACTTTAGAGAACAGGGCTGGTTTGTTAAGCAGGGGAAATACAGAGAATGGCATCCCTTTTTCTCCCTACGACTCCCATGTTTCTGATCCATAGCATTCTGTCCTCAGCCTTTTTTCCCTAACCTCTTTAAGATCTGTTTGAATCTGATTCACTTATCTTATTTCAGATACCAGACAAATTTTTTTTTTCCCTAAAATCTTAGCCCCGTGCCTTTTCCACTTACCTACTGCGTATGTCCACCTGGACGTTCAGTACCACAAATTCAACCTTTCAATAATGATACTAATCATAATTAATGCCTATTCTCCATTTCCCAAAATCTCTTTCTTGGTCCCATTTCTCACATTCTCTTTCCTGCCGCATGATTCTGTGCATCCCTCCCCTTTTATCCACTAGCCTCACCTCTTCCTTTTCAATGCAGGGAAGTTCTGTCATCCTGTAATCAGCTGAAAAGTTACTGCTTCCTTTATAATGGAGACAACAGGAACAAACTCCTAAGGACTCTGGAATATCTCATCCAGAGATGTAATGGAGATTTGATTATAAAGTAAATATAATGGTTTTAATTAGCTTGTTGAATAAATACATAATAGTCATCAGTGAATATGAGTAAGTCAGTGTGTAACAAGAGACTCGGAAGGCAAAGGGGTACCTTGAGAAGTCCAAAATGTATCCGACATTACATACATAGAATGCAAGTGCAAGAATCATCCTCACTGTTATGTTTATTATTACATTAATTTTAACAAGTGCCCATTACATACTAGGCTCTGATATATTTGATAGACCTTGGCACTCTAATTTTCAAGGCTTTTTGATGATCACCTGTGTCTGAGCAAATATTCCCATAAACAGAAGCCAACTTAAAAATTCAGGCAGTAATTCAGATACAAATATCTGAGCATGTTAAAAATGCATATTCTTGGATTTTACTCTGAATCAACTGAGGAAGAATTTCTGAGGCTAGGCCCTGGACATCTGCATTTCAAATAAATTTTGTTTGCATAAAAATCTTCTGGGATGCCTGAGAGCCATTCTATTCTATTCTGCTTCTTTCCTTGGGCGTTAGCAGTGGTTAATGGCTTGGCCCAAGCCCTCAGAGGCGCCACTGGGGAAACTATTATGCTCGGGGCTCTGTAATCCAGCAGGGGTAGCGGCTGATAGCAATTTTCCTGCATAATTCCTTCTCTCTGGTTTAGTGGTAAAATAGCTGCTAAAAAAATAAGGGAAATGACTGAAGAAAATGTGGCATCCTACAGTGAGCTGAAGTCCAGTGTTTGTCCTTGAATCATTTTAAAGTTTAATATGTTACATTGAAGCAGCTTGGCTAAACATATATCTTTGGGCAGAAGTCTTAATATACAGTGAAGGCAAGAGGATGGAAGGCAGTTATGTAGATAAAATTATCATTCAAGCAGTGGTCCCATTATCATTCCTCCCAGGTTGCTGAGAATGGCAAGTGCTTCTGAATCTTAAAATCCACATTCTTTATAGTTTTGGAAATAGTACTGTTTTGATCATACAAAAATGACTTAAATTAAAGGTCAAACTGATTTGCTTTTCCTCAAATTCACCCACATATTAACAGGTTAAAATACAGATGGAGAGAGCAGAAATAAAATGATCGAAGAAGAAGATACCTGTATAGGTCACCCTTACGATTCAAATAGAAATCACATCAAGCTCATTCAAACTCTTTTTATTGAAAATGTAATCTGATAAAATTCCCTATTGTTATACACTATAGAGAAATCTGCATACATTTTGAAGTCATGCATGATTTCATTTTAATACTTTCTTCTAAAATAAAAGGGATTTTTTGATGAGTCTTTTTAAAATATTCTTAAGATGATACTTGATTTTCCAAGCTTACCGTCCCCCTTTGACAATGAATGTGTGGTATTTCCTGGCACTGGGCACTGATACAAAGATCCCTAAAACGGGATTCTTCACATTTTGGAGTTACGAGAGATATGCTTAGCAAATAAAGAGAAGTTTAAGGGACTTGTTCCCTTTTAGACATTCTAATTCCTGAATAGGTTATACTCAGTGTAATTTCTTTAGGATGTATATTTCAGACTGCTTCTGAATATCATATTAGATAATGTTCAGGCTCTGGAATCATTCCTAATTGTGTTTGCATCCCAATTTCATTACTTACATACTTGCATTTTTAAGTAATTTCCCCAAGCTCACAGCAGGTACTCTGATTGTGCCCAAATTACTAATTAAGGAACTGAGGGTCCAGAGGTCTTTGAGGAGTAAATGTGTCTTTCTACCTAAAGTGTATTTTCAGGGTCTGTCATATGCAAAGTGTTTAATAATACTTGTTATTAATACATGTAAGGTTATCAGTTACTTTAGCTTTGAAATAAAGCAAAGAGTTGCAATCTTTGGATTTCATATATTCATACTTCACAATGAATTTCTATTTGAAAGCCTCAAAGATGAAAATACAAACTAAACTAGAAAGTGAAATATAAAGTGAAAAACTAGAAAAATATGTGTTAAGAAGTAGACTAAGACTCTGCAAGATACACATTGAGAAAAGGTTTCCAGAATGTTAAAGAGGGTCTTATAGTATCCAGATGCAATATGAAGTGGTTTCCAAGGAAATATTCCGCCTAAATCAGTGTATGGTTTTAGCAATCTAGGTCTTGATTTAAAAACAGTATCTTAATCAAAGGCAAGCCCATGTGAACTCACACATGCGAATGTCATCAAAGAAAGAGCTCAGAACTGCTAGGAAAGTGCTGCAGTTCTGAATTAGGTTCAGAAATTCTTCATAGACGATGACTCCTCGAGAGAAGCCTACAGGATGAACTGTCTACATCTTTACATCCTCAGTGTCTAGTATAAGCTTAAGGTACCCAGTAGGTGATGTTAAATTGCATAGTATTTTTCCTTTATCTTAAAGTTTAAACCTTTTTTGCTCAAGATCATTGGTATCATTTGATAGATTTCTATTTCTTTATTTTTCTCTTAAGGTCTCTTCTTCCTACCTTACAGAATTTTCACGTATATGTGTCTCTACTAACTGCAAACACAAATATTCCAACAAGTTAAGGGGAACATTTGAGAATTATCTAGGAAACTTTATTTATGTTACTTTAGGGTGCATTGCACTCATAAGTAGAGGGCTCACTTCTTTCCTTAAAATGATCTGGTTGATGTCAATTCTTCTTTCTCCAACTATGAATCAAGATTGTTCTAAAAAGAATATACAACATGCCCCCTTCCGAACTGAATGATATTTATTTTGAATATTTATTTGATTCATGGCTCTACCCTTACAGTGCTATTTTGTTGCTGTTGTTGTTGCACTGAACATCCTATTAAACAACTAGGACAAGTATAATTCATTCATACAACAAATTTACTCTTTCTTGTCAAGGAATACTTAACATCACTCATTGGATTGTTTATTGTCCTTGCAAGACATTTTGGGCACATTATACTACTCTGTCAGTAAGTTTCAATGAAAAGACTCATCTCATTTTAATATTTAAAAAGTACCATTTAGTGTAATTTGAAAACTCCCAACACCCAAGCAGAGGATGACAGTCTTGCTGAGCTTAAGAGACAGAGATGGCTGGAATTTTCAGGAGCAAGTTCCAGAGAGGAGGACTTTATGCAGAAAAAGAGCTTGAAAAATATGGGTAAGGTCCTTTTTGATCCTTAGGTTGAAAAATCAAGCTACATATGCATAGACTGAGACCCCAAAGACCTGGAGACAGAACACTCACTATTAGAGACAGAACACTTACTGTGGAGCTGTTAGCTGAACAACTACCGTAACTACCACAAGGCTTGGAAACGTTTGACTGCTAACTATTCAGTGGAGAGACATCACTAAATACATAAGTCACTCAGTGGACAAATCAGAAAGGGTACTCATAAGAATAGGGATAAACTAATTATATGACAATGGCTACTCTAGTATACTCTAGGTTGGTTGGTTGTTTATTTTAACTAAGCCTCAAACAAATCATGTTAGTCTGAAATTCAATAAATATCTGCCAAACAAAACTCAAGATATAATGAGAACTATCAGAATCTGGAGATCTAACAATAATTAGCCATGGAGTCCAGCATCCCAACAAAATTTCAAGACATGTAAAGAAACAGAAATATACGACTGATAAGAGAAAAAATATCAGTTCATAGCAACCAACATAAAAATGACAGAGTTGCTGATAAACCACTCAAAAATTATAAAAGCTATTATAAGTATGTTCAAGTATTTAAAGAAAAAACATAAAAATAAGAGAAATAGAAGAATATATTTTTTAAAAATGCATACATGGATATTACATAGCTTAAAAATGTAAGATCTAAAATCAATTTTGGTTCCTAGGCTTAACAGCAAATTATGTATTAGAGAAACAGAGATCTGTGAACTTGGCACTGCAACAGCCACTATCCAAACTACAGCAGAAACATAAAAAAGGCTGCCTCCCCCACCAAAAAAAAGCAACTTTCGGTAACCAGTGGGACAATATCAAGTGGTGTAATATAGGTATAATCAAAGACCCAGAAGGAAAAGAGAGCGAGGCAGAGAAAAATAAAGGAAGAATGGTTAAAATGAGAATTTTTTTCACCAGGAGACTTGCGCTGCATGGTATGTTAAAGGAACTTACTCAGCTTGAAGCAGAATTATTCCACTTAGAAACATAAATCTAGACACAGAAACAAAAAGTGCCAGAAATGACAAAATGTGACTGACTGAAAAAATGTGGTAAGATGTGAATAACAAAGATAGTAAAATGTGGATAACTAAAAAAATTTTTTTTAAAATTTCTTTAAATGAAAGTAGACTAAGTCAAAAATAACTACAGATTGTGGCTTTATAACATGTAAAATAAAATGTAAGATAATGGTAGCACAAAGGATGACTCAGGAGAAGACAGAAATATAGTTTTGTCAGTTTTTAATCATACATGTGAAGTAGTCTACTATTACTTGAAGATAGACTTTGATAAATTAAAGACAAATATTGTAAATCTTAGATGAATGACTAAAATCATAGTAGCAATCATATCAATAATAAATCTATTTTTAATAGATCAACAGAGGACATAAAATGGAGCTCAAAAATAGTCCATAACCCTAAAGAAGGAATTTTAAGGGAAAGAGAGAATGAAACAAGTGAACCAATAATTACAGATTGTTATATGATGGTAGAATTAAACCTAATATTGGCAAATATTACATTAAAATTACATAGACTAGTGGGGAGGATATAGTTCAGTGGTAGAGTACATGCCTAGCATGCAAGAGGTCCTGGGTTCAATCCCCAGTACCTCCAGTAAAAAATAAATAAGTTAACCCGATTACCTACCCCCCACAACAAAATTAAAAAAAGAAAAAGTAAATTTTTAAAAGTTAAAAAGATTAAATCCTCAAAGTAAAAAGGCAGACATTGTATGACTGGATTAAAAGACTGAATGATGTGCTAACCAAAAAAAAAAAAAAAAAGAAAAATCCAACATTATGTGAATTTTAAAGTTATAGACACACAGGTGTTTACAAGTAAAAAGATGGAAAAAAGAAATGAAAAAATATATATATAATGAAAATTCTTATATAAGAGAGTTGGGGTGGCCATATGAATATTACAAGGAAAGTACAGCAGTTATATTAGGTAAAAAAAGTAAAACTTAGACCAATAAAACTATCAGTGATATGGAGGACTATTTCTTAATAATGAAAATATCAATTCAACAAGTAGATATAATATTCCTAAATATGTATGATCAAATAATATAACTTCAAAATCCATAAAATGAAAAGTGATGAAATTGCAAGGAGAAATAACAATTTCACCATACTCAGATTTCAACACTCTTCTCTCAGTCATCGATAGAACAAAAATGAGGAACCGGTAAGGCCACAGAATATTGGAACCTGATAGTTAAAGTCTGTTGACTGATTCCATTTAATTGTGATGGAAAACTCTATCCAACAACAGTAAAAAATATTATTTTCACATGTGCAGGGAATATTCACCAAGAGAGACTATATTCTGGGCTATAACAAAGTCTCAGTGCAAAAGAGTTGAAATGTACAGACATGTTCCCTGATACAAAATAATTAAATTAGAATGCAGTAACAAAAATACATGCATTATATCACCAACTAGCTAGAAGTAAAATGAATCTGTGGGTCAAAAAAGAAGTCACAAAGAAAACTAGGATGTATTTGGAACTGAATGAGAATGTAAACACAACCCATTAAAATTTGCGGGACGGAGCTAAAGAACTAAGTAAGAGAAAACTGGAGTGTTAGGTGCTTATATTAGACACAAAGAAAAGCTTAAAATTGGTGATCTAAACTTCCACCTTAAGAAGCTAGAAGAAAGATTGAAGTTCCCTCATTGCCTAGTGCCCCATGTGTGCAAGGGATTGTCTGTAAAGAAAGATGAGGGAACTTTGTGAGGTGATGAAACTGTGATGGTAGAGACATGGCTGTATACATCTGTCTAACTTTTGGACCTCTGCACTTAAAAAGAGTGTTTATGGTAGGTCAATTATACATCAATAAAAATGACTTTTCAAATCTCCTAACATTTAATTTAAAACATCTGCCTTCCCGAGGCTTGATTTTACTTCAGGCTTGGAAGGCAGCCTTCCAAAAGTAGGATATAAATTGTCTTCTCTCTCTCTCTTACTTCCTGTTTCAGTCAGAAATCTCCTATACCTAATTCTGTCCTCCCCATGACCTGTCCCAGAGAATCCACAAATCAAAGAAAAGGGTGTGATCTTGCATGTAAGATAGCTACAACCTGTCACTGATGCCTTACGAGAAGGAGATATAAAGGGCTAGTACGTTTACTTACTGGGATTTTTCATGTGTTCTTCACTATCCCACTGGCAACCTCCAGCTTCAGCTCACTGGATGCAAAATTTTTGTCCCTAAAAGTCTCCAGCTCAGCTCTTAGGTGTATCTTTTCGGGTCGCTCAGTCTTTCTAGGACTGTTTTTTTTCTTTTTCTTTTTTAAAGATGATCCCACATTCAGATGCTACAGTATACAAATTACAAAGTGGCAATGCATATCAGTAAATAAATGAAAATAACTCCCAATCCTGGCAAATTAGAAATTTAATTGGCTCTAGAAATGTAGTTGGGATGAAATTTTAGCCTCAGTATCAGCACATCTAGTCATTATTTTGAGTTGATAGAATTATTCTAAAATGTTTGTGCTGGTGATGCTGGCACAACATTGTAAATTTACTAAATACCATTAAATTATACCATGAAATAAGTGAGTTTTATGAAATGTAATGTATTTCTCAGAAAGCTATTTACAACTTTGAAAAGTAAAAATAATATTGTCACATTTATGTTGGTATTCATATGGGAGAGCTGTGTACCCTTTAAAGATTGGAAGAGTAGTTGCAAATCCAGCATCATGACCTTCAGGCCAAAGCACTGAATGTTCCTTTGAGCAATACTGTGCATGGATTGACAGCTGACAAAATTCGGCTCCTAAAATTAGGAGAGTCACATATGGTAATCTGGATGATCCAAACAGTATGTATAATGCTTTGCAAAAGCTAGAAACCTTCACTGAGTCTCTGAAAAATAATCTCTCCAAGTAAAGAAGGATACGCTTCTGAAGATAGTCCACATTTTGAAAAATAGATACTCACACTACTCAATAAGTAGATCCTGCTGTTTAACTTGCCTTTCTATTACAGAAAAGAGCTTACTCAATCTTTTGTGTGTGTGGAAAGTGAAATCTGAGCCAATCTTCTGAAGAGTTACAACATTTTCCTTTTATAAGAAGCCATTTAAGACTAAAAACAATTTCTGTGGACATTTAACAGCTCATTAATTTTTAGTGATCAGAAGCAATGAGAGTTTATTTATTAGGAAAAATAGTAATTTTGTTTTTTTCTTAATTTGAGATAGAAAATATTAAAAATCTAAGGAGGAATGAAACTGGTCCAAAAAGACTCCCAAGAGATGTAATATGTGGATTTTCTGCTAATTGCTCTGCATTCTTACGTTTAAGCACTCATTTGCCAAGATCTCAATACCCACAGCAGTATGTAGAAGTAATGCTTTAAATTCTTGTGTTACTTTTGTTACCATGTTTTTGCAATTGAATGTTTTCCAGTTTTTAAAAAATTTCTTCTTACTATGTATCCAATTAAATCCTCCAGTTTATGACAGTCATGGTGTTTTTCCTCAATTACTCTTCTCCCTGCCCCATATCCCTTATATTAAAGGTGAAGACATTTTTGAAAAAAAACACAGCACTTGTAAATTCTTGTTTCTGTCCAATAAGCCAATGGAACATCTGGAATGATCCTGTTTAAATTTTGGAACAATGATTGACCGTCCGTGTACAGACTGAAATGGATGGTTTGCCAGTGGCAATTCAAAGTGAAGGTGAGTGGTAGGTTTTAACATTTCCCAGTAATAACTAGTTCTACATTAAACTGTTTCATCTATATCTACACAAAGTTGTTCCATTAAAAAAGTGCCTAGATAGAGTATACTAAAATATTGATAGATGAATGATACCATATCTGGGGCTTGCTTCAGAGAAGTGTTAAGCCGGGGAACGTGGTGAGGGAGCACATGAAATAAGATTGGCAAAAGCTGACAGTTTTTGAAATGTCAGATATGGGTATGTGGAGTTCAATACGATGTTTTGTCTACTTTTATATACTTTTGACATTTTCCATATGAAATATTAAAAAGAATAATAACCTAATAGTTATTTTCTAATTCCATCTTTGCTTTTTAGTAGCTTTGTGGACTTAGGCAAGACGTCCTACCTCCTCGGATCTCTATTCTGTCATTGAATAATGCCGGAATAAGACACAACCTGGAAAAGTATTAGAAAGAGTAGAGGTGGTACTATACAAGTGAAAACTATAGCACAGTACGAACTCTAAAGTCAGTAAATGGTAGACATGATTTAATTTATGGACCTTTAGAAGGAGGCATTTATACTTTTAAATGAGAATTTGATGACACAATATATGTAGATTCCCCAAATACAGTGTCATGCTCATAGTAGTCATTGAAGTATACATTTGAATTCCCGGCACTCTGGCATATTCTAACCAGTCACAATCAAGGATTGTCTGACAAGCATATAAAAAGAGGCCCTTACAAGTACATTATCTGGGCTCTCTAAAAGTATTAAGGACACTGGAGTATCATTAAGTACTCATCTAGAGGTGCTGGGGCTAGATACTCATTTCCTCGTTTGTTGTGTTCATTGTTATCTTTGTAGAGTTCACCGTCCCAGATTTCTCACTGTCCTCCCATTAAGGGCCTTACAGATGGAAAGATTCTGAAATCCATTTGAGCTTCTTGCTGCTCAGCTGCAATTTCCCTCTAAAAGGCATTATTTTAATCATTCTCATCAGCTGTGAGGAAAGGCAGGCCCTGTATTTGGTAATTCTAGAAAAGTGGAACACAGAACAAAGAGCTCTTTGAGACTACCTTCCCTCCAGAATTAGCTCACCACCCATGGTGTTCAGCAGAGATGGCTTCTTTTTTTATTGTCTTTCTCTCTTACTTTTGCACAAATACATGGGGTTTAATGGATATGGCATGAGTGACGATACTGAGATATTAGGCAGTCGTACTTTCTTCAAAACTTGAGATCAGTTATACCTTCTTGTCTTTCCTGGGTTAGAAGACTAGGTTAGGAAATAGAACTAAAACCAATAAGGAAATAATTATTACAATGCGATGATAGAGTGCGTATAAATCACTCTGTTGCTGAAGCTCCAGTTATGCGCTCTCATTCAGCCATTCACCAGGTATTGAGAAGAACTCGGCAAAAGTTCTTCTATAGACTGGGCATAGATATGGCAATAAAATGGTTCAGATGCTTTCACGGAGTTTATAATCTAGTGGGAGGCATAGGTAAACAACAATCATAACAAATGTAGAGATCACACATGTATTTCATTAACTATATTGGGGGGTAATTAGGTTCATTTAATGATTTATTTGATGGAGGTACTGGGGATTGAATCTGGGACCTTGTGCATGCTAAGCATGCAGTCTACCACTTGAGCTGTACCGTTCCTCCTCATTAACTATATTTTTTGCATGTGCTGTGTAAGAAGGAAGCCAGGTAGCATTGAGGGTCTCTATCAAGGGGCCGTAAAGCCAACCCAGAGCCTAACGCATCACTGAGACTGCGCTAATTATTTGACTGCTGGCACTCAGGTCCATCTCCTGATGGTCCAGTCCTCGGCTCTGTACTGTGGGAGGTCCTGATCTAACAGCTCCTGTGTCATGCAGCATTTGCTGGATGCAGCTAATGGGACACACTAGCCAGAGACAGAGGACTGGAGAAAAGGAACCTCCAAGTTATGTTATTCATCTCCCTTCTTCTCTACCTCAAGGGGCATTTCTGTAGCAGCTGAACTTCCCCAGTGGCTTCAGCCCCCACCTCCTTTCATTTGGCCTCTTGCGATTCTGACTTTTCTAGCAAACTCCAGACCGACCATGGGCTCCAGTAATTCTGCATCTTCCCTTTTCTCTCTTTGCTTAGGGGCGGTCGAAACTTCTTTAGGTTGCCTCCCTGTGCCCCATTTGGTTTCTCAGCATCTTCCATCATCTTTGTAACCACTGTCTTGCATTAAATTTCCTGTTTTAAATACTCAGAGTGGTTTCTGTTGTTTTAGTAGGTCCTTAGTCAATACAATATTTTGAATTGACAGCAGAGAGAATTTGAAAGCAAAGTATTTGTTTTTTCTATAGGAAACTATCTGGAAAAAAAAAAAACCTACAACTTACATACAAATTAGTTTGGATAGCAGAAGAACTGGGTGTGAGAGCTTGGCCAGTGAGGTATCAGAGAAAGGGGAAAATTGCTATGGAGAAAAATAAAGCAGGTTAGGGGAACTGAGGAGGAGAGGAGAGAAAAACATGCTCAGGGAAGGCCTGACTCTCTTGTGACATTTGAGCAGATTTGAGGCAGATGGTGAATGAGTCCATCCTTCAGATATTTGGTGTGGTGTGGGGAGAGGGGAGTGTCAAGAGAGGGAATAGTTAAGTTCAGAGACCCTGAGGGGAGGATGCCTATGATGAGTTCAATGAGTTCAACAGGAAGGAAGCTGTTGCGCCCGGGGGCAGAGCGGGGTGGTACCTGCAGAGAAGTGGATCAAGGCTGGAGTAAAAGGAGAAGAAATCAAACAGATAAAGAAGGGATTTTATGTTTACTTTCACAGAGTTGTTCTAAGACTTTAAAACACTGAAATTTCAGTTTCCTTTTATATGAAATGGGGACAGTAATATTTACTTCTCAGGCTAATAGTGAGGATGTCACGATATAGAGTAGACAAAGTGCTTAATGCAGACCAGACACATAATAATGATGTCAATTTTTAAATTATCATCATCATCATCATCACTGCCTTTTTTGGGTTTTCTCTTCCCTCGGTTCTGAGTTTGCCTCATTTCACACATACTGCCCTTGGAGGAGGACTGTTGACTTTTAGGGTAGAGTCAGTGGCTCTAAATCAAAGCAGAACTTGCTCTCTCACCTGAGAATGAGACTAACTTAATGGATTACTACTGTGTTCATCAGAGGTAAATGGTCAATTCCTTTGAGGGCAGAGGTTGTGTTTTCCATGACTTTATATCTGAAGAATCTAGCACGGAGACTATAGGAAAGCCTTAATGTTTGTGGAATGAAAAATGAAGGTTCTCAACCACCCAGGTTATCTCCTTTGGGGAAAATAATTAAATGTGAAGTTGCCAGCCTTCACTCATACATAACTGAAGAAAAAAGCCTTATTCATGTTGGGATATTTCTAGGCCAGTGAATCTGATTTCTTAAAACCAAAGTAAAGCCACATCTATAAACAAAGACAATCTGAATGTTTAGACAATTATTCTAATAATGATCACTATTTATGCAAGAATGCTTCCATTCTTCTTACTCCATTTTCATGATAGTAGGATTTTTTTTGCCTGAATTAATCATTTTCCAAATTTATTAGTCACCTACTCTGTACAAGGCACCGTTCCCAGTACTGATTGCCTCAATTATTCATTTGATTTTGCCTGTGAAAATAAAGCCAAAGAGATATTGAAAATCCACTTTCTCATTCCAAAGTCCTTATTTAAAAAATCAGCAGTTGGTTTGTGTTCAAGTGTTACTTTGTAAGTGCCCCTCATCTGGTTCCTTTAATTCTGGTCCACGCGCTTTTAATATGTTCAGATCAGTAGCTATTCCTGCTGTGTAACCTTCCACCTACCTACCTCGGGTCCGTCGCCGTCTTCTACAGGCTTTTAAGCTCTCTGCAGAAAGATCAAATCATTAATGGTATTAAAGATGTCGCAGTAAAATTGTTATCTATGCTGGAAATGTTACTTGAGTGAAGAAAAGGAGAAATTTTTAATTGGAAGTCTTGCAGCTGGAAACCTTGGCAGGGCTGGGGGTTTGTGTTTCTTTTTATTTATTGGAGTTAATGTATTTTAGTTTAGGCAGCATGTGTTTGGAAATTACAAGGACATGTCTGCATCTTGTAGGTGTCCTTTTGAGGTTTAAAAGCAGAATCTATGCTTAACCAAGTAGCTTCTGAAACGAATGAATAAAAAGTTTCTTAACAGGGGCCAGACAGTTTTGAAGAGAGCAGCAACAGTAGGTTTTTATGAAGGGTCCTGCAGACCAGCTCCCCAGCTTCCTACCCATAAATTGTATGCAAATTACATAATGTCTTTTCCCTCAGTACAGTACACTTTGAAATGGTATTGCAATTCTTTCCTTAAATGTTCTGATAGATCAAATGAATCACTGAACACTATACCTAGTTTACAATGGATTAATTTTAGTCTGACTTCTTTTCCCTCTTCCTTTCACGCTGCAATGGAAAGGGGATGAGATATGATTGTGAATGAAATTTGGGATTCTCAGTCCTCCCTCCATTTTGAAGCCAAAAAGTTGTCACAAATTCCATAGAGTTCATAAATATCATGTCCGCATTTAACATGCACCGTACATATACAGATTTTATTCAACAATCTTCACTAGAAATGAAGGTATGATGCACCCATTGTATAGATCAGGACTCCGAGGCTCAGTCTAAGTAACTTTCTACAAATCATTCTGTTCTTCGGCAGCAGCTCTGAGCATCTGGGATTCCTGACACGAAAGTCTGTTCTCGTGAGTTTAAGGGACATTATGAAGGTCTTGACGATTGTCACGAAGAGGACACTATAAATTTAAACACCCTTCAAGATGATTTCATGCTTAGAACTTCTTTAGCTCTCACACAAACCTTCCCACCAGGAGTTATTATCCTAATCTTACACTATAAGAAACACTTATTAGCACAATGTTTTTGCTTGTGCGTTCTGGAGTCAGACTGCTTGGGTTTAACTCTGGCCTTGCATTTATTAATTAAGTGCCTTGGGCAAGTTGCTTAACCCCTGTGTGTTTCAGTTTTGTCATCTGCAAAATGGAGAAAATAACAGTACTAGCCTAAGTGAATTCTAATGAGTTTTATTGAATTTGTATAATTGATAAGCTAGGAACTGTGGTGAGTCTTTCTAAGCTTCATCTCATTTAGCTATTATCATATTCATTTTTATCATATACTGTTTCAGTTGGCTCCCATCTCTTACAGTGAGGAAAATCATCAGCCTCTTTGGCAAATGAGAATTCCGAGGGTGAAGACAGAGGAATAACTCATCCCATAAAACTGGCGTAGAGAAGAGGGCCTCCTATCTGCATCTCTCTGTCCCCAGAACTCGTATTCTAAATACTTTGAAATCTCTTCTCAGAAGGAACTTTCAGATTATTCTGGGCCAGTAGAGGAAGAAGTGGGGAGGGGCCCTACCTCTTCACGTTGTCTTACTCCTTTCATTATGTCACGTGCCAGTGTTACCGCCGTCATTCCAACCCCTCTGCCAGAGCAGCTAATCCGTACCTGTTCATTCAGATCAGATGCAAGCCAAGGATGTAATTACTGCATGTGTGCCCCTGGAAACTCTGACGAAAGACCCCAGCTTTCTCTACCTGTGAATATAAGGACTCAAGGCAGGTATGGGCAGCTATTCTCTCTAAGCCTCTAACCTCCTGCTGGGCTCAGATTTGTCTGCAAAAGCAGTTTGTTTTCAAAAGAGTTTACAAAGGAAGAGTTTTGCTCCTTTTTCGAGTGCTTCCTTTTTCATGGTGGTGGGCCACTGAGCAGTTGGCGGAAATGAAATGCACTTGCTGTCTGGGATACCCCCAAACGCAGCGATCCTGAGCTCTGAAGGTAACTGTTAGTACCCCCTTGTGGTTTGGGTTTCTGCAGAGTGATCCCACTGAGATGACAGTGGGGATGTGAAGATCTGAACAGGGTGATTCCCCTCCGCTCTCTCCCCAGCTAGGGAATACTGTGTACTGAGGGACCTCAGGTTGATTGACAGAGAGAAAAATGCAACCCATTGAAAAAGAGCATTTTTCTCTCTTTCTGCCTTTTTTGTGGATGGGCCACCCTTAACATCAATTCAGATGGTCCTTATCATCTTCAAAGTGAAGTTTTCAAAAGCATAAAAAATCCCAAACCCATTCTATCCCTAAATATTATTCAGCCAAAGCCCTACAGTGGGTTTAGGACTGACGATCGGGGAAGCAGGGGCATGTTTACTGGACAAGAGGACTACTTTCTGTGAGCTTATGTTGACTTTTAATTCCAAGTATTGCCTGCCTCTTTCAACTACAAGTCATGCACTTCGAATGTCTGCAGTTTTTAGCAGCCTGAGTATAGAACCCAAGGGGTGAAAAACATAAGGCGGGGGGGGGGGGGGGGTGGCGTGGCAGGGTAGAGGGAGCTTCATTGGAACATAGATTGGCAGGTTGTTCCAAAATGTAGAGGTGAGATCCTCCACTTCATTTGACAGTTTAAGAAACCAGCATCCTCTCTGTTCCCGAAACAAGATTCCACAATGAGACACAAAGGGCTTTAGAATCAGTTTTTGGGATTTGAATCTTATCTTTTCTGTGACCTTCAAAAAGCCCCTTCACATCACTCAACTTCAGTTTCTACATATGTAAAATGGAGAAAGGAATACCTCTTTTTTAGGTATTGTCATAAAGCTAAAATGAGATAAAATATATAAAGTTCCTGGTCCATAAGAGGCACACAATTAATGCTAGCCAAACTCTACGCCAAGCCCCATTTTCTTCCTTGAACGCCCCCCTAACCCCAGCACACAGACTTGGAATTCTTACAGCATTTAATTACCACTTATTAGCTTTGTGATTTTGGGCAATTACTTAATCTCAACCTCACTGAGCCTTATATATACAGCTCAAAAATGATCTCTGCATGGACATTTGCTGGGGGACAGACAAGGCAAGCAAGGAGAGTGAAACCACTGCTCTGTAAGCCAAGAAGCAATAATTACTATGTTTTTATTATGACTGTAAGATTTTTTTGGCTTTAATTGTAATAATAATAGCCAGGAATCTGATACAGAGAAAACATTTCTTGAGTGCTCCCGAAGATTTTTATAAGCATATATCAACAATTCTGTGAAGACAATTTAAGTAATATGCTTTTATTTTTCCAGATAAAGACAGTTTTAGAGAGTTTAACTAACTTGCCCACAGTCACATCACTAACATACGTTACATCTGAGATACAACAATCTAACTATGCCCTAAAAGCCACTAATCTAGACTGCCTTCCACTTTCTAGGAATCTGAATTTCATATTAGTTATCCAGTTAAACTATGGCTGTCTATGTCTGCATTCTTAATGCCATTCCACTGGAGTTGACACCTTCAGGATGTATACGATCAAGGAAGTATGCTGGATGTATGTTGAATAATGGGTCGTAGGGGATTTATATTGGCATTGTGGCGGTACAGTGTCCATATTCTGAAGATGATCACGTTACCTGGGTCAGGTGGGTCTCTGAAGTAGCTATCTAACTCTTGGAGGCATTATTGAGAAGGAGGCATAAAGACAGATTCTAAAGGTTAATACTGCTTCTCCCTCTTGTCTTGAACGTTGCATTCTTTATTGATCCTTGTTGCAATTCTGTCACTACTGGCTTTCTGAAACCTTGGAATAACTTGGCACAGTGGTGGCAAGTTCTAACCCCCCTCACCCTCATGAAATGAGTTTTCTCACACTTACAGATGATCCTAAAATGGTCTCTCTCATCTATAAAAGCTCTCCTATTACACGTGAGCAAAATGAGGTTTGAAAGAACACCATTTTCATCAATATGCATGATACAATCTTCAGAGTTTGGTCAGTGTTTGCAGGAATGGGAATTGTGAAATATTCATGCACCTTCGATAAGCACACGCACCTTTACAGTTGCTATCGATTAAACGTTTGAAATAAATCTCTCAGCTTTCTGGTCTTTTCATTCGGTTTATTTTTTTCCTATGCCAAGTAACATGTTCATTAATAGGACCATATGTTTATTCTAAGATCATTGTCTAATCTAAGAAAATGCAGAGGTAGACTGGATATATCTACATAACTCATATTTGGAATCGCTGGGATTTTTTTTTCTAACAGTTTATTATATGTGAGTGGCTCCTCCTATAAGGTTAATTGTTGTATACAGAATCATTGTAAGAATTACCTCCTTCTAATGTTACAGCCTTCATCAGTAGTTTTTCAAAATCTCCCTAGGTCTCTCTCCAGCATCATTGTTAGTCATTAATGCCTACATGCACCCTCACAATATAGTCTAGTACTGCCAATGAGATTATAGTTCCGTGTGTGTGTGTGTGCGTGTGCGTGTGTGATATTTATATGGCTATCTAACCAAGCTGTTCCATTGTCTTGGATGATCCGCACTTTCAGTCACCTGGGTAAGTCATGCACCTTTGGTAAGTACAGTCACCTTGAAGAATCAGCCCAGATTTATCACTTTGAACGTTGAGTATTGGCTCTCCTTCTCTGCATTCTAGTCACAGCCTGTGTTTGTCCCTCTCGTTACCTTGGTTATTTGTTTTCTACTCTCAAAACCTCTAACAAGGCAAAGGGCCGTATTCATTTTGGGGATGCCTGGGCCATTGCTGAATTGAACTTCCTTATCTGCGTTTTGAGACGCTGTAGTTGGCCATAGATACATTATACGTCTACATAATCTGTTCTTTCCCAATTTTGCTCCCTTGGATTGAAGCACCACTAAGTCTTTACTTCCTCCGTCTGGTAATCCCTCTAAGACTCACTCAGGCGTCTCTCCTAGAAATCCTAACTGTCCCCCTCCCCCACCCCAGTCTTACTGAGATCCCTTTGTCTCTGGTCTTGTTTGCCCTCTGAAAACCTCAGACTTAAGACAAGCTCTAACAAGACACTGGTTAGAGCAAGTCAAGAGCAAGGACTTCAGTAGCATCGTTAAGGATGTGGATCATGACATTGATCCCAACAGCCCTCATGTTTATCACAGTACCTATCCCCAGTAAGCCACAAGATCTTAGTCAACATGTGACAAATGCACATGAATGGATGAGTAAAAGAAAAAATGTATGAAAGATAGCTCTTGGCCATAGCACTTTTTGAAAACTTGCTGAATAAAAGTGCATAACTTGTATGCATTTAATGGTTCAATCAACATTTCATGATCATCTTGATCACTTTTTTGACTGCCTTGCCAGACACTGACAGTTCCTGAATATTTTTGCTACGTAGGTAATGGTAAAATGGTGTTCAGGGGAAGCACACTGTTATTCACTTGGAAATTATTAACCTGTAGCAAAATCAGTGAGTTTTATAATGGGGATGCAGATGGAGCCTAGAGGTTAGGTGATCATATAATTTATCAACGAAATACTTTGGAAACAAAAGAGGTTGTTATTCACAACTATGATGCTGGAACAACTGGCATCAACCTGGAATTAACCAGGCAAACTGTAATGAAAGCTTACACTGTCTAGAGAGAAACGGCAATGTTCTTATGACTGGCCCTCTGCTCACATGAACTTCAGTGTCCACAGGCAAATGTGATGACCAGTGCTATGAAGGTCCTCCCATCAGAGGTTTTTTTATCTGAGTGTCTGAGGTTGCCTCTGAACCTGACCATTAGATATTTCTCTTAAGTCACTCACTCCCTCTTTACATCGTTACTGCAGTTTAATCGATTCCTTCCTGCAGACCTATCTGAATAAAAGAATGTCTACTCTGCTTTGCTCTTCTGCATTTCTCTTTTATGAGATTATGGAAAAAGTAGAGTATGCACATACCTTGTTGACTGAGGTGGAATTCCCTTCCCCCCAAAAAAAGGGTTTGTTTGGGACAGTGTGTGTGTGTAGCACACGTGTGTTGAGCTCTATACTGTTGCCAGCTAAGAGGAAAAACAACTGTTCTTTCTTGATGGAAGGAGACTAGGTCCTGCTTTCCCTGAGATTTCCCACAGTCACAGGCTAAACAATTGTAACAAAAAGTCTTTAGAAGCCACCCTCCCCCTGAAAAAATACATAGAAGAAATAGTGAATCCTACTGCTCTGTAGAATTTTTTTTTTTAATCTGGAGCAAACTGGTGCTGAATAATGTGTATGTTGGTTATAGATTTTTTTTTTTGGCAATAATTCTTCTCTCCATATGTGTGCTCCTAGATAGTCCTCTGTTACACTGAATCTGAAATTTACCACGTGTCTTATTTTGGCCAATAGGGCAATAGAAAATGTGGCCCATTATTTGGTGCTTGCCCTTTTTCCCTACCCTTGGTTATCCTGTAACCAACACCATGTGAACAGGCATGGACTGGCCTTCTGGATGATGAGACACACACTGTTAAGTCATCCCTTCTGCCCAGCTAACACTGGTCCAATCATCACCCATGTTAGGAAGCCATGTTTTATCATCCAGCCCCAGCTGAGCCAGCCTAGATAAGAAGAATCACCCAGATGATTCAGAATCATAAGAAATTTTTAAAGTTTATTGTTTTAAACTGCTAAGTTGTGGGTTAGTTTGTTACATGAAAAAACCAATTGATAAAGAAATAGGTACCTTAAAAAGGGGTTGTTGTAAGAAAAATCTAAAGCATGTGGCATTGGCTTTGGCACCAGGTAGGTGCAGAGGCTGTAAAAGAGGTCAGGAAACTTTTAACAAATGCTGGAAAAGCAACAAGGAAACTATTAGATTCTTAGTGGAATCTGTTCAGGTGGTGAGGAAATTGCTATAGCAAACATTCAACCAGTTATATATTCGTCAGTCAAATTACATAGCAGACAAAAATCTGTAAAATGTCCATAGTAACATAAAAGGTGTTTTTTTAATCCCCTAATTAATTTGTGGACCTCGGCAAGAAATTTTCCAGGCAAAGTGTTGAAAGTGTCAGTTGGCGTCTTTTAGTGACGTATGATACAGTACAGGAAAAGCGGGATGAGCTCAAACAAAACAGGCATAACAAAAAGAATGTTTATAAGCATTATGTACTAGACTTTTGGATATAAGGCTTACTGGGTTGGAAAGTAAAAGTGTTTCTCAATTCCCGTCTCTCAAACAGTAGAAGAGTCCCACAGTATAAAGTGACCTAGAGTAGAAGTCAGCAAGCTCTGCCCCATGGACCAAAGCCAGCCTGCCCTGATTTTGTGAATACTTTTATTGGACAGAGCCATGCCCATGGTTTATATATTGTTTGTTTGCTGGTTTCTCACTAGAAAGGCAGAATCAAGTAGATGTGACAGAGGGCATAAGACCCACAAAGCCTTTTCTATCCCTTTATAGAAAAAGTTTGCCAACCCCTCTCATGGGGTAAAGATCAAATAAAGGGTGAGACTGCCCTCTGCTAAGACATCTGAAAGATTTAAGAGGGCACCTCATAGAGCTCCCTCACTAGAATTTAAAAGAAAACTTCAGGGCAGTGTCTTACAGTGGACTGACACACTGAAGTTAAAAAAAAAAATTCTCAAAAAGAATAGTAGATACGGTTTTTGGAGACACAGACTGGATCTGAACTAGACTCACAGGACACCTACAAAGTGTTAAAAGACAATATTATAGCTGAAAGCATCATCAACATAGACTAAACTTAACAGCCATCATTAAAAAAGAAGCCTCAGATACCTGGCAGATGAGAAGGGTACTTAGCTGAAAACAGGCAGTATTTCTTGCGGAAAATAAAGGCTGTCTCGGGGGGTGATCCAAGAACCCAGAGGCGGAGTCAAGAGCAGTCGTGAATAATGAACGAGGCACCAAGACCAGAGAGGAGACCCTAGCTCATTCCCCACCTCTGGAGAACACGATCTGGCGACAGGTAACCAGGTGGATGTCAGAGTAGCTATGGACCAGTGACTTCTGTCCACCTCACATTCCTCCCTGATCTAACTAGGACCTCTAGTCCAGTCATCCTTTCAGAATTTCACCATATATGTTAGGTATATGGGGTACAGACAATATGTCTTTTCAGTTTGTAGTTTCTTGATTGAAAGAAGCTGAAAGAGGAATCTCATTTGCATTCAGACCTGTTACAGAGCATGATTAGCTGATGTATAATTGTAAGAGGGTTTGGGGAGTCCTGGGATAGGAGAGGGCATATATTGAACGTGAGAAGAATATGAAGGATTTAGGGACAGAAGGTAAGCCGTAGTAGACCACAGAAAAGCCCACAGAATGTATGTTCCCTTTCCTATCAGAGAGTGGAGTCTCTTGTGCCCTTCCCCTAATGTGGGTTGGCCCTGTGACTTGTTTTGGCCAAAAGAACATGCTTAAAGTGACCACGTACAAGTTCCAAACCCAGGAATCGAAAGAGCCTGAAGAATCTGCTCCCAGTCTGGGAACCTATGTACCCCTTGAGTCCAGGTTAGCCTTCTAGAAGAGGAGAAACCACATGGAATGAGGTCCAGGCTATCCCAGCCAACACCCCAGGCAGGCGAGTGAACCGAGTTGAGAAGAGCTGAGCCTGAGTCAGACTAGAAGAAATATGAAGGTAAGCAGAGCGGCACGCTGGCTGATGCACAGCCTTGTGACTCAGTTAAAGGGTCGCTGCTTTGCGCCATCGCAGGGTCCCATTACTAGGAGGCATTCAGCTTGTCAGCACTCAGTTATATGATTCACACGCAGAGTTCAGGAGCAGACTGTCTTAACCTGCATCCCGGATTCACTGATTCATGTTTAATTGACTTTGGCTAAGGTACTTAACCTCCGTCTGCCTATCTGCCAAATGGAGACACTTTTCCTAAGAAACGCCAGATACTCAGATGCTGTTGCTGTTGTTACGAGTTACGTGTACATTAGCCTTTACTGAGTGTCCAAGTTGGACCCTGAGATCCCAGGGGCAACGTGGGGATTCTCTGCCACAAAGAAGAAAAAGAGATAAATGAGGCAGGATGCAAAAAAAGTGAAATTAAGCCACCTCCATTTTATAAATGTTTCCCAGGACTCCTTCCGGCCGTGTGTTCCAGCTGAGTAACAACGGTTACTGCTTCATACGGGCCTCTTCTACGTGCCACACACTTTACACACATTATCTCTCATTCTTTCAATTACTGTGCAAAGCGGTCAATAAATGGTAGCCATTATTATGCATCACACTCTGTGGCAAGTGCTTTACATTATTATCACATTTAATCCTTAAAATCACTTCTACGATAGGCATTATTAGCCCAGCCTCACAATGAAAGCAACGAACGCACCCAGACCTCAAATAATGAACCCAAACACACCGAGTGCGTAAAGGCAACGCAGGGGTTCCTGCTGGGAGCTGCCATAATCTAAAGCCTGCTTGCTTTTTAACCGGTGCTACTCTGTATCTCAACAGATGGAAATCCTAGACAGTGAGAGTTCTTTGTCAGGGACATACAAACACTGATAATGGATTATATTTCCAGCTTTGTTCTCAGAAGTGCTTTTCTGGAAGCAAAGGGGAAAGCTGAAGAAGCTGTCTACACTCCTTAGTGAGTCCTACCAAAAGCAATATTGATTTTCCAGTGTCTTTTCCTGGCATGATTCATAACATCAAATGAATTTACCCCTGGAAGGGGCCTCTTGCATCATCAGTTTTCAGATTATCTCTTGGGGTCTTTTGTATTGGGAGTGATGGGGTGATGGAGAATGGACAGGGCCCCTGGTCCTGTCTTTCACCTGTTTCAGTCATAGGGCTTCACATCTATGTGTTCTGTGTAATTAGGGCAGCTTGAAAAATATAGCTTAATATAAGGATTCCTTTAGTAAAAAAACAAGCAAAGTCAAGTGATTCTGCTTTATTCAGTTTCCCATAGTGTAGATGAGACCACCGGGGCCTAAGAGGGGAAACCATTTTCCAAAGGCCCTCAAAGATAAGCTTGTGGTGGAGGCAAAACTAGACCTCAGAAATTCTGCTCTCTTCTCCTTATAGGACCTGCTGTGAGGATGTTAGTGTGTGAAATTCCCAGTCAGTTTTGATGTGCACAGATTCTGTTAAGTGCCCCTTAAGCACAAAAGAATTAGCTGAATATTTAAACAATGCATTGCCGCAGCCTGTCTTGTGGATGGGGTGAATGGGTAAAACCAATTCTAGCTAGATTCATCGAAATTTTACTTAGGACCCTTTTGGACCAGGTCATGACCATATTCAGGCCAATTCCCTTAAACAGTGACCTCTGGGATCAGGGACACTACCAAGACATTAGACAGAATGACCTTGTGGGCACTGTCCTGTGCATCAGAGAACATTTAGCAGCATCTCTGACCTTTACCCACTCGATGCCAGTAACACCCCACCCCGTCCTCCGTTGTGACATCTCCCGACATTGCCAGCTGTCTCCTAGGCTGCAAAACCACCCTCCGGTCTGAACTAGTAGCCTGATCTAGCGTCAAATCATTTATCTGATCATCACTTTTTAGCATTATCCAAAAGAAAACTGAACTCATAATCCCAAACAATGGCACACTCATCGCAGGGAGCACCGTGAGTCAAGGCTGATGCAGCTTTTGAAGGGTTTGGTTTTGTTTTTCACCGGATTTACGGTAACTGAGTTGTGCAGGCACTGAAGTGTTTGTGGATGTTTCAAAATGACCTGCTTTTCATGAACATCAAATTTTTGATCTATCTGCAGAAAAAAAAATGGATTGATAGCTGCTATCAAATTTGATAGCAGATCCTGGATGTAAAAAAAAAGTTTTCTCGCTGTAAAATTTTAGCTGCCTGTCACTTACATTATATTATGTCGCATCTCACAATGACATATTGCAGTGTAATGCAATGTAAGTCACATAACAGACAACTGCAATTCATAACGTTCTGAGCAGGGAGAGTCATTCTTTACAGAGAAGCTTCCCAAGGGAAGGAAAGGAATCCCTCTGCTGAGGTCACTCGCAGCACTGAGGCTACTGGACTGTTTGTGACTTACCTTCTCATCCTGTCTGTACTCTTTATTTCTCTAACCTGCTTTCCTTTTAAAATGGACCCCCCTTCATGTCTTCTGATTGTGATAATAGGGCGGCTTGCCTCCAGTGGAAGGTGGGGATTTGCCCAGGCTCTCCCAGCAGGGGTCTCAGGGCTGCTGCTGGCCTAAGGTTGCATTTGTGTGAATTAAAAGATGTATTCATCTTTTTGTGACTGCAGCCTCAGTGGGTTCAAGGCCTTGGTGATGAGATGGTACCTTTCTAACAATGAGACAAAGGAGACCTCACTGGGGTCATAGCTTCTCAAGGGGAATGTGTGCTGGTTTTCAGTTGCCACTCCTCCCGGGGCGAGGAGACTTGCACAGGGAACAACTCACACAACTGTGCACAGCGGCCCTGAGAATATTTCACCTCCATAAATACAGAGAAGGGCTCAGTTGAGTCACAGACTCGTCTCCTAGGTCAAACATGAACCATCCCCCCTTTTTTAAACCAGGAATTTATATGGAATCTGGGAAAGAGAGGATCTATCACCCCAAAACAGCAGCACATGAGATCTGAATAGGCCGACCCTCCCTGCAAGCTTTCTTTCCCACTCTTTGGAGAGAATATACAGGGAAGGCAAGAGAGAACAGAGAAAGAAAGTAGAGGACTAGTGCTGGGGAGAGTCAGGGCCCTTCAGCATCCTGGGGGCCCCTGGATCCGGTCGTGAGAGGAGCCGTTTAAACGCTGGACTTTCTGTTATTTGGATTGGTTTACCTTTATAGTTCAGGTAATTGTGAGTGGAGTTTTCCGTCACTTACAAACAAATGAGTTTTAATGAACAGATGTACTTGCTCCATCGAGTTTTTTTTTCTGTTTAGGAGAAGGGGACGCTCTCCACAAGGTCTTCTGTATGAAGCTACATTAAGTGCGTGCATTCATTCATCAGTCGCTTACATTCTTTAAACACAGCCACCAATTATCAATCTTTCCTTTGAGCCCATGAATTATACTCTAAGGTCACATAATTTGTTTTTTAAACGCCATGCAATGCTGCTAAGTAACACGTGGATGCTCCCAGCTTAAGAGGAGACTCGGTCCGAGAAATGCAATACTTAGCAAAGATCAGCTAGCAAGCGATGCAGCCCACAGACAGAACCAGCCTGCGGACGGCGGCCTCCGCACCTGTGTGACGGGCTCTGTCGCTGCTCTCTTTCATCATCGCTGCCCCTGAGAGTGTTTTATGTGTTAGAGGCCTGAGGAAGTCATGAATTGTGTGGGATTAAGGGTAATAGAATCACAGCTGGAACAGTCCATGCTCTCCCTCTTTCTTCCAATTTTCTCTGCATTGCAACTTTTTTCCTTCTGCGCCTTCTAAGAAAACAAACTAATGCGCGCTGTCTGGCAAGAGGCTCAGACCCACTGTGATGCGAATGGTCTTCTGTCCATAGAGCAAAATCCAATGGACTTTAAAAAGCAGAGTTCGCAGGGGCCCAGGCACTTGCTAGTAAATTCTCTATCTGCATAGTCTCCAGAGCCTGGTTTTGGCCTTGCTTTCCTAAGGTTCCCTGGATCTCCTAATGGAACTGCTGCCTTCCTTTCGTCTTGGCCCTGGCTCCCCAGGAGCCGCGGGCAGCCCGGGTAAGCAGCACCATGGCTGAGTGCTCCTCTCAGGAAGGAGAGTCACAGGCGGGAACATCTGTGTCCCTAGGAGTGAGTTTCTTACTTTTTGGAAATTCCTGCTGCGATATCACCCTCCCTCACTGAGCCCTCCTTATCCTTCTTTAGGGTCAGCATGTTGAGATCCAGGTTACATTTCAGGGAAGGTTTTATACAGGTGGTTTAATCCCTTAAAATTCCATTCCTACCTGATGCCAGCGTCCTCCTTTCCTCTTATAAGGTCCCACCAACTTTGCTACTTGGTCCACCTGAACTGTGATACTAAAGCCCCTGCTGCCTTTCTGTTCTCTGCCACTGGCACAGTGTCATCGCCCTTCTGAGGAGGAAAGGCCCTGAAGAGAGAAATGCTATGATGCTAAGTCTCCGTGTTCTGCACTTATAAACAAGACCAAACACATACCCCAATGATGCATTTCCCGGAGAATTGTGCATAGCCAAGATTTGGATTTTAAACTCTCACTTTGCAACTTCAACATTGAAAATTGTGCTTTTGAGAGAAATGAGTAAGTGATTCCTTGTTAATGGTGCTTTGCTTATTTTGAAAGACACTGTATTAAGGGATTAAGCAAGTGAGTAATATAACAGAAACGAGGTCTTTGGAAATGTGCTTCTGTGCAGCTCTCACAGTTTGCCTGTACTCCAGCCTCAGTGGAGTGCTGGTCTCCAGGGCGTGATCTGGATACTCAGCATGATTTTTGTACTTAGGTTCTCGTTCTTTCCCTCCAGTTCTGTTTATAAGCCAAAGTGCTCTTCTGCAGGTTTATTAATAGGAATACTGTATTTCATTTGTTCTAAGGTATATGCATATATTCTTCATGTTTTAATATCTGAGAAACAAAGCTGTGTATTATAGTTGAGGGCCCATTGTATTTAACTGTCAGCTTTGTAGTAGAGCATTATTTTTCTTAGTTGGAGATAAATGAATGCTGTATCTCATTAGCAATATCTTACACTTGGTGATGCCTAAGTTTTAAGGCATCAGATTAGCATTTGGGCTTCTGTTCAGAAAAAAGCAAAGATAACATGTTGGCCTGATCTGGTTTCAGGCCACTATGATTGACCTATCTCAGTCACAGAGGCTCACTAGACCACACTGAGGTACAGGTATGATGCCCTAGTTTAAGTCCCTACTTTGTTCTATATGAATATAAAAATCCTAGAAACATCCAAGGAAAAAAAGATACTGATCTCGGTCAGGAGTCAAGTATTTATGTGTCTCTAACTTAGATCTCATAAATGTCACATCATACTAATAAAAAGTATGTATTATGTGGAATCACAGTACTACAAAAGTCCCATTTCCAAAAAAATAGTGAGTGCTCCTAAGTGCTTCCCCCCACCGCCATTTAATGCATTTTAGACTCTTCATATTTAAAAAAGTTTAAATGATTTATCTGTGTTCCCTTGTCCTGACGCATTGTGTATATATTTGAGTGATTATGTATGTTCATTAAAATAGGATAATGCAGCATGAATAAGGTATGAGTAATCAGGATTAAATGGTGGTTTTCTCTTGCAATTTCCCATTACAATTCACTGGATACCTTCTGTCCAATTGATTTCTGTGAGTTTTAATTATTAGAAGATGTGGGAAAAGCCAAGGAAACACCCCTATAGGGTTGATTACCCAATTTGTATGATTGGTGTATACTTTGTTTCTTCATCAAGGGGCCACACCAGGGCTTCAACCAAGTTTCTGGAAAGCATCTTTCCTCCATTTCTGACAGACTTGATTATCGTGGTGTTGCTGCTCCTGGTGTTTTTAATCTAGAAATTTCAGCTTTTTAATTAGACATCACTTCCAGATTTTGGCAAAATGTGGACCATCAGTCAGTTTTTGTGAGTTTCATTTTTTCTATATCCTCTATATCACTTTTTACATCTATATCTTTCTATATCATCACTAAATTTAGAGTTGGAAGTTGTGCTAGACTGAATCAGGTCTGTTAGCCCAGGACGGGCGTCTCAGTTTTCTTCCTAAGCGTGGGAAACTAATGCTTTACTGTGACTCTTAGTAACTCGCTATCGTCATGAACTGCAAGGACCATTACGAGGATCAGACACGTGCAGCCTAGAACCACCCTTGACGTGTAGTAGCTGCTCACGAGGCAGCAGGCGTAGCAACGCGTTCTTTCAGCCCTGCCTCATCTACACTAAACCATTTGACGGTTTTTGTCTTCTTTTTGATGTTGCCAGGTTTTATTCAACTCATGCTGAGATGGTCTTCTCTAATGCTTAGTGATTAGTTTCTGACCTTCTGGCGTTTGAAAAAAGAAAGCACAAGTGTTTGAAAACTGTAAATAAAATATCACCAGTTGTGCTGAGCAGTGTTGTAGAAGTGCAGCGTCAGGCTTTGGGAGGCAGTATGTGCTGCTGGTGAGGAAGCAGCTTTAGCAGCTGGGTAGCTGCGTTCTGTGCCTGGCAGGTCAGAAAACACGTCTGAGTTTCATTTTCCTCAACTGCAAAATGGCAGTAATAATACTCTCCCTGAGTATGTATAGTAATAGATAGCTGTTAGTGTAAATTACCTGAAATAATAGGTGCTCAATAAATTTTAGCTTTTTTTCTTTTTTCTTTTTTTGCAATTTGATATATAACACATCCGGAGTAAGAAAGTACAGATTTATCTTAAAAATAACCACAGGAATTCTCAGTAATATCCTAAGCAGAGATGTAAGCATACTTTCTAATTTTTATAATCCTTTTTTATATTTCTCAATGAAAGTTGTTTTGCAAGCAGTTATATTTCCATGGCATTGTAATGTTAGATTATTTCTTGGGGAAAAAAAAGTTCTTGCAAAATTTTTTAGAAGAAATATTTTAGAAAGACAGAAAAGTTATAACAGGATTAATATAGGGGTATAGGTTTTCATTTTGTTTCCTCTCTACCCAGTCAAAATGTGAACTTTAATTACCAGGGTACATTTTAGTTTTCTTTCTTTGGGAAAAAAAGATAATGAATTGTAGGTAATTGTCTCTTAACCATTCTAAAGCTTTCGTTATTGAACTTTAGTCTGCCAACATTTATAACAAAGGCAAGTTTCATATCAACTCACAATATGTTTTGGAACTTGGCCAAAGTTATTTATTATTTTTAAGATTTGAAACCATGCACTGAGAAAACATTCATATATGCATACGTACATAGACATGTGTATCTTGAATATTGATATACATAATATGTGTTTATATCAATCTACTTTCCAGACCCATTAGTAAACTGTGTGTGTATGTGTGTGTGTGTGTGTGTGTGTGTGAAGAAAAACTGCCTCAATGTGTGAGACACATTTTTTATCCTGTGAAAAACATCAAGAATAGATACAAATATACTCTAAATACTAAGAACTACTTCATTAATTTTCTTTTGTGAATCAAGCAAAGTCTTATGATCATAGAGTTTATGGGTCTCCACAGAATATTTCACTGCAGTTTTGGTCGTTCCCTATTTCTCCTTTATGTAAACTACTCATATATCTGAGCATTCTTCCTTGACTGGGACAGACACCTCTGCCCATAACTGTTTGCTCTTCTCTCTGTAAAAGTTCATTCAAGCTCTTCCTTTTTGAGAGCTCTCTCTGATCAGTCAAAACTGAATCTGATAATTAAGTATCTTCATAAAACTCTCAATTTTCCTTGTCTGCAGGCTTAGAAGATAAGCAAGGCTTACCAAATTCTAAACTATTAGAACCATGTATCATATGTTCATTGAGTTCTTTTGATGTATTGGAATAATTTAATTCTTTGATATATCCAGAAACCTGCTCAACATACTGAGAGAACCTACAATATTGTAGAAGCACATCTTTTAACAATATTATTCAGTATTTTAATGTGGACGAGATTTGGTGCAATAATTTCTAGTGTAAGGATCACTTCCACTTGCATTATTTCTTTTGAAGGTTGATAAAGAAGACAGAATACCCAGAGTATCACATAAGTTCAGGTACTACCCTTGGCATTTATCCTACAGTCTTTCATTTGTTCATCACAGCAGTTTTGTTTTAACACTGACAAACACGGTCTGTTACAGAAAGTTACAGAATGTGTCCAAAGTCACATTTTCATTAATTGGTGGATGTGAGACTTGTCTGATTTCAAAGTTGGTGGATATTTCTCCTAACACCACGTGTTTTCACATTCAGTATGTTAGAATAGGTGAGTCCTTAGCTCCCAGCACTAACCTATTCATTTTGTGCAAGAAGAAACGGAAGTCCAGGGAAAAGTACATCACAGCGTGACCTTGATGAAACTAGCAGTGACTGGCCAAATGAAAGCATGAAACTCAGAGAAGGATGAATGTGCTCAGCACACCAGGTACAGCATCACCCTGTTTCAGACTGCTGGAAGATAATCAGCGTTCAAAAGGCTGAGAATAATATACCCAAGCAACAGAGGGAGGAAATTCTAGTAGGCAGTCTACTAGGGTGAAAGCAAAGGCAATGTGTAACCCAAAGAGGTCCAAGGACATCTTCCTCTACAGAGCGCGTGAGCCCATTCATCCTGGTGGCATCTTAGGGAACAGATAGAACAGGAACCGACATCCCGTCCAGAAATCAGCACACCACCATCCTCTAGTTGCCAGGGGCCCTCAGGAAACATTATGCCACATTGGAAGTTAGCCAAAACTTGTTAACTGACACGTATCTAAACCAACTGTGCGAAGGAACGGGAAAAGACATGAACTACTTATAATGAGACTTGGGTCAAAACTAGAATGGAGTCTAAAAACCTGCAAAAATAGAATCATCAGCCCCGGCTCACAGTGCTGCAGCACAACCGCAGTGATGTCTTTGGATCACTATGAATTTGGAAGGAGCTCACCAACATGATTTGACTCTGCAAGCAGAAATGTACTGAAGAGTGTGGCTCAGCATCGTTCGTCTAAGCTCAGGAATCATGAGGACAGCAATCTGAAACTCACAGGGAGTGTTATCTGTTCATGACTACAGATGTCTGTCACCGCCCTGATCAGCCAAATGCTTTTAAAGATGGGAGAGATGGAATACAAGAAAACCTAACTCTTTATGTAGAATACGTTTCACAAGTTGGGTAAGATTTAAGAGGGAACTTTATTTATGACAGTATAGAAGTTAGAATGTGTGATCATTCCTCCACAAAACACAGTATTTTGCAGGCTAGCTTGTGAATTTCTCCACCATATGACAAAAAGCCATGTTAAATTATAGCCTTCCTCTCTGAGAATTCAAATTAGTTTAAGACTGAGTCCTAAGGAGAACAACACTACTCTGTAAAGGAGGACAAAAACAGTGTCTGTTTTATTAACTGCTTTATTTCCAATTCCCAGGGTAGTGCCTAGCACGTAGTGAACATTAAATAAACAGGTGTTGAATGAATATGTGAGTGAATGAAGATATGCTCTGTTATTAATAACCTCAGAGGACAGTGGAGGAGAAATCCCTTGACTCAAGACGGGTACTCGTGTCTGCCTTAGTGGTTACCACACAGTCTTGCAGAGAAAAGCAAAGAAAACTTCACAGCCACTGTTAAGTACTCCCGGGCTCTGTTCACAGATGAGAGGAACAAGGGATTTTATGAACGACTAGAAATTAGCTAGATGGAAAATAGAGGGAGCAGAAGGCGTATATTCCAGACGGAAGCAAAGGAGAGTAGATGTAAAGGGCATCATTGGTTCTGCATGTTCAACCTAAAGGATGTATAAAATCAGAACAATGTAGAAGGGAGGGAGTGATGGAAGATGAAGTTGGGGAGATAGACATCTATCATCATTGCCTTTTTTAAAGCACACTGCCACTGGTTTTTAAAAAATACATTTGAAGTCTGTGTATCTAGAATCTACTGTCTTCATAATCTGGCTATTTACTAAGGTGCTCCTAGTTCAAAAACCATATCATTCCATCAGCCCTCAAATATCCCATCTGCCTGAATATGGAGAGCTGAATGCAAGTGGATCAAGAGACAGAAGACCCAGTCCTGTGGAAACCTACAACTTTTAGGTCCTCTTTAGAGTTATCCATGGATTATATTATGGTAATGAGGGTTATATTCAAAGAACTTAAGTTACCCGAATACTCTTCTCATTTCTCCTTCCCCCCTGTTTTACTCATGGCCAGTGTTTACTGATACATTCAATCATTGGCCTTTCAGGTATGGAGCAGCTAAACAAGATACCATTAGTTATCATCCAAGTCCTTACTTTGGGTTCCTTTTTAATAATCTTGTTTGTTGCACTGGGTGAATGAAAGAGATTCAGGGGGCTCAGAAATCTGTAGAAGGAGGAGAGAAAGAGGGGAAGGAAACTAGTATTTAGTGAATGCCTCCTGTTTACCAGACACTAAACTTACCACATTTTAATTGTATTTTACTTAAAGTAATATTTTTTTATTCAAAACAACATAGGGGTAATTATTTTCGTTTTATAGATAAAGGCGTAAGGGTGTTCAGTGATTCATGCAAGTTCTCCCAGTTCGTATTCAGAAGAGCTAGGGTTCAAAACGAAATGTTCTTAACCAGGAAGTCTGTGTTATTCTATATTCCACAGGGGCTCTCTTTTATCATTCATTCTAATTCATCCCAAGTCAACTTTTTAAATGTTTATCTATGCGTGTGTCCCTTCTACTGTGTCCAAATTATTTCTCTGCCTTCTCTATACACTTGAACAAACTGAAGGATCCAAAGCCCATGATGTGTGTTATTCGGGTCACATCCCTAGATGGAATGTCACATATGCCCAATGTTGTGTCTATAAAGTGCTCAAATTAATTCAAAATGCAAACTTCTGTGCTGAAAGGAGATGAAATGACTGTCAACTACATGTAATACTTTTGTAGAAAAGGAGAATTTGCATAGACTGACAGCTCATTTTGTTTCCACATTCAATTTTAATATCTGGTTGTGCTTACCAAAGGGCAGTCATGTTTATTTGGCACCCACAAAATCCCAAGGCCTATTTTGATGCTTGCAAATAGATGATAAATCAGTAAATAACATTATTCTTTAATGGCACACACAACAAAGTGGTCCAAACGAGATTTGATAAAGAAAAAACATTTCCCTGAGTAATTGTTTATACTCCCCCTGATGTTCAAGTGATCCTTTTATTGTTTTATTTTTCTTTTGAAGTAAACATCTCAGAAAGCAAAATTCTCAAAAAAAAAAAAAAAAGTTTCTATGCCTGCCTATAAGATAACTAAGATAACTTCAAGATAACTAACCATGTGCCAATTTATCTCTTGGTTTTTCTCTTTCAAAAATCTTCAGAATTAGAATTCTCTATAAGGATCAGAAGTGATTGCTAGCAAATTGATAGCAAAGCTCTGTTCATAACTTTGAATAGCATATGGACAGCTACACATACAAGCATGTGCAACGTGTCTAAATTATATCTGCAGGAGTCAGTAATCTCAGAACTAAATTGTCTTCAAAAATATACACTGAAAAGATACTGTGCCATGCTGTATCTGACCAGAGCAATACTTTTAGGATCTTTAATTTTTGCAAAGGGAATTCTTAACTTTTGAAGGTATTCCTGTATTATGATTTTAAAAAGAAAAGCAAACATGCAAAAATGATACAGAGACTATACAAAAAAGAAGAATTTTCCGAAAACTACTTAAGCAGAGAAAATCTAGTTTTCTGAACCAAACTATATAGTTATACTTAACTTGGAAAGTGCAAGTACAGATCTGTTATCTATTTTTCTTAGCTTGTACATCGTCCTTAATTACAGTTTAGACGACAAAATGAAACATAAATGGCTTTTTATCAACGAAACATTGCTGGAAGCATAAACAATAAATTATGAATTACTGAAGCAGAAGCCTTTTTGGATCATGTATGCATAATGCTATTCTGCAGATTCGGAATCCCAGTTGGCCCTTCTGTTTCATGCAAATTGAGCACTACCTTTCATGATTCAACACTGAGGAAAAACACCATGCTTCGTATGGGTAAAAGCGAACACCTTATATGAAAAAGACCTCTTTGTCGATGGTTGGGGCTGTGCAGGAGCCCACTGTGGGAGCAGGGCAGGCAGGGTCGCCATAGTGGAGACACACAGGTGCAAGTATTCATTATCGCACTCACGCAAGCACACAGTTGTCACTCGCTGCTTAGGTCTGGTTGCCAGAGAAACCCAGCCATCGTGAAGCTGCTGCAGCTGAGGGATGGCGGCTTTTGTAAAGGCCGCTTGAGGAAAGAGATGCTATTCAGACAAGTGCTCTGTTTCAAAGCAGCTTGGTATAATGGAAGAACTTATAGAGGCCCACGGTGGCCAGAAAGAGGACAATGGGCCTACCAAGGTGGTCCTCTTTGCTGTGTGGAGTAACAGGAAGGGTTTTCATGCCCACTTCAGCCCAGATCAGGCAGAGCTGTTCTAAGGTGGAGGAGAGAAGGACTCTGTTTGCCTCTAAACCTGCATTCTGAATACAGGCAGGGCGTGCATGAGGATTCAGCTGGAGAAACGATGGAAGACAGAGGGTCAGCTCTGGCTGACTCAGAATGAGGGAAATCCACTTCCACTGTCAAACAGTGAATTTTAGTTTTGTGACAAGGGGACTCTGAGATAAGCTGACATTCAGAAGAGCAAAGGACGGCTGTCTTTAATTTTCCAACTTATGTGAAATGATTCCCAGAGTGTGCGCTGGGAGGTTGTGGGTGATTTAAAACAACTTGATACACCAGAATGGAGGGTCACGTCAACAATGTCCGTTGGACACAGAGTCATCTCCTTCTGTGTGTAGAAAGCTGCGTTTCATTTTGGCAAAGGAGAAGGAAAAGACAGTCTGCATATTTAAAACCAGATCAGGAATCCCAACCATTTTATTTTGTGGCTGATAAATATTATTATTCCCCTACCTTCTCCTCCTGTAAATCTATCCCTTTTCTGTCTCTGTGGTAACACCCTTTAGGCTGCAGTACACTGCAGTGCCTGCTAGTGAGGGTCAGGTCAGGGTTTTCACGACTACCGAGGCCATTTTCAGAATTACTGTACAAAGTTAAAAAATCAGCCGAGTTAAAGCTGCAAAGAGTCCTGGTTGAGAATAATAAGCCAGAAGAGAGAGAACACGGCATGGAAATGTAGGAATTGATGGATTCACATAAATAGGATCTTGTTCCCCTACTGATGAGTTTTTTCCTATGTGCCAGACATCGTGCTAAGAGCTGTGTGAGCCCTCGGTTGCTCGCACCCATCACAGCACACCTATGGGGTGGACTGGTAGTGTCGTCCTGGTATTACAGATGAGGAAACTGAGGCTTAAAATAACTTCCTGTAGTCAGTGTTCTCACAAGGGATGCTTCTAGAGGATAAAAAGACATGAAACACACAGTGATTGAAGTTGGCCATTCAGCTGAGATGGAAACCCCACAACACCAAACATGAATTATACTCTAAACAGGTAACCACATAATGGACACTGAGATATAACCCAAGGCACACTTATGTCAAAGCCCTAGTCAGCATCTACAAGATTCAAATGATCACAATAATAATAATTATCACTCATTATCACAAGCATGCCTTTAGAGTGAGGTTCTTACCAATAGACTTTTGTTTAAAAAAAAAAAAGTCAGCAAGAAGAGAAAAAAAACTTAGGTCGTCAGATACTCGGGTTCCCCTGCTGTCATTGCTTAAACGTAATCAAGCTGTAAATGAGGCCAGCTCTCCTGTCTACTTGTTTCCTTCCCACAAGCCCTCTTTAGGGAGCGAAGTTTTATGTTTATTCTCATTTCTCTACACACGTGATTCAAATAGTTCAGTATAAAACAGGAAGACTCCCATTTCTCCAGCCTGCTTTCTGGCAGTTGCAATTAAGCCTTTTAACTACGGTGTGCAGGATAGAGAAGACCAGGTTTCTGCAGACCTTAAGTTTTCTGCATGCAAGATATTTCTGTATCTGGAAAAGGTCCATTTATCTTCCTTGACTTGTTATATTTAATTGTTGAGTAGCTTCCTAAAATATGGTCAGTCAAACTCCTTTTGTTTATAAATTAACCCACCAGGAAGATGGAGAAACCGATGTCTGGGCTGTGTAATTGAGAAGATTCAAGGTGCTCTGGTTGTTCAGTGTGTGCATGTGATGAGAGTGACGTCACATTGTTGACCTTTGCTTTCCCCTTTATCTGTATCAAAGGGGGCTTTCCTATTCTGGCAGAAATATTATTCTCATATATTCAGAAAGAGAATTATTTGTGAAATCACTCAGCTGTGTAGGAGACAAGGGACAGTTAATTTCTATTTCATTTTGTTTTTGGTTATGAATTAGTCAGCTGAAAACTGCAGAAGGACCAATCTGTATGAGAGAGGAGAAAGATCACAGTAACTTTGGGTTCAAAGACACGCCGCAAGTTCCTTAGAAAATGCCAGACATGGAAACCGTCTCCTTCAAAGAGCCAACTAAAAAGGCGGATCACCTGTCCCTCAATTACGGATTTGAATACATTGACTCTCTCAAAATCGTAACCTTCATCTGATGGGCTGAGACTTGTAAATCGTGATGCACTTGTTGGAGAAACACCAGCTATTGACCGTTTCAAATTCCATCTAAATAGGACTATACCATTTGATTCTCTCCATGTTTCAAACATAAAATATACCATAGTTTTAAACTACGTCACATCTAGTATTTGAAAACTTTCTGGTGGTTTTGTTTTCTCTCATCATTAACAAGGAACGAACAGGCTCACACATTTTCTATTTATCTACCTACTTACCAACATATCTCCAATATTTTAAATCTGACAACTTCTTTCCAATACTTTGTTTCTACATGTTAAGAGAAGAAAAATAGGGTGTTTTTTTTTTCCTGTTTTTACAGAAACTACCCAGATGCCAGATGCCAAAAAAAGCAATGGTCTATGGAATAAAACTCATGAATTTCTGACCTAGGAAGAGGGAAATAGATTATAAACTTGACATAGCTATTCTAAAGACCTGTGAGTTCATGATATATTCTATGGAGATGTTGAATATTTGGATCCTAAATCCAAAATCACAGTCAACATATGTCCTGGTTTCCACAAGACAGTCCTGGTTTATGGTTTTTCCAGGCATAAATATAAATATAAATAGCAACCCCTTTCACTTTAAAAAAATGTCCCAGTTGGAATAATAAATTATATGGTACTTTTGCAAAATAAATCAACACATAATTTTAAATAAACAATTGTGGCACAGAGAGTGCTCTGTCTCAAGTAATTTTGCAATGCCTGGCATCTTTTTTTCTCAGTTATTACACACACACACACACACACACACACACACATCTACACCTGTGAGGTAAGTCAAAACTTCTATTTTCTAGTTTCAAAATAAAACAGATAACCCACATGCCTATAAATACTCTATTACAGGCTTTGTTGAAATGTGTGATGAGGCAAAAAGAGGTTTCCTCAGTGTATAAACTTATTATTTTACAAAGTAAAATTCTAAAAATTAGAGAAAACACTTGAAATTCATTTACTGCAGGACTAAAATCTTGTCTTTAAAGGATTTAGTGCATAATAAATACAGTACAAAACTACACTTTCGTAGGTGCCCCGTGACAACCTCTCATTCGCCCAACACATGTCTTTGCAGTGCCTTTGATGGGCCGTACCCGCAACAGGCATTTCTCGAAAACTGCAGAACGCGCAGAAAGCGCCAAGGAGCTCAGAACCTTCGGGATGGGAAAACATTTCTTCACAGAGAATTTTTAAATGTAGGGCATTTGATACACAAAAATAATGACTGATACCTATCAGCTCACAATCAAAGTAAGCGTGGGCCACACTTCTGCAGGCTTCCGGTCCAGTTTGGGATTTCCAAGGGGGCTCTCATCTTAGACATAGTCATGTGACTTTCACTAAAAAGAAATCTTGGCAGCATTAAGCAAAAAACAAAGACAACGTACCTGAATTAGAGCTCCTAATTTAGAGAGGCTAACACATGTCCCTCCATTATTGAGGCAAAAGATCAAGATTTTGTCTCCTTAGTTTTTATAATAGTGGAAGCCAACTAAATGAGTAATATCTGTATAACAACTTTCTCATTTCCTTTTCCGTGATGCACCCATATTTATCAAGGCATCCCCATAGAGCTAAGTAGCATTAAGTTTAGAGGTGAGGCCAGAATATATTTAACAAGAGCCATAAAATGTTGTTTTACTTCACAAAGCAAGTTTTATCAAAATCTGCTACCTCCCTGAAACAAAACAGAGCAAATGATCCAAACAATTGTCATGAACCAAATTTTACTCTTCTGAGTATGGCTTCTATATAGAACATTCAGAAATCTAAACAGATGCCTATAGGAAAGCCAGAGGACAGCCCCAGACAATACATTTACTTTGCTAATCATTCTGAAACAGCTGAAACTAAGACTTAAATACATCTGAGCCCAAATAAACAGCTAAAAATCCTTGTTAAATACACAGCAGCTTACGAAAGAAAAATGTACACGATAGACTTTTTAAAATGATCTATGACCTTCATATGTAATAGGCAATAGTTAAGCGAGACGGTTAATCCGAACTTGGTTCTCAAGAAATAATGAAATATATTAAATGCTCTCCATGAGTAAAAGACTTAACAACAAAATCAGTTCATGTTAGCTCCAAAATATTTGTCCTTCAAGAAGGATTTTCTGATCTAATTGCTATCGTCAAAGTTTGGTACAGGCTTAAAACAAACACCCCTAATGTGTACCCACAAACCAAGCAAAATTAGAATAGACTTTCCATACGGACTCGGTAAACATTCAGTTAAAACTTAACAGCTGCAAAGCAGAAGCCAACTCCTCCTGTCAGATGTCTCAGTATCTCAAAATTGCTGGAACTTTCACAGGGGTTAAATCTTACTGTTCATTTTTGTTTTTTTAAGTAAGGTGATTGAGGTATTCCCTGGGATAAAATTAACGCCCACATTCACAATTTCCTTGTCTATTGTTTCAATATTGGAAAGAGGAAGTGATGTAATTACCATGCCATTAGGCTGATAAAGCTAAGTTTCAATGCCTCATGGGTGAAAAAAAATTATTTTACTGATATTTTCAGTCAAATTATGAAATCACATCCTATTTTCCAATTTATAGCCTACTCTGTTTTACAGTGCTAACATATTTACCTTCATTTTTCCTGATGGTAAAATTCGGATTGTTGACCATTTCTGGAAGAAGACTGTATAAGAAATAATGTCCGTTTTTGGGGTCATCTTTGTCCATGGCACTCACTGTTTGAATGACCTGTAACATAAAACTTGACGTCAGCATTTCTGATGACATCAGAGGGCTCCCACTGCCTTTAAAAGCTGAGTGACATTCCTTTAATGGACCAACAGTTCAGTCCAAGGAATCTTTTTCAGTTTTCTAAATTCTTATGGATGGTTTGTGCCAGGAATAAGGAGAAACATTCATCACTTTAAAAACCTCAGCTTTGATAAAGTTGATGAAAATTAAGGTCATTACTTTTGTGCCCATTTGGTATCTGTGGCTTGAAATAGTAAATTTAAGGGTATTTGAAAATTCCACGGGGCAATTGCAGGTTTCTTTCCAATTGAGTATCTTTGGGCTTCTGGAATGAAACCTGGAATTGTTACAGTGATTGCAGTGTGACTCTTGGGAGGATCTTAGTGGTAAAGGCCTTGACTCTGGAATCCTCACAACTCTTCTCATTTCACTCATTAGGTTACAAACGTTTGCCAAATAGAATGTTCCTCGGCACAAACATCACTGCAGCAAACCTTTCTGAAGAGTTGCATCTGTTCCCTCCCAGTAATGAATACTGTTTTAAAGCTAGTGGATAACACATGCAAACAATGCTTTGGAGTGTATCCTGAGATGAATAAATTACAGGGATGAGAAGAACTACCACTGTGTGGGGAACTGTTTGAATAGATACACATACTTGGAATCGGTGCCAGTTGAATGTGCTTATTTCATTTGCAAAGCTGCGTTAACTTAGCGCTAAGATGTTTCTTAGGATGTCAAAGAATTAGCTTAATAATTCATATTTATGATTCTTTGATATTAATCACTGCAATATGAAACACTGGGCAACAGCTAATGTAGTAAAAAATTATAGCTTACCCCACTACTGTAAATAGCTACAACAGAATTTCTACCAAAAAATGCCTATGAAGCATGACAGTCAAGATGATATCAGATGTACCATAAAAAAATTAACAGGGAAATGCTCTCAGCTTTGTGAAGTTTAGAGAAGTGTAATTATGATACCTCTAGGTTATATCTGTTTGAACAATTATGTCCCATTCAACTTCGCCAATATCACTAAGGAGAAAAAAATGAATCACTTCTTTTTGAGAAAGGGGTGTCATTGCCTTGTAACTTATCACCTAAACAAGAGGAGAACCACAATTTAAGGACATTGTCAATAGCTGTGAAGTTTTGTGCTGTATCAGATGCACATGCTCTAAGGTAAGCAGTGCATCAAGGTTATTTGAGGCATAAATGAAATAATGTCTCTCAACGTCTATTTCTCCATTTTTTAAATGGAACACATCCTTCCTTTGTAGGTTTGGGACCTTGCGAAACGTCCTATCATGGTACTTCGCTTGAGTAACAGTATAACAAAAAATAGCACAAAATATAACTCATGGTTAAGACAATGAGATAGTCATTAAGGTGCTAGACTCTGAAATAAAGCTGCCTCCGTAAAAGTCACAGTCGCATCCTTTGCTCACTGCAGGACGTGGAGGGACTCCATACACTCTTTCAGAAACTCAGTTTACTCGTATTCCTAAGTTTTAAATAAAAATAATACTTTTCTCGTAGGGTCATTTTCATTCTTAATGTAAATCCACGTCAGTCTCTTAATACAGTGTCTGGTTCCTAGTAAACGTTCAGTGAGTATTAGTTCTCATCACTATGTATTATTTTTTTATTAAGGTCACTACCATGTATTCATGACATAGCACCTTAATAAACATAACAACTTTAATGTTATGCAAACAGGGCCTCTTCTCCATCAGATTCGTCGGGAATGCAGTTGTATTCACTGTATCTAAACAGCTAGCATATTTGCCTTGACACTGAAGTGCAGAGAGATGTCCCTAGGCTTCCAGTTTTATTAAAAAAGTATTAAAGTACAAGGGGCAAAGCGTGAAACACAGATGACTCACAGTCAGCCTGCATGTACAGATATTCAACAGACGAAGTTGACAAGAGCCTTCTTTCAGGCAGTTATGAACAGAGGGGGAAACAGTTAACTTGTGAGCACACGGAGCATCCCCTTCTCCCTTTACCCAATTTTGTTTTAAAAGACTTCAATTCCCACCTGTGCCTGTTGAAGAAGTAGTTCCTGAAGTGTGTGAGCAAAAGCAAATGGAGAGAGGATTTCCTGATGTTCTAGGGTGGAAATCATTCGTAACAAAATGCATTCTCAAAGCGTATTTAAGGGCTCGAACCCCTGTGAGTAACGCCGCTCCTACTGTTTCTAAGTAATCTGCGTGAAAAAGGCTCACACATGCTGCTGAACGCACCCGCGTGTTAAGGTAAGCCACGGCAACCAAAACGAAAGATGCAATCAGGTAGCTTACCTGAAGTCAAGGAGTATAAGCCCCTGTCATACCACATCTCAGAAGTACGGCCTAAACGTTACACCTGCAATGAGTATTTTTTTCCACCATGTATTTAGGCCAGGAACTCGGTTAGACATGCAACTTCTTGAGCCTGCTGAACCAAAAAGGCTTGGGGCAGGGCCTAGAAATCTGCATTTTAAGCAGTCTTCTAAGTGATTCTGATGCACACGCTTAAGTCTGGAATCCACTTTTTTGAGCCAAGGGACAAAACTGGTATTATAGGTACCTTGTTATTATTCACCAGGGGAGTCTGTATTGCCAAGCTGACATCAAACTCAGTGCATGATGTGTTGGGGGCAGAAAAAGTGATGAAATGGTGAATTTCTAAATTAATTTCCAAATATCCCATGAACTGGCTATGGTTAAGACTTTGGTTTAAACCATTTTTGACACTTCATTTCATTTTAATGCAGATGGCCACTGTCTGGTCATTTTTACCTTAAAATGCCTGGCAGATCACTTGAAGGATTTTATGCTATTAAAATGTACAAAGTTACCCATATTAAAAAGGCTGAAATGTCCATTGATGTAGTAACATCTGAGCACATTTGGCTTTAAACAATAGAAGACAAAGAAGAGAATTATTGAAGGAAGTGCTCCTGCACACAAGCAGATTTTATTTCAACTCACAACCGAGTTGATGACAAATGAAAACTGCACATATTCCCCACTGTGAGCTACTCTGACATCAGTTAATTTTTAAGTAATTGGACAACTGTTTCGTGAAAATGTTATAAAAATTTCTGGAGAGGACATAGATTTTTAGGAATACATATATAGTTTAGTAGTTTAAATATTGACCTTTCTACCAATGATGGTAGGTTGCTATTGAAAAATCGAATGTTTGGTAATTTACTGTCCTTAATTTTATGGGAATGAAAGCTAAAATGCATCTCTATCAGAAAAACAAAGTATATCTGGGGTGTTGCATAAGGAAATGATCTTGGGGACATGTTTGGATTTCAGCGGGAGTGGACTCTGATCTATTTTTTGAAATTACTGATTTGAAATCAAATGACATTTCTAAAGCATCACATGAAAAAAAAATGTTTTTGAGAATTATGAGCCATATCATAATTTTGACTCTGTTTTTAGAGAAACCACTCAGTTTATCAATAACACTAAAGCTAAGTTAGATTGTTTTTCTTCGTATAGTTTATTAAACTTTATTTTATACTTTTATACTAACTCAAAAATATTTAATAGCAGCAGGGTTTCACTGTCATTATCAACTTTTTAAAAGGCGAGCAGCCAGCAAACACGCACATTTCTGATTATCTGATCTGTTAACAACCTTAAAACTCTCACGGACTCTATTAGAACATCCCCTATGAGTTCCTGCAGGCATTACTCAATTGATTTGTTCTTAGGTGATGAGTTGGGGTTTTTTCCCCCTCTCACTACTGTTAGAATAGTGTCTAGCACATGGTAGCTGTTTAGTAAGTATTTGTCTAAATGAATAAATGGATGAATAAATAAATCATGTCAGGCATGTTTTAGTATCATCACCAGTATCTTACATAACCTTGAGAGGAAGGTATTAAGAGACTTATCAGACCGAACGCCAGCACATCAAAGACATTATATCTAACATCTGACCCCGGGTGAACTGGTTAACAAACTCCCTGCATCCTCCTGCCCTACTGTGTCAGGTTGCCCTCAAGTCTTGTTGACATTCATACCTTCTGCACATGTACTTGGATTAAACTGGGTCTTAGACCGCCAGTATTTTGAGAGTGCCTAAGGATGACCTTGTCTACTCCTGCCACCCGTGTACTTTGCTTTATGAGTATTAAGGTTCCCTTTTGATTTTGAAGGTGGTGGAAAGGGAGTAAATGAGAAGAGGGGATGTCAAAGGCATTACAGAAGGGACAGCATCATTTTTGTTTTCCTGTTCACTTTTTTGCCTATTACTGCTAGTTTATTTCTGGTTACTAGGGTTAACGTTTCTGAAATACCTCCTTCTGTTTCTTAGAGCAGTAGGTTTCACCTTGAGGAAGGAAAGGGTGATACATGAAAGTAAAACTGTATGACATTAATTATATATGCACCTATCTGAGAGGAAAATCCATAGCTTTTATCAGATTATCAACGGTGTCCGTAGCGGAAGAGAATACAACAAAATAGGCTAAGAATCATTCCCTAAAAGAGCGGTCTTTGAAAACAGAAATTATGCCTACCAGAGAGATGGTTATACCAACGATGACTGATTGAAAAAAGAGGAAATACGGGAATTTGAGAAATTATATTAAACCCCACACGATAGCTCAATTATTTTAAAACTGTATAATATAGTTCAAAACAAGCACTATTCGTGTCCACTTAATGATCAGTTCCTAGGTACTTTTGTGTAATTTGCATGGCAATCAAGCTTTTTCTTTTCCTGCCCAAAGTGTTTCCCCACGTCACATTTCTTTGCATGAATATATCCTTGTTTTAAAAAAGAATTATGTGGCTATTCAGAGCGTATATTTAGAGGTCTGACCTACTGAAAATACAACAAGAGGATGCAGATTAGACTGCATATGTCTCTGTCAAGCAGTAAGTGAAGTCCTCAGGCCTCCGGGTAGACATCTGGGGGTGTGCCTTCATAGATCCACTACAGAACTTCCGATGCTTTCCTCGGTTTCATTCTTTTTCACTCCCCTTTCCTTTCCTGAAACTAAGCTGAGATAAAATGGTACAAAGCAAGGACTCTTGAAGGATGTATTTATAAAGAGTCTGAATTTTCCCTTTTCTTTTGCTGGACTCTGCATATTTCACATGCATTTTGTGTACCTCTGAAATGATCAATATATTTTTAAAAATTACTCCCATCACTTGCTTTGCTTTGAAAACCTCCCTGGTAAGGTAAAAATACACAGTTTGTAACATAATTTAGAAGCCTCAACTTCCTTTTTAATCTCAACTCCTCTCCATTTTCCACTGTTTATAACTTCACAGGAGTATCTCCTGACGCCCTCTTCGTATCATACAAGCATTACTTCCTGGGCTGAAAATATATCTATCCTATTGTTTATACTTCTGGGGCAAGATTTTTCCAGCTGGGTTTCATGTACTAGTTTTATAGTTTTCTCTGAAGGAAATTTTTAAGATTTTTTGATCAACTATGTTTGGTAAATGGTGAAGACCATACAGCCTTTTCGGGATTTGTATGTATTTATAAATGCGAGGGGATCTTTTGGTTAAACAAAACCAACGGAGATAATGTTGTTTACCTCTGTTTAATACAGTGGTTCCCCACCTTACCAGGTAAAACATGCACACACACACGGACACATCACACACCATAGCGTATATTGACATGCTATCCCCTAAAAGTGTTTCTTGAGCACTTACTTTAAGAAATGCTATCCTCTAAAACCCTCTATGTGTCTTAAAGGCTTGGAGACTTCTTCAGCCTCCTTTTGAACACATTATGTCTACATAGCTTGGTGGTTCTAGCACTAATTCCCTTTGCTTCTCTGCCCTTTCAGTAATTCATCAGCTCCTCTTGGTACCAGATCTTACCCAATTTACGTCACTAACTGAAAGCTTAGAACTGAAACCTCCTAATGTCTAGTCTCAGTTTTACTTTTCTCAAAAAGACTTGCTCATCATCATGGCTTCTACGAACAAATAAAAACAAGCATGCACGTGTACCCACCATGCTTCCATCCTAAGTTCTGACCCACTAGCTTGTAGGTTGAAAACAAAACAAAGAGGATGCATCAGTCAGTAACAGCTCAAGATTCGTAAACAATCCTTTATGCCATTTTCTCTGTGGATTATCGATCCTATTTAGTTGAGGGGCCAGCATAAAACGTGTGGATTGGGAATCACACAAGAGGCTGCAAGCATGACTTCAAAACAGATTTAGATTGTGTGAGTTCCTGTAAGTTGATCCCTGTGTATTTGAAAGAAATAAGTCTATTAGCCCAGAAATTCACGTGGGGAAGAATGAAGTACAAGCCCTTCCTTCACCTTTGACAGATAGAACCCTTGTAAAGTATCAGAGGAGGCGTTACTCCAGTACAGGGGAATAGATTGTCCTCTTTCATATTGACCTGTTTAGGGATTATTTACAGTGTTTTGCTCCAAATCAAAATTCATAAACATATAACAATCGCAGCAATAAAAACAACAAAACAATACTATTAAAGTATATTTTGCTTTCCAAACTATGAGACCAGTTAAATTATATAGTACTAATCATTATAGTTATTTATTGAGCACTTGCTATTGAGCTAGATATTCCTAAAATATGAGAGTTTCACGTAAGTTAAAGCCCCAGGTCACAAAACTCGTAAATGGCAGGGCTGTGACTCACACTTAGATTCTGCTGGTTTCAAACCCTTCCACTGTATTTTTTCACTTACGCTTTTCCCTTCTGTCAAAATTGTACTCTAAAAGTTATACTTCTATGAATGACTCTCTTGAAATAAGTGTTTGTTACATATGACTTCTTCAAATACTGTTTTTTGCATTCCACTAATTTCCCATATCCTTACTCTACCCAAAGTAAAATGAAAATCACATTTTATATATTTTGTTGAGGCCATCAATTTCATCTGTTCTAAAATCATTCCTGTCTCTCTCTTGTGTATGCATCCTGAAAGATGCCCCCTGGCAGGAAAGTTAAAATTAAATCCTCCTACATTTATTGTTTCATGAATGTTATAAAATGCTGTAATTTCATTTCATTGTTTCACATGTATTAGAAAAAGACCAACAGAAACTAAAAATACAGTGGCAAACCCATTCATTGCTCGTGTTTATCAAGGGATAATTATTTTTACTTTTCTTTTTAAGCCTTATTTCCTTTCACTTTAATTTCCATGGAATGCTTTTGAATAGAATATTTTATTGGTCACAGGAGTTGATTTTTTTTTTTTTTTTTTTTTTTAGAAAAGTGCTCACTCTTGATCAGAATCTTATTGTCATTACTATTTTTCTGAAAAGTGTGTCATAGAAGCAATGGAATTTCAAAGTCTGCTTCTTGGGAAGCATTGTGAATTCCTAGAAAGTTCAAGGACTTGGGTACCTTCAAGAACAGACTTTGAAACCCATCTTTCCCACTTTTCATGCCCTTAGGTAAGACCCTTACTCTTTTTCAACCTCAGCTCCCATATCGATAAAATGTCATTGCGACACCAAACTCCCAGAACAATGATGCTGATTGCACGTTAGGTGTCTGCATACATTATTTCATTCACGGAAGCGTGCGGCCTCCGCAGTCACTTCTCTCCATCTCTACTGCCAGCACCTTAGGTCAGGCTACCATTATCTTTCGCAATTATAGCCTTCTCAGTGCTCTTCCTGCTTAATTGTGCATGCGTGCGTCTGTGTGTGTTTAGATTTTATTCAAACATAAAACTCCAATTTCATTCTTGCTTATTACACTTATTATTCGCAGCCATAGACGTCTTCAATTTTTCAAACAAACCAAGGTTTATCTCCCTTCAGGGTCTTTGCACAAGCTTATCCTGTTGGCTAGAAGGCTCTTGATTCCATTTCTTGTGTGACTACCCTTTCTCATTTTTTTTCAGTTTCAGCTTAAGTGATACCCATTTGAAAAGTACCGTTCTCTAACAACACTGTACAAAGTAGATCTCTGCTTTTTCTTTGTTCCCTTCTGTCTAGCTGTGTTAATGTTTCCTTCAACGCTGTTTTCAAAGTTTAAATTATGCTATTTATTCATCCTACATTTTTTATTACACCTCTTCCTCATTCAGTTCCATTGGAAAGAACACTTTTTTTGTTCTTTTCACATTGTTTCCCCAGGTCATATTATAATATTCAGCATCTTGTAGATGCACAATAAATATTGTTCAATAAATAAATGATTTTTCATTTAAAGAGGTTCACTTGTGCACTGTGTGTCTGTGAATAAAACAAGTGTTTCCATGGTAATATCTGAAAAACTAATTATTGAAATATTTGTCACTGCTGAATGGAATAAATTAAACCATGATTCTAAAATTTTGTGAACATCCATTACATGCCAAACATTGGCTAGATACATATCTATAAATAGAGGCTATTACCTGTTTTTTCTGACCTGTGATATTCCCATGATAAGCAGACTTTATACTGCTGCAGTCTTGGTCAGAGAGAAGGGATTAAGAGAGATAAAGCAAAGTATGCTTTTAACCCAGACGTAATTAAGTTGATGCTAAATAGCACATCTCAACTTCTATAGATAGTGATGAAGCTTAAATTATACTCCACTAGATTTATTTATAGTGACAGGGAAAGCTCCTTCCTGAAGGAAAAAGAGCTGAAGTGGTCTGTTGCCTAAATAATTCTCAAACAATAAGTATTCTGAGACTAAACAGGAGACCTTGACTCACACCTAGAAATGCAATATTTTCAGTACAGTCCTGCATCAATGAACTGCCTAATTCCGTATCATATTGCCCTAATTCCGTATGTATAGTAAGCAAGAGTTAAGCATCTGAAATAAAATCCTGGAGACCCTGTTAAGGAGGTAAGATGTAGAACAGAGTTATGGAAGGCCCTCTGGCCAACACTGGTCACTGACGTTCTCTATTTCTCTTCTGTGTTTGCTTCTGAGTGTGGTGGTATCATGCGTAGTGAAGGAAGATACTGGTTTCTCCTGGAAGAGCTGTTACCTGTTCCTCCACCCGTCCAGCCAGATTCCCATTCTCTTCAGACAGAATCTGCTTTATCCCAAGCTGACTCCTTCTCAGCATTTGATAGATGTTTCTTATCTCTGATGGAATGTGTCCTAGCTCAAGAAGTCTTTTCATTAAGATAGTTCATTTCCCCTCATCTCTTCAGCCTTTCTGCCCAGAGGATTTGACATATTTTCTTGCAATTCTGTCATCTCTAATTGTATGATATGTTTTCCAGAGAGAAAAGTCTATCAGGGAAGAAGACTGATGTTTAGGGTGGTGTTTGTCACTGAATCCCTGGTACCTAGCCAAGTCCTGGCACATAGTTTGTGTTCAATAAATATTTACTGAGTGACCAAAACCACCATCCTATTAGACACATGAACTTTCAGTTATTTATCTTGCTTTCTAATTGTGAAATCCTCAACCCATACACTTAAATTTGCTTTGACCACTAAGGAGGAGTGAGTAGAGAGAATCTTTGTACTTATCCTGTTAAACTGAGGGCTAAGTAATCTGTAGATGACTATATCATGCCGTTATTGTACTAAAGGTATCCATCATCTTATAACTTTTAACTTAATTTACCTATAACTATTGGGGGAAATGTTTTAAATAAGAGTAACTAGCAATCAGAAAATACCACATTAACATTTAATCTTGAAATGGAGGGAGTATTTAACAGGATTCTAATCAAAAGGGATTCACGTTGACTTTTTCTGATAAGGACTATGAACTCTTTCTCTCCATCATGGGTGGTTGTTACTCCCTTAAGGGAACCAATTCAAGGCAATGGCACCTTTCACTTCAGAATCATAAGAAGGTGGCAGGGACAGACAGGATTTCTCACCGTACTTTCAAAGTGAACCTATGCCAGTTTCAGCACATATGTATCATGAACGAGAGAGGTCTGTGTTTAGAGAAAAGGACAGTGGCCTCCCTTCTTTCTTTCTCTTTTGACTCTTTGTTTAAATGAGTCCGATTCAGTGGAAAAGAGTCAAGCACAGTAGAGTTTCCTATGTTCATGTCGATACTGGTTTTCATTTTGTGAGATGACTTAAAAACCTGCTTACAGCAGCTTGCTCAGTCCAGAAGGTTTTTACGGATTGGGGTTTTTTAAAAATGGCTTTTGCTTGATTATTGCTAAAGATCTCCAGCTGCATCATCTCCCAGGCAGCTGATCCCCTTTGAGGTTAGCCTTAAATCCGTATCTTCCAAGAAAACCAGATATTTCAGAATCACTTGTACTCCTTTCTCTGAGGCCATTATACAGCAGACATTAATTGTTGAAAAATACTGAGATGGCTGTGAATTTAGCGCTAATTCAGTTTTTGACATTTGTTTTTCATGAGAGTGTGATAATGAATATTCTCATTTCAAAGTGAGTCATCCATTTTTGTGGTATTACAAGACATGATCAAAAGTATATCTGAGCTGAACCTATATAAGTGAACACTATTAAGTGTGGATTACAAATATGAATTTTGGAGACATCAAAAATGAGATACTTGAGCCATTAAAAGTGACCTAGGAATGATGCAATGAATCAAACATGAGTTCTGACTGCCACAAGGAATTCAGGAGTTATTTGAACAACTGCCTGTATATCAACCAGTCAGCCATATGTTCAAAAATTATGCTGAACAAAGATCTGATTTCTTCATGTAAATATGGACTCTAATAAACATGCCTAAACAAATTCATTTGAGGATAAGATTGTGCAGAGGACACACACAACATAAACATTTTTTCACAGAATGAGTCATTTGTTTTGATTTGCAAAAATCATAAAACAAAGAATCAACTTTCGTTTTTTATTTTGATCTCGCATAGGAAAGGTGATGAAACAACGCATTTTTTCTGAGGATAAAAACTGCTGAGGAATCATTAAAACCTTGGAAACAGTCAAAATCCACAGGGTAAACCTCCAGATTCCAGGAGGTCCAAAGGCATGCATGTCAATATCATAAGTGAAGCCAATGTGGAATTTTTGAAATATCAATGCCATTGACTCTCTGAACTTGTGTGATGAGTTTTGCATGAACAATGGAGTTTTATTTAAATTCTAAAGCATTTGACAGTTGCTGTACGATCAAAAATGTCTGGCTTATAACTCTGTGACTGGCTATATTACCCCAGCAACAGTCTGGCCCATACAACAGTATCCTTGAAACTGACCTGCATATATTTTGATCAGACTCTCACCATTAAACCCATTCACCAACTTAGCAAAATGATATTTTACTGCCAAGTATATATACACTCCATCCTCAAAGAGTCATAAATAAAAACGCTCAAAAGATAAGACCGATAGAGGGCAACTGGACATGGTGGAATGAAGAAATACTGAAACTAATGTTCAAATGTTAGTTTTAAAAAGATGTAACCTTTAGCATATCACTGCTGAAGGCGAATATTTTGATTATAACAATATGATGTCTAGGTGTTTAGAATTAATTTTATTATTAGAATTTTAGCTTTTACTTTGTGTGTGCATGCACAGGTATGTGTGTCTTATTTTGGTAGATGGAAACAATGCTAATCTTTCCGATGTACGAGAATAGTCTAGGGGGAGATGTCTGCTGTTTTATAGGCGGTAACAACTTCATCTTTTGTAATAATTACATAAAAATATAGCACCACAGTGCTATTCCTTTCTTAGGTGGAAAAATTCTGACTTTTGTCAGGTAAACTGCTTGGCAGATAGTAAGTTTAATTCCTAACACCCACATGAGGCACAAGAATAGTTGGATTAACAACTCCAGTGTCATGCTGTCAGCTGCTGTTTATTTAAATTAAAATGTCACCATCCAGAAATAAATTAGGAAGTTGAAAAACGATAAATTTCTTAAACATACAGTACTTTGGCACCTTGTTAAAATAAATCTATTACATTTGTGGTTTTTTCGAACTTTACATAGACTATTTCCATTTTGACATTCAGAGTATAGCAGGCTTGCTTTTTGTTTTTGTTCTTTCTTAATTCTCTCCTTCCCTCCCTCCCACCCCCACCTCCTTCCCTCCCTCCCACCCGCCCTTCTTCCTTTCCTCAATCCTTCCTTCCTCCCTTCCTCCCTCTTTCTCTCTGTCTCATTGTCCTATTTATGCTGTATAAGACAGATTTTTAAAACAGTTCCACCAATACACATCAGTACACAATTATCGGATGCTCTACTTCCATGTCTAAAACATGCTATTGGTCTCATGTCTATTTAAATATATCTACATTTTTACAGATTTAAAAACTCACTTCCTACAACAGCTCTTTCTTCCTGGGGTTCCATTATTACGTGTTACTCCTACATTTGATACGAACAAACAAGCCTTCCCTATGGGCTTCGCCCTCGCCTCCTGTCATTTGAAGGCTAAAAATTTGGCCCCGTCACTCTAAGACCTCCCCTGCAATCATCCATATCCCGAGATATTTCAAGATAGTGTTTTGGCTCTGGGTTCTGGGCACAGCAAGTTGTTCCATTACAGGAGCCAATTTGGTCTTAAGCAGAAAGAGAATTAACATCTCCAAAAGAAAAATACTCCCTCTCTGTTCCCATTTGGATGTGTCTTGCCTATGATTTTGCAGATTATAAATGATGCAGATGCACACTGTAATGCAGGTTAATCAAGTATGAGACAGCTGTATACAAACAAATTCAGTATTAACAACATGGAGATATTTACTTGGCCGGGTTTTCCATTTTCACATAAAAATGCCTCATATTCGGATGCGAATTCAGGGGCGTTGTCATTGACATCCAGCACTTTAATAGCAACAGGTACTCGGGATATCTGACTGTGGTTCCCTATGGGAAGGAAAAAATAACATCAGCATTGAGGATATTGCATTGTAACGTGCAACTCAACCTTCTCCTTGACAGCATTGTGGGTCTGGTTCAACTTCCCTTACTGAGGGTGTTTTCCACATGGTGATTATGGAATCTGACCACTCAGTAAGGAGAAAACAGCCAGTGCTTGGCTGCTTTTAAAAAGCATAAATTATTATTCCAAACACCATTTGCTGGAGCTTAGCTTGATAAAGACAATCTCTGAATAAATTAAAAGAGGTTTCCTAGATGAAGAAATTTTATTGATAAAACACATTGTACGAAAGAGAAAATGCTGTATGCAAAAAAGATTGATCTTTCTGTTTTGGGTGAACACAGCCCATTTTTGCACTATTACTTGTTTGACTGATTATATATTAAAGAAGAACATCAAATACCACAAAAAAAGGCCAGAACCAAATCAACTGTTGAGAGGGTATCCTTAACAATGATAAAAGGGATACTCTTAAAGATAGGGAATCGTATCATTTATGAATTTTATTTTTTATTAAAAATTGACCATGGGATCTTTTTGGATAAGTCCAAGTCATTTTTAATATTGTCATTTTCATGAAGATTTTCATCTTCTATTATTATCTGTAAACAGATAACAATCTTTTAATCTTTCCAGGTCAATTCCAGTAGCATAGAACTTAATACGTAAGCCTTAATACTTGAGTCTTTAAATTTAAAAAGTTATATATACATAGTACACAAACACACACACACACACACACACACACAGATGCATGCACAAAAATCTGGTCCATTTAATACACTGCTGACTTGGACCACAGGATGATTGTTCATACAGTACTGTTTGCACCATGTAATAATCTTTTGATCTCTTGTAAATTATACAGAGTGCATCAAAAATGGCCAATTATTTATTTGTGTTTCTGTGGCACTGATTATTTACAAGCAAGTCAAGAGGGGAAGAAAACTCTGGCCTTTGAATATGAAGAAACAGTCTTGTATTTGATATATCAAAATCTTCCTTTTGACAATTGATTAAATTCAGACCTCTGAACCTTCAAATACTCAATTTTTTCATTAACTATAAAAGCACTTTAAAGCACATGCCAAATAATCAGAGCCATGTTACAAATTTAGAGTTGGTTAGCCCCACAGGCAATGCTACGAGATTTGAATTTAGTTAACTATCATGGCTGTTCTCCAACATTCTAATTTGATTAACTCTGGATGGATGAATACTATCCTTTGGAATTCCAACCACCTCAGTAATGGAACGTAATCTCACTTCACCAGAACCACACCAGTGGCCTTAAATGTCTCACCTGATAGATTCTTTATCTTTTTACTGTCTTATGTATAATGAATCAATTCATTCTCATTCAGAGAAGCAGCAGCTCCCTAGCTTCAATGGAGAGGAAAATCTGAAAAAAGGTATAATACGTAACCCTAAGACAAGAAACTCACATTTTAGCCTTTTTCTACTTGACTTGGGTAAATAAAGGAGTTATAAGGTGTCTGAGATAAGGTATGATTATATCCGTGAAGACTGACATTTCTTTTCTAGTCTGGCCCGAGCTGATAGCAGCTGCTGGAGAGGACAAGGGAATCTAGCGTTCACAGGAAACAGGCACTTAGAGCCCCGTCTTTGCCTCCCACTACCTGTGAGATTCTGAATCTTATTTAACCTCATTGTATTCCTGAGGAAAGTGAAGCTCAAGACCTTGACACCTTATTTACAGAACTGTTATAAATACTATGAGAAAAAATTACAGGTGCTCAGATCATATTGGGCACATAGTTAAGGTATCTTAGCTTTTGCCTTTTAAAACTGTAAACGCCAGCACTGAGCATCCTGAGTGTGCACTACGTACAGCGCAAGATGTTCCACAGAATCAAATCTTGTTCAGTCCTCACCACAGAGCTATGAAGGAGGTACTGTAACCCCCCATGCTTGTGGATTACTGATGTGGAGACTGACACTCAGAGAACTATATTGCCTTTACCAAGATGATGCAATTAAAACTTAACTCCAAGACTCCAAGATGTAGTTTTGGCCTTCCAAGCAGGAGCCATTTTCACAGTACAATAGTGATGAATTTTAAAACAAAATGTAGTTTGTTTGTTTAGGTAACTAGTCATTGCCATTCCCTCAAGAATGCTTATAGGCTTATTATAAATATTTATCTCAAGTTTAACCACTATTTGAAGTTTGACTACAAATATCAACTATCAAGCTGGAGGAATCTAATGGGCTGCACCACCACCAATATTCTCAGAATTGCACTGACAATCTGCACGCCTCCCTGAGAGAATGAACAATTTAAATCACGTATTATTGCTTGTGCTACTGTTTCACCCAGAGTCCCTTTAACTGGTTAATTTTATCTTGCAATTCTCTGTATTTCAACTGTGAGAACTATTGATTGCTTATTTATTTATACAGCACTCTTTCCTTCCATTCCACACCTTAGACCAATTCTTGTCTATATAAATGATTAGAGAAAACTTCTATTATGTTTCTGTCTTTAATCTCTCTAACCATTTAATGAATAAACAGCCAAAGATCAACACAGACTTGGATAGTGAATAATAGGTACACTGTCTTAGAAATCTGCAGGTACAAGAAAAAGCTATAGGGCGATGTTGATCTACTTAGATTCACTGACAGTGGGTGATTGTGCCGGGTCTACTAAATATGATATTTTTGTCTTTCCTCTTGTGCTGTCTGCACACAGGTACACGTGTGTGCATATGTGCATATGCGCACGCACACGCACACACACCCAACAGGCAAACATGCATACACATACAGATTTCATTCTCACACTTTGGCAAAAGGATAATTACATCAAGGCATATGTTCTTAATTTCTCTCTCCTCTTTTCTTAATCTCACTGTTCCAATAAATTGCAATTATCTCTTAGATCTAGACAGCCAGCAGGTAAAATTCAAGCAGAGAAGATGGAGAATCTCCATGAGCTTCTTTTGGGGATAACTTTCAACATTCAAATAATGTACGTTTTCTCTTACTGTAGTGTCTGGGGAAAGGATGGTATTTAACTCTCCAGGGGCCCAGATCCTAGAATCATACCATCTAATTATTTTGCTGTTAGAAATAATGTAGGTTTGGGAGCTATCACTTACTACCATTAGAAGGTCACGAATGATAAAGAATATTCCTCTGATTATGATATTTAATTTGTCTCAGTGGCTCTACAAGTATTTTGTTTTAATATAATGGAAAATAGGCTTTTTGTAAATGATTATATTTCCTTGTTTGGTATGACCTGTGAAAACTCAGAACTAAGTTTGGAATCCACCTCATAGCGGTAAAGAATCTCATGGTGTGCACTTTATTTATTATGTTTACCCCAAGTTCAATGTATTTCTTTACTCTTATTTAACAATTGGCTGAATTTACTAAATTAACGTCTTCTTATATAGTTGAATTCGATACATTTCTAGGTGTTTCCTTTTAATTTACTAGTGTATAGTCTACCTCATTAAAAAATATTAAAAGAAAGAAAACCTAAGCTGTATAGCCTGGCAATGAAAAGTGAGATGCTCGTGGAGTATGGCAAAATGGTTAGAATGTCTATACCTTAGTGATTGTGTAAAACATCCTGGACAGCTAACCCTAACCAGTGATACTGTAATCCCTCCTCTTTGTAACTGCTGAATTCCTTTTTACCCTTTATGATTCAGCCTAGGCCACATCTTTTCCAAAAAGCACTTTGAATACACAATTCAGTGTTTTTCTTCTTTTTATAGACTTGCATGACAGCATGAAAAACCCCACAGACTCGATTCCCAGAAAAAGTGATAAAAATTATTAAACACAAAAGCCCCTGGAAAAGGTACTGATGGCATACAGCAAAACAAAACAAACAAAAACCCCCTGAAACTACCCATATTTATTTTTAAAAATCCAGTAAAATTTAGTAAGGAAGTCGTGGTATCTGATAAAGATCTGCTCGCTCCCTCCAGCCTCACAGCTCAGCAAGATAGGAAATACACTCCGACAACACAGGGCTGCCTCTGCCCCAAACTGATAGTGGAGGGCTCTTGTTAGTGGGGGTCGGCGGGGAGCAGGATGTTAGCACTTCTCATCCTACCCAGATACTTGTTGCTCAGGCTAAGTTCTGGGCAACTGCAGGTGGGGTTTGCCTCCTTCTGCTTACGGTACAGAGATTCTACGCTGGTTGAAGTGTCACTGAGAACCCTGGGTCCTGCTCATCCTTGCATGGCTCATAAGGGTCATTTCGCTCTGAGAGAGGTAAGCCAAGAAGACTTGAGGCTACCATTTCCCCCAGACCCCCTCCACAGGATAATCAGTTCCTTAAGTGGAGCATCACTTAGAAAGATGCCCTGGAGCAGTCCTGGTTCAGAGGTGTTGTCTGCGGATGGGTGGGGGGTAGGGAGCATAAAGCTGAGCACTCTGAATCTCTTTAACAAAAGAACTGACTTCATTTGCAAAGGTATGTGAATTTCAAGTCCAATGGTGGTTTCAAACTGGTAGAGGTTGTTGTGAAAAGCAAATGGGAAAAGATTGGGAGATTTGGTCCTTTCGTGAAGCTGGCTGATAGAGAGAATCAGGCAAAGTCTCAGCTGGGAGGAGCCAAGACAGTCCTTGGCTGTGGCTGCAAAACCCCAATTTCTGCCTCCATCTTCACAGGGTCATCTGCTCTTCTCCTGTCTCCTACTCTTCCGTCTCTTATAAGAACACTTGTTATTGGATGTAGGGCCCAACCCAGGTAATCTAAGATGATCTCATTGTAAGATCTTTAACTTAATTACATATGCAAATACCCTTTTTCCAAATGTCACATTCACAGGATCCTGGGTGTAGGACCTGAACATATTGGTGTGTGTGGGGAGGGGGGCACTGTTCAACCCACTACATTCCCTCTTCCCAAAATCTAGGACATTTATGACTGAATAGAATGTTACAATCGTAAACTTGGTCTTTTTCTAGAAAACAAAGATGTGTGAAATTAATTTGGTTGTACATGCTTCTTTGAATTCATTCTTCGAAATATTATAAGATGCAAATTCAAGAAGGTTAAGTAACTAGTAACTCTGTCCTAAGAATTTTGTTAACACCCTTTTATCATTCATGAACATATCTTTCCTCATTCTTCTCTTTAGTTATTCAATCCATACTTGTATCTGTTTTTCCAGTTTACTAAGACAAAGCTCCTATAATCCCGGAATCCACAGTATTCAAGGCGATTCCACATTGTAATGGTTTCTTTATACTCTCAAGTATCCTGCATGTTGTTCCTTTACCAAATGTGGAAGAACATAGGAAGGAAGGACATTTTCCTGTAGATTTAAAAGAGCTTTGAATTAGTTTTAAATAATGAGTAGAAGTACCCTAGGTAAAGAGAGGGTGGGCAAATCTTTCAGATAAGAGTCAGCCACACATGAAAAGGCTCAGGAGCCCAGAGACCATGCCATCAGCTAAAAATCAGCAGCTCCAACGATGGGAGCCACCAGAAGAGTGGCTGTTGGTGATGTCGGGACAGAACGTTGAAGCCAAACCAGGAAAAGTCTTCTGTTATAGGCTGATGGGTAAAGGCTGTATCATATGATCGTTGGTGAGCCACTGAAATGATTCTTGATGAGATTTACAATGTTAAAAGTTAGCATAAAGCTTACTGATAAGAGAAGTTATGGCTTGTTTTATTTTGTTTTCTTAAATGTATGAATGTCTCAGAAATATACTTTGAAAATTTCTTAAAATTGCTAAAACAAAGAGAAAAACAATAAAACATAACAAGCAACTAGTGCCACATATCCCCAAAATAATCCCAAAACATGTTATCATTATCTGTATTAGATGAACATGCATGATTGAAATTACTTCAGCTTATCATAATTTTCAACACAAGTGTCATATTTAAGTGCTGAAAATTCACTTTTGTCTAAGTTAATGAAATGATGGGAGTTCAAATTTTAAAGATATTACAGAGCAATAAAATTAATTAGATAAGCTTCTAAGGAAATTATTCATGTCCTTTGTGACTGGCCCCAAAATGTTTGCCTTTCATCTGATACACAAATATTAAATATAAAGATATTATAATTAGAAACTTGATTAGCATTCATTAAAGATTAATTTTCTAAACACAGGAGATGCGACAAAGTGGTCTGGAAGGAAAAGCCTGTTTCAGTTGGTCACAAAAGTCAGACTGTTTTCAGAGAATGATGAAAAAAGGCTGAAATAGTACCTAGTATAAACAACTCCTTACTTCTACCATTTGAATCGTAGTGACTTCCTGTCACCTCTCTGTCACATAGACTCATGAATTGCCCATTAATTTTGCCCTTTTATAATCAAAGGTAATGGAACACTGCCAAGTCTACGTTACTTGGGAATTTGCTTCAACTAGTTTCCACGAGCTGCTCTTTTTGCAGGCATCGATTGAAATAAACAGCCTCTCCTTTTCAGGCTATGTGAGAGAAAAAATGATTTGACAAATTTAGGTATACTGATGGACTCAATAAATAATTCTTGAGCCTTCTACAAGTAGAAGGATGGAAGCCCTGAGCAGTAAATTACACTCAACAGGGGAAATGCAAAATAAGAGAATTTGTAATTGAACAGGGGTGAGAGGAACTGTGGAAGTGTATAAAATAGGAAGATTCAAACTGAATATATGATAGAAAAGATAGCAATTTAGGACATTTAGAATAAAACTGGTGGGAACTAGAAAGAAGGTCTCGGAAAATAATTTCGTTAGTGGATTTAGGCTCTCTAGTGACCAAAGATAAAACTTCATGATGTACATTTTGCCCAAAAAAGGTATGATAATTTATAAATCATTAGTGATGATTTATTAATCCATAGATTATTAGGTAGCATAGAAACAAGGTAGAATATAATTACCCAGTGGACACTAGCAGGGCAGAAATGCTGTTGGGGATATCTCTGACAGATTTTTCTCTTCATAGCATTATTTTTTATGCATTACCCTTTCACTATCACGGCAACTGTATTGATGCTGTGGTTCAAATACAGTCTATTGACTTCCTCAAATACGTACCAAGAAATGTCAACACTGAGGGAGCAGTTGACCACCAGAATTTTAATAATTCATGATTATAGGACTGTGAAAATTCCAGCAAGCTAGACTATAAAAAAGGAGTAATTCTGTTTTACTCCTTAAAATCTCAGCTGTATTTGCAGATTAGTTTAAAATTAAATGAGAACTTTAACCAGATGGGAACTTCAGTATCAAGTGAACAAAGCTTGTAAGGCAGAGCTTTTCTATTAACCAAGTAGCTCTCTCAGGAGATGGAGAGAAATGGTTTCTCTCATTGTGACAGTTGTGGACTTAGACATATTTGAAAATGTCTTAAACTCTCTGGAGAGAATGACTCTTAAATGGTGACTTTAGTTCAAGTCCTCACTGACCTCCGTTTTCCCTACTGACTAAAAAAATGCATTCTGCGCAGCTCCACCATTTTCAAATGCTCTGTAAATGGGGAGAAAAGGTGTAGGTCTCTAGTGTATTGCATTCATCTTAAGGGAACATGGAAGTAGTGAAATCCTTTATAATGGCTCGTCAAGCCCTCACTCCACCTTTTCCTACACATCGATCAGTGAGCCCTGAGGTATCCTTTCTCCAGATCACAAGAGTGGAGGTCCTAAAGAATAAAATAGTCACATTTATGGTTGTAAAATTTCAATCCTATGGGAAAAAATTTTAGAGCCACTGAGGTAAGAACTGATGTTATGAGCCTCTTAGATACTGTGTATTTATTAAATGTAGCTCTTTCACGGTCACACTCTAAAGGCAACATTAATGGCAGTTTGTAAATGAAAAACTAGTACAAATGGGAACGGAACTATTCCATTTTCCATTTTCTATTGATATGCTACGTAACATCATCTACTTTCGATTCTTTTTTTAATTAAGCAGTTACTAGTTTTGCTTCATTTTATTTTCATATACTAAATATTTTAACTTAAAATTTATAAATATGAATTTATTATTTGCCAAACTTTATTCCAAGACCTTTGTTTCACTGAGGATAGGTCTGCTTCTAGAGTTCTGAGTTAAACATACATAAACCAGTCATTTGTGGTTTATGATTTCTAGGGTTTTTTTTTCCAGTTGAGGTAACATTGGTCTACAACATTATATGTTTCATGTGTACAACGTTATAGTTCGACTTCTGTGTAAACTGAATGCTTGCCAAGATACTTTTAGTTCTATGTGTATGTTAACAAATTTGTTTTCCTTTGTTGTCTATATTCTTTTTTGTTTTGTTGTTGTGCGTATGTGTGAATGCATATGTGGTTTTTCCGTGTTTGCCTGTTTCTGTTTTGTCTTAGGTACACTTCTCTTTTCTGCTGTGTATTCTTCTCGCGGAATTAGTGTCTGAAAAATATTGGCCCCCTCCTTTTGCAGCCCTAAGTGCACGTTTATATTCTTTTTATGCATCTTATCTTTGTCCATATTATAAGAGGCAAGGAAACAAAATTCTGTAAGTTTATTTCTTCATATGTCCCTTTTCATAATCTAAGTCTTCTTTGCAAAATCTCTAATTATACTCTGCTAGCAAAATTGCATCATGCTTCTATTACTAAATCTTCAGTGTTTTTTTTTTCCCCTAATTATTTCAAGTAGGGTTGATTCAAAATTATTGGAACTGAATTTCTTGAGATTACTCTTTACAATGCAATTCAGTTTAAATCCCTTATATATTAGAATCTTAATTAGGGAGACTCACACTTTCAGTGTGATAAAGATTTATCTAATAATCAGTTTAAATGCTCATTCAGCACCAGCTTACAATAAGAATTGTGCCCCCAGGGCGTGCATGCATGCACACATACATGTGCACCCCCCCACTTGATTATCATGAAAGAAAACTAATATTGTAAGTACCCAGCATGTATTGCATGATTTGTTATGTACTATCTTTTTCAGGTTTGTTGGGTTACTGCAAAGACATTATTTTCTTAAATGGAATTATGATGTCAGGGTCTGTAAGGACTGAAATCAATTTATCTGGGCTACCTATGATAGTAGGCGGTGAAGAAGTATCAATTTACCAACAACCAGTGAGCCTAAAAATTACATGGACTCTAGTCAGCTTGCTTGTATTTACTCAAAGCCAGGAAGTGGTAAACCTGAAATACGAATCCAGGGCAGCCTGACCACAAGTTAAAGACCACACAGGAACAAGCAAAACTGACTCTTCCCCACAGGCTCTCTTTCGCATAGCACTTGTAAAACATAACGTTAAAATATCTGAGTTTGAAGATAGATCACTTCCCAAACAAAATAACATTGTAATAAAATAATAACCTCAAAAGAAAGGTTTGATGACTCCATTAACATGAAACATTTTATTAGTGACTTTATGTTTAGAAATATTATAGTCAGCTTTTTAAAAATTCTTGGGATGGTTCCTTTACATTTTTTGTGTGAGGTCAACTTTTGTTGTTGAAGTAAGCCATTCAAACAGTAAAATGCATAAATCTTAAGGTTGTATTTCAGTGTATTTTTATAAAGTGAACATACCCACGTAACCATCACCCAGATCAAGATGTGCAGCATAACTGGCGTCCCAAAATCTTCCCATGTACCCCCCTTTGCAGTTGTCACGCCTCTCAAGGTAACCTCTGCTCTGTTTCTTAACATTAAATTCATTTGCTTTCTTCAGAACTTTGTGAAAATTTAAATAATATAAAGTACACACTTTATATCTGGCTTCTTTAGCTCAATATACTGTTTGTAAAATCATTCATATGGCTGCAGGCAGCTGTAGTTCAGTCTTTTCCACTGTTTGGAAAAGAATTTCATTGTATACATAGACCACAATTAATTTTTTTATTCTCTTACTGGTGGACATTTTGCATGTTTCAATTTTATGCGGTTCTGAAAAGTGCTACTATAAATATTTAGTGTATTTCTGTTTGTACACAAATACCTGAATTTCAGTATGTTACATACTTAGTGAAAGAATGAAATATTATAGAATATGCCTCCTTTCGGTTTTATTGTACACTTCCAAATATGTTTCTAATGTGGATGTACCAATTTACACTATGACCAGCAACACAGAAAAGTTCAAGTTGCTGCATGTCTTCAACCACACTTGGTAAAGCCAATTATTCATTATTTAATTTCAATTTTAGCCACTGTAGAGGTGTGTAGTTGTATTTCAGTTCAATCTTATTTTCAATATCTTGATCTGATGCTAAGGACATATTATGCTTACTGGCCAGTTGGGTATCTTCTTTTGTGAATTATTTGTTTAAGTTTTTGCCACATTTTAATTGCATTGTCTATGTTTTCCTAATAGATATGCATATTATATATTAAGGGTATATGTCCTTTGCTAGATATATCACAATACCTTCCCCTATTCTGTAGCTTAGTTTTTCACTCTCTTAATAGTATCTTCTGATGAACACAAATTCTTAATTTAATAAAGTTGAATTCATCAGTCTTTGCTCTTATGAACTTTAACACATTTTGCAACTTACTTGTTAATTATTTGCACAACCCAGATTTTGAAAATTCTGTTATTTTTAGGAAGGTATATTATTTTTTTCACACTTACATCTCTGATCTCTCTGACAATTACTAATATTGGCAGTCTGAGGTTTGAGGTCAAGGCTAAGTTTCCTCCACTCATGGATATCCTTTTCACAGTCAACATTACTGTTAAGTCTGCCTATGGTATTTTGTTATGAATCGGTCAAGTATTTTTGTAGAGGCTTATTTGTGGAATTTTCTGTTCCGTTGATCTATTCTTCTGTCTTATGCTCATACAATCCTCTCTTAATTACTCTTTATAATAAATCTTTTATATTGTTATTATGGGTATGATAAGATCAACAATTTGTTTTTCTTTTTAAATATTTTCATTATTTTTCCCTTTAAATTTATATACACATTTTGGTATTACTTGTCAAACTGTGCGTACACACACACACACACACACACGTATGCACAGCTGTTACAATTTTGATTGATATTGCAAAGAATCTACAGATAAATTTAAAGAGGACTGACATCTTTTACATTTGAATCTCCAACTCATGAAGCCTATGAATATCTTCTTCATTTATTCAGATCGTCTTTAACTTCTCTCAGTAACGTTTGGTAGTTTTCTTTTTAGAAGTATTGTACGTCATTCGTTCGATTGTCACTATTTAATTGAAGTCTTTTTACTAGTATAAGTAGTGTATTTTATTTTCTGAGTATTGTTAGAAAATAAATCTACTTATTTTATAACTCTAACAAGAATGCAAACTATAATTATTACTTATAATAGTTTAACTGTATTTTTTTCATTTTTATGTAGTCAATCATGTTGTCTGTGAACAGTGACAACTTTGTTTCTTCCTTTCCAATATTTATACTTTAATTTCTTACCTATATCTTATTATACTAGCCAAAATCTTCAGTATTATTGCATAAAAGTAGCAATAGTAGACAACCTTATCTCATTTCCAATCTCAGGGAGAAAGCTTTCAGTATTTTACCATTGGGTCTGGTATTTGCTTTTTTTTTTTTTTTTTTTGGTAGCTGTCCTTTATCAGATTAAGTTCTTTTCTATTTCTAGTGTGCAGAGAGCTTTTTCATGAACAAGAAATAAATATATAACATTTTCTGCATCTGTTGAGAATGATCACATGTTTTCTCTATTTTCTTTCCTCAAAATTTTAATTTACAGTAATGGATTTTCAAATGTTATCATCTATCTGTGTATTCCCTGGGTGTAATATTATATTTTTACGTTAGCAGTTTTGATTTGCTAACATGTTACCTGGGACTTCTGTGCATGAGAAGCAGGCTGTTAATTCTCTTTTCTTACAATATTCTTGTCAGGTTTTAGCATTAAGATTAAGCTGGCTCATGACATAAGGTGGAAAATGCTCATCTACTTCTGGTAAAGTTTGTGTCAGGTTCATTTGGGCATGACGATTTGTGTGTTAAGAGTTAGTAATTATGGATTAAATTTATTCAATAAAGAAAATGATAGACATATTTTTTCTTTTTCTTATTTATGCCAGTTTGCACAGACTGCACTTTTCAACTTATTAGTCTATCTCATATATATTTTAATCCTTATTGTCATAAATATGCTAATAATGTCCAATTATTATCTTTTAGCATCTGTAGAATCTGTAGTGATGTCCTCTTTGTCATTCTGATATTGGCAACTTGTAACTTTTCTATTTTTTCTTGCAACATTTTATCAGCTTACTTATTGATCAAACAAACGGATTTTGGGTTTGCTGAATTTTAGGACTGTATATTTGTGCTCAATTTCATTATACTCTATCCCATATTTATTTTCACCTCGCTACTAGTTTTTAATTTTCTGTTCACTTTCAGCCTGTTTGAAGTGGATGCCTAGATAATTGATTTTTAGCATTTCTTCTTTTCTAATAGAAACATTTAAGGCTAATTTCTCTCTGGGCACTGTGTTAGCTGTATCCCACAAGTTGTGTCATGTCATTATTTTGTGATCATTCATTTTTAAAATGTACTAATTCCCTTTGTGACTTTATACTGTTTTCCATGGATCATTTAGAGATGCATGGCTTAATTTCCAATATGTGGGGATAATTCCAGGGTCTTTTTTGTTATTTATTTCTAGTTTAACTCCACTGTATTAATAAAGCATAACCTGCCATGTATTGAGACTTGGCCACATTGGGTAAATGTTTCAAGTGTGTTTGGCAATAATGATATTTTTGTAATTTTGGAGTGCAAGGTTATACACATTTCAATTAGATAAGGTGACTAATTATGATATTCAAACACTTTATAGCCTTATTAATTTTTTTTCTGTTTACTTGTTTGATTAATAGACAGTTCGGTTAAAATCTTCATCTATAACTGTTGACTTGTCTATTTCTCTCTTTGCGTCTGTCAATTTTTTGCTGTGTGTACGTGGCAAGCATATTATTAGGTACAGACAAATTTAGGATTTTTATGTCTTCCTGCTGAATCTAATCATTTACCATTATGAAAATTTTCTTTGTCTTTGGCAAGATTGCTTTTTAGTCTGTAGCTGAACTATTTTGGTTTAATTTCTATAGATCTTTTTTCAGTCACTTCAGTCTTTATGTGTCCTTATATTTGAGATTAATTTCTGATAAAAAAACATGATTTGAAATTGATTGCTTTTTTTCCTAGTCTACCAGTATCTGTTAATTGAAGTATGTACTTTATTTACAATTAGTGTGATTGTTTACATATCTGGGTTTTAATTTCTAATTGTACTTTTACATTTTTCTTCATCAGTTCTCATTTTTCTCTTTTCTGTCTTTTTTTGGATTAAAAGGTTTAATTATTCCATTTCGATTAGCTTTTTAGTTACATAGTCTTTTATTAATACTATTTTAGTGATATCTTAAATATATATATATATATATATTATCATAAGTGTATATATATATATGTGTGTGTGTGTGTGTGCGACTTATTAGAATCTACCTTAAAGTAATGCTTCAAACATTTTAGGTACACTGTAAGGACATTTATAATGTGTTAAGTGTTTATGCTGTTTTGTTACACCCTTCCTGTATCTGGGTTTTAATTCTGGAAATTAGATATGAACAAGTGTTGTCTTCCTTCAGACGGAGTTTGATCCTTCCCTCACGGGAAGGTCTATATAGTTAGATTGCCTCGATACTCTTAAGGCTGGATTCCAGAATTTATGAGGACTGATCTAATCTGTTGTTTTCCCTTACTTCTTGATCCCATTTTTTTCTGTTGAATTGCTAAAATATGTTTTTTAGCTTTTTAGCCTCTTTGCATACTCTCTCTGAGAGGCTTCACATCCTCTCACTTCTGCGCATGTTAAGGTTTGGTAAGCGCGTCATGGGTAAAAGCCCTCATAATGTTCTGATAGCTTCTTTTCTTTTCTTTTTTTTCTTACATTGAAGGATGGTCAGTTTACAAGGTTGTGTTAATTTCTGATGATATCTTCTTTTTAGTTACCTCCTCGCCGTAGAGTTAGCCCCTCAATTTCTGGACACGTTGGTAGCCCTGTACTACGACTTCTGACTCCACAGTCCCACGAGACAGTCCTACACTCCAGGTCACTGACTTCTGCTTGGTTTCTATGCCCTGTGGGTTGAATCAGTTAAAGCCTGAAGGGAACAGCAGCGCTAAATTTAGGAGTCACCTCAGTCTGTTTCCTTTCTCTCTGGTATCTTGGCTTCTTAAGTAATGGCTGCCTTCAAATACCATTTTTTCCTCTAGCTTTGTACTTATTCTCAGTGAGGGAGTCAGTCAGATATAAACCACCATTATAAACATAAGAAAGATACTTAATTTTCCCCGTCCCATTGTGGTGTAATACGTTCATTATTTCCCCAAGAAAATTAAACTGTAAGTCACCCTTCATTTTCCGAACAAGGGACAGAAAACATTACTATAAAATGACCCTACTTCTCCGTGAGTTAGTGCCCAGCATAATTCACATATGGTAATTAAAACTGTGTTATCTTTAGTTAATGCTCTGATTCCAAAGCCAAACAGTCTCTTGAGATTTCTTCCCTTAGTCTATGCTTTGGCCACAATAAATTACACATTTATTGTGACACTGGACCAAGATAGATAGATAGATAGATAGATCATACTGAATTAAAAAAGCAAAAACATAATTCAAGACAAATGATTAGCAGAGGTGGTTGAAATGCCTGCAGTGCATCCCACCACTGCAGGGTCAAGTACAAGATAATAAAATGGATGATGTTGATGGATTCCCAGACGTTAATATTAAATGGTGAGAATATATGTGAATGGAAACATAGTTACATCCATACATCACTACTTCCTCCAGTTGCATTTGGAGCCGCAAAGTCATCTATCAGTGTATGTTAGAAAGGTAACTAGACACAATATCATGTATTCTTTAATAAAACTTAAAAAGATATATTAGGTGAAAGGTGCAAATCTGTAAGCAATAGGAAGCACTATGTTTATTTTTATGATTGTATTTGGAGAGGCAGTGCAGAGCACCTGTATATAATGATATTGTGCAGCTCGGAGTGTCTGTAAACTACTCTCTCTCATTCTCTCTTTCTTTGGTTATAGATTAAAAAAAAAATAGATGCTAGCTGTATAAAACTTTTAAATTACCTACCCTATTAAAAAAAGCTTAATAAACTCTTCAAGGGCCCAGTCAGTGTATCATGCAAATTTGCAACATACAGCAACTGAGATGCTGACAGGGAGCTCAAGTGTCAAGCTTAGTTCAAAACATTATGAGAAAGTGAGAGAATACAGGCCAATATCATAGTCTTCGATGTTGTTAGTAAAATAATTACAAATAACGCTGAAACAGAAAAACTGCTGGAGGTTTTTTTTTTTTTAAACTGAATTTATGGAGAATGGCAAAAAGCCCTGCATGCTACCAGAAATGCTTTAATTTCTACAAAATCAGGTCAAAGACAAAAATGAAAAGTGATTTTTTTCTAACACACCAGGAAAAAAAAAAAACAAAAGTGAGAGAAAAGCACTGCCAGCAAAATGCTAAGTTCTGTTGTCGGCATCTGCCTTTCTGCTGTTGCAGATAATCCACTCGTTTGTGGTGATCTGTCCCTGACACGGCCTGGCATGATTGGGGCAGATTTTTATATACAGTTACTTGGGTAAAAAGTAACCTAACTCATCCACATATATGAGTACAGTCCTCTAAACATTCATCATTTTGAGCTCAGTTTTCTCCATGAAGGTACTGGAATCATCAGAGGAGAGTGAACCCACTCTAGCTGACTTCTTCTGAGCTCCCCAGGTAATACAGAAAATTGTATCCTTGGGGTCCAAGCTTTGGGTATGCTTTGTACAAGTCTTTATTGACCATTTTCTCTCAGGCACCACGCTTTCATTTTTATATAACCTTATGACTAAGACAATATAATTATTCTCTCACAGAAGCATTTAACATATGATTGTAATTTTAAACTTCCATTTAATCAACAAATACTGACCTTATACTTACTGGGTGCCAGATACTCTTCTAGGACAAGAGATACCAAAAACATTTTCTATTACATTCACACATACCTCGGGGTAGGAGTAGGGACTCTCAGGTATAGATGAAATGTAAGCAGAAAAATAAAACCAAGGGAAGTAAAAGAGACAAATGTGGGAAACCAACTTTTCGCTCAATGCTTATAAACGATGTATACATGGCTGTGGCTGCAATATCAAGTTACAGGTGTGTTGACCTCCTTTCTCTGTTTTCTTATCTCAACAATTAAGTCCCTCCTTTCTCTAAGAAAAAATCTAATAATTTGACCCTGAGCATTCATCCCTTATATGGAAATGAAATGGGACTGGCTCCTTTGTCTTGACGATTGCTGGAAAAGGACAGCTCCTCTCGACAGAGGCCTGCTGGCCACCAGTGATGATCACAGAGCAATGGTTTCCAAAGCTCCAAGATCGAATATTTCCTCGTCTACATCTGTCAGCTGATTCTGTGAGGAGGGGAATTAATTATTCAATTTCCTGCTGATTCTGTGAGGAGGGGAATTAATTATTCCATTCTTCCCCCTCCCCTCCTTTTATGGAGGGACCAACATGATTTTTACTGAGTTCTGGATATTCAAGCCAAAACCTACAATACTGAGAGAGAACAGAAGAGTAAATCCCCTTCACCTGAAGCAACTACAATAAAAACTTAGGCAGTTTTTTCCTCAAATCTTGTGGATTTTGGAACATTATGTAATATTTGACTCAGTGGGTCTGGTTTGGAGCCCAGAAACTTTTATCAGGGAAAAAAAAATTAAAAAAAAAAAAGACTCCAGAGCTTTGAGCAGGTTAAATTTGATAAGAACCATAGTGAGAAGATCCCTTCTTCATTGAAAAATCTTACTCAGTCCATACCATGAATCTTGTGAGGGTATGGAAGACCACATTAATGCTTGCTGTGTTTTTATACAGTCTGTGTGGAGCTTTGATTCTAGAAAGTACCTGCTCTAGCATTCTCTCTGGCAATAGAAATTTAGATGGTAAGCCAACTGGTAAGCAGGTAGTATGGTTTGACAAACCCTGGTTAGCATTAATTGAATGTAAATTCTATTCAGGTAGCAATTTTAGGAATTTTTTGTTCACTGTTGTGTTCAGCACGTAGAACAGTACCTGGTACACAGCAGATTATATCTATCCGAGGGTCATCGAGAGGATTGAATGGAATCATACATGAAAACACCGAGCAAACTGCAGAATTTTTAAAAGAGTTCGGTCTTGTTTGTGTCCCATGTTGTATTTTGCTCCAAACTTTCTAGTTACCTCCTTCCTGACTCAGCCTCCTCTGAGGTCTGGTCATCTCCATGCCAGTTTCTACAAACACAGTTTTCTCCTTAGCCATCATTCCAGGCCACTGAAACTATGGCATAGAAACAATTTTTTCAAGACACTTTGTATTTTACTAGGCTAAAGGGGAAGAGAAAAAGAATTGTTTACACCTTGAGGCACATTTTGGTCACACAGCTGCTAACAAGAAAAATGAATCGGTCTCCCAAGGTAGTGAGTCTCTGACCACTGCAAGTATGCAATCAGAGTAAGGCTGGGGCAGAGGCAAGTGGAGGACCAGATGGTGGATGTGGGGTAGGTTTTAATACCTGCTCTAATCATTAATTTAAAACAAACATTGCTTTTTATTCTGACTTATGTTTAGCTACCAAATTTACATGGGAGATGTTACAGCCAGAGTTGACTCAGTGAAACTGAATTAGGAATTTTACAATTTTCCATCTCATCTGGTTCCTACATTGAACTACAGGTCATACATTTACAGCACTACAAAGTACTGTTTTCCCTGTAAGCAAGTTGACTGATTTATTTATATACAATTTCAGGATTTTCCCCACTAGCTTCTTTATATTTGACTATTGATGACCGTGCTCTCAGAAATCTCTATAGGGAAAAAACCAACACTCTGCTGAGTTCCACTATGTAGTTTCTCATCCCAACATCCATGTTTACTTCTAATTAAGTGCATGAGAGCAGTTGCAAATTTTATAATTTCAAATATTGCTTCTCCAAGTGATTTTTCATAACTATGTGAGACTAAAAAGATACTATGACTTTCAATTTCTTGCACATAAACTTTCTTTATAATTTTGTCTCAGGAAATTGTTGGAATTTGCTCAACATTAAAAAGAATTAATTGCCTAATGTATTAAATGAAGGCATTTAAACAAATCATTTCATCATGTGAATAACAATGAATATAGTCTCAGGGTAACGTGGAAACTAAAGGCAAAGGAAGGGAAGGAAAAATGGGAAGCTATTAATGATAGATGTTCAGTTTAGTGTTTATTATGCAGTCTGTTTTAGTATCCACTATACAGATGACAGAACAAAGGTGTGAAGTCTCGCTTCTTGAAGTCAGAAAACTTGAATACAGGATTTGAATCTAATGTATGCGTCATTCTAAAGCACATCCAGATGTCTTGCAGTTATACAATATTTGCCTTAAATTGTAGCTTATTCGGACACCACAGAGGTGGAGTTACAAAACCATACGCTAGCAGAGAGAATCTTCCTCTAGACGTGTATCTGGGGTGAACTAATTTGCCACAGATACCCTCTGCCTACACTCCATTAAAAACAAACTAAACAAAAACAAAAGTCTGAGAGATTTTAAAGAATGGCTTAAAGGAAACGTGATACTTATATCTCTCAGATAAAAGACTGTTCAATCATATATTGAGCCATCTTGATATACTAAAAGGTCCAAACGGACATAATGCTTTACACAGTGAGTAAGAAGAGGGGAACGTTGGCTAAGGGTAGCTGCATAAAGACTGTGGTGACGAGGACTCTGGACTAGAGCGCAGGGTCAGCCTCGGCTTAAGTAACATGTCGTTTAATTGTCTGCATATAGCAGGAAACGTATTTCCTCTCTCTCTGCTTCACACTACGCTTTATGAAAACAAAAAGGTAATTATATTACGTTGAGTTGTGTTGAACTTCCCAGTCAAACTGTTTGAAGATCTAGGAAAACTAAGCATGCTGCTATACTATGAGTTCATTATCCAGTGAGTTAGGGATTAGGCACTGCTCTGTAAGCCAAGATAAATGTTAACAGTTGTCTTTGTTTGCATGTTCTCCCATCATTCATTCATTCATTCATTCATTCTGCAAATATTAACTAAAGAATTACTGTTATCAGATACTATGTAGCTGTTGAGGAAATAGCAATTTACAGAATAAGAAATTTTACCCGTGGAGAAGAATTCATACAGAATATACAGGATAACTAAATTATGTGGTATGTAAGAAAGGATTAAATGCTAATAAAAGCGAACAAAGCATGAAAAGGAAGATCTGGTCCTGGTGGTGGTTAAGGGTCGGGCTGTTTTGAGCAAAGACTTAAAGATGGGAGTTAATCATGACCGCAGCAAGAGGATGCATATTCCAGGCAGAGTAAACAGTTACTGCAGAGATTGTAAGGGAAGAGCAAGGCTAATGTCGGAAAGTATTCAATCACAGATTTCTGCATGGTTAGCAAACAAGAGTATTTTCTTAGGGGTGGTAAGAGATTTTGCACGTAACAGTGACAGACTGCAAAGAGAATTAAGTAACATCCTTTTCTTGATTACTGAAATTGAAATAAAGTAAGACAAAACTACTCTAGGTTTTAACACAGAATTGGGCTTGGATTATTGACTTTAAAGCACACAACCAACTGCTGTGTTCTGGGAGGATCTTTATTATGGTAGGAAACCTCTCTTCTGATATGTCACGACCTCAGGATGTTTGCAAGAATTCAGCGCCCTTTTCTTTCCCCATATCTTAATAGGCTGATACATTTTTTTCTCTTGTCTGAATAGTATTTAGCATATTAGAAGCATGTGCCTAAAAACCCTGTAACTGTATCTAAAGAGTAACCATTAAGGTTACTTGCTCACTGAATGAATATTTGCCAATTGTTTATTTTATAATGTGATGCTGTGTATGTCATAAGCAATGAGGATTACGGACAAGTGTAAAAAGTAGTCTCTGCCCCTGGTGACATTAGTCTGGGAGGGAAGAGATGAACAGACACAAATAACTGTAATTATAAATTAGATCATCACCGCCTTCTCTGAGCTCCCATTTAGCTTCAGCAAAATATATAGCTTCTACAAGAAGGTAACATTTGATTTGAGCCTTGCAGGAAAAGTAGTAATGGGAAATATAAAGAAATGACAGGATTTTCAGAAAGAAAACAGAATAGACTACAAAAGCTCCTGCCTCTCCTGCCTCTCCTGCCTCTCCTGCCTCTCCTGCCTCTCCTGCCTCTCCTGCCTCTCCTGCCTCTCCTGCCTCTCCTGCCTCTCCTGCCTCTCCTGCCTCTCCTGCCTCTCCTGCCTCTCCTGCCTCTCCTGCCTCTCCTGCCTCTCCTGCCTCTCCTGCCTCTCCTGCCTCTCCTGCCTCTCCTGCCTCTCCTGCCTCTCCTGCCTCTCCTGCCTCTCCTGCCTCTCCTGCCTCTCCTGCCTCTCCTGCCTCTCCTGCCTCTCCTGCCTCTCCTGCCTCTCCTGCCTCTCCTGCCTCTCCTGCCTCTCCTGCCTCTCCTGCCTCTCCTGCCTCTCCTGCCTCTCCTGCCTCTCCTGCCTCTCCTGCCTCTCCTGCCTCTCCTGCCTCTCCTGCCTCTCCTGCCTCTCCTGCCTCTCCTGCCTCTCCTGCCTCTCCTGCCTCTCCTGCCTCTCCTGCCTCTCCTGCCTCTCCTGCCTCTCCTGCCTCTCCTGCCTCTCCTGCCTCTCCTGCCTCTCCTGCCTCTCCTGCCTCTCCTGCCTCTCCTGCCTCTCCTGCCTCTCCTGCCTCTCCTGCCTCTCCTGCCTCTCCTGCCTCTCCTGCCTCTCCTGCCTCTCCTGCCTCTCCTGCCTCTCCTGCCTCTCCTGCCTCTCCTGCCTCTCCTGCCTCTCCTGCCTCTCCTGCCTCTCCTGCCTCTCCTGCCTCTCCTGCCTCTCCTGCCTCTCCTGCCTCTCCTGCCTCTCCTGCCTCTCCTGCCTCTCCTGCCTCTCCTGCCTCTCCTGCCTCTCCTGCCTCTCCTGCCTCTCCTGCCTCTCCTGCCTCTCCTGCCTCTCCTGCCTCTCCTGCCTCTCCTGCCTCTCCTGCCTCTCCTGCCTCTCCTGCCTCTCCTGCCTCTCCTGCCTCTCCTGCCTCTCCTGCCTCTCCTGCCTCTCCTGCCTCTCCTGCCTCTCCTGCCTCTCCTGCCTCTCCTGCCTCTCCTGCCTCTCCTGCCTCTCCTGCCTCTCCTGCCTCTCCTGCCTCTCCTGCCTCTCCTGCCTCTCCTGCCTCTCCTGCCTCTCCTGCCTCTCCTGCCTCTCCTGCCTCTCCTGCCTCTCCTGCCTCTCCTGCCTCTCCTGCCTCTCCTGCCTCTCCTGCCTCTCCTGCCTCTCCTGCCTCTCCTGCCTCTCCTGCCTCTCCTGCCTCTCCTGCCTCTCCTGCCTCTCCTGCCTCTCCTGCCTCTCCTGCCTCTCCTGCCTCTCCTGCCTCTCCTGCCTCTCCTGCCTCTCCTGCCTCTCCTGCCTCTCCTGCCTCTCCTGCCTCTCCTGCCTCTCCTGCCTCTCCTGCCTCTCCTGCCTCTCCTGCCTCTCCTGCCTCTCCTGCCTCTCCTGCCTCTCCTGCCTCTCCTGCCTCTCCTGCCTCTCCTGCCTCTCCTGCCTCTCCTGCCTCTCCTGCCTCTCCTGCCTCTCCTGCCTCTCCTGCCTCTCCTGCCTCTCCTGCCTCTCCTGCCTCTCCTGCCTCTCCTGCCTCTCCTGCCTCTCCTGCCTCTCCTGCCTCTCCTGCCTCTCCTGCCTCTCCTGCCTCTCCTGCCTCTCCTGCCTCTCCTGCCTCTCCTGCCTCTCCTGCCTCTCCTGCCTCTCCTGCCTCTCCTGCCTCTCCTGCCTCTCCTGCCTCTCCTGCCTCTCCTGCCTCTCCTGCCTCTCCTGCCTCTCCTGCCTCTCCTGCCTCTCCTGCCTCTCCTGCCTCTCCTGCCTCTCCTGCCTCTCCTGCCTCTCCTGCCTCTCCTGCCTCTCCTGCCTCTCCTGCCTCTCCTCTACATATTCGAACCTATGACCTCCTGAATGCTAGGCCTACACTCTACCACTGAGCTATTGCCTCTCTCTAGCTACCTTAGTTTCCCCACACTCAGTTTTATCTCCCCACTCAGGGAGTCAGCTGGGTTGTTGCTGCCTCAACCTGCGTTGTAGCTTGGAAACTAGCTGTTTCAGCTGGGGAAGCCACATCTGATCTCTGTTGCTCCTTCTCAGCTGAAAGCAGCAGTCAAATTCCTTCCTTCCTTCCTTCCTTTTCCTTGCTTCCCTCCCTCCCTTTCTTCCTCTCAGAATGGCCATCATTCTAAAGTCCACACACGATAGATGCTGGCAAAGCTGTGGAGAAAAGGATGGGAATATAGTTTGGTGCAGCCATTATGGAAAACAGCATGGAGATTCCTCAAAAGAGTAAAGTTAGACATGGAAACAATCTAAATGTCCTTCAACAAATGACTGGATAAAGAAGTTGTGGTATATTTACATAATGGAATACTACTCAGCCATAAAAATGATAAAATAATGCCACTTGCAGCAACATGGATGGACCTGTAGTTTGTCATTCTAAGTGAAGTAAGTAAGCCAGAAAGGAAAAGAAAAATACCATATGATATCACTCATATGTGGAACCAGAAAAAAAAAAAAACTTACTTACAAAACAGAAACAGACTCACAGATATAGAAAACAAACTTATGGTTACCAGGGGGATGAGGGTGGGAAGGAACAATTTGGAAGTTCGAGATTTGCAGATACTAATGTATATAAAATAGATAAACAACAAGTTCATACTGTACAGCACAGGAAACGATATTCGAAATCTTGTAGTAACTTATGGTGAAAAAGAATATGAAAACGAATATATCTATGTTCATGTATGACTGAAGCATTGTGCTATACACCAGAAACTGACACAACATTGTAAACTGACTATACTTCAATAAATTTATATATATACACATACACACACACACACACACAAAAATACTGAGAATGTACTGTTAACAGTGGTTGTCCCCAGGTTGTGATTTTCTCTTCTATATCTTTTATATTATAAATTATATTTATATTATAAATTATGATGCATGGATAATAGTTAATTAAGAAAAAATAACTTAATTTTATTTTTATTGAGTTTTTTTACCTAAGTAAATTCAAATCTCTAAAAATAAGGACATTTTGTACATTTTTTGTCCATAAAATATATTATTTCAGCAAGATTTTCTCATACTTTTTGTATCCTAGTTGCCTCTTTTCTCCGTTCCTGATAATCAGCAAGATTTTTCTATTGCCAGATATTTAAGGTAAATCTGAATCCATCTATCGTTCTGTCCACTTGCACACAACCTTTTCATAGCCAGTGAAAACTTACAATCAATTCCCAACATTAAGACCTTACTAGAAGTTTACTAGAAAAGTAAGCGAAGTTCCAAGGTATGAATCTGAGAGGCTGTTTCCTTTTTGGCTTCAGGAGGCGACAGAAATGCACACACACACACACACACACACATACACACAAATTGCAATGTATAATTACCCAGTGCCAAATGATGCCAATTTCGTTTTACATATATAATATCAAATCAAAATTATTATCTAAAGATAGCAATTATATGGTCATGTCATATTTAACAGAATGTCCTACAGCATCAGATTAAATGGAGATTATATTTCATCTGAATCTCTAGTTTCTATTCCTTGTTCTCCCTCCGGGATGTTTCCCAAAGCGTGCTCCACATCTCATTCGTATTGAAATTATTTGAAGTGTTTGCAAAAAGCATATAACATTGAACCCAGCAAAGGTCCCAGTGAGTAAGAATCTCTGGCCTTGGGAAATGGGATTCTTAGTCTCCTGGAAGTTTGACAAACCCAACTCCACGTTGCTGGGTGCACAGATTCATCTTATCTTGAAAAAGTCCTCGCCCGACCTTATTTGGAATAATTGGAGCCCTGCACTTCCCTGCACAGCACTACTTCAGGCTTCCGTATTACAGACCCAGTGTTCTGAGTTAGAATGCCATTGCAATTAGGAAATGTAGACCCTGCATTACTGTCCATTTTCTATTTTTTCCTTTCCAACATACTGTCCTGCCAACCATCACAGATCCCTCTGGTTAAGCAGGACAGATGTTATTAATATTCTTTGTCTATAGAAGAACTTAAAAAATGGTTTAGTGGACATAAGGAAAAAGTCCCAAGGTCACAAATCTGGTTAGACTGCAAAGACCAACCTTAAAACAAGGACTTCTTAAATCCAAAGATAAAGCAGAGCAACAAACATATCTAACAGGGGTTGATGAAGAGACAAGGAAACTACATGAATGTTCCCAGCTTTTAAAATGTTCTAAAGTTTTAAGACCTAGAGTTATAAGAGTATTTAACATTTAATATTTATTATTAATAACTTTTATAGTACTATCGAAGATTTTAAAAGTAGTTTGACACTATTTGTCCTTTGTAACACAATGCTTTTGTGGGAACTAACTTAGCATTTACATTTTAAAACATGGCCCCAAAATTGTTTGACATGCCTCCCGTTGCGGGTGGGGTATATATTCCCATCCTGTGAATGTATTTTCTGTTACTAATCAGTAGCGTATGAAGAAAGTTGACACTATGCCAAATTCTAGGCTCAAGGCTTACAAAGCTAGCAGCTTCCACTTCCCAGCCTTGCTGGGCCACTCACTGCTGGAACACAGACACCAGGCAACGAAGAGGCCCAGGCTGCCTCTTGGAAAGGCAGGAAACAGCCAGCACCAACGTGCCAGCCATGCGAGTGAGCCACCTTGGAGTGGGATGGTCAGCCACACTGAGGCTGCTCCGGCTGGTACCACGTTCTACAGAGACAAGCTGACCCCGACAAGCACTGCTCACATCCAGATTTGTGAGTAAAATATTTGTTATTTTAAGCCATTAACTATTTGTTGTTTATGACATTAAGTTCTAGGGTAGTTTGTTATGTTAGATAATCAGAATAGATTTTAGTGCCTGGACGTAAGGTGCTAATATAATGAATACTTAAAACATGTGACGTTGGCTTTGGGACCAGGTGGCAGACAGGAGCTAGATAAATTGGGAAGACTGTTAATGAAAGCTCTAAGGACCCTGGGGACACTGTTGGAAGGATAGGAGGAGGCTGTTGACAAGGCCTTATAGTAAAAACAGGGAGAGTACTATTGAAATTCGGAGAACAGAGACCCTTGTATGTAGTGGCTTGATTTTTGACCATTTTTCTGACAGGTCATGCAGAAGAAAAGGACATGTGCTTGGTGAACTTGATGATCTCATTAAGAGATTCCAGGCAGAGGCAGAATTGTTTAAATGCTAGATCACTTCTACTCATTGCCTACATGAAATGTGAACGGAGAAATTAGCTAAAGAAGGAGCTCCTCCACCAAGACTAGTTGGGTTTGAAAATAGAACTATTTTTCATTTGCAGCTTCTCCAGAGACAAACAATCTCAAATTAAGAAAGGTCTCAGCCCACAGATCAAATGCAGATTGGGACAATATGCTCCTTTGGTGCTAGTATCTTGGAAAGATCTGAGGTTCCTAATGGGCCTGGTCAGAGACATAGAAGTCCCTGAGAAGCTTTTGAGGGCAGCACATGCCTCCTAGATACTCACTGTTAAAAATGCTACTGATCACAGCAGTTTCACCAGATTTCCAAGGTCAAGAAGGGCTCATCTTGAAAAGATTTGAGAGTGTAACTCTCTTTTAATGAAGTGGATTATAGGTTGATTTGTTAGAAACTTGCAAAGTCCTTAAAGGAAATGCACTGGTTTTGACTGAAAGAGACAATCGACAACAAAAAGAGGCCATGGGTCGCTCAAATGTTTATAGGCTGGAAGCAGTGAGAAGACATCTCAGCTACAAACACAGATAGCCCACTGAAGAAAGAAAAATGATTTTGGGGGCAGAACCAAGAGATGTAGTATTGAGCCCAGAGTCTAGGAGAATTAGTTCTTCAGAGAAGTACTGGATACAAGATAGGTGTCAACTGAATTCTGGAATTGCTATTTACCAGTGGCTTCTCGTAACTTCCATCTTCTCCCTTTTTAAATAATGGGATCTATGGAAGTTATCCTCAGCATGCCCCACCCTTATATTCCAAGTATGTGGAAGCCAGGCAACTTCTCTGTTTGTCTCACACATCTTCCAATAGAAAAGAGCCATATGCTAGGAGTTTGACTCAAAGAAGCACACCTATATATAATTTGATGAGAGGATCCTTGACTTCAAGCCTGAGGCTGATGCTACAATGAGTCAAAATCTTGGAATATTTTAGTAGGAATTTAATAATTTCTGGCCAGAAGTGGTTTGCGATGGTTTTAAAATATGATATACAATTATTTAAAATTCCTCTCATGGAGCCCCTTCCCCGGAATCTGAGCTCTGTTACTGCTTAAGCAATAGAAGATGACAGACATAAAGCTTTGTCGGCATTGGAGATAGCCAGGCCATAAGAAGTGGTAGATTTCACTTTCTGTCACTCCTGCTGTGGTGGCGCTTGCGGTCCAGACACCATGGAACCCAGGCATCAAGCCACTCCCTGAAGAAACGTGCATGGAGATGAGCCAAAGCAAACATCAGTTTCCAGCTATTTGAGTGAACCATGTGGCTCTTCCAGCCCCAGTCAAGCCACCTCTGCTGACACTGTGGAGATCAGAAGTGCACTATCCTCACTCTGCCTTGCCCAGATGACAGATTTGTGAACAAATTAATTGGTTGCTCTCGTGTTAAGCCACTAAATTTGGAGATAATTTGTTATGCGGTAACATATCTTTGGAAGAGAGTTTTAACAGCACCCCTTCTGAATTTGGAACTTTTAAATATATTTAACAGGATCTCTTTCTATTTTAGTTATCAGAGTAGGTAACACTGACTACTTGTCATAGCAGTCACGAGTCATGGAAACATAATTATCTAAGGGAGCATAAGAAAGAAACGAATAGCAAAGCGCCTGACATTTTAAATAAAAACAAAAGCCACTTAAGATGTGTGTTAATATTAATTGTAGAAACAACATTTTATTCATAAGGTTTATCTTCAAGAAGAGGAAGAAGATGGAAAAGAAAGATGGAAAGAATGAAAAGTTTTCATGAAAAAAAGTCTTAATTACAAATCCATAATTTACCCACAGTTCTTTTCCTGAGTAAAATCAATATTATGTGGCGTACACACACACACATATTCATATAAAACTTATTTTCACATAGCATTTAATATAATATACATGTACATATATATGTACTAAATAAATTATAGTAATTTTCAAAAAACATAAATACCAATCTTTCTGATATGGCTTAGATAAAATCTGATTAGTAAAAGGGAAGTATACATGTCCATGCAAGGAATAATTGCCAGCATCAGTGTTCTGAACACTCATGGTGCATGAATATAAAAACAAACAAAAAGACAGAAAAAAAATTGGTCCAAGTTACAGCTGGAGCTCAGCCTTACAGTGTGGACGATCCCGCTGTTTGATTCAGCTAGAACAAACTGAAGATCTGGGATCTAAGGGTGTACTCAAAATGCATTTCCAAGATTTCTGCTTTTCTGTCTTCAACATTAAGAACTGGTTCTATTAGCAGACGTTTTCAGATAAGGGGAGAAACTGGCCTAGGTCAGTGCTATTCAATTTGTGGTCCACACTGCAGTATAAAACTGTCACTCCGAAGCTTATTAAATATGCAAATTCTTAGGCTCTAATTCAGGCCCAATGAAGCTGAAACTCTAAAGGTGGGGCCAGGTAATCTGTGCTTCAGTAAACCCTCCAGGTGACTGTGATGAGTGGTGAACTCTGAGAAACACTAGTCTAGAGTTCCGTTTTGTGACAACCATCAAATATATGCTAACTAGACCCTCGCTACTCAGATGTAGTCCACGGACCAGTAACGTCAGCATCATCTGGAAGCTTATTAGAAATGCAGACGCTCTGCTCCAGACTTAGGGAATCCAAATCTCCACTTTTACAAGATCTCCAGTGAACTCCGAGGCAAGTAAAAGCTTAAGAAATGGAGCCTTGTCGTATTTCTGAACAACTATTTCATGTGTTCCGTCAGAATGCAGCTTTGTTTCCAGTGAGAGTGAGAACATTCAGGCACCAGCTTCCCGCTGGGGCAGGGATGTGAAACACGGTGCCCTAGATGACACATCTCGTAAGGAGCCCACCTCAGACTTGCGCTGACATGGCAAAGGGACAACAGATACGCTCCTTGTGGCTGGACTCCCTCCAGAGCCCATGTTCGCAAGCACGATGCGGAATCGTCCAGTCTCCCTTCATCTGTTAGGCCAGCTCCCGTGGGCCAGTTATGGTTTCCAGCTGCGCACAGCAGGGAGTGTCATGAGCTGCATACACACACACCAGGGGCAGAATAGAGGGTGTAATTCACTCAGGCAGCTCTGATCTTGTTACTCCCTGGACACTAAGCTCATAACTGGGGCCTCAGATTCACCCCCTAGGAAGTTCTGGCTTCAGGACTGCAGAGAGTCTACATGCTCTCCGCCTCCTCCTGTCCCCCAAGGTCCCCCATCCATCCTTCCATGTGGTCCTAGGGCACAGACTCCAAGTCGACAGAGTGCACGTTAGCTGGAAGATAATACTATTGGGAGCTGGAGTTGAAAGGGAAATCTCTGATTGTCCCTGACTAGATTTTCTGCCTATTTATCTTCTGAACTTCAATTCTGTGGAAGTGTGCTGGCAGAACCAAGTATTATCTGAGTGCACAACTGACAGCATAAAAAATCATTTACCATTTTTATGTCTAGGGTTTAACTTCAAGAAAATAGCAAAATTCACATTGATTTCAGGGGGAGGGGCAGTTTTTAATCCTTTCGCTAAATAAGCAGGGAGGCACAGCTAGAAAATGCTTCAAAGCTGTTACTGACTAGATGAGGCTTCTGTGTATTTTGTAGAATCCTCAGAAGTGAAATAATAAACAAAGTTATATTTGTAACAACCAAGCAAACGGACAACGGGGCAAGGTAGACCCTCATTAACAATACTTACTAATACCAAGTAATATCACTGGGCAGCAGAGTCTAGCTTCTGCTAGCCCCTGGGAATTCAAAGATGAACACTTTAGGGTGAACAATATACTGTAACAATCAAATGAATTAATCCATCTAAGACTAACTGTCAATCTCAGCCTGCCAGGCCTGATGCCAGGTGCTAAACAGGTGCCTCCTCTACTTTTCTACTTCAGATTATTCAACATTCCTGTGATATTGATATCAATCATCAATCATTCGCATTTCACAGAGAAGGAAACCGAAGCTCAGAAACACGAGGAGATTTTTCCCATAGTCATACAACCCATCTGCGGCCAGATGGAGTTCAAACAAAAGGCTATTTATTTGCCCCACACTCCTTTCTTTGATGACAGAAATGAGAAAGGGCAGGAAAGGAGGCCAGGAGCAGTCAGCTGAAAAAGGATTGGGTTTTAGATTCAAATCAAGGAGTGCCACCCAACTTCAGAGCTTCCTGTGTTTCTCCACAGGTGGCTCCAAATGTGCTCGGTTTATGTTTTTGGAAAAGTAACACTCATGACTGCCGTCTCCATGAATCGCTAACCATTCACATCCAATTACTGACGCAGCATAAGAACCATTACACGTGTCTGTAAATGTGTCAGACTAACGCTGCTCTGCATTTCCTTCTGTCTCAGCGCTGGATGAATTCTATACCAGAGGTTCTGTCTTCACGGTCTGTTGTGTCATGGGCTTGGGGGGCAAAAGCAGAGGAAACGGACACACTTAGGGTGAAGTTCATGGGCAGCATGACACAGACCAAGAGACTGACTCACTTACGTTAGTTCTCAGTGCTCCAATGTTTATTTTTTACAAAAAGTTTCAAGGGTTTTTGTTGTTGTTACGTGTAACATCATAGGCAAAATTATTTAAAGTCAACAAATTTTTAGGGCATTTCACACGTTCTGATTCCTTCCACTGCCAATCACCTTAGTTCCTCCAACGTTTGGTCATAATCATCTTCAAGACAGCCCTTCCACAAAGCATTTTTGCTCAACCCACAGTTGTCACATCAGTCTACAATTCTTTTAGCTGGGCTTCTCTGATCTCTAATGGAATATGGACACACTTACTTAAAAAAATTCTCCACTTGTAATCTCTGGGCTCCAAATTCCTCAAGAAATTTAAGGCCATGTTTAGGGTCAGAGGAGATGCAGCTGCCTGGCTCTTAATTTTACACACCCTCTAAACATGCACTCAGTTCAAAACACACTCACTCCTATCACATCACACCCTAGAACAGCATAGATAGTTGGGCTATGCCAATACCTAAGGTAAACAAGTTTATTAGGTTTCTTTCTTATAGTTCATTTAACAGCTCTGTCTTGTAGTTCTTACCCACAGATCTCACGTGTCATTCTCTGAATAAAGGAAGCCACCCAGTTACTCTGTGAGGCATTTCCAATGATGTAGGTCGACAGAAAAAGTCCCATCAGGACAGACCTCAACTCCAATGCTTGTTTTACTGTGTAGAAATAATCCCCTTGCCTCTGCCCTGCAGAACATGAATACAGATCCAGATCCAGAGCTAAAGCGAATGTGCATGTGCACACAAATGTCTCACCGTGGTACACGTGTATGAAATAATTTCCGTGTGAATTAATTAGCTAATACTTGTGTTTTCAAAGCAACAGCACAACCGCAAATGTCGGGCGGTTTGGTCAGGGCTCTTACTGCCGTCCTAGGAGAATGACTTTCTAGCTCATTTTTCGTATGTTCTACACTTGAAAAATGGGTCTAATAATACTTGCCCTTTACATACCTCAGAGAGATGCTGCTAAGATTAATGAAATATGTATAAAGAGCTATAAGCTGGAAAAATTAAGAGATCATCACCATTATTCTACTGGATTCTGCAAATAAAATTTCCAGTGGAACTATGGCCCTACCCACCTTTGTGAATAAGGCAGGTGTAAGAGTGCAGGAGTACTGTGATTTTTAAAGAGGTTTTTGTTATTTCAATCAGGCGCTTAAATTGAATGCCTAAATCTCAAATAGATCTGAGAAACTAAACCATTTTTCAGGAAAAAAGGAATGAGAGGAAACCAAGAAAGGGATGAGCTGCAAATGCTGCCGGCCGACACCTCACTTGGGCACCGCACCCTCAGATGAGATTACCAGCATTAGCACCACGGTTCCAGAGGCTCACTAAATGCACAATTAGGGTTTATTGCTCCTGGAATTCATCAAAATTAGTTGAGATACTCATCCAGCCCTTCCCTCACATCTGTTGCTTGGCTGTGGATGAGTAAATGTCATTTGATTTAATTTTTCATTTCTGCTGCCTGAGGTGTTGGCATCACATAGTTCTAGGAGTCTAATTGTTAAAAAATGCTCTCAGATGTCTACTGTTTTCTGCCTTCTAGGCTTTAACTGTAAGAAAGGAAGGAACTTTATCATTTTCAACTATAAAACAGGATCTGACATTCACATCTACCTTGACCCAGTACTGCAGACTAATACAAAATTTTTAAATTAGTTGCTTTCCTTTGAGAAACCCAAGGCTGATTCCATGGGAGGAAAGGAGTTAGAGAGGAGAGACTCTATATCCAGAATACATCCAGAATAGCTCTAGATACTGGCCAGAAGCCCATGTGATACTAACTTGGATACAGTCTACTGATGGATACAGACAGACGCAGTGGACATTTTACTTCCAGAAAGCTCTAGCTCAGTGGCCTTGAAGACTCCCCAAACCACCATCTCAATATTATAAAATGGGGATAATGTAACCTGTTTATTCAACAGTCTCTTAGCTCAGTATTTATTGTACTTAAAGTTAGTTAATAGTCTTTTAGTTCTTTGTCTCTGCAAGTTACGTACGCTATGAAGAGGCGCTTCAGGCCAAGATTATCCTGGCACCTTAAATAGAAGGTCAAACTTTTGAGCCTCCAGCATACACCACTCCAGGGATGCAGCTGTGGTGCTTTGGGGACGACCATCTGCAGCATGCGGAGAGGACGGGCACTGTGTAAGGGGCAGGCCAGCAGGCGTCTTGCGCCCTTGAAGAGTGTGGAAACACGCACCTGGTCAATTCTATGTCTCCCAATGGGCTAACACACTTCAGGCTGTTCCCCAAGGTGATTTCTGCCTGATTTGTAGTTGGGTGACACTGTTCATAGAGCTCCTAGGTAACATCACTGCTCCATAAAATTGGTGGTAATGCACTGCGTGACCAACGGGTGCTACCCTTGTTGGTTAGCACTGTCACATCTGTATTGCCAGAACGAACTGCTATATATACCTGGTCTTGCAAAATGGGTATTAGTGAAGCACATGCTAATTACAAATTCGTGAAAAAATCTTAGGGTTACAGAATGACTTTGCACTGTTTAGTGGAACGATCTTGAGAAAACAAGCTTTCTAATGTTCGGCTGTATCACCTAAAATGCAGGACAATACAATCAGCCCCGGCTTATTTTCATAGAGTTGTTTCGAGGCATCAGTGTAGTAAAGAATAAAGGATCAGTTTACAAAGTATATAAGATAAAAACAGAAAGGTAAGGAATTCCTGTTACTAGCAGACGTGAGATCTAGAGGCCAAAGTTATTCTTATATGGCAAGAGCCTCTTCTGAGTACATTTTCCAAAATACTCATTCACCTTGCCAGATTTGCTGAGATTTAGGGTTTTGTCCTCAGCTCTGTAGGAACAGAAACTTGATTGTCAGCACTTTCCTGAAGTGAGCGATGCTTCAGCACAGACATGCACTAGCCAAGCCCACGGAGGACACCTGCCGAACAAGAACACTGATGCGTTAATGCACAATGACCAGTGAAACATCTGCCAGAGGCCTCGCGGCGCGCGGGCTGAGGCCAAGCTTCTGGGGTCAGATGGACGTAGGTTCAAAGTTTGGCCTCACCAAGTAGTACTGTGAAGTCTCTGACGCGCAGACACACACTCTAGCTGCCCAGTTTTCTCATTCGCACAATGCTAAAAATTTGATTTCCAAGCACATAGGGAAGTTTTGCAAAGTCCCTGGGCAAACTCTACTCAGAATGCCTGTATCAAGTACTGAAGAAAGTAAGCTCAAGAAATGATGGAATGGTACTTCCTCTTCTTGTCATCATCACCATTTAGGTCAGCATATTTTACTGCAGAATTCCTAAAACTGAATAAAATAATCTCACACACACAAAAATGCCTTGAAAAAACATGGCTTGAGAGCAGTGGGAGTTAGATACGCAGTTTAAATATTGGCGGCCTTATGCTCTGTTAATCTGGGGGCAGGGCTGGTCCTGGAAGAGCACATCGGGCTTGGTCCTTAGACCAGGGCATCACTCTCTGGAAGTGCCTGGAGGGGCTCCCCCCAGCCTTTGTCTCTGTGACACTCGCAAGTCCCTGTGCCTGCTCGTATGCCTCTCTGAAAGGGTGACGCCACCAGGCACTTAGCAGCGGGCAGGCCTTGATGTGTCATGACGTAACGCCGTCTGCTGAGAAGGCAACCTTATCTGATGAGACCCTAGAAATGTCAATTATACTATCAGCCTATTACCATCGGGCCTAACTTCACTTTCATTCTGCTCCTAACAGTGACCACCGTTTACTGAGTTCCTACTCTGTATACTCTACCACGGAGCATACTGCAGACGTTACAGGCATTACTTCTTTCAACATCCAACCTACATGTTGCCGATGATAAATTATTTTAGCAACGTGATATCTAAGACAGGGTGATGCTTTTTGCTGTTACTATATCTCAAACTACTGGAGAAGATGTGTGCCTTCCTACGGTGACAGTTCTTAAACAATTTGGTCTCAGGGCCTCTTTGTACATTTAAAAATTATTGAAGAAATCAAAATTATTTAGAAAAACATGCTACTGGGTTATATTTCTCAGTATTTGCCAATGAGAAATTACAACTAATTTTTTATAACAGAATAATACACGGGCACACATTTTTCCATTAGCCGCTGAGCAACAGTATCGGTACACGTCCTGTAGCCTCTGGTGAATTCCACTCTCTCCTGGGAGAGCATAAGGCTAAGGCAATAGTGTCTGAGTGTTGTTGTGATAAACACATTTTGACCTCATGAAGCCCCTAAAAGTGTCTTAAGGACTTTAATTCACTCAAGTCCATACTTGGCATGTGCTGTTGTAAAGGATGATAGCATTTCCCCTGTATATTTCAACCATCCTATGATGTCTGTCTTTAAGACCAGGGGCTATGGCAGGTGATGCACACAGCAGAGTAAAAAAGACATTTTTAGCCACACCTTTTATCCACAAATGGTGAAACTGAGGCTTGGAAACGATGTGAGTACTTCTCCTAACATCACATGACTCACAGGGATGGTGGTTAGTTTACAATCCCTATCTTTCTGTCCCCGAACCTGTGCTCTTCATTATCTTGCTATGCTGCAGCCACTGAAGACCCGTCGGCAGAAATGAGTGAGAACTCAGTAGCGGGCTCAGTTTACCCACATACTAAAGAGAACTCTGGAGTCCAGAGGTAGCACAATAGGACCAAGAAAGGAACCTATGTTTCCTGAGTGGCTTTATCATGCCCAACACCTTGCCGCTTAAAATTAGATGTCCCTGTTGAAGAAACAGTCCTTATAGTATGTGTACATTAAGAAGAAGGAGCAAAGTATTCATGTGAAGGTGCTGGTGAGCCAAGTATCTTGGCAAAACTACACTGAATAAAGTCAACATACTACCTTATATGACTATTATTTATTCTTATGATTTTTATCACAGGTAGACTATCAGCAATTTAATTCCCTGATGTTTTGTTTCCAAATGCATCTAATGGCACATTTGTACAAAGATTAGTATCTTTTGAGGATGTCTGCCCTCTCTGCCCATCTGTCACACTTAGCAGCACCGAAGAGCAGAGGGTTCAGGCTTTGACGTTAAACCTGGTGGACTGAGCTTCACAGTATGAGATGTGTGACCTCATGTACATTCCCTGCCTTCCTTAGACGTCACTTCATACATGTCTAAAACAACGTTCAGGTTCTGGCCACCTCAACACTGTTACAAGGAGTAAATGGTACAAGTGCTCGCACACAGTGGTGACTATCATTCTGCCTGGAATTAAGCAGCATCTCAAACTGTAGTTTACCTTCTCTCCGTGGCTGCCCCACACAGATATTTTTCAACTTAATAGACCCAGAGTCAACAGTGATCATGAGAGTTGCTCTGCATGCATCCATGCAGCTTTCTTAAATCACGATTCTTATGATGTCCAAAGACCTTTCTACAACCAGAAAATTTACCTTGGTCATTCATTTTTATTTTTCTGTTGTGTAAAAGCACAACAGAAACATCTGCATGGAGGTAAGTGAAGCATACAGTAGAGCTACCATAACCAGGAGGAATGAAACAAGCCAAGATCAACAAGTCTCTCCCTTTCATCACAAAATTCCCAAAACATCCTAGATGCATTCATGCTACTCCTTCTGCCTGTAATATTCTTGCCTCTCCTCTCCACCTGTCCCAGTTTAGCACTGAGCTTGACTCTGAAGGGCACTGGAGAAGGCATCACAGAGAACTGCCTTCCCCATACGTGGTGTTGGGGTGCGTTCTGTCCGCTTCCATCAGACACTCAGCTGCAGCCCAGCAGCACTCCCTCCTGTAGCCTCCAGACTGGGAACCAGGTCTTAACAGCCTGTGACCCTAGTCTTTGGAATTGCCTATGTGTGTTTGCCTCACTAAGGTTTTGTGTATTCAGTCAACAATTATTTGGTACATTTAGTGACTAATTTATTGGAACTTAACTCTCCTTAAGATGGACACTACAAGGGACAAAATCTATCATTCAGAGACCAAAGGCAAAATAAAGCTACCTAATTCTCTAATTTAGTATTTCCCATTTTCATTGAGGTCTCCTATTTATATACCAGAGGCCATTTGTAGAACATCTAAATGCCTTTTTAAATCCATGCCTAATCTATCACTTCTGATAAATATCCAGATATTTTCAGATTTACTTTATGTATCAGTTTCCCTGAAAAGTCAGCCTACACATCAGTTTCTGTCTTAGATGCTTTTTATATCTTTTCTTAAATAAACAAATGTGGGTTTCTGTGGTAGTCTGTGGAGTTCAGTCTTTGTTTCTTTGTAACTGCAACATAATTTTATATTGGAAATGTGAAAAACAGTTCAGCAGGAAATCAAACACTGGCTCAGTGTGGGTATTTTTATATCCAGAGATACTCAAATATTAACCGGCAAAGAGATTTAGATACTGTGCCTAACACACAATGTAATGACAAGCCTTATTTAAAAGCCAGCAATATATATGTATATGTCTGTGTGTGTGTATGTGCTCGAAGAGAACATTTTTTACAAACACGGATTTTCTTCACAGTCCATTAGAATTATTTGTTTTGCTAAACAAAACAGTTAAATAGAATCAAGAAAGAGAAGGTTCTAAAAAGTCAGTGTCTCAAACATAAGCTCACAACAGTCCATCTGAAAGAACAAGTGATGAGGCTTTTATCATTATAACCATTGCTAAAAACGGATATAGAGAATATATTTATATGATATTGTATTGAGCTATAAATAATAGATACAATATGATGGTTATATTAAAATATGATGATAACAGTTATATATACATTTATAATCTCTATCAACCAAGTGAGTTTTACTTCCCTATTGTTTCAGTTTACGTTAAACCAATAAACAAATTCATTACATTGGTCAAGGAAATTGTTGATGTTCAAGCCGGTAGTTGTTAAGGAAACCTAGGCTGGAATTTATATTTGGCTGCATAGTTGAAGCTTTTCCCTTCCACATTTGCCATCTACGGTTTCACTCCATGTCTCCCTTCTTCCACTTATTAATAAGCATTCATTGTCAAATTATAAGAGCAGGTGTGTGGAGCAGACTTCAGCATCATTCCAGGCTTAACACAGTGGGTTGCGGGAGCATTCAAACTTCAACATAAGGAGCCCCTTTGGTTTGTTTTAAATTTAGGAACGGGGGGTTCCTAAAAATCCAAACTCCCCTGGAACAGACAGTTCAAAGATGCAGATTTTAAATTCATTATCCTCAACTGAACCTCTTCCCATCCTTTTCAGTGGGTGGGGGGCTATTTATTAATAACATCCCATTGTGTTCTAACCTGTTTTACAAAGATCGTCAAAGGAAGGCCTGGAGCGATGGCCCGTCTTTCCTGTTCTCTGCCTTGTTGGCGTGAATCATGACACATCTCAGCAGCAGCCAGGCCTTCACTAGGAGAGGACGGACGCTCAATAGTCAGAGATTCGGCTGAAGAGTCAGACAAACCCAGGACCAAATGCAAACTCAGCCACCTAAGTCTAGAGCGCTTGAAGTTTGGTATCTTAGCTTTATTAGATGAGAGAACTGGTGGTACCAATTTATGGCACGATTGTGAGGATGAAATGGATAAAGGGCTAGCAAGCTGCCCACCTTGCAGTAAGCAGCAACTCCTTTAACTGTCTCATTTTCATCCTCCTCCCCAAGGCTTGCAATCTCCGGCAATATTTGCTTCTCTTCTTTGCTCATTAGTTATAACCAGATGCCAGTTTGTGTTGTTTCAAACTCCCATCTCTGGTGCAGCTTTAGTTTTATATTGAATTAGAACTGCAGAGGTTATAGGAATGGTTCCCAAAGTATGGTCCCTGGGCTGGCAGCATCAGTCTCACATGGGAACTTGTTAGAAACACAAACTCTTTGGCCCAGGAATCTGTTTTAACGAGCTCTCCAGGTGATTCTGATCCACCATCATAGCCGTGTTCTCCCTTCTCATTCTCCACGCCTTAGGCTCTGTTCCACCCATAGGCTATTTGCCTCCTAAATTTGGAATGCTAATATTCTGAGCCCTACATTTCCCTTATTTTGATATTTCTATGTATTTGACGGGACTCCCTGACACAGAGAATAAGACCATATCCTGCACCTGACATCCGAAGGCAATCATAATCTGCTGTACTTAACTTTCCAACCGTATCTTCTTTTCTCTCCTGATTTCCCTCATCTTCTAAGCTCTTCTCGTGATCAAGACATTTGTTAATTTGGAAATACATCTCTAACAAAAGCCTACTGTTACTTCATGATCCTGATGAAAATATACCTTCCACAAAGACTCTTCCCAGAGAAGACTGCTTCTTCCACCCAAGGGAGAGATCCCAGCCTACTGCAAATTACGTGCTTTTTAAGCAAATGATAGAGTTACAATGCCTTAGCGACAGTTTCTTTATAGTCTACTTTGTTGCTTCTTTGTGACAAACAGCATAACCCCTGACCTTTGGCTACATGTCGTATGGACCCCTGTCCTATAGATACTTTGGGAACAAGAAAATATCAGTATCATAAGTGAGGGTGTCGAGTAACCAATGGCCTGCCACCTCAAATTAGATGGAAGCAAGTTATCGTTGTTGAACTTTCTACCATCTGGCTAAAGGGCCGCCTGACCTGGCACTGAAATGCTAGCTGGGTAACCATGGATAAAAGATGGAATTGGTGTCTATTTTTAGCCCTGGTTTCTAAGCCTTGGATTAGGGATTCCTATAATCAGAAAACGTGCTGCATTTCCATTCCTTAGGCTTTGCTGCTTTGTAACCTGCTTCCACTTGTTCAATACAGATCAGATTAAACGATAAACGGGCTTGTTGGGTAATGAAGTGTGGGCTGGCATAATTCAGGGCTTGCCTCAGGCTCTCAGAAGGAAGAGAAATAAAGGTTCTTAGGTCAGAAGCCTGGCTCCTTGGGGAAAGAGCGAGGGGACCTGAGGCTCCTCTCTGCCAGCACTTTTCTCATGGTCTCTGTCTCTGACTCTTAAGGTTGGTTAATATTCTATGGGAATCTTTCCCTGTGCACACAGCCATTGCCCCAGAATTTTCATACAAGGAGAGCACAGTCGCTTCTGCCCTTTATGTCCCAGCTTCAGTCACTCAGGAGAGAATGACTTTAGAAAATCCAGGAAGCTACTGTGCCGGTCTGCCTGAGACTTCTAACAAACAGCTGAGTGGGGCATATTAAAGCGGAGAGCCTCTCCACCAATTAATTAATAGCGTCTGTTTAGAGTCAGAACTCATCCAGTTAATCTCGTGTGGTGTGAATTTTTACTTCCTTTATTCATTCATCACCTCAGTAAACATTTATTGGGACCCCACCCCCCCAAGCACTGTGCTAGGCTCCCAGGATATAGCAGTGATCAATAATAAAGCAACAACAAAATGTTTCATCAGAGCAAGGACGTTACCTGTTTCTCCCCTTAGAAATGTATTTGTAAAACCTCAAGCAAATTAATGGGTATTATAAGCCTCAGCCAGTCACCTGAAGGCAAAAAGCATGGATCTGTGAGAACTTACAGCAAAGGAACTGAACCCAGCGTGGATATCAAGAAACAGTAAAAACACCAGCTGAAGCTCACACTAGCGCTAGATACACTAACAGATTTAAGAATAACACAAATTGCTATTTAAGCTGAAATTCTAAAGAATCCATAGTTAAACAGTTGGCAGCTGTTAGAAATACTGTGTCCAGTGCTTTTTCTCGAAAAAGTAAGATGTTGGAGCAGAGAACTTCGGATGTACATGTGCTATTATGAGAAGAGGGACCTGGAAGGAAGTGCCAACCAGGAAGTCCGTACCACTTCTTGGTCATGCAGACTGAGATTAGGCATTCCAGTCTGAAATAAAAATTTTTAAATGCCCACAATATTGTGAAATTCCAACTCCTCGCTTCACGGTGTGACATTTATTTCTCCACTCCCTAAACCTGCTCTTGGTAGTGCTACTTGCTGTGGCCAATGGGACTGACAAACTTGATGCAGACAGAGACTTGGAAAGTACTTGCTCCCTGGTCTTTTGCTGCTCCGTGGAAGCCTGGGAGAACCACCGAAGAAGCGGAGCGAACCTACTGGAGGACGAGAGGCCATGCAGGACAGACAAGGGGTGCCCGCTGTGGCACCTTGGCCTAACCAGCCTGCTGCATATACACCTGAGGCTAATACAGACCGTCCAGCCCCAGACAAAGCTACCAGGTGACCAGATAGACCAGCAGAACCATTTCAGACCAAAAGAACTTCCCAGCTGCCCCACAGAACCAGGAGAAATACATCTTTATTGCTTTCAGTCACTAAGCTGAGATATGGTTTATTTTGCAGCAGAAGTGAACTGACAGGACTATTTTGGTTCCGTTATTCCTGAGCCCAAGTGGCTGGGGGCGGGGGGTGGGGGTGGGAATGGAGACCAGGCCTGAATGACAAATAGAACGTTCAGATGAAGGACTAATAGTTTGTGTGTGTGGAAGGGAGAGTAGGCCCCAGGTTTGGTCTGGAGAAGGACCGAGAGGAGGATGAGGAAGGCGGGGAGGAGCACGAGAGAGGGGAAAGAAAAACCGTTAATGAGCCCCTCCTATGTGCCAGGCTCTGTTGTATGCATTTTGCCTCTATTAACTCATTCAACCCTCAGAAGTAAACTTCACACATGGCAACTGAGGCTTGAGGAGGTTATATGACTTACTCAAGTCACACACAGAGCATATGTTTTGGCTACGAAATTCTAGCTTCACAGTTTATGTTTTAAATTAGTAACTACTACTGTTTTCTCAGAAAGTGGTGATAAGAGTAACTGTGACCTTGGTTTCGGGTAAGAAGAAGGCTTCTGAGGCAGCCCAGCCGGGACTGACAGCGGGAAGAAGCCCCTCCCACTGGATACACATGTTTGCAGAGAATTATCCCTCCCCAATCATCTCAGGATGATACTTCCTAAGAAACTCACAATCTGGTATAACGTCCAAATAAAGCTGGGTGATTTTTTATTTGATGACAAAAAGGCTACTTTTAGGCATATCCTCTTTAATTATATAAAATGATAAAATTAATCATTATAATTATTGTTATGATAATTAATAGTAGCATTATTACAAAAAGTTTATTCTAGCTGAGGACAGATATTAGCATGTAAACACATTCACTCCTTATTGTGCACCTCTAAAGGTGTGTGACAGCCCACACTTTATCCTTCGGGAAACTAAGCCACAGAGAGAAGTTAGATAACTTAGCAATGGAGTGAGTGTGGATCAATGAAAGAGTAATGATCCCATCCAAGCACACCCATTATAAGCTTGCTCACTAAACTCCTGTATTTCCTCTTTGACTTTCAGACTGATATCTGCACTCCTTCCCAAGTCCGTGTGCTTCCTCTGTCCCCAGAGAAGACACAACTGGGGATAAATCAACCGAGTATTATCCAGTCTTTATAATCTGCTCCCATATCGAGGAACTCTCCTCCCCACCCCCCTTCATCTGGTACCCTTAAACCTGGAGATGACCGTTTGCTGTGACTGCTCATTTTGCTACAACTTGCACCTGGAAAGTCTGAATCACTGTTTGCTGCGTACCTCCTATCCTTTATCTGCAGTCGTCTACAAGATATGAGTTACTGTTGAGGGTTCAGGGAGGGTGGCTTATAGAGCCCAGGGCAAGGCACAGGGATAGACGCCTCCTACCTTCTGTCTTTTTCTAGGTTAGGACTTAGGAGCTGTTAGTCACAGTGACATCCTAAAGGAGTTCCTAGTTAAAATCTGCATCTCCACTCTCTATCTGCAGGCTTTCTCTAAGTGGATTAGAACAGAAGAGGAAGCAGAGATGAAAGAGATGGACAGGTGAGAGGATACAGTAGAACGGATGCAGAACAGGGAGGAAACGAGGGAGGGATTCCCAACTCAGTACTCAGATAACTGGAGCGGTTGCACATGAAGCGGGCGCTGTGGGGGCTGAAATAAAGCCGGTACAGGTCACCCACAGGACAGCATTCATTTGGGGCCTGCCTCAGGCCTCCCCCCTTGAACTTGGAATGACTGACTCTAGTTCTTCCCTGTGGGGACTCTTATTTTGGGTGCAGATCTCTTTCCCAGGAACCTGTAGCTTCTCCTCCCGTTTCCCATATTTTACTTTCCACTTCCCTGCATTATTCCCTTTACTGTTAAGAATACTGGTCTCTACCTTACAGCACCCACAGGCTTGTCTGAGGCGGGAGAGTCTTGATGGGGATTTGCCGTGTGCTTGTATCCCCAGACGGTCACATCGCTCGTGGCACTACAGCTGCCCTGGCATTTGGGAGCCCTGAACCACTCCTGCCCCTGCATTTCACCATCTACCCCTGGCTCCCATCACTCTCTCCTGTCTGTGAGAGTTAGTTATCTAACTGCACAACAGTTTCTTTCCGTCTGCTGCCACGCAGTTCTACACAAGGGGCGATGCTGGTCTTACAGAAGCTCTAGTCCCGACGGTGCCACAGGCAACAGACAGAGGCATTATATAATCTGAACGAGCTCTGGATATAAAACCTGAAGTTCTTAGTTCAATTGGGCTCTCTAAGAATATGCCTGCCTCATTTTGAGGGCCTTTCTGTAGCCACGGGTCAATCTACCATGCCAGAAGCAGGGCCAAAGGAAGGTCAGTGAACAAGCATACTGGCTGTGCAGCGAGGAAACTTAACTGTGCCGAGCAGTAACATAAAGGTCACAGTCACCAATTTTGCCACCATGGGGAGGAGAAAGGGTTAAACGACTGTATAAACCAAATAAATAATCTGAAGTTAAGCTGTTATTCAAAGGGCTGTATTAACAAGAATATGTGCAATGTACTCATCAATTTCTGAAGGTTATAGATGGATTTTGAGCTAAGGGTTATGGTACTATCACTTTTAATTCAATTTTTACTGTATTCTAAATTTTAAGGAACAGTTATGATTCCCATTTTATAGACAGGAAAAACTGAGAGCAAGAGAGGGGAAGTAAGATGCCCAGGGTTATACGGCCAAGATGTGGCCAACTCCACCCGACTCCAGAACTCAAAATCCCTCCAAACGATGAGCCCCCATAAAGATATATTTTTCCTAAGTAGCCTGGGTTGGACAAAGCAATTATTCTGGCAAGTGGGCCCTATGCCAGGAAGACACATCCTTTAAGTGCCATCAAACTAGCGCTTTCCCTGGGAGATTTAACCATCATTAGCGAAAAGCTTCATTTGCAATATTGTGTGCAGCCCACTGTAGTGGGCCAGAGCAATGCATTATCACTAACTCAAAGAGATTAATTTAATGGGCAATTATATGCTTCCTGCATTACAATACTTTCAGGTAACCAACAGTGGTATGCTTTCTGTAAATGCCAACTGCCTGCTCTCAGGTACAGTGTCGTAACCCTCCTCACCTTCCATCCCACACCACCCATTTCTCTGGGAGGGACACTCTAAAACTGGCATTCAGTACCTCTGAAATGCCTCTGCAGACACTCCATTCTAAGCAGACTTTTCCCCTGACTGCCCCCCAGTATCCCTTTACCTCTCTGACAGCCATGCTTGTTAACTCCTGCTGCTGTCTTCGGCAGGTCTGACCACCCCGCCCAGCCTAAAGGAGTCCTGAGCATCATCTGGTGAGCCTTAGCGCAAATCTCAGCTCAGAGGGTACTACCTACCACCACAAGAACGACCAAAAAATAAAGACAAAAGCACACAAACAGAAGAACACCTCACCTTTCTCTGCCTTCCTTCACAATATTATAATTATACTACTTATAATATATAATTATGTTTATTATAATACAATTAATTTTAAATATCTAACTGGTAGGGCGTAGGGAGAGGTGGTGGGAGAACTTGTGGAAAGTGGAGTTCTGAGTGGCTCCCTTGGGATTCGGCTTCAGTAGGCCTTTGGTGACGGCCAGAACTCTTCTTGTTTGGTTTAAACAATAACCCAGGTGACTGAGATCAGCTGGGCATGTCAAGTTCTCTGTGAACTCCATAGAAAAATGCTGTCTCCTACAATACACTATTCTGTGCTTTCTAGTCTCTGTTCCTCAGTTTCCTAATCTTGGAAAAAAAAGGGAATCCAGTTCCCGTCTGAACAGTTCCAATGCCTGGCTTTGTCCATTAGGCAGTATCCCTGCCCTGGGTTATAAAGGTTGGAACAGGAGGCCCTGACTGAGTGCAGGTTGGCTCCCTCCTCCGCTGCACTCTTGTTCCGGCACCAGCCTCATGCTTTGCACAGAACAACCACTTCATTCACCTGCTTCAGGAAACGGTGTGGCAGTGTCAGAAGCTCAATTTAAGTAAGAAGGTGAAAAGAAAGAAGATACAGGAGAGGGTTCCTCCCAAAGAAGGCATCTAAGAACATGAAAGTCACAGCTAAACAGCGTGGGGACCAAACCTGCCTCCAACCCCTGCTCTCTCTGACACTCCAGGGGAGTTACGTAACCTGTGTGTGAGTTTCTTAGACTGAAAAATGCATATAATAATCATACCTACTTTGAAAGAGTGACGTGGGAATTAAATATATTGCAGGGATTACATAATACCTTTCGGTGTTTCTTTTAATTAGCTAAGTTTACCTTAAGCCTTCACCACCATGGCGCCCAGCAGCCACGCACAGTAGCTGCAAGGGATGTGGCTGCTACTAGCAAAGCTACTGAGCGGAGACGTGCTCCCCGAGCCTGATCCCCTGTTAGCACGTGGGCGTCTAACTGCCGGCTCCTGTAATGAGAGGTGCCTGTTGATTATGACGGCAAGTTAGGTCTATTACCACGGAACTACTTGGGAAATACACACAGTGAAGCATCTCAGCCTTGGTTAAGTGACTCTGACACAAGAGGATAAAGGATGACATCTCCATCCTCATTAAGGGATAACAGATGGACTTTCCTAAAACCCATTTTTTAGCTTAATTTCATTTGCTTAAATCTTTTGTCTGATGAGATGGTGTTCTGAGAGTAATTTTACACTGTTCTCCCTGGGATGAATATTTCTTTATTAGAACCACCCCCATGGGGTTCTATTGTCTTGAGTGGTTTTAAATATTCATCTCATCCAAATACAATAAATCTCCCTTTAAAATTTTTTTTTTCCAAGACATAGTCTGCAGCTTTGGAAGATAAACATTACATGATGGGCTCCAAAATACAACCAAGTCAAAACAAATTTCTAAGCCACTTTGATAGTAACTCCAATTTTTCTTAAGTTCTCTGTGATATTATTATTTTGATGTCCTTTCAAGATTTAGAAAACAGATAACCTAATTGTACACTTAAAGTTTTTAGATTTATGCTCACTTCAGGTTATATTTTACAGCTAAAAATGAGCATTCTCTTTTGTACTCCCATTCTTTTTGGTTCTAAGAAAGTTACATGCAAAAATTCAAAACCAATGTTTAGTTTTCAATCTGAATGAAAAAAAAAAAAAAGACCAAAAAAGGTGTAATAAAAGATGAGATAACCCCTATTGATTTTAACAGAATGTCAGTTTGTCATATATTTTATTTATTTATTTTATTTATTATCTATTTATTTGGGGGATAATTAGGTTATTTGTTTATTTATAAACAATAAAGTTACTGTGGATTGAACCCAGGACCTCAGGTATGCTGGCATGCACTCTACTACTGAGCTATACCCTCGACTCCTGTATTTGTAATTCTACATGGTTCAGAGAAAAGCTGAGGGTTGCCATGTGGACAGAATCATTTCCTACTTGGTCTCTATATGGAGCTAATTTTACACTTGAATCTGGAGCATATTTGAGTGATTTCTCTCAAGCCATGAAGAAAATTGTATCTGGTCTATATTGCAGTATTTTTAATCAACCAGACATTCACTGAAGGAGGTTCGTTGTCACACCTTTTTCATACCCTCAGCACGGAACTGCTTGTAATTCCCAACACTCATCACCTCCTTCCTTACCTCTGGGTCATTCTCTGTGGATAGATCAGCAGACTCCAACTCACCCTTTCGGATGCAGGGGCCTCCAGGTGCCACTAGAAGGAAAACTCCAAGAAGACCAGGGGTTTTGCCTATTTCACTCACTGCTTTGTCTTCAGCCACTAGAAGAGTGCTTGGCAAGTACCAAGGACTCAATAAATAATTACTGAGTGAGTGAACAAATGAATGTCTCCCCTGATTGGGTTTGGCGCCCCTGTCACCGTGGAGTTAGCAGCTCATTACCCTGGAGCATCTGCTCTGGGGTCTGTCTTCCTTACTCGTCTGGGGTTTCTTGCAAATGCGTTCTTTGTTTCTGGATTGCGCCTTCTGAAATGTTTCTTAACCGCCTGTTCTGTGTATTCATTTCCTTTCACTCCTTAGAATGAAGTACCTGGATCCTTATAATGAGGACTTCCTGGGTAAGTATTTAAGTGAAGGTATCCGTCTCATAAAAAAAACGTGTCATAGATTAAGGCTAAGGTTATTATAGTCAATATATGAGAAAATTCTTTTAGAAATAATTATTGCCTACATACTTTAAAGAAAACCGTGGTCCTTTAGAGCATTTTTATATAGCCTAAAATCAATTAAATATATATAGTTTTTCTCAGAGGCTCACGAGGATATACATTATAAATTATAAAAATTTCATACCTGCCACTCTAGGTAGGGCTAACACTTCTCATAAACCAAAGCCACCAAATGGGACGCTTCGTTTGACTTCCCCCTTAATGTTACAGGGGAAAACTGCCCCCAGAGTAACACTCGGGGGAAGAAAATACTGCTTCTAATACAGGATAAGCGTCTAAGATTCCGGAGTCTTTTTCCCTCCATAGCCATTTGACTTCGAGTTCTCTGCCTGCCCTGGAGTTGCCAACAGAAACATTCTTCACTCTTGACTCATCACTTTTCCACACAGTGGTTGTTTTTTGTTTTGTTTTGAATAAGTCTCCATGAAAGACATCACCCCCACATCTCAAAACAAGGAAAAGCCATGCCCCTCCCGAAGGTCTAGACGACTCTTCTTCTTACCAACAAATGAATCATGTATCTTGGAGGTGTTTCCCCATTTTCACATCAGTTGTGAAACCGGCGCAGATTTTAGGTCCTGCGTCTTTATACTGTATGTATGCCCAGGAATCTTCCCTAACGTGGGTTTTTATTTCCTTGTTCCGATTCCCTCTACCCCAATTTCCTCAAGAGTTTACTGCCTCCCTTGAACTTGTGTAAACTGTGAAGTCCTCATCAGCTCCTTCATGGAAGAAAGATATTTAAGTAATATACAAAATACCTTGTGCTTGGAAATAAAATGAACATCACAGCCCTTCTGCATGCTTCTGTATAATAGGAAATTGGTGAGGGAGGCAGAGTGCAAGTTCTCGTAGACAGCACGGCACTAAATCTCACCTTGACGCTGTTGTGTGGAGACTCAATCGCTGTGTCATTAAGTGCAATCAGAGAAGCTCTACGCTCATTAAAAACTGGCAGAAAGACTAGCATGTGTTATTTTAACAACTCTGGTGCCTCCTCTGAAGAAGTGCTTACATTTTCACATGCAACTTCTGAGAAATTTTCTATTAAAAATATAATTTCAAATAGTTTGTGGTTACTGTGTAAAATACATTAACTCCAAAAAAGAAAACAAAATCATCTATAATCTCATCTCCCCAAAATGATACATACTGATAGTGTAAATTTACCTCCTATATTTTCTGCATGTGTATGCATAGTTTAAATATGTGAGTGATAATTTCTATATTGTATATAATATATATGTTAGTGTCCACTTATTTAAGTTATGGGGCATAGCTCTTGAATTCTATTTTTTATTTTTTTTATGCTAAATCTTTCTGTATATTTAAATATGCAAAACATTGCTTTTAATGGCTGAATAATGGATATAAGATGTAAGAATATTTGGCTCTAAGAATATTTCCCTTCCACATATATTGCAACCTTTTGGTAGTTTACCACAGTGTGAGTTATTTCACGTTGAGATGGTGCATTCAAAGGTTCCTTGGGAACAATGAGATAAGTTCCACTGCCAAAATAGCTAATTGACACTGGGACCACTTATATGATTACCAGGCATAAACTGAACCCAGCCACACAAGGAAGAAATGAACAAACCCAGGCACTTACTAATTTCGGTAGCAATGATCGTTATGTTGTGCCACACGCTTAATTCTCTGTCAAGAGGTGTTGCCAGCGTTATCTTCCCGTCATCTGCATTAATGTTGAATTGTCTCTCCAGGTCAGTGTGCCGGTCGATGGAAAACCTGCAAAACAGATACATCTGTGATCTTCTTCAATGTTTATGTGATCCATACATTCCATAGCAGACCTTTAGTGATCCTTGGAGAGCCATAGTTGTGAAGTCAAATGAATGGGGAGACTCAATGGCATCATAATTTGGAAAACAAAATGACTGAATGGGGCACAAGAAACTTAATAATTATTATCCAAGGAGTAATTAGCTACATATGTAACACGGAGGTCGTAAACTGCCATCAGTTTCAATGGGTAACACCTTCAAAAATGGATGCTGATGAAGAGTTAATTGGACAATCCATCACATTTATTGGACAGCTTATGATAATTAGCAGTTGCCACAAAATACTATGTAAAACAATGAACTTAAGCCCAAAGCAGGATGGTGCTAGGCAGCAAGTTATTTATGGCAGTTCAAAAAAATGTCTGTGTTAAACTCACATTTGATTACACAGCATGTATGTGTTTTCGTTATTGTTGCTGTTGGTTTGTTTTGCTTTCATTTGAAGTAGGAAAACTAAATATATACTTTACTTAAAATGAGAGTTGTCTCTTTCAGATAGGATAGCATTAAGAGGCTTTGTGTCTAGAGCTAAGTGCCTCTTGGGAACATTGAATATCGAGATCATACACAATTTTTCCCATAACATTTATTAACATCCTTTTATACATCAAGATCTGAACTTCGGCAGTGGAATGCCACATACAGTAAGTTCTATGTCTTAAGGAACACAAGACACATAATTAGAAAAACTGACCTATAAATAAGCAGTGAAATGAACTAAAACAAACAGGACGGAACGGAGGTCCAAAGAAGGGTGTTGTACACTGAATGTTTGTGTCCCCCCTAAAGTTTGTATGTTAAAGTTGTGATAGCATTTGGAAGGAAAGCCTGTAGGAGGTAATTAGGGTTAGATTAGGTCATGAAGGTGGGGCTCTCCTGATGGAATTAATACCCCTATTTAAAAAAAGGAGCCACAGGCTCTCCCTCTGCTCTCGCCACTGAGGATACAAGACAAAGGTCTGCAAACCAGAAAGGGTGCCCTCACCAGATGCTGGATCTGCTGGTGCCTTGATCCTGGACTTCCCAGCCTCTAGGACTGTGAGACATAAATGTGGTTTAACCCACTCAATCTATGGTATTCCTTATCTACAGAAGTGCAAACTAAGTCAAAGGTCGTGTACAATCCCATTCTAGGAGGAAGAACTGAAGAAAACCTTCATGGTTGAGATGACCGAGAAGTATGCATAAAATCTCTCTATTAAGTAGGACTCATCAACCCAAAATATGAAACATGGTCCATGGCTATTTGGAGCCGAGCATGTCTTCTTCTTTTTTTTTTTTTAACATGTTTCATGTTTTTAATGAACATTTATTGTATCGTCAAGAATAAGACTATGTTATAAGAAAGTGAGAAAAAAATAATTTTCCCATAATTTTCAGTCTGCAGTTTTGTATTGTTAATATCTTAGTGGATTTCATTGCAAACACATATTTACGTATTTTATGTATATCTACTTCTTCATGTGTATCTACTTATTTGTGTCTATATCTACCTCTGAAGAAGGAAGGATAAATGGATAGACGGATGGATAGAGAAACAGATATACAGGGATGTGGATGACTCCTTACTCCTTTTAGCTACTTCTTTTTCATTAGAATTTGCATTCATATACTGTATACCAGACACACATACAAAAAAAAAAAGAAAAGGCATTTCTGTAAATCTTCCCTACCAAAGACAAGCATCATTAAACATTTTGGAATAATATTAAAAAGTACTTAATTTTATTGACAATAGTTTACTGCTAAATTCCTTGATGAAAACATGCACCATGAAATTGTAACTACTGGTTTAGTAAAGCCTTAGCTACAAAGAAAACTAAGACACCGACTTGTATCTATACACCAGGAATTTACAAACCAACCCCACACCCAACCTCCAGGAGGATGAGAGAAATTCAGGAAGGATTTAAGAACCCAGAGGCGTATCTGAATTAACAGTGCTCACAAAATAATCCTGAGCATGAGGAAGTAAGTGTTCACTGCAAAACATTTGAATCTGTTGTATTACAGAAAGAAGATTAAAAGCCGTTTTCCTGGGGAACAATGATTGTTGATTAGACCAATGAGATTCCAACTTTAACTGTAAAATAACTGAACAGACATGTGTTTTACTCCAGATACCATGAACACTTGGACTTTTAAATGAGCTAAGAAATGTCCAGAGGATTAATTATCGCTTTCTGCATCATATTCATAAATAAAATTTGCAGGCATTGCTGGGTTCTAGTGCTTTTATTATCTCACTGCTGACAGTTCACACATTCATGCATCAACTGATTTCCCAGAAGCCACCATAAAGGACAATCAGTCTCATCATTGATATTCATGGATCCCAAATCTGAAATATACTCCATGGCGATTTGATTGCTGACCAGTAATTGCCTAGAACTTGTGGCCTGGAAGAAGCACTGGGAACAATGACAGGGTTTTGGAAGCTGGCATTTAAAAAATGTTATTTGTTTAATCCCTTATCTAAATCCATATCATGCAGACCTCAACTTTGGAAGGAATTATATCTCTATTATGTATGTATTGCTGATTCTGGGATAATTAATAAGTTTATTGAGCTTCAGTTTCTTCACTGGTCAACTATGAAGACTCAGACCCCAGATGTGGTTGTGAAGATTAAATACGAAGCATAAACCTGTCTCTGGTACTTGTGTGCTGGAGACAGGTCCGTCAGCCTGAAATCACCATAATCAGCATGTCCCATAAAGTTTATTAAACTTTAATAAACTCCCCTACTTGGAAGGGGGTTGAGAAGGCCCCTTTCTTAACAGTTTATAAATAGTGTAAAACTAGAAAAACATCTGGGTGTTATTTAACTCCCATCACTCTGACAGAGGCAGGGATATTTTTCTCATTTTTTAAAGATCCAGTTCATGACAGACTTTATGAGGTGAGTCATAAGAATTTATAAAATAGGCTATAAATACAGCCCTTTAGTAAGATCAGAGGTAAGAATGTCATAATATTACGAGATTACACAACGGGAGGAACTCGATGAGGGGAAAAAATGACTTAGTTTAAAATTCAGTTTAAAGTCTACCTCAACTATTTCAAGAAGCCTTTTGCTCCTTTTGTAGACATTTTACACATTTTACTGCCTTGTAGACTTTACAATGAAGGCTTCCAAGAATTACTAAACAATTCAAAAACCCAGACTCAACATAGTCAACAAGCATGCATTAAACACCAAATGTGTACCAAGCACCGTGCCAGATGCCTTTTTCTTTCATGTTTCTTTCCTTGTTTTTTTTTTTTTAATAGAATGAATAAAAGAAAAATCATTCTTACATAGGTGTGATTTACTCATGTTAGAAACTTCTGTATGCCTTTGCTACCTAATCTGTAAAATGGGAATTATAGTAAGGTCTTGTGAGATTTACCGAGGCAGCACCCATGAGGCACTACTGCAGCACGTGGCACATAGTAAGTGCTCAGTAAATAGCTATTGAAAATCTTTAACGCTGGCATCACTTATCTGGAAACAATAGGCATCTACTGCTGATTCCCAGGCCCCTCCTCAGGTCCAAGCAGCACTCCTGTTCACCCCTTGCTTCTCTGTCCCTGAGCAAGTTCATCTGGGCTCTCAGGTCAGTGGAAGCAAACACGTAGAAGATGTCACTTTAAGTGATAAAGCCAAGGAGAAAAAGGGAGTGGGGAGGCTGAGGCCTGCACCCCCAGCACCACTTTAGGTGTTCATTTTTCCACTAACTTTTCTGACCAAAATCTCCGTCCCATGAACTGACCATTCCAAATTCAAAGCTTTATTGGACACATTGACTTTTGAATTCCTATTGGCTACTGCATGAGCATTTGTTTTGTATCACGGTTAAAATTAATTACATTTTTACACGTTTAAAATGAATTATATAATTAGAGATACTCACATTTGAAAAAAACCTGCACCCCACCTGCGATTTTTAGTGATGTTCTCAGAAGATGCTTGCCCCCCACCCGTGGCTACAGCACTCCATCACCAGCTGCAAAGATGCAGCTTACTTTCCTCTGGTCCTCTAAGCCGCCACCACCCACCCCATTTTCTCAGTTTCTCCCCTCACCTCCTACTCATTCCACTCTGTGATAGAGCTGCATCAGAGTGACGAAGGCAATACTCCATTACAAGACTCAGATACAGGCTCTTTCCTTAAGCCAAATAACAGAGAATAGCTTCAAAGAAAAACTGAATGGGCTGAATACAGCAAACACAAAACAACCTAAATTTTAGAATCCAGTATACCAAGCAAGTTGGCCAGACGTCGTGATTTTGGACAGATCTCTCAGAAGTAGACCCTCATGCTACTCTGTTTTCTAGGACTCTCGGTGTCTATGTGAATGGCAGCAGATGAAGTGGAAGAAACAGAGAAACCAGTAAACCTTTCCTGGAATCTCACCCGTGGGCTATCACTGAAACAATGTAACTAGCCATCATCTCTTAGGCTCATCCATGAACAGGAGACACTTCCCAAAGGGGTGCTTTGCAGTAAATGAGTTGATACATGACTCAGATACAATAAATCAATTGATTAATTGATAGTTGAGTCTTCAATCTGTGAGAGATCTCTTCAAGCCCAGAGTGACTGTGAAAATGAAAAACTAGAAATGGAAAGACAGAAATAAAAACTATCATTCACATTCTTCAGTTGTTTCCCAAGTGACACTAGAAAAATACTCCAGAACTCTGTAGTGTTTGCCTACACCCATCATCACCCTTTTCAAACTATCCGCTCCCACGAATATCTTCACAGAGTGCAGACTCTGAGTTGGGGAGATGAGAGGCTCCACTGGGTTTCCTCCTCGCTCACCGCTCACCCACAAGGAGCCTTCTGAACCTGGTCCAACTCTTTACTGACCTTCCCTTCCTCAAGGTCATTCCTCTTATTATTCTGCAGTTAAACATTTGCTGGCCTTTTGCTCATTAAAGACAAGGAGAGATTGTTTGATTCATATATCATAACATCACATTGGTTGGAATTCTGCACTGCAGTTACTCAATAACTGATTACTGGAAGGATGTACAAACATTCGCTGAGTGTGCATTGTTATGTGGGAAACATGGTGGTCAAGAAATATTAGAAAAAGGAGTATATGGGATAAGAAAGGAAGAAAAAATAAGAAATAATAACTGGTTTCTACTATATCTACTGAAAAGTTCAATGTCTTCTAATTTATATCTTTAAAGTCATAGGATTTGTATCTCCAATATTGGAGTTTCCATTCTAACTTCTTAAAAATATGCATCTATTGGATTTGCTATTTCTTCGCAGATTTACTTAAGATACATTAGACCAAAGACCTCATTTGAGAAAAGCAAAATATACTTTGGAGAGTCACCTTCCTGCCACAATAAGAAGAAACGTAACACAGTGGGGAGTGTGGCATGTGAGAAAACAGGCTCCTTGGGTCATATTAACATCAATTTCATGGATGGAAGTTTTGGAAATAAACATTCTCATTCTAAAATAATAGATATGTTTTAGAAACTGCATAAACCTTGATACCCAATGTTCACAGAAGCCCTATAGTAAGCTTTCCCATTTTATACCAACAAATTTCCTGGTTTGCTTCAATACAGTAGTTATGTGTTAGGAATAACTGCTAATGACACCATCATCTTACTTTGTGAAGTCAGGGCCATAGATGCAAGGATACTCCTACCTAGATGCTCAGCGTCTTGCCTGGAGATCTAATTTAACCTACTGCACTCTGACCATGAACACAGCCTTTGTCACCAGCTCACTCAACCCAGAAGAGTTTGCAGAGGTCAGAAGTTAATATAAGAAGCTACCACTGGTGTGGTGGTTGAGAACAGGTCAAAATGGACAACTGGATATTACTGTGTTGGAAAATAGCACCCTTTCTGCATTGCTGTTACTGTTTATATTAAGTTACAACTTTAACCTGAGCAATATGTTTACTCAATTAACACAGCCCAACTATTTGTATTTCATACCAACGTTGGCACAAAACCCCACTTTGTGTATACGTGTGTGTGTTTAAGACAGATTCTGTTGTCAACACACAAATAATCCATGTATATATACATTCATTCATATATTCATTCATTTACAGCATCCCCTACTTCCTCTTCCCAGCCTCACCCCCAATACTACATCCCTACAGAGACCCTCTGTTTCCTGCTGAACTACTGTTTCTTGTTTGCAGTAGAGATCATCAGTCTGTGACAATATCAAGAACATTTTATGGATTTTCAGAACCAAGTTCCCAGCGTTGAGGAGTCATCTGTTTCACTCCCAGTGACTTCAGTGCCACCCAGGAGGGGTGCAGATTAAAGTCTGGAGTGTCCACAAGCAGCTACAATGATCATCTTAAAAATCAGATAAAGATAAATGACACGTTTCTTTCAAAAGTTATTCTGAACTACATTCTTCCTAATACAATATTTGTGAAACACCTGACAATTTTTCCAGAGAATGACCCTTTTATTCCTCACGTCTCTGCTAAGCCAATTTATAGATCTATTCTCAGTTTCATCTGAAAAATGAAAACAAGACTGCCTTCATTTAAAGTTTAAAGTAAATCCCCAATTAGATAATGCATTGTAAATCCCCTTCTGCTTTTCAAAAGTGTTTGTACACTGAGTATTTATCATTATTTCTAGAAGACACTCTGACAAATATCTAGGCATTTTTAAACAAGAACAACAAAATATTCAGAAGACTCTGGTATTTGGTTGTTGTCATATTTCAACTTGCTGCTTTCACCCAAAAGATGAAACAGATTCATGCACCCAAATCATCCTCAGATACCTTCATTTATTTATGGACAAGTATAGAAAGCCCACATTCTAAATGTATCGGTTCAAACGGCATCCCATTTTCTGAATATGTGTTTTGTTTCACAGTTTGTTCCATTCACACCTTGAAAAGATAACTTCGTGAAGCCACAATCTCGTAGGTAAATTTCTGCCACCAACAAAACCCAACATAGATTTTTTTTCAGTGAATAATCCCAGATAAAATTTGATTCATGATTAATTCTTTAATATTTCTTTAATATCTTCAGAGAAACTCTAATGTTCTCCCTGAGTCATCAAAATAATCAGTCATAACTGGAAGTTCTAAATATGGCAACTGTACGGAGAAAATGGAGTGCAGTGAAGGGATTAAATGTAAAATTTTTATTTTTTATTTAACAATAACGTAAGTGTTTCTTTGGGTCACGTGTGATGCTAAACGTTTGAACAGAGCCTCTTCTCTTAGACACAGTAGTTGTGACTTTCTCATTACCTACGATGGAAAGCGGCCAGTGAATAAAGTTACAGCACCCTGCGGTGGTGAGGGCCTCCAGGTACACCTGGGAGAGGGAAGGTGAGGACACCTGTTCTGGGTCAGGAAGATTTTTTTCAGGTGGACTGTAGGAAGGGAGGGCATCCTCAGCCAGAAAGGAATCCGTGGAGAAAATCCTGGGAGTCTGGGTTTGTTTAGGAAACTGTATAATTAAAGGACCAGATTAGGTGTGGTGGTGAGAGCTAAAATCCGGCAGATGAGCATCCTACCATTTCCTCCCTCCCTCTACTCCCTCTGCTCTTTACTGATTCTCATGTACAAGGAAGGCATCTTGTTTGTCGCCAAACAAACGTTTCTCACGTAACTGAGTCTGTATGTGGAGAAAGACAATAAAAGTAAATAAGGTTTTCTGAAGGTTTACAGTGATATTTAAAAAAAAAAAAAAAGGTCTGAGATGTATAAAATATTATTAAAATATTCCTATCAAAAGAAACAGCCAATGTGAACATTCTGAGTTAGGAAGACGTTCAGTGTGTTCAAAGCCTTTAACAAAGGATGGTGTTGCTGGAGCTCAGGGCTCAGTGAGGGGCAGGGCCTCAAGGAGCAGATCAGGAAGGACTCTGGAAACCATGCTGAAGAATTAACTTGTTTCACTTGTGGACGATGGGGAGCCACTTGAAAAAATATAGCAAGAGAGTGATATGACCTACGCCACACAGCTGGACGCCACCGAACTTTTGTGATGGAGAAATATGCTCCGTGCTGTCCAATACGGTAACCACTAGCTGTGTGGCTAGTCAGCCCTTGAACATAGCTAGTGTGATTGAGGAATTGAAATTGTTACTGTATTGAATTTAAATTAATTTTATTTCAATTCAAAGAGCCACCTGTGATGAATGGCTTCTGTACTGGACAGTACAGATCTAAACTGAGTCAGAGATCACTTCGGCAGCTGCATGGGCATCAGAGGGCAGGAGACAGGCAAATGGAGCCATGATAACAGGTCACATTAGAGATGATGGTGTTTGAGCCTAGAAACTAAAATAAATAGGACATAGTGACTGTTGGGATGTGGAAGTAAAGGAGATTAAGGAATCTTGAGGTAATGCCCTATGGAAGGCTCGTAACCTCTTCTATCAGTTTACGTTGCTTTCAAATTTGATGAGTTTCTCTCTTTTGTCTCCTTTTAGCCATATTCACCTAATTATTCACCAAATACACTAAACTGGTAAAAAAAAATCACTTAAATATTAGCAAAATATAATTCAATCTTTCCAGAAATACATGGAATCTGGAACTGCTCTGTGATATTCATCTCCGGTGTGTGCTTTTCTGTGATGGGCGATGAGCAGTTGTGAGGATAAACTGTTTTACACTGAAGCCCCCATGATGACCTTGATCCTCACTGTTCACCCACGGGTCACAAGAATCCCAAGCAATTCCCATGAGTCTCCACGACAGTGACCTGAGGGTGTCAGGGGAAACCGAGCAGTGAAGAGCATCCTGGAACACCCTTAAAAATTGGGCTGTCAACCATACCAAGGATGGCTTTTCTCTCTACAAAATGAAATTCAAAGTTGATAAATGCTGCACGGACAATAGAACAGAGATGGTGTGAGATGGAAAAACACCTCATTATGCAGCGGTCTGGGCCACAGGGCCAGACCCAGAATGAAGATTTTATCATATGTTTAATGTATTTATTGTGGCCTTCTTAAATTTCAGCCTCTCTGCTAAGCCCTGTACATTAATTTCGCATTCACTCCTCCCTAGAGATTACTTGCGTGGCTCATATAAATTGCCCTCTCAACGTCTGTAGTTGTAAAATGAAGCGAACATGCAGGTTCCCCCAGTCATAAAGTTATAGGTACCATGTCCCGACCACAGCATCGGACACCTAATCAGCTCTTAGTAAATGCTGAATAGGTATCAGAATGGTGCTATTTGATTCTATAAGTTTGTCCAGTTTTTGTCAAAATCACTTATTATATAGAAAAATAAGTACTTATGGAAAACATGCACACGTAAGAAATAACAGGAGTGATGCATAGCTATATCAAAGCAGGTTTTTTTGGAAAATGTCATAAAGTTCTATACATTTTGAAATTTTAATTGGACATTCAGGCTCAGGAAGAGCTGGAAACTATCAGGTGGATGGTCCGTGGCCGGTTAACTCTGAAGGGCTGGAAATACATTTGTACTGCGATAGCTTGTTTACTTCTCCGACACACAACCGAAATCACATAAGCACACCATTCCAGCATTCAACCGGGTGTAATTTTTCTAGGGGGAACAAAAGTATTTTATGCCAAAAATACTCATCCCTACGCAGAACGCCTGCCCATGTGGTCTAACCCGGTCTCGTACATTTAAGCAAGTGCAAAACCCAGTATCATGTGCTTGATGCTTAGTGAATGACCCAGACACGCTTCCCTTTCTGCCAGGGACGAGACGCCCCCCTCACCGTGCTCCGCGCCTGGCTCCCCTTCCATGCCTGTTCTGTCCAATTCCAGATCTTTGGTTTCAAAGGATGCTCAGGTCTTTTGCTGTCATTCACAACATTAAATATACCTCTGACCCTTCTTAGGGCCTTCCGTAAACCTTATTTACTGTGACGCTGCACACCTCAGCTGACCACCCCAAACCTGACTTGCATCCGGAGGCCCATTGGAAAGGCGCTTCAGCCAAGCCTATTCCACGGCCCAGCAAACCGACTTCAGACACAGGAGAGCGCTGACTGACATCTAATAGGTGGATGGAAATGGCGTTTCTCCATTTTAACAGGCTCTCTTCTTTAAATATGCAATGTTATGTTTTCCTCTGCAACACTAAGTCAAACCTGATTGTCCTTTATCAGAAGCAAGGTTGTATAATACATTGTGTCAGTCAGAATGTAGAAATACCCGGAAAAATAAAGGCTTGGTTGAAACGGCTCCCATAAATATCTGAACATCAGGTAAGAGTGTCAGTCTCCCTTTGTTGGGATGCAAAATGGGATTTATTTTCCCTTATGAGTCTAATAATGTTAGATAACTCTGCTCAGCCTACACAAGCATCTTTGTTTCTCTCAGATTATAAACATTATTATTAAGTTTTCTTCCCTAGAGGCAACAGACTTCAGCCATCAGGAAAAAAAGAGAAAAACTTTTTAAACCCCAGATCAGCACTTTCCAATTTTTGTTTATCCTCTTTCAAATTCTTATGCTATTTTTACCACCTCAGATCACTTGTTTTAAATCAATTGCTGCTTTACCATTTGCATCTCAAAATGTAGAACAAATAGATATTTGCCTAAGGGAAGACATTGTCATGCGGTGGTAACATGCAGGCTTGGGAGCTGGATGGCTAGCAGTGTGGAGTCAGTGACGTGACTGCACCAGCAGAGAAGTTCTGTGCGCTTATCCATGAGTGACATGGAGACTCACGGGGCAGCTCTCCCTTCAAGGAAGGACCCGAGCTGGACAGGGAGCGGTCAGGAGACGGCCGCTAAGTATCCGCTCCTTGGACTCCACGTCGTTTGCAGAACGTGTCCTCTCCAGAGGTCATCTGGAGATGAGCCAGCAGAGCGATAAAGGCCCGTCCAGTCTGGCAGGACACAGGTCCTCTGACGGTCAGTACTCACGGCAGGGAGGCCCACTGGTAGGGCAAAGGCTTGGCTGGGGCCGCACTGCCCTTTGCTCTCTCCCCCTGCCCATCCCCTTCCATTTACAGGTGCCGATCTCTAACACACAGCTTGTACTGCAAACCCCACTTATTTCCAGGGAAGACAACCTGTAACCTCTATGTTTAATGGGAATAAAAATATGAGTAATTCGTAGCATTAATGTAATGAAGTGTAGATGAGATATATGTGAAGGGCACTGATCTAAAACATTAAATAGGCATGAATCAAGATCCACAGGAGGTTTCCAGTAGCCCTCATCAAATCTCTGCTCTCATACTAGAGAATACACATTACAGCAAACTCCAGCACGTCTGTTCCAAGTGAAATTCTATTTCATGCCACCTCATGCTTTCAGATAGAGAAATGCTGCTGGAGTCCGAGATTTTGCTAAGACATTGAAATGCAGAGACCAGAGTTTGGCTAAGGCAATCACCAGCCTTGATTCTAAAAACCCTGTATTGTTGTCATCACTGAGGTCTGGAGAATGGATGGGGCAGGTAGAAAAATAGGCTATTGTAATTAATTCATGCAAGAAACAAAAAAAATTCCCTACTCCGAGCGGGTAAGCATCTCAGCCTTTTTTAGGATGTCCTTTCACAGTCTGATGGTAGTTATGGTGATTTTCCTCAAAGCTGCACTAAACAAAGCCAAGTTTTTCTGGCAGACTCAACATGAGTTGCACACTGTCCTGGGCCCCATGAGGGCTACTGTCCCCAGGGTCCTGAAGCAAGCATGGCAGATGCCAGTCCCGTCACACAGTGCTGGATTCTCATACAAAGACTTTCTTTGACTACTAGAGGTTTAAAAAATATTTTTTTAAATCTTACATTTAGAGACTTTCTGAGACAGAATAGGATCCTGGAATTCCATGAGAGCCAGTTATTCAAATTATTGATGAAAACCCCAGTCCTTATCGGTCTGTCATAGGAGATGACAGACATTTTTGTAAAGTAAATATTTTAGGCTTTGCAGGTCAGAATGTCTCCGTCACAGCTACTCCGCTCTGCAGTTAGGGCGTAACAAATGAAGGTGGCTGTGCTCCAAGAAAACGTTATTTTTAAGAACCGTGGGAGGCTGGATTTGGTGCACAGGCTGTAGTTGGCTGACTCCTGGCCCAAGGTGATAGACCGAGTCAAAGTATTCACCAGCCATGGGTCCTCCTTTAAGCAGGTGCTACAGAAAGGAAAAAAGGGCACTCTTCTACGGTAATATAAGGACATATATGTTATTACACACACAGGAATAAGTGTCATGATATTTGCAACGCTCAATGCATTAGGATCTAGAGCAGAGACCGGCACAGACACCACACACCCTCCTTTACATCATACGCTTCAGGTTCTCTGCGAAACTACAGAAAGTCCAGAGAGTAAATCTCCCCTTCTTAGAGAGGGCAAAGCACCTGAGCCAGCTAACTGAGCTGTCAAATCCGAGTGCAAAGAAACTTGAGTTCCAGCTGATCTGGCCACACTGTCCTTGGTCCCAGTAATGTTTCTCAGGCTCAGTGAGGGAGATGCTGCTCTGGGAGGAAGGCAGTGTGTATGTAGTTTTCAAATTTAACAGCCATAAATGCACTTTTATATTACAAAAATGTTTTGTTAAACATTGGTCTGCAGCCTCTGGATGGAGAACTCACAGGGGGATACAATTCTGATCCATCTGCTAGTGAGGGTGCTGCTTGGAGCCGCTAATAATGAAACCAGCCCCTTAGTTGTGAATCGGTTACTATATTTCACTGAACTCCAACTGCTTCTTCCTCACTGTTTAATTTCATTCTAGCTTTTGTTGTTATGCCTAAAGAAACCATTTTAACATTTTCTCGCATGCACTTTGAGTATCAAAAATTCCATCTACACGTTTTCAGCTTTTTGCCTCTAATTGCTCTACTGGTTGCTCTAACTGCTTTAATAAATAATATTATCTGAGTTCTGCTAGTCTCGGAATTCTAAAGTCCATGCATCACACATTATTTATTATTCCTTTAAGGAGAAAAAGGAGACTTCTTCTACCCAAAGCATTTCTTTATCATGAGAGAGAGAAAGAAAAAGGAGGGACGGAGGAAGGGAAGGAGGGAATAAAAAATGAGAGAAAATTATAAACAACACAGTCCACCGTCCGAATTGTTACCAGGTTCTCTAGAGTGTGAGTCATGTCCTCTGTAGCGTCAGTGGATAATCTGTGGCTGCTTCTATTCCAATTCATCAGAAAACTAGGAAACCTCTTCCTCCATGTGACCCTAAAGTTCCATAATCTAGTTTTGTTTATCATTTTCAGATAGCACATAATAAAGGCTAGTTAGATAAATGTGAAGGACTTAAAGTTTACATGACTATTAACCAGCCTCCTCACTATAAAACGAGATCCGTGCTCCAAGCAGAGGCTTGGTCTTCATAGAAATTCCTTGGGACACCGCAGATATGGATACAGATACACACACATCATACGTGACTGACCATCTATGGTATATACACCATATATACTATATACCATAAATACTATATACGTAGTAATGGGAAGGAATGAATAGATGGATAGGTGACAAAATCAGTATGTGACTTAATAAATTAATGACTTTTAGCTGAATTAGTAGATGCAGGGAGTTGTTTGGTACAATGACTTGGAAGAGTTGGTACTTTTGCACTGGGAGACAATCAAATTTCAACTGGCTAAGAGTGTCCAGGAACTAAATGACCAAGTTTTAATTGTTTTTGAGAGACTTAGACCTTTTACCAGACCTTGTACACTGTTGGTAGGAATGCAAAATGGTGCAGAAACTATGGAAAACAGTCTGGGAGTTCCTTAAAAAATTTAAATAGAACTACCATATGATTCTGCAGTCTCACTTCTGGCCATATATTCAAAGGAACTGAAATCATATGAGCACTCCTATGTTCACTGCCACACTGTTTACAATGGCCAAGGTGTGGGAACAGCCTAAATTCCCATCAACAAATGAATGAATAAAGAAAATGTGGTATATAGATAGAATGGAATGTTATTCGGCCTTAAAAAGAAGACAATTCTATAATATGTGACAACATAGATGAACCCAGAGGACATTATGCTAAGTAAAACAAGCCAGTCGCAGAAGGATGAATATCACACGATTCCCCTTACACGAGGTCCCTAAAATGCTTGATGCCATAGAAGCACAGAATGGTGTTGCCAAGAGCTGGGGGAAGGCGGGGAATGAGAAGTTACTAATCAATGGATATAAAGTTGCAGCTACACAAGATAAACAAGTTCTAGGGATGTGCTTTACAACACTGTTCCTATAGTTACCAGTGCTGGATTGTACACTTCAAAGTCTGTTAAAAGGGTAGATCTCATGTAAAGTGCTCTTCTCACAATTAAAAACAACCAAAAAAGACTAAATCCTTCACAAAGATGGGAGTTATCGCAAGACGGAGGAGAGAGTCAATCGATACACAGCCTATTCTCAAATAATTGTCAGGTTCTCTGCGGCATGAAATATTTCCACTTTTAGCATCATTGGACATCAGGACAGGAAGCGTTTTCAGGAAAAGAGCTCATTAATAGCAAGCCTCGTAACTGAGGTGAATTATAAAAATGCCAGAATAACAAGCAGGAGGAAAAAAAAAAAAAGGAATGTCTTCTGTTGAGAGGGCACTTACATTCAAGAGAGGAACTAGGACAGCAGAGCGCTGTGGCCGCCACGGTCATATGTCAACCTGCTCTGCCTGCTGAATGGCCACTTTTCATTTAAGCAGCTCATACAGTCTTTTGAAAGAAATAGGAAGCAGCTATCAAAAAAAAAAAAAATAAGTCACATGCCATCTCAAAGCCACAGTGACATCAAATACACACTTGAAATTAATTTACTGAGAGGAATAAGTGAACCATAGAAGGTTTACATGGAAGCACTGCCTTATATTTAACACCTCTTCTGCACCAGGAAGTTTTGCCTTAAGTATACACAATGAGCTGTCTAGAATGCCATTTCTGAGAGTCTGTCACAAAGTGCTGGCTCAGTAAACATTAGCTGTCATCGTCCTACACCTCATGCAAAATGCCAGAAACTAGCAAAGCATGCACAGACATGGCGGGCAATTATAAGAAGAAATCTGGGTTTAAACCCTGGCCCGGCACCCCCTGCTGTATTAACATGCACAGGAAACTCATTCTTTCAGAGCCTCAGTTTCCTTCTCCACAAAACTGGAATCACACTGACTACTTGGTAGTATCTTTAGTGAGACTTAAGTGAAATAACACATACTAGAAACTTAGCACAATGTCTGATTCATCAAATAACAACACTGTTTCTCCATTTACCTCCCTAAACACAATTTGGTTCATAACCATACAAAGGAGCTAGACTGCTGAGCAGGGAACACTCCAGCCTGGAATTAACTCTGGTTAATTCCACAGACCTGGTATATTCTTCTTCTTTCTTGGTATGCATCTTAGATTGAATGAGACCATTTAGAGAATGAGCAGTTTATTATTTCAATTTAATTGGTCCTGCTAATTCAATGCACCATTGTTCACAACAGCCAAGATACGAAAACAACCAAAGTGTCCATCGATGGAGAATGGATAAAGAGGATGATACACACATACATACACACACACACACACACGCACCCATGCACACAGGAATACTACTCAGCCATAAAAAAGAATGAAATCCTGACATTTGTGAAAACATGAAAACATGGACAGACCTTGAAGGTATTATGCAATGTGAAATAGGTCATACAGAGAGAGACAGATACCATATGATTTTACATATATATATATATATATATCATCTAATGATATATCTATATCATCTAATACAAAACAAAATAAAACAAAACAAACACATAGATACAGAGAACAGATTAGTAGCTACCAGAGGGAAGAGGGCTGGGAGGTGGTGAAATGGGTGCAGGGGTCTGCTGCAGGTGACAGGTGGGAACTAGCCTTGCGGTGGTGATCCCTCTGTAGTGTATGCAGATGTTGAACTATAAAGCTGAAGCTTATATAATTAAAAGTAAACAAATAAATAAAATACAATTTGAAGGGAAAAAACCTGCTCCTGCTAAGCCTCCCAACATCTAGAGACACAGCTGGAGTCACGGAGATCACAGGAAAGAAGGGAGTGTGACCATGTGACACAGGGAGAGAAAAAAACTGGTGTGCACCACAGCTCCGTTCTTGACTATTTGCATGATCCTGGGCCAGTTAGCCTTTCTTTTTCTCTCTGGTTTGCTCATCTGTTAAATGGGGACAGCAAGTACACATAGTATCTCTTGGAGGGCTTAGGGAGTGGAAGTGAATGCACCGAGCACACCCCCACCCCATATTAAGCACTCACTAGTAACAATGTCCCCCACAGGGGTGGGGGTAGAGCAGACTGGTGAGGCTGATTAGACTGTTCAGCATGTAACCATTAAATAAAAAGCCCACAGTTTTGCACATGGTCAGCAACCTTTAGTAGAAGAATCTCTGCTAACATGAGTACGAGGCTTTCAGTGTGCACTAAGATAATGGAATTTGTGGAGGCTCTATTAGCCAATAATGCTAGTAGCTACCACTCACTTTAGTTGTCTGAATGGGAAGCAGCAGAGGCAGGATTTGAAATGTCGTATGTGTAGGTTCAGGATGTGGCATCTTTTAAATAATTTACACAGCTGTATTCTATACCCCTGAGCGGCATACGGTACTGAAGAAAGAAGCATATCCTTAATTAATGTTAAGGGAGATGATAAGATCGTGAATTCTGCCTCTGTGTCACTGTCTATTTGCCCCTGCATGGGATTATGTAAGACCCAGGTATAGATACAGCTAGGTTTGCAGACATAGATAGAGGTTTAGGTGTACGAATTTTTAAATACTTGATTATTTCCATCTTGACAATGTGCTCTCAAAGAAGTTGAGTCTTACGGGAAGTTGAGCAACCAGCTAATGACTGCATGTTTGAACATGGCAGATGCCATAATAAATGCCTATTTCTTGCTGGATGGCAAAGTAAACATTCTTCTAAAAGATAGATACATTCTTGCTCACATATAAAATAACAACAGTCCGCCAGAGAGGATACTGCTTTGCTATTTGTTACTCAGTATTTCCCTGAATATCTGTGTCCTCTAGTTCTGTTTAAAAAGGTTAAAAGGCTCTAAATCTGTCTGCTAGACTTAGAAGGAAACATGCACTGCTCTGGCTAGTCAGGAAATTTAATTTTCTACTCAAATTAACCAATTGCGTATAGAGAGAGGGAAGCTGCTCTCCATCACCCAAGTAGAGGTCGGGGGCGGGGCGGCAACTGGAAAAATGCAGAACAGAAGCTGAAAATGCAGTTGGTGATGCTTACATTCTTATCCCACGGAGCCAGTGCACCGTCAGTCAGCAGGGCTCACTTTCTCAATAACACATCAAACACTGTGGTAAATGCTTTGAAACAGTAATCACCCTTTTCTGGGTGGGACCATTCATGCCAAGGAACTAGCACTTGCCTGATACCTATCAGCAATGCAGACATGGCCCTGTCATCAGATGGTACTTTACCTGTCTATCTCTTCCCAGTAATACATCCCAACTCCCCTTCAGTTTGCCTGGAAACAAAATGCTTCCAAGCTGGGCAGTTGTTGCTAAGCACCCACAAACTTCGTCCACACCTGCCTTTTATATATATATGGCAATAATAATAACAACCAACTACAATGATCATCCTCACTTGATTCTGCGATCTGGAATGATTATCAGTAAATCTCCATCTTTACATGAGTAAATGGATAGATTATAAAATGTGCAAAACCATGTGTGTGGGGGGGGACGGGGGAGCTATGAATCTGGCTTTTTACCCAGTGCTGCTAATTGGAGGTTAGTGTCACTTTGGTACCAAAAGCTCCTCCTCAAACCTCATCTCCAGCTGATGAAGTACGCGTGTCAGCGGGAAGTCTGTCCCCACTGGTACCATGGACTCCACGTTTGGAGTGTGCACCGTATTGCCTGGTATCAGAACCCCGACTTCCCCCGAGGGTCCTTAGCTTGGCTGACTCCTGAGCCCCCTGTAGGTTCAAATCAGGTGCTAAACTGGCCCCACGATGGGTCTCTCGGTTGTACCATTCTTTATTACTCCCTTCACATTCTGTCTCCTGCGCCTGAAGATGTGAACAAAGTGGCGATTACCCTGTTCTGGGTTCTTTTGAAGAAACGAAGTAACAGGAAAACGGGGCAGGTCCATTCATTCAACAAGTGTCATTGCCTCTGTTTACAATAGAATTTCAGTATAAAGCCGTTTTGCAACTTCACTATTTACTCAGAAAATGGAAGCCCATGGAAACTGATTTTTCTGGATACTTCTTGCCCCTGCAGTCAATAGCTGGTCGCTTGAGAGATACAATTCTCTTAGCCAAATAGGGAATATTCTGTTTGTCTGTTGCCTGTTAAATTTCTTCAGAACAGAGAATGGACAACTGACCATTCCTCACATCCTCAGGTGGAGCTTTACCTTCTTAAAGGTTGCACTCTTTTGAGGAAAGTATTTTTTGTATCCTTAAGAGATACACTCTCTTATCCTGAATTTAGAAAGTGTGTGTTAAAAACATCTTTTCCAGATCTGAAAGGAATTCTTTTTTGCCCAAACTCAAATTCTTTGGGTCACTGACTGTTCCGCTGGGTTTCACCTCCAGCCTCATAGTTTCAGCACCCTTGTGAGAACTGGGAATTTAACACATAAAGAAGAAGTGAATAAAAAAAATTTTCAGAAAGCTCACTTGTCTAGCATTTCCCTGAATAAAGTAATTAGAAGATATATGCCCTCTGTCCCTGTGACTTGGAAATTGAGTGACTTGGGTATAAGCTGACACCAAACTCAGACCTTTCTTTAAAATGGTATTCTTTCGTCTAGTTTTCCCTCTTTCTCTCTCTCTCTCCCCTATCCCTCCTCTTTCCCTCCCTCTCTCTTCCTCTCTCTTCAACAAATGTTTCTAAGACAGTATTTGAAAGCCACACTCAAACACATCATTAACCGACATTTCACCCTTGGAGACCAGTGGACAAATGATAGATTTTCAGCATTCTTTCAGAAAAAAGCTATTTAGCTTGAACATCTGTACTGTCATTTGGGGGGGGGGGTGACAAAAGAGAAAAGATGTACATATTTTGACAGAAAAAAAAAACAGAACTAAGCTTCATTTCTAAAAAAAAAAAGGAAGAAAAACTTTAATAAAAGATTCTATTTCTCATCTAGGGAAAAATTTTTGAACACGGAAAGCTATAAACAAAAGGTATTTGGCAGAGAAAATTCTGTCTAAAAGGCACTGATCCAGAGATGCTGACCTATCAGAAATGCCCATAAAGTGATAAGAAGATAATTTTGAAGCCAAACACCAAACACAGAAATAAGGTAGAGGCCTCTTAATGCATTGAGATAGTGCTCTCATGCCTCTAAATTCTTACGCATAACCCACTGTAACTGTCAAAGGAGAAAGAAAAAACAGTAATACTTTCCTAATGCTAGGGAAAAAAACCCACAAATGCACAAAGAAGCAAAAACAATGTAATATAAAAGATCCACCCAAACGCACTGCAAGATATATGTGATCTTGCTTTTTCATTGAGCTCTCTGAAAGCCAAGAAGTTTCTTCATCTTGATATTCCTGGCTCTGAGCATTGTATGTACCTCTTCTTTGGCGTGTGGGCACCTGTGTGTGCAACACGCACACGCACACTCGCAGGACGTGTGGACCAATTCCCCGGTCACAGTCTCAGAGGCAGCCACACAGACTACACATAATCACGTTTCATTCTGTTTTGTCATTCACTGTGGCCAGTACTCCTTTGAAAAGACAAATACCTTATAGGACTGGAAGTGATGTCAGGGTCACGAGCGGTCACCTGCCCAATCACGGAGTTCAGAGCCGCATTTTCATGAACTTCCAGGAGGTAAGTTGGCGAAGAGAAGACGGGAGGCTCGTCGGCATCTTCGACGACAATTTTGACCGTCGCCGTATCTTTGAAGGGCCCCCTGCCGCTGAAACGCGGGTCAATGTGGACGTTGGCTGCTTCCACCTTCAGCGTATAGGATTTTTTGGTCTCAAAATCCAGAGGCTGTTAAGAAATGACAAAGATGAATGTTTCTCACTAATGACCACAGCAGCAAGAACAAATGAGTGTAATGCTGATGGATGATCGTTCTGTGCATTTAAGCCCATTCGTAAGCCTCACTCTCCATTCCCCCAGATTCAGCCTGTAAACTGTACAGGCATTTACTGATGTCCGCCTATTATTCAAGCTCAGTGACTCTAATCTCCCACTGTTTTGTTTTGTTTTGCTCATTTCACTTGGAATTCACAAAATATTCACAGTCATGAATTGTGCCATCAAAATTTCACTTCAGACTCATAATAAAATTTTACTAGTGATGGCATGACCCGCATACCAATCAGCCAGTTAATCGGGCCTCTGCTGGTCGGAGATAAGGCAGCCTCGAACACAATCCCTATCTGGGAAGAATATTTTATCATTTCTGCAACAGCGTGTGAAATGTAAAGAACTAGAAATAATCACTGTTTAGTCCGCAGAGACATTAAAAAGCATAATTTAGCACTAATCCCAATAAAAGAGCGTTTTCTTATTTCACTTCCAAGGCATCACTGCTTTACTGATCATGTGGCTAAAATGAGGTTTCTTATTTTTGAGGGCATTCTTAGGTCTCTGCCGTGAGTTCTGGGCTATGACACAGGTGAGCATATAAAGATATGTACACAGATGCATACCTACCCGTGTTTCTATTTAGGAGAATGGTATATAGCTACAGATAACTAGGTCTGGCTGTGTCTCTCACCATTTAAAAACAATGTGAAATTACCTCCCTGTACCATTGCTGAAAATATTTCTGACCTCCTAATACCTCCTTCCTTAAAAGCCTCAGAGACCTAACCCATCACCCAGGTAAACAGAGGTGGGCGAGAGAACACAGTCCCCCTTAAATGACCAGAAGCCCTTCTGCACCAGAACCCTTACAGTCCAATTCTCTCGGCAACGCACAATGCTTCAGATGTCAAGGATGTACTTCAGTCAAGGTTCAAAGAGACAATTTAGGTCTGCACTGCGATTTCTTGTAAGAAATAGAACTTTACATCTGCAATGCAAATTTTTAAAAAAGAAGCTGGGACACAAGCTGGCATAAGTGAACTCTTTCAGAACTCCTATACAAGCTTAAATCTGTGTTCTTATTGCAAAATGTTGTTGATTTTTATATTGGAATTTCATTCTAGTGGGAATGGACTTATTTATTTTGAAATACACTCTGGTAAACAAGGCAGGCACTCAATTCCCTGTCTATTCTGAGCTTCCTGGACACACGTGCCCGTGAATAGGTGATTGAACATCAGAATTTTGCCAAATGGCCAATCATCCCGACTGTAAAAATTCTGTAATTTCAAATACTTCACAAACACTGTTAAGTATAACAGATTACGTTCTGCTTAACTCTTAGCTCAACTTAATGACAGTGCACCCGAACCCATCCTGGTGTCCTTGGGGTTTTATCAGACAAAAAAGGGGACCTGTGAATTGTGGGGAAATGGCTCCATTCGCACTGTTCTCCATGTGTCTCCTGGTGTCAGGATGTGTGGTATATGCTTCCACGTTTATGAATAACGGTGAATAAAAATACAGCAAACGGCTAATGGCTTCAGTTTATAAAAGCACCTTATGGTAACACAGAATAGCAGTTAATAATACCAATAAAAATGACATTAGGAATCGTTAACCAGGGGAAAAATGTGGCTCTGGGCTATTCAATAATTGACTCAAGTACAATTACACTGTGGTCTATTTCAAACACGAGTTTTTACATACTTTGCAACTCTCAGTACTAAGCTCCGTCCAGGTGTAAAGGTAGTGTCACCCAGCAGAGGTAAAACAGATGCAGCTATTTTTTTTTCCCCAAAATTGATTTTTCAAATTGATTTTGTATATAAAAGTATATCCAGAAAGTTCCAGGTCCTCACTGTCAATACCTCCCCAGGGGGGGATTTTAAGAGCATGACCGTTGGAAGCAGGTCCCTGCGTGACACGGCAGAGTCAGAGAGTGAGCTCGGAGTCATGTCAGTGTAGCGCTGATCAAGACAGACGGCAAACTCACTGGCTCCAAACAGTGTGATCTTCCTGCTCATGAGTCAGCAAATCCACTTCAAAATGAATTTGTGCTACACTTCATGACCAACATGAAGAACGATGCTGAACAAAACACTCATGATGAGGACAAAAGGGTGTTTTTCTTTGCAAACGCCCGTGTCCATAAAATACTGACCTGTGCTCTACACATTTTTTCCATGAGTGTCACTGTCATGATGAGAAATATGGAGAATGTACAGAATTTCTCATATTCACCACACACGCACGTGCACACACAAATGGTTGCTCACAAAAGCAGTCACGGATTGCCATATATTATTTGTACTATTTATGGAGACGTTGCTTTCTCCAGTGGAAGCCCCCCCCACGCAGGGACAAAGCCGAGATGAACTTCATTTACCACAATGCTCGGACATCTGAGTACGGTTTGGAGTAGTTAGATAATGGTAGCAGAGTGAGCCCTGTCCTGCCGGTGCCAGAGCTCGCCAGAATAACTGAAGCTGAGTACTTTGTCTGTCTCTGAGTTTCCCTAAAACCAGAGCCTGCAATGAGGACTTAGGCACCTTGAATGCATTCTGCAGAGATATTTCAGAAAGCAAGACTGCAGAAATGGGGAGAGTTCTATAGAAAAAGGATTCAAAGCCACCGAACTTGCCACCTCTGTGGGTTAATGAGGATTCTTTCCACTGAGAATCCTCTGAGGAACCAAGGATAATATGCCTCAGAATAATTTCTTCAAAGAACAGAGACTGTCCACCAATCTTTGCCCCTCATTGCTCGAAGGCTGCCTTCGGAGTGTTGACTCTCCTGCAAAGCTGGATGCTCTGTACAAGAGCGGAGCAAGTTCCCGCAGCTCATGGAAAAACCCAGAGGCGTAGACAGGAGAGGAGTAATGGGTGAGACGGGAGGCTGGCACCACAGTGGTCACCGTTCACCAGGGCTTTAGCTGGAGTATGAAGTGGCATCGAGAGACAGGATGTGCAAAAAGGACTCTGCTTTTTCACAGCTAAGACGGCAAACCATTAACTCTAAGATTACGCCAGAAGTCCACCCAACCCCCACAAACTTCAAAATCAAGTTTTAAAGAGGTATTCTGGAAACGAACAAAACCTTTTTGCACTTACCTTTCTTAGTCTTATAATGCCGTCCTGAGCCTGAGCATCAGAAGTGATTTCAAAGAGCGCCGTTCCGTCTCCGTCGATGATGTCATAGGACGACTGTGCATTTTCACCAACGTCCTGGTCATTGGCCTTCACCCTCCCTATCGCAGTGCCAAGGACCACATCTTCCGGGACTGAGAAGTGGTACAGACCTTAGAAAAGAGGAGAAACACTGAGCACTGCACAGAACCATTCATTCATTCATTCACTTAGCAAATATGTATCGGGCACGCCCTTTGAGCTGGGTACTCCTGTATAGACGCTACCAGGACGGTGATGGGAACAACGAAAGCATCCCTTTTTCTGTAGGATGTATAACCTTTTAAATGAGTGCGAGACAAATGGTTCCCAGAAATACTGCTCTTTCTTTGAAATTCTTCTGAGTTATGGGCCTTATTCAACCATATGTTTACCAAGTTTATATTTGGAGCAGAGCTATATCAGGGTATTAGTGAGTCTATGTGAATGTTCTTTCCAATTTGCTGTATAATCACACTGGCTGCCCTTGGGGATATTCATTGTTGCCCAACATAAAATATTAAGCTAATTTCAGCACAGATAGATGCAATGTGTAACACCATTGAAAGTCACTTTTGAAGTTACCTTTATATTTACAGACTTGTAGACCATTTTTGATAAAATCCAATTACCAAGCTTCTGCTGTGCCCTGCAGCAAGCTGTTCAGACACATGAAACACTCCTCTTGTTACTAAAGCCCTCCTTGCTCTGAAGACCAAAAGTCCTACCTTCAAAACTCTCTGGGCAAAATACAATTACGGTGTATGTTCCTTCTCCTCTGGGTGCAGTAAAACGTGGCTAATTAGTGACATGAGCGACAGTGGTATTTTTATTCAAATCACTATTGCTGTTGTACTGGTGTCACTCACTCGCACTGGGGTAGGGGAAGTTGCTGGTACCCCATTCCCATAACCTCTGGCCATCACCACTTCAGTCACACCTGCCCTACAGCGAACTGCCAACTCTTCCATTTCTTTGCCTGAGGGTTTCCTCTGGCCTTCGGAACCCATTTTCCCCACTGCCCGGCAGACCAGAACTGCCACAAAACTAATACTCTCAGAGAAGCAACTATCGAAGATTCACACAACTTAGTATATAAAACCTCAGGTCCCTCCCTCTCCGCCTCCAGTAGGGTAACACGGAGCTAGTTCTTTCCTTTTGTTTATTCACAGTGTTCCAGCATTTCCCCAGTGGGAGGGAGCTCCGGTCGCCCGCAGTGGTAGCTGGTTTGATTAACGCACATTATTGGCTTTCTATCCTTCTCTCTCCTACATTCTCACTTCCCCACTGGCATTTCTTGGGATCATCTCCAAGATAAACTATCTATAATCAAATTCTTGTCTCAGTGTCTATTTCTGGGGAACCTAAACTCAGACAACCAGGAAGATTTAGTCCCACCGCAACAAGAACAAGGGAAAAATAAACATTCAATGAACCATAAACCCAAAAGGACAAATTAAATCTGGAGAACATTGCCTAATTCTAGTTTGAACTCAATCACTGAGTTCCTTTGAATTCACTGCGGCTCATTTTACCCCATATAACAAGATTACTTCAGACGATGGGGAAGGTTCTCTTCTAGCACTAACACAATTTTATTTAATGATGAAATAAAAAAACGCCTCTAAAAATCATCATATTTTGAGGTTGGGAACAAAAATATTTTCCAAATAGCTTTGCCATAAGCTAGGCACCAGCAATCGCCATGTGGAGCGAAGGTCTCCCAATCCTCTCACAATTGGCGTAATGATTCCATTTCCTTCAAGCTTGATATTTCAGGTAAGGTTTTGAGATGATTCCTTTTGGTGTGCTAATTAAGTAAATAAGACAGTAAGGGGCTTCACCTCGCTGCCAGTGCTGCCTCAGGGAGCCCTGGGAAACCAAGCAAACGGCGTATTTCTTTATCCTGTCCTATCCTTCATCTCCAGCAGCGCGATCACAGTGAACAGCTACTACCGCTAAGAAAAGCAACGTTTTTGAAACTCATCTGCCACTGCTGAACTGAAACAATGACTTTTCTGAGAAAGAACAGTTGCATATTAGAGCATTAACTAAATGGCAACTGAAAAGGAAATAAGAGTCAGAGGAAGGGTACAAGAAGTGTTCTTTATTTCAATAATTGGGCTTAAAAGGGTTGCATTGTTGTCTGATTCATGAACGGCCAGATATGAACATTCTAAAACTCTTAATGCAATGTGTCTTTTCTGTTCTTTCTACTTTGGGATTTTTGCAGATAAATTCTCCAAGGTACCTCAAGTGTGTTATTTTCAAACCCCACCTCGATCTCTCTCCCTCCCCTCTCTTCCCTCTCTATTCCAAAACTGGTTCTCCTAAGGTATTTCCTATCCCAGAAACAGCACCAGCCTGCATCTAATCTCTCGTGTCAGAGATAGGATAACTCACCTCCTCAACTGAAAATGCAGTCTATCCTTAGATTTGTTGTTACCGTTAACTCTTAAATGTCTATCACATCTATACACTTTTCTCTGCTCCCCCTGCGACCGCCCTTGCTGGCTGGGGCTACTATCACCTTTTACACGAATGATTACAAACACCATTTATCTGGCTGCAATGTGGAAAAGACACTGGAAGGAGGCCAGATTTCATTTTCTCTCATTTTCCTAGAATTGATCCTATTAACCTACAACTTAAAATATTTCAGTGGCTTCCCAGTGATCTTAGGATAAAGATCATGGTACTTTAAATGGCCTGCAAATCCAAGGATGGCTAGCTCCCGTCTAACCTAGCTCTCCAGCCCCTGTGCTCCAGCTGTGCTGTGTTTTTTTTTCAGTTCTCATCCCAGGCCACACGCCCTCCCTCCACAGGGCTTTTGGACATCCTCTTCTTCCAGCTGCTATGCCCATCTTCCCTCCCCTGGTTTCATCTTGTTCCAGCTCATCCCTATTCCTCATTCATTTCTCTCAATTCAAGACTCTCCATGTCAGAAAGGCCTTCCCAAGTCATCTCTCTCATGTCAGATGATGTGGATAAGTGCACAGAAGGAGAGGGCTCTATAAGGGTACAAGTATGTGGGCAAATAATGATTGTCCCCCTGATTCATCGATGGTGGCTGCAGGGACTGTTGCCGGGAGGTTTCAGAGGCAGAGCACAGCTTTAGCAGGCACGAGCCGAGTCAGTGATCACCGATGGCCCGCCAGCCACTGGAAGGAGGAGTGTATATTTTGCAGCAAGTGTACCATATATCTGCCTTCCCCACCTCAGGCTCATGAGATTTAGTTTATTTTATACAACAAGTGGGACTATTGATAGAGCAGTATCTGAGGTGCGTTTCAATCATTCTCTCAAGTTTTGTTAATGGGAAGTACCATGGAATAGAGAAATATGCACAAATCTTGCAGCCAGACCTACTGGTTCTAATTCTCAGCTCCACTACTTACTTTATGCTTGATATTTAGAAATTTTCTCAAATTCTTTGAAATCTGTACAGTGGGGATCATTTAGTACCAAGATGATAGGAGAGTTGGTGGTTTCATATATATGAATTACCATACCTTGCACATAATAAGCACTCAATGATTGCTGTCGGTTTTATAAATGTCACTGAAAATTAGAATATAAATTCAAATGGAAACATCATACTTAGATGCTCACCCAGGGCAGGGAATTCACTTACTTTGGGCAAATTTTGGAGGATTGTCATTAACATCAGTAAGTGTCACTGTAAGTGTTGTGGTCCCAGACAGGCCACCGGAATGTCCACCCATATCTTTGGCTTGGATAACGACCAGGTACTCTTCCTTGGCTTCTCTGTCCATGTTGGGAAGGGCAGTTTTTATAATTGCTGAGGATGAAAAAAATGGGAGAATGACTTTCAGGAGGACAGCTCATTCAGAAATGAATGTGTGAATCACACACACACACACAAACACACACACATAGAGAAAGACATGTGCATATATCAGGTCCCCACTCGAATAATTTTAACATTTACCTGTGTGCATCTCTGATGCCAGCAATGAGAAAGACTCCAGTCATAGGCATTAGCAGATAACTTGCAAAAATACATTTTATAATGTATAAAAAAAGAACTTGCAAAAAATATACTCGAGAAAGTAAGCTGAATGGCATATCCTTGCCTACCGAATTAAAGTATAAATCATAACATAGCTTCTTCTACCCAGGAAACCCCTGGAAGTGAAAGAATCCTACAATTTATCACAGACTCCAATTCCCCTGCAAGAGAAGTAAATACACAAATAGCTTGAAGGCTCTGAGGTCAGAGATAAATTATTCTGAAGCTCACAAATGCATCAGAGAGATGAAAGAAATAAATGCATTATTAGAATCAACTCAGATGAATAAAACGCCAATCAGAATGACCGCAGGCAAGTGTCTAAACCTTAAGGTGTTGTTCAACTACGTTTATATTTTAATTGTTTAGTTATATTGTCTCTCTTGTGAAAGTAATAAATATTTTAGAGAAATTAGAAGATATGTAAAAGAGAAAAGAGGGTAGACATAGAATCATATAAAATAACACAGTATCAGTGCTAAAATGTTAGTTTTTTTCCTGACCCATTTTCAGGGTTTTATCTTTCTTCCTCTTTGTGTGTTTCACCAGTAGTTTAATATTCTTGTTAAAGACTCAAAATATGTGTGGATATTTCTGAAGTTATTCTGAAAAATCTTAGATCATTAACCCTTTCCCTACTTTCATACCTCTTTTCATACATAGACATGGCTAACATTTTGATTTGTATATGGATACAAATGTGATCATGGCATAGTCATTGTTCTGGATTTTCTTTTTTCACACAGTAGATATCTTTGAGACCATGTCAAGACACAGACACCCAACTCATCACTTCCTGTAGCTGTGTAATTGCTCAGTGAATGGACATACAGGGTTTTATCACACAGGTAACTCCAGCACCCCCGTATTTTCCCACTTCAAACAACTATCCAGTATCTTATGATGATACTGTATTTTTCTGAGTCCTGCATTTTTACTTAACTCCATGTCATGAGATTCTTCCCCCAACTCATATTGCTAGAAGCTCACAAAAGTGTTCATGACTAGCCCAGAATATTCCTATTGAATGGATGTGTGTTACCTCTCTGGCCCAAGTGAAGGAAAATTCTCTGGATTAAAGACAATTTGCCCCTCACTTTCCAACCCCAGGGACATCGTAAGTGTTCCATTCAAGCTGAGGATGAGCCAATCTCTTGGCCATGTCTGAAGTTATCATCCTGTTTTTTCTGGACTCGTATGCTCTAATTAAATCATTTGTCTGTAAGAGGTTTGCAAGGAGTTCAAGTCCTTGAATCAGTCAAGTAGCAGAGCAGGCACAGGAGTGCCCCGGGGAATCCGATCCACCCAGGCAGTGAGCAGGCTCTGGGAAAAGCCGTGAGCTCTTATGTACTCAGTTCGACCTTGAAACCACCTTTATATCAGAGCTCTCCATTCAGGGAGCACTCAATTGGATAACCCTGCCCGTTTGAAAATATAGATAGTAACGTAATAGCATTTTCCAATACAACGATTTGATTTAGGATTTGATTGTACATAATTCAATGGGTCATACTTATATGGTTATAAACAAAAACAGAAAGAAGAGAACAGTAGAAATAGAGCAGTCCTTCCAATTTGGATCACTGTGAGGCATCGTTGAGGGCAAAATAAACATATGGGCAAAACCCAGCAAGAACGACCATAAGGAGGCCTCATCCTTGGCCTGATGAGATGCCAGCGTGGCTGCCCTGCTGCGGTTGTGTGTTTCCACGACTCAGAATATATTCAGCACTGGCCCAATTCCAGTAGGAAGGGTTAGAGAATGGCTTTCCCCCTCAAGGAAGGCAGCAGCTTTTTTCAAAGAAGTTGATGTGTTGAGGGCTGCATATTAATCCTCTCAGGTTATGTCAGTGGAAGAACTTTTACAGCTTCCTCTGAGTCAGAGAAGATTGCTGTGTATTATTCTCATCATTTTTAAAAAATTATCATGAGAGTATAAATTAAAAAAAAAAAAACTGTGATGTGTCTCAGACACCTGGAATTAAAGTAGTTTTGAGGCTCGGCTGAAAATCGCGTACCTGGGTCAGTGTCTGTGAGTTGTGTGAATATGAGAAGCCTGATGGGGGCCTTGCTTTAATGGGAAAAGAGCTCCCCGGGTCCCCATCTATTACATCTGCTGGTTGCTCACATTATCCTCATACTACGGCTTTGTGACCATGAGCAAATGATTAAGCCCACCAGGACCACCTGTCCTGTTAAATGGAAATACTCATCAGCCTCTCATTAAGGATGTTCTAAGACTCTATGCGATAATTCTTGCCAACTTCCTGTCACATAATAGTCACCCCAGCCACACTGTTCACCTTCCCCTTTTGGCTTCCCAGCCAGAACTTAAAGCTTATCTGGACAGTACTTTCCAGCATTCTCCACCTACTTCTGGCATGGGAGCGTGACCTCTACGGCTGGCCTTCCTTTCTGGCTTTGTGTTAGACTCAACCAACATACATCACCCAGGAGACAGCGAGCCTGGAGCAGAGAGGTTCCTGAGCTCCCAGTACCTCAACCACGTGTTTGGCCACTCGATGGCTGTTACCTCAGGACGCTTTTGGAGAACAAAACTCCAGTGTCCACTAGCAGCTTCCTTCTTCTGCTCCCTCAGGTCTACAAATGATACGGGCACTTCTGCTCCGTTCCCTTAACCTGGCCATGCTTTTCTCAGTATTTCCATCACTAAACTCTCCTCAGTCACCCCACTCCTGCCAGGACCCTAAAAGATACGGTTAGGATACTGGTTCTTTACCCAAGTGTCATTCTTACAGACATCTACAGTTCAACAGTGTTTCAGTGTCACCCTGTGTTGCTGTCCAAAGGCCCGCCCCTCGAGATGGCAGGACAGGTATCTGCTTCCTTATCTGTAAACTGAGAATCTTACCTATTCAGTTAAGTGTGTCACTCACAGGGACCCAGCTGGGAAGCTGTGCACCTGGGAGTTCTCACGCCTTCCTTTCCTATCCAACACTGCGAGCAGGGCTCCTGGTTTTTAAGGTAAGCAGGCAGTCTCCCTCAGTGACTTCAGGGCACACGCACGCTGAACTGGCCTCGGGACAGACTGCACAGCGCGCAGCTCCTGCTTTGTCCGAGACCACTGCAACTCATTAGAAAATTCAAGACAGAACTTCTGGAACATTTTCCCTGCTACCTCGTGGCTATAAAGGCAGGATAAAAAAAAACCACAAGTGCCCGTGGTCCTCTTCTTGTTCTCCTTGCGTTGGGGGCATATCTACACATGTTATTTAACGTTTTTTACTCCTATTCAAAAGGCAGATCATTTCACTTGTGCGGATGTGGCAAGATGTTAATCAACTCCTAAAATAGAAGCTTAAAAACTGCCGCAAAGGTTCCTACTTCTTCTCCCCTGAATTATCTGTTTGGCACATATATTCTCCCAAGTGTTAGTAGCTTTAGGCTGTTTCTTTTGTGGACAAGAGAGAGGACTTCTAAATTTTAAAACCTGTTTGGTATTAAATATCACCTAACACAGAACAGAAAATATCGTAAAAAATGATTTTTCCCTCTCCGATCTGAGAAGTCAAAAATTTCAACCTATGAAGAATTTTTAGTGACTATAAACCTCAATTAAATGGCATTTTTATCCAGTGTCAGCAGTGATTTTTAAGAAGGCAAAGGAGAGATTCCTACAGTATCTTTTGCCAAAACAAACTAATTAAAAATACTTTTTGATAGTGCTCATTTTAAACAGCTCCCCAAGAGATGAATTGTGTTCCTCTTTTCCAAAGTAGTGGTCCAGCAAAAGCAGTGCCCACGGCTTCCCACGTGCTTACAGTCACATCCTCAACGCCCAGCAATGTGTTCACAAGCTTAAATAGTATGTCTCAACCTCCATCACACCAAATTGGCAACAAATCAGAGTTTTCAACTTTTTGGCAAGCAGTATGACATAATACTTTCTTCAGGGGCAGCTAGAAAACTCCTTAATGTAGATATTCGATAAGTAATGTCACAAAGTAAGAAAATTAATTTAGTTACTTTTTATTAAGCATGGAAATTTCCCCAAATGACGTGGGGTTGATATGATGAAAGCTGCCATACTTTTTTCTGTAAATTTTGTAAATATCCAACCCAGGAATGATTCCAGGGTTTAGACTTAAGACACCTTAACGAATTACCCCTGGAAAATCACAGACCTTAACACACAACTGGTGTCCCAAAGAATGAGCTTGTCCTGCTGGATTCCCAACCACATTCACTGCAAAGCAGACTCGGAAATCGGAATGTGAACTATTACATTCCAGAAGTGCTTCCTAGAACTCCACTTTGAAAACCTAATCTAATCAGAAAATTCAATTAATGAAAAGAGTCCATCCTCTGTGAACTGAATTCAGTGGAGGTTTGCGCCTGGCACTGGCAGTGGGGTTGAGAAGCTTTGAGGCGAGCGGTGAGCCCTGGAAGGAGGGCTGACAAGGGAAAGAGGGACCGTCCCTGCTCTGACACTGGCATCCACGCCCCCACTGTGAACAGACAGACATGCTTGGCTCTCCTGTATTTAAACGACGTGGTTTCACCTTAACTGTATGCAATCAAATGGAGATTTTTCTAGTGCAGAAGTTCAGGAATTTAAATCCTAGCCTGGCCTAAGTTCTTCCTGAGTACTAAACAGCTGTTCCTTATGCCTCATCATTCAGGGAGTACTTCTGATTAGAATTCAGTCATCTCAAAAATCTAAAACTTGGGTCTTTTTTTTTTGTTGTTTTCCCATTGTCTTTGGTGTTATCATTTGAGAAGCATTTTGTGCCCGTCACGAAGACTTCCTTTTATAATTTCTGTGATATCACCAGATTGAGAGGCTTCACGAGAAAGGCAAGGAGATGCTGATTAACTCCTTTGTCATTTTGAAGGCTGATTACTGTAATTCACTCTTTGTGGGTCTCCCAGATTGTGCTGTTCAAAGATTGCAGTTGATATAAAATGCTGTGCTAAACTCCTATTTGAATAAGACTTGTTGAACACATTATCCTAGTTATGAACCCACTAGCTCTGTTATTCCCCCAAACTCTTACCAACAGAACATGCAATTATCACCTTACTATCTGTGAAAAAAGGGTCTTTCAATTATGAGGTTAAGTGGTACAAATTCACCAGGGATACATTCTTTTGGGGGGTCATCTACCGCACCCCACATGTCCTGCCACCTATGGAATTTGTACTGCATGCTGTGAGTTATGGGGGGTGAAGGGTATACGACCAGAGATGCTTCAATACATGCCCACCTTAGCACTGAATAATAGCTTCAATATAATAACTTCAATGATGCCAAACTTGCACAAATATATCACAAAGGAGAAAGCAGAATATTAGAAAACTGGTCAGCCTCCATGAGGCTCAGAAAAACCTGCATTTACCTTTTTTTGTGACCAAGAACTGATGAATTACATAGGTGATGGATAGATGGGTAGGTAGATAGATGGAATGGGCTGGATTTGGAGAAACTAGATTTCTCACATATTTCTGATGGTTTTGCAAAATATAACATAACTGGAAAGCTAATGGGCTCAAGGTCTCAGGAATCAAAAGCTTGCTTAGATACTTTGACCTGGTATTTTTAAACTAAGAACGTATTCCCAGGAAATTGTACATTTCCTCTCTCTTATTAACCCCTCAAAATTTTAGACTAAAGTGTTTGCTTTTTTGTTTATGATATTTTGTAAAAGGCAAGCAATTTAAATATGTAACAATGGGAAATATTAAATTAGTGGTTAAGTTTATAGAGATCAAGTGCATACAATACTAAGCAGATATTACAAAAGGTCTGTAGCAATATAAAGTGCTTATAATAATTTAAAATTTTAATTTTAAAAATAAGGTATGCCATGATTATTCTTATGCTTATATAAGTGCTTATAACAATTTGGTAAAGAATATAAAGGAAGATAACTTGATGCGTTTTGTGAAGGAATTAGAAGTTATTACCCCCCAAATTTCCCAGCACTCCTTAATGGAAAGTATAGGACTGTATTGGTTAGAATGGGCTCTGGGATTATATAGATGAGAATTTATTTTGATAGGAGTATTACCAGCCATGTGATCTTGGGCAAGTCATTGAAACTCCCTGAAGCTTTCAATCTCATGTGTAAAATGTTATTAACTGCCAAATAAGAGTTTAGGTTGCTATTATTACCCAAGAGATAAAAAGCCACGTTTTACTTTATACATTAGCTACAGATATAACACACAAAGATATATATAAATATATCCATATTTTGGTATTTATTTTTATAAATATATACATAAACATATATATACATATACACACTCAGAAAGGTGTATATTTCTGAGTGTATATATGTATATATACCCAAATTTTGTATTTACATTTTATAAATGTATACACGTTAATACATATATGTAAATAAAATTCAGACATTAATTCAGTGGTAACGATACAGAAAGTAAACCTGTGTTATTTTAAAGATTAGAAACAAAGATTTTATTTAGTGATGCTACAAGAATCTCTCTTACCAATCTCAAAATGGTGACGCCTCCAGTGATTTCCAGGTAACAAACAAAAATTACACTTTTTTGCATCCAAATCTCTATATGATTTGTACCCAAATTCATCCTGACTACAACATTCTACACAGCATATGCCTTTGGTTCCCCAGGTACCTTTCTTCAGACTTCCCACATTCGGTGCCTCCATAACTGGTGTGGGTGGTGCAGCCTAGTCCACACTTGCCCTTCATGGATCTCTTCAAACTCCCTTCATCCTTTCAGCTCTGATGTTTCAGAAGCCAAGAAGCCTTCCGAGGTAGAATGAATTATTCTCTTCCTTTGGGCCCTACCCACCTTTCCTAGTAATTTCCTCATGGCACTTACTTTTCTGTTTCTTCTCCATTTCACCACTTGCCCTATTGTGTCAATCAGTCCTGATAGTAAATTACTGAGGACAGGACCCATGTCTCTTTCATTCTTGAGTGCCCAGAACTGAACAATCTTTGGTACATAATAGGTATCAACAAATGTAGGAGGGAAGAAAGTAGTAGCACAAAGGGGAAGAAAGAAGGCAGGAGGGAGTAAAGGGGGGCAAACAAAGAGACAGAAAAAATGATGATCACAGTTTTTCTCTGGCTACTTCGGGGACTCAGCCCTGGAGTCTGCAGGCACTTAATAAATATTAATGATTGTCATGTATCTGGGGACTGGAGACATTTACATTTGGTTATAAGGTAACAGAGCCACTAAATCTGGGAAAAGGATGCAAAGATTCAAATCCAAGTCTTGCTGCCTTCAAGGCTCAAGGGAGGCTCAAGGGCCACTCTTTGCATCGCAAGAGTCACTTCTTAGGGTCCTGCCGCTTTGCCAGAAGAAGGGTGTAGCATTTCACAAATGCCAGTGAGGTGGGTGTGTTTTTTGCAGATTAAAGAAGCCAAGGGGTTTCATTGTTTCTCTAGCTATCTTACCCATTTCATGATCGACATTTGAGTTATTTATTCAGTGTCTCAGTATAAGTTTGTGTTGCACTATTCTAATACTTCGGATATTCTCAGGATTACTCAAAAAGAAAGTGATGCTGATAAGCTACGTGTACTACTAACACTTCATGAATTGAATTAATTAAGGATGAATTCATGAAAAAATCCTTTTGATCTATATCCTTTATCAATGATGCTTTGGTTTTTCTATTTTTGAAGTTCCATTATTATTTACTTCTCTTGGCAAATACATAGCTATGACAGCCAACTTTTCCTACAGCAATCCATAGGAAAACCTGGTTCATTTGTCAGAACTGAAAATGTATTATATGAATATTAGGGATTTGGGATGTGGTCCAGCAAAGAGAAAGGTCTTGGGCAAGCTCACATAGACTGTGGCTGAGTAAGGATCCAAATCTGGGTCTCCAGAATCTCAGTGATGAATTATTATTAATGAAAAAATAATACACACTCCATTGGCACAAACAAAAACCCAAAAAACCCCAAAAACCTCCGCATAGTGCTAGTAAGTAAGGTACTTGTCCAACAGTCTCCTCCTATGCCATCAGTGTCTTAACATGAGTCTGTTTGACAGACATGACTCTTTTTATATAGATTTTATATATTAACCTCTACACAACCTTCCCCATTTGTGTTTGAAAACCGTTCTAGAGAACAGCAGGCTTGAAAGCTTTAAATCAGACCACTGAAAATTGTCCCAGTGTCTCAATGAGCACAAATTGCTCCCTTACATAAGAATTTCCTGTCTTATAATGAAGCATATTCTCTTACTAAATAACTACAACTTTTAAATTTTCCCGTCGGGTGGATCACAGCCATGTCTATCTCCGTACCCAGATGGAGTAACATATGAAGAGTCGTGAGTGAATTAGTAACAATACCCTGTCTCTGCACCTCCACATACAAAGCACGCAGTGAGCTTAGCACGTGGACTGCCACCTCGGTAGCTCGTGGATTCCCCTATTAAACAGATCTGCACCAGCCACCACTCACAGCGTCAGCACGCCGGCTGACCGATGACCAGTGCTATTTCAGTTGCCCATTTTGAGTTACCCTGAAGTTCTTGCAATTATTCCTACTCAGAATTAAGGTGAAATTTCTTTTCCCCTAAATGAAAACACTTTCAGGGACTCCTCAATCAAGTGGAATTATTTCTGTGAAGAACACGATGGCACTATTCTTTCCTTAAGCCATAATTCCAGTCACTAATTACACGTATAATAAGTATGGGTAGTTTAAGAAAGCAGAGTGAAAGTTGCTAAAAAAATCGGATGCTTTCTCTTAGCAATTCAGAACTTAAGCAGACGGGACTGGCGGGGTTGCAGGGCAGACACAGCAGAGGTTCTGCCATCGCCCTACCAAGAAATGGAGCTGGGACTGAGACCTCAGTCTAAATAAGACAAGCACCTATTGCCAACTCTTATAACCTCGGTCTCGTCATCTGTACAACAGAGACGGTCACGCCCACCTGAGAGGATAGAAGTAGCACCTGGCATTGCTCACAGAGCGTAACAGATATTCAGAACACATCTGAATGGAACTGATATCATTCCCAAATGCTAAAGTGTCCCTGATCCCGCTAACGCCTCAGGGGAACTTTCCGAACCCAGATTTCGATCAGACCCAGCATGTCGTATTGATCACAGACTGCCAATATGGACAAGTGGAACACGGTGTTTTAAGAGCCCAGGATTTGATATCGGACAATCAGAGTTGATATCTGACCCTTCCAATTCCAAGTGTTATAACTAAGCTGGGTGGTTTTTTTTAACATGTTTGAGCCCCTGCTTTCTCCTTCGTTACAGAGAAATGGAACTTAACCATAGGTGTTTTTCCCCCTAAATTGATTTTTAAGGAAGATAATGCATCTAAAATATTTAACCAATAATAAGATAGCAATTAGCTGATCACTACTTCTACCACTAGCATGGAAATAACTAACTCTAACCCTACACTATTGCGCAGTGATAGTGAAGATCAGTGACAGTAACAATAACAAAACTCCATATCTTATTAGGTCTCCTTTGCGCCAGGCCTTACACAGGTACAAAGCCTACGTGTACACAAAGCACTTGGCGCGATGGCTGGCAGGAGGTAGCCGCTCCCCTGTATAGCTGTTACAGTTATCATCACCATTACCTCATCTTTATTTTCTGCAACCACCAACTAGGTAACTACTACAGCTCCCGCTAAAAGATGAAGACACGTGAGCCTCTGTGGCCCGATCTGAGTTCTCTGTATTCCATGAGCTTGAACACGGTTGGAGCAGGAGTAGATCTGATGCTCCTTTCTGTAATTCCTGTGACACCAGCTTCTCTCGCCTACACTTTGGAGGGTCCAGATGATCACTCACCACTGACTTGGGACACTCTGCCTGTTCCTCAAGTAACAGTCACTGTAATAGTCATTGCTTTTCCTCTTTTAGTCATCTCTAACCCAGAGGCACTCAACCCACTCTGAGACCTCCCGCAGGGAACTTCCAGTGACTCAGCAACCCTGACTTGAATTATCTATAAAATGTAGAAAGTAAGACCATTGGTGAAGAGACTGCCTTTGCTAACAAAATTTTCCAAATTAACCAAGTCCTCAACCTCATATTTTTAGAGAACTGTCTGGCTAATAAATCCTGGTTTTGCCCCATGGTCATTGGATATTCAGCAACAGATGATCACTGCATGATTTCTGCATGTAAATGAATGAGGCTCCCATTCATAAAATCATAACACAAGACTTCAGAAACACAGAGTACTGGTTTGCTTTCATCGCTGTAACACAGGGGAGAGGGGTACACCTACTTCCATGAGAGGGCTCTGGCTGGGAAGGGGAGGGTCTGCCATCGTGGGCATCAATCAAACATGTGCTGAGGAGTTACCCCAACTCCCCTCAAAGCAGGAATCAGGACCCTGACTGGGCTCAAAAGAAATATTCTAGGGTTTTCTACCACTGTTACGCTTCTACTGCTTTTTCTTTAGCAGCCAAAGACCTTAATAAAATATTGACATGGACAAAAGTAAAAAAAAATGTTCAAGTACTGAGAGGAGTCATGTAATAAAATCACTTGACACTCTGACAACTTGATTCGTTTATAGTAATTTAAGGGGCACCGATCTCACAACTAACTAACCCTGGATAATCTCCTCACCACTCTTTTGTGCCATTCAACTCAATACCCTCCCTGACCCCTTTGTCACATCCCCCACATTCTGTTTTTGAAATCCTCCTACACTCTTCTCTGGGGCTGCGGGTTCTCTTTCTTCCTAGCAAAGTGACTTCTCTCCTTTCCTTCGCATTCTCTCTCAAAATAGAATTCCCCTCCCCCTCCTCCCCTCATGTCTCTTCTCAGACAATGGTGCTGTGTGATCCCCCCTTACGCAGGCTGTGTCTGCGCAAGACGCATCCTCAGCTTCCTTCCCCTGGCCCAGCAGCCGTCCCTCCTCCTCGCTCTTGCTTAGTATCATGGGCTTTAGTTTGTTTTATTCTTTTACGTCTTTAAGGACTTTTTTCCCACACTAAAAATTACTTGTACTTTTGCAATCAATGCCTTTCCGTCCCATCCGTGAACCTAAGAGGGCAAGTGGCACAAAGTGCCCTGGGCTCCATTCTGTACAGAATAAGGAGAAGAAGCAGCAGGGCTACATAACTGACAGGAATCAATCTGTGGTTTCACAAACGTCTGTCAAGGACTACTCGGCACTGAACACTGTTTCAGGTATTAAGGTTACAGTGAGAAGGCAGACAAGGAGGCTAACTTCACAGTTCTTACATGTTACGTATAAAAGCAGGGGGGTGGGGGGTGGCTTGCAACGTGCAAAGCTGCACGAATGGGGCAACCGGGCTCACAATTCACTGGCTGGCTGGCTGGGCTCCAGTACTTCCTTTGTAAAGCTGGGAGAGTGAAAGACCTTGCGAGAAAAAAGTGAGACAGACATATGTCACCTGCAGGGGCTATTCGTCATCCGTGGTTCTCATTTACATAGGACACATTTAACTATAATTAGCTCCAGACGTTCCTGAGAACACTGAAATCCAGGCGTGATTATGCCCCACGATAGAGAGGTAAGCATAAGGGAACAGAGCTCCACGTCCCTCCAGGACAGAGATAATTAGACGTGTATAAACAAGGAGCTGTCTGACCTTCCTGGAAGGTAAGCCGGAGGCAAAATCAGTCAGAATGGAAAGGGAGGTAGATGTTCTAGTTAAGAGAGAGGCACCGTACAGAGGGTTAGTAAGAGCAGATTTTTATGGATCTATTGTTCCCTTAGTGACAGTTGTCAAAATACATCAGAGCTCTGTTTCTTCAAATACATTAAGTGGCTTAGGATTTTTATTCTCTACATTAAAATTAAAAACTGTAACAAATGAGTACCTCTTCTTTTTTCTGCTCTGGATTTTTTTTAAAAAAAGTTATACGACTCCCCCTTCTCTTTCTCCTCCTGATTCTTGTCAACCTCTTCTCATGGCCCATCTCCCCTCCTCTGCCTGCTGTGAAGTCTTCTCTTTAATGCCTTCATTCCAAAAAATCTAAGTGAAGATACATATTATGGAAGACACAGCTGGTGTGTGAATCGTGAATGAATGAATATTAAAACTTCATCTTCTCGCATAGTTTGCTCCCTTACATTCATTCAGTGGACACTAATTATGTCCTATTTGCTAAGCCTTAGGCATGGTTGAGGGGCCTGTGTATGAGTCTCTGCAGAAAAGATACCCACGGCAAGTGAAAGACCGGCTCCTTCAAACTCTCAGTTGCTCCTGGGAATTGCAGAACCTGAGGTTTATGTGTTTATACGTTGTCGAGCTACTCACAGGACAAAGGACTCTCCCAGTACAAACCTGCAGTCTCCCCCTGCACACGTCACCAGATGCAGCGTGATGCGGAATAAAACGCCACCCCTGGGAGGAACACCTGTGCGTGCACATGAGCGCAGCAAGATTAAGGGAAATCATGTGACACAGAAAACATTTCTGGACGAGGACTAAGGGATACATTTGTCTTTTAACTCTGACAGTTCTGTTTTGGGTGACTTTGAATAAGCCACCTACCCTCTCTCAGCATGATTTCCCTGTATTAAATGAAGACCACTAACACTTTGTTTCTAAGATAAGGAAGAGATTAAATCAAAGAAATGTGTGCGAGGCAGCCTGGAAGACATACTTTTCATACTCTTTCAAAGTACAACGTAATAAGCGACTTACTCAAGGTCACGCTGCTAGTAAAATCTGATGCTGGAATCCAGAATTTTCAAACTCTAATTCCAGTATTTCTCACCATAAGCACGAATGTGTCTAAGTAATGGTGTGTTTTTTTCACCCATCCTTGTTAAAAACATACATTTCCTGAACACCTATAAAACACATCAAATATATTGTGTCATAGCTAGAGGCATATTGTACTGATGATTACCAAGATCTGTAATTTTTTTCTTTCGTCTTTTTCTAGCAATTGTTGCCAAGTAATGGCCCCAAAGGGCTCTAAAGATGTGGGGATGCTTTTGCTTTTTTCTGAACTTGTCGGCATTCTTTCAGTAGCTATTTGGCCGATCAATTTCAAAGTGTAAAATCATTCTTTTGGATGTTTTATATATTTAGAAGCAAATCAAATTACAGAAGCCTCACTACCTTCATGTAGGCAAACAATCTGTTATTATGAGCAAATACTAGGGGTTAATTTCTGGTGTGAATGAACTTAATACCCAAAGAAATCTCATGTGAGGGAAATAGGAAGATGATAAACAAAACCAACCCTTCGTTCTTCCTTCCTTATACCTGTGCTAACTGTCCCCAGATACCTCTCATTTCTCAGCACGCCCGCAGCGGGGAAAGAGAAGAGAAGCCATGTCACCGTCTCCCACCCTCTTTATCTCCTCATCTTTGCAAAAGCTTGGATCATTCATTCAAATCAGTGGCCGTGGAGAGCACCTCTAATGGAACAAGCACCGCACTAAGGGCTGGAGATACGAAGATGAATGAGGTGCCGTTCTCCGGTCTGGAGTAGTGCACAATCTGAAAGGTGAGGCAGGTATGAGCAACTGCCTTCTGAGATACAGACGCACCCCTCCTATTTTGAACTTTGTATCATTTTTTGCACCACACTGTTACAACACTTATCCCACCCAATGTGTTTTCTAGATGTGCTTTTCTTCTTAGTTTAGCAACAAATTGGTCCGCCCCTCTCTGTCAAATTTATACTCTAAGGCTTTGAGCATCCTCTTTTCTATAAAAATATTCCTGCTCCAATCTTTTTCACTCCACAAATATATGACTAAGCCCCTGCTGAGTCCCTCAACACTTTCATAAATACTGTAAGACCAGACAGAAGTGATTTCCACCGTGCCTTGCTGTAACAGGACAGTCTCACTCAGAATCTCAACACCCGCTGTATTCCAGGGGCACAGCATAGCGTCACTATATCTAATGATCCTTTCTTCATTTGTAAAAACAGCGTTGTGATACCACTACTCAAATGTCAAATTCTTAGTGAGACTCCCCTGACCAGCCTTTACAAACCACTCTGGGCTGGTTACCCGGCGATCAACGTCCCTGCCTACATGCATTCAAGTGGGAGCAGACAGACAATAAACAAATGGACTTTCCTGGTTTACTGATGTTTACCCAGCCTCTAGAAGACTGCCTGACACATTGTTGCCTCCCAGTGCATTTTAACGTTTTTCAATGACTCAGTGCATGAATGAATGTCTTTTTTCCCATGTGAACTTGTGGGGAATCCCACATAAAAGTGAATGACTCTCTGCAGACCTCTTCCTAAGATGCGTGGAGGTCAACTAGAGCTGATTTTCCCCACTTCTTCACCTCTGTTGTGGCAAGTTCTGGCCACAGGATGCTCGAGAGCCAGAGCAGCACTGTGCTACTTAACAGGGAGCTGCGTGGGGTACATAATTTATGCCTGTGAAACATCCTGAATACCATCAAATTACTGTTGTGCTGATTCTCACTCTTACATAAATATTGCACATGTAAAAATTCAGCACCTTGACATCTATTGAAATAGTTGCATGGAAGAAAAACTGAGACAAATTGACTCAGAGACAGGTGTTGGCAATCGGCACAGGGGAAGTCAGTCCTTTGTCAATGTGACAACCAGGAGTAGTGAAGCAAATATGCAGAAACCAGGACCTACTGTGGGCGGGGTGGGGGCTGGCTCTGAAAATATTTCCCACTCAGTTGCTCGGGATGTGAACACACAGGTGGCCCCTTCTGGTTCCACATTCCTGGGATGCCCCACTAAGATAATGAAAGCAGGGTTTTTGATACGTATCAAATGTAAGCAAACCTCAATTTTCCACCCAAATGCATTTTCAAGACAATGACTTATGTTACCAACAATTTTCACTCAAGGGGGTTGTATTTGGGTGAATGTCCTTCAGGGAGCATTCTAACTTTGGCAGGTAAGGGAGCTCAAGTAGTTGAGTGGAAATTACGCGCTGGACACTCTAAAAATGTTATCTCAACCTTAACCTTGTAAGAACTCTAAAAGTAGCTATGATTATCCATCCTTAACACATAAAGAATAAGGCCTTAGGACAGGGAATGGTCATCAACTTGGGAAGCTGAACCTAATGCGGATTCCAGGGTTCCCATCCAGGACTTCCCATACCACATTGTCTCCTCTGAAATCCCGAGCCACACTGGCACCACCTTGAATCTGTCTTTCTCTCAGAAACACAGTGACCATTCAGAGGCTTAGCTTTGTCATAAGTGTTTACACGTAACACAGAGCTTTGTTTGTCTTTTTTGCTTTCTTACAGCATATTTTTCAGCTGCTTTAGATGACAGTCTTCAGTAACTGTTTTCTAGAGTGTAGGAGGCACATTACTTTAGAGTTCATACGAAATGTAAATAAGACACATGCTGCGGTTAAACGTGTTTTTCCCCATAACTGCTTTCAAACGTGATAGAAAGTGATGTCATTTCAGAATAGACTCCATTATGACAATTCCAATATTTTGTGGCTGTAATTCGGTAGACCTGGGGGATAGAAAATGGAGTACGGTCGGAGGCTGGGGTTATTTCCTTTCAGCTATTGAAGAATAACTACAGATACGGATACACGGAGTGAGAAAAATAACGCAACCAGTGCCACACTTACATATATTCTCTCGATACCCGATTATCACTTAATTGATATTAATTATTAGTGAATATTAATTAATTAATTAATCCTTGTTCAAACAGTTGACTCACAAGGGAGAGCTTTTTAAAAATATGACTTTGTGAAGTTAGTAGAACACGATTGTTAAGAATGCTACTTTGATAGCGAGCTATCTAAACTCAAGTGACCTGACTCAAGTCATAGAGCGAAGTTAATGCCATGAGAATATTATGGGGCCCCACCTTTCCTTGACCCAGTGTGCAGAAGTGGACTGAGGGCCAGGGAGGTCTGATCCCAGTTCTTTGAAACTGCTAAATGTTTTAGGCTTTATTGCCCAAGGCCTAGTACATAGTAAATGCTTTCTATTGTGGCTATTTGTGTCTGGGTTGTTAATTATACTCTGCTGAGAATGAGAGCCAGGGAATCAAATCTGCATTTTGTTTCATCATGTAAATATAATTATTTTTTTTTCATTTATAGCTCATGAATGTGTTTGCTATTAAACAGCACAATTAGGTGATCTCAATTCCCGTCTTTAAGAGATCCACAGGTGTCAGAGTGCAAAGGTAGCTTTTAAGATAGATAATACCACTGCAACATTATTAAAGTTAATGGGATGGAAAGGAAAGTTTCAATAGTACTCTGTCACACACAATAAAATTTTACCGCACATGGAAACGACTTTTAAAGAAACTCTCCAGATATTAAAAAAAATCTTATCTTATTATGGCTATGCTTACATTTACTAACCAGTTCAATCCTGTTCACCTTATGGATACTAAAATCACTAATTTACCGTTCCATATTTCTGCTCCTCATGGTCATATAAAACAGCCTCGCTCGTAATAAAATAATCACACTGAAGATTTTGAATGGGAAATTACACATAATCACAAATTATAAGGTGACTCTAGTATAATTCTTGAAACATTAAAAAATTTTTTTTTGCTTTCTTTATAGACCCACATGCTCCATAGTCCTGCCTATGAGAATGCAAAACCCGTGTCTTTTTCACTTACTCTATGTACAGTATCAGGCATATAAGAGTTTGAAAACTAAATTTAGTCTATAAATATCAATTAAACCAGTATGGATAGAAGTAACCACTTATTTCCATATTATAACCATAAAATTGTCTCACTAAGGGAATAAATATAAGCCTACAGACTAGTACTTACAAATTTTTTCCTGAATCAGGGTTTCACCCCAAGAGGAAAGTCTCTCCAGTATTTAAGAAATGAAGAACTGATTCTCTTGAGAAAGACTGTTCTCTGCAAGTAGCTCTATGGTAGACTCCCTTACCCAATATTCCTGAATCATCCATATTGGTATTTATCTGAACCAATTATTCTCATTATTCAAGAATGTTATTTTTTCTACTTTCTTTTCATTAAACTCAATCCAATCTTTCCAACAACAACAACAACGACAACAATAATAATAAATAAACGATCTCATTCCCTTGCATCTTTTCTTCATGGCACCTTGGTCAATGAAGAAAAAAATATCCAATTGATGTATTTTAACATAATTATTTCTGTTGAAATCTCTCTAGTTGTTCTGTAGGCTCCAGGCAGTCAGGGCCACGTCTGCCCCATTCATCACTTTGTCCCAGAGACTGGAGGTGATCAACAAGATATTTATTTACTGAATTGAAAATAAACATTAATATAAAAGAGGGCATTAAAATGTTTAGAGTCTCTTTCTTCTTTTTCTTCTTCTTATTTTCTGGACTCACTGACTTTTCACTACTTCCTCCCCACCACCACCTTTTCTTTTGGGACATAAAAATAAAAAGCCTAATGCAGCAGAGCTTGAAATCAGACAGATGTGCCTGGGAAACCAGCTCTGACTTCTACTACCTGGGTAGCTTCCAGAAATTACTTTGCCCAGAGCTTCTGCTTCCTTTATGTGAAGTGAGGATCATAGCACCCACTTCCCATGGTCACTAAGAATATTATAAGAAATCACACATAGTAGACGAACAAGATATGGTACCTCCCTTCCCTTTGATTTTATAAACCAAACATAATGCACAGAGTTCCACGCCACTGCCATGAGAGACCACTGCCTCTGGAAAGGGACCCGCAAATGGATACATGGTGTCATGGGCTATTCTTATACAGCATCTGTGGGCACACCCTTGTGTCCCTGGTCTGTCATAAGCGGAGTCATACCAAATGATTCCACATAATCAGATAATCAAGTGCAAATATATACTGAATACAAGAAGAGAACACAAAGATACATTCTAAGTCTCTAGAAGCATCCATTTTTCAAACCCAAAATTCCCTGGGATCTGAAATTGACAGCATCTCAATCCTTCTGAGGAAGCCCATTTTCTAACTGTGCTCATCTTTGAGTTAACTGTCTACATTCATTGCTTCACTTACAACATGTTTCTTGAACAACTATCACAAAGTGGACACAGTGCTAGGCACTAGGGTACATGGTGAGAACTAGACAGGATTCCTGCAATTAGGGTTGAAACCCTTTTACTTTTTTGGTTAGTCTTTCTTGAAAAGAGAAATTATGGTCTTTTATGCATAAGCTCAGAGGAATTTATCTCACAGGAATGTTTCTGGAATTTGACTTATAAGGAAACAGATGAAGTGTGTGTACATTCCTTCTAACCCAGCCTCTCAGAGGATTCTTATATTTGTGCACTAGACTGATCTAAGAGACTCCTTTTGTCTTAAGAAGTGTAGTATCCAGTATGAATTAACCCTCTTCTCTGAGCTTCTGATAATCATATATACATAGTTACAGATAATATTTCGTGATGTTAAATTCTGTTTTCCAAACTAGAACAACTGAATGCTAGATAAGCCTTCTTTGGGGAGCTGTATTTGAAGTCGCATTTGGCACAATATTTAAAAACAATTACTGAACACCAGTGATGTGTTCTATATTGTCTTAGGGCTAGGAGTGCAGAGTTAGCCCATAAGGATGGAAGGTGGGGGGGGTTGGGGAAGACTGGAATTACACAAATAAAACCTGCTATCTTTAAATAAAAACACAAAGGATGTGTGTGTGTGTGTGTGTATATGTGTGTGTGTATGATTGTGTATTTTTGAATATATAAGGTTAATCTTTGATATTCTTAGATAAACCATGCTTATTTACAAAATCAATGAAAACACATCTTTGTCCTTCTAGACCAAGTCATTTTGAACTAATCCAAGTGAAGCCCAAAGCTGTATTTCAAAGGAAAGAAAATCCCTGTAAAAATAGAAATTACATTGTAATTCTGCAGGGACACAAAACATAGTAAGCTGGGAAAAATTCCTGATCCTAGCTTGTCTACTCAGGTTGGATAGGTGTCACAGGGGAGTAAGTATTTGCTTCTGCTTCCACCTAAACCCATCCCAAAGCACCCCAATGTGACAGCAGCTGTTACATGGTGAGGAGTCTGTGTAGTTCGCAGTCTTTCTGCTTACCATGCACCTCCAAAACTTTGGTTTCTCTAAAAATACATCCCTTTGACTCTAGCTCTGGTCAGCACTGGACAGCTCCCTCTGGGCGTAAAAATAGTTTCTTCAAAGATATAACTAACATGACAGTCACACTGCTTTCAGCTTATCCAAGTATATATAATTGTTCTGTATGTGTGGGGGGGGCTATTTTTAGGAATCATAAAACAATTAATGTGACCACAACACTTTCTCAAGCTACTTTATCTCCCACAAGAGATTCCAAGGAGGGAAATAAATGATTGTTAAGTCACTGTGTGCAAGCAGCCAGTTAATACACTCACTGGGATATGAAGATTTAATCAAGAGCAAGACTAGGGAGGGACAGCACTTATTGGGAACATTATCTACAAATACTAAGCAGATTAGAATATTAACCTATTAGAGACTTAAAATCTAATTTTGTCATCAGCATATCATAATTTAGTTGGGACTAAACAACGCAGCGAGGTTTAAATATAGGTCCAGGTGCCATTACACACTTTGGATCCTCACTCTCTCATTAATTCATCCATCCATTCATTTTTCTCCAACAAGTCTTGATTTGAGCTAAACGTACCAAACACTTGTCATTTGCCTGACTTTGGCCATATTAAACCTCAAGGAGCTTCATAATCTTCATCTTTAATAAAATATTTTTAAATACTTCATATGGTATAGAGATTAAACAAGACTGCAAAGACACTGCCACGTAGTCCATTGCTGCCTATGATTTTATTCAGCATCCACAGTGGTTCTTCCACCTGAAATGTAAGGAATATGAGAAAGGCAGTTGCCTTTCTCTATTTGCTCTTTTGGTCTAAAACAAGCAGAGATTCACAAACTAATACTTTCCCCCATCTTTAGTTGTTCTGAAAACGTGTCTGTCTGTGTGTGTGCGCGCATACACACACGTGTGTGTTATGTTTGAAAGGGGTCTCTCTGCTTGTATTCTTCCCTCAAAAGTTATGTCAAAATCTATGCTGTGTAAAGAAAATATAAGCCGGATGAAGAGAGCATTAGGAGGACATGCCCCCAGGTGAGAAATGCACTCTTTGGCTCCCTCCCAAATCCTTCTGTCTATTGGCTCCATGCCTGACTTCTCCAAAGAGAACCCCTGCTCTTCTTCCAGGAGACTTAGAAAAGACTCCACATGTTACAGAAGAAGCCATACCTGCCTCTCCCCCACCACTGGCCACCCACGCCACGGGAAGGCCTGATCTGGGGTGCTGTGCAGTTTTCAAAGTGAGTCATCTATGTGGAGATCCCTCAGCTCTTGGCCGGCACTTAGAAAGAGGTTCTTTATCTTCTGTGATGAAACTGTCCCAGGCAACTGGTCAAGCCAGCTTCCTCCTCTCTCCATGTCACTCCTGCTTTACAGTCAAACTTTCATCTCCAAATCCAGGGCTCTTCATAGTCTTGTACTGAACAATGCTGAAGTACCTTTCTACCTACCATTAATGCAAAAACTATGGGTTGTTGTAAATGGAAATGTCCTATCAAGAAATAACATGTTCTGTTATATTCAATAAAAATAAAACTATAAAAATGAGTAATATTCAAGATAGTCTTAATTTTGAAAATAAAAAGCAAAATATGGAGTATATGCTTTTTTCCTCCAATTTCATGAATGACTGGAAACAGCACTATAATCAGTATTTTTAAAAACTGGATACTTAGTCCTAAGAGGTCATGGCACTCATCGAAAGTCATGCAGAAAATTAATAGGAGTTTGGATTCCTAAATTATAGCCTAAGTTTATCTTATATAGAAAAATCTCTTAAAGTAAAAATCTCCTGATACCATTGAAGAAGTGAAAACTACTCAATTTTTATTATCACCCTCATTTGTCCCCTAACCACATATCCCTTTGCTTTCTTCTTGCTAAAAGGCCTTATTTAACAGTTTCCCCTCCCCCACACCAGTCACGTGTTAGAGGACACAGGTGTTCAGGACACAGCCTTTGGTATCACTACCTTTAAGAAGGCTTCTTTCTTCTCCTCTTTCCTTACTAGCTGGCTTGGCTGGTGCTCCTCTCCATCCCCATATCATCAATTCTGGCCCGTGTCCCACTTTATCACAGCATTTTGCCCATATATATCTCTTTTTGGGATTTGTCATACACAACATTGCACCCTCAGTGCCTAGGGTATTTCTTATCAGAGAGTAAATGTTGACTAAATATCAATTAATGTGAATTACAAAGACATTCTCATCCGTCAGTGCATATCCTAGCATTGTTGGTCAGCCTGCCTTTATCTGAATATTTCTTCTCCAAGGTCTACACTAAAAAAAAAAAAAGAAAAAGGAAAAAAAAAGCCAGCCCTCCTGACGGTGGAAATGATAATCTCTGCTATCCTGATTAAAAAAGAGACCTTGTGTGTTTGCTATTTATCACTTTGGTTCAGAAGGCATAATAATGACTCGATTCCATAAAGGCATTACATGAAGACTTCATGTATTATCTTGATTTTTATAAAAGAGAACCATTCATTACATGGATTTTTTTTCCCCAAGGAGTATTCTTTTCCTTAGCTCATTTTTACAGGTTCCACTGAGACAAATGTTATTTGTATACAATGAAGAAAGATGGTCTGAATCTCAGAAAAAGGTCAATGAATTAAGTTAGTTTATTTTTAAGCAGGTCATTTTTCATACTCTCGCTTGCCTGGAGCAAAGTTTAGACTGTCCTGCAATTTTACCCTGATTTCTTTAGATAATTAAGTATTTATTATTTACTCATCTTGCATTTTATTTAGACTTTCCATCTTCAATCACTTAGGATGGACTGTAACTGTTTTCTCATCTATCCTCAAATTAGTAGCTTTTTAAATAAATTCCACATTTCTCCCTGCCTGTGCCCAAAATGTTACAGGCAAACATATGGTATTAGAAGTGGCAGGGAGGGGAAAACAAAAAAACAACAAACAAACAAAAAAAAGACAGAGAAAAAACATTTATAGAATACAAATAAGCTATTTTCAGCCTTTTGAAGCTATTCACAAAAATGACAATTCATTTTACCATTACTACTGCCTCACTTCCTATCTGACACCAAACTGCCTCTTATGTCTATGTATAAAGGAGACGGGCTTGCTTCCAAGTTTTATAGGTCATTTTCTAAACCAATGGCAGCCCCAGGCACGAGCTACAATGCGTGGAAGTCAAGTGGGGGTACAGGAGAACGCTGAAAATCTAGAGCTTGAAATCAGAGACTCACTTTGAATCTTGCTTCAAACACCTTGTGCAATAAATGTATCAATTCTGATCCTCCTCTGTCTCATCAGTAACAATGAGATGACATTAGTACCTATCTTGAAATATTGTGTGGAATAAATTACATTAAATTTGATAATGCATGCAAACCCAATTAGCACACGGGCAAGAACATAATACATGTTCAGTAAATGAGGTGGCTGTTGTTTATATTCTTGTTGCTTTTCTTCTTCCTGTTTATAACTTGTCAGAGAATTTGATTTAAAGGTGGGGAAGGCATTTTACCTTACTTCCCCCGAAACATAGCTCTGGCAATTGCAAAATGGAGACAGAAATTCTCTACACTATGGTTTAGTGCTCTGTCAAACCTACAGGACTGTAGAAACACAATGGCATTTTCCTTTTGCTGTTGTTGTTCTTCTTATTATTAACACAAGCACAGTGAGCTCGGGAATAGACCTGCTAACGGCCATCCCTTCTTTGTGCAGTGGGCCCTGAACCTTTCTATCTCAACATCTAATCTAGAACTAAATCTGGGCAAGAGGTTACCACAGCCTCAAGGCTCATTTCTGCAGGTATCACAATAGCACTGTGTTGGTTACACACTTGAGACAAAGTATGAGACTTGGAAATGGCATTAACTTTAGTCTTAAGTGACTCTCAATAACACCACCACCACCAACAACAACAACAACAAACAACCTACATCTGAGGTTCGAGTGTTCTTCCCACCACAAACGTAGACAGAAGGAACACAGGCTGGAAACCAAGCTGGCTTCCCTGCCTGGGTCATCACACATCTTCTCCACGAGCTGTGGCAAGCTTTTCTCTTTCTCTTTATTCACCCATTTCTCTCTTCTATATTCCTTTTGTCCCCACCACCCCTTGCCTTTCTGTCTAAACTATGTACTGAGTGGCTTTAGATGCCAAACACTCTGCTAGGCACCGGGATGCAAAATGAAGAAATCAGATGAGCCCCGTTCTTTCATGAACTATACATTCTAGCATGAAAACTGACAAGAATAAAGACAAGTCAATATACAAGATCATTATTGATGATGAGAAGCTCGAAGATAATAAACAGAACAAAGGGAAAACCTTTCCGCAGCCTTAAGCTTATACCTCAAACAAAAGGGTGCACTCTCCCCGAGACAGAGAGCTTGATGTGTTATGACAACAGGAAATAATCCCATAAAGTTGGAAAGTAGCAACCGAGGGGGCAGCAGAACTTATCAGTTCCAAAATCCAGAGTTCTGTTCTTAGCATTCTTATGAGGAGAAAACAAGACACATCAATGTATTCTTGTCTCCTGTGCTCCGGTTTCCTTTTCCTTATTGAAAACATAACAGCATTAAGGACTTGCTGACCCTAGTCAATGGGCAATCTTCTTTATAAAGATCATCCCACCAAATCATTCTCCAGACACCAGCTTGGTGTCCTACAGTTCAACTCCGTTCTGACACTGTCTACCCAGAGACAGCACCAGGTTCCGCAGGTTAAAGGTTCAGTCTTACAAGACTGCCCTCCCCCCCTGACACTTAAGGTGTCAGGCTAGTAGCAAGCCCAGGTTGTCACCTGTGTTGACTGACTGACTGACTGACTGACTGACTAAAGATCAGAGGTTCCCTTGACTCCCTTCTTGGACTTCAGATTCCAGTTGCAAGTCTAGGTTATTACCTGTTCTTCTGACCAACTGGCTATAAATCAGATGTTCCCAAGGCCCCTTCCTTGAGTTTAATTAATTTGCTAGAGTGGTTAACAACTCAGAGACACATTTTACTTGCTAGATTACTGGCTTACTGTAAAAAGATACGACTCAGGAATGGCCAGGTGGAAGAGAGACGTGGGGCAGAGTATGGGGAAAGGGCACGGAGGTTCCATACTTTCTCCAGGTGTCACTCTGCCCAAATCTCCACCTGTTCACCAATTCAGAAGCTTTCTGAACCCCATCCTTTGCAGGTTTCATGGAGGCTTCCTTAGAAGGGCAGGATTGATGAAATAATTGGCCACTGGCAAATGAGTCAAACTCCAGCCCTTCACCCCTACCCAGAGATCAGAGAGTGGGACTAAAAGTTCCAACCTTTTAATCACAAGGGTATTTCCCCTGGCAACCAGCCATCTTCCTTAGAGGCAGTCCAAAAGTCAACTAATTAACACATCTTTTGATCACCAGAAAGGGTATTTTCTTTCCATTTGCTTACAAAATAAAAAAATACAAATGCTCAATATCCTTTATACATTTTTCTTTATTTTTCTAATATAAAATATTTAAAAGTATTCTTAATCTGTTTCTGCATTTATACTCTCCTCCACTTACACACACACACACACACATACATTCATATCAGTCCCAATTTTTTTTTTAAGAGAGAAAAAAGACCTCAGAGATACACAAATTTAGATTCTTTGGAAACCACAAGCACTCTGCCTTCATTTGAACACACTCAGGTGTGGTTATGCAGGCACTGACAGTCTGTTCACATTTCACTCATACACACTGACGTTTCAGCTAAAGAACTTAGGCTGCCTCTTTACTGATTATTAAACTTTGCCTCTGTTTCCTTCCCCATCGTGTCTGCCTTAGTTAAAAACCTCAACTTCCCTCAACCAGTATTTTTTCAGCAACTACTATGCACATTCTTCAAGTATCATTTCTCTCTGTTAGATTTTCCACCATAGTACCAGAATAAACTTTCTAAAATATAAATCAAATATTTTTGTATCTGCCAAGTTGGAAATGATAAGGTTAAAATGAATAGATGTTGAGATAAACATCCATGCTGAGTAAAAATGTAAATATTAAAAACTGCTGATGACATTTAATTAAACAAATGGTGATATATATCAATGAGATTTAGAATCTCACAAACCCTCTGACTTAGTAGGACTTTTATTAGCCCTACTGTACTTCATGGTAAGTTATTCTTAAGATATAAATTATTTAAATGGCATATCATGCTTTCTTGTACTTACATTGAAAAAAAAAATCTATCTTCCAAAATGGATTGTGAGATACTTGTAGGCTGAGATTAGCCTTTGTGAATTCATCTCCTTGTATTTAATTTAGTACCTGGCACATAGTGAATGCTGAATGGATATCTGCTGGATTAATATCCATTGCTGGTCCAAAGGTACAAACTGATAGTTATAAAATAAGTAAGTCCTGAGGATATAATGTTCAGTCTGGTGACCATCATTAATAATACTGTGTTGTATATTTGAAAATTGCCAACAGAGTAGATCATAAAAGTTCTGTTTATAAAGAAAAATTGTAACTATGTGTGGTGTTGGATGTTAACTGGACTTACTGTGATAATCACTTCTCTACGTATATATATCTGTATATATATATTTAATCTTTGTTTTATACCTGAAACTAATGTTATGTGTCACATATATCTCAACATATTACACTATGAATAGTGAACCAAAAGATTCAAGTAACAAATAGTCAAGGAGCAAACGAGGAACTCTTTAACCCCACTTAAGCAATTAATACATTTCTGTTTTCCAGAGGTCACTGTACCATGACTACAGCCCATGAAAAGTGAAGCTCAAGGAAGTGTGACAGTGGCTTTGAAATCAAGGACTTGGGTGTGAGTCCCAACTCTCGTCCCAACTCTGATACTGTGACTTTGGCCAAGGAATGGGACATTTCTAGACTTTCTTTTCTATTAAAGTTCAGAGCTCACTGCTTTCTCTGCCACTTCCCCAGGGTCATCAAAGACTGCAAATGAGATGAAGTTTATGACAGACTTCCTTCTTAACTGAAGAAGAATATGTAATTATGTCCCTAATTAATATATTTTACAAGAGTTCTTTCCTGTTGCCAAATCTAAATTCAATTTTAAGCCATGACCTATTTATGTATAAATGTACTTTTTTTCACTTTTAAATGCATGAGGGTTTTACTCTTTGAATTAAAATAAAGCAAAGAGAAGCTTTAAATTTTTAATTTAATTAATAATTGACTTAATGGTAAGACATGGGAATTTATCTCAATAATGCTGAAAACTCATGAATCAAAGAAATGATATGTGTATATCCCCACATATTGAATTTTTCTACTTGAAAATTTGCAGACAAAAACCACCAGATGCAGAAGAAAAATACACAGAAAAATGATATTATTTATAGCAATTTTTAAATGTGCTACAAAAACCCCCCACAGGATTATAAAAAGTCTAACAAAATGGCTTTCCTCTCTTAACTATTGTTAAAAATAAACAATAAAAGATATGTCTTCATTTATAAAAATTATTACTTTATAAAGTTATTTTCCAAATCAGTAAAAAAAAAAAAAAAAAAAAAAGCAACTTTGTTGGTTTTATTTTTTAAATAACTTATTTTTTGTTTGCTAAAATCTGTAACACTGGACTCAGGATACTGGCTGGGTTTAATATTGGCAAAAATAATAATGTGTTCATAAGAGCCCTAGTGGGTAGACATCAGCTTCCTGTTTTACAAATAAGGGGGTTAATACCAAATGAAGCAACATCCATACATGGAATATGTCGTGTTCTATACGTTTAATATTTATTGCTTCATCTAAGGATCATCATGAGGCTACGAGGAGGGTTCCTCACCCACTTCATAGATGTGGGACTTGAAACTCAGAAAGATTTATAAACGTTACTTGTCAAGCATCACACAACCAATAAGTAACTGTATTTATTCTTAAATCTATTTAAGGCGGCCTCATGTATAAGCGCATTTCCCCCCACAGGGATGAACAAGGATGCCAGGCCATCTGTTAAACAGGTGATATTCTATAAAGGTGCTGCAATTCATTTTAATATGTACCAGAATGACTGCTGGGCTTGCCATGTCCCCCACACTGCACAGGAATAACACACTCAAATATTATTGACGCAGGCATCAGAGCACTTAACCATAGCATTTCATAATCCAAGTCCCAGGAAAAGTGTCTCCCTGAAGCAATGACATGCTGAATAGAATCCAAAATTTAGGCCACAAACCTGTTTCGGGCTCAATGGAAAAATAAGGTTGACCTTCCAAGATACTATAAACCAACTTTGCACTGTTTCCATAAACTGGGTCATCAGCGTCGGTAGCTGTTACGTTAGTGACAGACGTACCTAAATAAAAAAAAAAAAAAGAGAGAGAGAGAGAGAAAGAGAGAAAATAATAATTAACACATTATTCTTTGCCAAGAGCTAAAATTTGTCAAGCATATTATACAGAAATCCATGTGCTAGAATAAGAAGGAAAAGAAATCTCTTTAAAAAGTAGGAGTTAAACTATCACAACTTCAACAATACACAAGCCTTTTAAAAGAAAGAGCACTGCTAGGTTGGGGTACTATATAAAGACAGCCCCTTTACAATCAGTTTTATTGAAGATGGCTTTGTAGTTTCTGTTTTCTAAGATACCTATCATGTGGGCTTAGAAAATATGAAAAGGAAACATATCAAAGAAATATGAAACATAAGGTTAACAATATGATAGATACAACACGCAGCATTTAAGTTTTGCAAAAGCACAACTGAATATACCTGTTAAAATCGGCTGCTGAGAAAAGCTGTACAGAAACATCAAAGGAGTGCTTTATCCCACTTTATTTAATTCCTCAGAATATAAAATTATACTGGAACTACCAATTAATCAGCACGTTTAGGTAACTGGGCCTGTGGATAATAGACTCAAAACCTTTATTTTCCCCCAGATTAATTTTCTATTTTTATTCACTCATTTATTTAGCAATTGAGCACATATAGCTTGCTTACTACAAATTATATATCCTAAGACAAAATCTACACTCAAGAAGCTTACAGTTTGGTGGTGGGAAGGGAAAGGAGGAGAGAGACAAATAAATGTAGAAATTCAACTGAATGCAATTGCCCCGCGTCTTTGGAACCCCCACTCAGTCCAGCACAAACCGGGTATGGTCAGTGACAGCTTTCTGAGACATTGCATTTGAGTGAAATTATGAAAGACAGGTGGAGTTTAACCAGGAGAAGAAGGGCAGGGATGGAATTCTAAGCAAAAATAAAATAAAAATTCTAAGCAAAAAAGCCAAATAGTCCAAGAGACTGTGGGAAATTCTGGGAACTGCTGAAAGCGGGGAGAAACTGGAGAAGTCTGGTGTGGTAACAAGAATCACGTTCTACGAGGGCAGTTTCAGTGTCTTCCTCACCCAGTCAGTGTTGGATGAATAAGGATTATCAAACACATATTTGATAATAGAATGAATGGACAAATGAATAAATTATCTGGTGATTTAATGAGGAATGGTAAGTAGGTATCACAAATGAGTTTCCTAAAAGTAGATTCAAAGGTGAAGATTTCTTGAATTTTTACTGAGAAGTCTCTTTGATTAATATCTGAGAGAAAGGACAAGTTAGGGCAGAAGGAGCACTTGGGCTATGAGTCAGCTACAGCGAAGACCTCAGAAGACTGCTCTCCAGAGCTGGGATGGTCACTGAGGAAACCCACCTAGGACTTTATAGCCCAGTAATGGCCAGTGACTGGCTGTGGGAACCCCCTGAGATGGAAGGCTTGGCCTTGGACCAGGGAGCTCTCTTCCACTGAGGGACCATCAGCCCTGAGCTGTCAAAAACCATCACCAGTAGCTGAAAAAAAATTTGAGGATGGGTATGAGCATTATATCCCTCTGTTTGCTGAAACAAGGTAGAGCTTTGTAAGATCTTGCCAATCAAAATCTTTTTGAAGTGTTTTGAATTATGGTCACTGCACAGGGCAATGTAACAATAATATTTGTCAAGCAGTTGATCATCCCATAAAATCTGAATTTTTACTCAGAATGATGATTCAGAGGTTCTACGAAGATCTACAGTTAGAACTAAAAAAATGCTCTGAATGTCGGTTGTGTAATACATTCCACCAGACACTGGGAACAATATCAAAAAAATAAATAAATTAAGACTCACTTTCGCAAGTAACTCATCAACTAGATGGTGAAATGAGCACATGAAAGCACAATATTTGTAGTCATTTGAACATTGTGTGGGATGGAGAAGAATTGGAGGAAAAACATTCCAGGTGAGAGGAGGACAGTAAGATAAAAGTGACTAGACTTTTTTTTCAGGAGGAGAGATGTCTAGAGAAGCCAGTTATTAAAGCTGAGGCTAAAGATAAAGCTGAGAACAAAACAGAAGGGGCATTTGAATGTCAAGATGAGGAGCGTTGACTTCATCCTGTAAGAAAGAGAAGCTATTTCAGTGAGAGACCAACCCTATGTTGGGGGTCCCTCCGTTAGTGCCCCCAGATTCATCTGGAGGCAGAGACACAGAAAATTAAGAGATCAGACTAGTTACGACATTTACAGCAACAGTCCAGTTAAGAGGTGCTAAAATATTGACACTGGGCAATGAAAATGAATATGGTTTCTCAATGCTGATTTTCTACTTTTGGTCCTCGTACTAACTTTATATAAAATGTTCAGCTGAGGGTAAGCTGAGTGAGGAGGGTACAGGAACTACTTCTGCCACTTTTCTCTAAGTCTAACATTAGTTCAGAAGACATAAAAAAATGAATCGCAAGAAAAAGACCCAAGAGCTACTGAGAGGACTAACAGAGTTCAGAGACTGATCGGACAGGCTGAACTCTGCCCTGAAGAAGACCACGCAGCAACTTTCTGTTTTCCTTTATTTTGTTGTGTTATGTATTTCCTTTGATTTTTTTTTTTTTTTGGAGAAATCTTTTCACACATTATGAAATAACAAAACCATTAGAAAAATAAAGTCAAGATCTATACTCTGTACCATGCCAAGTTAATGAGGGTGAGCATTCAGTATTAGTCTCTGGTTAGGCTGGAAAAAAAAAAAAGTGAACAGAGTCAAAAATTTCTGTCATCAACAAAATTACCTTCTAGTGGCAGACTCTTAAGTTAAGAAATGTCTTCATAGAGTAAATAAATAAATAAATCTAGACAGTACCTGGATGATGACAGGAGCCCTGTGTACATTAGCGGAGTGTATGTACTTGGGCAGCGTCGTGTGGGGTTAATAGTTTCCCAGGTGGAATAGCTCCACGTGGGCTGTTCTGAAACAAGTACCACTGTCTCTTTGAACAAATCATTTAACTTAGCCTCGGATTTCAAGTCCACAGTGAATATTACTGTGTCACTGTGAGGGTCAAACAAAATAATACACGTAGGAGCATGCTAAACCTCTGCTCGTGTATTAGAATCTAGCTTAGAAAAATATTTAGATCCCTGGGGTCCCTTTCAGATCTGTGGGATGGCAATACAGGGATGAGGGTGCATTACTTTTAAAAATCTCCTCAGCCAGTTCTGATGTAAAGCCACAGTTCAGAACATCTGTAATGGGCACCAGACTTTTTTTTTTTTTTTTTAATTTAACTTCACTCTTCTCCATAGAACCATTCATTTCTATCTTCATTACTTTGAATAACCTTTGCTCAGGTTTGTTCATCAAAATGAAGAAATTTTAAAATCCTTCCTGCTAGATAAATAGACATGGAGACCATCCTTCGTTAACTAGAAGTTGGGGATAGTTCCTTCGGAATGTACTGTTACAAGACGGATGATCATATCTACTGTCATGGGTTGGTATAAGTTGAGAAAATTATTATGAGAGGACTCCCATTACATTGCCAAACACTGAGGTAAGAGTAGGGACCTGTGATTTCCATCATTTACGTGCTCTTTGATTCAGTTTTTTCATATGCAAAAACAGTAATTTTTATTCTTCAAACCTCAAAGTTTTCTGTGAGGATCCAATGAGATAATTTTCAATATAGAATAGTGGCTGAGAAGATAAACTTGGAGTCAAACTGAATGAAACCAGAACACTTGTTTTATATTCCATCCCCAACGTTTACTAGTTCTGTGTCCCTGGCCAAGTAATAAAATTTTTCTCAGCTTTGGTTCCTTAATCTGTAAAAACGGAAGGTGATAGTAATTGTTATATCCTAGGCTTGTTGAGATAATTAAATACAATTTATTACAATTAAATACAATTTATGCAAAGAGTATAAAAGAGTTATTTAGATAATACTTCTGAGAGTTTATTGTCACTATTGTCATATGTACATCATGCATGTGTGTGTATATATATATACACACACATGTGTGAGAGGCTGAATAATAACCTAGTCTTTTACAATTTTAAGTGGTGGTGGATGTTATAACTTATAATTGGGCGTAGTTTTGCCTAGTCGTTTTAATAGTAGCTTATTTCCTTCAATTTGGAAGAGGAAACACCAAACGGCATCCCCAAATGTAACAATATGTTCACGTCCTTAACAAGAAAGTGACTGACAAAAGAAATCACACACACAATCTCACATTCTGCTCATTCAATCAATTTCATGTCGGTTTCCTCCGTGGTATAAAATTGCTGTGGGCTCAAAAACACAACACTGTTTTGATGTAGCAAGCACAAAACTAGGCACTGGGCACATCCTCAGTACAAGTTTCTCAATGTTATTAGAATGAACGGCTCTCATATTTGCATGACGTCTCTCCCAGTCCATGCAAATCTCCCACGCCTGCCAAGATGAACCACTGGGCTGGGGGCTGTAACAAAGCTAAGACAAGCTTTCACCCACATCCTCATCCAGGATATTTCTGCCAGATATCTGGCTTCCCAGGAAATCCGCATCCTTCAGCTTCAGACACCTGGAAATGAAAAGGCAGCACTACTTTCCATCAAGAATGATATTTCTCCTAATAGTGATTCAAGACTGTTGATGCACCTGTACACTGGAATAGATGTGTGCGAAGGTTCTGTGGATGCATTTGTCAAGTGATTACCCACAGGGAGGGAAAATGAATGCTTTGAGGTTAATCTTGCAGCAGAAAAGATTTCTAGTCAAGCTGTGGTGTAGGCTTCTCCGTGGAAATGCATGCAGAATGCAGACCACGGAGGCAAATTGAAAAGTGTAAACCTTGCAGGATAATGTTTCTTCAAAGCGGCAAGTGTTGGTATGTGATAAATAGAACCCTGAGTAATACCCAGGAAATATAACAACAGGATTCTCTGTCTGTGTTTTCATTTGGAGCCGTTTTTGTCCCTTTGTAGAGGATACAAGAGACTCATTTAGCTAGAGACTATAAATTTGACACCGTGCCATTTCTCCAAGAAAGCCCCTATTATGATCCAACTTGATGCTGATCCTAATTATAATAATATAGCTGTTGTATTTCCAGCTGTTGTCAACAAAAATGATCCCTGTCACCACAATTCAGCCTGCTAGTATCAAGTCAAGTGTGCACACGTCAATTCCAAGGTGGATTCTGCTTTTAATAAACCCATTTTTCTCCATTTAGCTTCTTGGTAAAGTGCGATTTGCCAAAGTGTTGCTTGGGTTTTGATTAACCGAGGGCTCCCAGTATCATTCGCCTCTTGCCACACCTGAAAGTTTCCCATTAGCAGCAGAACCTACACATCTCCCCCCTATAATGACAACAAACACTACAAGCAAAATTAACCATCAGGTTAGAGGTTCCAGTTTGCTGACAAACTAAGATGAAAGGCCTTCGGGAAAATAAGATGTTGGGGTTTGGGTGGTGCAGCTCTGTTAGCTGGGCTCTACTTTTTTTATGAGCAAGTCAGCACACCAATTCTGCACATTATTCAGAAAGAAAAATGCTGGTGCTGACACGCTGAGCAGAAAAACAAACGTTTGGTGCGGCGTGAAAATGTGCACGCTGGAAATGCTGAAACTCTTATGATGAGAAGAACACAAACCCCATTTGCAAAGAGTCATTTGCAATACATTTTCAGAGAATAAGCATTTCAATAGCAGGTGGGAAAATAAAGCAGCAGAACCTTTGCAAGAGCTGAAATTCACAAAGGTATGCATTCCCGTATTTCTACGATCATCGTCCAACTTCTGATTTGACCTTCTGTCTACCCTGTTCCAAGTTCAGTGAAGTAGAATTCCCAGACAGAATGTCTGGCATTATCAACTGAAAATATGTTACCTAAACATTCACACTTTCCAAAGATCATAGATCTAGCAGGTCACAGCAACCAATGTGATTCCTCCATTATTTTAATAAAACCAAACCCTCAACCCATGTTCCCTCATCCTCCTTATTAATTCCTGCAAGTAGCAGGCAACACAAGAGGTAACGGGGCCCAGGTGTTGCTATGACAACCTTTTTTGGTTGTTGTTGAATAGCAGGGCAATAGTTTCATAATACCTACATAACTTGTTGACATTTAAATTATCGCTTACTAGAATCTGAAACATCTGGCCCTGGACATTTTAAATGCGTCGTGTCAAATCCATTTTTATTTTTTCCAGTTTTTTCAAACCATGCTCTGGGATGCCTCTGTACATGACCGGCATATACTTTTAGAGGTTGTTTGTTGGATGGTTGGTTGGTTTGCTGTGTCCACCCCCTGGCCCAGTTGCAGCACAGCACAGGCCTAGTGTGCTTAAGGAAAAATCTGAGAAATAAATGCAAGCAGCCACTGCATTTTTCTTCACGTCTCTCTGATACCACAGGCTTCAACATTCATTTCTCCGGAAAGGCCTCAAGCAAATTCCCCTACTGGGAAAGATGGCCTCAATCCTACCAGGTTTTTTGTTTTTTTTTTTTTCCTTTTTGCTATTTAATTATAGAAGACACATGCCAAACATCCAAACCTCCAAGGGACGCACGCCTTAGGGGGTCTTTGGAAGAGGAGAAGGATTAAATATGGATCAGTAAAAATAACAGCTTGCTTTTTAACCTTATGTATGGAGAATTCTTCTCCAATCAAGTTCTGGGGGAAATAAACAGCGAGCTGTGCCATCCGATTGCTCACCTGGAAGCTGGAAGACAGATTTCCACTTCCTTCTAGAAACTTGCGCTCCAAACCACTGCTGGTTAACTGGGAGTCACGTCAGGGCTACTAGAAGATCTATCCTTTCTCTTTTGTTGACAGACTTGCAACTGAACAGGAGGCCGAGGCAGCGCCCGTTGGCCATTTCGCTCCAGAAGCCTTCTCTTTGAAGACACGCACCACACAATGCGATCCTAAACAGCCACTTCCTGTTCCATCTTCTTTTGCAAAGGCCTAACCATTGCTCACTGGGTGTTCTTCGCCTGTGCCAACTCTCAGCCTGTAGCAAAATGTCGCTGCCAGATTCTACATGCTCCAAATTGAATTTATTATGGGAACAGGGACAGATCCTTAACTGCAGTCTGGCGGATGGACAGCACTGAAATGGACCCTGTCATTTCTCTGGCTCTATGTTTTGGGACATAAACTGGGGAAATAAAATTCCGTTCCCATATTTCATTCTGGTGCATTTCGAGGTATAAACAGTTTTGTAACTTAATGAAACATCCATACCCACTTAACATTGTGTTTTTAAAATGAGCTTGAAAGTTTCTGGAACAATTAAAAACACTCCAGAAAATGCACTGGAGCATGCAGATGTCTTCCATCCACCCATACGTCATTCCAGCAAACATCTGTAATGTGCGTCGGGGGAGAGAAATGAACACTGTATGACAATGTGTAACTGTGAAACCTCAGCCATGTTTACTCTGCACAGGAGAAAAGTACCTTCTGCAGCCCATGCAACCGACGCCAGGACGGTGGCCTACCCACTGCTCTCGCAAACAGATACTGAGGACAATTGGAGGCCTGGTTATGAAAACTAATAAGCTGTCTGTTTTACAGTTTCACGCGCATAAATAAACCCTTTCAGAATTGGAATGACTCTTTTATAATACAAGGGGTGGGGGAGGAATGTGTTTTCTTTTCTTGGGCTGCCTACTCCTAGCAATCACATCTTTGCTGTTCTGTTACGTATGGAACAAAATCCTATAAATGCTTCAGAAGTAAACCAGCATCCTTTATGCTTTAGACTGACAGCTATTTCCACCCTGACCTTGCAAAATTATGCTACCAGTGGCACTGCAGGTGTCTCATGCAGTGTGTCAGGACTGCAGTAGAGGAAAGCTTCGTTTATTCTATTTTATTGTATGAATTCATTCACTCACTCACACAAAGGCTATTTGTATAGTGTGTTCTGTGTGCCAAGCTCAGAGTTAGATGAGGAGGTATAAGAATGTGCAGCAGAGTCAGAGTGTCTTGTCCCAACAGTATTTCAAGCTCATTACAGCAATGCTTCCACAGTATGAAGAAAACTCTGCAAACCTTTGTGAAGTTTATTTCTAGAAGGTGGTAGCATGATGCGGTGGAAAACACGTATATACTGCAATTACAATGTCAGAAGAATTTCTTCACATGATCTTATTATACTGAGAGGCAAGGAGACCACATTGTACGTCAATGACTTGACATTCTCACACAACAAGAGCATCTTTTCACATCTTTAAGGCTGACTTTCCTAATCTAAGAAATGGGAATGACACCAGCCACTTCATATTCTTAGTCTAAGGCTCCATCAGGGTCCCACAGTACCAATAAGTGCTCCCTGGGTGAGGGGACATGGCACAGAGCTGTCCCCTGTCCCCCCGGCTCTCTAGGGCATGCCACTACTGTATTTACATTTGACCAAGTGAGAATTTGGGGACCAAGATGCATGAGAAAAAATACATAACCATTACAGTGGCTGTTCATTTTTATTCTTTTAGAATAAGCTTAATTTTCTATCTAAAAGCCAGGACTTTCAAAAATTGCAGTTGGATGGTTGTGGCTGCTGCCATTTCTTTCTTTGTTCTTTCTTCCCTCCCCTCGAGCTTTATTGAGGTATAATTGACCCCAAAAATGCAATATATTTAAAGTGGTGTACAGTGTGATGATGGGGTATACGTATACATTGTGAAATGATTACCACAATCAAGTTAATGAACACATCCATCACATCACATAGCTACTTTTTCTTCTCCCCTAAATGTGAAATACAAAATGAGTAGCTCTCCGATCAAATTGCAAACCTGGCAACGTGAAAAGCCACTGAGCCATTATGCTTTTTGGGAAGGGAAAGTCCTAGACAAAACAGGCTTAATTAGGCAATCTTTAGAGCTATGGTTTCAAAGAGATTTATAAAACTAAGTATTCACTAAGCTCACCCCAAATATGCCAACCTGTAAGTGCTACCATCCACGATGTAGATGAAATGGAGGTAAATTGGGCTTATCTCTTATTTGGACCCTTTATTATTTCAACATTTTTTTTGAAGTATAGTCAGTTTACAATGTTGTGTCAATTTTGGGGGTACAGCTCAATTCTTCAGTTATACATGAACATACATAAATTCATTTTCATATTCTTTTTCACAATAAGCTTCTACAAGATATTGAATATATTTCCCTGTGCTATACAGTATAAACTTGTTTATCTACATATATACCAGTCAGTATCTGCAAATCTTGAACTCCCAGTTTATCTCTTCCCACCCCACTTCCCCCTGGCAACCACAAGTCTGTATTCTATGTCTGTGAGTCTGTTTCTGTTCTACATAAGTTGATTTGTCTTTTTTTTTTTTTTTTTAGATTCCACATGAATGATATTATATGGTATTTTTCTTTCTATTTCTGGCTTACTTCACTTAGAATAACATTCTCCAGGGCCATCCATGTTGCTGCAAATGGGATTATTTTATCATTTTTTATGGCTGAGTAGTATTCCATTGTATAAATATACCACAACTTCTTTATCCAGTCATCTGTTGATGGCCATATAGGTTGTTCAACATATTTTTATTGAGCTCCTATGATGGGTCATGCCTAGTTTTAGGTGCCTAAGAAACTTCATAGTTAGGAGATTCCTGCTTTCTTGAAGAGCAGACTAGTGGGAAGGCAGAAATTAAATAACTAACAGCAAATGAAGTGATAAAGTGCTGTAGGTAAAAGAAAAGTGCTGAATAATATAGGAGGGGCAGCTAAACAGCTAAAGCAAGGTTTCTGGGAGGGGGGGACATTGACATTGAGATTAGATTTGAGAAAAAGGATGACCTTGAGTCACTGTTCAGAGGTAGGCATGCAAATCAGGAAGAACCCCCATGAAAGAGGTTAATCAGGTTGGAGCTTATCTTAGGAAAATGGAAAGTTAGAAATGGGTCTTGAACAGCTCTTTTACACCAGTCATTGAGAGTTCTCTAATTTTCACAACTTTCTTTTCCCCCCTTACACTCTTATCTAGCAAGTACATTCCTATGATACTCTAACACATCCACCTAAATCACTCAGACCCAGATTCAAGAGTTAGTTGATTCCTAAGCTGAATCATTCCATCTTCTGAACTCTAAAAATACTTTGACTCTCTCTCGGGGCACCTTTTGCTTTTATATATAAATCACAGCACATACAGCTTTTTCCTTTCAGATTCAAAGCTTCTTGAAAACAATATTCTTTCTTATTTGCTCAACTATCCCCTCTAATCTTCCTCTCCAGAATTAACCCTTTCTACCCTAACATGGTTTCATTCCTTTGTTCATATCATAAGCATAGCTCTTTATTGTCCCAGTTGTACAAATGCTAAGAACAATGCTTGGTATAAAATATTTATTCATTTAATCTTTGCAACAAGGCTTCAAGCATCTGTGATGATTATCTCCTTTCAAATAGAAAGGGATAAATCCTGTATTCAAAACCAATTACAGAGGTTTCCAAACTGGCCCTCTTAACTATCACACAAACACGATACTGTTTCTGAACTTTACATCTTTAAGTGAAGAGAACATGGCCCAACATTTTTATTTTTTCCCTCTGGGATCCCAGAAAGTGCCTTGCATTTAAATAAGTGTTAAGTAAATAAATGAATGAATGACTGAATCAATGGTTATTTTCTTTAGGAAGACTTAATTCAGAAATTAATAACAGCAAGTTGATCCATTGATACTTTTAATTATGTGTTATTTCAATTGTTTTGTCTTATTTTCATATTTCAAATTCTTAGAGAAGAAACAGTAGGGATTTCTGTTCCTTTTAAAAGTGTAGTTATGATCTCGTCTTCCTAAAGAGAGGTCTGCTTTTCTGGCTGTAAACAAAAGCTAGTATGATATCAAACCACCCTACAAGGTACAGAAGAAGTGATGGACTGAAGACATTATTTGGTGGGGCTGAGAAGGTGGAAAGTGTCTTCACCAGGAGTTAAGGACCTCCCAGGGACTAGGAAGAAAGACAAAGATGGTAGGTTCCATGGGGATAGGTTTGAGCCTGTCTAGGCTAGGCAAGCCTGCACCAAGGATGGCTTCAGTCACATCCATGAAGGCTGATCAGTAAGAGCCCAAGTCTGTAAATTAGATGTCAGAGCCAAACTTATCATGGAGCAAATGGACAGACACAAGGCTACCTTCCACCCAGAGCAAACACAGATCTAGCAGAGCACAGCTAGGACTACGAGAGTCCAGGAGAGCACATGTCAACAAAATCAATTGACAGGAAAGGGTGGTAGCAATGGCCAAGGATGAGTTGGTGATGGTGGGTGCAGAGGAGCTGGACTCTCTTTCCCTGCTGGTAGAGCTTGAAGTCTGTTGGACTTTTTTATGTTATCAGTAAATCCCTCTGGATTTTTCTGATCCAGAAGAATAAGTACTTTCTGCCTATCTTGCTAGTCTGTGCTTAAGGAAATTCTACTTAAATTGGTGAAAATAAGTGAAGATATGTGTTCCTGAACCTGACCCACTCCTTGCTAGATGTTCCATTAACATCACATAGGGAAGCTCCTTAATCCCTATAAAAAAAATCACAAGCAGGGTACCGTGGACTATTTTTTTGTGTCCCCTGCCCCAATTCATATGTTGCATTTCTAACCCTTAATGGGATAGTATTCGGAGATGGGACATTTGGGAGGTAATTAGTTCATGAGGGTAAAACCATCACAGTGGGATTAGTGCCTTTATAAGAAGAGGAAAAAGACAGCTTGCTGCTTCTCTCTCTGCTCCCTGCTTCGTGAGGACACAGCAGGAAGGCAGACTTCTGCAAACCAGGAAGCAGGTTCTCACCAGACACCAGACCTGCCAGCATCTTGATCTTGGATTTCCCAGCCTCCAGAATTATGAGAAATAAACGTTTGGTGTTTCAGCCACCCAGTCTATTGCAATTTTTCATAACAGTCTGAACTGACTAAGACACAGACTGCCACCATCTTTTACTACCAAGGTCTACGTTATAATTTAAGAAGCTGGCATTCAAGTCCAACTCCATCTGATCCAAAGCCAACATTATTCTATTCAAAAGAAAAAAAAAAAGAGGCATACAGTATTTGTATTTTGGTATTTGTATATTTTAAAGTAAATTTTACTTATCATAAAAGCAGGGTCTTTCAGTCTGGAAAGAGAGAAATATCACTTGGTCCTAATCCCAATTCTGGTTGGGACAGGGACACTGATACCATTAATTATTTCCAACTGTGTCATACTATGCAAGGTCCTTTATCTTCTGTTACTCATTCTAATACTCCAAATATACCTATGAAGCTGCAAATGTTGTCTCCATTTTAGATGGGAAAACAAGCTCAAAGAACCTAAACAAATGTATTAAGACATAGACTCAGTAAGTAGAGAAATACTATTCTGTTTCATTTTCCTCTCAGAGTTCAACTCTGGAGTTCCAGCACCTGACTTTAAATAGCCACATGTCTGAAACTTAACCGTGGAACTAAGGAATTCACACATATATAATCCTTACAAATAACTAACAGCATGAGGGCTATTCTTAGAAAAGTAGCCTTGGCAAAGAGACCTCACCTCAAATAAAACTGATCATTGGATTTAAAAATCAAGTCAATCCACATCAATTTCCAACCCCATCTTTAGCACCTCTTATCAGCTCATTTCTGAGTACAGAGATTCCTGGATGCCAGTTACTAGCCTGCTTTCTTTCTCCCGGTTCATCCTGAGAGATGAGGGAGAGGAAAGGGGCCTCTACAGCTGTACAAGAAGAAGTCAAATGTGGCCATACAGAACAATCAGGGCATGGAACAAAAGTACTAGAAGAATATGGTGAGATCTTGGCACCTGCTTGCTTGGAGAGAGTTGGGAAAAAATATATGTTGGAAACTCTACCTGCCTGATTTAAAATCTTGGAAAAAACCAGAAGAATACATGAAAGCCTAGGCATTAGGCTTACAAAAAACGATCGAGGATCTGCCAACAGCTCGAGGGATTTTTTCAAACTAGGAGCGTGGAAACTGACAAAGAGAGAGAGAGGATGAGGTAGAGAGAATAAGACTGATTATGCTTTTAGCCCTGAAGATGTACTGACGAATCTGACATGGACTAGACCTTTAAGTAGCTTAACAGGAAAACAGAATTAATATTTCATCTCCATCTTTTCTTTTGTTTCTCTTTGCATCCATCTTTCTCTTTACTGTCCTTTCCTTAGTCCCTTCTTTTCCTTCTACAGGTGTTTACTGATGGCTGTACACCATCAAACCGTGGTTGGCCTTGGGGTATCAAAAAGGAATATGGGTCCTTCCTGAACTTTGGGGGGTTCACAGCCTAACAGGGGGAGAGGCGTGGAAAGAAACGTCACTGCATAGGCTGTAACTTAGGGTACGTTCAAGGTGACTGTACAGAGGAGACTGACTCCAAGTCTTATTGCTGAAAAGTAAGTAAGGAAAAGATGGAGCACAGGCTGGAGGTCAGCAAAACCTTCCCTGATGACGAGTCAGGGCAGGTACCTCAACTTCAAGGGTATTCTGTGATTTTAGAATATTGACTTTGCCATCAGAAATGGAGAGTATATGTCTGTGTGAGAGGTGTGTAAGCTTTTTTTTTTTTTAATCCATTCCTAAATTTTGATCACATTAAGGCAAGATCTCTTCCAAACTGGGGTTTTATTTAGAAAACAACTTACTGTACATCAACTTATTTACACAACACCTTTGGAAATATCAACATTTTCTTAGATTTGTTTAAATTTTACTCATGGCACCATGCTGGGAAAAGTAAATCTGCTAAGTTTTAACAAAAGGTAAAAGTAAAAATCAGCAGATTTGGAAGACACACAGAGAGAATTTGGAGAAACATCAGAGAAAATCCCAACTTCATTTTAAAAATAACTGAAATGATAAAATAAAGTTCAATTCAATTGTATTGCTACTCATTTCACGTCTTCCTAGGTATCACATTGAAGACTCTTAGGTGGAACAGGAGAAAGGACTACACATGTTTTTCAACAGCTGTGCCTTTCCAGCTATATTTTACAATATCTGTGACTTTTTTCTTTTTAACATTTATGCTACCTTTGTGTTTACCCATTGGGCTAATTTGTAGTTGACCCCAGTAACAGAGCCCTTTTAACCAACATTTTGTGACAGACAATCATTGATTTGGCAGTCTTGCAGAATGCCTTAAAAATCAGTGCACCCAGAAGAAGGAACTGGTGGGACTTCATGATATCACATCTCGTTTTTATCACAAATTTCCAATTTACCAAGTTCCTGTCTCATTATTTATACCAGACAGGGCATGCTGATGAGACACACAACCCGCTCTGTCCCTTTTGGCAGTCCATCTATAACTGAAGCACAATTAATGTCCCTACAGCTGTTCTCCGGGCAGCAAGGAAAATGTGGCAGCAGAGATTCTGTAAATGTTTGAGTATAAGTGTGTGAAATGAGGAGCACTGGGATACGTCGAAAAACAGTGGAATCTGGGGTTTTCTAGTTTTTAAATTCTCCAAACAGTATTTTCAAAACAGTACTTCATACAGGAAGTGAAGCTACCTTTAGTAGCTCTCCAGATTTCCAAAGAAAATAATTAGATGATCTTTAAATACAAACTTTACACATGATGTTCCTTCAAAGGAGAAGCATAAAGGAGAAAATCCAAGGTTTCTAGAGAGTTCCACATCCCTCTAGCTTCCTTTAAAAAAAAATCCATTGTCAATTGCCTGTTTTATTTTCAAATATTAATCTTTCCTTTTAGTCAGATACTGATAACTACCATCAAATATAGAAGAACCACTATGTTTCTGGCCCAAGCATTTACTTGACTTAATTACCTTATTCAGATCTTTCATAAACCCTAAAAGTTAGATTTAAATCACTTTTAGATTTCTAAAATAGGATGGGAATACATAGGTACCCAATAAATGTTTTTTTTTAACTCATTCATCTACTCACTTACAGATGAGTTTTCCATATGGATATTTTAGCATAATTATAATAGCAAGCACCTCAATAGTTTGTATAACCAGGAAAACAAAACAGATAGATAAAGATACAGACATACTCAAAAGATTTGACTTATTAATTCCACTTCTTGGAAGTTATCCTAAAGAAAGAATTCAAAATATGAGCAAACTTTTTTTTTTTGCTACATTCTGATTGAACAAGTATTTATTTTAAAACATTTAGAATATTATTAGTAACAGTTTCATCAACAGTAAATATTAAAACAGTAAAAAAAAAATAAATAAAAGGTAAAATAGGAAACGCAAAATAAAACCACCGAAGAAAAATAAGAGAAAATACTGACTGCTAAAAAAAGAGAAACAAAAAGAAACACTACAATGTTTAGGTCACTTACGTGAGCTCCCATAGCCGACAGATGTGAGACTTGTAGTCAGAAGCCAGTTCTGACCAATAGCAGGCTGCACGTACTATGCAATATTGTACTATGCCAGGCGCTCTGTGCTCTGTGCTCTGTGCCCTGTGCTCTGTGCTAAGCTATATTGCTTCTATATGACTTAAAGAAACAGAACTCAGGATGAGAATCAGGATGTGGAGACGCTCATAGGGCATATTTTGAAATTATCGAACAACGCACTGTAAGTCAGAAAACAGAACAGTGTGTCCAATGTGAAAAGAACTCCGCTCTGAATGGGTAATTCGCACCCCTACTCCCCGGCTCTGGGCCAGAATCCCCTGAGAAGCTATGTTTAAAAGGAAATGGACTCCTTCTTTTCTAGTCCCAGGTGCTCCGGGATCTGTGGGCCCCGGTGCAGACACGGCCATGTCCAAGAACCACACCACGCACAACCAGGTCTGAAAATGGCACATAAACAACATTAAAAAACCCCACTCACAACGATGTGAATCTCTGAAAGAGGTGGACCCCAAGTTCCTGAGGAACACGGGCTTTGCCAAGAAGCACAGCAGGGTCTGAAGACGATGCAGGCCAACAACGCCAAGGGCACAAGTGCTCGTGGTGAGGCTCTCAAGGCTCCCGCGAAGCCCAAGAGCCCAAAAGGCGGCCACCACAGCCCGTCTCCCTGCCCACACTGCTCACCCCAAGCTTGGGAGACGTGCTCGCATGCACATCACCAAGGTCCCGGCTCTGTCGGCCAAAGGCCAAAGCCAAGGCTCAACCCACGGCCAAGGCTGCAGCTGCGGCTCCAGCTCCAGCTCAGACTCAGCCTCCCAGAGGTGCCCAGAGGCCCCCACAAAGGCTCCAGAGTGAGGACAGAAAGACTGCTTTGACCCCCGGGCTGCTGTCTGCAGGGGGGCTCTGTCCTCCTGTGCTATCTGTACAGACAAACCTGAGGTAGGAATGAATGAATTAATTAATTTAAAAAATGCAAATAGACCCCCCAGGTCCTAGCCCTTGGGAAACCAATTCAGAATCTCAGAGGAGGGGGCAAGGACTCCACTTCATCACACAGCGGCCCCTGGAAAAGTGCTATTGTGAGTCAGAAAGTAGAAGGGGGACTTACACTCTTTAAAAAGTTATATGTTATTTCAAGTTTTTAATTACAAAAGTAATACATACTCACTGTGGGAAACACCTCTTTTTAGTCAAAGAGACACCTGAGAAGGCCCAGAAGTGAGAAGGCTGGGCTCATAGGACAGTGCAAAGAAGCGTTAAGAAGTTAATTAGCACCTGAATTCTATGGAGCTGTCAAGTAAATTTGGGACAGATGGGGGGTCAAACTGTGAAAAACATCCAGGAGAGCCTGGAGAATTGCAAAATATAACAGCTTCAACCCCACTTTTGTAAGTATTTAAACCTGTATGTTGTCATTTTTCTGTAGTGCTAACGCCTTAGGACACTTCTAACACGCGCTCTGTATTTAGGGTGCGGCTGCTATGAATGTGTCTTTATCAGTGGGAATGAATGATGCAAACAGTGGCTAATATTATATAAATAATTTAAAAGATTAGCTATTTAGACAAGCACGAATCTCCAGTAGACTCTTCACGTACATACATGAGCCTGAAGTCAGCCGAATTACTCCCCCAGGCTGGCATAGTCCTTGAAAGGAATAAAAAAAAAAAACCTCTGTGGCAGTGCTTTGAGTTGTAAACCACACAGGCCACCTAATGAAGAAGCACACTGAGCTGGTTCCACGTGAAATTCTGATCATGCAGAACGGTGTACGTCAACTTGTCTACTTGCCATAATTAAACAGTTGTCTGGTTCACAGCAAACGGTCACGATATTTACCGTATTTGTTGAAGACTTTCAAATATTGTCTTGAATCCATATGAAAGGCCCAACATAGACTATTATCCCACCAGTGAAGTGGTTCTATCATTGCTACTTTTAAAGCAGCAACTAGACACCGAGAGGTTAAAGCAGAAGAAATCTTGCCTAAGACCACATGGATTGCTGAGACTCAAAACTTGAGATTGCTCAGACATGAACTGAGAATGTGGGGATTTGGGGTTTGGTACACAGACACAACACTTGCCCTTGTGAGCCTCGAATTGTAGAATATTTGGACGGTCAAGTCTGAAAAGCTCTAGTAAGTTAGGCAGCCATAGTAGGTGATAGCTTTCATAGGTAGAAGCAGATGATTATAAACCTGGAATTATTTGAAGTCTTGCATTTTTCTCAAAATATATCATGCAGTTCCTGTATTTCATTCTCTAATATATCAACATTTCTTTAAAATACGAAATAGCTTTACAAAGTTTCCCATAACACCTCAGAAAGATGCGTCGCGCCTTTTTCATTTTGTTTTCAGAATCCCTTGGCATCCCGCCAGGTAGAGATGCCAACGGGAGTGGACTCCAAGTATGGAAATACGGCACTGTGGTCACCCACTGAGCAAGCAGTTCTCAAAGTGTGGTCTCCATTCCAGCAGTATTCGTCTCCTCCAAGAACTTGTTACACGTGTAAATTCTCATCTCCACTCCAGACCTACTTAATCATGAACTCTGTGAATGAGGCTCAAAAAAATATAATTTAACCAGTCTTCCAGGTCCTGCTGATTGATGCCCACTCAAATTAGGGAACCAGTGTATTAAATGAGCAGCAAGTACTTTTATACCAAATCAATATACGTATCTTAGACCTAAAAAAAAAAAAAAAAAGCTACTAAGATAATGTGTTAGGTTCTTTTTATAACTTTACAACCTTCCTAGTAAGGTGAGACAATTAGGAAGTTTCTAATTTTATAGAAAAGCAGACTGAAAAATTGCCTTAACCTCTTTATGTTCGAAGGCTGTACAGAAAGTACCAACGCTGAGGATGCTGGGAATACACTTGGTGTGCTTTGTAACCTTTCAACGTGGGTCACATTTTCAGTTTAGTGTTAGTAAGGATATAACTCATAATCAATTTCCCTGTTTTGACCCAATGCTTTCCAGTAATGATGGTGTCTTACCACCAAATGGTAGGGTGTCATGACCAGAACAGCTCATTTTTCTTTAGGATGGTAAATTAAGAAAAATGGGATGGGAAAAAAAAAGGGGGGGTGCAGTATAGTTTTCATACTAATCACACTTTTTATTTCTCCAAAATTAATATATTGTGACACATCTAAGTATAGTCATTAAAATTACATCCTTTGTGAAACTTTGAACAAGAATTAAATAAGCATAAATTTCCAGGCACATAATTTCACAAATCCCTTAATAGCTGGCAATTGCTACTTCCTTATCTCCTACATCAGAATCGCCAACTCCGTTACGGTCCCCATTCATGCTACAAAGAACGCACACACTTCAAGACTTTGGAACGACCAAGAACCGAGGACATTTTGCTTGCATGACAGCTATCAAATAGCCTTCAAAACCAAGTCGAAGAATGCTTTACACTCCATTATCAGGGAAACGGCCTCTGCTTACTTGGCTTAGCTCGTTTCTCTCTACATGTTTGTTTATGGGACAGAAGAAGCGAGGATTATGAGAAATGAATCATGAAAAAGAATCCTCTTACATGTACATTCTTACAGTAGAGATGTTCTGCTTGCTCTTTGTTAAAGGACTATCTACCGATCAGCCAAGAACAAGTTAATTTCAACTTTCCATTTGTGCCTGTCCCCTTCCCTTTTAATTCTAATCCAAGCATTATCGCAGATTTAGTGGAAAGCACATGGAAGGCACATTTGGCACAGGGATCAGTATATGTGGGGCTTACAGATAATAAGAGCTGGAACAGACAGACTTGGAGCAAGTCACTAAATCTCTGAGTCTAATTTACTCATCTGCTTCACCCATGTTACTGCACTATCAGGGAAAAGCAACGGGGTAACAAAGATCTACAACACTATTTAACAACATATGCAAATCTCATACAAACATTAAGACATCTATAAAGATAACTGTGGTAAGTCTGTTTACACATTAGGTGTCGGTTCCCTTACATTTTAACTTCCATCTCTGTCACCAGCGTGAGGTTCTTTTTCAGACACCACTACATCTATGAAGCCTATTGAAATCAGACACAATTACTTTAAGCACCATCATGAGAAAATAACTGCATCGTCTTCTTAGCACAAGACTGCCTGACGCTGTACATTATGGCTGGAACTGGCAAACTTGTAAGGAAGGAAATGGGGGAATGTGGAATTCTTAAAAAAAAAAAAAAAAAAAGAGGCTACCTAGGCATTTGCTGAAACTCAATCCTTTGGAACTTGAATTGCCTCATATCAGAGCCCACAATATAAACAATTTCTCACCCCGATTTTTGCCAAGATAATACAAAATTAATGATCTCATGTGTCCCTCTGAAGACTTTAGAACTGGCACCTATTCCACTACCTGGGTGTGTATGGAGAGAAGCCTACTCTAGGCAGAAATGAGAATTCCCTTCAGAATAGAATTTATATTTCAGAGTAGAGAGACTGTGAGTCAGGCCAGCTATTTTTATTGTCGTTCCAGACTCTACACATTTTTCTCCTTGATTTGGAAAGAAAACAACGTTTTCTCTCCAACTCAGACAGTATATGTCACACAAATTCACACATGAACACACATACACTGCAACATGTAGAAATAAGAGGTAATTTAGAGAAAGAGAGTGGGAGTGGGTGTGTGTGAGAGAGAGAGAGAGAGAGAATAAATTTGTGGAAGAGAAATAAGATATTAAAGAATTTTGTTCCCTTCAAGGATTAAGAGGAATATTTTTGGAAATGGCATTAACCTGCCATTATGAACAGTAAGTTACATAACTTACTGTTCACAAACTAAGTAGAAAGAGGAACAGAATCACACTCTTGCCAGTTTTTTGTTTGTTTGTTTGTTTGTTTGTTTTTGGTCAGGGTTAAAAACTAGCATGCCAACAAAACCATGCATCAGCCCTTGCTGTGTGCAAATCGCTCATGCAAACACCGTGCCGACCGTGTGTGAGCAATGGTCCTGCCTTCACAGAGCTGACCATCTATTCAGGTGTTAGACGGATCTGAACTTCTCTTTGAATACTTATTCTACGTATATCAGTGACCGACGGAAGACTGTGAAATGAATTCCATTTTCTCTCCCCAGAGAAGATATCTTGAAGAACATGGTTAAGGAGCACCTTGAATAAGTGATGTCTAAGGTGGAGAAGGGCTTCCGTCTTCTTCCCCTGGCTTAAGGTATTTCAACATCACTACAAAGGCTTTAGCCTGGCGATAATAGGAAGTGAGAAAAGCACTACCTTAAAAGCAGTTGTGATTCTGATTACAGTGTATAGATATCAAACACACAATGGGGTGCTCCATCTGCACGCACTGAATCATGTTTTAGTTAAAGTGTTTGTGGATAAGCCTGGGAAGAGTCCAGTCCCAGCCTCACTGCACGTTTGCCCTAAGACTCTAAGCCAATTGCTTTATTTCATTTTCTTTATACAAACAATAAACAAACAGACAAAAAACAAAGCAAACAAAAAACCTCACCTGACAGATTGGTGTGATTATCAAGTTAGATGAAATTGCACAGCACAGTGTTGGTCCAGGATAGCAGCACTGATAATGATGTTGATAACAATGATGCTAATGGTGTATATTTGCCCAGCACCTACTGTGTGCAAGACAGCAGCCCAGGTATTTTGCATGTGGTATTATTTTTATTTCTTAATCAACAGGTATTGAATGCTTACAAAGTGTCATTGCTGCAGGTACATCAAACTAACTGTCTAAGTACCTCACGGCTCCCTAAATAATGGTAAAAGAATAACATTTTTAAAGTAAGTTGGATGCGCAAGGGAGAGACACAACATATCCAAATTTGCATGTTTAATGAGTGGCCTCCACAGTCCACAATTCATTCCGCAGACTCTTCGTGTCTCAGGCTGAACCATGTCAGTCTACACTGAGTACCTCATGTTACACATTCAATCCTATAAGAGACTACCTCAGTTACTGTCTGAAGGTTCTGATCCCTTATGTCTGAATAAGGTTAATGTATTCACCCCCATGTCCTGCATGAGTTTCTAAAGCCACTGAAAAATAAAAGACGGTACAGTGAATCTCATATTCCATTGTCTAAATCCTACACAAATGAGTTTCCTCAAAAGCGAAGGAGGCTGCCGAGTTGTTATTCCCCGGCTTCCCAAGATTCCCTTGCCTCTGATGACCAAAAATTAAAAGATAATAATGAATAAGTTAACTGCATTTATATTGACTCATCAAGGGAAAGAACGTTACTGTTTTAGGATGAATCTACTTTAAATACAAGGGAGAAACTTGAGCAGCAAAACTGAAAAAAAAAAAAAAAAAAAAAAAAGACGACGGCCATGAGCATTTTCTCCCGTAAGCAGATAGCACGTTCCTCATTTCTACGTCAGTTTGGTTTGTGGAGGAAGAGTGAAGACACAATATCATCCAAAAGAAACTCCCTCTTTGTCACGCTTCAGGATCAGCTGCCGCGTCACTCGGGGAGGCGATACAGAGCGCGCTAACCTTCCAACACCGCCGTGCTTCGTGCTTCTACCGGCCACTGAGGTTCACGGCACCGCTCCGCGCGCGCTATTAGCCGCGCCAGCTACTTGCCATCGTTCTCACAAATCGTCCCGCGCCTTGGTCGTGGCTGAACCTCCCGGGCTGTTCCACTGCATCCTTCAGGAGCACAGACCATGAGAAAGCAACTCTCTACCCCCCTCACCTCATTGCAGAGAAGTCTTTTGTCTGTTTCCCTGTCATTGAGATCTTCTGAGGGAACACTGAGCATTATTTGTCGTATCTTCCTTTTTCTTTGTTTGATACATATTTTCTGAGATACCGGCTATGTGTCTGGTCCTGTGATAGGCACTGGAAGATGACAGTGAACTTTAGAAGCACAGGCTCCACCTTCAGGGAGCGTATTACCACCAAGCACAGAAAAGTCCACAAATAATTAATTAATCAATTATAATTTGCATCAAGGAAAAGGCAGAAAGATATGAAGTCTTTAACAGACTAGAGGAAGTGATGATCATCTGAGACTGGAAGGATGGATAAGAGTTAAGAGTCTTCTGGCCAAAATCAATGGCATGTATGGAGACTCTGAAGCCTTCACACCTGAGGGACAAAAAGCAGGTGTGTGAGGTAGAGTACGCAGCTAGAAAATACGGGGGTATTGGCATGCATACGTTGTGCAGAATATTGTCACCCATCTTATAAATTTTGAACTGTAAAAAAAGCAATGGAGAAACACTTCAGTAAGGAGGAACCTGTCATAATTAAAGTGTGCATTAGGCTTAAAGACTTAAATATAAGACAAGACACTATAAACATTCTAGAAGAAACCACAGGCAAAACATTCTCTGACATAAATCACAGCAATGTTCCCCTTTGGCAGTCTACTCAGGCAATAGAAAGAAAAGCAAAAATAAACAAATAGGACCTAATTAAACTTACAAGCTTTTGCACAGCAAAGGAAACCATAAACAAAACAAAACAACCTACAGAATGGGAGAAAGTATTTGCAAATGATGCAACTGACAAACGTTTAACTTCCAGAATATATAAACAGCTCATGCAACTTAGTAACAACAACAAACAAACAAACAACCCAATCCTAAAGTGAGCAGAAGATCTAAACAAGCAATCCTCCAATGAAGACATACAAATGGGCGATAGGCACATGAAAAAGTGCTCAGGATCACTAATTATCAGACAAATGCAACTCAAAACTACAGTGAAGTATTAGCTCATACCAGTCAGTATGGCCTTCATTAAAAAGTCCACAAACAATAAGTGCTGGGGAGGGTGTGGAGAAAAGGGAACCCTCCTGCACTGTTGGTGGGAATATGGTTTGGTGCAAACATTATGAAAAACAGTATGGAGATTCCTCAAAAAACTAAAAACAGACTTACCATATGATCTAGCAATCCCACTCCTGGGCATCAATCCAGAGGGAACCTTAATTCAAACAGATACCTGCACCCCAATGTTTATAGCAGCACTATATACAATAGCTAAGACATGGAAACAACCTAAATGTCCATCAACAGAGGATTGGATAAAGAAGTTGTGGCATATTTATACAATAGAATACTACTCAGCCATAAAAGAATATAAAATAATGCCATTTGGAGCAACATGGATGGATCTGGAGAATGTCATTCTAAGTGAAGTGAGCCAGAAAGAGAAAGAAAAATACCATATGATATCACTTATATATGTAGTCTAAAAAAAGAAAACAGAAAAGACTAATGAACTCATCTACAAAACAGAAACAAACCCACAGACATAGCAAACAATCTTACAGTTAACTGGGGGAAAGAAGGTGGGAAAAAATAAATTTGGGAGTTAGAGATTTGCAAATATTAACTACTATATATAAAAATAGATAAAAAACAAATTTCTTCTGTATAGCACGGGAACTATACTCAATATCTTTATAATAACCTTTTATGAAAACGAATATATGTATGTATATGTATGACTGAGACATTGTGCTGTATACCAGAAACTGACACATTGTAACTGACTGTACTTCAGTTAGAAAAAAAAAATGCATTAGAACAGGGCAGTCGTAAATCTAGACAAGCAGTATGGAGGCTAGGCAGAGGTCCAAGTGAATTATGGTTTCCGGAAGTAGGATGGTAAGAGAAGACTCAGTGGTTGAAAAGCAGAAGGTGACCCTTATTTATTGTAAAATGAATCGAATCCACCAACGTTTATTTCTCAGAGCAATGGGGAAAACATTCAAATATGTGTGGTAAGGGATCGCCATGCTCAAGCCATTTTGGAAATATCATTCTTGCTATCGTAGAATCAGAGAGGAGATCCCAGAACTTACTTCTAACCAATGAAAATACAGCAAAGGTGACCAGGTGTATGTGGCGGCATGGATGTGAACATGTTATCAGAGATTATAACACCTACCAAGCTGAGACCCTCTCCTGGTGGCTGTGAAGAAGCAAGTTGCCACGTTCTAACATGCCACTCGGAAAATCCATGTAGCAAGGAATGGAGGGTGGCCACCAGACCCAGGCAGCAAAGATCTGAATGCTGGATTGGGAAACTGGATTCTTGCCTACCAAGCGCCAGATGAAACCTCAGTCCTGGCTGAAGCTTTGATTGCAGCCTTGTGAGAGTCTAAAGCAAGAGGTCCTACCAGTCTCCTGAACAGCTCCTGACCCACAGGAACTACGATATAATAAATGTGTGTTGTGTGTTGTTAGATGCCATGAAGTTTATTGTTACGTTGTTACACAGCAACAAATAACAGATGTATACAGTCTTGAATGTGTTGGCTGTTAACCAAGGCGCCTCAGTCTCACATTTACATGTCACGTGGGCAGTCGGAGTTGTAGGCCTGGAACTCAAAGGAAAGGTCGGAAATAAGATGTTAATTTTGGAGGGTGAATTTAAAAAGTAATAAAAGAGAGAAAGTGACGTCACAGAAACAAAGGGGAAGGATGTCACCTGATGTAAAGGTAATGAAATAATCAATTGTTTGTTTCGAACAGACTAGCTTAATTCTGAAAATGTATCAAAAACAGAAATGTCAGAGAGAAAGACCCAACTTTATGTCCATTGGCGCTCAGAGAATTCAGAAGCAGCATCCTGACTGAGACGGGAAGTCGGGTAAACTTCAGAACGCAGAGCTATGCCTCAAAGCCTAGACAAAACTGACATTTATTGAAATATTGTATGTCAGGCAGAGTGTTTTCTTCTTTCACCTAATTTTCCTTTTCAAATCTCTTTTTAAAGAAGAAACTCAGATTCAGAGAAGTAAATTCCCTTCTCATGGTCATCCAGTAGATAGGAGAAGATCCACAATTCAAACAGTCTGGCTTCAAAGCCTGAGCTTTTATCTCTGAGCATTTCAAGAAAGCATTAAATCAGACACAAGGAAGCCCATTTTTATATTCTTTACACGGTCCTAAGCCTAACCTTGGATCCCACATTCTATGCATCCTCCCTCTTCAAACTGGCGTCAAGAGTATTGGAAGCTCCGCAGAACTTAAAGAGCTACAGATACATCTAAAAAGCCAGGCAAATCTTAGAGTTAACCAGGAGTGTCATTTCTGTCAACGCAAATGTGAAGTCTAACGTGTTAGAATATCCCTTCAAAGTCCAACATGGCCCCTGTCCCTGGGTCTGGGGGCAGGGGAGCTTCAAAGTGGCCTTTCTCACCACTGCTGATAGCACAGCCATCACTCACTTTAATCACGACATCATGAAACATCTTCAGATCAAATGCATTTTACTTGATGGATATAATGTAAAAAGCTCTCAACCAATATTTAAAACAACCCCACACCCTTAAATCCATCCACCTGCTTGCTCATTTGAATACAGCGCTAACTGCTTATCTACCCTGGATTCCTTAGACCTAGGAATGGAGAGAGGATGCTGAACTATTTTCCATTTGGCAGGAATCAGTCTTTGAGCTATTAAGCAGAGCCCACACAGTCCTGCTAACACCGCCTCTGCTCTGCTCATGTGATTTGACTTCGGAGCAGGTGACACCACGTGCCTAGTTCTCATCAGTTCCAAAGATCTTAAGAAATGGTGGCAGGTCTTCTGAGTCATGAGAAAACATGAAATTGTAACTGATACCCTGCCATGTCCCTGGGTCCCTAGGTAATCATGGTTCCTGCTAGTTTTTCCACATTTCTGACAAACCTCAAGAAAGCAGGTTATCCGTCCTGATAGACTATGTGCCCCTTGAAGGCAGGTGTGGTTAAAAGAGAATATTCACTGTGCGTGTCTTAGTTTGGCATTCACCAAAATATGAACTTAACATTTTGCATAACATGTTGCTTTCCAAAACATGAGAAGCACCCCAGCAGGGCACTCTAGGTATACAGGGAATCACATCAATTTATTTCACATCTATAGTGGCAGATGCATCCATTTCATTCTCCTTTTAATCATCATGATTATACTGAAGACATTATTTCAGTTTTATGCTAGTATGTGTTCAACACCTTTCTAATATTTGCCAAAATCCCTTTATATAGCAAAGAATAAGCACGCTAGGGGATAAGAGACTTCGGCAGACAACAGTGTCTACACAAAAGTTAATGGCTTTTATATATTTGCACATATTTCACAGTATATTTATCTAATATTATGTATATATTTCATTATATTTATCTAATATTTCTCTGACATTTATCTTCTATTTATGACAAGTGTTACAGGTGGCAGGATAATTTTTTTAAAGACAATGTAAATAAATACAATTATAATAATTTTCTCTGACAGGACAGTTCCATGCAGGCTAACGGCATATTTGACACTGGACAATAATCCTGGAGATGGATCTCAAAGGGCCAAGGGGGTTTGGAAACTAGTGGGAATTTGCAACAAGGCCTGCTGACTCCGGAGTATGCACTCTTAACCACTAGGGCGTTCTATCTGCAAATACAGCTTTTATCTCTGTGACCTCACTGTCTATAAATGCAGGTACTCACTACATGTCTGTAAAATGTATTTGATGATAATGCTGGAGAAAATAGAGAAATAGCGGTTGGGACTGAAAAATGAAATAAAAGCGGGAGAGGCAGAACAGTAGTTTTCTTTGGAATCCACGTAGTTTTAATAAGTGAGTTTCCATTAGGAATTAGGTGAGATTTGTTTCCGGGAGATGAGATACGTCTTAAACGTCCCACAGGTGCAGATTAACCGCCGGCAGAACTAACCCTGGCTTTGACATGGAAGTTCTCCCTTGGCTGCCTTGAGCTAGGCACATAATAAAAGCCTACCCAAAATAACATATCTAATATTAAAGTCACCTTCCAGCACCGGAACAAAAAAAGGGAAAAAAGGGGAAGCGGGGAGAGGAATCAATAGGATAAGTAAATATAAAAACCAATATATTCACTGATTTATCCCCCAGTCTTGTAAACTTGGTAGACCTGGTTTCAGGCTTAGCTGTGGAGGGAAAGAAAGCAGACTCAGAAGCCAAAGTAGCGTGTGAGTCCACCTGCATAAGAACAAAGCAGGCAAAACTCAGCTGCGCTTTTAGAGGTTAGGACACTGGCCCCCCTGCGGGAGCAGCGACAGCCAGGAGGCAGTGCTGTGGCTCTTCTCATCTTTCTCCTGGGTGCTGCCTACGCAAGCCTGTTCAGGACGTGAGCGTGTGCTCTTAGGATACACACATTTTACTGTGTGGATATTACACTTCAATGCCTAATTTAAAAATACGTATGGGGGCCAAGAAAAGGCCAAAGTGAAGAAAAGAAAAGCCTGAACAGAAGCAAGAACTGCTGTCTATGCTTATGGAAATCTAACTGAGCAACACCGTCAGCGCTCAATCAAGCAGTGGAGGTAAAACGCCGGATTCACATCCCACGGTCTCACTTTCTTTGCTATGCGGTCCCGGAAAAGACCCTCCCGGTGCACTTCAGTCATGCTTTTTGGAGCTGTAAGACACTGCGAGAGCAGCTCCTAAGATGGATACTAGTGCTTCTCCTTTCATTTAATTGTGACATTGTAACTTGTTACATGTACATAAATGTGTGGTGAGTGTTTGATACTATTTCATTGTCACTTAATGGTATCAGCAGCCCTAATAATCACACAGGAATAGCAATACAAAAAAAAAAAAAAATCCTGGGGTGATTATCATTATTCAGATGATTCTGTCAAGGTGAGAAAAAGGACAACAAAGACATGCTCAGGAATGAATTTTGCCCTTTGTTTTCCGTCTTGATCATCTAGTTTTTCTTTAATAGTAATTTTAAAAAGAACAAAGCACAGAAGACTGCAGGTTATCTCACATCCTTTAATCGGATCTGTGAATATAAATGGATAGAAGAGTGACACTGCACTCAGCATGAAGAGTCTTCTCAGACTGAACTGAGAACATCCCTCCTCTCATTGTCTCTCGCTCCCAGTTCAGGGAGATGCCTGATCTTTCTACAAGCCTGGCAGAAGGGATATCCCATCTCCCACTCCAGCTCTGACTTTCCCAAGGATTTAAATTTCAGTTCATTGCTTTTATGTGGGCAGTAGTCAACGACAGAAAAAGAAAAAAAAAATGTTATTATATTACGAAGATACGCACCACATGTCACTAATACCCATACCACACCTTGCCCTGAAGAGCCGAGATGTTTCACAAGGAAGACCCAAGAGTGAGTCTGTTCTCTAGGCTCATATAGTGAGAAAACTGCAAACAATGTGAGTGGGCATAAAGATTCATTATCTTATTACACTGTTTACATAGTCCAGAAGAAAGACACTTCTGTATCTACTCTCTAATAGACCAGCATTTCTTTGAGTAACTCCTTTTCGCTGGCACCCACAGCATCCAGCAGACACTTTTATGTTTCTTAGGACATTTTTGTTTTTAAGAACCATTGTATGCCTCCCTGCCCTTCTTGAGCTGTCGTATGTGGACCGATGGGAGTAGACAGAGATGGGAACTGTCTGACACTCAGTATGTTTCTAGAACCAGGGGCTAAGTAAGCCAACCTGTGAAGCACAGCTTCACTTCCAGCTTTGTATCTCATCACCTGATGCAGAGAGAAAGCTTTCCTACCAGCTCTCTAACTCCATACGGTCTAAACGCTATAATAACTCCTCCCTTACTCTATGGACTGTTAGTGGTTCTGCATGTCTGACGGGGAGCTCTTCTTTCCATTTTTTTTTTTTTGATAAGATCTTGAATATATTTTAAGATTGTGTGCTTCAGTTTTCTATTTTTAAAAATAAGAGTAATAAAACTCACTTCATAAGGTTGTTAGGACTAAATGAATGTACATGCACACTGTGTTTGACAGAGTTTTAACATATGTATATTTAATTTTTATTTATTTAAATTTATATATTAATTTTGAATATTTAAACTTAAATATTTAAATATTAATCTGTGTCGTCACAAAACAATTATTCATTATGCTAACCTTAAGCGAACAGTATTGCTTTAGATTTCAGAAGAAACATGTATAGACATTTCAACACCTATTTCAAAGACCTTTATTTGATGAATTCCCCCTCTCTGGCCCCCACTGTTATTTCCTGAACTCAAACCACCCTTATGGCTTGCAAAGATTCTTAATTGGTAGATAGTGATGAAATCCAAAGAGTCTGACATGGTTATAAAAAGAAGACTCCTTGGTGTCATGCACCCTGACAAAAAGAAGATGAATATAATCATCTTCAACAGTGGCACAAATATGGTTATACTGACTTTAAGCTCTTCTAGTACAGACACAAGGAATAAAACCTTGTTCCCTTAATATGTGAGCTGTATCTGAGACAATCCATTATGTTCTCATCTACAGCCTCATAATGTAATTATTTTTCTTTTTTTAGTATATCTAATTATATATCAAATGTACACACACACATTTCTTTTCTCCATAGATCTACAGTCTTATCATCATCCTCAGTTCTTTCAGCAGCTTGCATAGCTTTCCTACCGCTTTTTATCTACAGGCGTACTTCCTTTTATTATTCTTCACTGTATTGCTTTTTATATAAGTTGAGGATTTGTGGCAACCATTCAATGTTGGGTGGTTAGCATTTGTTAGCAATACTTTAAGGCTTGTACATTTTTAAGACACACTGCTTTTGCACACTTAAGAGACTACAGTATAGCATAAACATAACTTTTATACGCACTTGGGAAACCAAAACATTTGTGTGACTTGTTTTATTGCGGTGGTCTGGAACCGAACTAGCAGGATCTGAGGTATGCCTGCGTTGATCTATGTGCAAGCAGCTATTCTGCCATACAGACTTCATCATATTTTTCTCTATGTAAAATTATTGATAAGGAGAAAAGGGAAAAAAGGGCACATACCTCATAAAACTGTGACTGCTAATCAGCCAAAGAAGAAAAGCACTTTGGGTCTAAAAATCCAATGGCAATTTTCAAAGTCCAGTGAATCCAGGAAGTACAATTATTAAGTCTATGCACAGTATCAAAGGTAAAAAACCAATATTAGCACCTGCATAAAGATTCTAGGAATCCCCACCAGCTCTGATAGGCAAGGATGGCATGACATGTACCAAAAACATATTGACAAGGGTGGCCCATATTCATTTTCGGCCAAGACTTCAGAATTTCACAAATGCATGTTTTGGAGCTGCCCTGACATGCAGTTGATTCATGTGGGCAAAGGCTGAACTCTGTGTGTTTTTCTCTCCAGGCCCTTTTAATTCATGATTTCCTGAAATGGCTATGTAACAAAACCTTGTAACAATGTGGGGATTGATGCTAATTTACAGAGAACACAAGCATGCTTGAATACCTTAAGAATGATTTGCCCTTTTGCCTCTAAAATCAATAAATGTATCAAATCCTCAAATATTAATTTGTATATGAGGACAGAGAGAGAAAGACAGCAGGATCATGGTATTGTCTGGGTGGAATTCCACCTCTGTCTCTCAACTTTCCATCTGTAATACAAAGTTTTTCTTGAGTGTTTTGATTTTCCTTATAAGTGCAGGTTTACTGATATGAGAATACTCTTCAGTATTTCAAGTACCAGAAGATTACTTGAATACAAAGCAGTAGATGTTTTATTTTTTCAGAAGAGTTCAGGGTAGACCTGGATAAAAGACTGTTCACCATAGGAAATTTCTCTGACAACAGGTAAGTGGGTGTAATTTTCAGAGAGGTTGCCCAGTGTATCCACAGAAATAGGAAGAGTCAAAATGTGAGTGACTAGAAGATGTATTTCTAAGAACTTAAAGAGAGAACACCAGGATATTCAAACTGAGTTTAATTTGATAATCAAATTGTTACTCAATTAAGTTGAGTTTAATTCTAATAAGCACAGGGATGCAATGGAGGAAAAAAATAAAAAGGAAAGAAACAGAACTTTAGCCTTAGCGACTGCTATGAATAGGCCTGGAAACCACTGTTTAATTGTTAATCGATGGACTGACCTGGTGCAAAGGCACAGGATGAGATATACAATCAATGTTACCTCTTCACTTAGATATTGTTAACGCTGAGTCAATGCTTCAATTTTAGTCTCCAATTCAAATTATGAGATAACCATGAAAGAGATATAGAGATTTCTAAATTAAATCAGGGCAACAGATTCCATTCCACAGGAGTGACTCTGTTCACTTGGGGTGGGGGGGGGGAGGGAGCTGGGGCAGAGAGTGTTAAATTAGTTTCCAAGAGGTTCAAATTTCAAGCATTCATGTAACTTACTGAAATATATTTTTATTTCAGTTTTTGTTCTGTTATATAGAACAAGTGACATTAGTATCAATTAAAAAATCAAATAAGATATTTTATCACATTCTGTTGTTATTCATATCATTCTGAAGAATTTTTATTGGCTAGTGGTTGAAATTCATCTTCTAGAGAGAATTCAAAGATTTCTGCTTTTTACTTGAAATTCCTTAGTCTTTAGATCAAATATACACAGACTATTGAAAACACCTAGTTTATGTTGATAATGAAACCCCAGAACAGGGGTGGGTCTGAGGCTCCTAAGCCAGCCCTAGAATGAATAGTTCTAGAATTTTAATTATTTTCAACATGACTGAAAGCTGGATTTATAATAAACTTCCCTAAGCTATTCTATCTGCATTAGTATATTTTTAGGGGTTGATGTTTAAGCCTAAAGAACCTTAAAATTAAAGATATCAGGGATACGAGTTGACCAACATAAGGTCCTAAAAATATTAAGAGTCCTATAAGGAACAGTACAATTGATTAATTATATTATTGTGTTATCAATTGATTGACTAATAAAATATCATTGTATAACGTGGAGAGTACAGAAGAGTAAGCATTAAAGCAAAGTTTGATGGAAGGAGTTTCCTCATCACAGAAGACATCCAAATGAACCTTGTTTATATTCCCATCATTATACACCAAACTTGTTCCCAGCCACAGTGTAAAAATAGCATAATGCCTCTTGGTAGACTAATTCATTTTAGGTACTTCTCACAGTTAATGGCCAGTAATTTTCCCATTTGATACTTCAGTAATTTCTAAGCCACAGATGGTTTAGGGAGACCTTTTGGACCCATCAAAATCCACGTATCAGAAACCACTGCTTCACTCTCATCATAAGATACAAGAAAAGATTCAGTTGTCATATCATCTGTCTGTGGAGTCCTAACGGAGGTTTACCTTCTTTACACAGAATAGAAACTGCACAACCCTCACCCCATCTTAGAGGTTTGGAACCACAGCTGTTACAGGCGTTCATACCAGGTAGAGCAGCTGGATTTCTTTCAAAAGTGTTTATTTCAATCCTCATGATTCCCCGGCCATGTTTTCCTAAAGAATTTCAATTTGGTTCATCATTCTGAATCAAGTCAGACAAAAAAAGATAATCAAATCCATCAAGATGTGTTTTTCCCTTTCTCCCTTTGCTTCTCTCCTGTAAAATAGGGAACTGCTGCCAAATCCTTTTAAAATCTAGCCAAGAGAGAACAGGAAAGCCACAACCTCTAAATTATGAAAAAGACGTATGTTAGGTTTAAGACAGTTCGTCAGTATGAACATTCTTTGATCTTTTAAGCTTCTGCGACATAAATTGTTTCTTTAATAATAAAAAAAAGAATATAAAAATGAATCTCTTTCATTATTACTTGAGGGGATCTTCTTCATACAGGATGAAAACATACACTGGGCAGTGACATGAATAGCAAGCTAATCCATGTAAGTTACAGTCATCATAATGTTTTTTTCTGATCATCACAATCTTCAATGCACTCTTTAGAAACGGCAAATTTCTCTGTTTAGCTGCATGCTAAATTAACACATGACCTAACGTGGATTCAAAAATCCCTTCTCATTAGACATGAGTTTATATAGCTCTTATATAATGTAGTCCCGCAAGACGCTTTTTAAACATACTTTCTGGGATCATATAAATGTCTGAATTTCCAAAAGGGCATATAATATGAATTTATCAAATTATAATATATGAATACTTTAAAGACTCTGAAGTACGGTAAGTATTTTGTTTTCTTTAATTTAGTGTTTATTGATTAAATCTGACTTTATTTCTTCAGTATTTGTACTCTGAGTACAGACTGGAAGCTGTTGCCATTGGCCTATTGTATTATACAAACAACTGAGATACATAGGAAAATAAAAATAAAAGTATTATATAGCCTCCTGCCTCTGTTCCTGCCTGCCTGCCACCTGAACAGTTCATTCGAAAGGCCACTAGGTATGGCTGGCCAAGGTAGGGATCCAGGCCAGGGCAGGAAGCTGGAGGGAGAGTGGAATAGTAGATGAACATTTATGCTGGGGAGTCAGGGGATAGGCAGAGGGAGCCAATGGAAGTCACTTACTACAGCGGTGATCCAAACACCAAAAAGAAACAGGGTTTTCACTGCTGGAGAAAGGGAAGCAGTCAGAATGAACCCTGTGGTGCTGCTTTAGAACTGGAGGTATGGAGGTAACCTCGTGGTTAACGCACGCGCCATCCTGGCTCTGACCCTTCCGCTATTAGAAAAAAGACATTATTAAGACAATTGGAGACATTTGACTGTGCATTCAATAGCGACGGTGTACCAATGTTAATTCCCTAATTTTGATGGTAGTATTGTGCTCGCGTAGAAAAACACCCATGTGGGAAAGGCTGACAGAGGTATCTCCTGGTTATGGGGCATCTCTTATAGTTCAGGAAAAATACATTTGGACTACCATGGCAACTTTTCTGTAAGATTAAATTCATTCCAAATGAAAGATAATGAACGACACAAAAGAAATAGAATGTGTTTTATGTGGGCCTTCCTCCAAAAGAGGATTTGAAGATTTTTAACCAGAAAAGAACAAATTTACAGAGAAAAGGCATACTATTAATGGTAGGAGAAGACAAGAGAATGAGAATAACACGCAGAAGGAAAAAGACTGAAACTATCTTCAAATTTTAACATTTTCCTTTTGGCTAAGTTACTGTTTCAAAGAGAGTTAAGTTCACTTGCATATAGTTCACCGACATCCATAACCTCTTCTGTTATGAGTCTTTGGAAAGCAGTGAGATCTGCCTTTCCAAACATTTCTTGACCTTCTTCTGATTTTTCAATTAGTATTTTTTGATGGAGGGTGCATTCTTTTTTTCTGCATCCACCACCAAGAAAACCAGAGTCAATCCCAGTTACTCTCTTTAGTTTTCACCTTTAATATGTTAACAGCACTTCAGCCCCAGTCATTTACCACTTAGCTCTCAGTTAATTCCACTGTGATTTGAATTTTTAACTGATGTATTGTTCCTTTCTCCAAAATACTATATATATATATAGTATTTTGGAGGAAGGAGGTAATTAAGTTTACTTATTTACTTTTAGAGGAGGTACAGGGGATTGAACCCAGGACCCTGTGCATGCTAAACATGCACTCTACCACTTGAGCTATACCCTCCCCACTAATATTCCAATCTTTAAAAAATATGTAATACTTCACCCAAAGTTCCCCTGTCCAACTTCTGCCTCAGTTCCTCAATTTAATTTGCAAAGTATGCTGACCTCAAGAGCTCTTCCACCTTGGAAAGACAGTAACTATGATAAATAGGCAGCAGAATCATAGGGCGTACGTGAACAAAATACAGATATTATCAAAGATTAGGGCAGCATATTGGCTAAACCCATGGTAGGTAGAGCCAGATGTCCGGATTTAAATCCAGCTCCCCCACTTGATTATCTAGATTTGGACTAGGTATTATTTCCCCCATTTTTCTGACTAATTACATAATGAGAAGTAGAGAAGTTACTATCGCTACTAAGGTTGTAGGATTGTTGTGGATATTGCAAGCATTTAACACAGCTTTAGGCATATAGCAACTTCTTAATAGATATTAATCATCATTAAAGGAGCCTGAATCTCAAAGAAGACTAAGAAAACCTTCAGTGTCAGGTTTCATACGTCTACTCAACACTGCAATCATGCCTACCAGCTTAAGCCCTACTTGGCTTTCTCATCCCTTTATCCCCGTCTTCGTTAATAAGCCCTTTTAAATAAAATAGGGTTCATTCCAACATGTACATTTGTGAAACATAAAGTTAAGGCTTGTCAAAAAATTTTTTATTGGCCAAGGCATTCATATCTTATAGGCAATTTTTGGAAACATATCTAGTAGAAGTAGCTCAAAAACGGATAGTTGTAAAGAACTAATATCTATTGGGTACAAACTCTATGCTACTAGACCAGCACTTTAAATAAAATCATTGCATTTTCTGAAATACATTTTTAAAGTAGTGATTATTACACACACCACAGAAACAGGGAAAGACAGGCTTAGATGGGTTATGTCACTAACACAACTAGAAATCAAATTTGCAGCCAAATAATCTGAGACTCTATTTCCAAGCCAAATACAAAGTTCATTCTACCTGAACCCAGGTGTGGACGTACAATCAGGGTTAAATGTCCCTTATTCCAATATCCAAAAGCATAAAAAAAAAATCTAAAGTGTCTGGAACTTGACAAATGTAGGCAAATCTTCATTGAAAAACCAACTTCAACAATGCTGGTTTGGGATTCACAGTAAAAATCAGGCAAGCTCGCACGTCTCTCTTTACGCGGCATTGCTATAAAAGTGAATTCTCATCAAGTTTTGAAATTCACAGTAGAATATAAAAGAGCTCAGTCTCCAGCTTCCAAATAAGGTATTTCTAAAATAATTTGGCTGCCATTTGGGCAAATATATATGTGTGTTTTGTCTTGACAGCTTGTCAACTGGCAGACAGTTCTTGAACATCACATTCATTTCAATGTAATATTGGTAAATTTCTCAATTAGAATCTTACTTTTCACTTTCTGTACAGTGAAATTCCCCAGCCCTTGCCGGCATTCTTTAGGGTGCACAGGTGCAGATGCTGGCATTTCTGCAGTAGCAAAGGAAGAAAAATGAAAGAAGGAAGGCGGGGAGGGAAGAGACAGGCTGGGAGAGAACAGTGGTAATGGGGAGAGAAAGGAGATAGCAGCTGACCTTCATCCTGGTATTCACCTTCATGAGAAATAAAGGGAATAATTCACACTTGACAATAAAATAGTGCAGCTGCCTCTGCTTCCTTTAACCAGAGAGGCTGGAGTCAAACAGCAACCAGACACCCAGTGCCTAAAATCGATACAAAGGAAAAGTCCAAAGGTAAAGCGGGAAATAGATTAATAAAAATAATTTAAAAAATCACCACAACAACCAATTACTGAACACTTATTTACTTTATGGCATCCCATTTCCTTGTATTTTATCACTCAGTTCTCAAACAATGAAAGCAAAATGGAAATTGTTATCTTTGCCTTGTCGCTAAGGAAAATATGCAATAGTTTAACCTCCTTGAACTTCAAAGTCAACCAGACAATAAGGGATAAAACCAGGATTCAAAATTTCATGTATCTAACTTCAAAACCCACACTTTGAAATGCAGCATAGTCCATGTGGTTTTTGGAAGAGATGTCACAAGCTGAGCATTAAGAAAAAAAAAAAACTGTGTATGTTAGTATAGATGATTTATTTCAGCTGCTAAAGATAAGAGTATTCTTATCAAGAAAAATACTTTAGGTAGAGGAAAACATGCACATATATATATATATATATATATATATATATATATATATATATATATATATATATATATATATATATATATATATATTTACAGGTGCACATACACAGTGCATTATGTACCTAATAATATCTTTAAAAATCCTTTTCTTAGCTGCAGTTGACTTAGATGTTTGCAGAAGTTTGGGGGGTTTTCCTTCTCAACATATTTATCAGGCACATGACTCATACGTACAGGAATGGAAGTCTCTGACACATTGACAATAAACAGATATGGACTTGGCCATTAAGATGTAGAAATCATAAAAATGAGACAGAAATAGCAGCTTCCCTGTTCATCGTTTATTAGCAATTAAGATTAAGCGTCCTATATTTATTGTAAGTGGTAATAGTCCTTCAAAGTCATCGTACACTGATCTGAATGAAAAGATGGATTAGGCAAGTTTTCTGCCCTAAATAAGTTGATCAAATAAGGAGAAAATAAAAAGAAAGAAAAAAAAATACATAGTATTTCGCAGTTCCTGTTTACATGTCAGAATTTAAAAGAAGTACAAACATGAAGGTGTTTTTGCTTGTTTGTGGGTTTCTTTCTATGGCGACGGTGACGGTGATGGTAGAGAGATAACTTCCTGCTGGAAAGCCATAAAAGGTTCCCTAGAGAAAGTGTCACTTCAGCCAGCCACAGAGGAGTGATTTGATTTTGACACGAAGGAAAAAATAAATAAGAGTAGGATTCCTTGCAGAAGAGATAGACAAAGTGGAGTCCTGGCAGGAGAAATAACATGAGTAAGATGTGAAGACCTGAAATCAATTCTGATTTGCCATTGCAATGATGTATTGCTTTGCAACCAAAGCTATACTGCAGGCTGAAAAAGAAGAGATCAAATGAAGCCAAGTTATTTACCTAATTCTGGCCTTCAATTTATATCCCTACTTGTGTGTGTGTGTGTGTGTGTTTTAAATGTATCACATCATGTTCACCTGCTTGTAATTTATGTGAATTTGCTGCGTAGCATGTACCCTTGTAGGCTGTCTTAAATGCAATTTGAAACAAACTAGAGTACAATACATTACATACAAAAGAGTGACTTCTATACTTTGGCTTGTTGGATCCTACCTACTATTTTTGTCAGACAAGAAGGAGCCCTTTTATTATAGTAAAAAGTCTGGGAACAGGGATTTCCTGTATCAAAGCCAGAGTTTGGGGATAGATAAGCAAATTCAAAAAAGGGAGGAAAAAAGGTAAAAAAAAAAAAATCATGTTTTGAAAAATATACTGTTCTGTAAAGTATAATGGCTCAGAAAAAGTGGGAGTGAGCCACTGGCGATAGCAATGCTTCTTTAACAAGCTCAGTTAAAGGAAGATGGTCACAGCACAGAAGCCTCAGGTAACTGCAGTTTCCTGATCCACTCTCCACTCACCCCACCAGCTCAGCCCACTATCTGGCCGGACTGCAGACCTAGACCGCTTCCTACTTCCCTGTGTGCCGCATCTGCATGTGAATACACACAAACACATAATTAAACATCAAGCAAGCATCAATAGGATTAGCCTGGCATGTTGGAACAAATCTTGATAAATCCGCCTCAGTAACAATACTCGAACCACACGTCTATGAGAGGAATACAAATGCAGCCTATTGAAGTACTGTTGTGTAAGGAGAGAGCGTTTAATAAAAACTGCTTCGGCGGTTCCTATTACTAAGCGACTAAAGCTATTGAGCTGTGGAGCTGAGGCCAAAAACGGGGATTTGGAAATGCAAATGAGAGATAAGACGGTAATAAATGCCTTTTATTCAGCCACACGCTGCCCTTGATGCCAGGAACTATTTTAAAGATGACTCTTAATCGTACTATGAAATTGGAAACATACTTACCCAAAATGGACATCTCTGGCACCGTCGCATGGTAGGGGCCATTGAGAAACTCTGGTGCGTTGTCATTGATGTCTTGAACTTTAATAATAAATTCAGAAGGAGGCTCGAGAGGCTTATTTGTCTCCCAGTCCACTGCCTGAGCTGTGAGGGTGTACTCAGCCTTTTCCTCTCGGTCAAGTCTTTTTATAGCATGGATATCTCCTGTTATGTCATTTATTTGAAAGATGGTCCCAGCTCCATCGCCTGATAGGATGTATTTGATTTTTTTGCTCCCAGGATCCAGGTCCGTGTGTAGCTAAAATGAAAAGTGACACTGGTTAGTGATGCAGCGATTTGCAAAGTATGTTTTAGCTACTGCATACTTGAATGTAAGATTGTTTCTTTCTACACTAATTGTCACTTCATCAAGTTCTGCCTAACAGTAGCTGTACAAAGAGTTTATGCAACTGTCTACATATCAAGTAAAGTAAAATATAATGAAATTCAGACAAATAAGTTAGAACACTTAAAAAAAAAATGCTGACCTGTTCAGTATAAACTGACATGCATTTGAAATGATTAAAAAAAGATCAAGGAGAAAATACAAAAATACATGCATTCTTTTCAATTTATTAATACATTTACTGTTCAGTATAAACTGATATGCACTTAGAATAATAAAAAGATCAAGGAGAAAATGCAAAACTGTATGTGTTCTTTTCAAGTTGTTAATATATTTATTAACAGGGATTTCCTGTAATAAGTTATTATTGTCAGCTACCTTTTATGGATTACTATCTCTGTGCCAAGAACTACATGAATCAGTTCTCATATGATAATTCCCTTGATCTTTTCTAAAACTCAATGAGTTAGAATATTTCATAGGAACCATGAGAAAAGGGAAGTTTGAGAAGGCACATCATAACATCTCCAAGGTTTACATTTGATAGAATCAAGTGTAGTCACCAAAATTCAACTCAGATCTGCCTTCTATATTTATAAAAACAGAAATAATTATAATAATCTGACATAGTCAGATCTTATGTGTATGTGAGGTTTTTTAAAAAATTTGATCTGTCCAATTCTTTTGGTCCAGGAACATTATGCCCATTTTATAAAGAAGACAACTGAGGCCAGAAGATGGGAGCACATTTTCCAGAAATGGGACTTCTTTGAAAAATAAAAACTTTGCAGCAGGAATCCAAATCCATCTCAGATCACGGCAACAAATATTTACTGAACACCTACTCTGCCCAAAACATTTTGGTAGGAACTGGGGAAAACAGAATCCCTGGCTATCAAATTTTTAGTTTTCTTGCAAGAGGGAGACAGGCGTGTTGGTGCTTTTCCTTTACACTATGTTGACTCCTGTTAAAAGACTAAAATAAAATAAGAATATATATATATTTTAGTTTGCATTTTTAAAACAAAAACTCATTATAGTTGCAAAATACTGCTTAAATGCACATATTTTCAGTTTAACTCAGGTGTTTAAATGCCAATACAGTTACAGTTCTTGCACCATGAGATTTCAAATAATTTTCCTTTAAAAAAAATACTGGGGGAAAAAAGATGTCTCATGGAAAGAAACTCCTAGAAACTGCAAAGACTCATTGAGTTCTCTTGGGATCACTTTATTCAGAACAGGCTCTGTTGCTTTCTTTGCCAAGTTAAATTGTATTTAGCGCCTCAATAAACGAAAAGAAAAGATTATAAAAAAGACACAAAATAGCAACAAAGCATCCAAATACATCTACATCTCCTATTTTTCTTTTGACTATTTTAAAAAGTTAAAGCATAAGATTACATCAAATATTTATTGAATCTCAAAATGTATCCCTTTCATTTATTGTATTAAAGTCACTGACAAGAGCAAATATTGAAATGCCACTTTATCTTAATGAATGTGGGATTATAATTCATTAATGTGATATTAATCCTAATTTATGATCATTTTAATTTATGTGCATTTTAACATTTCCATTAGCATTTTTATTAAAAAAGAGAAAATCTGAATAATAAATGATTCACGGACATTTTCATTCAAATACAAGGCATGCCTGAGACACAGAAGGTATTGGTACGTGTCACTCTTGCCCTTAACATTTCTGGTATCAAAAATCAAGCCATTCAAAATGGTGTTATTATTGTTATGTTAGAATTTATTTGTACCATATTTTCCTGACATTTATCAATAGCTCTGATTAGTAAATCAGATCATATTCTTAGGTTTTGATGTTCCTTTGTGTTTAGAAATAACTGAGGGAGAAGGGAATAGCATAGGTTTTTGAAAAACACAAAGCTGAGACAGGTCTCTAACCATATGAACTGATGAAATTAATCCATTCATTTCAGCTTCCATTACTTTGTCTCTAATATGGAGATAAAACATCTATTTGGCAGAATTGATTTTAAAATCTGAAATGATCTATTTGAAAAATAGAGAAAAGTGGAAGTTGACATATTAAGTGTGCAATAACTAAAACCGTTATTATTACATACCATCCTCAACCACACACAACCATCTGAAGGCACTTGTAATAAAGCCCAGTTGCAAGGTTAGTGAAAACAAGTTCCCAAGACGCCATCATGAAAAAAAACAAGGTGGGTGGGGAAACTCTTAGTAAACACTGTGTGCTTCCTCTTTCTTTTGGAAATTCCTTTTTTAGCCAGTCTCAGTAAAATCCAGAGCCCTGGGCTAATGGTAACCTTGAAACACAGTATTGCATTTCTGTATGCTTGATTCCCAAGCTCAGCCCAGCATCAATGATCTGTCTCATCAAAAACCAGATGAATCCCTCTGGTCACTCACAACAGGCTGGTTGGAGAAGTCAGGCATGCAGAGTTCACATTAAGTCATAGATTTCAAGGATCAAAACAGGACCACTACATAAATGCGCTGAATTGTGAGTATAAACAGAATTACACTCTCACTATCTTTCATATATTGGCATGTTACCCCCTAATTAAAATATAAGTTTAAACTCTAAAAGCTATGGGGAAAAAGCGTTTGCATCTTTACTTTCCTTCATATTCCCACCACCTAGTGAGGTGTCTGTCATGTTGTTGGAGCTGAAAACAATATGTGTGGAGTAAGATGAATGGGAAGGAAGGGAAGGAAACAACATTTTCTCATTTTCTTTTCGAAAGAGTGATTTAAAGAAGAGAGCAAAGGAACCTAGAAATGTCAGGCCCAGTGAGCTAAGATCGTATCCACTCTATGTGCCGAGCCCTTGAGTTCCCTCAAATATGCATCCAAATTTAGCTCCAGGTATAACAACTGAGACATAGTAGAGGGAACATTGGAGGAAGACGGATGGGTGGACGGACAGATGGATGGGTAATGGATGAATAATAGATGGATGACAGATGACAAGTGTCTGATATTCACACATCACTGTTCACAGAATATAAGCCCTCCTGAACCCAACCGTCAGTATCACCTACATATCTGTCAAAAAAAAAAAAAAAAGGTACAAACTGCTTTTCCACCTTCTCCTACAGGATCCCCAAGGACACTAAAGTACTCCTAGGGCAGTAGAGCTTAGAGAAGATAAATTTTCCTCTGAGTGCCTATTATAACACCAAAGAACGAGTTCACTACCATGCTGTCCGCCTTCTCCTGAAGAGTAAGTGATGAGGAACGGGATTAAGTGAACTAAAGTCAGGTAGCTCTGACATCAGAACTTAACTCTGACATTCCATTCTATCCAAGATCCTAGGAGAGTTTCTCTCTGTCTTCCTCTAGAGAATTATCAAAGTTACTGGAAGAGAACCAGCACCTCTTGGAACCCAAAGGGGTTAACAGGGATCACTACAACATGAATCTCTATTACTTACTGATTCCTGTTTTTCACAAATTTCTTTCCCTTGGAAAGAATAGCAAGCTTAGCACACCTAAAAAAAATTAAATCTTACACTATATTCTCAGTATCTAGTACCTGCCTTTCAGGGAGATATTATGTAGTGGCTATCAATCAGCAAACGGATGGAAAATCTAATCATTAAGTCATAACCAGTTAATATCAAAGATGGGACCAGAGACTTGACACAATATGAGGTTTTGACCTAAACAATCAGAATGCAGGACTTCACTCTTGATCAAGCACATTCAGGCTGTTAGGAGCGTGAAAAGGCAAGTAAAGCGAAAGAGAAAGAGGGTGTAAGAAAAGAGTAGTTTTCATGTTTCTGAATTGCTCTCCGCAAACAAGGACCAGGAGTTTGAGTTGAAATCTACTTATTTTAACTTGTAGTTTTAGCCTTCTTGTGCACTGCAGAACACCTCACCAAAGATGCTCACCAAACTCGAAATGGACCATTCAGGAAAGAGTCTGCTTTCATCGTTGTATTCAGGGAGAACTAGACAACCTCTTGTTCCTGATGCTCGGCCACGGTGGGAGATGGAGTAGGTGGAGTGAGGATGTCACGATGGACTCCACAACCTGTAAGGTGCCTTCATATGCTGAAAGGGCGTACCACTTCAGCAAGTCTAAATAACTCCTTCATCCAGTCACTCCATTCTTAACAAGGTGTGGAAACAAACTAGATCAGAAAACTAAAGCTAGGAAATAGACTAAAAGCACCGAAGCATATTAGTAAATCAAGTTGGGAATATACCATTTACTCTTGTGATTACACACTCTGAGGAAGTAATTCAGTGAAATAATAACAGCCTTCAAAGTAATTATCTTATAAACCAAGTTACCCTCAAATTTGTCTTATGGGGCAAAAGGCTAAAGAAGATGTAATCCCTGATTAAAAGAACAGAAGAGCGTCCTGCACTGGAAGTGACTTCTGCTTCAAAAAAAAATTAAAAAATTCCAACGGGTTACAGCAGGCAAACATCTAGCACCCTGATGGCCTCCAATGTGTGTTCTCTGCCTCCTGTGTCAGCTGGTGGTGTGAGCGTTCAACAGCTTGACCTGGCCAAGGGGGCTGGTGCCCAAAGAAACAGAAAATTGGAAGCAAGTCTGAGTGAATTGCTGTGTTTGGCGGTGGGAACCTGAAAATAGTCAGAATTAGGAATGCATTACTTGTGCTACCCTTTTAAACAGTGAGTTTCCTAAAGACAGGCCTCTAGCTACACTCTAGGTAAGTTATTCAACAATCTCCCCAACAGCAGGCATTGCACAGAGTACACAGTAAATGCTCATTAAAGCCTAACTGTTTTGTTTGCACAGAGCCTATCTTAACATCCTGCACCTTGTCGGTGAGTTTACAAGGATGAGGGGCACGGGTTCAGTAAATATATTGACTTTCTCAAGCTCATACAATTCACAAATAACAGAATCAGGTGTAACTCAGTAAATCAGATTTCAGAGCATACACGTTTTAGCTTAATTCAACAGAGACTCCCGGGAAAATATAACTAGTTAGTCTGGGAGCCTCCCCTTTCAGTAGATGAGAAGGAGGCAGAATGGAGAAGGCTCTCTGTTTTGTCCCTAAATGGCAGTCAAGATTTACTATATATATATATAAAAGATTATATATATATTTATATACATATAAAAAATTATATATATATATATAAAATACACACACACACACATAGAAGCCATTTGTATGAGACCATAGAGCACAGGCACATTTTGTGAACTAGTTTATCCTATAAAAGTCTGAAATAGAATTGACATAGAAATAGAAAGGCAGTATGCTCAACTAATAGGAATGCAAACAGAAAATATTGACAAGAAGAGGCTGGCAGGCTGTTTACCAAGAGACTTCCCAAGCCAACATTCATGACCTTGGCAAGTTTGCTACTATCCTCAGTCTGGACCACAGCTTTATAGATTTGGAAACATGATGTGTCAGCCTTATAGCAAACCCATCTCTCTTAGCCAGACTCCAATAAAGAAAGTTTCCAAGTCTAATTTTTATTTTAAAGAAAGCAACGTATTGACGATAAACAGCATTTCAAGTATTCAAGCTATCATGATGAACAAAATTTCCCTTTATATAAAGACCCACACACAAAAGTGAAGCCAAAGCATCCTTGTTGATATGATTTAGAGAACGGAGCATTAGATGGACTAATTCCATAATGATGCCACAGGAAAAAATAGCTTAAGAATGCCCCTTCTACAAAAACAGTCTTAAAAATGCTCTGAGAATGCTTAAATTCTGTATTCTCAGATTTTCTCTTTTCCTTTAAGTACTGAGATAGAGACTTTTTAAGTAAGCAATCATATGACAAAAGAAAAAAAGACAATTGAGTCCTCTCGACTGGACACATCTTTGCTTATGTATGTTGATAACAGCCTGGTTAATACATTAAATCTTCCAGGCTTGGTAGTCAATATGGTTCTCTAAGGGAACCAAAGATTTATAGAGCAGTAGTTCAGATTATAGGAACCAAAATGAGAGCCTGATAAGAAATAGGACAAACTGTAAGATACTGAAGGATTTACTTAACCTCCCCCAAATGGTGTCCTTATTTGTAAAAATGTTTTAATAACAGTTTTAACAATGCTATCTATAGGGTTTGGGTCATGATTAAAATGTGACAAAGACATGAGACAAAGGCATGGTATCTTCTAGGGACTAAAACATTTAAATAAAACTGCATATAGGGTGGGTTCTTGTGGAGACTTAATTTTGGAATTATACTGATAGGTTCTGCCAAACCTGGAACTGCTTTCCAAGAAAAATACGTCTAACAGCATATTCTGGGTCAGAATTTAACATGCAACATTGCTTTGTAGTAAAATCTAAGAATGTCACTTCTTGAGTTAAACGATCTTGGGAAAAGCGGCTTAAACTCTTACACTGAGCACTTGTATTAGGCACATAATCACATATTTGGTATTTATTCACTCACTCAGTAAGTAATGCCAGTAGATGTATCTAGAAGTTTTTACCTTTTTTTCAGCTTTAGTGATGTGTAATTGACAAAAAGCTGTAAGGTATTTAAAGTGTACTTGGTTTTCATTTCTTGTTACACAGTAACAGTAAGCCTACAAGCAGAAGGAGGCTGGTCTACATGCATTGGGTCATCGAGTAAATGCTTGTGTGTGCAAGAGTGTAGGTGAATAGTAATTGTGAACCTATTACTAAAAAGAAATTTAGGTGAATGGATCAAGGAGTGGATGGATGGATGGACAGTTGGATGGATAAATTGACTGAAGATAGAACTGAGAAGGAAAATGGTTAGATACATGGTTTTATTGGGGAATGCATGTGCAAAAAGTAATGGATAGAGGGATGGCCGGTTGAGTGAGAGTCTCAGCTGTTTTTCCATTCAGGTTCCAATGCACATTGAACACTATGAACCAATATATGAATGAACACATGGATGTACTGGTGAGTGGGTGGGCTGGAAGGACCACAGTTTCACTAAAAGATCGATTTGGGGAAAACATAACAAATTATTCTGTCTCAGAGCTCTATTCTTTGTCTTACACTAAAACAGACACAGTACTTACCCAGTATTTCTTAAATGAAGATCTTTGGTGCATATTTAATTTTCAACTAAATGAACACTCTTCACAAATTTCTTGAAAACAATCTCTCTCTCTCTCTCTCTATTCGATATATCTATCTATCTGTCTGTCTGTCTGTCTATCTATCTATCTATCTATCTATCTATCTATCTATCTATCTATCTATAGAGAGAGAGAGATACAGATACACAGATAAAGATATATGAGGGGAAATTTTTGTGCCACATAAATATACAAGGTAGTAATATGCAATGTAAGCAATGTGAATAGGACGGAAAAAAAAGAAGACACCAAACAAAAGAAGTAGATTTTAAACAGATATGGATATATAAAATAGATATTCAGGATATTATTCAAAGATCAATTTACAGTGAAGAGTTCAGTTTTACTGTGGGAAAAAGGGAAAGCATTTAGGAATGCTGCATCAATGTTCTTCATGTCTGAAAAGAACTTGATTAATCAGAGTACTAACAGGAGCTGAAAATACGAGATAGATTTCTGATGTGGTGATCACGATTACTTGCTAAACAGGACGTATCTTGTTATCCAAAAATTGACAAGAACACAGTAGGAAAGAACACAGTGGATAACCAAATGACAGTCACCTACTCTTTCTGAAATTCTATATTTATAAAAGGACTGTGCAGTAACCAAAATGCCATGAACTTGGAAGAACATTACAGTTTGAAATGAAATACATAAACCTGGGATCGAGAAGGCCATAGAATAGGGTGTGACATTGGCAATTCATTTTTCTTCTGTGATCAAAAAGCCTGAAATAACGTAGCTGTGTTGCCCAGTCCTACCCCTTGAGCATTATAAACTGTCTCATGCAGAATCTTGCTAAGAAAGTAGAGGGTCATGACCAAAGCTCAGATTTTACAGAAATAATCACATTTTCAAGTTTGACTACTCAAAGAGTGGATGAATGGATTGATGGATGGATAAATGTGTTGACAAAAGAATTAAGAGGAAGAGGGTGGTTAGGTAAATGATTTTGTTGGAAAATGAATGGGTGCACAAAAGAGTGGATGAGAAGACGGCTAACTAAACAGATTCAAAAACACCTTTTCTTTTAGATAAACGATAATCCAAGACCTGGTTTGATTTTAGTGAATATGATTTTCAATAAGTCACTTAAAACTTCCCTTTTTTAGCTTCTTTAGTTAAAAAGATACTAACAAGGCTATTAGCACCATTATTCAAAAAAATTATCTGTTGTTAGGACAGCATATATGTAAAAGTCATTTTTCAATTTTGGGTTTTTTTTTTCTTTAAACTCCTCCTCTCCCAAGTATCAATCCTATAGTGAAGATTTGGAAACGGAATCTAATGTACTATCAACTTACCAGAAGTAGATGCTAATAATATAGACTGCAATGCTATAAACAGATGTCTGTTTAAGTGTGTGTGTGTTTCACCACTCCATCTCTGTTCTGACAGCAAAGTTTAGAAGCTGAAAAAACACCAAACAGCAACACCAAGGAAACTTCAAGGAAATCCTAAAACCTCAAGATGCTGTTCCTTTTCACGCTATAAAATCATTAATCTCCTGCATTAATGATAATCTTTTATGATGGAAATCAATTGTATTTTTTGTTTCTAAACAGAAACAAAAATAATCCTTCCAAGACTCCTGTTAGGAGCTGACTCGTTTCCCTCAATAATGACGCATTAGATATTTATCTATAAATATCTTATAGATTCAAAACTGTGGTTGCAACTTGCAGTGAGGCTACTGATAGGTTACGTCTAGGTGTTGTAGACAGAAAAACTGCCCTCCAAAACATCCATGTCCTAGCTCCCAGAACCTACAAACATGTTACCTGTCAAAAGGGCCTTTGCAGACATGACTAATGTAAAGACCCTGAAATGGGTAGATTATTCTGGATTATCCAGGTGAACCCAATCTAATTACATACATCCTTAAAAAAGAAGAACCTTTTCTGTTTGTGGCCAGAGGGAGGCATGACTGCAGAATAATGGTCAGAGAGATTCAAGCTCGCTGACTTTGAAAATGCAGGAAAGGGGCCACTAGCCAAGAAATGTGGGTGGCCTCTAAGAAGATTGAAAAGGCAAGGAAACAGATCCTCCCCTGGAAGCTCCAGAAAGGGACAGTCAGGCACCCTTATCTTAGTCCAGTGAGACCTGTGTTGGGCTTCTGACCTACAGAATTGTAAGATAATACATTCATGTTGTGTTAAGCCACTATGTTTGTGATAATTTGTCACAGGAACAACAGAAAAGTAATATAATATTCTCAATCAGTGCAATTATAGAACTGTTGAAATGTTGGTAAGTTTACATATCAGGTAGCTAGTGATTGTGAGTAAACCTTATATCCTTCCTAATTATATCTTCCTTCCCTTATAAAATAAAGGGTATGAAACTGCTTTTCAGATGCTTTATAGCTCAGACAGCCTGTGATCATTTAGACACATCCTTCCCCTTTGCAAAGTTACTTTAATTTTTCAGTAGGCTACCATGGGCACTCCCTCAGCAAACACATGGTCACCCCAGCTGCCCAGGCACAGGGAAGGAAATTCAGGCATTTCCCCACGAATACTGAGAGCTTCCTTATCCTAGATATGTTTATTTTCTATTTCATTTAAGTATCACAACCACCCTATGAGCTACATACTAGACTCTTCAGTTTAGATTAAGAAACAAAGATTAGAATTTTAGACAATTGCTCAATACCTTACATAGCAAGTGAATCAGAGAAAGGATTCAAATCCAAGTCAATCCGCTTCCCAAGCTCATGTTCATTTTATTGTCTTAGCGTTTCATGCAGAATCAAACATGGAGGAAGAAAAACAGAAGCCCCTGAAACCAAAGACTTCACTGTTCACAAAACTATAACCAGTTTAGCAATTTTTTTCAATGTATATTTCATATATGACCTGTTTGCTTAATAGGAGACTTGTGAGAATTCAGGTCAAGGAGAGCGTCCTCATCCCCATGGCACATGGGAGGAAACAGAGCTCTGGATCTAATGACCTCTAGAAACCTTAACACCCAATTAACACCTCAGAGTCCTAGGTCCCCAAACTCCTCAGTGGGGAGGAGTCTAATGATAGAAACCTCCCCGGGGTAGGGGAAGGCAAAGGGGGCAGGAAAGGAGGAAACTTGCCCTTGCTAGCAGAAAAGGCTTTAGGGAAATCTAGCAAGCCTCGGAGGCAGAGGTAGGGAGGTGAGACGGGGGATTTGCAGACAACAATGTAAAGCTAGAGAATTATTAGGTACGCTTTGCAAATCAGAATCTACCAATGGGAAATATCTACTCAAATAGTCATGTATTTAACCCTTTCCTAAAAAAATGAACCAATGCAACTTTCCTTTGCACTCTCAACAACACTAGTAATATGGCAACACTGATTAGGTGCATAATGGATGCACAATATATAATTATGAATTACATTATGAATTAAGAAAAAAGCTCTACACCACCTCCCAGTATTCTATACATTTGTGGTAAGAAGCTGTAGTGGAGATGTGCTCCCACAATTCTTCATCCATTCTGATCATGAGAAAAGTTTTGTCTGGTCTGATGGACTCTCAGGCCAGCAAAAATAGATTGCATGGTCCTTTTAACCTTCTTCCTATTAATCAGATCTGCTAGTTTATCTGCAATGACAAGTTCAAGAGCTAGTGATACAGAAAGTAATAGATGTAGAAAGAGGAAATAAAAGCGACAGAGTGTGCATGGCAGGTTAGATTTGCTTTTTTGCATATTGTTTATTTACTTTCAATTTTGATGTGTTTGAGGAGAAAGAAGAAACTCGGAGACACTTACCACTAATGTGAAAGATTTTCAGAAATACAAGAGGAGAATCAGGTTTCTAAGAGGTTTTGTTTAAAAATAAAAATGTAGACTTCAGTTTGGCATATGATGGAGTGACTATATTAAAAAAGTGAATTGAATGTGAGGCTGAGGGGTCTTTGAAAGTGACCATGTACTGAGGTAAAGGCTCACTGCAGTTCAGCATTGCACAAATTGTTGACCTATTAGTGTGTGTTTGTGTGTGTGTGTGTGTGTGTGTGTGTGTGTGTGTGTGTGTGTGTGTGTTTAAAACCTGGCAGTTTTGGAGCAATGGGGGAAGACTGGAGATTGGACTGAATGTTTCTATAGTCCTGGTAGCTAAATTTAATCTCCTATAGTTAAGTTTAAAAATGGCCAGTCTTTGTTATCAGGGCACGAGAAAAATTCTGGCAAACAGCAGAGCTGCAGGGCTTCTCCTATCTCAGCAGGAACCACCTCCGTCAGGACTCTGAGCACTGGAAGAAACAGGAGGGTCTGGAGCAGCAGTTCCCAGAATATGAATTCACAGACCTCTGGGAATCTCACAGCACCCTGCAGGGCATCCAGGAGATCAAAGTTCCCTGCTTTTCCCACTGTGCTGACATGCGCATTGATAGTGCAAATGTAAGGGAGGACAAAAATGCTGCCACGTTCCCACCCCTCAAGGCGGTGGCACCAAACTATACTAGGAGTCATGGTACTCCTCACTACCATGTGTTCTCATGATTAAAAAATAATAGTAATAATAAAAGAAGAATTTTAAACAGCCAGTTTCACTTGAGATGTCTCTGACAAGGCAGTGCAAATTACTCATTTTATTAAATCCCAGCCCTGAGTACACATATTCTTTTTTTTTTTTTTTAGTATTTTATTTATTTATTATTGTATTATTCAATTATCCTATTTTGGTCAGGGATAATTAGAATTGCTTACTTTTAGAGGAGGTACTGAGGATTGAACCCATGACCTCGTGCATACTAAGCATGCACTCTACCACTTGAGCTACACCCTCCCTCCTTGAGTACACATATTTTTTCAATCTTCTGTGTAATGAAACAGGCAGTACACATAAACCACATCTTATCCACAGTGAAGTACGACTGTTGACTCAAGGAATGTAACCTGTGATTGGTTCCGTGACAAGCTGAATAAGCCACGTTTTTTATGGAACCTCATTTACCATAAAATGGAAAAGGGAAAGAACAAATGATAGACAAACTATGACTATTCTGACTTGGGTACTTACCAGACATTTTAGCCAAAATTTATAATTTAGAAAACAGAACAATTATTTTATTAATAAAATTAACTTACTTCTTCAAAGATAAACAACAGTATTTACTGTCCATGAAAAAAGTTGCACTTTCTAGAACTTAAGGAAATTTATATCTGCCTTTATGAGACTGAAGCTTCAAGATAGTTAAAGACTTTTTGTGAGACTGATGATCTGATAAAACTACTTGATATGAATTTTTGGATTATTTTATAATGAGATTTGGAAGATCTGTATGGCTCAGTAAAAAAAACATTTTCTAAATGCATGATGCTAGAAAATTATGAATTGGCAAAAGATCTATTCAAATATAAGAGAAACCAATGGATTTAATGGAGCAGAGTATAAAAATTTATTGATATGGTTTCAGATTCCACATTGAAACTAGCTTTTAAGAAATTACCACTTGTGGAGATTTTGATGTGATATCAAAGAAAAATATACACAGTAATCTGGAAAGGTTATTAAAATATCTATGCCTTTTTCAACTATTTATTTCTCTGAGACTGGATTTTCTTCATGTACCTCAATGAAAAAAACATATTGCGACATATTGGATGCAGAAGTAGACAAGAGAATTCAGTAGTCTTCTACCAGGCCAGAAATTAAAGACTTTTAAAAACATAAAACAATACCACTCTTAAAGAATAATTTTCATTGAAATAATATTATTTATATTACATGTTACACGTTTTTTATTTTAAATGACAATATTAAAATTTCTCAGTTTGAATTTCTAATATGGCAAATATAGTAAATATTATTCACTTATACCAAACTTTGTGGAATCCCCGTTAAGTTTTAAAAGTATAAAGGTAGTTTCTTGTGACCAGAAAAATTTGAGAAACACTTATCTAAATTTAATGCAACTGTACCTTAATAAAGTTATCTTTTAAAACTAATGTAATTTAATATTATAAACATAGGATGCTGGTCTGGAATAAAAAAATTATGGGGTTAATATCACAAAGCCTAGGTTTGGAAGTTCCAATGATCACAGGAAAGAACTCACCTTGTTTCGATTTAAAGCAAGTTTCACAAATGGGGAAATGAACCCCTCCCTCCCTAAAACTTTGTGAATATTAAATAAAATACTATACATCAAACATATAGCACAAAGCTGCACATTCAAGTTCCCTGCCTAAAATATTCTTCTTTGAAGCAAACTTAACAATAATTTGCACATCAAAGCAATTCTTCTGAGAAGTTGGACACTCATCTCAAATCACAGGTGAATATTATCTCAGGTTATTATGAAGCCCTGGCAATCAATCTGGATGGCTGCAGAAAACAGGAATGAATGCTTTTTCATATGTATGCTTAGAGCAGTGTAAACTTCAGTGAATATCAGAATCACGAATAGATTTCTGCACCCTACCCAGCAATTCTGGGGTGCCATCCAAGCGACTCCATTTCTAGGAAACTCCCAAGTGATGCTAATATTACTGGTCCAGGCACTGTACTTTGAAGACCACTGACTTAGCGATCAGAAAGTCCTTTTTTTCCCTATGATTAAAAAAAAAAAACCTAAACTATTCTAAGTGGAATTGTTTTATTTGATAATGGCAAATGCCATTTTTAATAAATAGTCCAAGTTGCTCCTTAAGAAATAATCAATTTCAGGTTCCAAACATTTTTAGGGACATTCGAGCATTCGTGTCCTGAACACTAAAACACTTAAATTACGTAGAAATCTAGTTTCCATATTTGTCTATATAGTCTATTGTCAAATATAGTCGACAACATTTATAGAGCTTCTACTGCGTGCCCAGCACACAGCTTCTCATCCCATCCTATTGTTATAAGACATACGAGAATCACACTGTTCTTTCACAGAGTTAACTATCAGGCCAAATTTACCTGCTCATCCCGACCCACAGGTACCTGGAATATTTAATAACAAAGTCTCCTTCCCACCCCCGACTTCTGCCCTCTCTACTGAAAGTTGCTGAAAATAATCATCTTCCCAGGCATCATCAGTGTGTGCTCATGTGAAGGTTAAAGAGCGTCAAACTCAAAGCCTGCACTCATAAATACGCAGGATCTTGGTGACTGATGGAGCAATATAATCAAGATAAATGAATATTAGCCTTGGGGGGAGGCGGGGAGAGCTACAAACACTTAAAAATCTTCTTATCCAGGCACGTAGTCATCTTTAGTTGCTGTGACTCAAACTAAAATTCAGCTTTCTATTTTTAAACACCTCTGCCTGTTTTGGCAAAAGGAACAATTTAGAATAAAGAGCTGTTAGTTGTCTTGAGGAGGATTATTTTTAAGACACTCTTAACACACAATTTCCATACAGTTGCTAATTGTCCCTTACTTTAAAATTCATCCCAAGGACGAGATGCATCTGGTAATGTAAATATCAGCCAGGCACAGGATGCTGCTCTGCGTTAGGATCCACATTACTATTCAGTCATAATTAATACACTTCTGAAATAAAGTGTTGACAGCACTCTTATTCAAATATATAGCATATGTTTATAGTCTCACACTTTGAGGTACACACATAATTACAATACATGTGCGAGAGAAACTGCAGACATAGCCCAAGGAGCCGCACTTCACTAATTGAAAACTGCCACTGTCCAATTAAAGCATGTGAGACCAGAGGGTAGCAACACTGTCAAATGCCTATCAGACATGGCCAGGCTGATTAGATAACAAGACAAAATGCAATAAAAAGAGCAAAGAAGTCTTTCGTTGTTCCTGTTGGTGTTTTAAATAAAACATCCAGAAGCTAACAGAAATCAGGGTACTCACTGCTCTTCCTTATCCCAGTCAAGATGCGATCTCCACAGAATAACGCACTGTAGTGAGCAATGCTGAATCGCCTGAAATCACAACATTCATCTTCCGCCAAACCAAGCCACTGTATGGGGGAGAATACCTATGTCTCCTTGTTTGATGGTTTTAGTTAGGGGAAGAAGATAATTTCATATTACATTACTTTTGTGCTATTTTTATTTGAGCTCATTAGGAAATAATGAATGCAAGATGTGTAATTATAAAGGCGCCACCCCACATGCATTTCAAAAGCTTCATGCAATATGAATGTTAAGAGGAATTTAAAGTAGGGTCATTTTTTCTGCAAAAGTACAATATACTGTTCCTTAGAGGAAGTGCATATTATCAAATGTTAAAATCAAGATTCACAGGAAATAACTGCTCACCCCTAAATGAATTGACTTCTGAAGTACTGTTCTTAGCCCGTGGTTGCGGGGGGGGGGGGGGGGGGGACGGGGCGGAGAACAAAGCAAAAGAAAACCTCTAACATTATTATTTCAAAGACGAGTCTTACCAGGGTCAGGTCAGGAGGTGGCAAGTTAAGTTAAATAAAAAAGAGAAAGAGATGGAGGACAAAGAAAAGTGGAAATATATAGAACCTAGCACGTGCCATGCACTGTTCTAATGGATTAAAAGGCATTATTTGATCCTCATACACAGATTGTTTTTATTATTCTCATTTTATAGATGAAAACTCTGAGACAGAGTAGTTAAGTAACCTGCTCCAGAACACACAAACTAATAAGAAGCAGAACCATGGAGTTTGGTCTTAGATCCAAGAGCATGTGCTCCTGTGTGTGCTTGTGTGGAAACACATTCGTATACAGCCATTCTCTTTCTCCATTCCAAATAAATAGTTATTCTTATTTTTTTTTTCTTTGAATTCTGTTGGTGCCTCCTTGGAAAGGGAAATAAAAATCTATGCTCTAAATATGGGGAGAAGGAAATAGAAGGAACGCTTGCTGAATATTGATCCTTTGGCAGATTTTTCCATAACACGACAACAAACAGGAGAACAGATATTTGAACCCGAGCATGCCTGACAGCAGCCCATTAATTTCTAATACCTCACATTCCTTCCCAAAGTCTTCTGATTTATTTATAGACAGTTTTGCTTCCTCTCTTTGTGACACCTTCCAAATTAACACCTTGATCTATGTCCTTGTTAGCTATTTCTTCCAAAGGGTCAACTCTTGAATTCACCAAACAGATGAAAAGCATTAGGTGGCAGAAGGACTTTTACGTCCTTTGGTTTCTGTGACACCTGACAGATGGAGCGTATGCCCACAAATGACCCAGCATTCAAACAATTGTTGGCTATGCAAAAGGAGTCGCCAAGATACAGTGTGCTCATTCACAAGGAAGAACCATTACAGGATTCATAATTTTGATTCAATAGGTTCCATTATTTCTTTTGTGAGCCTACATAAGTCTCATTAGTAGTAGCAGCAATTATGTGTAGACACATTGGAGACAGGTATCTGGGGTGTGCTGAGTTAATGGTGAGGTTTGGGAGGGAAAATGGCTACAAAAGGTCTCATAGAAGATGTTATGCACTTTTTATTTCATGTGGCTAATTACTGCTATTGAACTCTGCCATTAATACCTTTTATGACAATTTCAAGGATAAAGAGTGAAAAACAACAGGCGTTGCGTGAGCTGTCACCTGTGGCCTGAGTGCTCCGCAGGTGAGTCTTGCCATGTGATTCACTACCACGTTATAGTAGAAAGAATATGGATTTTGAAGTCACTGAGTCCTCACCCCCGACATTGGTTTGTGATTTAAACATCATGTGAACTTTAAACAAATCATTTTACTTTCCTTCCCTTCAGTTCCTATGTCACCCTAGGAATAAGAATGCCTCATAGAGTCAGTGTGAGATTTACGGTAAGTATGTTAACTGACAATAGATGTGTACGGTGTAGGTATAGGTCTTGATTCATCAAATACTGTTTTACTTCTACTTGTATATATTTTTCATTAAACACATACATATATAAATGTTAACTCATAGGTATTACTTATACATAAACATGTGGCACAACTCTGTGCCGGGGCAGAATCTGCAGCGATGCCTCGGGACACAGAGCACGAGGGGCCATGTGGACCTACGTGGGATGCAGCATAATGCTAAAGCCTCAAATGTATCACCTTTAAGTGTTTTTACGTAAGACACTGCTTGACAACAGGGTTAGGCTGTTTAAAAATATTTGAAAATCATTGCTCTGAATATTCTAATACCTATGACTAAACGACACAGGAATACTTGAGAGTTCCAACTGCAGTGCCATTTGTACAACGAGTCCTTCTTTTCAGTAGAGTTAGTAGATTTAGTTCCACTGAATTGCACTTTACATGCAATAGTTGCAATTTTGTGACCTACATTAAGGAGTGCTAGAAATTAAAAGCCCTGTGAAACACCTCACTGTGATCTTACAGGGCTAGAGTCAGGATGTTGCTCAGTACCCTGTCTAGTAGACTGTGGGGGTAAAATAGCTCTTCCCAATACTAAGATAGTAACAAAATATCTTTAGGTGATTTAGTTTATTTTATCTTATGGATCCTCTGATTTGTACTAGTAGTAAGTTCTGTGAGCCAAAACTGAGAGTCAAAGTGTTGGCCTCCGCAACAACAAACTTACAGAAATTCTATTATGCATTGTGTATACTAGCTAAATTAACTGTGCCCTTTTGCTCCTATTTGTTTTCAATTTTCATAAATTTGTTTTCAACTATGTCTAGTTTATATAGTGCTGTCACCATCTGTATGTTACATTTTGGCTTTACTTGTTTAAAATATGAATTTTCATCTGTGGTAAGGTTTAATCTGCTGAGATAAATATGGTAAACTTAACTTTTGAGATATTCAAATTCCTGCCCAACGTATGCATATGCTAATTGCATATTACAAATGTTCTATTTGTAACTCTAAAACTGATAAGAAAGCGCACGCTTACTACGACTCTTGCCTGTTCTGGGTAACCGCATCTATTGTGTGCCTACACTCTACCTCTCCTCCCTTACTGCCTGTTATCTCTCATTCCACTGGCACACCCAGCCAGTGAGGGGCCTCACTCCATGATCCCACAGTGGCCCCCATATTAACATAATAACAGTCAGTAGGAGAGGTTTAGCAACCTTTTACGTGAGCAAATGGAAACAGCACTATATTTTAGAGACTCTATGACAGTGAGTGATATGAGGATTTTTTCGGATGGTGTTCAAGGTGCAGGTGCTGTTGAATAAGCCACTTTGCCAAAATAATCCTTCTCTATCTTCTAGTAGGACAACAGATTGCGAGCTGAGGCGGCCCCTGGTAGGTTTAGAAAAGGATGTCTATAAAGAAGCAGAACAGTTTGTTGAACTATATACAAAAATAATTCCTTAATAGAGGTTACAGGTTTTTCTTTAGATGTTTACCTTTTGTTCAGTACTGTTGTACCTACTTTCCATGCAAAAACTTGTATAGCACAGGGCACAATAGTCAGTATCTTGTAATAACCTTCAATGAAGAATATGCATGTGTACGCATGACTGGGACATTGTGCTGTACACCAGAAAGTGACACATTGTAACTGACTATACAATTAAAAAGACAACTCATATAAACTTACTGAGCCTTGGTTTTCTAATATGGGCAACGAGGCTAAAGCTACACATGTAGTTGCCTAGACATCAACCCAGTCACCCTGATTCCAGAACTCCTGCTCTTAACCACGTGACCACAACAAACGTTTTCTGAGCTAGGTGATTTTGCCCTTGACTATCTCACCAGGAGCTGGTTCTTCATCCACATGGATCGGAGATTCTTGGGAAGAATCCTAGTGTACTGAGATTGCCAGTAACGATTTCTAATAAGTTCATGAATGGAAAGTTTTTTTTAAATGCCTTCTTTTTTGAATGAGAAGAGAATCAGTTAATCGATCAATAGACTGATACATACAAAATCTATGTCAGTTACATAACTCAGCCAAAAGCCAAAATGCAAATTACGGATCAGTTTAATAACTGCAAACCTCTTTTTTCTATGATTCTGTCCCATAACAAATATATGCCAGGGATAGTATTTAAACAGAAGGGTGATCATTAAAGTAAACAACTGCTTACTTAAATTTGTACTCTGCAGAACTAAGAGCAAAGAGAAATGTTTAAAGTGGGGGAAAAGTATGAATAGTGAAAGTAAAAATCGTATTAATGCAGAGTAACTGCCCAGGAGATTTCTGTTTAAATTAGGTAAAGTTAGAGAAACACACACGCACACATATACACATATATTTTTATTTCTTATTCATTTATACTTTTGTTGAAGTAGAGTTGATTTACAATGTTGTGTTAGTTTCTGGTGTGCAGTACAGTGATTCAATTATACATATACATATATATGTATATATATTCCTTTTCATATCTTTTTCATTGTAGGTTATTATAAGATATTGAATATAGTTCCCTGTGCTATATATAGTAGGACCTTGTTGTTTATCTTACACATTATATATTTAAATGAAAAATATAATTTTATTACATTCAAATGAATATAATCTTTAAATGCAAATTAACCAACTGCTGCTAGAACACACCTTAATTTAAGAACAGGATAAAAACTCTTTGTAATTAGCACATTAAGTCACTGACTTCTGCTTACACTACAATTAGATTGCCTATTCGTCAATGTACCTTTGAAAAGGGTTTGAGGCTAGCTTATTTCTTTTATGCCAAAAGGAATGTAAGTTTACAATCCGGCACTGACCCTTGGAGTTCTGGATTCATCACTCACAAACCTTAGGAGACACTTGCTTTGGGCTGAGAACGAGCATTGGGAACTGTGTGGACCTTTTATTCCATAAAAACAAGCCATAAACTCTTTCATGATCCTGGTAAAAATAATGTCCAGATTTAAAATAACAACTAAAGTAAAAGTCTGTACTATATCATTCCTTTCTCCATGGACCATTAAGGGTTTTCTAGCTACAGTTTTGTCTAGTTAAGAAAAGTGATCTCTAGGTATTTGACTGCAACCAAACCAAACCAAACAAGAGGCCTTAAATGTCACCCTCGATGAAATTTCTGATGGTACTCTACATTACTTGGCTTGAGTCACCCAAGAAACAAAATGCAGGCTTTCAAAGGAGCCTGCCTTGCTACCTGTTGGCTCCAACTAGCTCAGTGCACATCTAACCACACTCTCGGATTCAAAAGTTGTCAGTACCTCATGTCAAAGACTGTAGTTACTGCAGCATCTTCTCTGTTTTTGATTATGCCAATCTAAAATTGTGAGATAGATATATATATAAATTAATAACGTCTCGCTTAAAATGAACACACTGAAATAACGAGGACTTCGTTTAACATTCATTAGGAATCACCTGGCTTCAGGGCATGCTAAGCGAAACGTAAACTGCCCTGGTCTCTCGTCACACTGTTGTGCCACTTTTTCTGGATGCTACAAACACCCACGTTCCACCGTCAGTAACTCTGAACCACAATGTTATTTGTGAACCACAACTGTCAATGTCATTTGAACTTTCTACCAGAAAGTTCATGAGGGATTTGCTTACTGTACTAGGGATAAATGTGAAACAGAAACAGCATAAAAATGGAACCTGCAATTATAAGATACACTTTTATAAAATCAATGGTATTAAAGGCATGGTCCTGTACACACACACACACATAATCAACAACTGGATTTGAAATGATATGTTATAAAATATAATGAAAAAGTACAAAACATCTCCAAGACATACCATAATATTAATTTAGAAGTGAGCACTCTGGAATTTATTAGAGATAATGCTAATAGTAAAGCATTATTAAGACGAAAATGCAACTCAAAGGTTTGGATTTATAAAATCCAAAAGTATGTTTGGGGTACATATATGTGCTTCCCCAAATAATCTCCATTTTTTTATCTCCTGGGGAAAAAGTAATCTGGAGTCATTTGAGTTCTGATATATACAGTGTCCTTGAATACCATGCCATGCTTATGACTTAGAGTGGTCAGGATGAGGATTTAACAGTAAGTTCAGGGTAGTGAAAATCATGTCCCATCTTATTTTCTGGGCCCCACTACTAACTTGTTAAACTGCCATTGAATGCGTTGGTCTACACTCTGAGGACATAACAATGAATAAGTCAGAGATACGTCCTGCCCTCAGTGGTAGACATCCTATCGGACACGATGACTTGACTTGAATTCTACAAAAGAAAACACAGCGGTTAAATATTACCATGAGATCCCCATGTGTGCCTATATTATCTGAGGAATCTTGTTAAAATGCAGATGTCGACTCAGCAAGTCTGTCCTGGGGCCTGAGATCCTGCATGTGGAAGAAGCTCCCGGGTGGCACTGACGTTGCTGTGATCTAGGGAGCCCACAAGAGCCACTATGAACAGCAAGGCAGGAATCCATTCTTTGAAAGGTGAAAATGAGGGGCAATTGTTTTTATAAGAAAGAAGTTATATTTACCAAGGAGGTTGTTGTCTCCTTTCTTATTCATAGTAATACTGGGAGTGAGGCTTCCTTGCTTCTATTTGAAATAAACAGCAAGAGAGACGAAGAGAAATTGAATCCAAAGAGAAATCTGAATCCAGGTCCAAAAGTCTTTCTCTTTGCAATCAACCCCATTCTGCACCAAATTAAGAGGATCAATATTAGTTGAACAGTTTCAAGAAATCAGAATAAATTCAAAGGGTAGAGAGGACAATGAAAATAATAAGGAGAGGGACAAGAACAGAGGCTGATAAGGAAAGTGACCGGAGAACAGGCTGGAATCGTAGGCAGGGGTACTACGCTCGTGGGCCCCTTACACATATATTAAGGATACTAGACTTTTACCCAAAGGGGTTTGGAGAAATTAATGAAGGACTTACAGCAGGACAATAATACATCCAGATACAAGTTTTTAAAATATCACTCACACTGCCATGCGGGAAATGGATTGAAAAGAGTGTGAACTTGAAGTCAGGAAAGAAATTTTTAGAAATCAAGTTTTTAAAAAAAATACATGGTGAAATAAATCAGGCAAGCAACAATGGAAATGTGGCTTAGAGTGGCAACGGCAGAAGTGAAAAGGCATGGTAAAATTTAAGAAATATTTATTGGGATAAAGTATCAGTGGAGATATTAATTCTTAATGCCTGGGTTTTTGTTTGTTTTGCAAGTTTCGCACGTCGCAAAAAGGACAGAGCTCCAGGACATTTTCTCCTCCTTTAAGGTCTCATACAGTCTAGCATTTTTTGTAGTAGCTCTGTGTTCATCCCAAACAGAGATACACAAATTTGTTTTAAGTGGTACAAAAAGAACAATTTTAAAACGTACGGATTTATTTTTCTCTGAATGGAGAGGGCAACTAACACATTAAAACCTGTGATTGTAAAGACAACACCGTTTAAGTCAAGGCAGAAATCGTCTACCGTACGTGGACTGGATCAATGACAGAGGTGTGTGTGGATGGTGCTGGCGTGTGGCACAAAGTAAGAAAAGAACATCTGAATGAAGGAACCTGCCTCAGCTCACGCTTTCAGAAGCACTGGGTGGTGCCCAGATGGAGCCAAAGTCAAAGAGGTTTTGTGTTTAGTGTTCCTAACACCTAGAACACTAAGGCCCTCCCTACTGAATACCCCAAGCACACCAGTGGAGGTGGGGAGCGACACAGCAGAAAAGAGAGTTTAGGAGGGAAATACAGGATGAATGTGGGAGTCTGAACGAACTCCCACCTATCCTTCCAGCCCTCACTCCCAGCTTACTGCAAAGGGCCTCCGTGGTCTGCTGAGTACATGGCGATGCAATACTAGTTACTGTGTATCGAGAGATAAAAACAAGGGAAAGCTTAATGACAGAATTCAGGAAAAACATGACACTCTTCCGTATCTTATCATTTAAGAATCTGGGTTGCAGATCACCTACGTGTGATCTGGTGCGTATGCTACTTATTTAATGTTACGATCACTTACTTCTCTCTATCATAATTTCTCAGATGACAGATATGAAGTCAAGCAGCAGAACGCTGAGAGGAAAATGTCTGGTACATACCAATTCAGGGGAAGCTGAAGCTATTACTATGTCATTATGCCACGACTCTCTCTCTCCCTCAAAGTGGATCTGAACTCCTGACTATATCCCACTCATCTCTGAATCCCTGGCGCTGAGCACACAACTTAGCTACTGTTGGTATTCAAGACATGCTCGGAGAATTACCAGATGATCACAAGCACCAACATCACTAGAGAATTTAAGTCTGATTGTCACCTGAAGCTTTTCAGGGATAAAAAAGGTGAGCTTCAGCTTGCAGGGCAGTAATTGCAACCTCAGGACAGGACTCCTAAGTAAGGTCCCATGCCAAGCCCAAAGTACGCAGCCCAGAGAGGAAACTGCCGAGAGGACGGTCTGCAGGGACGAGTCTGAATTTGTTAACACGAATACCAACTATCCAGTCATCTTCGCATTAAAACCCAGGGCCACCGGGCAGGCCCTTCGTATCAGTGGGGAGGAGAGGACATCACTGGGCTGGGACAACATTATTGATGACAATGCACCGACGCTCTGCAGGCTAACTTGGGAAGAGTCAGAAGCAGAGAGTTGCAGTCTGTATGCTTTAAACAAAGACGATAAATGTCAAAGCAGGATGTGGCTACCCCATTCTGAATGCATCAGAAAGCTTTAAGACGTTCATGTATAAGCGCATAACTGGGAAAACACAGTCCTCAGATTATTTCACATGAAATGAACTAACCTACACATTTTTATTAAATTTCCATTAGGCCCAAATACAGCTTTACGGAGACAAATTCTGACCGGAGGGATTTAGAAGTGATGAATGGCAGTGACGCATAACTGAAAACATGCATCTAGGACTGAGCCTGGATTGCACGAAGGTAACGTGAGGAACGGAAGTGTGCGTTTAAACCTCCTCCCCTCTTTTCCCACCCTGACCTGGAAGGCATACTTGTATGCCTTGGACGGGAGAGCAAGGAAGTCACCTCCTATTTCTTAGACACAGATAATAATTTTCTTCCTGTGACTTCCTTATCCATTTTTCTCTTTGGTTCTATTGTTTTTCGTTTGTTTGTTTGTTTTAATCTTTTTGGGTGGGGGCAGGTAATTAGGTATATTTATTTATTCTTGGAGGAGGCGCTGGGGGTTGAACCCAGGACCTCATGCATGGTAAGCATGCGCTCCATCACTGGGCTACACCCTCCCCCCTGGTTCTACTGCTAATATTTGCTGAGCAGCTAGTATACAGCAGATACTTCACTGCCGACTGAAGGCACATAAATAAATAAGACGTACGTGTACTCCTCCACTGGACTATGTATTCCTTGAGGAAAAAAAAAACACATACATAGCATCATACATTTTTAGTCTGTAAAGAGACGATGGAGAAAATGGATCATGTTCTTTAGAGGAGGAAGGTGCCTATGATGGATTCACACAGTCGTACTACTTGAAAGCTAGATCTTAGGAGGGCGAGGCAGTAGGTGTTGTGAAGGTTCATGGCATAAGCTCTGGAATCAGACATCCTGAGTCCAAACTCCGGACCCACCACATACTAGCTGCACCCTTCAGAAAGCTACATAACCTCTTTGTGACACAATGTTCTCATCTCTACAATGGGGAAAGTAGTAAGAACTACCAATAGGTGTAAGAATTAAATGAGCTAAATATACATATAAAGGACTTAAACCAGTGCCCATTACACGGTAAATACTTAAAGGATGTTAGCTTTTACGTTATATACTTCCCTGGAAAGAGAAGAAAACGTCATTTCAGAAATAATGCGTAATGAGAAAACCACATAGTTATGAGGCATTCAGGTATACAGATACAGAGTGCTGGAAATGAAAATAGTAACAGCCAGCATGTATTGAACATTTAACACTGTCAAACACTACGCTGTATTCCTGCTGCTTAATTTAATCCTCACAACCAAGGCTAGCAGATAAAGACTGCCAAAATATCACTGGCTTTCTAACAAGACGGAAAACACTAGATTTCTCACAGTCCCTTCAGGGAGATGACGTATGTGGCTGGAAGGAGTAATGTAACTCCCACGGAGGAGCCACTTGAAGTGGGAAAGGGGACCCCCTCCCAAAGAGCCATGTGCAAGTGTTCATGGATTATCACCCTCCCTTGGTAGCTTGGTCCAGTCACACAAAAGGCTTTGGTCTTGCTGAATGGGATGTAAGTGTGGAGGTCCAGGGCTTAACTGCTCAGAGCAAGAGACAAACCTGAAGGCTGCCACCAGGGGTCCTACTTTTCTGATCATTTTCAATGTCCTGCTCTGTCTCTTAAATAAATACTGAATTAAAAATTCATTTAAGAACACATTAGGAACTTCAGAGTTGTCTGATGTCCTAGCCCTTATTTTTACTGCTAGATAATATTATCTTTTATTACATTATTGTATTATCTCATATTATCTTGAAACGGTTTTAAAATTTGGATGCAAACGGAAATCACCTATCTCTGGGGGAATTTTGTAAAATACCCATGCCCGGTCCCATTTGCTTCTATTCTGAAGTAGTAGACTGTGGTGGGATCCAGGAATCGGTATATTTCACAGCCTCCAGATGATTTAAATGTTTACTTGGACTGAAAGCCACTGCGATGCTTCTCCTGTGTGGAACATTGCTTTTCCAAGTGTAATTAATGGGTGGTTTTCCATAGAGTTGGATTTTTCAACCAGCACACATACACACGTGAAATGGTAAAACATGGTTCTGGACTTACGGTCCTCAAAGACTGGGAGATGAATAACAGGAAGAGGCTGCTTATGATGACATGTCTGGTGCCATGGAAAGGAACTTGGATTTGATCTTGAGGACAGATGGAAACAACTGAAGGACACGAGGGAGTGCTCAGGTGCATGTTTAGAAAGAATCAAACTGATGAATTAGGGACACAGTTCAACTGAGAGATGATGTGTCTGACAGCAAACATCAGCGACCAAAGAAATTCTTTCTGCTTACTATCTGCCACTTCCATATCCCCCGTCCCCTAACACATACTTTTCTCAGACCCTGAAAAACTGGCCTAAGCCAGAGGAGAAAGAACAGCAGACAAATTATAGTCAAGTTCTCCACAGAATAAAAAAAGTTGCAGCATTTCTGTGTGGAGAGGAGCCCACGGTGTCAACTATTTTCAAACTTTCACTAATGACAGAGCTTTATTCATGGTATCTGTAAAGGGATCTCAGTATCTTCTCCCAACTAAACAAGCTTTAGGCATAAGCTGCAATTTCTAGGAAGTGAACTGCTCCCGTCCCTAAAGAAAAAAAACCTTCTATGGGCAGTAACTGAACCCAGGAGTCCTGAGTCAGAGGCTGAACATCTAGTTGTTTTCCTTCTTTTATCAAGGGCACACCTGTTCCTAATTGCTTTCTTTATTTCTGTTTGTATTTTTAGCCTGGAGAAGTGCTGAGAGGATTAATTACAGCAGTTAATGTTTCCATTTGAAAGGAGATGATACTCTATAAGTACTAAATATTATTAAATTTAATGGAATCAAATTCCTTTAAAAGAGACAAATGACAATTCAGTATTTCACTGATGCCCTGGAAAATTACAATACCTCATGTTGAGTCATCAAGATAAAGTAATGGAGTTTTTTTTTTTTAATTCCCCAAATCATATATAAAATGATTTCATTGGGTGTCTTTTTCACCAAATCCTAATGAAGCTCAGATCTATGTAATACATCAGTGGCTACAGACGAATTGACAAGGAGTGAATTAATTACTCAGTTATCCCAAATGACACTTATTTTACAATATACATGATTTCCATGTTCTTACTAGTCATTTCAGAACTAAAGTAGTTCATTCAAGGAGAAGAAGACCATAAAATTAGAAGTGATCATTCCTTGCAGTTAGACATTAATGAGGCGCCCCACCCCGCCTGCTATTCCTGTTGGCATCTCTCTCTGACTGAAGGAGAAATGTACCCCTGCTGTTTCCCTCTGCATAATACAGAACCAGAGGCCATGGGCTTTGGCCACATCTCTGCGAAATGCACATCCATCTCCTAAATGTTAGTGATAGTAAATCATACGTATGAGGAGTGATGTTAAAATGTAAAGTAGTAGCAAATAGTTACGCTGGGAATAGAAACATGGCACCCGTCCACCTCGTAACCTTTTTTTGAAAATCACAGGTAAGCAAAAGCACTCAAATGTCCAAAGACCATTATCTCCATGGGGTTTTCCTTCCCAATGGGTTTTCACAGAAAAGAGGAAGTACTGAATTGAGGTTAACATGCAGTAGATTGCTTGTGTTTTCAGCTCTAATAATATCTATATACTGCATGACCTTCAGCAATTTGCTCATCTGAAATTGGGATGATGCTAGTTCAGATCTCCTGGGGTTGTTTGTGAAGACTGGAAGAAATGATACATGAAGAATATTTAGCATTGTGCCAGCTATTTAGTAAGCATTTAATACTTGTTAGTCATTACACTGTTACATGCAGTTGTACTGTATAAACATTTCTGTCTGTCACTCAGAAGGAAGAAAGCTAAGGAAAACGAAGAAATCAACGAAGACTTCATGTAGGATGAGGCAGTAATCCCTTCTTCAAGTCTTTAGTTTCTCAATTCCTAGACACAATGCTATTTGTCAAATACTGAACACTCTTCAGAATCGTCTTCAATATGGATATTGGTGTTGAATACAGAAAGTTGAAGAGGTGTGAAAAGATCCTTCCACCTGTAACAATTCAACTCATTTCCAATATGAATTAAGGCACAGATTTCAATTCAGGGAATATTTGCAAACAAAACATGGCTTTCCCATTTCAAGGACAAAAAAGTTTTCTGGGGAAAAGTTTATTGCCACCTAATCAGAAAAGATGACTTCAGGATCTTCCACATTTATTAAGGTATAGATCTGTAGAAATTATTCTAAATTCAAATAAACTATATTTGGAGACGGGGAAGCATGAGTTCCCTCCTTTGCAGATTTTATTCTGACAGCTAAATTTAACTTATGCCATCATTTTTTGCTAAATTTTCATCAGGTGACTTTTACTCTGATGTTTGAAGAATGCAGCTACTTACTTCATAACATGACATTGTAATTTATTAGTGTTCCAATTAGAAACATAATTTATCCATAACCTTCAAGTTTATTTATATTGTACCTTCCTAGTAGCTAATAAATCATTGGTAATTGACTTTACTACCAAAAAGCTAAATACCAGGCCCTACCATAATCTGAAAATGACGGGCTATGCAAATAGATCTCCCTCTCCTGCTACATATAAAGTTAGAGGAAAAGGCTGAAGGTTTAGCAGTTTGGAGAAAGAAGTGAAACAACACTGTAAGTCACTGTCACTGAGTAAAGATCTGCCATTTCCAGGGACATGAGCATCACCACGTTGCAAAAATTAAGAAGCCGAGACTCCAAGAGTTTAAGAAACTTGTACAGGAGAACATTGACTTTAAACAATGGGACATGGATTCAAATGAGAAATGTCTGGCTCACAAAACATCCTCCTCCTCCTGCCAGCACTTCTCTTCCATCCCCCACAACAGAGGTGCCTTCCCTTGCTTAGCACAGCTCCTTATCAGTTCACCAATTTTACCACATCACAAATAATACATATCAAAGAAAAATAAAAGTCAGTCTTTGCGTTGTATTTCTTGGATAGTTCATCGATTTTTTTTATGTAAATGGAGAATATATTAAAAAATAATACATCTACCCCTTATCTCCTTTTCCATCTTTCTTACGTCAAACGGTGCACATCAACATAAATGAGTCACCACAGAATCGAAACACACTGTGCTCCTTGCCCCATCTAATATTTATTTGCACATTAAAGATCTCATTACTGGCCCGAATTAGCTTCTGCATATGCGTGCTCCTCACCAGGGCCAGAGTTTACAGCCTTGCTGGGCAGAGCTATGCTAATGGGCTGTTTTATCTCGGAAAAAAGAGGCCCAGAACAGAGGCCGCTGGAATCCCTAAAGTCTCTTTGGGTCTGATGTAACCACGGCTGATTCAACAGCAACTTCTTGGCAAGAAGATGCCATATGGAGTACCCCAAGAGATGCTCTCTTCCCTGTCTGTCCTATCTTTCAAGAGTTACAAATTCAGGTTTTAAGGAGTCTCAGATCTTAAGGACAAGAGAAACACATGCATAATAATGATAAAAATATTAATAATGATAAACTAAAAATGAGAAAATGTTGACAAACAGGGGAGGCGCAAGTGGGCACATTCATCTTGTACCATTTCAAAGGTACGCAGAACTCAATCGGGTTGAACTTGACAAAGAAAAATACACAGCAATTTTACAATAATGCAACACTGTTTTCAAAGAGTTATGACATAATCCATAAGAAAAATAAGCAGTGGAGGCTGACTACATTTATCTTTGGTTCTCATTTTATTCACGTGCAGCCTTAAAAGACAGTTTCAGTTGTACGGTGAAATTTCCAGAGGTGACCTAGAAATATGGGCAATAACTTTTTATGATGATTTTTTTCTTTTTATAAAGTTAAAATTTCTTCAAAGCCCTCTTCTAATAGCTCCTGCTTTGACTCAAAATGATGTTAATTAAAATAATGATAACAGCAAGTAAAACAATGAGTCATCTTCTCTTTGAAATGCTTTCTTTTTCTCGGTGTCCAAAATAGTTCACTCTCCGGGCTTACACTCGCCCTCTCCTCCACCGATGCACCTCCTTTTTCCAGAACTCAGAAGGCTGGAGTTCCCTCCCACAGTAGTGCCCTCAATCTTCCTCTCTCTCTATTTACATGCTCTTTTTAGGTGATCTCATTCTATCTTCTGACCTGACGGCAACGACCTAAAAATGTGCATGCTGTGTAAAATACCTTCCTCTGGACCCCAGACTCATAAACCCAGCATTGCGTTTGGCATTCCCACATGCATACTCCCAAGAAACCTCAGTGTTCACATGACCCAAGCAGAACTCCTAATCCTTTGAGCGCTCCTTTACCCGTAACTTGCCCCTCATTTCAGGAAGTAGCGGTATCATCTACCCAACTATTCAAAGCTGAAGCCTAAAAGCCCTACTTGGAGCCTCTCTTCTTGTCCTACATCCAAACAGAAGGGTTGCCTCCTCCTCTAAACAACATCCCTAAACTGTCCAGTTTTCTCATCTCCATGGTTACCCACATCCTCAGACCAGTGAAATAGCATCCCTTGACTGGACCACATAAGAGACACCTAAATGCTGTCCCCCTTCCACATTTATCTCCCTAATACCCATTCTGCATACTGTTGCCTGAATGATTATTTTGAAATCTACGTAACATGCTGTTGCCCCCAGTTTTAAACTCTTCCATACCCACCCACTACATTTAGAAGGTAAGCTAAACTCTTTGTCTTACTGCATGAGAACCTATTGTCTGACCTTGGTCTCACACTGCAGCTTGTAACACGCTACTCCTAGCTTACCGCCCTTCAGCCACCTTGTGTTACTTTCTGTTCCTCTAACAAGTTCATCGTGTTCTTTTCAAAAGGTAAGCATTAATTCCTCTTTTCTTTCCGTGGAGGCTGACTTGTCATTCACATCTTAGCTTTAAAAAAAGAAATCACTAACTCAGAAAAGATTTTTTCCAGACTAACCAGTCATCCAGTCACTCCATATTTCATCACACTGTTTCATCTTGTTTATTGTCTTACTCCCCAACCTCAAATACTAGAACATGAGCTTCACGAGAGTAGAGGACTTCTCTGTCTTGCTCAGGTGTAACTTTGGCAGCAAGGAGAGTGTCTCACCAATACGAAGTGCTGTGTAACAGATTGCTGAATAAAAGAATGAATGAATGGAGACACCCACGGTGGGAGTAAAATGGGTTTCCATCATCTAGATTCTAGACACTTGAGAAAGATAAAATTCACGAGATACCTCCTGTCCTTTAGATTAGCCTGGGATTCAGAATAGGTGTTTGCAGCTCAACATCATGTCTAGACGGTACAGAGTTTTTGACAGAGTGGCCATTCTATTCTCAATCAAAACTTGGTTGTCCATGTGAATAACAAATAATCCCGCATTGACATGCTGGTGAGAACTGGATTTACTCAGATACATAAGATACTCAATAGAAGTTCACTGAATGACTGTTTACTCTGTGTTCCATGTATTGTTTGAGTTTGAAAAACACAAATATAATTGAGACGGCCCCTTTTCTCAGATCTAGTAATTTGATGAAGGGTAGCAGAACAATACATAGAATATTTTATAATATATATATATATTATATATATATAATATACATAGAATATTAGTATCACAGAATGGAAAGTAAAATTGTGTTATAAGAAGGTATTATGGAGCCCAGAGGCTAACCATCAGAGAAGATTTCTTTCGTATAAGTGAATGCCTCATCTGATTCTCAAAGCAGCGAAAAGAGATAAGTGACAACCAAGAAAAATAGGATCAAGGATAGTGTCAACTAAAGAGGAGAGGCGAGTTACCAAAGCCTGTGGGGGGAAACCCTGAGAGAGGCAGACACGGGACATGCACAGCACAGCGCAGTGGTCAAGATGCTCTAAGATCAGGCAGAACTGAATCTGCCTTCCCGGTTCACCGCATACATGCATACTTGTATGTACGCAAGTCCCTTTGGGGAAGTTACTTATTGTCTACTTCTGCAGATGAGAACAATGAAGGCTTTGAGAGCATCGCTCATTACCTCAGAGGAGCACTGTGAGGCCGAAACGAGACAACGGGAGGCATGTAATGCCACATTCCCTAGCCCACGAGTGGCCCGTAAGTGTTTGCAACACTCAATTGAAATGCATAGAGTGACAAGAAATGAGTTAAAGAGACTGAATGTTCATTAGCATGGAATCTATAATTCTTGCTGGCTTTGGATTAAGGTACTCTTAACACAGAAACAAAGCTCTGCTCTAAGGGTTCTCAGTTGTTCCTTCCTGAACACTGCTGGACAAGGTGCCGCTGTCCAGCTGATACCCTGTGCAGCGGTTTGAATATTGTCTTGTTGGCTGTGTCACCTTTTGCAAATTATTTAAGTTTCCACTCCTTCTCCTTTTAAAGCAGGAATTGTGTAGGCTAATGTATTAAGTTGTTCTGAAGACTGAATTAGATGTATGTAGAGCACTTACAGTTTAAAAGACAGTGATATCTCTCTATATATTCAAAAACCTACAGACGCAATGTTCCAGGCATGGGTCTGATGTCTTCACTTCCTAGATAAGTCTTCTCCAATTTAAGGAGTTGTCAATAATACAAACAGAAATAAAAGTAAAATATTAACATACATGTGTGTATATATAAATACACACACACACACACACACACACACACACACACAATTAAAGTCCTACCAATGTTAAAAGAAAGACAAAAGAAAATATGGTCCAAAACTAAGAAAATAAATTCAAAGAAGAACAAGTTCATCAGATTTACTGCAACAGAGGACTGGATACTGTCATCCATTAGGAAGAAAATACGGATTTTGAGTCTGACAGTCTGGGTCTGAACTGAGGTTTTATTCCTATGAGCTCCATGATATTAGCAACTGCTTAAGCCCTCTGAGCCTCTTTTAAATTCTTTTAAAAGAAGACAGGAAAATACCCACCTGTCAGGATCCTTGTGAAGATTAACTCCAATAGTACATGAGAAATGTGCTCTAACTTTGTTAATAGAATTCACATCCAGATAGTCAACAAGTCTGTTTCTCCACTAGGACTGTTGTCACCACCCGGAGAGAGGTGGTGGTGGCAGGATGCTCAGACCTCAGTCACTCCAGTCAAAAAGTCAATTTCACTTTGAGACCAAATGCATGATAAAAGACAGGGATTCAAGTTTATCCACCTCAATATGTCATCATTCTTACCCCTAAAGGTCACCTAAACTCATAGGCAATATGAATCTCTGGGAGCCTCCTTACTCAAAGGTCAGCTGTGAAGACAGTTTATTTAAGAGTTAAGAGTTTGAGGAGGAGGAATAGAGAACAGAAAGTTGAAGAGGACTAACACATTCTAAAGGAATTCCAGACTCAGGGACTCATTGGCAAAGGCTGAGAGATTAGCTTCAAGGAAAACAGCTATTCCAAGACACTGAGGAGAAATTAGAAACGACCAGCTGGTGTGAATCAAGAGAAATATGTTGCTAAAAGGTGGTGGTGCAAACTGCTCACAGAGAACTGGGCTTTGTAACAGCTTTCTCAAGCATGGTGATTTGTGGGGGGGGAGGTTGTGTGTGTGTTTCATTATTTCCTCCTATTTTTCTTTTAAATCCTTTGGAAGACTGTAGACTGAATGGCTGTACAATGTGAAAAGAAGCGTGGCTGAATCAAAGGACGCTTTGTGATTTCCCTTCATTTTCCTAAGTCACAGGCAGAATGGATCTCAGCATTTTCAGTATCAGTACCTGTCAAAGGAGTCTCAAAAATTTCAGTCCGCTTCCCTGCTTTGAAGCCTCTACCACCCACTGTGCACCCCTTATATCCCCCCTACACACACACACACACACACACACACACACACACACACAGAGGGAAGCTGAATCGTCCTTGTGCACTGATACCTGCTCCACTGTTTTGAAGATTACATGGGGTTCTCATTAGCGGTATTTTTGCTTCTTCGGCTTAAGATTTATCCCCCCAAAAAAGAATAACTAAAGACCCCACAAACAGTTGGAACAAGACTGGGAACCCTTATTTCTGTTAACTGGAAAGTGTGTCTATAAGAAACTGTGTAGTCCATAAGAACTGAAGATTGTGTGCTGCATGGTGCTTAGCAGCATTCTAAAGAAAGCACTGCTTTCAGTATTTTTATTTACAGTGTTTCTGGAGAAGCAATGTAGGAAACAATAAAATATATAAATTTCAGAACCAGGCATGTCAGGACTTGAGTTCAATCTCTAACAGCTGATGCTTGCTTAAACTTCTGTTTTCTCCTTTGAGGTAGGTAGGTATCAACACACTTATTTAATAAGTTAGGGAGCTGAGGTTTGAAAGGTACACTCTTTGGTATACAGTCAGTGTGTAATACATATTAGTTTTCTTCCATCTTTTCCCCTCATACCTGTTAGCCCTCTTGATCCTAAGAACAAGCTGGAATTTAGGAAGAACAAGGATTATTTTGGAGCTCAATGTCACTGAGTAACTTGTCCAAGGAGGCACAGCCCATAAAACTATCTGCAGATTCTACATTGCCACAATTTGGCTTCTTAATAAATATTTGCCGAACTGCATGACTGTGCTTCTCCTCTTGGCTGGTGCAGAACAATCTTAAGTAAACAATCCAGGGAGGAGAAGTGTCAGAGGATCTAGGTGGAATCTGGAATCAGGCTGCAGGTAACTAAGCTTGACCAAATCTGGTTATCTAGTTCCCAGCCAAGCACTCAACTATCCTATTTCCTGGATAGAATATTCTATAGTGATTGAAGCAGTGTTTCCACTAGTTGATACCAAGAATTCTCTCGCTGAGGGGTTTGAAACAGCTCTTTATTTCTTAAGGCCAAGAATTTCAAGACTGCTCAAAAGCAGTATCACAAGCATTATCAAAACAACTCCAAACCATTATTCACCTCCTATACACGATTGCTACTGTAGATCTTATTTCTAAACCGACGTATATTTCGCTGTAGGTTTGAGTATGAGTATTATTACTACAATGATTAGGAGAAATAATGCAAATACAACTTGTTTGTAAGGTACCAAGTTGTTTTTTTTTTTAAATATTTAAACAGTGTGAATAAAAATGGTATTAAATGTGTCAAGGAAAACGCTGATTGCTCCCCAATCACATATTTCTGTAACTGTACCACGTAAGGATAGACTCAGCTGCTTTTCAGTCACACAGAGTCACACAAACACATACTGAGTCCCTATTATTTTCCAGAGGAGTTACGCACTGAGACGATGAATAAAACATGGCCCCTGCCTTCAAGAAGTTCTCATTCTAGGCTGAATTCTCTCCTCCTGGAACGTACGAGGCAATGGAAAATAAAAATGGAATAGAATTCGAGTGTTAGCTAGTGCAAATCTGAGAGAAAGCAGAATACATTTTTTCCTCTGAATGAAGTAATACGCTCCTTTCCAGACTTAATATATGGATATACCCCCCCAATCTAAATATTTGTTTCAATTCCTTTTTAGAAAAGTTTCATTCATTACTCTACAGTATTGTAAATTATGTCTAATATTAAAATAAATGTCAAACAGTGTTGAAATGTATTTAAATTTCAACATGGAATTGCTACTGGTCAACTTACAAGGCTGCTGTGGCTCTGTTCTCAAATAATAGATGCCACAGGAAATGAAAATAATCTAAGAACACGTTCATCAGATGGAATTTATATTACAGTAAGGCAGGCAAACCATGCAGCTGAGAGCATGGGGACTCCTGGCCACATGCAGTTAACAGTCTCCAGTATATTTTCCCATTCCATACTTCTGTCCTGGTCATCTAACCACTAAGAACCGCACTTTGATAATGGCATCATAAGAAAACCAATCAACTGGATAATTCTCAGTTAAAGATGCTCAATGACAAAGCAAATGGCAAAGTGACTAGCGAATTGGGAAAAGATCTGAGAACATGTTTGGGCGGAGCTGACACTGTAAAGAGTAACATAACAAAACAGAAAGACATTAAGATACATACAAAAGGGTTAATTTAAGCCTGTCCGTAAGAAATAGATTCTGAGTATTTTTGATCTCTTGCTTTTCTGATTTGATTCTGATTAAATAATTTTAGGTTTAAAAAGTTCGTAATTGGAACAAATGTACAAAAGGGGCTTAGAACACAGTCAAAACTTAGTATCTAGCACAGTGTCTCTCAAATAGGAGACACACCATTGATTATTCACTGAATATTACCAGTAGGTAACCAGAATACAACCAGGGCTCCAAATGGCATAGAACCTGTCCAGTGCTGACCGAAAGTATCAGCAGTCCAACAATAGATATTAGAGGCATACTTTTAATCCCTCTCAAGAATATGATAAAGGTAAGAGTATGTTCTAATTGCTCAATACAGCATCTTTTTATAAAAAAAAAAAATTATCCTTCCTCTCTCAAAGCTTTTGACAGAAAGTAGGGCAGGGAAGTATACTGTTCCCGTGAAGGAAGTAGCAGAGGGGGTGAATATTTTTTAAAATAATCTTACGCATCCAAAATGATCAAATACATTTTGGGAAAATTACCTGCTATGTTGACTTTAGACTATATTCCTAATTTGGAGACATGCAAGGCAGGTCAACATGTTAAAAGTTCTGATTACTCCTGCAGCGGAGAAACATGTTAATATAATTAACTCACGGGTTTTGTGGTCATCACTGGAAACCGCTATTTCGTGTGACATCCATTAATACCTCACAGGATGCACTTGAGCAAATGTTAGAGTTTTAAGACATCTTAAGCTCCGTGAATCACAGCATCACACTAGTGCTTCCTGTGCCCTGGTTTTTTATAGCATGTATAGCCTGAATAATCCTAAAATCAAGATAGCCAGGGACCTGTAAATGAGGTAGTACAACAAAATTATTGATAAAGCACTTTCTGTCTGTAAAGGATGAGCCCAGCACACTCCCTGGTAAGTGGTATGAGTTGTAATACAGAAAGCAAGACATTTTGATCCCAAATGGATTTTTTTTCCCCTCTGACTTCTGCGTTGAGAGAAGGTGCTAGAGATAAGACAGAGAGTAGGATATTTTTAGCTGAGAAGCAGCTCTTCATAAGACAGACACCTTTAGGGAAATATTGCAGGCAGGTACTAGATTTTACCCTATTTAGCAAATGTGCATAGGAGTTCAATACTTGTTTGTTGAGTGAATCAATGTTGAAAAGATTAAATGACATGAGTGCAAAGCACCATGGGGAGTGCAACTGGGTGTCTATTCCCCCTATTGCTTTTAATTCAAATGGCTTAGTGCCAAAAATAACAATATTAAGAAATATAACCTCTAGATATGAGACTTATTTTTATTTTCCTCCCCAACATCAGGTCAACTATTATTTCCAATTCTTTACGTCTTTATGCCACTAACATTCCACACTCCAGTCTTTGGCTAATAAATAATAATAATAATAATAATAATAATAATAATAATAATAATAATAATAATAATAATAATAATAATAATAATAATAATAATAATAAACAACACAGACGTATTTAAATGAGTGCATCCTTTGTACCAGACACTATGCTAAACAATACACATATACTTTGTTTAATCCTCTCAATACACCTATGAAAAATGTCACATTATCTTACTTTCACACTTGAGAAATACAGAACTCAAAGAAGTAACTTGCCCTAGGTCATTCCACTAGTGGCGAGAAACTGGGATTCAAAATCAAAAGGTTCTGTTTACCTTCACCACTGAGTCTCACGTTTTACTATTCTGAAGCTAAAAGCCAGAAATAATTCCTGAGCCATCATTAACCTTTATCTGCAGCACCTTTCTAGGACGTTAACCATTCCTATCTCACCTATTGCTGCTGCTTTTCACTTTACTCATTGAAGGGGATATGGTTTCCCTATGATCCACTGGGTTAAGCAATTGAATATTGCAGGATCCATCACCAAGAGAAAATGCATTTTCAATATAATGATGGAAGTAAATGGGAAAATGGGATTTGCTTCACAGGAATTTGCCAGCTTTGCTGGAATTCATTCATTGCATGAGTTAGTAGAAACCTCTGAGGTAGAGAGAAGTAGAATAAACCTTCAATCAGTTACTGAAGATTATTAGACATCCTGAAGGCAGCAGCCATGTCTTCCTATTCATCTGTGTAGCTTCCAAAGTAGAATTCTTTAGAGCTGATGTCTAATAATTGCCTGATGAGATATTCTTTTTTGAAATTTGTGAAAATTATGTTCATTATTAATATGAGTTAAAATAAGGCATAAACTCTAATTTCCTGCATGAATTCAATACATAGAAACAGAATACCAGTGCCACAGTTGGAGAATACCACAAGGGAATTCCATTCAATAATTCAAACATATATTCTGAGCTCCTTCACTGTGTTAAGTGATGAGACTATAATGGTGAATACCAAGAAAATAACAATGTACAGTCAGACTTGGGGGTAGACGGGTTTGTTTGTGTTTTGTGTTTATTTTTGGTATCTGTGTCGCTAAGTAGTATATAAAAGATAAGTATTGAATATCATGTGAAAATGAACTAAGAGATTTGGCTTCATGAAGGGCTGTCAGGGAAGCCTTCTCAAATGAAATAAGGAGTTAATGTGGAGTTGGGATGGCATAGGGGGTGAATTCAAGATAGAAGAAATAGCTTATGAAAAATCCAGGGGAAAGAACCCATGACAACAGGACAACAGTTTAACAATCTAACAGTATCAACTCTGTAAATTAGCTGCCCCCGAAAGTATACGTGCACACACATACACTCACAGACATATGCACGCATACCCTTTAACTATAAATATCTAAACACTGAAAGAGAAAACAAAAGATCTAATTTTATCCTATTTCTTGAAAGTCGTCATTGCACAACAGAAGTGTTTGTTTTCTTTTAAAGCAGGCAAGATAGCCTTTGAAAAAGCCGAAACCTCACACAGTAAAATCTTACAGTAAACTTAGAGAAAATATCTGGAATTGACTCAAGTATTCACTAGACTTCAATAAAATTCATCTTGGAAAAAGGAAGGAGAGGGTAAATTTACATTGTGTTTTATTATATTCTTTAATGTTATCTAATTTCCAAACAGCAGACCCAAGGTAATACAGATTCTATTTTATGAAGGCAAATTAAGCCTACTTTGCATAAGCACAAAGCAGTATCTATTTTTACAGTAAAAATACCAAGTCCCTGAACGGTATTTTTATGATGCTGCTTAACAAGTTTGTAGTTCCTTGGCAAGAAGTTATTTTACTTCTCAAGTATAAAACAGGAAAAAAAAAAAAAAAAGAATAAAAAGCTAAGTAAAATGCTCGATTCTATGCAATTTATTCCAATTTCAGTGGTGTTTTCATTGGTACTGATTTCCTTCACCCTGCACCCACAGGTGACCAACTTGAAATGCTTGAGGCAGAAGGTCCAGCCTGTGAGAGGTTTGGAGGGTCCTTACAGTTGACCATTATATGATTTCCTGCATTGTCTCTCCAATCCACTTTTATCCTCCTTGTGGTCAAAACAGTACATGTTTCTAGATCCGTCATCACGGTAATAAGTGTGAAGTAGTCAATGCGTGTGCTTAACACATGTGGACGCTCCATCGAAAACATTAGGTGCACCTGGGTGATTGAGTATTTCTAACTGATTTTCAGAGTAGATTAGGTGTTAATGTAATATTGCTTGGCAAATCATTTCAGCAGAAGCAAGTTAGTGGAAGTGGTTATATATTCAAAATTAGGTTTTGGCCAATTGATTCTTAATTACACAATCAGAGACTCAAGAGATCAAAGTTAATAGTCCTTTCTCTTCCCCTTAGACATACAGATACACACACACACACACACACACACACACACACACACACACACACACACACCATGAAAGGTTCTAGCTGCTCTCAGGAATCAAAGCACAACCTGGCAGTATTTGTCCAAGAATAAAGCTTCAAATGTCTAAGCAAGGCCACCTACAGTCTATCTGATTGTTCCCTTCAAGGAAGCCAGAAAGAATGTCGATTTAAGAGCCAGGAGCAGCAGCTAAGTGTAGTTTCAAAAGAACACGTCGGAAGCCCTCCCTATCTGTCAGGTTCAACGTTTCTGTGAAAAAGAACACCAGTTAATGTGACTTCAAGAGACTTCAAACTATTTAAGTAGCCATTCAGCTCAGGTACAAAAAAGGAGAGTGTAGGATTTAAGGATGGAAATAAAAGAACTGACAAATATATGAAGAACCATATATAGGTTTACGAACACAAAACGAGAAACACTCACACAGGCGCACACATTCATTTACTCTGGTCCAGCCCACAGGCTTTCTGCACATGACACATTTTCTTGCAACACAGATCCTTTGCATATGGTATGTTCTCAATGCATGAAACACTTTCCATGTGAATCTTCACATGGATGGTTTCCCACCCTTCAGGTGACAGCTTGAATACAACCCTACCTCTGCTGACCACCGTATTTAAAGTCATTTCTTTTCCTCTTTCCCACTCATCCTTATCATGTCTTTTCTTTCACCTTTATCGCCCCAGGACCCAGCACAGTGTCTGCCTTACAGCAGGTACTCAATACAATTTTCTGTTAACATCGGGCACTCCACTAGAGAGGTAGAATTCTACTAGGATAATGGATGGTAACACATGTAAGAACATAATTGTGCAATGACTATATTCAAATTGCTCTAGAGACTAAGTATATGCAGAATAAAATAGGTCAGAAATGCAGAAATAAAACATGTGTCTGTCCTCAAGAATCTAGCGGCTAGTGGGAGAGAAGGGTAAGTACACAGAGCAAATGACATGCGTGGTTAAGATTAGGAAACACAGAGGATTAGGGAACTTTGGGAAAGGGACGCCAAACCAGTCTGCAAGAGGAAAGTTGGTGATCACCTAGGTGGGCCCCCAGAGACTGAGCTAAATAAAAGAGTGCTTGGAATTGCTCTTCAGTCAAAAGAAAAAAAGCATGTACACAGGTCTCAAGTTATGAGAGGTCTCTGATCTATTCGGAAGTTGAATCTATCTATATGAGTGCGGTGATATGTGGGGAAACAGCTAAACAAAGCAGAGCTCTATCAATATAAGAAAGCAATATTGTCACATTCATCCATAACAGCAACACAATAAACTTCTACAATCCTTATAATTTAAGTCAAGCCTTGTCAATTTGTCAAAGCCTTTTCCTACCATGGCCGTTTACCTACCATTCTGCAGGGAAGGCCCCAAAAAGTGAAAGCCAAGAGCCTGGGCTCTTAAGTCAAAATACTTGACACGAATCTCAGTGTCCTGCTTTATCTCTCTAAAGCCCCCTGTTTGGAGAGTAATGGGCTCAACCTCCATCCTTGGTCTGTGGTAGGAATTAACAGGAATCTTCAAAACAACCATATGACGTGAGGTGACGCATATGACAAGATCTGCACAAGGTGTGTCCCATAGCCCTCAACAGTAACAACTGTCACTCTTCTGAAACCTTCAGTGCTATCTGCACATCTGAGGCTATTTATTAGAAGTGGTATTTCAGAGACAATTTGCTTCTCTACCTAATAGTGTGACACGGAAGGCTCTCCCTGATCTGAGCCTGAACATTTCTCTCCAGGTCCGCCTCCAGCCGATAGAACTCCCAGGCCATTCCCCAGACGAAAGCCTCAGTGACAACTGTAATGCCCCAAGCGCAGCCCCTCATAAGGTTTCACATTCACACAAGCGGTTTGCTCGCTCTGCCTGACATCCTTTCTCTTATTTGTCCATCTCCTGATTTTCCTTCAAAGACCAACTGGACTCTCACTTGTTCCTGAAATCCTTCTTTGTCCTCCTCCGTCTCCCACCTCTGTGAGACGTCAGTGCCTCTAACTCTACGTCTGTCCACAGGCATTTCTCACCTAGGCAAAGCCAAGGTCTACTGTGATTACTGGTTTAAAAACACACATGTTTGGCTGCAACACCGGCTGCATAATTTGTGATGCCCAGTACGAAATGAAAATGCAGGGAAAAGGCACTAAAATACGAAATACTTCCTCTTGTACACAAATCTCGTTTGCTTATGTGCATGTGTGCACGTTCCTTTCTCTCACTGGGTGTCACATGCAAAAACTAGGAAATTTCAAGACAGTAAGAGCAGGGAATTAATCCAGGCCTGGGGGTCCTTCCGAGCAGTAGAGACCTGTGTGACTCCACAGGTTTCATGCACAGGAAAGCAGCCCGTCTCTCCAGAATCTGCGTTCTCAGGGCATAACGGCCACACCACCTGTGTTTTCTGTCTTCAGCACAGAGCCTCTGACAGTGCAGCGCTCAATACATGTTTATCACAAGCAACGAGCTCCCGCTGTACAGCACAGGGAACCATATTCAATATCTCGTAGTAACCTACAATGAAAATGAATATATGTACATATATGTATGACTGAACTATTATGCTCTACACTACATATGGACACAATGTTGTAAACTGACTATACTTCAATTAAAAAGTGCAAAAAACAATTAAAAATACATGTTTATTGAAGATGTTTCTGGACAGTCAGCATGGCATACTGAACCCTCAACCTAGTACTGAAAAATACTCTAATGTTGAATGAAACCCAGCAAAACAACAGAAACAAGGGGTGAATTTCTGCTAATTCAGACCTGTTCCCCCTTTTTTATGCAGTCCACTTGCCTGTTTCCATCTCTTCTTTCCTTCCTTCATCATCCATCACCAACACAGTCTTGGCTGGCTGGATTCTGTGGCCAAGCTGAGCAGTACATTTTTTTAAAAACTATTGTCAGAGCTCTCTCTGATAGCTTTAAGAGAATTCCCTAATTATATTACTATTTATCTTTTAACGCTGTCTGATACATTGCACTTAAATAAATAAGTTTAGATCTTTTCCCTTCGAATGTAAACTGATGATTTCACACCAAAATAATGTTTGGTGAGTCTGTCTTCTTGACTTCTGCATCCTTATGTCCCCAGAACAATGCCTAGCAAAGAGCGAAACTCAGTGAACATTTGTGAAAGCTGTTACAAGTGGGGAAACTACGGATACTAAGTAAGGGCGCCTCCAGGGGAGTGGAGCCTCACTGGAGGTGGGGTGGGGGAAGGGCAGGCAGGAGGATGTCACCAGGGCTGTGACACCCTCCACAGCTCCTGTGACCATCATGCAACCCTGTGGATCTGCTGTTTGAGGACAGTGCTGGGCACGTCTGCCGTAAGCCCGTTCAGTCTTGGGCTGCTGGCCTAAAGCATTGCTTCTAATACTGTGGAACTCAATGGGCCCTGACTTAAAACTGGTACTTCACCCCCTTCCTTCTAACACTAAATGTGTGCTGTTCCTTCTGTTTTTGTGAGAAACGTATGGCGTAAGTCGACAAAATGGAACACTGGTAAAAATTGTGCGAAATAAAAGTAAGCCTTTTTCCACGTCCACCTCCCAGCCCTGCCTGAGGCAGTAACGATAACTTCCCCATGTGCATTTTTCCAGACGTTTTCTATTTACATCCACGTTAGCATGCATGTAGCATTATTTTCTTCATAGAAATGGGAGAAATAAAGCACACATTTGCAACATCTTTAGACCTTCTTTCATTTAATCTATTTTAGAAATCAGTTACCACAATGTATCTAGATCAACTTGGTATATTTAACGACTTTACACCATTTCATGACACAGATACAGCATAATTCACCTTAAAAAGTGTTAAAATTTTTAAAAATATATTCCTCTGTCTCTTTTCTCTCTCCCCATCCCCACCCTCACTCTCATTATGAGGCTGGTTTCTGAATATTGGGGCTGTGTTGTATCTCATACTCACTACCTTACTGTGGAAAACTGATTCTTCCCCAAGTGAAAATCAGAGTTGGTGCAGGAGGGGAATTGGGGCAGGGGGCAGACACAGGAAACTGGCCCTGAGCACTCCTCTCCACGTCCCTACTGCACCAGCGCGGCCACCAGGGAGGTGACTGCCAGGAGGGATCTAAAATGCTGCTTTTTTTAAAATATATTTTTATTGAAGTTCAGTCAGTTTACAATGTTGTGTCAATTTCTGGTGTACAGCACAATGCTTCAGTCACACGGGAACATACATACATGTGTTCTCATATTCTTCTTCACTGTAGGTTACTACAAGATATTGAATATGGTTCCCTATGCTGTACAGCATAAACTAGTTTATCTATAAAACGCTGCTTTTTATTCGTTACGTACATACTCATACCATCTATAACGCTTTTACTTTTTTCTTTAAGTTGACTTTTTACTCAGACTTATTTCAAAAGAAAACTTACGTCACTACTATAACAGAAAACCTATGACACATGCCATAAATAACTGCAGTCATAAAAATAAATTCATTGAAAACGAAGCAATGTGATTAAATCCCGTCTAGATGCTGCAGCCTGCCAAAGTCTCTAAGAAAGGTTGGGGGGTGGCCCTCAGGCCCAGGGAGGTGTTAATCTCTCTTATTAACACTCAACTAAAGACGAACAATACGCTGAGACTTCCTTCTCCATTGTGATAAAGACTGAAAGACACAGGAAGAGGGAGTGACTTGGGAAATAACAACTACCCACCTTCGAAAGTCCTTCTCAAGCTCCCAGACTTCCTGAAATTCAAGGAACCAAATATACAGGAAATGTTAATTGATTTTTTTGTTGTTGTTTTCTTTAATTGAGAATCTTCTAAGAAATCAAATGTAAACGAATACTTAGAAATTCACTTTTAAGCTTGTTTAAAGCCTTTCTGTCTTGCTTATCTCTACCAGACAAGAGGCAGCCAATGGCAACACAATTAAACCCTTGGGTATTTCTCTCTAGAAAGTCCTTCAAAGCTCACCAATTTACGTGAGCACAGGCTTAGGGGGAAAACGGACTCGGCTGTAGTTCTAGCTCAACCCTTGAGTGGGTCTGTGGCCTTGGGCAAATCACTGCCTCTTCAAGGGCCTCAGTCTGCCCCCAATTCTACAGGGAATCTACCATCTGCCTCTTTCCTTCTCTATAAATTATCATCCTTAGTCTCTTCGAGGTTAACTACTGACCTTCCAGATGGTTTACTGGTAAACTTTCTCTTTCCATACTACCTTGCTGCTCAGTAGAAGATGGATTTTTTTTTAATATATGTAAAGTAACTTGCATCCCTTTTTTGCTTAAAATCTGCCAATACCTTTCCTGTGCACATGGCAGTAAAATCCAAATTCCTTACAGTGGTCTACAGTAGTCCACTTGGCCTGCGTCACCTGGCCTCTACCACAGTCGTATTTTAGTTCCTCGCATATATCTGGCTCTTTCCTACGTCTGTCTGCCCCAAGGCCCTGGATGCATGCTGTTCTTTATGCATAAAACACAAACCACCTCCCCACCCCCAATCAGTTTTTGGAGTTGAGGTTAGAGGCAAGAGTGTTCAAAATATAATAAACAACATGTTCAGATTCCCTCAAATCGGTATCACAGTCTAATTAAATATCAAAAGTGGTTCATTTAAGACCATTTCCTAAGACCATCTAAACTAGACTCCCTCTACCCATTTGCTATTTTCTGTCAGGACCCGGCTTGTTTCATTCTCAGCCAACTTCCCATTCTGATGCTTGATTTATTAATGTGCTTACATTCTCTTAGGGGAGGCAGGATCCAAAACAAATCATCTTTCCCTAAAGGCTAGAATCACTTCAATACGGTAACCACGGAATCCCCAGCACCAGCACAGGCCTGGCACAGAACGGTTGTTTCACACGTGTCTGGTAAGTGTCTCCAACAAAAGGCACGCTTACGATTCCCAAAGTTCTTAACAACCAAGTACCCTAAGTTTGGTATTTAGCTACCCAATTTTCTACAAGCCCTGGCTCTTAAAAACCTAAACAAAAAAATTCAAAAATGATCCCACATAAGGTGGATGCCTCATGAAGGGACTCCTGACTCCTGCTACCAAATAAACTTAACTCCAAGCAAAAGAAAAGCAAAAGAACAAGAGTAAGGACTCTATATAGATGGTCGCCTTGCAGCTGACTGCCTTCCTGACGCAACACGCTGACAGGGGTAGAGGTGGCATTAGTGTACGTTGGGGAGCACGTTTCCACCTCGGGGCACTTGTTTGCAAGCAGGCACTTTCAAGGAAGTGGCCCATAATGTATGTTAATTGTTTTCATTTGCAGTGGCTTTTTAGCCTAACGTGTACGGAGGATGCGTATGTGTGGATTATCCTGTTTCCACCTGAATCCTAACAGCTAATGGTTGTGGGAACACCTCTTGCCTTGATCAAAAAATGTGACACTATTAAAGGGTTCGTACAATTGGCTTCTTGGAATGAAAAACCATAATTTCAAGATTCAGGAAGAATTATCAATTAAAAAGCACGTTCATTGGTTTTACCACAAAGGGCCTTATCAGGCTGAACCTCTTCACTGAAACTGTGGCTTTGAAGAGGATAAAGCAGTTCTCCAGTCTACATACTTCGTAGGTTTCTTTCACACAGACACAAGGTGGTAGCAATTTAAGAGCAAACCAACTTGTATACTGACATAATTTGGTTATGAAAGAAAAAAAAAGAGTGTGGTGGTCATTCAGAAACACACACACACACACACACACACGATTTGTACCTAAACATTCAGCTATATAATTATCATCATCGTAAAATATGTGTCTAAATAAGAAAATTAACGAATACATCGAGTCAAATCATTAAAAACCAAGTCCATCAATTATGTTCCAAAATGCAGAAATAAACAATGAGCAACTATTGATCTTTAGGACGCAGATAGAAAACTGGCACTCCAAACACACCACGGCTTTCAAAGCCCTGTGCTGGAATCTACGTGTATTATCTCATTTATTAACCAAAGCAATCATGCAAATACAGCAGGACATTTTCCCTTTAGAGAGGAGGACGTCAAGTCTTAGAAAACATGAAATACTCGCCCATGTCATACAGTTAGTCAAAGACAGACGTGCCACAACATCCCACAGATGGGGGCTTCAAACAGTGCACAGGTGTCGGTTTTCTCTCTCTAATGCCACCACAATCCTCCCCCCATGTTAATACTGATCACTAGAAACCTCGTGAGAATCTCATGCTGGGGCCAAAATATTCCTATTACTTATATCACAATTGGGTTGAAATACACACATGACTTTAAGGCCAGTGGTTCTCTGACTAGAATAAGTGTTGCTTGGAGACAGATTCCTCGGATCAGCTCCAAAAAAACAAACACACACACAAAAAAAATCAAAGAAAAGAAAAGAAAAAAGAAGAGAAAAGAAGAGAAAAGAAGAGAAGAGAAGAGAAGAGAAGAGAAGAGAAGAGAAGAGAAGAGAAAAGAAAAGAAAAGAAAAGAAAAGAAAAGAAGAGAAGAGAAGAGAAGAGAAGAGAAGAGAAGAGAAGAGAAGAGAAGAGAAGAGAAAAGAAAAGAAAAGAGAAAAGAAAAGACCTTATGAGTGAACAGGACTTGTTGCATGTGGCCCAGAAACTACTGTGAAATCTTGATGTGTCTGAAGGTTTTCTTTCCTCTTTTTATTTATACTGGACCACTGAGTCATAGTTCATGGTCTTCCTTCCAATCCTCATTCACCACAATGTTCAGTTTAGGCAATTATGCCCATTTTAAAGATGATAAAGGTAATCTTAAAAGCTGTGAGACCTAGGGCAGGTAGAGGGCACAATTTCGATTCCAGCCCCGTTTTATTTGGCTATAATCACAGCACCCTCCATCTGTAAATCTTTCCTCTCCTTTCCATTTGAAGTCGAGTGTAAAATAGCACAACCAAATAAGCAAAATCACTGAAAGAAAAGCTTAGCTTTGAGAGCAAAAACTCTCATTTAACATTATCTGAATAGAATTTCTGCAGCTTAATTTAATAAATGAGGCATCGTTTTTAGACTCCAAGTATAATAAACTCTCATTTGCATTGACTGGATTCATAAATTCATGCTGTTAAAAACCTGTTTCTGTCAGGGCTGGCCCCGGCGCCCACAGCTTTCACTCACATTCCAGTTCTGAGCGGCAGGAGGGAGTCTGCCCATCACAATCATCAGCTGTCCTTAGTTCATTTCCTTTAGAGCTACCTGAGAAAGCGGCAGGAAGCCTGACAGGGCGCAGGCTGCTCATCTAAAACGAGCTCTCCGCTGCTCCAAAAAAAGGGTGGGGAGGTGAAGCCCTGCTCCACACACTGACTGTTGTTCTTGGCAAAGAACCACGGCAGGATGCTGAGAGTCCAAGATTCTTGAAAAACACTGAGGAAGGGTTCGGATTTACACACACAAAAAGGAGCAGAAGCAACCTTCTCAGGCAGTTACATACTTAAGAAAAAAGAGGAACGGAGGTGATTGTGTTGATAGCTGTTAAGAGCCTTACTTCTTGCCCTTAAGTTGCAATAATGATACAAATGACTCAAAATAAATAGACTTCCTCTTGGCAGAGTAAATGGTATGAAGTGAGGATTGGCATTTGACACAAGAGTTCGCAGAACTTACGGAACATGACCGGGCACGTGCAGAGAAAATCACTACGAAAAGTGAACTCCAGGGGCCGACCCACCGTTGAATGGATTTGGGGGTAGACTGAAATCTTCCCTACAGGCCCTGAAATGTTAAAATGGATTTCCATCTGTGGGACGTGGTAGGATAAAACAAACTGACTCAGGAGAAGAGATTTCATAGCCCAGGCGCCCCCTTATTAAAATCACAGACGCACAGGCTTGAATCCGGAGTCTGACACTCGCTAGTTGAGTGCTTCTGTTCCGTCACCTACCGCCCGGAGTCACTGCTAAATGATTCATGCAATCATAGCATGTTTCTGGTAATGGGGCTATTGTCTGTCTTAACATCTAGCAGGTCTCTTAAACGTGGTCTACATTTTATTTTGAAATCCATCAGAGAATATCCAGAGTGCAGAGAGGTCCCACAGGGGTTTATCTGCCAAATGTACCGAATAACCTCTGATGTCTCTCCCAGCTCTAAGAGACTGTAATTCTGTGAGCGTCAGATACTAACTCAATTATGATTATATGTATATATATTAAAAAATACATAAAATATATATAATTGTTTCCCAATGCACTTGTTAATTAATAAAAGATTTACTGAGCACCTAATAGATTCACTATGTACAGAACAACTGGTGGGGAAAAATGTATATAATGTCATCTCTGATCCCATTACTATATGTTGCAGTCTCTTTAAGTGCAATGGCATGAATATAAATCTACTATATGAAAGTACCTTCCCAGCTTGGAAGAACATGAATCAGGCATGGGTCTATTTCTAGACAACACTTTTTTTTTTAACCCAGAGACAGGTATTTGATTCAACTGGAGAATTAAGATGCTTCCCTAGGACAGATATGTGGGTGCCGAAAGGATAAGAAAGCCATTCTTTTAGTTCGAGGTCCTAATGTTAATAGAACGTTTTTCAAAGCTATGCATCAGACCATTTGCTCAAGATTTTACACGTAGTATCTCTGATCTTCAAAACATTTCTTAAAGGCATGTATGATTATCTGCATATTAAACATGCAACACAATGTACATTATTTCCTACAAGGTCACCTCTTTACTAAATGTAGGACGCTGAGCTTCTACCCAGGTTCATAAGATGCTACATAATCCATGCACTTTTAATTGACAAGATAATGTGAGCTTAATGTGCTGACGTGGATGTCTACGTGGAGCCATTAAGCCATGTGGTTTAGAAACTTAAGAGAGACCTGGTTTAGAGATCCCTATTTGTGTGTCATCACGATCTAAGCAAAATCCAGACTCAAGGGAAGGATAAGAATAGAAATTCAAGCAGAAAATATTGGAGAATGTCTCTTTTCCAAAGTGAAAGTTGAAAAGAGGTTATCAAAGGCATTGAAAAATGAGAAACAAAGCAGCTACAATTGGATAAAAGGGGAACCTCCAAAACCAAGAAAGAAACAAGAGGAACGGAGTTCATCAAAGTAAGAAGAAAATGAACAAAAGTTTTTCAACCCCCTGAGGAGTGTTATGAAGGAAGCTTCTATTTTTGTTGTTGGTTTGGTTTTGGATGGTACAGTATAAGCATCAGGTATTATTCCTGAAGGCAGTGGGAGGGCTGGTGAAAAGGTGAAGAGATTAAGGCCAAGGTGGACTGCATGGTAGAGCACATGGGCCTCCTCCACTCTGTTCACGAGAAAAAACGTCTTTGAGAACACTTTGTGTATGTGTGTGAGTGTGAGTGTGTGTTTAATTTCATTTTTAAATTGGGCCTGCCTCCTATAATGTTCGGAGTATCTCTCTCCGTGATAAGACGATTGAACTGTGAGCAGAAATATCACCCAATCAAGACTAACCAGAACCTTTCCAAGGAGTAACATGAGAGTGCTAGATGAACATGGACCTCACTCTTCCTACTGTCTTTTGAGTTTGAAGGAAGAGTCAAGCCTCTAGGTGTCAACAACCCTCTTACCCAGGTGCTTAGCAGAAGCAGTCTCCATAAGGATTTCCACTCAGGCAGGAAAGCAGAAATGAGACGTGGAGAGAGACAGAGTTAAGATCGAACGAGCCTGTACAAATACAGGTGGATATGGATTCAGAAACCGCTCACACCAGCTTAAGTCAAAAAGGCGACTATATAATTATTTAGAGACCTGAATAATGTGTATGTGATTCCCTGGAGGTTTTTTTTATCTCTCCTTCATACCACAGAGCCTATGGTCCAATAAAGCCACATGCACAGTCATACAGAGGAATCGTTCACAGGTTGCTAAGAAACCTGGAGTGCAGTTCATGAAAATGATGTTATGGAAACTAAATAAACCCAGAGACATAAATTCCTAAATGATGATCTGAAAAAAAAAAGACCCACAACTTCTCAGTCTCCAGTTATAGATTAAATTTCCCTCAGATTTATAATTTGTAAACTGATACCCAATAATTCTACACTTAATTTTTCCGCTTGTTAGTGCATTAAAAACCCCACATATCCCAATGCCCTCATCTCAAATATTTGAAATAAACATGAGTTCCCATGACTCCCTTTAGTCTTATCTGTCAGGTTTGCCTAATTCTCAGACTCATCATTTGTGAGTCACTAACCCAGGGCTGAAAATACAGTAAGCAATTTGCATGCATTAACCATCACAAGAGTTTTACAGTGTAGGTATAATTAGTCCTATTTTGAATTAAACAGTCTGAGGTTTAGAGAGAGTGAGTAACTTGACCAATGAATCTAGTAATGAGTCTAAGTGACACTTCTACATAATAATTTAAGAGGCTATGAACAGCAGAACCATACAAAGAAATGCATTCCTTGAAATGAGAAAATATATTTGACTTTCAATAAAAGAGAGTTTTGGAAAATGATGAAGGCATATACTCAGTTTACCACAGACACCCATTTGATAATGGAATGCTTTACTAAGTGGATGCAGACATCCCTCTCTGAACCAGGCTGGTGTTAGTGTGAGGATGGGGGTACGGATCAACCTGTGTCAGGGGTAAGGAGTCCGCACACAGAACAGCATCTGCTTCATTCTATTACACCTGGCAACGCAGGGTCCACCTGGCTCACATAAATCAATGTGGGAAGAGGTGCAGTAAGTACCATGAAATCCAAGACACCCAGTTCTGAAAGTTCCGAACCACTCAGAACATTACGTGGAACTCTTACTGTTGATATCACAGCCTCTAAGAAGTCTGAGAGCAGACTCAAAAGAAAGAAAATTTTAGATATTCTCAAGGTTTTTTTTCCCAAACTTCCAAAGCACATAATACATTAAATAGTTTAGAAAATATAGAAGCTATGTCACAGCAGCGTGTGCTCTGCACATTTTTTTTGTTTCAGTGTCTTAAGTGGTACCTTTCTCATGGGCAGTAGTTGTAGGAGTTATGACATCCTGGATGATGATACCCAGCAGATCTGAGATCAGAGTGAGAGTGCTCAATCCGAACTCCATCTGCTTGGGCAGATGGCAAAGTACACTGAGTTTCTCCAAGTCTCCCAGTTCTCAGTGCCCCATCAACACATTGATTTCCTGGTAAGAACATATGGAAGGTTTGAGAGGGGGAAAAAAGGTTTTGTATTTTTACACTGAGTGTGTTGACAATAAGTCTATGATTCTTTCTGACATGACCTTGAGAGTAATGAATGAATGCTTGTAGGATGACTCTCTTTATAGGAAGAAAGATGTGTACGACCTGAAAATAATAAAAGATGTCAAGTATATTGAAGTGTGGTACAAAGAATTTCATTTTATTCTCAGAGAAGCAGGAGACAATCTGAAGAAGACATAAATCTCTCTGTCTCCCTTTAGATCATGAAGGCTCTGTGATGGTCTATGAGGTTGGGCAGAAGATGTCACTGACATAAAAAAAGAAAAGAGGAAAAAAAGAGAAACAAATGTGAGCACCCTCCTGCCAAAAAAAAAAAAAAAAAAAAAAAGGCTGCTCAGCATTTTGATGGCGGAAATTCAAAATAGAAAATTCATACTGTTGTGGCATTTGTTGTCAGACACAGAATGGTGGAGTAGGGGGAAAAATTGGCCCTGAACACAGAAAGTGGGCTGAAATTCTAGCTCCGCCTAGTAATTAGGTAAGTGAACTCTCTGCTCTTGTGTTTCCATATGTCGAATGATAGTAACGACCATCTTCCTTAGCAGGGCCAGTGTCTGCAACAGACCAAGCATAGGGACTGGCAGTCGTTTGTAAGGAGCACTGATGGTGAAAATAATGAGTGAGATAAAAACAAGGAAAATGACCAAATAGCATGACTCCAACCCCATGGAAACAGTATTTGTCATATGTTTGATGCTTTAACATTTTAAAAACACGCCTAATGCATTCCATAGTGGTATTATAAATAACTGAATGAATGAGTGGATGAAACATTCATCCACTCATTTATTCATCCATTCACACAATGTTCATTATTGACAGAAAAGTTAGATCTAGCCATGCACTTATGAAGCTTTCTTTTTAAGGGTATTATTTCTGCTTTTAAGGAGAAATGATAAAGCTCTGAAGACTGATTTCCTGAAGGTCACAAAGGTAGGAAATGAAAAAATTAGAACGTCTCCCATCAAGTCCACGTGCCTAGCCAGCCCCACGGACTGCATGAAGGTAATGGGACGTGAGCTACTGGGGCTACAAAGGGCCAAAGATTTGGGTTCAAAAGGCTGCAGGTTTCTTTTGATGAAAGCAGGTCAGAACTAATATTAACATCACTGGCTGACAGGAGAGCCAGTCCACTCCAGTGCCTGACAAAAGCGCTCCTTTTCCTGAGCTGCTTCCTAAGGCTGCAGGAATGAAAACCATTCTGCAAGTATCTCTGTAGTACGCATACATAATAGGCCCTCTGTGCTCCACTGCTGTATTTCAACGCTACAGAGTTCATGTGGGGAATAGCCTAGGTTGATTGCGTAGTGCATCTGTCCTCCTTTCCCTCTCTCTTTCCTTCTCTCTCTTTCTTTCTCTTTCTCTCAGGCTGCACATGATATCAAGACTCTTCTCGTGATACCTTGGAAATACATCATCACTTTTGAATCTGAATGGGGATTCCGACTTCCAGGAATGAGCGTTGGAGGGGGCAGCACGAGGGCTGTCAGCAAGCTATCTCCTTTTCAGGATCTGAATGTGCTCTCTGAGGTGGGTCCAACGGATTTCTCACTGACTCTGTGGACTTCTTGATATTCTGCCATTATTTCTGCATAAGCCAACGGAAAGGATTTTATTTTGTTATCAACTGAAATTCCAGGATAGAAACAGTACTGGGAATGAGAGTTTATCATTTGGTGAGAGTTCCACTGAGAACACAACTGCACACATATAACTACGGCACAGTGGACACTGATAGAGACCTTGATTGCAAACCAAAGTCGGAAGAGTGTGAGCAGCTAAATGGTTCTGAAGCACAATCCCTTGTTATTCAAGCTGGTGGTAACTTGCTCTTATCTTCGGGGGGATTCACTTAGCAAACAATTCAAACACATCTAAAAAATGCATACTAATCCATTTGAGAAAAATAGTCTGGAATGTGGACATCCAGTATAAATGCCAGTTTCCAGAATACCTAATAGCACAGGAAATCAACGGGCTCAAACTGCATAATATAAAAAGCCAGAAATGTGAAAAAAGAGCACACAGCCATGGAATTTGGGCAACACTTGTTTAAAAAAGGGTGAACTCTCACTGCTGTGGAGTTAAGATTAGTCACTTAAATTCTCCTCAGAGATTTCCCTACCTTCTCCCACTTACACAATAGTTAACCTTCTGAGAGACGCTGGGACGGCGGCTCTTAATGGCAGACAGACCAGTATTTGCCTGTGATTCTCCAGCCCCAGGGAGTGTCTAGAGTATAGTAAATGTGCAACAATGTCTGTATAAGTAACAAAGGGAAGCAAGAGGCAGGAAGTTGGGGAGGACAAATCTTAAAAATCATTGGTTAAAAAAAAATATCGTAATATGGAGGTACTACTATTCTGTATTTCTCTAAGACCATTTACCTCAAAGACTTCTTCACAGTATGTTCATAGAAAAGTGCCTTCTCTCCAAAACCTGTGTCTTTAAAAACATGATGACTCAACTGTCAACATGACAAATTCTTTCCTATGGACAAGATGAGTTTGACGTGAAGGGTAACTGAAACCGGTGCAAATGGGATACCTATGAAGCATTCTGAAGTCTGAAACTGAATAATACAGCTTAGGAAAAAAATACCCCAGAATCCCTGGGAGGTGCAGTGAATGGATCAGGAAAGTTTCTTCTTACGTACTTAAGGGTGTGGAGGTGAAGAACAACCTTTAAGATCTTGCTTGCCTGACACTGATGTAGGACATCTGAACTCTAAGCTTCCGATACTGAATTCACCACGTCTGAACTGTATGTTCATGGACACATTGTATTTAGTAATTCATTTTTTTTTCTTCATAACCACAATACATAGATTCTTACAGGCTTATTAAAGAGCTTGTCACATGGCCGGAACCAGCAAGCACTCAGTACCTATTAGCTTTAGTGGTTGTCTGTTATTTTCATCCTTCTATTTGTGGTGGTTTCACTGTTATTACAGCACAGAATCATGTAAAATGTGTCACTGCATTAAACAGCCTTTTCCCCCTCCATCCGTGTTCAGTTTAAGTCCAGAATCTAAAGATTTGTAATTTTTTCCTCTTTTGGCAAGGAAGCCCTACTATCTTTGGATGCTTTGAAATTTTCTTCTGCTCTTGTATTAAAATCTTTATACAACTTCAAAAGGTATGCCAGCATCTTAGTGAGCATGTTGGCCTAGCAGTTCTGCAGCACAAGTTCTCACTGTGCATGTGTGTGTGTGTGTGTGTGTGTGTATTTCTCTCTGTACAATCCATGCTTTCCTCAGCCCATTTAGTCAGAAGGCTAGGACTGCCTCCCTGGTGACAGACACTGAGGGTTCTGCCGCTGTTGCCACTACCGCTCCTTCTGCTGGTGGCAGTGGTGGTGTAACGCTTTGGTATGGCAAACACGTTTATACAAATAAAATGCTCGAAGACGTTTGCTGCAAACTAGTGTTTGGAAGTTGAAGAATTCTGATTGGCTTATAATTAGTCATACACTATCAATTTCTAATTTTTCTTCATGGTAAACCGAAGAGAACAAAGATGTACTGATGATCCCCTACCACATGTCAGGCTCTGTACATTGATTACATGTATTGCCCCTCATATCGCAGATGAGGAAACTGACATTCTTTGACCTTAAGCCACCTGCACAAGCTCCCACCTCCTGTAAATGATCCAAATTCAGATATTTTTGACTCAAAGCCTGTGCTTTTTCCAATGGACTGACCCACTGTAATGGCAGCTACAAAGGGCTACTTCTAGCTGATTTTACTTATAACAAAGGGAAAATTGCATTCTGTGTGTGTGGAGCTGTAACACTCATGCTGCTTTCTGCCTAAAAGCCTCCTCACCTCCCTTCTGCTAATCTTTACCTTTTAATCCCTGTTTGAGCCTGCAAAGTGGAGAACCGCAGGCAAATATTTATTCATGAAATGAGCCATTTTCCCCATTTCTAACCCATCCAAAACTGCTCTAGTTTCTCCTCAAACTTTTGAAAAGCAATTTGCTTCTGGACTAAAAAAAAAAAAAAGCAAAGAGAAATAAAGAATTCCAGCCCAGAGCCAGGAAAGATGAACCCAAAGTAAAAGTGTCTTCAGTAAGGTAGGCACTGCAATAAATCTTAGCTACTGACAACACACATTTCAGATATTAAAGATGAGATATTATATAGGACATTTAAAATTGGGGTAAAAGGGTTCCCTCTCCCCTTGTGGATAAAGGGACGTAAGTAGAATGAAAAGTGAACTTGAGAAACATTAATAAGGCCAAGTTCCAGACAGCCTTTGCCATTAAATTAAAGATCTTCTCATTAATTAGTAAAATAACCTTTATTTACAGAGCAACATAAATTCTAGATAAACATCAGCAGATACTTTGCATGGGTGCCTCAATTCTACCATCATGCACCCAGGGCAAACATCACTAATCGATCAAGGCACTTGTTCTCAATGGATCAAAATTAGCCTAAGCATTTTTATGAACACAACATTCCAACCAGCCTCTATCAATCAACTGGAATGGACACAAAGGAACACACCTTTGTGCCAACCCAAACACAGAAGACAGAGAATATGGATGACTATGGGTTTTTAAATTTTGTTTTTCTTTTTATTTAAATTTACCCTCAGTTTTTTCTGTTTTGTTTGTTTTTTTTTTTTTTTTTTTCGTGTAGTATCAGCCACTGTTCTTTTTTTGGAGGTGATGGAGATGCTTATTACCTTGATTGTGGTGATGGTTTCATGGGCATATACATATGTCCATATGTCCAAATGCATCAAATTATAAATATTAAATATGTGCAGTTTTTGTGTATCAATTATACCTCAATAAGTCTGTTAAAATTTTTGAAACATAGGTGGGAAGTCATCTGATAAACAGAATGCGGAAACTGAAGAAAGGACTTTTCTAAGGGCATCCACGTGCTGAATTTCAGGTACTCACCGTTAGTCACCCTTCTAATCAGTGAATCCTCCCATAATTTCAGAAATGCTTTAAGACTATCAAATAAGAGGTGCCATTCAGCTACTAAATTATTCCACAAACATTCATTAAGTACCAATTTCATCCTAGATACTGTGGCACCTCCTCGAGAAATCACAATGAATCTTGTTTGGTTCCACTCTCAAGAAAGAATAATTTACCCAATTTGTAAACCCCCATGTTGAAATTCTTTTTTTTTTAATTGAAGTACAGTCAATTACAATGTGTCAATTTCTGGTGTACAGCACAATGTCCCAGTCTTGCTTATACATACACATATTCGTTTTCCTATTTTTTCCCTTGCTGAAATTCTAGCATGCAGAAATATGCTCCTCTTCTCCTTTTAAGCCCTTATATAAGGATTTTACTTAGAGTGTGTGCAGAATTGATGCACTTCATCTAGAGACAATCCAAATATAGAAACTAAAGAACAGAAGTAGAAAGAGGAGACTAAGAAGGTAAGAAGAAAGTACTCAGGATTGTGTAATAAGACAGTGAAACCTTATAGAAACATGAGAGAAAGCACATTGATCTCCAGGGAAGCCCGGAGGAGGGCAAGGATGTATGTTTAGAAGGGCTCACAGCATGTACCCTGGCACAGGGATTTCATACAGAGAACAAAGGATGTGCCCTGGGACCCTTCGGCAGGCAGAACGGGAATGTCACCAATTCAGAGATTATAATATGGGACTTCTGCTGCATCAGATGCAGGAATAACATGTACATAGTGAGGAACACAGCCCTAAAGACCTCACACCCTTCTTTTCTTATTTACCAACCATGTAAATTGGTTACATGGGCAATTGATTTCAACAGTATTCACCCCATTTTCTTGATATGTTAAATTGTTACCATTGTAATAGTAATACCTCTTTTGGGGGGTTTGTTTTGTTTGCTTGTTTGAAGGATTACGGTGGTAATTATAAAGCCCTTAAAACCAGAGTCCACAATCTACAGCCCTCAGGCTAATGCTGGTCAATCCTGTTTTTGTAAATAAAGATTTGTTGGGACAGACACTCTCATTCATTTGCCTTACAGCTAAGGTGTTCTTCCTGCTCCAGGGGCAGAGCTCCGTAGTTACAACAGAGCCTGCATGCACATGATATTTACCATCTAACCCCTTCTAGAAGAGCTGGCCAATCCCTAAACTCCTAGCTCAGAACACTGCCAAGACCACGTGCGTTTTTATTAAAAACACAATACCAGAAAACTGTTACACAGTGCAGACAGAGTCTCCTCTCAGATATAAAATGCCCCAAAGAACAAAAGGGCTAGATCTGGGTTTGAAACCAAGTTCTGCAGTTTACCAGCAGGGTGACCTTGAACATGTCACTTCATCTTCCTGTGGCTCAGCTCCTCATCTACACAGTAAGGAGGGATGACAATATCACCATGCCAAAGATAAAACAAGAGAGTGTTTCCCAAATATTTAGTAGTGTGTCTGGCACACGGCACACACTAAGGAAGTATTAGCTGTTATGGCTTATGCCTGTGGGCGACAGAACCAAACAGATTTACAAGGATTTAAACAGTGAAATAAGGAAATCTGGAAAAATTGTCTGAGGAATGTAAATGAGAACCAGTAGTACCTTATCCGCTATTTTAAGATGCGATAACTATCAATGATACTGCTTATACTTATTAAACTGCTTCATCATTTTCTTATAACTCTAACAAACTTATTCATTATTGCTTTCCTCAACCTAAATTTCTCAAGAAGACATATTTCTTAGATCCACGGCTTCTACTTCAGGGGTCTGTGGGAATCTAACATTGGACATGAGGTTTCTAAACTCTTCCTCGATTAGAGGATACGGAGAAAGAGCCTGCAGAATAATGCATGGAGTCAGTCTGCCTACCTATGTATCCATCTAGCTGTGCAAACCTACACAGAATAATTCATCTACTCTTCTCAGAGATTAATGGGGGTCAAGAAAATCTTCAGAAGTAAGTAAATAGTGAGCTGAACCACAGGATGTTTGGGGTGGTGGTGGCTGTGGTGTGTTGGGAACAGAAAGGGGAGTGAGAGAACTATTCCAGACAGAAGTGACCGCATGAAGAATTCTGACTCAGGAATTGAGAAGCAATATATATGGTAAATTAAGACTCTCAGGTTGTGGAATAATCTGGAACTAGAAAATAAAAGCCAACCTTAATAGGACTGACAAGACTCTGTTGGTAACAAAAACATAAAATTTCTTCATAATCCCTTTTTTTTCCTCTTCTCTCCTTCACTCCATCTCTCTCTCTCTTTCTGCCCCTCCTCTCCTCTGACCATGCTGCTGGCTTTCAGGAAAGAGATGTATTATCTTATTTTTACTTATGTCTTACCACTGTGCCCTCATCTTCTAGAATAATGACTGGTACATGAAAAACACTTAATAATACTTATCAAACAAATAGTCAAATTCACTTCTTATATAAAAATCACAAGCTGTGATTAGTGACAGCAAATCCTTACAATGTAATGGCTGAAGCACTCCCTTCTGAAGTCCCACGATCTGTGTGAGAAAGGGTCTTCTCTAGTCCCTCGTTGTGGGAAACTGGGCAAGTCATTTAAACTTCCTTAGTTTTAGCTTCCTTACCGGCAGAAAGGGGATGAATAATAATAATGATGCTCTCTTCTTTGAGCTGTGGTAAAGATTCAATAAATTAATGTGTGCTGAGCTATTTTAAAAGTGCCATGTCCATAGTGCACGCTCAATGGACACGAGCCATTCTTATTTCTAGATATAACACTAGCAATCTCAGCTATCTGTGGTACTAAAGTTGTGTAACGTACATGAATTGATCAATTTATTATGATGGAAATTTGAGTCCCAGCAACTCTGAGTCTGAGCCCAGAGTGGGGGCATAGGGGTGGAAACTAAACCAGCCTGTCCCTTAGCTTAGGCGTGAGCCCAGAGGGTCTCTGTAGTTTGGTAAAGTACATTTTTATGAAGCAATTTGTATGCTGCCATGAAAGTTTTTCCTGTTTTTTTTTTAAATTCACTTTTATCATGAAATAAATTATCTACATGCAAAATACACATATGACTATAAAAGCAAGATTAAAGAATAATACTAAAATAACACTAATCCTAATGTACGTGAAGCCTCGAATATGACCCTATGTGACAGCACCCCCCCCACCAATAAAGGTAACCAGTTGTCTGAATTCCATATTTCACTGGCCTTTTTTTTTTTTTCTTTAGAGTTCAGCCTCATATATATTTCTGTGGCTTACTTTCTGCTCAACTCTGCTTTTGAAATTCACCCATGGTGTTGCTCTCAGGTTTAGTTCATTCATTTCCACCAAATTATCTTAAAAGACAATTCCAAATCTATCCATTCTACGTTAGATGAAAATTTGGGTTATTTACCTCGTGTTTAACATTACAATGCTGATTTACGACTTTCACTTGAACTCTAGTACCCATGTCTAAGACAGTTTCTAGGCCATCTACCTCAGAGAAAAATTGTTAGGTGATAGATAAATTCATAGTTTCAATTTTCCTAGCTTCCAAGATAGTATCACCTTGCTTTATGAAACAATTTTATTAGCTCACACAATACCGATCAGTTATGAGAATTCACCTTGCTCTATATCTTCATGACTTGATACTGTTCAACATTTAATTCCTGCATTGTGTCGGGTACCCAATGCTCCTGAACTGCAATTTTTAATTTGCATGACCATTAGTGAGCTGAGTATTTTTTAAAATATGTTTAAGAGTAATACCTGTTTCTTTTTTGCATAATTTTACTCATTTTTATTTGTCTTTTATTCATTTTTACTTATATATTCTGATAAAATATTTTGCCAGTTGTAAGTGGCAAATACCTTTTCTTTTTCCCACTTTTTTCTAGCTTTATGATGTCTAAACCAAAGTTCTTAATTTTAATGCAGTAAAAATGATTAATTTTTCTCTTTAAGGTTTCCATTGTCTGTTGCTTAATAAAATGCTTCCCCATCCAAAAGGAAATAAAGATATTCTCCCACATGCCTTCCAAAATTTGGACCTTTCATACTTAAGGCCTTCACTCATCTAAAATTAATAGCAATGATATAAAATAGAAATTCATTTTTTTCTTATAGATAATTAATTGTCCCTGAGCTATGTATCCTCTAGTCCATCATTCACCATTGACTTGTAATGCTGTTTCTGCTGGATATCAAGTTTTAGTGTTTGCACAGTCTCTTTCTGGGTCCTTTAATCCAGGTCTACAGTCTACTTGGCTATCACCAAGCCAGTACTACAATGTATATTCCTTTTCCAGTGAGCCTTGACATATGTTAGTGAAACCACCCACATCTTGTTTTTCTTCAAGAATGATTGTCTTTCCAAATGTGGAGGTTCTTAATGATCCCTCTTCTATCCCCTGTGAATGAAAAGCCTGAAATCCCTTTCTGGCAAAGCCATGATACATTCTAGACCTCCACTGACCAATACTAGGGCCACTAGACACACGTGGCCAAGTAAATTTACGATAATTGAAATTAAACACAATTAAATATTCAGTTACTCAGGTGTACTATCTACGTTTCAAGTGTTCAATAACCACAAGTGGTCAGTGTGACCATTCTGGAAAACACAGATGTAGAACATTTCCATCATCACAGAAAGTTTTATGAGATGGTGCTGTTTTAGATCCTCAACACAGAACCATCAAAGGAAGTTGGTTTATTCACTTTTGAAGAAAACATTGAAGCAATAAGCCCAAAAAAGGTCTTCTGGTTTTCAATTTTTTTTTAATCAGCTACATTCAGATTTCTTCAAAAATTTCTACATGTCATGTCTTTGTTGATGGACATAACTATCCTCATCCCACTGGATGAACAATAAAATAAAAGTGAAAAATAAAAGTGTACTGAGCATAAATATGCCAACAGTCTCTAGAGTAGGTTGGACCTCATTGTTCCTCTATGGGACTTTCTCACTCCTTTCCAAACCTTTTTGATATTTGAGTCCCTGGATAACTTGCAGGATGAGTGATCTCTGCTGGCACCTATCTGGTGATAAGACACTCATTCCCTTCTCACACTCTCTATTTGCCTTGCAACAGCTGTAAAAGGCAATAAGGTCTACTATATGCCTATAGGTAATAACGGAAAGGAAGAGCACGTACTATTTGAGGTGTTAAAGTAACCAGATTAGGCCCAAGATGGAGTTACTGACACCAAACCCCACATCAGCAAACAAAAACTTGACCAAATTTCTATTTTCCAGAAAAAAAGAAAGCCTGAATCAACCAATCAGCACTTGCCAGCTCAGTACAAGCTACCTGACTGGCTGCAAGCCTTCCCTTTCCTCCATGTAAGGGAATTAACCCTGCTTTCATCAATCAGTTGATGCCCAGTATAACTTCCTTGTTCTTGCTTACTTTGGTCACTATGAAGCCCTCTTGAACTGAACCACTGGTTGAGTAGATGCTCCCAATTCATGACTACCAAATAGAGCCAGTAAGATTCTTAAATTTTATTCTGTTGAACTTTACTCTTTAAGAGGGGGTTAATAAAAGTATTGTCTGACCCAACCCTGAAATTATGAGAACTGAATCTGAGTAAAGACTAGAGATGTATGTCCAAAGTGAGTCAACATAGTAACAGGGTTTGCAGGTGATTATATAGAGCAGAAGTGAAGGATCTATGTGGGCTGGAGGCAGGGAGTCAAGGCTGTGTGAAGGTAGATTAGAGAGTCAGAACAGATAAAGCAGAAGGACTGCAAACTCAGTCACTCTGGGCCACTGGCTGTGGAAGAGCTTTCAAGCACACCTTGGATGCTTTTGCCTAGGAAGGCCGTTTATAATTAAATGCATCAAGAAGAGGCATCAGGATATGGAATACTGGGGATTTGTCTTGGCATCTTAATATGATTTTTCTAACTCTTATTTTATGGATTCTTTAGAAACAAATCTAAGGTAGGCTGGCCTGCCTATCATTCACAACAATAATGGAAAAGTAATGAGGAATGATTACCTACAATTGGGCTTTCAAACAAATATCTCCTGCTTCTAACTCCCAGAGAGTTAAATTAAACTATGTTACACAGAAGGGAGAAAGTGTTTCTATTGTATTAATTCACTCTCTGGTACTAATTCATAACGAAGAGTTTAAAGGAAAATGCGTAAAGGGCTGAAATGTATTGGGTTTTCTCTCTGGGTCAATACAGTTTGGAGATAGCATCACTTAATCCTAACAATAGCCCTTGGAGATAAGGATTATTACCTCTATTTGGCAGGGGAGAAAACTGAAGCTTAGCTAATAAGTAATGGAGCTGAGATTCAAATATATATCAGGCTGATTTTGTGGCCTCATGCTTCTTTCGTTGCAATATGATGTCATACACATGAATCTTCCCATTACTCAAATTATCATCAGTCTGGAGTTTTAGACTGACAAAGATACTCGGTCTTCGAAAACTGTTCATCCTTATATAGATTTTCCTTGGATATTAATGTTAATACTAATGGGTTAGCATTTACTAAGTGATAACCTCATTTCAGGCACTTCGTATGAATTGCCTCATTTAATTTTCTCAATAACCTTACGAGGGATGAAATACCATTTTCATAACTCTCCAAGTAGGGAAAAGCTAACTTAGTAAATTTCCTTAATTTACATTACTAGCACGTGGCCCAAGCCTCTCAAACTTCAGAGTCTTAAGAGCCCAGGCTGTGATTAGTCAGCTCTACATTTATGCTTAGAGGGTAAGGCAATTCAGTTAACAAAAGCATCCCATCATCACAACACTCAGCAGGTTCAGGACGCTGCTGTTAACCTGCTTCTTGTTCCGCCAGGTAACATTTGCACCAAACTTCCCATAGGAAGTTATTTTTAAAGGCGAAGGAAAACTTTAAAAAGTTACATTAAACAAAACCACCTCTCCCCCAGAAAAAAAACTAACTAAACTTTCCTAAAATTGTAAGCTGTGGTTCAACAAAGAATTATCTTCTAAAGAGAGAAAACACTAAAAGAACAGAGCCGTAGTCAGGGACAGAATTGATATGCAAGGCAGCATTCACCTAGTGGCATATACAAAATATGACTTTCTATCCTTGATTAAACAGGGGCTCTTTAAACCAAGCCCTGCATTTTAATTGTAAATATTTTTGTAATAACAGTATAAAACTATTCCTGATAGCACACAGCACTTACTGACAATGTAGCTATTTCCTCTGGTCTGAATTTGTAGCTCATCTCCTGAGCTACCAAAAAAAAAAAAAAAAAATCAGCACGTTCAGATGATAGAGCCTCCTCTACTACATAAACAAAACAGACTGAATTGCAGGTGAAAACATGAATACTGCATTTGTGGTAACACAGTTGGATGGGAATTTCTCTAGATGATGTTTTGTTATTAATCCAAATAAGTAATAAATGTTGCCAGCCAAATATTTGTTGGCAGTGTTTAACTCTGTGGCTCAAACCCCTTTCGAACGTGAAGTGTTATTCAGGAATCCCAATGTTAGACCGAGTAGCAACATAAAGAAAGCTGCTGAGGCCAGTAATATTCACACATGAGATCATTGCATTAATATAATTTCACTGCAAAAGGAATTGGCTTTTTTGGCAAGAAAAAGAATAAAAGAGTCAGAGTACAGATCAGACTTGGACAGAGCTCCTAAAAACACTCCAGCAATTTTCCTTTGGTCTGTATTTGGGCTCATAGACAGAGAGAGTTCCTTTGATTCTGTCAGACCTGAAAGTAACTGGAGACTTCTGCAAAGCATCGGAAGTGAATCGGCTTAAAGACAGGTTCTAACACCTAAAGTCGGGTGGAGAAAGATAAAACAGATAGAAGAAAACTAAAAGGGATGCTCAAACTGTAATTTCACACATCTGTACTCTTTTGGCAAGGGTGGCTACATGCTATCGATGCATTATTACTTCTAGACAAAGAGAGTGGTATTCCAGATAGATCCATACCAGGATTGACTGAAAAGGGCTTGCCCACACAGGGAGGCAGATTAGTGGCAAATTGTTGATCGTAAGGGTATAGGCAGCCAGCTTTGATGGAATGGTAAACTCCCAAGATGTGGGCAGATTGAGAGTCACAGCAACTTCAACTCGATGCCCTAAAGAAGGCAGAGCATCTTGACCCTGGGAGAGCAATAGACACATCCAAAGATAAAGGCAGCTCCAAGAGCCCCATCTCAAATCTCCTGGAACATCTTTTTCAGCAATGTGCTTGTGTAGCCAAAAGCCCCAGTCACCACAGTTACAAATCAGTGTGTTCAGACCGCCATCCTTAGCTCCTATGATTGATCAGGGAAGTGATGAAATAAATAAACTGTACTGAATTGCATTAGAGCCCAGGAAATGCAAAACATGTGGTTGTTTCTATTCTTTCTTTTGTATTCCTTTTCAAGAACATACTCTGTAAACATTAATTAACTCCTTCTCATCATCTGTTGAGATTTTGCTGTTCGCATTAAACTTAGGGGCCTATGATATTATATAATTTTGTCTTTGGGAGAACCCATAATGCAGGCTTCTGCGTTCTTCATCTAGTGCCCTTCAAAAAGCAAGTTAGAAGTCAATCAAGGGTCCAGCGATGGGCAAGAATAGGTCCAATCCCTACACCTCAAATTACTGGATATTTGACTATAAGCAGGTATATAATCTCTATATTAAAAGATTAAGTCATCTGTACTGTTGATTTCCCATTTTTGAGATAAGAAAACAAAAATGGACTGTTAACACAGTGTTTGGCACAGTGTAGCAGTAATCGTTACGTTGTTACAGAGCAGGTGTTACTGCTAACTATTATTGTGATAGATGAGAGAAAGGGCTACTAACCCAGGTTATGTTAGTTAATACCGTGTATTCCGTTTAACAGCTTACGTATTATTAGCTAGATACTTTAACAAGTAGTTGACATACTTTAGTTCAAATCTGCTTACCATCCTGATAAAGTGAAAAGTATCCCCATTTCACAGATAAGAAAAACAGACAGAGTCAAGTATAAAAGTGCACAGAATCATCTTTAAAATAGTGAGGATAGGACTCCTTGCCTCTGTGACTTTACTAGCAATATGTCTTCTCTAACAATACTCAGATAAGAATCATATGTGCATACCCTAAACCAACTTGGCAAATTCAGGAATCCAATCTTCTCCAAACCAGCAGAGTTAGCATCTCTAAGTCATTTTAGGTAAGCAGGGGCGGAAGGAAAGGAACACATCTATTAAGGTACTACCATCTGCCAGGCGGAGGGTGAGGCACTTTTGAGCATGCCGTCTGTACTATAGATTTTCCTTTTTATAAACTTCTGCTCTCATCTCCCCGCAGAAACCCAAAAGAGCAGGATTTTTAAGTGATTATAACCTTCTAGTTGTTCTTAACACCGAAAGCAAATGCGGAAAGATCCCAGGTAGGCAGGCAATAACACGGCTTTAAGTTTCTGCAGCACTGGAGACGCTTACAAAATGCTTTCACGTACTTCACTTCACATGGCACTTCACATTTGGAAGCAGATGGAGACTACACCGTCATCTATTTTGCAGGTGAGCAGGAGAGAATTTCTGAGAGAATGAGGCTTGCTCACAACAACGCAAGTTAGGGATGAGGCTGATGTTCAAGCCCTTTTAATAGCTGAATCTGAAAACCTGGGAGTTAGCCAAGATTTCTCTCTCTTGTCTAATCTGATTCCTGAAACTGGCAACACCAAAATGCAACTACTGCTTTGGAGAGGCAAGCTGCTCTTAAGAGACACTGGGGTATCTATGCTTTGCTTTTCTAAACTGTTGCCAGTCAATATATTGAATATATCCCTGCAACCACCTGCTTCCAGCAGAGTATGTGCTAAGCCTTTTTGTTGGGGGAGGGGTGGGTGGTGGTCATCTGTACAGGAAATAAAATATAAGGGAATATACCCCTCTGCAATAGAAAAGAATATATTCCGTTCTGGGCTCTACACTCAAGTGAGTATACATAGCTTTAATATGTGATTCAATGAATAAAACTTCAACAGAGGCAAGAAATTACAGCCCTGTAATTCATTCATCTAATAATATTTAGTGAGCCCTTACCTAGGGAAGTGGTGACAACGTAAACAAGAAAAATAGACCCCTTGCCCTCAGTTAGTTTACCTTCTGGTAAAGAAGGCAGAGTTTTGTTTTTAATGTACATACACAGGATGCAAAGATAAACTCTTGGATGTACACAGTGACTTCAGAAAACGCCCGGGATGTGTAACTCTCTCAGAACAACGTCCTCCTTTCCATCTAATCTGTCACCACTGTATTTCTAACTTTAAACACTACTCAAAATGTAACTGAAAGAAGAGACAACTGACCTTGCTCCCTTTAGCTTTTCCTCCTGAAATCCCTTTTTAAAATATTTATAATGGTTATATTTTTTTCTCTAAAATGATTTGTTAATGGTTGGAGTAGTAGTAAATGTGATAACAAAAATAAAATATGTGCATGTTAAAATCATGTCAAATACTACATAACAGCATGCAAATCATAAAGTACCCTTCCCATTACAGACCTCTGTCCTCCAACACCTATGTCCAGAGGCAACTACTGCTATCAAGTTATATTTTGCATGCTTGTGCATGTACGGTGTTCCTATGCAAAGAAATTTTCCAATCAGACATAAGCATATGCTAATGCAGATACCCTTTTCATCCTTCTTTGTACTCAAATGAAAGCATTTTATGAACACTAGTCTGCATCTTGTTTTAGGGACCAATCCACAGCAAATATAGTGTTACCTCATCCTTTTCGCAGTTGTATAGTATTCCACAGAATAGATGTATGTATCATAAAGTACTCAGGCATTCATAATGGAAATCTAATCTCATTACTCCTCTGCTTAAAATTTCATTTCTGACTCTACCATCCTTATCACACACATAATAAAATGCAAACTCCTAAGAATACCAGGCAAAACTCACAACTGGGAAGTGAATAGTGATTAAGCTGGGGAGGAAGCAAGTTCCTCAGTAGTATCTCATGTTCAACGTCCACTGAGCTGTTTACGGTTTTAAAATTGCACTGTCATTTCACTCCTTCATGTCTTTAACCTTTATCCCTTCTGCTTGCAATATCGTCCCTCTAATAAATCCCAGATGGTGTTCAGAACTCATTTTCAATTTCTACTACCAAGAAGTCTGCCCCGACTCAAGGCCCCAGGTGCAAATTGAGCCAGGCAGGGCTCCTATACTTCTCCACAGCAAACCTGCACTCATATTCACTAGATTTTTATTATACTGTATTGAGGCTGTGGATTTCCTTGAGTGTCTCCCCTAGTTGACTATCAATTTCCTGGAATACAAGACTGTGACTTATTAATCTCTATACTGACAGGGCATAGCACATAATTTACCTATTACAGGCCAAGAAAAATTCATCAGATGACTGACTGAATGTAAAAAGCTTTATGACTCCAATCCAGTACTCTCTTCACTACAGACAACAGCTACTGAAATGAATCCATTTTAGGGGTATATTAAGAGTACTGGTACCCCCACCTCAGAGGTACTGAATCGGAAACTTTCAGGGTGGGGCACCCCCATCCAGCTCTAAAGAGCCCTTTCTGTGATTCTGATGCTCACGGAACCTTCAGAACCACTGTGGCGGAGCACGTTTCTCAACTCCTTTTTCCAAACATCTATCCTCCTGCAGTCAGTTTTCCTCCCCATATTGGAACCCCTCACTGGGAAAAGCAGCAGAATACCACCACTCCCGTTTCTAGTTCCTTCTACAATCTTATGGAAGTTCTAATTGTGTCCCACAGTGCTTACTTTCAGCAAACAGACCTGGCTGAAAGTTAACTCAAGGTCCCAGGGAGGTTAAGAAAAATGAACCAAGTTTCAGCAAAGGTGATTACTTGTATGAAATCATGCTGGCTCTTTTGTTCCTCGCCAAGGCCCTTGTGGGTAAAGGTTTATTAAAGAGGGAATAGGCCTGGTATACATACAAAGAAAACATTCTGCTCTGTGAAACACAGGAAGCGTTTCTGTGATAGATGATTATGAATGAGATAATGTCCCAAGATTGAACCTACCTAAAGCTATAATAAAAAAGGAAACACAGAACAAGAAAACTAGACAAAACAAATAATGTTAGAGGTTATTGGAAGCAATTCCTGTTTTCCCACAAAAATCGTCTAATTCTCAGATTCCAAGGGCAAAGAGGGGCTTGTGCTGGGAGCTGGCATGTCTGATTTTCCTGTTACCTTTTGCATGTCTCCTTCTTCATTCAGATCAACTGGACCAGAACAGCTTCTGCTAGGCAGACTTGACTGCCTATAGCTGTATTTGATAATATTGTATATGTATATAATATGTATATAATAATATCTCATTATTGTTCAATCAAAATTAACAGATGCATTTTCTAAATGGAGAAAAAAAGATGCCTTCTGTCTCACAAATTCTCATCTTACCTGTGCAACTCAGTAGATATAATCCATCCACCCTTGATTGTCTCATCAACTTATCCTCCAAAAAGAATTTATGGAAACTTTAGACGGCTTATACTGATTCTAATCCTGTGTGAAAGTTTCCTGTGTTCTTAAATCATGCTGAAAAGACAGTCCAGCTAGCAGCTTTAAAGACATATGTCTCTTTCCCCTGGAGAGAAGGAAAAATAAACCTAATCCATCCTTGCAGATAAATTCATCAAAACTCAAGGCCTGTGGAAATGTTCACTAGCGTGTTCTCTGTTTCTTAGTTGAGAATATCTGAGCTAGAAGGGATCTGACAGATCACCCACCCCAATCCCCAGAAGCAGAGATAAAAATAACTGCATCGGGACTGAGGGTGAGCCCACAATGGAAGAATCATGTCTCCTAATTGAACAACACTGCTCTCTCACTGCCATGGTGGGAAGTGGCAAACACCACACAGGGGGGCGAATCTGGCCTCTGTCAGAGGATGCATGCACTTAAAGACTCTTGTCAACCTGTACCCAGGTGAGGCAAAGGCTTGCCTTAGCATCTTCCTTTCTTAAAAGGGCATCAGTGCATTCCTTGGGGACATAACACAACACATTTAAGAATGCTCCGCTACAACAGGCTTTACTTGGGGACATATGAAGTTATGTAATATTCCCTACAGTTGTATCAGCTTTCATTCTCAAGTCCAAAAGCTTCCCACAAACACAGCTCTAGATGAAGATGGCTGCCAAGTAGGGAGACTTTCAACTGAAACTCACGGTGGTAACTTAATTTATGAAAGAATTTTCAAAAGACAAACTGCATTACGTAACAGCAACAAGGTAGTTTCTTAGATCCCTAATGGGGTCTACAGTTTAAACAATCTTGAAATGCTAGGTAGCTTAATCTATCGAACTTTGCTTTCTTCCATAAATGAGGTTAATACTCTTCAAAGAATATTTCATGACCACATAGGTTTTTTTTTTTTTAGAATAATCCCTCTCTGGTTTTCTAGTGTCTGTTCTCAGGATCTAGATTTTCTAAAAACAGTTCATAATTCTTACATTAAATACAACTCTCCCAGCCTAGAGTTTCCTGGAGCTGACTGCTGATTACCAGGGATTCCTCCATCACTCCACATCCTGCATTATGGTGTACTGTCTGAAGTAAAAACTGTGACATCCTATTTGGAATGAGAACATAACGCATACTTCTTTCAGGCGGCACCTGTACCGTGTTGCACATGCCGTCAAAATGGCTGGTCAGGTTCCCATATACTGGTTATTTTTCTAGGCACTTACAGACTGTGCACTGATCATTATAGCCCAACATTTTCTCTTGCTTCTACTATGTTTTCCTTCTAACAGAGAACAGTTGTCAAATGATCATGGACTTCCTTAAAAAAGAATGCCAATTAATAAATAGGGAAGGAAAAATGGACATGCAAAATTGCCAACTGATGCTCAAACTATTAGATCAAAGTCTGATGAGGGATATAATTTTTACACAGTATCTCCCCACAAATTACTTGTTAATGATGAAGGGGAATATACTAGCTTTACAGTGGAGAGACTTAACAGACACTTAACACGGTGAGCAAAATTAGCATCACCAATATTGAGACAAATTAGTATCACACATCTCATGATGCAGTGCACTGAGGGAAACGCCCCATCACTTTTACAAGTTTTTCATCCAACAATGCGTAACATGTATATAATCACAAGGGACTATCAGATGCACAAATTGAAGAACATGCTACAAAATAGCTGGCCTTTCATCTTGCAAAATATGTATTTCAAGAAAGACTGAAAATTTGTTTCAGACCAAAGGAAACTAGCAAGATATGACAACTAAGTGCAGTATACGCCATCATGACCTGGACCAAGGAAGACAAACATCTACAAAGAGCATTGTTGAGACAACTGACGAAATTTTACAAAGTCATACATAGCATAATAGTATTGTCCCATTTATTGATTATGACAATTATCCTGTGGTTAGAAAATACACTGAAGTATCTTGAAGCCATGGACAAATGTCCCCAACTTGCTCCCAAGTGATTCAGAAGAAAAATATAACATGCGTAGGCAGATACATAGCAGATGATGAAACAAATGGATTAAAACGTAAACAACTCGTGAATACAGGGAGGTCCTTGTATAAATCTTCCAACTTTTCCATCAAGTTGAAATTAAACCACAATAAAATGTGGCCTTCTGCGGCAAATAATAACTAAAGCTGTTCATCAGATTTTTACTAGATACTTTCTTCATTTGACAGGTGAATAAACTGAGGTTCAAAGAGATCAGGTTAGTTATTTGCAGAAGAACATATGGTGGCTATGATAGTTAATTTTATGCATTAATCTGACTGGGCTAAGAGACGTCCAGATAGATGGTAAAACACTGTTTCTGGGTGTGCCTGTGAGGATGTTTCTGGAAGAGATTAGCATGTGAATTAGTAACCTGAGTAAAGAAGACCAACGTGGGTGGCATCATCCAATCCACTGAGGGCTGGAACAGAACACAAAGGTGAGGGGGGCTGGAACTGCTCCGAGTTGAAACTGGGACATCCATCTTCTGCCCTCGGGCACTGGCATTCCTAGTTCTCCGACCTTCGGACTCAGGTTGAGACTTACACCAGTGACTCCCCTAGTTCTGGAACTGCATCACTGGCTTTCCTGGACCCCAACCTTGTAGCTGGCAGCTCGTGAGACTTCTCAGCCTCTATAAATGCATGAGCTAATCCCTCAGAATGAATCTCTTTCCATATATCTCTATATATTCTACGGGCTCTGTTTTCCCAGATAACCCTGACTAACACAATGGCAGAGTCGGAATTTTAACCCAGGACTGTCTAAAATGTAAGACTTCCCAATCTACCATGCTGTCTTCAACCAGGCCCCCTCATGCCTAGACACAGAGGAAGCAGATAAGAACTTCAGTGCGGCCCTTTCTTGCTTCATCTTCAAAGTTGTACTCAAGTTCGTATTTTGTAAATAAATGAATCATGCCCATCACCTGCCATCACTGAGAATCCTGAGATACTCAATCTTGGCTCATGAATCCAAGAGATTCTGGGGTGGGTCACAGTGTTGCCACCACAAAGAAGGTATCTGTCACCTGAAAAAGACATTCAAGTCTCTGCTTCCTTCAGGCACCTATTTGATCTTAGGAATGAAACTACATTTCTGGTTCCAAAGACTGTTTTCTCTTAAGACCAGATCTTTTATTCTAATGACTTGTTGTGCCAAGAGATTTAATGAAATCAATAAATGGGGGAGGGGGGAGGAATTCACTTCTAAGAAATAAGGAGGATAAATATTACAAGGAAGCTAAAACTAAGACAGTGGGCAGACAAGTTTAGTTAAGCACAAGAGTCTCATTAGCAAACAGAACGAATACACAGCCTTAGAAGGATGAAAATCTTAATGATTCATGGTGCTTCCACATGATCTGATTGTTAACACTAATCAGAAGAATACGAACAATAAAAAGACTAGCTACCATTCCCTGGGTGCCTATCGTATGACTGATGCTGTTAGGGACTTCCCACGTGCTCTCTCATTTAATTGGAAACATACACCGACCAAGTATTTTACAGCTGAAAACAGAGCTGAGAGAGGTCGCACTTCCCCATGGTCACATATATCTGGTCTGAAACACAACTCCACCACAGTTTTACTAGCTTATCCTATCTTCTGGAGACTGGAGTGATGGAGATCTGGAGGCAGAAACTCTGAGTAAAAGGATTATGGAAGTCACAGAAGTTACAGGCTACTTCTAAAACAGGCAGCATGAGGAGTGGAGGGATAGACGACGGTCAGCAGGGGTAGATCTGACTTCCCTCCATTAGGAAACTTGCCTTTCCTCCTGAAGTACGTTGGTTTCTCACTATGCAACTGAGATAATAAGACCCAACTTTTAGGTTTATTACGAGAATTAAATGAGATAATGTGTGCCAAGTGCCAGGTAGTGATTATGATTTTAAAGAATCCTGGAAAAAGTAATATACAGACACTCAACTCTGAATGTATTTCAGATATTCATGTTGTGCTCACCGGGATACTGTAAGAACAAGACTGAGATGTTCCTTCAGAAAAAAAAGTTATAAATAAATTCCTTCCTTAGCTTGGAAACACATGGCTTAAGACAGCACAAGCTACACTTCTTCAAAGTACACTGGTTTTCGAAATGTCATGAGAGCAAGCTAGAAGGAAAAAAAAAAGTGTATTTATTGAGCACCCACTTGGGTAAGATGGTTTTAAAGTTATAACGAAAATGATACAAAGATTCCTCGATTAGCAAACATGTACTGTGTATCCCAATCCACCAAACACTGAATGGAAAGAGACACAGCAGACATCACAGTGCAGAGAAGAGACACAGCCTCTAGGTGACATCTTAACCGAACTCCTCTCACTTCTCTGACCTCTATTTCTCACAAGGTTGCCGATCAAAGTTAACTATTTTTCTTAATATCTGTAGAGACAAATTCCTTGGTGTTTTTAGCAGCAGCAGTAGTAATACAAGTAGTAACAGTTATTTGTTGGTGAATAATAATAATTATTCTCATTCTTACTGTTACATTTAATAATTATACAGCAGTGCTGTCTACGTCCTACCAACTCATTTAATGTTTTCAACATTAAAGGTTGAATGATCCCCTAAGGTCACATAATGGTAACTGCTGATGACTGAGACTAGGGAGGGATTCAGGACTCAGCTACATAGGTAATGGAGAAACACGGAAATTTTACGTGCAGGGGAATAATATATCCAGCTCTAAAATTGAAGAAAAAAAAAAAAAGAGTCAGATGAAACAGAGAGAGTTAGACTGGAACAGCCGTTTTGACCACCCCCAACCCTGTGGAGAAAGGTCTAGAGAAACTCATTCAGGTCATTTCCCACCTCCCACCCTGTGCTTAATAAGTACAGTTAAAGTTCATCAAACAGCAACTCATTCTGGATGAAATTTTCACTTCATCTGATTTACTTGGGATTTCTGGGTTAGGATGGAGAGATGGATTATCAGAGTCCAGGGGGATAATTTAAGCCTTGGAATTCGGTTAATCCACGGTGACATGAGCATAATTGCGTGTGTGTGTGTGTGTGTGTGTGTCTGTGTGTGTGTGTGAGAGTGTGTGTGTGTGTGTGTGTGTTTGTGTGGATATATATGGCTATCAGCCTGCTGTAAGTACTTCTTTTCAAAGTTACCCCATGGAGACAAATAGCCTGAGGTAAATACACAAACTATACATTCTGCTTTTGACTGGAGGCTTAACTTGTCAGCAGTAATGATTAACATAGTGATCCTCTCTCTTCCTGCCTAGAAAGTTGCACTAGCTTCAAGCTATGTGCTCTGTTACAGAGTCAAGAGGAGAGAAATCCTTCCATTTCAAGCTGGTTGATTGTTCATTCTTTTCCAGGGGTGATGTGAAATCTGGATAACGCATGTGAGCTGGTAACAACATTGTTGCTAAGATGAGTAGATATTAGAGGAAAAAAATAGGTAAAGTTGTTTTAAAGAGTGTATAGCCCACTGTTGAGTATTTCTACCTCATTTCTTCAAAGTGAAAGCTGATGTCATCCTGAGACCGAACAGGACCCTGTTGGGCCGTCCCGGGTACAAAAGCCTTTCCATGTCCCGTTTCTTGTTTGCAGAAAAAAAGACTTTCTTTTCCCAGGCCTTCCCCTAGTTCCAAAGAGCAGGCACAAGCAATTAATGATTAGGACAATAGAGTCATAGGAAATCTAGTTCCCGGAAGGGATGCAGGTAACAATCTGATGCACATCTTTGAGCTGTTCTACAAAAACTAAGACCTTCACCCAGATGGAGGATGGCCACTACATGCTGACCACAAGCAGTAGACTGGTTGGAACTAGAAGGCTGAGATTCAGGAAACATCATCCCGTTACCTCACCACCAACCAATCAGAAGGTCCATGAGCTGATCACGTGGACCGTCTGAGTGGTCATCCTATGACCTTCTCCCCTAACACTGTCTTTAAAAAACCCTTGCCTGATTGCCACTGGGGAGTTCAGATCTCTTGAACGCAGACCATGCGTTTTCCATGCTGCATGCACCCTTGCAATAAACCTTCTCTGCTCCAGACTCTGACATTATGGTGTATCTGGCCTCACCGTACGTCGTGCACACAAATTTGGGTTTGACAACAATCCAGAGTCCTTGCTGCTGCCTGAATCACCTCAGTAAGGGCTCTGGCACAGTAAATACCGCTGAATAAATACATTACTCTACTTTTGCCCAATAACTTGTCAGTACTTTAGAGTAACACGTTAATCAATTGATTTGATTTGGAAAATAAAAAGTAAATAAATCTGCGGACCACCACATTAGTTTCTAAATTCTGTGTTTGTATATGTGTCACACCATGTTCCACATCACTGACTCATTACGTGGGTCCTGAGCATGTGTGTATGTTTGATGAAATAACAGAATGTGAACACTTTACCGAAGAATTTCAACTATTGTATGGGAGGTTATATATGAGAAAAGTTTCAAAGGGCAAAATCTGATGGCAAATACATTTTTGTTTAAGATTTGATTCAGTAACTTTCAGCTGGCTGACCTTACACAAATTGTACAGCCTCATTAGATCTGATTATGTCTACAAACTGAAAGGTATTACAGTAGGTATCGCGTATGGATTTGGTGAGCATTAAATGAGATATGCTGTAGTATTTATGCCAGTGATAGCAGAAAGTGTCTGAAATGTCAGTCATTGGCATTATTATTAACAGCAATGAGATTTCCTATTTTCCTTAAGAAAGCAGTAAAGAATGGAAATTGTAATTCCTAGACAGTCTGGACTAGAGATGAACATCTTGTAAAACACCTCATTTTTATAAAAACAAAGTCCAAACCTGAGGTGAATTTATGGGATAATACAACTCTATCTAAAAACACACTTATCAGAAATGTTTAGCATAATAATTATCCACTACTAAGAAAGTTAGTGTAATTGTTTGTGTAGGTGTGGGATTTGGTGGTACACTTGTGTGGAAGGGGTGTGAAAGGCTTAAGTAATTATGAATCTAAAGGTTCCTTCTCTTCAGTATTTGTAAAATGTACCACTGAAGGTTAGCTTCTATTTTAATGAATTCCAGATACTAAAATGATAGAACGTTTCTTGCCTGTTCAAGAGTTTGAAGATCAATGTTTTTTGAAAATTTGCACACACAAAAAAACAGCCACTGAATAGAACTGTCATTGCAATGTAATAGCTTTTATCAAGTATGTTCTAATAATGCTGTTCTTTTTATGCAATCTCCATACCAGGTGTCATAGATTTGATATTTCATCGTAGTTCACATTATGATGATGGCAATTCTATACTTGTATGCCAAGAACACTTTGTAATGCCTGATTGTATTTTTTTTTTCAGGGAATCATTTTTACTCACACACAGCTCAAAAGAAAGCAGTCCCCTTGACCAGCGTTCACCTGAGGGTCTGCAGCAAGGCGGAACTCAGCACCACCATGTTCCACATCACTGACTCATCATGTGGGTCCCTGAGTGGTGGAAGTTGAAAGCTGGTAAACACCTCCAAGCCCATCCTCCCTTTATCTTAAAAGTAATTATTTTGTTTGTTCTGTAACATCTTGACGCATTGGAAATGTCTGCCTATCCATAAGGAACTCCATCATTTCACTCTGACTTTTCTTCTCCCTGAACATTGGAAGTCACAGTGAAGCATATACTTTCATCCCTGCCTTCAGAAGACAAAGCACTTGTGTTACAGAAGCACTGCCCCTTCTACTCCATGAGATTTATTCCTTCCTCAAGCTCGGTGTTACATCCATTTAGATGACCCAGAATTACTGAGAAACAGAATGTTGGAGCTCAGAGGGCCCTAGAAGCCTGGATGAGGGACGTGTGGCCAAGGAATGTGGGGACCTCACAACTTCTAGGTAGTGACAATCAGAAAAGGCTTTAATTAATGACCAAAAAAAAAAGGTCAAGATGTGGATGCTTAAAATAGTCATAAATACCATTCTATTTAGTCTCCTCTAGTGAATAAAGCTATCACATTGCCTGGGGAATCCTAAGGGGAAAAAAAATCCTACAAGTTAATTTTCTAGATGAGGAAACTGAAGCTTAACAAGATTAAAGGACACACAAGGTCACAAAGCTGTGTGGCTGTCATGACAGGATGTGAAACTCAGCTTGGTCTGACATTAGAGAGGAACTCCTTACCACAGGACTCTGAGCTACCATGGTTCTCATTTAAACGAGCCTGTACTTTTGACCAACAGAGGTCAATGGAGGTGATGGAGGGTAAGGTGAACGGTACAAACTCTTCATCTCAGGGGATAAATAGAGGAGAAAAATAGGCTAGCCACTGTGGTTATAACAACAGAAGACAGAAATTGTGTTGAAAATTTCTTAATGGTTTCAGAAATGTGTACTAAACATCAGTTCCTAATTTTGTGTTAAATGCGTCTCTATGTTCATACGAAGCAGTTTCCCTCCGAGAGCCGCAAACCCAAATCCATGCTCCCTAAAAAGCTGGTTTGGGTGAAACAATATGCCTGCAATCACAAGCTGTAAAACAGAAAACACAAGTCCTTTAGGAGGAAGAAGGTTCAAACGAAAATCTGCATCCAGCCACATTAATGTTTAGCTTTCAGGGGAGGTGGAAAGAAAACTTAACTCAACCTCTGACCTGACGGGTTAGAAAAGTTTTCCTTGTGCGGACATTTTTATTAAATTCAAAGGAAAAAGCCAGAAACGTGTGGTGCTTAGAGAGTAGCAGAATCAGAGGATTTTGCATTTGCAAAGACCCTCCAAAGTGTCCAAATCCAAAGTGGGAATCCTTTCTTAAGCTACCTCAAAAGATCTCTCAGGAGAGAGGAGACTTCAGACACAGACTTCTCCTTCCTTACCGCCTCTCGGGGAACAGTTGCCAGGCGCGCTGACTTTCCTTGTAAATTTAACAAAGCTTCTCTGCCAGGTCACGGGATGAAATTGTACCCTAGAGCTTGAAGTGCCAAGTGAGACAGGCCTGGTGAATATATTCCTAAAGATTCGACTGCAACAGCCTTCCTCAAACATTAACAAAAGAATCCTCTAACATTTTTGGATTTGTGGCTTCCTAGCCTGGACTACGCATCCTCCAGAACTTGGGGTGCTAGTCTGCACTAAGGAACCCAATCTTAAATAATGTGAAGCTAAGCGTTCACAAGGCAGCACAGGCTTCTGCAAGCCTCATTCAGTAACATCCCTGGGAGGATGACTATTAGGAATCCAAGTTCTTAGTCTGCATTTGACACTGTACGCAGGGAAGTACTGTAGTCCTTGGATTTAAGAGAGACCACATGAACCGCGTGACTGGACGGTGACCTGACAGGGTAACTTCATCCAGGCCTTTGCCAACTCCCAGCCATGGCATGCTGTAAGATTTAAGAGTCTGAGTCTTAAGAGATGTGCTCTGTGGCGCAGCATGGAACTGCAGTGGTCATCTCAACACACGTCCTGATGGAGAGGAGTGACCACGGCACAGACCTCTCAAAGGACCTTGCGCAGCCAGTGTGATCATTAGAAACACCATCCCAGTTGCCCTAATAGGCTGGGTTGCTGGGATGATCAAGAGAAATACTCAGAAGAACAAATTGTGTTGTGTAGAGGTCAGAACTTTCCCTATACTCCGTAAGAACATATCCATGTGCAAGGAAACAGGGAAGAACCAAATAAAGTGACAGAGAGGGAGCAGCGCGACGGAGGCAGAAAGAAGCCTAGGTTTCTGAACCAGCTGGTTCTGCGTTCTATTCCCCATTCCCCATTTTCTTTGGCCATCCAGTTTCTCCGAACCTGTTTCTTCTTCAGCTAAGCGGGCATGAAGGTGATGGTAACAGCCCTGTTTCACAGGGTTCACATGACGGCTGTGTAAGATTCTGTACATCCTGGAAGGCACTAGGCACTTGGGAAGTGTTATTTCCCCCTGGTCCTACCATGCATATCCTTCAACTGCCAACTTGCCTACCCTTTCTTAAGCCATTAAAACATATATTTATTCAAATATATTGGTAAAAGTGCAAAAGTAGAAAACCACCTTAGCCTCTATGGCCATTTTAGATTATTTAAAATTAGCTGCAAAAGTTAAATTGTTTCTATACTGGAAATACACACTCCAATAAAATGTTGTTTTTTTTTAATTCCAATGTTTCAAAAGCCCATTCCATATTCTCAGAGTTTTAGAAGACATAAATGGTCCAGAGGTTTATCCATAATCCTTTCCCACTTCTTTTGTAAACTAGCGCCCTGATCTCTAAGTAGGAATGATGTGATGATTTCACTCCAATATTCATTATTAAATTCTTATGCTCCATAACTGACTTGAGGTTAAATGGCCATGATTTAGTTTCTACAATCAATTGCTAGACAGTATATAGCTTTAAAAGCCAAAATTGTGTCTCTGGAGAAGTACAGAAGAAAGATCATGATGGTTGTTGGTTCACTCAGCTCGTTCTGACTTCCTGCCCAGTCCCATCAGCCACAGGTACTCAGCAAACGCCACGTGTCAGAATCGAAATGCACTTCTTAAAAAAACAAAATAACAACAACAAAAAACAGTCCTGTGTGACTAGAAATGCCATAAAAGTATGCACAAGCCCATCTGTGCAGGGGCAAAAAGAAACCAGTTGGGGCCTAGTGAAGGTCACTTACTGGACCCCGAATCCTCCCCGTGTGGCTTCTCTCCACACGTGTGCTCTCTCCCCCTCTGTCTCACCTGCCCTACTTCCCCCCGTCTCACTTCTCACCTTCACCCAACTTCACTTTTTTTCTCATTGTTTCTGATTCTCTGTTACCTAAATTCTGCGTTTCTGTAAAAGCCACTCACTTTCTATACATTTTCTCCCTTGTGTCGTGATAGCAACGCGAGTCCCGGTACCTGAGGATTCCTGTCCTGCTGTCCACCTGCTGCTTGGCCCTAGGCCTGCTGTCTCTTTGACCCTGTCTCATCACCTCCTTCCATGTTTGGGTACTTGTGTGTTGGGCTGGCTGTGTCTCCACGTTTCTTGTTCGGTCTTTCAGCTGCAACTCGCACCTTTCTTCCCAGCGTGGGATGGAGGAGTAACTGGGAACATTGAAATGCATTCCTCATAGTTTAGTTTGGATGTGGAATTTGGTTTCAGCTATAAAAAAAAAAAAAAACCTGAGACCTTTACAGCTTGAGTCTAATGGCAGGAAAAGCAGAAGAGGAGAGGAGCAGTGGCCGTGATCAATAGAACCAACCATCGCCAATGTCTAATGATTCCTGAAAACACCTACCAGGGCTGATTACAAATGTCCCAGCAAAGTCAGGGTCATATTCAGAGGATGAGCTCTGCCAGAGCAACGCTGCTCGAAGTGAAAAATAATAGAACACAGGCCTACGCACGCACACACACACACTCACAACATGCAAGCACACATGCGCGAGCGTGACGAAAGGCAAACTGCAATGAGAAATTCATTTATACTTTTGGGTTCCCAGGAGCACATAAAAAATAAAAGCAAAGAAAACGCTACTATAAATAAGCCTGCCACATTCTAAATAAAGCCTTTGAGTGGCCAGGGAGCCCGGCTTGCTTCGAGGAGTTACAGGGTTTGGTCGTTTTTCCTCGTAGAATCTGCTCAAGGCACGAGGGGGTTATTCTCAGTGGCCAGCGTGCGCCAGTAGCAAAGGACATGACCGGATCTGTCCAGAGGAAGGTCACCATTATAAGAGCTGGCAAGGAAGAGATGAAACAGAGAAGCACATATCCATTTGGAAAAAAGATTCTTGGCGTCGCAAAAGGCACCGGGGAAGTCACTGAAGACAGCTAAGTAAATTACAGATCCCACCTCTGGAGCCTCTGCAATAATGTCCACCAGCTCAGTTTCCAAGTGTACAGGGAGTTGTTACTAAATTATTCAGCATTAACACAATTAGTTCAAGAAACTGCAGGGTACAAGCTTTCTGTCTTCTTTTCGCTCCTGTCTATGTGTACAAGATTTTCTTTTCCATTCCATTCAAACATTCTGCTCTTCCTACTACTGTTCTGGCCATTCTCAGTTTAAAAGAAACTCACAAAATTGCCCAGTTGTGGCCAAAGCTTCCAGGGAACTTAATGCAATAGCTCTGGAGTCATTAAGAACTCTGCCCAACTCAGGAAAAAGCTAGAATCATTTCACTGCCATCACCTAACCAATGAGAAGTCACTTTAGTCCCACTGTCTCAATTTTCTTACCTGCAAAATGGAGACAGTAACATCTACAAATATATTTAACGCACAGAGCAAGATGCCTGAGATGCTCAATAAAATATTCCTCTCTGCCTACTATTCCTTCATCATTTTTCTCTTAACTCTATCATCATCGTCATCTTAAATGTATATTTGCAAATGATAGAGACAAAAAGACAGATATGGGGCTAGCTGCGACATTTGGAGAATAACCCACAAATCTCCCCAGGCCCAGGCTGTGGCAGTTTCATCTCCCTGTAAAGGAAATAAAACAGAGTCACCACATGTATAAACCTCAAGGACATTTTTTCTTCTCTCAAGGGGTTCATATCCACCTCTGTCTCTGACTAGCAAAGCATAGAGAGATATATGCAAAGAAAAAGATGTAGTGGCTTTGCAATGAGACAGACACCTCTAAATGTCTCCTTACATCTTATTAAAACTTTTACATCTAGTCATGAGACCACACCTTGGTTAACTTCAGTGAGCCTCACTTTTCTCATCTGCAAATTGGGGTGGCAGCCCAGAGCACTGACCTCCTCCCACAATGGGTTCACCTGGGACCATGCATTGCCAAGATGACAGGAACAAGTTCTGAGAGCACCAGGCCCAGGTTTGACTCCTGGCTTGATCACTTACTCACTATTTGTCTAACCTTGTAAACTCTAATGCAAGTAACTTTTCCCTTCAGTGACTCTCTCCAGGTCTGGCAATGGGGCTGCTGGTACCTTCATCAAGGGATTACCGTGAGGATTGAACAAGGAAGCTTTATAAAGTGTCTACCATGTAGTAAACATTTAATAGATATTCTCAGTTTATTTTGGTTACGTTAAACCTCCTTTTCTTCTCCACTTTAATGCCTCTGCCATGCCACCAAGTTCACAGTCTCCAATATATATTCATAGCAAAAAAAAAACAAAAAACAAAAAAACAAAAAAAACCTAGGCAACATAGCTGGGTTATTTTTTTTAGGATTAGAGAGAAATAGAAATATGCATCCAGTGTTTTATTCCCCGCTGTTCCCACAATATTCCTCAGCCTTTCTGACCAGGCTCATTTGGATTCCGCTATTGTCTCCCGCGGAAGCCCAGTGACATTTGATGCTCTGCAGATTTCAGAGCACATCTGCCACGTTGTGGTAAATACATACAAGAAAAAAAGAGCAGTCTGTGGATCTGAGCAGGAAGCAGTTCCTGTTAGCTAATCGAGCTTGGGGGGCCCACAGACAGCTGCCTCCCCCTGCCATCACCTGCAGTACAAGGAGGTCCCATCCGCAAACTCATGTGGCAGCCTCCTGTGTCCAGCACCTGCCCCGCAGAGGTCAAATGAGATAAGCAGCAGCTTCCACCCAGAACCTTGCCTGGGGTTCTTCCAAACACCAGCCCCAGGGCCCTTTTGTTTAACTGAGTGGTACTCAAAAGTTACTCAGACTAGATACAGAAAGCCAAAAGCCTGATTCGCACAATCCCGGGATGGACTGATTTCTTTAAAAATATGGGTTTTTATTTTAATGCTTTAATATGCACAGGAATTGCCTGGGGGTATTGTGAAAATGCAGATTCTGATTCAGCAAGAATGAAATTCTGCATTTCTAACTAGCTCTCAGGTAATGCTGCTGCCGGTGGTCTGCAGAATCCCGCTTTGATTAATAAGAATGAAGTGTATTTTACTTCTCTTTTTAGATATAACATCTAAAAAGTTTTGAAATGTGAGGTGGGGTAGCTGGTGCTGATAAGAAAATATGCACACATTCTAGTGAAATATTCAGATCTTTGAATATTGACAACGTTGTTTTTACTATACATCAAAATATTTAAAGACTTCGTTAGGAACAGGACTATACACATAACTAAATTATGCCAAGGGGCGAGAGTGTGTGTGTGTGTTTAGGGGGGTGAATTTAACTATAACAGAAATAATATGTACAGATGAAAAATGCTGAAATACTGAAGGAAGTGCTACGTAGAAAATATGTCTGGCCAGGCCAAACGACATCCTGTAAATGCTGCAACACCTTCATCTTTCTTAAACAACGTAATACCTTAAACAACTTCTGCAGGCTATTCTTACTTATTGCATGGTTACAAGCAACATGCAGGCTGACTGCATTACTTGAAGACTCCAGATAGTTGTTTCCCATTTCAAGGCCAAATATAAAATCTTCCTTTCTGGATAATCTGTCATCTATTCCATGGCAGTGAAAGTCATTTAACGCACATTTAGCAGTACAGCAAGGCTATGGCTGTTCTTCCTCTCTTCATAGTTTCATAGAAATGATTAAATAATGCTGGCACTTTAATTTACTAACTGATGAGATGGGTCGTCCAAAGCTTTAACACAGGTGTGGTTTAAAAAAAAAAAAAAAAAAGATTCTATTTACCAAATGAGTTTCACATTGAATGATTCCCAAGAATTTGCTAGGAATACCTGGTCCTGGTTTTTTTTAAAAATTGAATATAACATTGTCATTTATTTTTCTCTCACTTTATTATGTTTTATAATGTAATAAAAGCATAGCCTAGAAAATTGAATGCGGAAAATTATAACATAGGAAAAAAAATAATCCAATCACATGTATTAGAAAAAAATTTGAATATACTGGTATTTTTTCCCTTTTCTGATTTGTAGTAGAGTTATTAGCATGAATTAATGCCAGGAATTAACTATTTTGTTTTCAATGCAGGTTACATGATTATCATTTATTTATTAGATAGAATCATATATTTGGGGCTTTTATAATGTATGTTGTTTTCAATTGGGGAAATCTTTATATCAAAATCCATATAGTGGTTATATATATAATTAGGATTCTCCTTATATTAATTTTTAAAATCAAGAGTTTTGACTCTGTGGGGAGGGGCGGGTTGGGGGGGGAGTAAAAGCAGAATGTGAAATTGCTGAATAAGGATGACCAGAGTCATCCTTTTGTTAACGTTTTATTACACGTATTTTTTTATGTCCACAAACATATCTTAATAGGTATGTGCCAGGTACTCTGTTCATATCACACATGCATTTTTACATTATATTTTGTACACGTTTTATATCTTGCTTCTGGCATTTATTCAGTTGTGATCATGTTCCCATGTTCTAAATCTTGGTCACTTTTTGATGATTCATACTACTCTGTGAGTAGGGAAAGCCTCCCTCGTCGTGCAGGCTCTATGTTTGCCTAATCCTTCCCTCTGAGCTTTGGCTTCGTATTTGTGACAGGAATCAATTCTCTGTTTGTTTGTTTTATTCATAAAGTAGGGTTACATAATCTGGCTTTTCACCCACAAACACTTGACTACTATCATTTTGCTTCAAGTGGGAAAAGTACCTGCTTCGATGAGATGACCCTTACAGAGGACTGACAAAGTGCACAGGGTTTTTCCTGTAAGAAGTCTGTAGGAATTTTTCCAGGAATCTAAAGAGATAAATAGATTATCCACACTCTCACCTGGCCTCTTGGTAAGGAACGGAGATACAATTTGCCCGCGCCCAAGAGAGGCTGTATTACTTTTTCCTCCAGCTACCTTCATAGTAGAGGTGGAAAGAAACTGAGTGAGAATCTTGGGGCCACCAACAGAAAGAATTAGGAGATGACTCAGGATTTTACTCATGTACAAAGTAAGCTAATAGACTGTGTGCATGTGAGTGTGTGTGCATGTGTATGTATGTTGAGAGTTTCTGCTGACCTATATGGCTAATATTATTTCATTTCTTTATGTCAGCATCAAAAGATTTCTAACAGTTGGGACACTGGGCAAGAGGCAGGCAACCCTTGTTGTTCAGCCAGATTGAGACATGCGATGCTGACTTGCATTCCTGCCAAATTATTGGTGCATAGGCTCTGTCTGAGTAGGCAGAAGCCTCAGAAAATTGACAGTGAATTGTTCTCGCAAGGCCGAAGATACAATTTGGCTGTGGCTGCGTAGCCCAGCGCTCTTAACATGCAAACGGCCAGCAAAAATAATGGCATGTCAAGTGCAATTTTCTCACCAGCCGCTGACACCGTAAACTGTAATATAGAGTAATTATTTGGCATCCCGTGTCCTTCATACTAAGCACCACCCAAACCATTTCCAAGTTACAGGGAAGAGGGAAGGTTAGAAGGTCAAATTTAAAGAAAGAAAATGAGTCAGTGCCTTGGAGGGAGAGAATTATAAATAGATGTGGTATCACCATCGAGAGAGATATATCCAAATAAGGAACTGCTCAGAAACCCAGGTAGGAGGGGAAAAGGGAGGAAAGAGAGCAGAGGAGTTTATGTAAGAAAGAGGATTTAGTATAGATCTCTGACCACCTGGAAAGCAAACTGTTTTTTCCCAAAATAAAGCAGTATGAGGAACAGTGGACCACAGAACCACAGAACAAGAGCTAAAGGAACTCGGGCCAAAAACTGATAGATGTCGCACATTTTTTTTATATTGCTTTCTTTGCCTGTTCCACAGGGATTTGTATCTTAAATATAATTTCATAATCCACTATACAATTATAAGTGAGGAAACTGCACCCCGGAGAGGCCGTGTAACTTTCTCTTCCAGCTACTTTATAGCAGAGGCGAAAAGAAGGAATCAAATCTCCAAGAGATCCTTGCCCATCCTTCTACCTGATTCAAAAAATCCCAACCCTAGTTCTCTGTCTTCCAATTACCCTGACCCTCTCTCAGCTTCTTAAATAGCCATGTGCATAATGCTATGACCTCTTCTGGGAATGCTGCCTCTTTCCATCCCTATGCGCTAGTTCACGTGGAATAGCATCTCAGCTCACAAAGTGATTTCTTTAGAGAAGATACATCATCCCACCAAAGAGACTAGCTTCCTCTGTAGGTGTTTCCAAAGAACCATATTCCTTCACTTCAGAGTGCTTATCTCGGTGTTAACATGACAGGTGTTCTGGTTAGTATTTTTGTAACATCTGTCTCCCCCTATTAGCCCATTACGACAGAGGGCATGGATCTGTGTTTGCTCAGAGCTGAGGATCCATTGGTAACCACATTTAGCAGGTAGTAGGTGCTCAATAAATATTTATGGAGTGACTTAACTAATCACCCTCCTGACTCCCAGCCAAGGGCTCTCATGATGGCATCAAGCAGTCCACCCTAGAGAGTCCGTGCACATTTCATCCCAAGGACAAGATTTCTGTCTCAGTTACAGATTCATGTATGAAGACCGCCATGGGTTTTCCTTTTCTTTCTAAGACCAGAACAAATAAACATATAGAGTGAAAGTCCCATGTACCATCTTATTCTCTTCCCGAATTGGCAGAGAAAGTCAACACTGGAGGTCCCGGATAATGTGGAATGCTAAGTACTTAAGTGTTTATGAACAGATTTGGAACCACTTTGTTCCACAGACAACTAGAGACAGGAGAGGAGTCTGGTTGGTTGGTATGTGTTTTTCAGAAAGACTTTTTTGGTCCAGTTTGTAACAGAAGCACAAACAAAAGTTTGCAGATGTATTGGAAGATAATGGGATCCCCACCCAGGATTGCTTCATGCCACCGGAAAGGGGGACAGCCTCCACAGACAGGACTCCGTAGCCTTCATCAACTAACAACCCAATCCAAAAATGGGCAGAAGACCTAAACAAGCAATTCTCCAACAAAGACATGTGGCCAACAGGCACACGAAAAAATGCTCAATATCACTAATTATCAGAGAAATGCAAATCAAAACCACAAAGAGGTATCACCTCACACCAGTCAGAATGGCCATCATTAAAAAGTCCACAAACAATAAATGCTGGAGAGGGTGTGGAGAAAGGGAACCCTCCTACACGGTGGGAATGCAGTCTGGTGCAGCCATTATGGAAAACTGAGTGGAAACTAAAAACAGACTTACCATATGATCCAGCAATCCCACTCCTGGGTATGCACCCAGAGGGAACTCAAATTCGAAAAGATACATGCACCCCAATGTTCATAGCAGCACTATATACAATAGCCAAGACACAAAAACAACCTAAATGTCCATTGACAGATTACTGGATAAAGAAGTTGTGGTATATTTATACAATGGAATACTACTCAGCCATATAAAATAATAAATAATACCATTTGCAACAACATGGATGGACCCGGAGATAGTCTTTCTAAGTGAAGCAAGCCAGATAAAGAGAAAGAAAAATAACATGTGATATCACTCATATATGGAATCTCTAAAAAAAAAAGAGAGAAAGAAAAAAGACACTAATGAACTACAAAACAGAAACAGACTCACAGACATAGTAAACAAACTAAGAGTTACCAGGGGAAAGGGGATGGGAAGGGATAAATTGGGGGTTTGAGAATTGCAAATATTAACTACTTTATATAAAACAGATAAAAAAATTCTTCTATATAGCACAGGGAACTATATTTTGTAGTTTGTAGGAACCTATAATGAAAAAGAATATGAAAATAAGTATATGTATCTATATGTATTACTGAAACAGTATGCTGCACACCAGAAATCGACACATTGTAACTGACTAGTCTTCAATTAAAAAACAGAAATTAAAAAAAAAGGAAGGAAGAAATAGAGCCAGGATGTGGGAGTGGGAATGCTTGAACTACAATATGAGAAGAGTAATCTCCATCAAAAAACTAAAAACTCTTTGAAAGACGGACAGTGACTTATCCATCCTTGTATCTCAAGGACTGGGCGCAGTGCTTGGCACAGAGTCGGTCCTGAATAAATAAACTGAATTCAGAGGAGAAAGGATTACAAGGCTCCGTATCACCTAATAACTTGCACTTGAGTTTGGTTCTCTCTTTGGTTAAGTACTTACATTGTGAGGTACAGCCAGCCCTCCTCCAGCTGGTTCCACTTCCCGCGGGAGGTTCCGCGTTTGTTTGTTTGTTTGTTTGTTTGTTTGTTTGCTGTTTTACTTGCAGGGTCAGTCACTGAGCGCTTATTCCGAGCCCTCGGAGCCCAGCTGCGGCGGGGGCGGCGCGGGCGCGCGTGCTGGGGGCGCGGAGGCGGCGCGGGCTAACCGCCCCTGTTCCCAGGCCGAGGGCGCAGGGCCCGTGGCCAAATGCGAGCTGCTGCCCGTCCGGCGGCGGCGGCGTCGGTGGAGGCAGCATCCGCGACCCGAGGGGCCGGAAGACCCCCCAGGGGCAGCGCTCACACCTCCTAGAGGAACGGGGAGGTGGGAGCCAAGGGGTGCGGCCCACGCCTACCTCGGTGGGAGACGCTCCGGAGGCGAGTGCAGGGAGCAAAATCTGGCAGAAGCAAAGGCACAGGGGAGGTTCCGCTCCGCCCCGCCCCGCCCCGCCCACCACAGGTGGGCCTAAGATGCTGTGTCGTTTTATATAAGGTACTTGAGCATCCTGGATTTTTGTGATTTCAGTATCTACAGAATTGGGGGGGAAGGGGGTATTGGAGGGAGGAGACGGGAGTGGGAATGAGTTCCTGGAGCCAGTCTCTGGGACTTTATTTATTTAAGCATTTACAGTTGAACGAAGGTCTATTACTTCTTCTCTTTAACTTTTTAAGAAACCACTTTTTAATACGTTAGCCCACTAAGCTTATGGATGCGCTACCAGAAATTTTTCTGCTACAAAACTTAAGGCAAACATGGAGTCAAGGATATCTGTACATATAAAAAATAAAAATAAAAATAAATTAAATTGTCACTATTGTAACCACACACAAAAAAAGACTTTTAAAATCAATGTATATAAACTGTTTAAACTACCCAGCTGGTCTCTAAAACACCAACAGAAAGGGAGAACATGACAGCCATGTATTGTCCCCTTGACTGAAAAATGCTATTTGTATTAAAGCTGATTGGGTTTATTTTATTTTATAAATTCCTGCATTATTTAGGTGAAATAGTCATTCATTTATTCATGCAAAATATTTACTAGCTCTTCCTCTGTGCAGGCAGCGTTCTAGGTCCTGAGGAATCATGCGGTGAAGAACAGAGGAGACAAAATCCTTTTCTTTGTAGAACTTACATTCTAGTAGGAGACAAATCATAAACAAGATACAGCACGGAGTACGTGAGATAGAGATCATGAGGAAGGAGGGAAATAAAGTATACTCAAAGGCTATGAAGTCTCAGAGGGGGGCAGTTATATTTTAGACAGAATGAGGCAGAGAAGGCTAAGAACAGAAATTTCAACTTTGTTTGAATTCAATGGGAAATACACAGGCTTATGCTGCTTCTGATCGAGGGGCACCTCAGTCATCCCACCCTATCCCCAAAGGCATAAGCCTTTCTTTCCAGCAGGGCCACCTGACATCCCATCCCATCCCACCCCACGCCACCAGGCTAAGTGACAGGTACCCTGCAAGACACACCGAAATGTCAAACATCACCTCCATCCTAAGCAACCTGGGCTGATTGAAAGGACCTTTTTTAGGCTCCCAGATTTCCGCACCCTTCTATGTAACTGTCAATTTGTCCATCACGCCAACTGCACGTGCACGCGCACATACACAGAGTTAAGGATACAATCATGGCTACGATTGCCATGTGCAGGCACTATGGATACATTATTTTATTTATTCTTATTTACTCATATTTATCTTTCTTGGATAACCCTTGAAGAGCTTTAGTAACTTTCCCAGGGTTAACATTCAGAAAGTGGCAAATCCAGAATTCAAACCACTGCAGAGGCCATCTTTCGAGGCTTAGTTCTTTCTCTGCATCCAGCTGCCTACCAAAAATAGTAAAAACAGACAATGGAGGATGTAAGAGTATATGTGAAGCTCTGAAGAGCCCATCACTCAAAAACTGGCTCTGCCCCAGAGCTTGAACTCAGTCTGCCGGGCCCGAGGCTCCCACCATGGTGACTCGCAGGAGGGCCTTTTAAAGAGCAGGTAAGCTCATAAGTAACTAATGCTTCTCAGCCAGTTCCTGGGGAGAAGCTCAGCGATGAAGTGGTTTAGTGTCAGATGTGGAAGAGCGTGCACAGAGATAAAACACTGTAAAGCACCGGTGGGCACCCCGATACAGGTCATCCCCACACTCGGTCTGACTCCTAATCTGAAGCAGTCACCTGAAATGCATTCGGAGCTTTGCTACAATCCAAGATCCTCAAAGGCTAAGCTGTAATAATTCAGGACCAATTTTCTTTAAAGGTAAATGTATATGATTGGAAATGTTTGCGGAAAAAGTCCTTCAGAAAATAAGCTTAACTGAGATTTAACGATCGTTTGGGAATTGGCCATGGCAGACAGAGGGGAAACAGCTAATTCATAAAAACAGTTGTAAAGAATCAGGAGCATGTTGGCCATTTCAGAATCCGAAGGTTCACTAGCAACACTTCTGTCATTCACAGAAGCATGAATTTCTCAAGTATTCCTAAGTTGCAGAAGGATGATAAATGCCTCGTGGTTTGCCTCTCTCTCTGTTGTTACATTTAAAGAATGGAGGTAAAATTAGTCATTAGATTCTGAGCCTAAAACAAACCCCAATTTAATTACTTTTTCTGTTTAGATAAAAATGGAAAGTTCTTCTGGGCATAGCAAGTTTGTTTATATTACACAAGACACCATCAGTGCGATATACCTCCTTAGAGTTAACTAACAGAAACAGGCAGAAAATATCCATCAATTATGTATGTATGCACGTATTGTATGTCCCAAATTTCATATGGTATAAAAACACCTTGCCTCAGGGCTGGCTAAAGAAGTTTTGAATATCCAGAAAGTAAGAATTTAAGGACTCTGCATTCTATATTCAATAATTCTTAAGTGCAAATTATAGTTTAAATACATGGTAGCTAGTCACTATGATGTAACAGGATACGGTGGGTAAAAATATGGCCTTGGGAATCCCTAACCTGATTCAGATTCAGGTCATTTTCTAGCTCTGTGATCTTTGTTTGCTTTATTAATCCATCTGAGTCTCAATTTCTGCATGTACCAAAAAAAAAAAGAAAGAAAGAAAGAAAGAAAGAAAAAGATAATGTGGTCAAGAAGCTCCTATTCAAACTCCAGAGGCCAGATGTGTTTTGGCACTGAGAAGTTCTCACATTTAGAAATGTATGAAGGTAGATAAACTATAGGAAGTGAAACCCTCAGCAGAGTGGTGGCAGCACCCTGTAATCCAACACATTAACATTTCTGCTGAGAAATAAGTGAACAGTCACAGTAATGGGATGCATTATGACTACAAATAGCCCCCAGTCAGTTCTGCTGCCTGAGTTTGTAGCAAGCATACCAAAAAATCTGTCAGAGATTTTTTTAAGTTTTTGACTTGGACGAATAAAGGAGTATAGACCTCTTTTATACATATGTTGTTTGTTTTTGTGTATATATGTATGAATATTCCTACACATATATATCACAAGAACAGGAAGGAGCTATTGTTAGAATCAAATAGAATTGTGCCCACAAAGAGCTTTTATAATAGTGCTCAATACATAACAATATTGGCCAGAACGTGAATTTCCTGAAGGCACGGATCATTGTTTTGTTCACTGACAGGCCCCCATGTGCCAGAAAAAGTGTTTGGCACATAGAAATAGCTCAATAAATATTCTTTGAATGATTCATGATATTGCCTCATCCAGATTTCCCTTGTCTAAGTAGAACTATACGAAATGAGAAAACATAACCCTTGGGGAGGCTCAATTTGCTTTGCAGGACAATGAGGTAGAAGCAGGAATGCAATCAGAAGTTCCTAATGAAACACGAAGTGTTAACTCAAGTCTTGAAGATCAATACTCAATTCTCCTTTAAAAAAAAAAAATCACTGCATTTGGGAAATGAATTATATTGACATGATTCACTTCTGAATTTGACTTATCAGGAAAATCAGTCATTGGTAGCCTCATAATTGGAATTCTCCCTACGATGATGGTGTGCATCAAAAGTAACAGAAGCTTATGAACGATTCTGAGGAATAAACATGTATGGTCTTCAATAACCCTCAGTGAGATTTTGAAAAGCAAGCAGCATGCATCTACCCAAGGAACATGTTGTCTCACCTGCCAACAACAGCAAAACAAATGTAAATCCAGTTTAACACATCTATGCATGTGCACACACACACACGCACACTTTACTAAACCAAAATTTTGATTCTATACATTTGATTCCACCTGACAATGAATGAACTAGTTTCCTACTGCAGAGTTCCCTGAATTAACAGTACAAAGCAGTGCTAAGCATCCACTCCAAGAATTTCCCTTTCTCCTTCCTAGGTTAATGATTGAAACAACAAACAAACAACAAAAACAAACAAACAAAAAGGACAAAAATCTACCTGCAACTGGAGATACATGGCCTCAAAATAAAATGAAACAAAATAACATCTTAGGAATCAAGGTGGTAGAAATTCAAACCAAGCAAGTGCTTTAAGTTACCAGAAAAGGTTTGGTGTGCAGATTTCTTGTATGAAATAAGAAAGAAAAAGCTTATTTTTGAGGAATTACACAAGAGTTATCCTATCTATGATGAGGAGGGAGAGGTGGGGAGAGGATGAGCCTTCCCAAGAAGCACAGTTTGTCTACACTTAAAACTGTTACCGTGGGATTATTCATATTCCGAAAGAAACTACAGGTAAACTAACTAACCATCTGGCCTAAAGTACGTACAGCTAAGTGTTAGGCGGCAACAGCGACAAGCCTCATGGTAAAGATCTAGAGACCAGCCACAGATCCTGAAACTGGGGTCTTAAAAACAACGCTTACCCGGCCAACAAGGATCGGTTCAGGTCCAGAAAACTCTTCCAGGACAAACATTTGATTCCAAACCCAGCCTCTTTTGGAGCGGTTCAAAATCCGCTGTTCTTCACTCAGCCTGCTTAGTTCCAAAGGGGATCCACTCATTAAAGCTGGAGACTGATTCATCGGAGCCATGTAAATGCAAGGGGGAAGACTAATCCATATTATTATTAATGGAGTCCAGAGATCCAAGAGCGTGTCCGCTAGCCGTCCTGGCATGGTCCCACCAGTTAAGCAAATCACCACGAAAATGAGACAATTATTTTTTTTGCCTCCGGTCTGCAGCCATCCAATTCATCATGCAGTGCCGAGCATTTACTTACAGCTCTGCCACGTGTTTATAGCACAGGAAACAGACATCATCTAAGCAGTTTTTCTAAGACCACGATCCATTGGCTTTCCTTCTCATTGAAATTTCCTGCAAAACACAAGGAGGAAGAAAGATAAAGGTTCACTGCAACAGGTTTCCAAACAAAAGTACTGCTTGTCAAAAGCATGTAAGTGAACAACAGTGGATTTTTCCCAAGCCCTGAGTTAAGAAAGTGGATCTGAGGAATTAGAACAAATAGGCTAATAGGTCCTTTTATGCTTTAAGCTTTATTTAGACTTTCATATTAATTTTTTTATTTATGTTTCTTATCAAAAACTGCTTCAACTAACTGAAATTATCTTTTCCCTCCTTGCTTCTTTCCTTCCTCTTTTTCTTCCTTCCTTCTTCCTTCCCTTCCTTCCTCCTCTCTCTCCATTCCTCCCACTGTCGCTTTTCTTAAGTCTTTTTGGTTGTAATGCAGGTTTGAGCGTATGACAGTGGAGCCCTCTTGTTCTCTTGTAGAGATTACAAACTCCTTCCTTCCTTCCTTCCTTCCTTCCTTCTCTCCCCACAATGCCTACTTTAAAGATAAGTTCTAATTCACTTTAGGCTGAACTATGTGAATAAACTAGCTTTCAATGGGTAAATTTTTTTAAAAAATTACAAATGAAAATGAGAAGGGAAATATCCCCCATTTTTTACAGTCTTAGCTGCCACAACCCATCAGAAAGGATCATCCAGTTCAGGGTGCAGAATGCAATTCTCTGCTGGGATGCTAATAATGAGTGAATAAAATTAGAATGCTCCTAGAGAGAAATTCTGTAATGTCCAGCATGTATGTTATAATCAGGACAGTGTCAAGGCTCCCATTCCAGATGTACAGTTGAACAGGAGATTTAAATTATGAAAAGCTCCTTTGGGAATGAAATATGGTAAAAATACAATTTTCAATTGAGGCGATTCAGAAAGGAATGGGCAAAAAGGAAAAAAAAATCCCCATTACCTGAGGTGTCAAATACATTTTTTGCTTACCTTCAGCGTGGCAAAACGTGTTTCTTCCCTCTCAAAAAAAATATTTTTAAAGAAATAATGTCCACTGCAGATCCCAGAGAAAAGCCTTGCTGAATTAGATTAAATGGGAAAATAATTCCTTAGGACACCATCGGGAACAGTTTGGCTCAGGGAATTCATAATGGGGTAGGGAACCTTTCCCCTGTGGGTCCCTGGTTCCATTCTGGCTCAGAATGGGAAAGCAGGAAAGCCATTAACATTGGCTGGGCTAGTGAGTGGCCTTAGTGAAGCCAGCTGAAAAGGGCAGACCCAGATTCTGCTGCAACGGCAGGCAGATCTGATCTAACAAGATGGTCAGTGGAGTCGCCCTGCTTGTCACTCTTTGCCTGGGCTCCACTCAATCACTGGGACTCTCTCTGTACCTCAGAAGAGGCCCCACCCTGGTGAGTGCACAGGGGAGACACTGCAAGCAGCAGCTGTTTTGGAAACTGAAGGGGAGAAAAGCTTTCAACAGGGAACCAACTCAGAGCAAACAGAGTCCAGAATGATGTCCTCAACTTTCGCTAGAATTGCAGCCCCATGCAGGGAAATCAGCCTTCCTTTAAAGCAGATTTCCAGTAAGGCCTTCTCTCATCCCAGCGTGAGAGCACACCTTTGCAAGCTTTACATTTGAAACGAAACAAATTTCAAAAGGTCTTGATAAGAAATCCCAAACTAATTAATATCTTGTTGAATTGCCAATCCAGTTAAAGAGCATTTACACTTAAAATACTGAAACAGCATTCCAGCACACTCATCACACACCATGCTCTCTCACAGACACACGGCAGGGACAGTGCTATGGGATGATTCTGTCATTCGGCAGACCGTCTGTTTTACAGGCAGAGAAGCCTGGGCTCGAATCCCAGCTCACCGCACTTGCTTTCTCTGTAATAATGGACGAAACACTGAAGTTCTCTGAGCTTCCATTTTTCTCTTTTGCAAAATGGCAATGATAATTCCTACTTTCCAGGCAGGAGGGTGATTCAGAAACTGGACTCATGTAAAGCAGCCACAACATGGGAAGTGCCCACTAAGCTGCGGTGCCTGGGGTTTTCCTGAGCCAGACTAGGGGGCGGGTACTGACAGGGTCCCTTGCCCTTCAGAGGCAAATGAATGAGCAAAGAGTTAAGCTGTGTGACCTCTGCAGTAGGGGCAGTCCAGGTAGGAGAGTCAGGTAAAGGCAGTAAACATCTTCCCCAAGGTGGAGTGTGGGAGGGTGACGGTCATGCTGCTGACAGAAGGGCTGGGCCATGTTACACGGAAGGCGATGCTCGTTCTAAACATGGAGCATCAGCCTCAATGCTTCTCAGGGATAAGAGGCTTCTTGCCTCCAAACATACCCTGCTCCGGGATGGGCCAGACCTGAATGCTCAAGAGCTCTGCCGACCGCTCTGCGATGGCCTGAGTGCTACAAAAGCAGAACCATGAGATGGTTATGAGAGCTTCCTCTAGTGCCAGCCAGCCTGGGGTTTGAATTCGAGTTAAAGTACTACCCTTACCAGTTGCATAGCTAGGGGGGGAGGGGGGTCAATTAACAAGAAAAATTACTATAATAATAAGTACTTAACTGGTTTATTTGGAGGCTAAAAATACATAGTCTTGGCATAGCAATTAAGAAAGATAAGATTGTACAGTTATTTTTAAACTGTGTCAAATATTCTGCAAGTATTCTCTGGCATCTGCTCTGCTGTTAATGATTCTGGGATAAGGAAGTTTAATCCTGAGTTACTTCTAAGATACTTTCTAAGATACTTCCTTGACGGAAGCCACCAAGAGGACGGAATGCCACCAAGCTATGCAGGACGGAATGTGACACAGTTGGTACCCTACCTGAACTTGCTAGAATCAGGTAAAAAGTAATAATGGACCTTGAAACAATTTTATACAGTGACATAGCTTCACTAGTTAGAATGAACAGATTAATAAAGGAATACATGCACAAAGCATCCATTAACACAGTATCTTACAGTTAGATAAAAGCTTACCATGCCTTGTACTGTTTTGTGTAAAACAGAGGTGCAGAATAATTAAATGACTTGCCTGAAGAACACCTTCAGTAAAGAGCAAACCATTGTTTGAATCTAGGTAATCTAATATCAAAATTCTTTCTTGTCACAATGCCCTCTCTCATTATATGAATATTTGATGAGCGTACACTGTGGGTCAGGCACGAAGGATAGAAAAGCAAACAGATCATCTTCAGGAAGCCAAGAGTCTAATGGGTGAGACTAAGAAATAGGTAGTTAACAGTGTTTAGTGGAATATAGTCTGAGAAGGGTTAGGGTAATGCAGGGTGATGGTATGTCCCTCATCTTCACCACCTTAAAGAAGGCTTCCCGGAGGAAGTGTCATCTAAATGTTGAGAAGGAATTGCCCAACTGGGGACCAGAAAGGTGGTGGGATGGTGGTTGTAAAAAGGTCATTTAAGTCAATCAAACCAGCTACTACCATCTAACCCAGGATCCGTGAATGAATGAGCACCTAGCATAGTTTTCAAATCACTTCCTGTTACATCACCCAGTCCATGGCCATGGTACTGTCTTCCTACCCATCAAATTCACCCTAATCATGGTCTCTACGGAGTACATGTCAAATAGGGAGTCCTCTTCTCTGCCAGTCCTTTGTGAAGAGAAGAGCATGTTTGATTTCTGCAAAGCTTTGAGGAATAAAAGTAAGTGTCATCCCATGGAGAGGGTGTGGGAGACAGGTAAGTGCTATTCCTGTCCATCTCCTCATTTTTCGGAGAAGGATGGAGTGATTGACCGATGCCCTGAATTAGGTGGCAGAGCTCTCGTACCCAGTAACCCCTCGTACAGAGCTTCTGGACCAGAAACACCCATGTACCCCCTCCTCAAATGTTGCTGAATCCTTGAATCATGTGTGCTATTGCTTTATATTTCATTGGAACAGGCTCAGTTTTAAAATATTTATTTAAAAATGGAAAGCCAATGTGATTAAACAAAAAAGATGAATAGTGAACACTTAGAAAGTATTTGGGTATTAAATCACAAAGAAGGACATCCAGGACATACACACGGTATCACCAAGAAAAAGCATATGCAATTATGTATAGACATACCTTGTATGTTCAGATACATATCTGCTCTTCAAAGTAACCCAGTATTATTACTTTATTGCCATCATTCTCATTTTAAAGGTAAGCAAACTGAAGCGCAATGAAATTGGTATTTTAAATCATATTTAATTTTCACTTAACTAAATACTGTCAGAGCCTGAGATCATCTCTCTCTTGGTTGAAAAGAAAGACCAGCACCAGTTAGAGGCAAGGGTGTGCCGTTAAATATTTAGCAAGTAGCTCTCCGGAAAAAGAATCTCTGATTTCTGACTTCCAAGATATAAATACTTCCACTGTGACCAGTTTCAAGCTCTCAGTGTGACCACTAACCAGTTTTGGCAGTTCAAGAAAATTTAAGACCCAGTTCTGGTTAAGCCCAGTAAGAGCCACCTCCAGGAAACCCCTAGGTGGGTAATTCTCAAACGTTAATATGCATAAAAATCACCTGGAAGTCTTTCTAAAATGTGGATTCTGATCCGGTAAATCTAGGGTGGAGCCTGCAACTTTGCATTTCTAATAATCTTGTTACCGGGAAAAGGGAAATAAGAGTTACCTCGGTTCTTAGTCACCCAAAAAAAAGATTTTTGACGAAAGAAAGCATGATATACTCAAGAATTTTATTAGTGAAGAAAAAAAAGTAAAAGACAGTACGCTCCTGAGAATTGGGAGCGGGCCAATCCAAGAGGAAAAATGGCACCGTTCCTTTGTTTTTCCTGGTTTTTATATCCTGGTTTCGTGATTGATTGATTGACAGATCGGATTCCCGGCGCTCTGGCGCGCCCATCCCCTTTTGGGTAGGTTCATCGGGTCAGGGTATACCAGGTCCCCCTCCCATGCGTAGCTGCAGCGCTTTGATTTTAACTGGCTTCTTTTACTGGCCCTCATGTAGAAAAAGTAAAAATTTCTGGAGTCCCTTTTCCTGTATGCAGACACACTGCCATTTTCTGGGTTGTTCTTTTTCCCTCCCTCTCCCCCTACCCAGTGCTCATTTCTATTTAAACTACTGAACACTCTCACTTGTGCTACAGATGTTACTGATTAGAGGAACTCAGTTTGAGAAGCCTGGGATTCAAGAGAATAAAACCACCTCCCAACTAAGACGGCCTCCCTCAAATGGCTTGAGAGATTCAAAGGTGTGGTGAGAAAGTCACTGTCTCCTCAGTGTCATTTAACATCATGCCCACGAACTACTTACTACCACAGAACACACGTATATCAGACTTAGGGGAACTTGGCACTGGAGTGTATGAACATACAGGATCTTCTATGATGTCATAATGTGCTTAAGCCACTCCATCCCTACTTGATGAGCGACACTGGGAAAATGGCCCCAGCAGGTGGTGTGTTCCCATGCACGCTATGGGGGGTGGGGGTAAGACTCGGTCTTCACTTCGGCGAAGTCTGTCACTTGGAGGGAAATGGGATTCTGCTGTGACAACTGGAAGGACACGACTTACACGCCGCACCTCGGCCACAGGCAGAGCCAATGCTGTCCTCGCTGATGGCCAGAGAATAGCTTTGTAGGGATTCCTGAGATACTACCGAATGTGACATCACTGCTATCAGAATTAGTAAACATTGCAATAGGAGCTGCATACACAAACCGCTTAACTCTATGCAAGGAAGAAGAAACTGAGCGAAGTTGTAAAGCTTGGGTAAAAAAATCAATTTAGTTTTAGATTTTCTAACCACAGAATGTATATCTGGCCAAGCAATTCACTTTATTATAATGCTGCTGCATTGATTTACACCCGGAGAGTGAGATGAAGAGATTTTACAGTCTCTCTGGAATTCTTACAAATAAGGAAGTCCTCAGAATTCCCCATAAGACGGTATCTTGTTTTAGGTAAGATACTGACACTCCACCTTTGCAGTCACACTTACATTTTAGAGACACTTTTAATTACAGCCCAGATCTTGACTCTGCTGACCCCAACTTTTTTTTTTAAGGTGAACTCGGCCAACGCTCAGACACGTTAAGTCATTATGCAAAAACATACTGCGCCATCGATTTGGTAAACAACGTAGATTGAAGTTCCCAACGATGAGCCACACTCTAAAGTCTAAAATAAAAACGGCCTTTTACCAACACTTTAGAATTCAATCCTGCAGATTATTGTGGTTGACAGGAAATTATGCTTTTATTATCCACTGGGCTTAGTGGCCGCAATATTTCATGGAAGCAAAAATGACACACAGGACCAGAGAGTTTCTATTAAAAATGTTTCTGACCTTGAATTTAGAGCCATTAGCAGGCTGCTTCAAAACAGGTAAATGCACATTGAATTCAAAGTGGTATTTCAGGAACACAGGGTATAAGGTTCAGCGTGCGGCCTGGTGCTATTCACGCCAAGCCCTGGGTGACTACAGAGGAACAATATCTGCTTGAGTCCAAATACAAATATTCAAGAGAATCACCTTTCCTAAAGCCTTCAGAACTCCCTGACCAAGCTCCCTTGGCAGACTGGAAGTCTAATTTTTTTTTATTTACACACATACACACACACACATACACACTCTTCTCTCCCCTCAACCATAACCCTTCTGGACATCTTTCTTGGGCATCAGGTCATAAACTTATCCAGCTGCCTCTCAAAAGCATACTGTTTTGCTTGTTTTGCCACCCAGAATAAAACTTGCCAAATCCTTTTTGCTGTTAATGTATGTGTCAATACAAAAACACTGCATTTAAAAAAACAAAAACAAACAAAAAAAATACTGCATTTTTCTACTGTAATCTTTAGTTTTCCTTAAGTTCTATGATTACTGGTTACCATGGCACAAGCAGAGACAGATACATGATTGTTAGGTAGATAGATAGATAGATAGATAGATAGATAGATAGATAGATGCCTTCTCATCCTTCCCCAAGATGGAGTCAGAACTTTGTCTTCACACAGAAGCTTTCCTGCTATAGATATTTCAGAATGGGGTGTCTAAGTCTGTGACAAACACAGGAAGGTCAAGGTCCCTTTTCTAGTGTTTACTGACTCAGAGCTTTATTTAATAAACTTTCTTAGAATTATAAGGTTAGTTGAGATACTGAAGGTGAATCGATTCTGTTCGATCTTCTTAAGGCAGAACTGTATTGAAACCACCTAAAAGGTAACTCTAAGCCCCACCCTTCTCTTGCGGATTAGATAGAGCACCATTAGGAAGTCATTTCTCAAGTGTAAACTAAACCCCTCCTTCTCCATTTAAAAGCCACATCCTTTGCTGTCTTTAAAACAACCACTCAAAATTTAATAGCCGAAGAACTAAATGAGTGAAAACAATTTGTGCTGGCCCTTTGCTGGAGGAGGTCATGGAGAAGATGGGTTCACCCATGAGCTGGGCCCCGGCAGTCAGAGGCTTCTTACCCCTCCCTGTCCTGGGAATGCATGTTGCACCCACTCGTCCTGCAGGAGAAGCAGTTCAAAGATGTAGCCTTGAGAGAGTAATGTGTTACTGAGACAGTCTGGACGGTGTCTGTGCCTAAACCCCATTAAGGCCTCTATATAAACTTTAAGATTCTGGCAGGCAGGTGCAGAGATCTTGCGGCTTCCAAGACAAGTCTCCTATGTCAGTTCCCTTGCTCGTTAAACTCCTCCCAGTCTGGAGTGGTCTGTCTTCTTGGTCAGTCTCTCCTGGCCCTCTATGTACAATGGCCGGCTTTGAATTTCACGGCCCCAAATCCCAAGGTTGCAAACCACTACCCTTTAAATCAGAGCAACGACTAGGAATCAATCTTACTCTGAACAATCTTGTAACACAGCTAAACTGTGGGGGCACAAGGGTTGAGAGAGCATTGACCCTGGAGTCAGACAGAAGTCGTTTGAATCACAGTTCTATCATTCCTACAATAAGTGACCGGAGCAAATTCATCTCAATTGTGGCAGATGAGGAAAGTGACATGGAGGATGGTGAAAAAAATTAGACGAGATAAGCTTTGTAAAACTCTGTCAATGTAGCAATGATAGTTACTCTTTATTGAATGTTTCACCTGCTTAACAAAGAATCTTGACTGATTTTTTTAAAAAATTATTTTGCTTCAATTTCTTGCGTACATCAGTGGGGAAAATTCCATTGCTCTATGTAAATAGGGAAGAAATAAAATAACCTTCCAACTCTTGTTTTGACATGGCATGAACCAATTGGACATAAATGGAACAGCATTTCATAAATAGCTTTCCCTACCCACAGCTAACATACAATTAATGACTTCAAAGAGTTTTATGAGGCCTCTCAAGGGCAGTATTTTTAACCTCCCCCCAGCCTGGGGTCACCCATGTCTCTCTTTTCCACAGAAGACGTGGCATACCGGAACTACTCACTTACAATCAAATTGTTACCTACTCATTGAAAAACCCGGGACTTCTCTTCTACAAGAAAAATTCCTTTAGTCCCTACTAATTCAAAGACGAGGACAAAGTGATATCTAAACACTTCTCAGGCAGGAGTTCCGAGAAGACAATGCTAACTAGAGATTGGGTTTAGGTAGTGTCTGCTTCCCAAAATATTTCACAGCTTTCTTCTGTGTATTTCAAGGAATTTTAGCACTACTGATGACGGTTAGAAATTAGGAGCTCCCCCTTCCTGTCTGAGAAATGTGGACATGGTTAGAATCAGTTATATCACACAACCAGGGCTACTGAGTTGGTGACACTGAAACTGAAATGCAGCCAAGTGTCCCAGCGTAATAAATGAAGATGCTGCAAAGTAGATTATAGTGTGTAATAACCACACTTGTAAGTACACCTTTCTGTCATTATTTCATGTTTCAAGGACTTTATAGCTTAAAAACCACCCACTGGCACTGTTGCCATGAACTATGTATGGACACAGATGATGGACAGGTAGGTAGACAGACAGCAAGCACTCATTGGACAAAAACAATACTGAGATACCACACGGAATGTATGGTCCACGAAAATAAAATTGCTTATTCAGATTCTAAGTGTACTATCTTCAGCTACTATATTTTAGTAAAACTCAAAGACAAGTATGTTTTACTATCCTAATCGAAATAGATATGAATTCATTTTTTTTCATATTTCTGAGACCACCATTTTAAAGATAGAAATACTTGGACAACAGAAAAGTTAAATTCTGTTTGCCAAGCTGAAACAGCAATAGGGTAAAACACAGCGTGCAATGTGACCTTAATTTTTACATCAGATTTTGGAGATGAGGTTGCATAGATAAGAAGGAAAAGCATTCCCTTATGATCATCTCTAGCACTCCCCCGTCTACTTATTTTATGTTATTTGTGTCACATCAGGAATCAAATAATCATGTTTTATGCACTAATCCAACTAGAAAGAAACAATGCATGGAAAATATGGTTCTTACTGTTAATAGGATTGAATATAGCATAATAACATTTTCACTTAATGATATACATAGGAAGAATTAAGAAGATTTCCATTTAATATTCCTGTGGAGTATATTCCATTTGCTTAAAATATCAGTAAACATATCCACAATGCACCTTACCATGGAATGTTTTTTTTTTTCCTGTGTGCATTGAGGGCCAGGTATCCTGCTGATTAAAATCAGTATAGAGGAATATACAATTGTCTTCTAAGACTCAGATTTGCACTTCACATGAGGTTGACGTGAACTGTTCCATCCAAATACAAAATGTATTAAAGAGAGGAAGAAGAGAGGGAGGGAGGGAGCAAAGGAAGGAAAGAAGAAGTAAGTTCTTCCTCAGGTATTTCTTAATACGTCCCCTGCAAGGGAAAGGTGCATGCAACGATTCCATAATTAGAGCATTTCCCCAGTAAAATGCAACTTTGCATCACATACAGTTTAATAGCCTTTTTGATGCAAGTTTAGTCTTGGAGGCATTCTCAGTTTTACAAAGCTGAATTATGTCATTTTTATATGCCCATATCATTTGAAAAATGATTTCAAGGGAGAAATATATGCTTTGTGAAACATAAATAAAATGGATTTTTTTTTCAAAAAGAGAAAAGCTGTGTCTAAGAATAAACTTGGGGCAATTTATGAAATTCCTGTAGAGAAAACTGAGGTAGATTGTCACAGTATTGGACTTTGGTTATAACTGCATCCCTCCCTCCCCTTTACTGAGAATCCCCCAGGAAAAGGAAAAAAGGCATAGTGTTTGCTAATCATTAATGCATTAAATCGATGCTTACTGAACACTAACTCTATGCTTAGCCCTCAGCCATCACCCTTCTAGCATTTGCAGTTGTCTTTGGCAAGAAGGGTAGGGAAGGAGACTGTGTGAAGGTCCTAAATAAAAAGGTTATTCTTTTAGGATGTCCAAAAAGATACAGAAAAATCACATCTATTTCTACTTACTAATAGAACTTTATTAAACAACAACAACAACAACAACAACAACAACAACAACTTCTAAAGGCAAGAAGGTAGATGATACTGGTGATACGGAATAGCACATGACATTTAAAACTCAGGAAATAAAAACTCGGGACATGATAGAAAAAGGAAATAGCATTGGCCCCAGTGCTTTGCCGTGAAGATGCGCCTGGCGATTTAGTTCACGGCAACATATGGGAGAAGCAACTAAATGGCATCCCTTGAAATTATTTCTTTTCTGACCTCTTGAAGTTGCCAAGTTCAACTAATTTTCTCCTCCTGGTTCTATCTGAAGCGGGTTCCAGAGGCAAGAACCAACAGTTCAGCAGAGATATATTGCACACATCACATCATCACAACTTTCTAGGGGAACGAAACAAGCGCAGACCAACAGCTCTTTGGATAATGAAGCCCCACGACATCAGCTGACAGCCTTCAACCATCAAAACATTATTCTATTTCACAAATACACATTTATGAGAGTCTGGAAAAAAATTGTCCCCCACTACAAACAGATATATCTGCTTTAAAAGACTAGTCAACATACAAATCTAAGGAACCAGGAGTGCAAATCAAATAATCTAAGGCAGATGAAATGACAAAGGGAATATGACCAAAATCTCCTACTTGAACCAATAAGTAAGTTAGTTATCTGGGCACGTTTTCAGGTTTTCTAAAAGTAAGCTGAGTGTGTGTGTGTGTGTGTGTGTGTGTGTGTGTGTGTGTGTACAACACAGAATATAGAGCAACAGGAATCAGCCTTGGTTTAATTCTACACTCTGTAGGTGTGTAACACACCAAAGTCAGAAGCCTTTTCCTAAACTAAAAAGCAAAGTTAGTCCATTTCAGCTGTACATGCCAACAGTGCTGAAAACAGAGAGAAAACTGCATCATTTTTCCTGCTTCTCTGAATAACACTGTAAGAAATATAAAATGACCAAAACCAGGGTCAGCAGCATCACTGAGCAAAACGTTTTCAAAAGGAAGTCTTGGGGCCGTAGACTGCATCTACAACGGCTATTCTGATTATGCTTGTTCCCTGATTTGTCTAAAACTTTGCTGATGGGATAGAAAAGAATGGTTGGAAATATAAACTGAATGTCATCTTGACCATGAAAAGCTTTTGGTAGTACACGGAAAATTTGCTCAGATTGGAATGCTGATAAAGTCGTTAAGGTGTGCCACCTTGAGTAGAAAAAGATGAGGATTATTATTTTTTCTTTGAAGCGTTAATTTCCTTCTAATGATGAGGTTTCCTGAACAGTTGATGTGCAGATTCTAACTTCCTGTATGTGCTTGTTCCTGTTTCCTTTCCAATAAACAGTGAAAGGAACCTGGAAGGGAAAGCCATGCGGTACACAGTTTCTTGAACAGGATCATTATACCCTCATTCTTTGGAGTTCCCTTGCTTTGCTCCAACAATCGGGTGCTCCCTGCTAACCAGGAGTATCAGACCTTAAATCTGTGCAGAGTTTGCAAGGCAATGTTGCATCATGAGTATATTTATATAACAGCCTTTACAAATGCCTTCTCAAGTGGTCTATTACATCCTGCTGAGCGTGTTTTATGGGTTGTTTAGTACACTGCCATTGGCTACTTACACTGTGTTCAGTACTAAATTAAGGGGTTGCTTTAGAAGACTACTATCTTAACCAGAGTTCTACTTAATACCCAAATAAAGTTATTTTACAGGCTAAAGACGTCCTTCCCTTTCGAGCTGGTATATGTATAGCAGGCAAATGGAGCTGCTATTCCAGTGAGGGCTGCTATAAAATTGTTCTTCAGCTAAACTCGTAACACCTTCAAAAGCTCAAGAAATGCATCCTGGACACCCAAAATGCAGCTCAAACATGTTGAGTCTTGAGTAGAGATATTTACCCTCCTGGAGTCTTTAGAGTTGTAGGAGACTATAGCTTCTAAGGCAGAATAATTGATTTTTAATAGTAATAATAATTGGAAATACAAGATCCAGGTTGCAGGGGAGAACGATTAAAAAGTTTGAATGACAGCATTGCAGCATAAATTTCAGAGAACATTAGCAGTGCCTTTAAAATATTTGGTCTGTTTGCAATGGTCATGGGATACCCTGATGCCCCTTTGAGTGTCCTGGGGAACAGAATGAGGAAGATGAACTGTCACTGAACAGCCCTGAATGAAGCAATCCCCAGAACTGCTGAGAAGGCTCTTCTCTCTGTTTTCGGAACAGATTTTCTCAACTCCAAGCCCTCTTCAGAGTCCAGGAAAAAAATATATCAAAGGTGATTTAAAATCCTGCGACTGCTCCAGCATGAAATGACTATGTGATGGGGAGCCTCAAATCTGCTAAAGCAGAATTACAGAATATTATTATTACTAGTATTATTTAATAAGAGGGATAGCCCTAGAATTTCTTTCAGCCACAGAGCTCAGGGAAGTGGAAAAACATGTCTGGACATGATGATTATGAGGAACTCTCTTTGAGGGATTAAAAAAAAAAAACTGTAACCCTCAGAGGACACCCTTCAAAGAAAGGTATCAGGCCTCTCTGTGAAAGAATCTTTCTCTTTCTCTCTGACACACACACACACACACACACACACACTCTCTCCCTCTCTCCAGATAGAACCCCTGCAAAGCTGGACACAGCTGTTGAAAAGCAAAAGCCAGGCAGAAATTTCATCTGTGCTTGCCATGAACAACAGGGCTCATTTTGCATGCAGTGGGGTACAGCAGCCAGGTTGAATGGACGGAAAATCCTGCTCCTGAATCTTACATAAATATCTCTCTCCCACACATAGTTTTCCAGTTGAAAAGCTCCCATAATGAAGCCGGGGGTGACAGCCTAGGGAGGGTTGTTAACCATTGAGATGGCTGTCAGGAGTGCTGTAAAGAGGGCAGGCGCTTCCGAAGGGCCCCAACCCTTCCCAGTCCCTCTCATCTGCTTCGCGGCGGTACCCCATTCCAGAGGGCAGTGCTCGCATACCTTCTCCAGCGTCCCCGCTCCCATTGTCAGCCCACAAACACAGTGAAGCCGGCGAAAGAAAGCAGCCGGCTGATCTGATTAGCAGCTCCGGCGCGCTAAGGGATGATCGGATCATGCCTCTTAAAGAGGAAACTCTTGTGGAATCTTCAGGAAAGGGTGGTAAAGTTGAAAGGATCTTTACTCGCTTGCTTGGTTATAAGCTCTATTCTTTAATTGGAGCTGAAGTGAGCAGCTGCCAGCTTGATTTTCCACCACCGACTAATGTGCGTTTGCAACAATAAACAATTAATGTTTGATTTCTTACATTTAGCAAGCCAAGCAAACAGCTGCTATCTCGGCTCGCGGAGGCAAACTGGCTAGTCCTGGACGTGCCGCTGACTCTGTGTCTGCGGGGAAGGGTCCACGATAACGAAACTTTGAGGATTTTGCCAGATTGGGTGAGGAAGGCTTTGGTCTTGGGGAGAGAAGAGGCACAGGGAATTGCGGATACCTGTTGGCATCATCGTTGGCGGTGGCTGGTTTTCTCCGTCTCCAGGGTTGGCTGGAGCCTGGGAGAACGGGAGCAGATTCCTTATGAACCTGTTACGCGTTGGCAGAACCCAGGCGAGAGCCCGCTTTTCCTCGGGTCCTGCGGGGGGCGCGACCCGCCCCACAGGGGTTCGCGGATGGGGAAGAGTGAGATGTCAGAAACCGCAGCTCCGGGCTCCGCGGGCGCTGTGAGACAAGGAGTCCCCGCCTCCGCTTGGGGGTCTCTGTGAGTGCAGTCTCGCTGGTTCCGGGAGGACCCTGCCTGGGGGTCCTGCCTGGATGCGGGGCAGCATCTTAGCGATCGCAGAGCCGCGGTGCGGCTGGGGAGCCCGGCAAGTTTGCGGTGGGCACTGCGCCTCCCGGGCTGGAGCAGCCACTTGTGGGAAAGCCTCGCACCGGGGCTTGCGCTGCTGTGTCGTGGCCCGCGGCCCCACCGCGAGGGTCGCCCTCCCTCTCCTCGGGGGTGGGGTGGTGCAGCAAACCAGCCAGAGGGCACCCTCAACCCCCTACGCCTCCTTTCAACTGGGGCTCGCACCCGCCTCTCATCCAGCGGCGGGTGCTTCCCATTCACCGCACAGACCCCGCAGTGAAGGCGCGCGGCTGCGGCGGCGCCTGCCTGTGTCGCGAGGCGGCGAAATCGCCAGGCGACCGCAAGGAGGGAGCCCGGCAGGAAAACTGGAGGAGCACAGCCTGCTTGCTACTCCCCAGGATCTACTGTCAGAGTAGGTTGCCAAAATCGTCAGGTAAAACCCTGAAGCGTCCCCATCAGCTGTGCATTGCAGGAAAAAAGACTCAGCTCAACCCTGCGGGGAAGGAGGCGCGCAAGGAGTCCGAAGGGGCAAGGGGATTCCTAAAAGAAACGGTCCCTTTTAAGACCTCGGGGCATTGATTAAACCGGGGGGGGGGCGCGGGGAGGGGGACCACTTACTCTTGTGGGGCTCTGCGCTGGCGAATTTCAAGCCTCTTAGTTCACAAATGGCTGGAGGGGCTCGGGGTCGACTCCCGATGGCGGCAAGTACCAAGCGATCCCCGCGCGCTGGGCAGCCGCCTCCGGATCGTGTTCATGCCGCTCAGAGCTGCGGGGCTTGGTGCGGAGACACCGGGCGGGCGCGCCGGGATCTGGGTGTCTGCAGCCGAAAGTGCAGCTTTGCTGGGTGGACGCGACAGTCTGTGCAGAAACCAGCGACAGCGGATGAGCTTCGAGGAGGCAGGGAGATTCCAAATAGATCCACTAATTCTGGGCTGAGCGCTCCAGCGTGCGAGCCCGCTTGCCTGCCAAATGTAACTGTGAAGTGATGTGGAAAAGTGAGCCGGGTGCCTCCCCTGACGGATCTCATTGGGCAGAGCGCAGAGGCAGGTCTACCACTTGGAAATTCATGTAAGCGGGCCCCCTCCCCGCCCCCTCCCCGTCTCCCCGCCGAGCTCCGGCGCGCTCGCTCCTTCGCTCTCTCCCCCTGCCAAGTGGGCGCACAACTTTTCGCTCCTCGCTCCCGAGCACGCCCCGCGCGTCTCCGCCGCCGGAGCTACCGGTGAAGATGCGCCCTTCCGCGCGGCGTGCGCAGCCAGCGGAAGGCCAGGCTCCCGGATAAGAGGGCTGGCAGACGATTAAAGGATGCGAAGGAGGTATCCGCGTGCTTTCTCTCTGAGTCTTCCCTGAGCTCTGGGGCTAGCGTGATCTTGAAAAGCGTCCTAGTGATCCACGGCTGTTTTCCTGGGGAGGAAGAGGACGCGACAGGGCAAAGGGGTGCGCGTGGGCAGCTTACCTCCTCGTGATGCCGAGAACCTCTTGCGGACAGAGTAGGGTGTTTTTGTAAGACCGCTGCCTACTTCTCAGAAGCTATGGTTTACAGGCGATGTGTTGTGATCCTCTGGGTGGAGCGCATTCCTCATAGCCCAGGCTTCTACTCCGTTAGAGAAATGGGATGAGGGAGCGCAGAGGGGCAGGCGCGAGGGGCGCGCAGTAAGTAGGTGTGAAAAGAGCAGAACTTGTTTGGGAAATAAAGGGTGGGACTGCTAGGTCTTCTCAACGTGCCCTGGCCTCCAGATCTCCTCCCAGGCACCATTATTGCAGCTCTTCTGCCTTCACTGTAAGATGCCCCCTCAAGCCCTCTGAGAGTCCCCACTCAGACCTTGAGAATCGCTCACCCTGCGGTGAAGCCAGCGCAAGAAGAGGAATCATGAATCAGGAGGTCCAGATTTCTTTTCTTCCCATCAGTGAGGCAAACACGTAGAAATACGCAGCCACTATGATCATTTTTAAAATAAAATTAGTGAAAAATACTATGAGCTAAGCCTTACTTTTTTTGTTTAACTCCCCTCTGCAAAGCATTTAGTCCGTTCTCTGTGCACTAAAGATGAACTCCGAGGAAGGGTTTTTACCACCTGGGGACAGAACCGACACAAGAAGAACGCGTGCCGAGGACCAGACAAGGTCCGCAGAGCTTGCACTGTCTGACTCAGATTAATGAGACAGAGTGAACAGAATGAGAAAGCAGACACAATATGCTTATAGTATTTATGCAAATTTGACTTTTTGTGTCTGCTGCATCTAGCATCCTATTGTGAAATGCTGAAAAGAATATTGACTACAGGTCTAATATCCGTCTGTTTCACATTCTAGCTAATATATGGGCAAGAAACTTAGTGAATTATTTTAGAGAGGGAAAGGTGAAGAGCAGGAGTAGGTGTTTTCCCACCAGGCAGTCACTAAGCAACTGTTCTCAGACTTTGTCTGCTTACAGGGCATTCAGGAATTTGCTAATTCTGTCTTGAAAAAAAGGAACAGCAGTCACATCGCAATCAAATTATAACTGCTGCTAGACCAGGCAGTCCCAAGTGGACTGAGAAATAGATCACATCTTGGCTATGCTTAATTTTCAGACGTTCATTTTCACTTTGAGCAGATGCTCCTCCCAACCTTTCCTTTGGGTACCTTGTCACATCTATGAGAACTGAAGAAAAAGTTATGTGTTACTGAAGACTGGGAATTGTCACAAGCAACACACTCACCTCAAAAGAAAGCGCTAGAATGGTAGGGATAGACAAAATCCTCAAATCGTATTTTCTGAAAGGAAAAATAAAACTATTTTGAAGACAAACTGAAGAGAGTCAGAATCCAATGGCTTTACTTACCTTGGGTTAGAGTGAGTTTCTTTTGACTCACCTTGCCCACATTTATTCTCAGAGCAGTTACATACACTGTCTTCGCTGAATTTCGGCCAACCAGAATTCAAGGTAGCCCTGTCTCTCTGCATGGCTAATCTCTGCTCAAAGTGCTGCAGTAGGAATTTCCTACTAATTTTCCCCTAATTCTTAGGAGAGGCCTGGATGATTAAGCAGTGTGAAAGAGGATTAGGATAATGTTTAAAAAGCCCTATAAGGATATTCCTAAAATAATGAGGGTTGCTGAAAGACAAGGCATTTGCCTCTTTAACAATTCCACCCACTCTTAATAGGATGCAGTGCAATGTCACAATGGTGAGAGCTTAACTCGAGATACTGTTTTCTTTCAACATCCTCTCCAGGGTTACAGCCTTCCAGCAGAAGAGGACTGTTACACAGGCTTTTTAGGATGGCTACTAAGATTGCATGTGTTGTGGAGTATTGCAGGGGAGGAAGGGTGAGCAGGTATCTGGTAGGGCAGGAGAACGGTCGGAGGCGGCGTGGGGGTCGGGGGACCGGGAGGGGGAGGACTGCATTCAGAATAACCTTGGCTGACTGATGCCCAGAGTGGGATGAGGCAGGACGTCTCCAGCCTGCATTTTGGTGACAGGCAGACAGTTTTGCAGAGGAGTCTCTGCAGTTGAATGAGGTGGAGAGAGACTCCACGTAGTGAAAGACACTTGTCTTGTTCACTAGGGATGGGACTTTGGTTCCAATTTTGACTAAGGAAGACAGTAAACCAAGTGACTGGTTACTTAGAGGGTGAGGAGTCCGATGGCTTATAGGAAGCAGGGTCCCGAAAGGGGGTGGGAGAGCTAGGAAGCCTCCAACTTCTCCAGCTGGAGCAGGAGATGGCAGAATGGAATACAGCTATTACTTGCTGCATGAAAATCCAAACTTTTCCTCTCTTCTTTCTTCAGCACACAATAAAAACCTAAATTCACTAACTAAAAAATAAATGTGTTTACCATGATTGGATTGCTGAGAACGTTCAGACTTACAGGATTGCTTTTACATTTAGATTAACTAATTAATGACTTCATTCATAGAATACCTCCTAAAGGGAAGGCTGAGTAGTATGGATTCCATGAATGAGAGGATTTTATAATGTGATACCTGCCAGTGGTATTTCAAAATAAGATTTAAAATAAAAACTTGAAGAATGTGAAACATGAAGAAGGAAAAAACATAAATATAACTCCAATTAGTATGTATTATTTTCTGGTGATTCAGAGGCCTTCCCCCACGTTTCATAGAATCCCAATAAAGAAAGCTGAAAACCACTATGTTTTTTTTTGAGGGGGGGTGTATATATTTATATAAAACATTTTTATATTTTTATATAAAATATATAATTAGTGTGGCATTAGGCAAGAGACTTCAAAATTTTATTTTGAAATCCAATATTGAAGCCTAAGTCATAAGGATGGAGAAATTAAGAAAGCTGTTTTAAGAAGCTTGTACATGTTTAAATAAATTTAGAAAAGGTGTTTCTGAAGTTTTTTTTTCCAAACCAGCCTCATCACTAAACTCATGAAAAGATATGATGGTGCTCAAGTGAAGTTAATGGGAGCAATTACAGAAGGAAGTTCTCAAACTGTGATCTCTGGACTGGGTACTGCCTCCCTACCCCCAGGGAATTTGTTAGCAATGCAAAGTCCCCTGCCCTGAATCTGGATGGGGCTCAGCAATCTGGGTTTTAACAAACACTCCAGGAGCTTTTGTGGCTTGCGAAGGTTTCAGAGCCACTGCCTCAGGCTGCTCTTTTCTCCAGTGATGTATAGATAACATAGAGAAGAATTAAAAATAAAATGGTGCAGTAACACTTGTTTTTGTCCTGGAATATTCTAACAGAATACTACCTTTTAAAAAGTAAAGTAAAATAAAAAGAAAAGTGTATGCACACTAAATTTCTCATGCACTTAACTTCACCAATATTTACTACAGGATTTGAAAAACTAGACTGATTTCTTTAGAAGTGGTTGACGATTCTTGGGATAAAATCATCACTGAACTCTCTGTTCAGAGTTGTGATGCTCTACATTTCTGGGCTGCTGGTTTTAGCTGTCCCTGAAATTAGACCTGGATCTCTTAATATTGACTGTAATTACTAATCTTGAGCTTGCCATTATAGTTTCAGTAAATGGAGGTGTAAACACTCTCTGAAAACCACATCTGTGCTCAGAGCATTTTGGAGAAGGTTTTCAAAATGGCATTATCTCTCATCTTCCCAGGTGCTAGAAAAGAGATAAGCCCCAATTCAGCTTCTAAACAGAAACTGAGCGGGGTGGGGAGGGGAGCAGCAGATAGCTTTAAGGGGACTGGTACAAAGCTATCAAATATTTGTTGTTTGGTTGTGGGTTTTGTTTTTTGGTTTTCCTGAAGGAGAATAGGATTCCAGACCCCTCTTGTTTAACATGGTAGCCATGAAGGGGGAAAAAAGAAGAAGAAGAAAAAAAAAGTTCACATTGTGCTTTAAAAAGAGGAAAAAGAAAAGAGAAACAGAGGGGACCTTCCTGGCCCCCACCCCTCTCTCCCCTCTACTACTAGCTTGGGATATCAAATTGCATTCAGTATTAAAACATAATAATTAAACTGAATTGATCTTAAGTCTAGTTTAGCAGATTACCATCTTTTGAAATTTGCACACTTATACTATGTATCATTACAAATGTATAAAAGAACACAAACGCACAGGGGATGGAGGCGGGGACCATCAGCGTCTCTTACTATGGGATGCCTAGAACGGAGTTTATAGTTCTGAATCGTTGTTACCACGTCGGTTACTCGATAGGAAACTACTACATATGCATCCCACCAATGTTCTAAGTTGAAAGAAAAAGACATTGCTGAGAATATGAACACAATTTCTTTCTTAGTTAAAGCTGCATAACGCTGTCTAAAGATTTTTTTGTTTGTTCGTTCGTTCATCAAAGTTAAACTGCCGCGCGGGAAAAAAGGTAGCATTGCTGTCTCCTGTCTGCGCGGGCACTGGTCCCGTCGGAAGGGAAGTGGAGGCTTTTTTTCTTCCACCTCAAGCGCCCTCTAGCGTGCGGTATCTGCATAGGTTGCTATGTAGAAGGAGGTGGAGAGAAGAAAGGAAAAGAAATCCTCTACCAATCGCTGTCCTAATTCCTGAATTGCTTTGCTTTGCTTTCTCTCCTTCCTCAAAGGGGTCATTTCCACAGAAGTGTTTGGCAAAACAAAAGAGGTGCTTTGCTTTTGCATGAAAAACAAATCACTCATTTACTAAACTGGGAAACAAATGCTAATCCTTTCTCAGGGGTTTCTTTTGAACATTCATCATAATTTTCCAGAAGTTTCATACACTCTAGTAATCAGGCAAATAAAAGAAGGTAAGTTGCTCCCTAGGAAGAAATTCCATTTTGTTCCTAACTCACTGAAGCCCAACTATAAGACATTTGATGCAAATTGATTAACCTCTCCATGGGTTTTCAGTTTGTGTCTCCATAAAAGTGCATAATACTTCTTTCTTGCCTCAGGGGGCTGGTATGAGGCCTAATTGAGGTTTATAAAACAATTTCAATTCCTCAGATACAATTTGATATATAGTTGAACCCGCCTTTCATCTTGTATCTACTAACAGGGTTTCAAATTCTCTTTGGTAGTCCGGAGGGAAACTGTGATCAGGGATCTGTATTTTCATAAACATGTCGTTAAAACAACTCTATTGTAAATAGTGGCTTTGCTCAAGAGACTTAGAATGGTAGGATATGGGGAAGAATATTTGGAGAAGAAAAATGTACTTGCTTTTGCAAACACTGTGAATAAACAGAGCTAAATAGTAAGGTGAAATTCCTACATGGTATACATTTGGGCATCTCTCCCTAAATTTTAAAATGAGCTAACAATAACAGAAGGTAGTTTTTACTCACCCAAACACCACCCAGTAAACACTTAGTCTCCAAGAAAGAAGCAGACACATGTAAACAAACTTGTGTACTGGCATCTGTTCAGATGGTAGGATGTCTAAACACCTGTTATGCAACTCAAGAGATTTATTTACTAATAGTATGATTATTATGCAGCATTGTGTTTTACCAATATCCCTATAGCTATGATATTTTACAGGGTAGGTAAAGAGGGAGGTGAGCTAACATTTTAACACATTCCATTAGCTTGTGTTTTGTTTTTTTTTGTTTTTTTTTTACATACAGTATCTCTAATTATTAAGGCACTGTGAGTGGAAAGGATATTGTTGGTACCCTTTAAAGCATAAGAAAGCTGAGGCTCAGAGAAGGTGATCTGCTTAAGGCTACACAGTTAGTAATTTAAAAGTGCAATTCAAACCCAGGGTCTCCAACGTTAAATATAATCAAGTACTACCTTTCCATATTGAAATACTAGTAAGTAACTGTTTGTTATAACCTACTTTTAGAACAATGTGTCACCTCCCTATCTATAGAAGGGACTCACACACTGCAAGCAAGATGACCTAAGCAGTATGTGTTCCCAAACAGAACCAGGATCCTTAACTGCATGTGATTTTGGAAATACAGATCCCAGGTTCCACGGTTAACCTGCTAAATCCAACTCTCCAAGGAGAATGTATACCTTTAGAAAGCAAATCAGGTGACTCTGATTCAGCATAGCCAACACCTTTCCGGAGGCCATTTGAGAATAATGAAGCCAAATGGAGTCCAAGGTCTCCTGAGCTTCTCAGCACCGACGTGCAAGGCCAAGGCGCACTTCCGCTATGACCATTTAGCTCTGTACAGCCCTTTGTGTACTTCCAAGCATATCGGCTCTCTTACTTGATCCTTGGAATAACCTTGTGAGGTGAGAAGATATATTCTCTCCTCGGTTTTATACAGTTACAAGCTTTTAGAGCCAATAGGGGCCCTTAGAGATTGTCTCGTTCAACCTCTTTATTTTATGGGGAAAAACAATGGGTAAGGTTTTTGACTCCTGAGACTGAAGTAACCAGCTCTTGGAAAAATAACCAAGACCCAGATCCCAGGTCATTGGTCTTTAAAGAATATATCAGGTTGTCACTTGTTCCCTGAAAATATGGCCGGGGTGCAGGAGGGGGGAGGAGTCATTAAGCTAAAAACCTGATTAGTCTTCAGGATATGAAATCAGAAGGCTGGGGAAAACAAACAAATAAAACGAAAAACATAGTTTAGACTCAAATAACATGGTCTAGAAAAAGTCTACTTACATTTTCTGGTGAGATTACATTTACTCCCTTCACCCAGCATCCGCTCAGTCTAATAATATGTCTTGTCTTGGTTGAATTATTTCAGTACCCTGGAGTTTGGCTCACTAATGTAGCCCCAGAGGCTCCTTCAAAGCAGATCTTGTGTGCTGCAGACTTTTGGAGTGAGAATTATTGGGGAATCAGAGGAAGATAACAGCACAAGGGAAAAAAAAATGATTGTGCTCTCATGTATTCTGATGCACCCTAAAACTTTCTCTGATACCTTCCAGTCCAAAGCCCAAACAGAAGCCACCCATTTCAAACAAAGCTATGTAAGACTGACTCCTGCTCTGAAAGCAGAGAAAAACCAATGAATGGAGCCTGCTGAATTTTTTCTTTCTTTCCTTCTTTTTTTTTTTTTTTTTTTTTGGCATAAGGATATCCTGGCTTTCTTCTGCCAAATGATCTCATTGTGCCTGAGCAGAGAACAGTTTATTTTTCACTAGGTTGCTCCCTCCCCCCCCCATTACATAAGGCATATCATCATTTTTCTGGAATAAAAAGTGACGATGAATGGCAGAAGCACTCGCAGCTGGTATTATCGGTGTCTCGCTAGGCACTCTAGGGACTGAGTGGAACATGTTATCTCATTTATTCTTTACCATAACCTCCTAACTTTTCAGATGAAGAGACTGTCAAGGGAAATGTATTTTCTTTCTCTAAATCCCAATTAGGCTTCTGCTACCATCTTCTACCATCGTTTCACAACACACTCTATGTGTCCTGTGTGCACTCAGCCAAACTAAACTTCTCTTGGTCCTTTGAAAATGTGTACCCCCTTACTTAGGGGCGGTGGGGTGGGGGTAGGAGATGGGACTCCTGCAAGACATACAGATGTCTCTGCAGCCACGAGGATCCGGTCAGCAGTCAACAGTCACAGTACTGGCTTGTAAATTAGATGGCTAACTGGTTAACCAGCTTGATAACCTCTCCGAGTCTCATTCATTGCCTTTGTGTATCAGGAACTGTATGCTTTATGGAATGTTTAGCTCACAGGGCTGTTGCATTAAAGGATAAAATGAAAGGAAAAAAAATGTCTAGTTTTTGGCGCACATGCTAGTTTCCTCTCAAGTGAGCCCACTGATACCTACCTACAAAAAGCAGATGACCAGGAAACAGAGTTCTCTGAGATCCCTACAGCTAGGCTAGTCCTCTTCAATGTGTAAATCTGTCTCCCGGCTACCCAGGGCATTGATTCAGACCCCAATCAGCCCTTTAAATGGTATCATCCACTGTTTTCCAAAACATCTGAGCTCCAGGCAAACAAGCCTTCATTTTTCTCCAAAGCATCATTTTCTAAAGTTTATACCCTGCACACACAAATGCATTTCTTCTTGAGAATTAAAATTGTGTTTTTTTCTTATTTTGTCCCTCTCCCCACCCCACCTTCATTAATAAGAGACTAATGTCTTGTTAGTTACCAGCTAAGGTGAGAAGGAGGCCTGCTTCAGTCTCAGGATTGGGTAAAAAAAATATGGATGTATATTTTGCATTTAATGACCTAGAAGAGGAATAATAGGATCTTAAGGCATAAACAAGAGAAAGGAAAAGGTTAGGGTCAAAGTCCTAATGGAAGACAAGCTCTCTTCCTTCAGTGGTGACAAGGGTGCTGGTGTCAGTTTTCAATCAGGAGGGTGCTAGAATTTACGGACAGGCAAAAGGACTGACCATTAGGTTCCATACTAATGCTGGGAGCACTTGGTAGGGGCATCCTTAGTTGATGGCTTCAGAGGAGAAGCACCCTCCATGACCCAACAGCGGGTCAGCTCCATGGTCATTTTCCTATTGATGAACTCTGCACGGGGCTTTTCATTTATCCACTTATCTGCAAGCCATGGACCTTGGAGACAAGAGCTTGACCAACCTTAAAAATGGGAAGGTGTCAGGAAGAAATCTAGACAGAAATGGGACTGAGTCAGGTTGCAACTGAATAAGAGAGTCTGGCTTCTCTGGGGACTTGCCTAGAACCTGAATTTGCACAGCAAGAATCCTGGCTTTTTTGAGTATATACATATTGTATGTCTATTTGGAGATGCATTGTTATGGTGCTGCTGGTAATTATAGAGGAGCTTACGCCCCTTGGAGACACTTCTTGGAAATGCCACTGAGCTTGGCTCTGTACTCTGGGGATGCAATGAGCACCAGCTTGCTGAACAGATCCCGAGCATAGAGAAATGACATTCTTCCTCTCTCAGGATACCTCTCCATGAATAATGGCCATCTTACCTTTCAAGATGGATCACAGGTATCACTCATACTCAGGCCTTCACTCAAGTCCCCACTGACATACCTGTGCTGCTCCTTACAGACGTCTGCAGCATGAGGCTGAGCAGACCGTCCTGTCATTTCATGTGTGTTTGCCTGGCGCCCTCACTACACTGATTCTGAGCTCCTTGAAAGCAGAGATTATATTATCCATCTCTGTGTATCCTCAACCTAGCCCAAGGCCTGACGCACAGGCAACATTCAACAATTGTATTATTTAAGATAATAAATGAATACGACTGCAAAGATAACTACGAGATTTTTGTCAACAGTTGGCTAGAAATAGTCCCAGATTTGGGCTTAGAAAAATCAGATGGTCCAACAGATTGGTGTGGGGAGCTCGATGAGGATAACAGCTTTCCCTGAAAAAGAGACAGGGAGAAAGAGGATCGCAAAACAAAGTGAAAAGAAACAAAACCAGGAAGCTCAATCTCCTAGGGCAGAAATAGAACACTGAAGACAGATTAAAAGGCTGAACAATTGAAAAAAAATTAAAAATTCATCGAACTGACACAATTAAGAATGAACATTAGGAAACAATTCAGATCCCAAATGGTGATTTGCATAATAGTAGTAGTTAATACTAGTAGTAACAATAATTATAATGACACCAAGTATCAATAAGAATCCATCTGCTCCTTAGTGCTTCATAATTTAGTACCTGAGTGTTTACAAAGCGAGTTCCCATTCAGGGAGAAAAGGACCCCTCAGGCAGAGCGCACTGACTCTGTAGTCTTTAGACACTCTCTTTCTCTCTCTCTCTCTCTCACACACACACACACACACACACACACACCCACGTCACCCCATCTCAAGGACAGAGCTCTAAAATAGACTCCCAGAGTGCTTTCTTCCTCCAGAGCTAGGCATTTCCTTGAAGACCAGAGGGAAGTACTCTGTTCATTTATCTTTGAATCCCCAGTAGCACAGAAGTGATGCTTCATAAATTTTTGTTGATTTATCATCTCGTATCTACCCCACAGCAAGCCGCAAGATGAATTAATCCTGTCCAGAACCCCCATTTTTCAGATGAGGAAACCAGAAACATCTAGTCAGAGCTGAATCCGGGAAACCAGCCTGAGCTCTTTGAACACATTTGGCTTTTTCTGCTGCGCCATGCTACAATAGAGAGATTACCAAGGTCCTACTGCTTATTAATGACATCTTCTCCGTTAGGAATTCTAAGAAAAAGTGTTCCTTTAGTATTCACAGAGAGGACCAAAGAAATGTCACCATGTCTCATGCTTTGGAAGAATCAAGGGCAAGGCATAGCACTTTTGAGTCAGTCTCAAGTACCCTTTCAAATTCTGAAGTGATGGAAAACAGGAAAGGCATTTTGCATCTGGATGTACAAATCTATGTGTATTCTAAGGGAGATGGAATCTATGCATTTCTGATTAATTTACACTTAAATCAATGAAGTGTTTGGAAAAGATATTTGATGTTCAAGAAGCCTTTTAAAGAACCTAATGGGACTTTAAAGTTGTTTTTGCTGTAAGAAGAGGAACTTATTTTCTCCCCATGATCTTACACTCAAATGATATGATTTCAAATTCTCATTTATGAACAGAATCTTATTGCTTTCAAAACCTTTCCACTTTCCCCTACCCAGATGTGGTTAATCTGTATTTTATTATGTCATTAGTAATTTTTTCATGTATCTATTTATTTTGCCAGTGTAGCTTTCAATAGAATAAGATACACTTATGGAATCTGTCAGAATATTGGATGTGATTTCCTCAGAAAGCCTCAGAGTGTTCTAGCAAAAATGAGGGGTGAATTACACAGGTTAAAGAAGATTTCTGTATAAAGGAAGGATTTGTGAAGAGTGAGGACAGAGGTTTGGAATAGACGGAGCCTTCAATGTTTGTACACCAGATAGAATGAAAGGACAACAATCATTGAGGGTTAATGGTAACTAGAATTAACTGAGCAACCAGTAGGCACTGGTGGTTTTACAGAACGTAATTCCATTTCACCCGCCCAGCCATTCAGAGGTGCGGGTGATGCAGAGATGCATTCTTCAGTTAAAGGATGTGAGACTCCGAAAGGTGTCCCACCTTTGGCTGTCCGGCTCACACCTCTTAGGAGACCCCTGCACTTGTCAGACTGTAGGGGGCACCTCTGCGGTGATCTCTTGATGGGAAACACACACACACGAAGGATAAACACCACTAAATCACACTGTGGCAAAGCTACTTGCTTTCCAATTCTCTTTCACTCCTCTGATTGTTGTCAGAAGAGAACATTTCAGTTCCCTGCCAGTGATGATCTCTTTAACAAGCAGAATGCTGGCCTCAGGCTCAGAGCCTTAAGCAGGCTCCAAGTGCCTTGTTAGAATCTAAGAACATTGTTTTGCATTCATTCATTTTATTTCTAAGTTTACCTTGTATTTATGGCAAGTGAAAACAATTCCCTTATTTTTAGGTGTGGATATAAAATTCCGTTTTAAAACTAATGTTTACATTGTTTAAGAAGTGAGTTGATTAAAAAATAATATCACACAGATGGTGTAGAGACATTAAAAAAAAAAAAAAACCCAACACAGAACTACATAAACGGCTGCAGCTTGGGGCGAAAAAGCATGTATTAAATCAGCATCCTTTCAACGTACTATCACCAAGTCCCCTTAAACTTGGAAGTGTATACATCTAAAGTCCTGTTCCTGAGCGTAACGGTTTTCATTCAGTATCAAATGTTCCAGATTTCTCTACTTTGATTTCCTATAAAATCACCTCTTAAAAATATAAATGTCAGCTCTGGAGTTACAAAGAACTGAAACAATATAACCTGTTCCAGTGGCCTGTGCAGAAATGGTTTCAGTCTTCAGCTACAAGCAGTATTGTACCATTATACCTCTCCCTGCCTCCCTGCTAATATTTCCAAACAAAAATCATCATCTTCAGTTAACCTCCTTGACACGAGTTGACGAAAATCGCACTGTAAGTCCTTTTCTTCAAGAAAGACTCAACTAAATAAATCAAATAAATCTTCCCAGCATACAGATTTGGAGCAGAGTGTGTGAGAACAAACTAAAACCTACTTCCATTTTTTGGTGCCTATTTTATATGGTTTATCACCCAATTTCATTTGGGGAGACACTACAGACCTCTTCAGTGAGAGTTTATTTTTATTTATTTTTTTTCCTTGCCATTGTAAAGGGAAGTCAACATATTGCTCATAAAGTGTTAAAGTCTTTATGAACTGCCTGATAGATATCAAGGAAATGCTCTAAGGTTTAAGAGGTGAAATTGTGGCAAAATACCCACTTCCTCTGAATATTACCTTCTGTAGCTTTATAGCAAATATTGCTGAAGAAAGAGACTATAAATCACTCAAGTCCCCAGGACTTAGTACTGAAGTACCGTTTATGTTTTCCTTTTGTTTGAATTACTGACTAGCACTCTACTATGCGAGGAAGGAAAAAATTTTTTTTTTACAAAGAAAAGTGGAGAGACAAAAGGAGAGAAGGATTGGAAAAATAGAAAGTAAAATAAATGCTAAACACTGTCTGGTCCCCTTTGATTCCTGGGTTTGCAGAGTGTGGCCAAGTCCTTGGAGTTTGGGGAATACCTAGCAAGATATTTAAGCCACACACACACGAGATCTTTTCAGGGCCAGACTGTGAGGTGTACAACCTAAAAATCATTTTGGGATTTCACAAGTTTGGAGTCAGAAAAACTCGGACATATTCTAGGTCTTATTACGAGGTAGGTGCAGGACTTTTAAAAAGTGAAACAGAGACAGGCACACCTCGTTTTATTGTACTTGGCTTTCTGTGCTTCGCAGATACTGTGTTTTTGAAAAATTGAAGGTTTGTATCCACTCTGCATTGTTTCTTTTGGGCAATAAAGTATTTTTAAATTAAAGTATGTACATTGTATTTTTATTTAAACATAATGCGATCACACACCTAACAGACTACAGTATGGTATACATATAACTTTTATACACACTGGGAAATAAAAGAAAAATTTGTGGGGCTTGTTTTATTGTGATGTTCACTCTATCAGGGTGGTCTGGAACCGAACTCACAGTAACTCCCAGGTATGCCTGGATTGCTCTGTTGTTGTTTTGATATGTTTGTCCTTTTAAAACGAGGTCTTGGTAGCCGATACTTGATAAGTTGTAACATGATCCTCTCCATTCTCTTTTCTACCTGCCCTGTGAATTTGTCCCTGCAGCCTGAGTCAGTCAAGATGGGAATGCTAATCTATTCTAGTGGTCTTCTGTCAGGGTCACTTTGATATCCATATGGAGCTTTCGCCTCTTTTTTTCTTCTTCTGCACTTAACCCCTGCACCACGCCTTTTCCACCTCCCTGAACCTCAGGCTCCTTATCAGTAATTTGGGAAAAATAACTCCCAAATAATGAGAAATCTTTCTCATTGGGTTGCAGTAAAAATCTAATAATACGAAATATCCATGACAAAACTGTTACCCGCATACGCGTACAGTCGCATCACACAGTGTTATGGTCTTTTATGCTAATACATGAGACCAAAAGCAAGAAACAAAGCAATAGAACTGCTCCTATTTTGCCGCAAGTTTGACTCTCACATGTTATCTGTCATTTTCCAGGGAGTCCACGCTCTACGTGTGGGGGCTAGAATCTCCCTGATCAGCAGACATCCTCATCTGACTTGCCTTTCCCTTTAAAAATTCCACTGTGGGAGTTTCTCATTAAGAGCTAAGGCATTATGTGAGTGCTCAGCACGGACAGTACTTAGTTTGTTTGATTAACCCACTAGAAGTCGGGGTCTTATTAATGTAGGAACAAGTGTGTGCATGACTACGTGAGCATGACTACCCTGTTTCATCAAGCGTGAAATAATTCTCATGTTATTACCCTACGTAGTACCAGGTGCAGATCATTCGGAGATGAATGAGACAAGATGTCCTCAACAGCTCAGTCAAGTGGCAGAGACAATGTGAGAACAGGCGCTTGGTACAATGACAGCTCTCAAGAGCTGCGGCAGAATGGATTGATGGAAAGAGTGAGGGCTTAGGAGTCAGAAAGCATCCTTGGAAATGTCACTTAACCTCTCTGAATGTCCTTCTAACCTTCTGACCTTGGGAGTCGCTTAATCTCGCTGATGAGCAGTCAGGCGTGGCTGGAGTGCGGACTACCTGGGAGAGTGTAAGGGGAGAGTGGTGGGTCCTGAGCCTAGAAAGGTAAATTGACCAGTTCACGGGGCCTTATCTGTTAGACTGAGAAACTCGGACATGAATCTGCCAAGTCTATCTCATGTTGAAAAATATCTGGTGGGTGTAGGTAAGTCACCTCTGTGACAGCCCTGTGTGAACAGAGCCCTGGAAGTTGAGTGGATATAGACTGGATAGCAGGCAATGGGAGGCAGGAATACCAGTTAAGAAGTAATTGCATGAAAAAGAATATGAAAACGAATATATGTATGTATATGCATGACTGGGACATTGTGCTGTACGCCAGAAATGGACACATTGTAACTACCTGTACTTCAATTAAAAAAAAGAAGGAATTGCAATATTAAACAACAGCAAACAAAACAGCACTCTTCTAAATGCTTTTAACTCCTCGAGGTCCAACAGAGATTATCAGACTAAGTAAAGTAAATGAAACGAGAAAGACAAATATTGTATGATATCATGTATATGTGGAATCTAAAAAATAATGAATCTATTTACAGAACAGAAACAAACTCACAACAGAAAACAAACTTATGGTTATCAAAGGGGAAAGAGGGAGGGAGGGATAAATTAGGAGTATGGGATTAGCGAATACACATCACTATATATAAAATAGATAAACTACAAGGATTTACTGTATAGCACAGGGAACTACATTCAATTTCTTTTAATGACCTCTAATGGAAGAGAATCTGAAGCTGTACACCTGAAACCAACACAATATTGTAAATCAACTATAGTTAAATTAAATAAGACTTAACAAATAAACCAACCCCCTATGATATAGATAATCTTGTTATTCCTAGTTCATGGATCAGAAGTGTGAGGTACAGAGAAGGGAAGTAACTTGCCCATGACCACACAGCTAGTGTGGCTTCAGAGATCCTACCCTTAGCCACTGTTACACCGTAATGGTCCAGGGAAGAAAACTGGAGGTCCTGAAGCAGGCGAAACATTGTGAAAATATGCTCTTTATTTGACTGTGCATTTTGGACTTGCTATCTCTCTGCCTATTTATAAGTAGCTTCTTTTTCAGAGCTATAGGCTCCAGGACAGATGCTCTGAATTCTACAAATGATTATTTTCACTATGTTTTAATGGGTCCTACTTTAGTGCTTAGCAAATAGCAGGTACTTATAACAGGTTGCCAAATGCACCAAAGGGACGGGCTCAGAGGCATCCGTGGGTTCCATGGACAATTCAGCCATAACATGTGACCGAACAGTGTCAGGCAGGCACACAGTGGCACCATTGTCTTTCCTTTCTCCAAATAATCGCTCACTTCTTTCGCCTAGAATTTCCTCTTCCCTCTTCCTTGCAGTTTATACACACAGAAATCTTGCCTGATCTCCAGGATCCAGCTAGATGACAAAGCAGCTCTTGTACAAAGCCTTCGCCATCTCTACCCCTCCACCATCTCTTGACCGTGACTGTTGTCCTTAGAGCACCTCGCAACATCTCAGAGATATCTGGCGTCTGTGCTATCACAGCTACTAAGAACTCTGGGAAATCAGGCACACATTATTTAACTAAGTGCGGGCTACACCCCACAACAACTGCAGTAGAGAAAACAAAACAAACTGAAGAATTGTTAATATTTGGGAAACGACAAATGACTGGCAGTGTCTAAACTGTATGGATGGAATTGCTATGGGCTTACGTCAGATGAAGTTTGTTCCTCTAGACTTTCACATGTACTATAGTGAGTATCAAATATGAAAGTGTACAATTTTCTCACAGCAGGTGACTTCCTCACCCTGACGTCCACAGCCTTTCGCATCTGCCCCCAATTCCCTTCACTAACCAATCTCTTCTACCCTCTGTGTAAAACTACTCTCTACCCGACTCCAAATTAGTGCCTACACTCACTAGATTCTCTGAATTCTTCAGATATGGCAGTTAACAAAGATCCCTCTTCAATCGTGTAACCGTGGCGGACACATTGAATTGATCACGGCTGAGCATGGACTCATTTTGAAGATTTATCTCAGGACTGCACTTAAGCCAGACATGAAAAAGCATTCAGAATTGGGCAATTCGATTACATCCCTTTGCCAAATAAGCTTACGTGCTTCCTTCGGCTGGAGATGGCCTGTTTCGTCAGGCTTATCTTTCCAGTTGCTGCCGGATCACTTCCTCTATGGAGATCTTTGAGTTCTCCAACTCAAGGGGAATCACCGCCTGTGTCCTAAAGCAGCACAGGTCTACGGCACTTGGAAAATCTTTACTGTTGGCAGCCTGGCTCCCTGGCTATTGTATTCACTGCTACCTTTTTGCCTAATGTCACTTGTTGTCCTAGCTTGAGCCGCTATAGCAAAATATCATGAGCTGGGGGGCTTGAAAAGTAGGTATTTATTTATCATAGTTCGAGAGGATGCGAAGCCCAAGATCAAGGCGCTGGAGGTTTCAGTTCTTGGTGGGAGCTCTCTCTCGGCTTGCAGATGGCCCCTGTCTCACTGTGTGCTCACACGGCCTTTTCTGGATGCAGACGCATGGACAGACAGAGAGAGGGAGGGGAGGGAGGGAGAGAGAAAAAGAGAGGGCTAGCTCTCATGTCTCTTCCTCTTGGTATAAGGACAACCTCATCATGAAGGGCACCATCCTCACACCTCATCCCTACTCTCCCAAAGGTCCCACCTCCAAACACCATCACTCTGGGAATCAGAGCTTCAACATATGAATATTGGTGGGACACAAACATCCAGTCCGTAAGATTTGTATGCGTCTTGTGGGTGGTGGAGATGTTTCTTATCTTCCTCGTGGCATTCATCTTTGCTTAGCATTTAGTAGGAGGTCAGGAAAGCTGGAATAATCAACAGGTGCATGAGAAAGAACACAAACCCAATGAGAGACTGATCAAGTTTAGTATAAAACAACAACATGGGATTTGAGGGGAGGGTGTACTGACAGGGCCATTATGTAAGTTAATTTGCTCCAAGATGTCAGCGCCATTCTGAGCTTTCTTCACTTTCGGTCTGAATGAATACCTTGTCCTACAAACAGACAGACAGACAGCTGAAGGTGGATTAAATGGGCAGTCAAGTGAGAAGAGCATCTCCCAGGATGCCTGCAAAAACACTTCTATTTCAAGAACAATTATTAAAAGCCATAAGGAAGGCAGTGATAACACAGTTAAAACATTGACTTACTGATCAAAAGAGACAGTGATACATACTCCTTAAGGGAAGCAGTTAGAGTTTTAGCTGCACACAAGCAAATTCCCTTGTTTCCTCTTTCCTTTTCTGCGCTGTCACGCAACAGCCCCAGCCCTGGGACTTCCCTTTTGACTCACAGCTCTTCTGTAATTTTTTTTGTGGGGGGCTTCTGTTTTCTATTCTTCCTTTCTTCTTGTTCTTCTTTTCTTCTTTCTTTATTTCCTTCCTTCCCTCCTTCTTTCTTTTCACCTATGTTGACAAGACTGGTTTTCTTTGGGTTCTTTTTTTCTCACCGTTCTTTAATTTTTCCCTTTTTGTTCAGAGAGGTTTTCCTCCTCATATAGATGATGTGGCCACCCAAAGAGTAAGTGCAGTTTCGTTGGAGAGGAAACTTCATCAAACCAAGTTACAGGAGCACTTGGGGTTTAATCAGCATTTCTTAGGTAAAACATCTTTACTTCTCCAAATGTGAACGTCTATGTCTGTGAAATAACACATGCGCAGTGTAACTGGCACCTTGGAGGCCGCTTAGCTGGCTCCACTGAAAGCTTTTATCAGTACTGCATGGGGAAACGAGCCACTGACATGGGGGTGGCTCCGTGAAATGTGGATGGTTCATCTGTAATCCCCTGGGCTTTTAACTCATTCTGTGAACATCAGTCCATTTCCTGAGATCTGTCTGGTTCTTCTGAACCAGGACAACTATCTTCTGAACCAGGCTAACATTCATTTTTAGGTGGCAGGGAGAGAGGGCACCCAAGTTGTAAGCGCTCCTAGTTAAAATGCATGATGCTGAAAATGTATAAGGGCCATGTATTAAGTGAGCCATGAACAGACCTCCTGACAGTGGCTGGCCGCCATTGACTGGATATACAGATGTTTCTTTTCATTGAGGACAGAAAAAAAAAAAATCTGCTCTAAAAAGATGCACAACTACCACAAGCCCTTGCCTGTTAACGTAACTGAAAATCTGCCTCTGACTTGGGATTCAAGTGCCAGCTGAAACCAGAGGGGCTGCCTTCCCTCTTACTTCCTCCCAACTGCCCTCAGGATATACCGTTTTAAAATCAACGTTCACTGGGGAAAAAGTAAGGCGAGGTCCATTTTTTAATATTTTAAAACATTAACTGTCAGTAATTACACCATTTCAGAGCTGGAAGGGCACTTAAAGATAATTCAGGTCACTAGTTTATTTTACAGACAGGCAAGCGGAGAGCTGTGTTGTTCATAGAACTTGCTTAGGGTTACATGGGGAGTTTGAAAATATTGGTTCTAGCTGGGCCTTGGCATGAAAGTTTCATGCCATGTGCTCTCTACTCAACGAGGTTGAGAGTTGCTTGGAACCACGAAGGCTCAGAGCCGAAATCCAGGGCACCTGAATCCGAGTTTGGAGATCTTTCATTTTATGTACATTCTAAAATTGATCTGCTAATTAGTTCACTGAAAAGACAAGTGGTTTTTGCATCGCGTATGTTATGTATTTACTTCAATGAATTGGATATCAGCACTGTTTAAGCTCCTCCTGAATATCTGGCACTTGCTATACATTTATCATCTATTTTAAAAACTGTAAGAGGTTATAGGAACTCAGTTTTTAAGATGAGGTAACAGAAGGTGACAGGGGTTAAATAGCTTTCTCCAGGAAGCAGGACAAATCCTGGAATTTGGCTTGGCCCTTTTTCAGTTAGAAAGCCCACATTATTTCCACCAGACCATTCTGCTACCTAAAAATTCCAAGTAGTGTCTTGTAGATCCCAGTATAAAACGAGTGCTCTTATGCTAATTTTCCTAATGTTAATGAACATCCCCTAATGTTCATGATCCAAATGAAAAGGTTTAAATACATATACACATAATACAATTATGTGAATGAATCACACATATTTCATTATATTTTTTTTCCTGAGGCTAATCAATTGAATAGTACAGTAGAACTAAAGGGAGAGACATACAGAAGACATTGTCTGCCCAAACAGAAACTGTGTATTCTTTGCATAAGTGGTCTAAGTATTATTCAGGATACCATTACAAACCTGGTTTTCCTGGGCCCACACATATGAAGAAATCTTATTTTCCAATAGCATGGTCACAAATTATCTCTATCTGTGGCATATTTACTAGTCCTTCCAGTATTTCCCAACTTTTTATTGCACATATCCATCATCAGTCTCAGCATAGCTAACATTTATGCCAAGAACAACACTGAACTCTGCACTACACTTACTCATTTAATCCTCACAATACCACTACAAAGTGGGTACAATTATTATTCTCCCCTTTTATGGATAATGAAACTTAAGTTCAAGCGCATTAAGCATTTTTATGCTAAGCCACACAGCTTGGGCATAAATAACCAGGGTTAGAATCTAGGCAGTCTGACTGTTATCCTGAGCCTGGCCCAGGGCCCGGCCGCATACCAAACTCTCTTTGCGAGGATGTAGAGTAGGTCTTTTCATCTGAGAATCCAGGTTTTTGTCCTTTCAATGCTTTGAGGGAAACCCTAAAGCTGCATGGTGTCATAGTGTGTCATTTTCCTGATGCACAGTTTTTATTTTTTAATGTCACAGATTCTTCAAGACTAGTGTGCAAGCAAGAAGATGACAACCCTTATCAAGTTCTGTGTGTGAGGCAATTCCTAGATCATCCAGCATCCATGATCTATGCTAGTTTCTATTCCTAATCATGCAAAAATGTTTCACCTTCCTAAAGTGAAACAGATACAGGCACATACCACACAAACATATAGGTGAATAAACAAATCTTTCTTTTGTCGTAAGTCTTGACTTTAAGCAAAATACAATAGCTGTAATTTATAATAAAAATGAACAGGAGGAAGTCTGAAAAATTACAGTTTAGAGAACAGAATATAATGTTTTTGTGTAAGTTAAGTTATGGGATATTGGACTTGGCATTGGCTCACATCCCTGGTATTACTGAATTTACCAAAATCTAAGTGAGGAAACAAAAAGGCATTCAGAAAAGTGTCTCATGTGCATGTCAGTGTTTGAGTGTGCTGTATTTGATCCACAGCGGTGCCTTGGCCCTGGAATGAATGAAAGGAAAACAAAGAACATTCTCCACACATCCTGTCATTGAGTTGCGTGACCCCTGGCAGTTAGGTGGAATTACAACACAGAACGATGCTACGTGGTCTTGGGTATGTGTTATCTGCTCCCTAAGCCTCAGTTTTCTCATCTGTAAGATGAAGAAATGATTTCGTGTGGTGAGTCTAGCTGCTGGCATCTCTAACGTGTGCTGCCTCAGGAAAAGCAAGTAAAGTTCGAGAGGAAAAAACAAAATTCTAACCTCTTAGAGGATACAGGAATTAAGAGAAGTAGTGTTTATCTAAACCTTAGTTTCAGGGCAGTTAGTGAATCAGCTGATGGGAGTCTAGAAGCCGAACATTTCTCTTTTGTTCGATTCCACTGTATGATTTCAGTGGGCGTAGGTCACCAGATTTTCGTGATGCTTTTCCACTCCTTGAATGCCCATCGGTGAGTGCGTGAAAATGTCTGGGTATGAATAAACGCATGTGGCTCAGAACCCTTGTGGAGTCCCCCATTCCACATTTCCTGCCAAGTGGGGGGTTCTCACCCAAGCTTCTCTTCTTAGTGAGTGATGCGGAGGTCCACTAAGCCAGAAGTCTAGCTTGGACCTCTCAGTCTCTCTAACCACTCACTTATCTCTCAGTAAATTCAGCTGATTTTTACAAATTTTCCGATATATCCATTTGCATCATGGCCATTGCTCTGTTCTGACTGTCCATTATCCGGCTGCACTGTTACAAGAGCGCCCTAACTGGTCTACGTGAATCCGCTGTGCTGGATACTCTACCTTCTACCTATAGAGGCAACTTCCAGAAATGCAAATCCCCTCGTGTTAATTGCAGAGCTGTTCCTCCCAGCCTTCTCGCTCTCCCCTCAGGCGCTCCGCAGAACCTTGCTTTGGCTGCCCTTCCCCCCTAGGATGCAGATTAGCCTCCTTGTCTTCATCCCACAGGACCCTGAATATCTGCTTCTTCTCTACGCTGGAGAAGACTGGCCTTCTCTCTGCTGCCCGTGCAAGCCAGGCTCTGTTTTGCTCACATCCTTCTCTCTGCCTGGAGCACTGCTCCCTCCATTCTGAGTTAATTTTACTCATTCTTCAGACTTCAGTTGAAGTGCTTTTAATTTTTTCGGGAAAGCCTTTCCTGAATCTATTCCCATTTCCAGCAAATGCAATGATTTCTGTGAAAGGCTCTCACGATACTTTTCTTTTGTGTTGACATTTGCACTCAAATCCTGGCTCTGCCACATACAATCCTGTCACCTAGGAGAAGTCACCTAGCCACTCTGAGTGCATTTCTTTCCTGGCAGAGTAGGAATGATGATGTGTACATTGTAGATGTGCTGTGGGTATCAAAGGAGTAATGGATGTAATGCTGGCCAGGCTTTGTTTTTACCTTCAGTGGCCCTGCATCTCCGGTGCACAGGCAGGGATCTTTTCACACTTACGCACGAACACGTGCATGCATGCTCACACACGCAGTGCTCTTTTCTATAGGGTGTACCCGGGGAGTGTTAAACAGCTTTTAATCAAACCCAACCTTGATCATCTGAGTTTGGAGGGAAGAAGAGAGGCTTTAAAAAAAAAATCATTCTTGATTCCTCTGTCGTGTGTTTCTTTAGAACAGTGGTTAGAAGCCCATCGTTTCCTGGGTTCACGTTCAGACCGCACTGCTTTCTTGATGTGTGGACTCGCACAGCTTATCTGTTGTGAATCCTCTTTAAGATGGGGATAATACAGAACTTAGCCATCATCTCGTAATGGAGAGTAAATCCATACCTTAGAAGAGTGTTCTGCTACAGTAAGTACCATGTGTGTTCTAGCTGGCATCACAGATTAGCTTTTACCTAACTCGAAAATGCAATTAACGTGGTGGTTTTTTCATAAAGCAATGACAGGGATCTTAGAATTCTGAAAAGGTACGGGGAAATGAATGAAAGAGAGAGGAAGCCAACACAGAAGTCACCTTTGTACATTATTTATGTATCATGTACATGAAAGTTAAGCAAGAGTGAAGAGATCCATTTGTTTTCTTGCCTGTTATAAGTCAGATTTTAGGGCCATGAGTAGAATGACACTAATATATTATGCCAAGCAACATCTTTTTTTTTTTCCATTCAGTATCTTTCTTCTGACCGAGTATCTATGTTTTTAAAGGATATTTACAGACATATAAATAAGGTCTTCAGACCCTATTCCCTGAAAAAGGGTGCTTGGGAGAGGAGTGAAGGAGAGAAGGAAATATTTTTATTAAGTGCTGGCTAGTGATCAGGAATGAAGACGGGAAGTTTATCTCATTCATTTCTTTTGAAAACCCTGTGAGTTATAGAAACTTATTTTGCCCTCATGGTACACACAGGAATCCTATCTTATTTCCTCTTTTCCCCAAGGAAGGTATCATCATCTTTAACCAATTCAGTTTTTCCTGTTGTATCTCTTAAAACAAACAAACAAACAAAACCACAAAATATTTTACTATTTCCTTTGAGACATTTGCCAGTCTCGAACCTTAGCAAACCCTGCCAAATCAGAATCAATGTTGCTCTATAGAGAAACAGATCTTTGGCCACACTTTCTGGAACCAAAGAGATATGAACGTGCCTAGCTCTCGCAAGTCTCTTTCTGGAATGAACTTCCCTTTCTCCTTGTCTGGCCAACTCCCATTCTTCAATGTTTAACTCAGGTGTAACCTCTTCCAAGATGCTCTCCCTAACCTCCCCTGATTTCCCTGGGAAGTTCCATATTATTTGCTATGCTCTGGTCACTAGAGAGGCTACCATCAACTTAGCACTTAAAGTATTTATTGTGCCATTAGAGTTGCTTATAGAGTGGTGGTGGAGAGACAGTGGAGATAAATTTTTCCAGAGTAGAAATGGTTAGCTGGTTCGTCCAGGGGAGTCTCCAGGGAACAGCTGGCATTTAAAAATTCACTTCCACTGAGAAGCCTTCCAAAACCCTATTCTCTCCCTGGCTGAGTTATTCAGCCCCTTTCTTGAGTTCACATTGCAATTTCCCCACCTCCGTCAGAGCTGTTACTATCCTGGTCTCTGATAATCTGTCTGCAAGTCCTCAAGTACCAGCCTGTAAGTTTCTCATGGGCAGCAGTTTTCTCTTATTTATTGTTGAATCTGTGGTTCTTAGCAAAGGGCCTGACATATAATAGATGTTCAATATACACATCATGGGCAGACATAAAAGTGAATGGATGAAGAATGCAGGGAAGCTGAAGTGAAGTGAAGTGAAGAATGCAGGGAAGCTGCAGCAAAAAAGGGGTGGTGGACAAAGCAACCGGAACCCTTGTCTTCTCAATTCCACATCTGAAATATTCTGAGGCATCAAATTCTCCAGAACACTTTCAGGGATGCAGGAGAGGGTGGCACACCACAGCTGGGTTTTTGTATTGCTTTTAAAACCTGCTGTCTGCTACCATGCCTGCTGGAAAGTATACGCATGCCCTCAGAAGGAATGCTCAGCTCCCATCTACAAATGGTCCTGCAGCCCCCTCCACACACACCAATTTAAGTTAAATCTGTAATTTAAAAGTTCAACACAGAACAAAATCTGCCATACCCAACAAGGGCGACAAGAGATGTAGTGACAGGTTTTATTTCTCAATGGAAAACTGGATGTTCCAATGAGGACTGGCTTTCTTCATTCCGTGATCCTCTGCAGCCTGACATCTTCAGCACTGTGGGAGCACTGTGCTCCAAAGACCTCTTTGCCAAAGTGACTGTGGGCTCCAAACGCCACTGTATACGCAACTAACCTCTGTATGCTACCAGCTTTTAATGATGTAACAGAACCATGCCCATCTTAGCTTCTGTAACCAACCTGACCAAATCAATGAGACATTGATAGCAAAACTATTTCAATTTTTATATTATGCTTCAAAGTGATGACAAAGAGTGTTTCATTATATTGATTTGTATTAAATATCTCTTTCCTACACTTAATATGCACGACCCCAGTTTAACTAACCTAAAACTAATCATGCCTTTCTTTTCCAAGGACTTTTCTCGTGGTGGTTTTTTGTTCACCATTTACTAAAGACATGTATAAACATGTACAGGCATACGTCAGAGACATTGCAAGTTCAGTTCCAGATCACTGCAGTGAAGCAAGCCACACAAATTGTTTGGTTTCCCAGTGCGTCTAAACGTTGTGTTTCCATTATCCTGTAGTCTACTAAATGTGCAAAAACATTATGTCTAAAAAAAAAACAATGTACATGTCTATGTACATGTCTTAGTTAAAAAGCACTTTACTGCTAAAATATGCCAACCATCACCGCTCTGAGCCTTCAGCAAGCTGTAGTAGTAACGCCAAAGATCACTGATCACAGATCACCATAAGAAATGTAATGATGGAAAAGTTGCAAATATTGAGAGAATCACAAAAATGGGACACAGGGACACGAAGTGAGCAAACACTGTTGGGAAAATGGTGCCAGGAGAGTTGCTCTACACAGGTTTACTGCAAACCTTCAATTTGTAAAAACAAACAGACAACAAACAAACAAACAAACAAACAAAAAGACATACCACAATTATTTAGGAAGCACAATAAAGTGAAGAGCGATGAACGAGGCATGCCTGTACGCCAAAGTCCATGAGATTTTCAGGAGTATCAAGGCTTTGTTAGAAACAGAAACTCTGAAAGAATCGTTTTAATGCTTTCAGATAAATATTTAGTTGCAAACATTCTGTTCAAAAGAATAGTTATACATAATCCCATGCAAATTCCCAAGTTAGTATTTTTTGCAAAAAAAAAAAAAAAAAACAAACCTAATTGTGGCTATTAATAATTTAACCATACATTATAATAAATGTGAAACTAGATTGTAAATAAAGATGGGCTTATTTCCCCCCAATAGTTGTTTTCACAATAACTCAAAAGAAAACACTAACTGAAGGGATTCTGACATTACTACATGCCCCAGATAAGGAATAATATGCAATAAAATGTGTTTTTCATGTCTAGAGGCTTCAGAGGAGAGTATGTCTAAAGAAACTGATAAAACACCATATATTAGTTCAAGAGTAGGGAGTTCAAGAGTAGTAATTTCCCCAAGTGTCTGAATTTGTGGTCCCAAAGTTCTCTACCACTTCCAGATGCTTTGTGCATTCAGAAGCAGGAGGTTTGTTAAATTTGAGAATGCAAGCCAATAATCATAACTTTGATAACACTAACCTAAGTGCAGCAGAACAAGATGTTTTGTTGCAAATTGGCACATCTGGTTTCTTTGTTATGAGCTTACATTGAACTAGTTCATTTCAGAAAGGAAGTGACAGTGGCTGTACAAGACTCCGAGGATTTTAATAGAAGATAGTTCATGAATTTCTGCTCAAATTGTCTGAAGAATTTTCAGAATACCCTAAACACTCTCCTTCCTTTTCACCTTCTTCGTGTGGGAATCCATGGATAATGCATGAATCTATTGATAGATTACAAGTCATCTGTGAACCTTCAGAAATATATCGTGAGTTGTTATCTGTCTACAATTTTTATAAGAAAATTTTCATCATATTTCCATTGACCTGCCAAATAGTAAGTCCTACTTGAAGTATATTTAGGGTTTGGACAGTTCAAAGAGACGGATTGGTATTTATTAATCACCTATTGCATGCCAAGCCTTCACATTCTTTAATTCATATAAATTTTCATTGAGGTATAATGAGATAGTTGGCATTATTTCTGTTTTACAATGAGAAGTTTTAGACTTTGAGAAAGTATGGAATTTATGTAGGTCATACCGCTAGGATTGGGCACTCCAACTCATACCCATCTTTCTTGGTGATGCATCCATTTTCTACTAAAATCTACTGCCACCCACAGACAAAAATAATTATTTAAAATGGTTGTCTTGTGAGTTTTTCTTTTTTCTTCCATTGCTGAGTAACAGATACTCTGTAAAGAGAACTCTATATCGCATTTGTACTTAAAGAGACTCACTCTTTGTTTTTTGACCATTCATATTTGCAAGTGTTTGATTTATTAAGACTATCCTCAGTCGCCATGCCTTCTAACGATACCATAATTTTGTGTATTATTCAGGGAAGAAATTAATAAACCCATTCCACAGATGATTTTTCTGACTCTTATTTTACTGAATTGGCTTACCCAGGGTTGCACTGCTTACTGTGAAGGTTAAACTGCTGGTTGGGGGTGCTCAGTGAAAGCCAGAACTCAAAATGTGCAACCCACCAGGGTCAGACTGAAAACAAGGATGAATATTACAGCACCTCATTTTGGAACAAAACAAGCATCAGGGGGTCAAAGTTTAACCTGTAACAGGACCAGCTTTGTGATTTTTAATCTCTATCACACTTAGCCATTTGACCCACAGGAGATAAATAAACCCACTCCTATGATTGGTCATGAGAATTCAGAAGCTTTTTTAGTGAAAGTTTTCTTCACCCTGTATCAGCAGGTCTTAGGGATTTTCCATCTGCTTTGCAGTAAAGTGAGACTCTTCCTTTGCTTTAGGTAACGATAAAGGATGTCATAAGTGATATAGTATCTCAAAAGTTGATTTCACCTTCATTTGTGCTTTCCATTCTAGAATAGGGTAGCTCATTTTCCTAGTTTATACTAATATCATTAAACACTGTAATTGCAAACCTAGTGACTTCTGGCAGTCACTAATTTCTTACATCAGTTACACATAAAGAGAACAGATGGAAACAGTTGCAACACTCAGAGGCCCCCGTATTTTTCTCTGTTAGCAGGCATAAGCACCCGTGGAATTTATGATTCCTTATTTCACTACCTCCTGGATCTTACCCAAAGACATATCTCTATTGCTACACCAGGATCAGAGCTATCTTTCATTTAACAGGAACTCTCTCTGGGCAGAGTGGGGTCAGAACCTCAGGAAAGGTTAGTGCAGGGGGGCATGTTGATGGTTATGGCAATGGTGAATACCTTGCTTTTATTCTTTCTGACCTCTTATATTTCCTGCTGTCTTTTCACAGCTAAGTCTCAGGTAATCCATTCTGATGGCCTGCACCTTTTGAATAGTTTTGCTTAGAAAGAATGAAACGATTCAACTGGCATTTGCATCTAAGGGATACTTAGGGCAAAGAACGTTTTGAGGAGACATGTTGACTTCTTTTGTAAAATTATTGACCAGCATCAAAATGTCAACAAGCATCTCTTTTGTTCCAGACTTGGGGATGAAGTGCCAGATATTTACTTACCAAGAATGAGATGGGCTATAAGGTTCTCAGTGGCCAAAAAAGAATACATGAGTAAAAATGAAAAAAAGTGCAGTGTTGAAATTGATGGGATTTGTGTCTGCTCAGGGGTCTTAACTAGGAGGGGTAAGGGGACTCTGTCCATTCTTTCATATGTTGAGAAAGGAATCTGGGTCTTTAACCTTTGCAATGTCAGGATTTTGGTTTCTCTGTCTAAAACATATGCAGTCTCTATTAGAACAGATGTGAATTGTAGAGGTCTGCTATTTGTTGCCATTGTTGGTTCTCATTTGTTTATTTTGTTTTCTAAAATCGTAAGATAATTCCCTCATGTCATATAGCAAACTTTTGGCATTGCTCTAACCAGTCTACATTTTCTGGGCTCTCAGCCTTGGTTTGGAATTTTTTTACATCTCGTGTCAGTGATAATACTTTGGAGAGAATTGACCAAGTTTCACTACTATATGCACTCACAGAACGGCATTCCTTTCCTTTAGAGCAAGTTTATCAACTCTTCATTTTTCATTTATTATGGGGACATTTGATCAATCCCTGTTTCCCTCACTTGACTCTAAATATCACAAAGTCTCCACATTTTTCTTTCTGTTCCATCTTTGTAAAATAAAGCCTGGTACTACCAGACTCCCCCAAAATTGGTTACTCAATAATATTTTTATAGTTAAATTAAAAAAAAATGAAAGTATAGTTAATGTACAATATTATGTTAGTTTCAGACGTACTACATAGTGATTTGACATATGTGTACATTATGAAATGATCACCACAGTAAGTCTAGTAACCATCTGTCCCAATACAGAGCTATTACAGTATTTCAATAATAGCTTTAAATGAAAATGTGAATGCATAATGTTTTTTTAAATTTCTCTGGGCCTTAATTTACTCATTTATAAAATATCCTATTGCTCTATACCTGCCAGGTATAAATTTTTAATAAATAAAGCAAAGCATTTCCAAAGAGAGAGTAGTTACTCAATGATGGTCGATTATGATGCTTCTATGAAAGCTGTCCCTTTCAGTAAATGTTATCTCTTGCAGAGTTCTTTTATAAAGTACCAACAAGTATCACTGGAGAACACCCATCCTACAAAGCACACAATTATACACAATTAATACTCAATGAACGTTACAATGTTACATATGTTTCAAGAAATTTGGCTGCCTTAACTTTTGTCTTCTGCCAAAATGATGAAGACAATAATACCAATAGTTCTAACTGTTTATTATTATTTTTATTCAAGGAAACAAAGTAAATACATTTGTGAACACACGGAGTGACTACCTGAAAAAAACTGTTTCGCTTCATAGTCCCTAATGTCAGGGTTCTTACACAAGAGTTGACATCTTTGCCCATCCCAGAAGCTATATGTCATACTGATGTATGAGAAAGGGTTTTATCATCACCTTCAGCTGTACATTAAACCACGGATGCATTTTAACCCATGGATATTTTCCATGTGTACAAAGGCAACTACTCACTTGAATTTTCAATACAATAAATACACAATCTAATCCTTTACGTATTTTGGCCTTGAGAAACCAGCCTCTCCCATCCTCAGCCCTCCTTTCAGAAACAGCATACAAATTGCTCCACAGATAAACATTGATACCTAGTTATTTCCACAGCACAAAAATCATTTTAGAAATAAAATGCCCTATTGAATGGCCTCGTGAAGCACTTGTAAGATTCTTATTTTCTTACAGAAAGTTTCAGCCAATACTTTAGTCCTAACAAAAGCTAATAGGTGAAAATCAAATGTGAAGAAATAAATATTTATAATGAAATAGGAGCTTTGGAAACAATCAAGAATTTAACACTATTGTTCGCCTAAACTATGGTTAAAAATAGTTTAAATAATCTAGTGTTAAAAATAATATAAAAATAAGGAAAATACTGAATTATTGATGCATCATACAAATTTAGCATTACCCATTCAATTCTTATGTGGTATAATTATTTTCTGAAGGAAAGTTTGCTAACCTATGATCTGCATCAATAGGAGTAGAGGAAGCTGATGTCTGCAAATAAATGTACTATGAAATAAAATCAGTAAACTCACTGCTTTTTGTATTTTTCATGTAAAATGTAATGCTGTCTAAGGCCCATTTTCCTAGATCTCTATAGTCACTTTAGTCAAGAAAAGTCCTCTTTGTTTAATATAGAACCAGGGCCAGTTAGAATAGACCAATTTACTTTAATCCTGAGGAGGTGGGAGACCTAATTTTCACTCAACAAGTGCTTTACTTTAGACTCAAAGATTGGGTTAAACTGGGACATGAAAGAAGAGAAAAATGGATTTGTGAAAGAATGGAGAAAGTCATGAAGACGGGCTTCTTTTGTGAATTTCAGTTCAGTTTGGATAGGTTCTCAGCAGTATGTATTCAGCTCTATATCTCTATCTATCTTTCTATCTGCCAAGAGAGATTGATTGATTTTAAGGAATTAGCTCACATAATTATGAAGGCTTAGTGAATCAAAATCTGCAGGGGAGGCTGGCAAGCTGGAGACTCAGGGAAGAATTGTGGTCTGTGTCTGAAGGCAGTCTGCTGGCAGAATTCCTTCTTTTTCAGGGGAGGTCAGTCTTTGTTCTATTAAGGCCTTCAACTGATAGGATGAGGCCCACTCACATGATGGAGAGCACTCTGCTTTACTCAAAGTCCACTGATTTAAATGTTAACCTCATCCAAAAAGAAGCCTTGAAGAAACATCCAGAATAATGTTTGACAATATATCTAGGCACTGTGATTGAGCCAAGCTGACACATAAAAATCACCCATCACACCCTTCTGATCTTTTCCATGAATTTATGATCAGTCACCATGAGAAAGGAAGGCAAGATGGTGGTGGTTGGTATTTTAAACATGTTTTTCCTTTTAACTGAAAATGAGGTCACTTCAGAGACAATATAACTTTTTCAGGAAGATGCTTAATCTTGTCCTCTTAAATTAAGTCACAGTTGTGATTGTTACAATTCAAGTATGGTTTTGTGTTTCTGAGTTCCAGACCCCGAAAGAAGCGCAAATATTTTTGTTTCCAGAGATAAAAACAGTAAGTAAAATATAAGCTGGTGTCTGGAGGAGAACTCCTTGGAACTAGAAATACGGATATTGATTATGCTGTTCACCCAGGTCAGATTTCCCTGCTTGTCTGGACATAAAACTACTAGGCTGGGAGAGAAGGGCTTGAAGGAGGTTACAACTGTGTGAAGTGAGAGGCATGCTAATTTAAACAAAGCACTGATGAAAGAAAATTATCTGTAGAACAAATTCCCACATCTTTTAAGACATTTTCCCAGGATCTGGGTTATAGAGACTTCAACCTAGCTTAGACAAGCCACAGTGATTGACAAGTGGAAGACCATATAAAAGATCAAAGACCATATACAAGAGCTCCCCTTGTGGCCTGGAAGAGCAAGGACATCAGCAGAAACTTGTTGGTGGGCCCAAAACCTCCCTCTCTCCACCCACACGGTTTTAGATAGAAGCCTGAGTTATGTTTAAGCCCCTTAGGTTTCTCATGTGATCCTTAGACGCTAAGGACAAAGATGGGATGGGAGAGGTAGGACACTGAAACCATACTTACTAATTTGGCAGGTAGCCAACTTTAATATAATTTAGGGGGGAAAAGTATTGTAGTTTAACTTGTCGTGTAAGTAACGTGGAAGCATGGCATCATTTCATCCACACCAATTTGCCAAAGTTTTTTTTTTTTTTTTTAATTTTCCTCATTTTACAGATGAAATTATGGACTTAGGTGCTAACTTACTTGAGCTCACTCAGGAAAAAAGGTGGGAAAGTGTAGATTTAGGTTTTGCATAGGTTTCAACATCTCTGTACCTTGGTCTGTTTCATTCAAAATAAGTCAAAGTTACCCACAATTTTGCAAATGTGATTTTGTTATATTGTCAAAGGTGTTACTTATCAGAAAAGATTTACTTTTCCTTTATCACTGTATAAGACTGCCTGAGAGTCTTATATCCAGAAGTCTCAGCCTTTCTACTAGTTCTCTGATCAGATCATAAATATTCATCAGGTTGTCCATTAAGTGTCATCAGCATTCTTCTGTTCATATGGGAGCTTGCAGTTAACATCCTTGCAGTTAAAACTTTAGGAGACGATTGTCAGAGTGTGTAGAATACTTAGGGAAATCAGGCCAAAGATATGCATTTAGAATGGATCTCCATGTAACTGACAAGAACACAGGCATCTTACAGCCACATCAATTTCAACTTTCAACTACTGGTCCAGAGTTGATGGTGAACACTTTACTGAGGATTTGATAAGATGAAAACCATGACGTGGAAATTCCACACAGAGGAACCAAATTCCATCATGACTATGATGATCAGGGATTTATTCTTCTGGGAGGGATGGCTTCTTTAATAAGGAAATTAAATACGCTATGCATGTTTACATGAGTCCATGACCTTTTAAAAAAATGTAATTTATAGGGTAGATGTCAGACAGTTTATTGTAGCTGGTAGTCCTTGTTAGCATGCAATACAGCTTCAGAAGCACTTTCCAGAGAAATCTGTCTATAATGATGTTATTCGTTAGGAATGCACTAGCACACTCAATATTAGATAAGAAACAAATGAAAAAAAAATTGGGAAGGTTCAATGTCCTTTTCCAAATGGTGTCTTATGGTGCTAGGTTCTACCATTACAGGGGAAAAAATTCTGACTTCTTGATTCTTCAGAATGGTGACGTTACAGCGCTTGCTTTCATTTCAAAAGATGATACCCAATCAATTGCTTATTTAATGGCAACAGATTAGCTGCTTTAATTGTAAAATAGGGCATTCCAAGGATTATCTTCTGCAATATTAAAGGGCCTTGGAGTGGTAATCTATTTAGCCAACATGTCTAGGTCTTGACCCTGTGATCAGTAGGAAAGTGTTGTGATGGGGAAGAGGGAGCCGAGAAAGATTAAATTCCTCCTCCTGGTATTAGTCATTTATCCTCCAATCACCTCAAAGCCATTGGACAGAAATATAAATGGGCAGGGAATTTAGAGGCTTGGGAGGACTTAAAGGTCAGGTTACCTTAAAAATACATCTTTTGTCTGAAGTGCAGTGTATGGTATAGATAAATACATAAATATAAGAAATTCAACACAGATTTTGTAGTTGTTGGTTTTATCTGTGTCACTTATGGTTCACTACATTTTTAGCCGTTTCTCCAGGCAAGGTTCATTGGAAAAATTTTCTTACACAACTCAGACTCTTACTACCACTTTAGAAATGAATAAAATGAGGCTTTGAGAGATCAAATAATTCTCCCAAAGTCAGCTCTTAAATGATGGAGCCAGGAACCCAAACTGTCTTGTTCTAAAGCCTGTATTTCTTACTCTGCAGTGCTCTCTGTTTCTTCCTTTTATTGTTAATTATTTTCCATTTTTATTTCAAAATTATTATAAATTCACAGAAATTTGCATAAATAGTCGTACACAACGTCCCACGTGCCCTTCCCTCACCTTCCTCAATGGTCACAAGTAATATAAGTTATTAATATCAAAGCCAGAAAGTTGACATTGGTTGATACTATTAAGTAGACTACACACAGCATTCAGTTACTGCTAATTTTTTTTATAAATTTTTATTGCTGTAAATTCAAGTAAACCATATTATAGGATTAGGATTTTATATTAGGGACTAGCCTCATAAAAGAAAATTGCAGGGAATTTACAGATGAAGAATGCTATACACATACAGCAAAGATTGAAAATGAATTTTCATTGTAAGCGCAATTTCAGAGCCTTAAGGAAAGCAGGTCTTAACAAGTTGTGACTACCTAACATTAAGTAGAAATAGTCGCATCACAGATCCAATTTTCTCTTAAGAGCAAGTGTTCAGTGCATTTTTAAAAAAATCAAGCGGTCAGTGCCAAGCATGTTTTATCTCCAAGTTATGAAGTTCAGGGGAAAAAAGTCAATCAGAATGAAAACACAGTGAAATAGAAGACGTATAAACAGATGCACGACTTCTGGGTAGCTCTTCTCAACCCTGCACAGCTAAACAGCAAATACTTTACGATTTTGTGCCCCATGGCCTTGGGATGGATTACAGCAAAGAATTTCTACTTCTGTCTCTTTCAGTAGCCCCACCCAATAGGAATAACCAGTGCAAACTTTTCCTGAAATAAAAGTATAGAGCTACTCAACTGACCTGAAAAAAAAAAGTCTCTATCAATACATTTTGTTATTTTCCAAAAAAATAACATTCAGACCAGAAGAGAAAAATAAGCACACACGGTAAATAGTTGTCATAGGATTTCTGCTATTGATGGACAGCTCCTCATTAGTCAGCAGGTAATATTTTTCAGGAAACACTTTCAAAGAAACTGGCTCATCATGATGGCACTCAGAGGGAAAGAGGTGGAGTACAAAGCACCCCTGACCCACTGGGAATTTTTCGAAGGATTAAGTGGATACGTGGAGAAGTGAAGGTTCACTAGATTGCCATCAATAAGGTTTAAGAAGCTATTGGCTCTCTATCTTTTCAGGACAAAGTCAACAGGGAGTGGGGGAGGGTGAGTTCTCTGTGGGAACTACAACGTTTCAAGAACCTATTTTCGCTTTTCAGGTTTTTCCCCACATAGCTCTCTTGTGTTTCTGAAAATCCACATATTTCACTCTTAGCTTCTTTCATTATTTTTTCTTCCTTCTTTCCTTCCACCCTGTTTTGTCATCCCTCCAACACAAAAATTATTTTACTCATGACGCTTAACCTAAATACTCCATCGCTTTGATGTATTTGACAGTTTCTCTTGATTATGCAGATGACATAATGGTCATGATTGCACCGCATGTTCTCAATACTTAGCACAGTGCTTGGTACACCATTCAGCTGTGACAAAGCAACTTGTGAGCAGGTGAGTCTAGAGCGAAGATCCAGAGTCAGGAAATCTACAGCCAGCTAAACATCATCACTTGCCCATCTGCCCCTACAAGGATGAAGTCACAGCCCCTGCAGTCGCTGACCTTCAACGCACCCTGAAAGGAGCTCAGGGTGGAGATAAGGAATGAGGCGCTCTGTGCTCTGGGAAAAACTGGCAGAACAGACTTTGAGATAGTCAGATATGTTCAGGAGAAGATTTTATGAGCCCAAATTCTTTCTCATAGCTAGAAAAGCACTAAAATCATTAATGGAGACATCTGCTCCTCGTGACTAGCAGCAACCTTCCACCAAAACATGTGCTTGATTGCATGTAACCCTCTTCACTAAAATCACATATATACTGACCTTCCCCACTACCTCTCTAGAGCCGTTCCTCATTAGCTATCTGAAAGGCTGTGTCCTGGGCAATACTCCTCATTTTGCCCCAAATAAAACTTACCTTACAACTGTCATGTTGTGCTTTTTTTTTTTTTTTTTTTTTTTTCTGGAATCTGGATTCCAATGGGATTAGCTCTTCCAGGAGGTGGGGGTGGAGGATGTGAGCTTGCCATTTGAGCTTGTTTCATGGTCTTCAAATCTCCATCATCAGTTCTTTTCTTTCACTTTGATCCCTAAGAATTTCTTCATTATACCTGGAATCCTTGACCCCAGCTCTCTTCCTTCTATGGAAGAGTCCCACACATTTCCTGGGAAAAGTGTGCAATAATAGTGTCTTCTAATAGGAAGGCTATTGACCTGGTGTCAGGAGCCTTAAGTTCTAGTCCCTATGTCACACTCTCCGTGAATCGCAAAGTTTTCTTAGCAGCAAAGTGTATTCAATAACTGTGTGCCTGTCGTAGTGTTACTGTATATGTTACATAATATGATGCACACTAATGGTTTAGCAGAGTACCAGGCACAACACAAGAGCCCTCCAAGGGTCACAGCCACCGTCTCCTCCAAATGTGTCTCTTTTTCTCTGATTTTTTTTTTAATCTCCTCTGGACAGTTTCACTTTTCCTGAAGCTTCTTTTCTGCAAATTCCCTTTTAGTAAAAACTGTCTTTATTTCTGTAATGTTTTTGCATCATAAGAATTTTAAACGGATATTTTTAAGAAAAACAGCAATATATTCTGGAGGTGTTATACCATTAGTGGAGAAAACAATACTTGCCCGGAAGGAAATATTCTCTAGTGGCAGCATTTTAACTGGGATGCCTTCTTTGGGAGAATGAGTTTTGTTTTTGAGATCTTCCTGACTCCATTATGTTGTATCTGAAAGATCATTCTCAGCTTCTCCTCTGTCCATACTCATTAGAAACGTGGGGAATTTTAAAATAGTCAGCTTCCTAAGCCCCACCCCAGACCAATCAACTGAGAACCTCTGGGTGTGAGTTACAGCAATGACAATGAAAAACAAAAACAAAACTCCTCAGTTGATTCTTATAGGAAGAGAGGGTGAAGAGCCACTAATATCAACAAATGTATCTCAAAATGTAGTATATTGGCAATAGGAACTAGAATGTGGCTAACCACTCTAGTGATTACCCAGGGAAATTCACAAAGTACATCAATTCCTGGACACTGGCAAAGCACACTGAATCAGAATTTCTCAGACAGGAGCTCAGGGACAAATATTTTTCAATAAGCATCATCTTAGCTGATGCATATGTACCACAAAGTTTGGTAAAAAGCACTAAAATCATTAGCTTGAGATGTCTGACTTTTGTGATGAGCAGTGATTGTTTGATGGTTGACTGTGTTTTTTTTGTTTGTTTGTTTGTTTTGTTTTGTTTTGAGCAAAAACTCCTATGCATCCTGGCTCCTCCCTCACCCCCTTTGGAGCAGTTCCTCAGAGCCATGTGAAAGTCTGAGTCCCAGACTATAGTTCTCAGTAAGGTCACTGAATAAAACCTAACTCTCAACTTTGAGGCTGTGCATTTTTTTTTTCAGTCAACATCTGGTAGGAACCAACTTCCTTAATCTCCCTACTTCATGTCTCCTGGGAGAGACTGCAAATATCAAAGTCCCTTGATGCAGACACCTGTGACTTAACTTCTCCAGGAATCAGCTTTCTTATCTGTAGGGTGCTGATCCCCTAAGGCTTTCAGGGAGGATGGAATCAAATGAATGTTTAAAGATCCTGACACATAAGAAACCCTCAATAAATGTTAGAAAGTCTTTTTTTAAATAATAATTACAGTTGTTCTTGAATTTCTTTAACGAAAAAGCAAGTAAGATTCACCAAAAAGAACAAGTTTCACACTAAGAAAAGAATTCAGTCATTTTTACAAAACAGCTAACTCTTATGTGTAAATATATGCATATAAGTATATTATATCACCATATGTTTAAAGACATATGCATTTGTAATTTTATATTCATATGACTATATGCAATTTATTCTCAAGGACTTTTGCGCATTTTCTTATCAAATACAAGAAGACTAGAGTTACAAACACATGACATTAACTAGAAACCTCTCATCAATGAAGTATTTATATAGCCAGGTACAGAGATAAATTATCATGCAGTTACACAGACATGCAATGTTGAACGAGACCACAAATTGTAGGAGAGCTGGCTTCTACATGACTATCTTTGCTAGAATTGTAGCTGAGTTGTTTGTTAACTGTGAGATCTTGGAAAATTTACTTGACTTCTCTGAGGCTGTTTTCTGCTCTACAGAAAGGGGTAATGGTTGATTTAAGTAGGATTTAAATGACATAATGCATGTAGAGTACTTGGCTAAATTTTACTGAAAACATCATAGGTGCCAGGCACTCTGTCTTTTTGTTTTTTTATTTTTTGGTGGGGGTAGGTACTCAGGTTTATTTATTTGCTCACTCTTAGAGGAGGTCCTAGGGATTGAACCCAGGACCTCATGCATGCTAAGCATGTGCTCTACCACCTGAGCTATACCCTCCCCACTTCAGGCTGTCTGTTATTATTAGGAAAGTACTGAGCCAACTCTATGGTATGGAGAAAGGACTTAATAATAGGATATGAAGGACTGAATTGTGTCCACACAAAATTCCTGTGTTGAAGTCCTAACTTAAGAATTTCAGAATGTGACTGTATTTGGATATAGAGCCTTTAAAGAGGGGAGTAAGTTAAAATCGAAGGGCCTTCAGAATGGACCGTAATCCAGCATCTCTGGTGCCCTTATATGAAGAGGAAACTTGGACACAAAACGAGACACTCGGAGTGCGTGTGCACAGAGGAAAAGCCATGTGCGGACACTGAGAAGGCAAAGGCCATGTGCGGACACTGAGAAGCCACCTGTAAGGCAAAGGGAGGGTCCTAAGAGGAGGTCCAGCCTTGAATTTGGCCTTGTAGCCCCCACACCTCCAAGCAAATACATTTCTGTTGTTTAAGTCACCCAGCCTGTGCTATCTTGCTATGGCAGCCCTAGCAAACTAATACGCAATACAGCTAAATCAGAACAGTAAGTGGCAGAGCGTGGATACAAGACAGAAACAGATTTATTCTTTTTCACTTTAGTTTTTCCAACCAGCTCTTCTGTCTAGCTCACTCAATCATGGACACTGAATCAAGCAGCTTCCATTGTTTTTCCTGCCACTTTTTGGTGTTAACACAGTCTCATTCATAGATAGTTACAGGGCCAAGTCAGTAAAATATAAACACTTCAGTCTTTCACCAGTTGAATGTATTTTTGCTCCCCCAACTCATCTCAGTTTCTATCATTCCTTTCTTTCCCTCCTAATTTATCCCTCTTACCCCCTCCCCTTTGATAATCATAAGTTTGCTTTCTATGTATGTGAGTCTGTTTATGTTTTGTAAATAAGCTCATTTATGTCATTTTTTAAGATCCCACAGGTAAGTGATATCACAGATATTTGTCTTTCTCTGACTTACTTCGCCTCATATGATAATCTCTAGGTCCATCTATGTTGCCGCAAGTGACAGTATTTCATTCTTTTTTTATGGCTGAGTAATATTACAGTGTCACATCTTCTTTATCCAGTCATCTGTTGATGGACACTTCGGTTGCTTCCATGACTTGGCTATTGTGAATAGTGCTGCAATGAACACTGAGGTGCAGGTGTCTTTTCAAATTAGCGTTTTCTCCAGATACATGCCCAGAAGTGGGACTGCTGGATCTTATGATAACTGTATTTTTAGTGTTTTAAGGAACCTCCATACTTTTCTCCACTGGCTGCACCAGTTTACATTCTTATCAACAGTGTGTGAGGGTCCCCTTTTCTCCACACCCTCTCCAGGATTTATTGTTTGTAGGCTTTTTGATGGCGGCCATTCCTCTATAATTCTTTAAGTCAACTTTTTGTTGGTATATCTGAAATGTTCTTCCACTCTTCCTTCTCCTCTTTCTGCTCCTCTCCTACTTGATGACTTACCTGGCTCCTGCTGGGTCAGGACAAAGGGGACGGATGGGAAGGAAAAGTGCGGGGAGATGATTCTGCGTAGAGGCCACCATTCTCTTGGTTGTTGAATGTACCTCCAGAAGCTCCCCAAGGTAGTCCCTCCTCCCTCTAGGGTCTCTCATCACCACCTGAGCTTGGTGCTGCCCTTTCCTATTGGCCTTTTGCAACTGCCCTTCAGCTTCTGCTCCAGTGGTTCTCTTGGGTGGAATCCTTTCAACCCCAGCTGGGGAGTCCTTCTGTGGTGCTTATTTGCCTCATTCTTATGCCAATGGCTGGAAGAACGTACAACTCCCTCTCCTTCAATAGCTGTTCAGGAAGGTCCCGTGAGTTCTTGAAGCTCAGTTCTCATTTTTTTATGGGTGAGGGGGATTCCCCACACACACCTGACAATTTTCTGGACACCAATTGGGTGTCTTACAATTCAACTCTGACACTACCTACTTGGAGACAGCATCAGGCTCCACAGCTTGAGAGCTCAGTCCTGCAAGGCTGCCTCCTCCCCACTTCAGATGCCGATCATTTAAGTCCAGGTTATCACTTGTGCTTCTGAATGAACAGCTATAAATTGGAGGTTCCAATGATTCCATCGTTGGACTTCAGCTACTGGTAGCAAGTCCAGGTTGTTACCTGTACTTTTGACTCACTGGCTATAAATCAGAGTTCCTAACCACTCTCTTTGGGTTAAATTTCTTTGGTAGGGTGGTTCATAGAACTCAAAAAAAATTTCACTTACTAGATCACATGTTTATTATAGAAGGATATAACTCAGAAGCAGCCAGAAGGAAAAGATGCATAGGGGAAGGTACGGCGAGGAGCTTCCATGCCCTCTCCAGGCACACCACTCTCCCACATCTGCATGTGCTCACCAACCTAGAAGCTCTCTGAGCCCTATCCTTCTGCATTTTTATGGAGACTTCATCACATAGACATGATTCCTAACATCTCTGGTCATGGGCAACTGATTCAGCTTTTAGCCCTCTCTCCTCCATAGAGGTTGGGGTGGGACTAAAAGTCCCAAGCTTCTAATCAGCCAGTTGGTCCTCCTGACAACCAGTGCCCATCCTTAGGTGGGTTCTCAGAAGCCACCTCACTAACATTACAGAAAGACACATTCATTACTCTCCTCTCTTTGGAAAGTCCTCAGGTTTTAGGAGCTTGCTGCCAGAAACAGGATAAAGACCAAACGTATAAATTTCTTATTATAAATCACAATATCACAGGTTAGTTTCTAGTTTCTAGTCCAGACATCTACTCCACTCTCCAACAGAAATTGTTCTCTTTAAGTTCACCTCTCTTGCCTCAATTGGATATATCTAGAAACACAGAACACCGTACTCTTAGGAAGACATTCCTGATGCATGCCACTAGTTCTCTGGGCTCTTCTTTCCTATAACCTGGAGCCTGGCATTGAGCTGGTAGCAAAGAACCAGATTAAGTCACTCCTTAGGGTTCCTGCATTGATGGTTTAACGATTCTTTTCATAATTCGGGGTACTTGTTACTCAATTCTTTCAAGTTTAGGCTTCACCTGATACTCTGAGCTGACAAGGAGATCCCTGTAAGCATCCTGTTACACTGCTTATGAGCATGATAATGAAAAACAGACAGAAATCTTAGTCTCTAGGCTTATATGTCTCTTTCTTCTGTCACAGGGTTTTGTGATATGTGGATTTCTAACACCCGATAGGGCCAGGAAATTACGGACAGATTTGTAAAATATCTCTTTTTCATGCCCATAAAGAAGAGAGAAAGATCTGTAGACTTGTCAAGTAACATGCACTGGAAGATTGCCTGAGTGAAAATAAACAAGGTATTTCCTCCTGTACACTGCTGTTTTAAAAGTGTCCTCAGATGCAGTTAAGATGTGTATGCGATAGGAAACACATGTGTTCACTTCAATTAATATCAATCTTACAGGGAACTACTATATACATAATTCAACTCTCACAAAACTTTCAATATAGTCACTCATTTGTATACAAGTATAGATTAGTCACTCAGGGAGAGTCCCTTCAATGAGGCTTCTGTCTTCTTTTGAAATGCCCGACACTGTTGCAACCTCTTTACTTCCTGGCATAACCAGGTGCTCCTGGCTCGGTTTTGTATGCCTTTCTCCACTTGCCTGGCCTCTGGCAAACTGCTCTGGATCACACAGCTACCTTGGACATGCCACAGACACCTATCTTTCTCAGTCTGACCTGACTTGCCTGGGAAGAGAAGAGAAGGAAAGAATAGGGGGAAGAGGAAAAAGAGGCAAAGAGTTTTGACAGAATTTGCAACTGGAAAAGAGGGTTCTGGATAACTCTTAAAGCATGGAGGCCAAAACAAGCATGGTGTATTACAAGTCACTGTCCTAACACATTAAATACTTGTAAAGTGCTTGTCGGCTTGGTAGCAGGTCCTGAGACTAGAGAGGTAGACTGGTCCCAGTTTGTGAAAGACTATGAGCTTCTACTGAGCACAGCATGTATGTCTGCTTCAATGAGTTTTCAATAAATATTTAATGAATGAATTTTTAACGGATATCATGCATCTAAAATCACCACTGGGAAGTGGCTTTGAGAGAGAGAGAAAACCACTGAATCCTAGAAATATGATTTTGGTTCCTGAAATAATCTCCTCACCTTGGATGCTGGTAAATTCTTACTCATTCTTCAAGTTTCTACCCTCACGTCTTGGGAATCTTTCCTAATTCCCAGCCATGTTTTAAGTTAGATGCTCCCTAATCTGCCTTCCTGTAACTCTATGCAGATTTGTATCTTAGCACTGAATCACTAAGGTTAGGACTAAATGCTTATGCCAGAAAAAGGCAAATAACCATGGCTTGAACAAAATGGGAATTTATTTCTCTCACATAATCTCACGTGAAGGAGAACAGAGAGCTTCATGACCACTGGGATCTGCATCCTTATAGTTTGCTGCTGTGCAATTCTTAATGTATCACCTGATATTCCAATATGGCCCCTCAAGCTCCAGCATCATATCTGCCTTTCAGAAATCAGTAAGATGGGAAAGATGAAGAAAAGTAGGTCTCCTTTCCATAAGGACAGTTCTTGGAAATGGCACGTAAAACTATATTTATTGTATTTAACTAAAAGCTGTTATATGGCCACACCTCACTGCCCAGAGCAGTAGGAAATGCAAGTAAATTCTTGGTTTCCACTAGCCTTGGCACATATCAAGGGTTGCTTTACTAAGGAGGAGAAGAATACATTTGGGAGAACAAATAATAGCCTGTGCTTGAAGACCTGGCTTCCATTAGCCTGGGTACCTATCAGGAGTTGCTTTACTAAGAAAGATGAGAATAATAAATTCTGGGGGACAAATAATAGCCTGTGCTGAAAACAGTGGCATATGTGTTCGCAGTATGTTTATATGCCCATCACTCCCAAGTTGGCTTCATGTATTCATCTGTCCATGAATTCATGGGAAAAAATGTGTTCCGAGCATCATCTATAACTTACAGTTTATTTGCAGTGTGGCCGAGGAGGACACATTTCAGTATCTTAAATGAAACGTTGCGGGCCCCTCCAAGCTGTGGATCACCGTGAATTCCCCCTGCATCCCTGGCACCTTCAGCAGACTCTCGCACAGGACACACGTGCAAAAACTGTTGTTAGTAAAATGAAGGAGAAGATTAGGAGCAACAGAGAGTTTTCTAGAAACAATATTTAAGAAGACTATGCAATACAGAGGATAAGAGTCTGGTTTCTGAAAGCAGACTCCTTGGTTTAACTTCCACCTCTGTCACTTGCTGAATGACCTTGGGGAAGTGATTTAACTTTCTTTAGAATGGGAATAATAATAGCTATTCCTCCTAGCTTTTCAGGGGGATCAGATTGGAGTCTATGTGCCAGGTGCAGAGAACAGTCCATGACACATTGCAAACACTGAATAGATTTCATCTTTTTCTAGGATAAAGTATTTTTCTGCCTCTTTCTTACACTGCTCTCTTATACCAGACTCACAGACTAATTCTATTGAGCCTAGCCCTAACCCTTCAGTGACAGAGTACTAACAGCCATCTGTAAGCTACTGGTAAAATATGTTTGCAGCAGGACAAGGATAGAAACATCATCCTGTTCCCTGTGATGCTATCACTGCTGCCAATTTCTTAGTTAAAATTTTTTACCAAAAAAGAAATGTCATTTTCAAATAGAGTAATGTTTTCTGCTCATACTTAAGCTGTTTCTCAGCTGCAAATTATGATAGTCATATTCCATTAAAAAATAGTTTAGTGGGAAAGGGAAAAAAAACCTGGAAAAGATTACAGGGTAGGGTAGTACATAATGAGCAGAATACTATCAGAGTTTTTTAAAATTTCACTTAACATTTGAAATCTAGGAACCCTAAGGTCTTTCATGAAATCACATTCCCCCTTCTGCTCCCTCCTTTCTCTCTTAAAAGAATTTCTCATCTCTTTTTTTTTTTTTTTTGGAAAAAAGAAAAGTCATTAGCTTCTATAAAGAAAATCCATCAGCTCAAGGTTTTTCGACTAAAGAACATGTAACAAAGTAGGAAGAGACACGTGTCTTGACGTGTCGGCAGAGAAGAAGAGAACCAGTCTGTGTTTGGGACCTGCTGTGCATCTAGACTGATGCCAACTGGTGGGTCAGCATGCAGGCTCTGAGGCTGAGGTGCCAGGGTTCAGATCTTGGTTATTTACTCAGTGAGTGACTTTGAGAAAGTAAATTCATGTACTGGTGCCTCAGTTCCCTCATCTGCAACACAGGGTGACTGTCTATGTCATAAAGGTGTGACAGGGGTGCTAAACAATTATTCCATGTCTGAAACATGCCAGGTATTTAAAAGAGAGGGTGGTGGCTGAGAGAGGTTCAGAAGGTCTCAGACAAACAGCAACAAAACAAATAAATGCTTAGGCTCTATCCCCAGATATTTTCATTTAATTGTCATTACTGTTAAATCAAATGCAGCCGTATTTAAGCAGCACTGCGCTTAGCTTAGTTCTTACAATTTAATGAGCCTCAGAATTACCCGAAATGCTTCTTGGCCCACCAGGTAACTGTGTCCAAGGTATGATGGTTCCAGTGGCTCCCAAATAGTCCCGGGTAGCCTCAGGGCCTATGATGATCCCAACCTACAGCCTCCACTACTGTGCCAGGCGGCCAGCCTTTCCTTTCACTGCTCCTCCTCTTACCCAGCTGCCAGAGAAAAGCTGTTCTGCAGGGAGAATTCAATGAAGCAAATACATTTTGGGCTAACTGAAAGCAAACTGCTTGGGTTTGAGCACTGGAAGACCATTTTGTCTTGGCAGGCGAGGTAAAGCTCCTCTGTCCTTGAGATGTTGCTGGGGTCACATTAGTCACCACAATGACTGCCTTTGTTCTTATGGACAATACTCACAGAGGTGTGTCTGTGGTGGAAACGAGGACGCTAAGGCATCCAGTGGAGAAAGAGCTCAGGTAGAGGCCTTTCCCCAGCAGGAAGCTTGCCCTACCTGGGGGACTGAAGTTCTCCTGCAGATATGAAGCCAGCACTGCACGTAATCGCGGAAACAAACAAACAGGTCCCTCACAAAGGGCGCCTGGGGAAGGCTTTGTGTCTGATGGAAATGACTAGGAATGAACGTAAGTTACACGGAGATGTTTTTACTTATCTAACTTAACTAACATTTCAGAAGTAATGTCCTTAAGATTTAGAAAAAAACTCATTGTGACTTTCTATCACTGGTAGTGACCAGCATATCATGTATATGTGGATATTCCAAATAATAAATTTAGAGGTGCTACATACACACTTAAGATTAAGGCCAGATATCCCAACAAAACTGAGTTTAAATCCTATCTCTGCCACTTACAGCATCATAAACCAGAACATGCCATTACCCCTCTCTGAACTCTTATTTCTGGTCTGTAAAATGGCAATAATAATAACTAAAACCGGGCTGCTGTAAGGATTCAGAGAGATAACATAAAATAAGCACTTAGCATGTGTTACACTGTACATGATATCTGACACCATTTATTAAGGATTTATTGTTATACGTTATAGACACACTATGCACAAGCAAGTAATCTTTGTTTCAAACACAAGTGAAATGTAACACAGACAGTATTTGCTAATACATTAACCCAGTATGTACGGGGGTACTTTTTTGGAAAGGCATGGTTTTGTCTCTAGGTATTGAGTTTTCATGGAACAAAACAGCTTTCATCTTCAGCACTGGGGTGGGGAGTGCCCTGCATTGATTCAGTCAATACGAGACAGAAAGTGAGCAAGGCAGAAGAGAGGGGTACACAGAGTTGTCAGAAACAGCTCCCATTCCAAGAGACTCATTTTTCCAACGTAATAATTGCTATTTATTTTATAGGCTTGCCCATGACATATTGCCACTGAAACTGCTTCTAATTCTGCTTTTATTATTAACCTCACTTTTCAATTCTTTATCGACCTTGGACAAGACTATTTTCCTCTTCACAGCATCAACAGAAAAGCTAGTTTAAGTTTGCTTCAACAGAAATTAATCTGAAAGCTATTCCCACATTTTAAAAGAACCTAGCGCGAGAATGTTAATAGCAGCTATTAGGCCTGGAATCAGCCTTCCCTGAGAGAGAAGAAAGTGCAGGGTTAGTGCCATTCGATCAGAGAAACAAATAGGATGGCCCTGACACGCTGCACTGAAGCGGCGTGGTGCAGGAGGAAGACCAGACAGACCGGACCCGCCCAGATCTGCCATCTGCTAGCTGGGTGAACTTAGGTAAGTTCCTGAATCTTTCTGCATCTCCATTTCTTCATCTGCAAAACCCATTGCCTTATGTCCCTTCCTGGCACCGATTTTCTGAAGCATGCACATGAAAGACAGGACGGAAGAAACAGGAGAAGGGAGGGAGGGAGGGAGTGGTGGAGAGAGAAAGAGACAAAGACAGAAAACGGCATATGTAGTCTGGCAAGGGTGCATATTATGTAGAGACAACAAACAGAATCTTTTAAATCAGGACCTGGTAGCAATTGCCAGGATTTTCCATCACCACATCCTGACTTAGACTGAGTTTCATGTTTTGAGCTCCCTAGGGGATGGCCCTTAGACTGCTCCCAGAGACAGCCTTCAGAGGAAGGAAAGTGGCCACACAATGTTCCAAGCATGAAGCACAATTGTACTTAATCAACACAGTAACCTTTTGAGTTAGGCACTTTCAACCTGCAGTTTTACAAAGTGAACCCAAGTAGGACAGAGTTGATGCAAAACACCTGAGGTCAGAGGCTTGGTCAAAGGAAAATCCAGACTGGAAAGCAGTTTGGCTTCAAAGTCTGGGTTGTGACTATCAGGGTTCTGTGCTGTCTCTGCCGCATCTGGAATGTTAACAAGTAATTCTACAGACCACGGCAATAGGTCGTCTCAATAGCTCATAACAATGTGCGCCAGGCACGATTTTAGAACTTATTAAAAATGTCTTATGAAAGGAGATTTTCCTTAAGCTCACACAGACCTCCTTTCAGACAGAACCACTTGCAGAAAGTTTACAGATCAAGTGACGTTCTAGGCTATTAAGGCCTCAAAGCACCTAGGAAGGATGCATATGTTTTCAGAAATAATTCCCACTGTGGCAGAAATGCAGACTGATTGAAGTTACAATGTCACCCAGGAAGTTTGCTCATCTTTCTGAGAATGACATGAAGCAGTGACAGACAACTGACAGGGACAGCCACTTCAACGGAAGTTGACAGAAGGGCTGGGATGCCTGAGAAGGAGAGGAAAAAATCCAGTGGGAAATGTGCATAATGAGAAGTTGTTTTCTTTCCATCCTTTTCCTTTCTATATTTTTAGGTATAGATGTCAATATTCCTTTTTCTAATATTTTTAAAATAAAAAAACCCTGCTTTTATATTTATCTTTTAAGATCTCAAATAGTAATTAGTACTTTGCATTTGAACAAAAACATCTTGACTAAATAAAATAGGACACCGGGTGCCAACTACAGAATAGGGCTGAGAACTTGGGGAAAATGTGAAGGTGACTGTTCTTTGTTTTTTTTTTTTTTTTTTTAACATCGACAACATGCTCAAAACAAAGAGCTTAAAGTTTTTTCTTGAAAGCTTCGACATCAAAAACCTTCTGACTGTTTTCTCAGTATAAATCGAAATGAGTGTGGATTAGCTTGTGACCAGATAATACTAGGACTCAGAGGTGGAAAGAGTTTCAGCTGGTAAATTTTACAAGCATGGAATCTGGAGCACAGATGGGCAAAAAGGCTGACCATGTTCACTTACCTAGTAAATGTCAGAACTTGGACTGAAACCTATGTCCCTGTCTGTTCTGTTCTACATCACTGCCACCCATTAAAAGGGACATGCCTTCCTAGAGAGATGTGAAATTGCTCTGATGGGTGTCTGAGCTGCATTATAGTATTATAAACATTGTCCTACGTATGTAAATGCATATATCTATAGCTATACTACATGTAGGTATATACATATATATAAACCATACACTTACGCATAGTTTAATGACATATATAGTTCCAACTACATTGTTAACTACTAGTAGTTATAACTAGAGCAGTGATAACTACAAGTAGTTATACAGTAGTTATATATATAATTCACTTGATCCTCTCGTGATACAGGCAATGGATTTCAATTCAATACAGTTGATGTTGGCCAAACTCTCACCATGCGACAGTCACTTTGCTGGGCTTCAGGACACAGTGATTAAGTTAAACTTCCGCTCTCATCCAAGTGCCTTTTCTAAGCAACAGGTGTTCTTGCCTTATAATTACACCTTCTAGAAATTTAACTGTTAACATCACTTGACTTTAAAAGTGTACCATAGCCAAAATAAAATTTTGAAAAACCAGCAAATGTTTGACAACAGGATTTCTGCTCTCCATACAGCAGTGAGCTGCTGGGTCAAAAGGTGGTCAAACACAATAAAGTGTCTCATTTGCCTCTACATCCAATAATCTATTCTGAAGAGATGTTTTGTGAACCACAAAGTCATGAACCATTAAAGAGGATTCATTTCCCTCCCTCTTTTATGAAGAACTAGTTGAGGAGTTGAGAGAAGCCAAAGAGAACTCTGCTCACCTTCAAAGATATTCAAGACAACATCTGCATTCAAATGTAACACGAAATCCAAGCAACAAGTAGGGCTTTAAATACAGGGTCTTGCTATTCAGTAGTGAGTGTAACAAAGAAGGAAGGGAACTTGTGGAAAGGCTTTCATACTTTTAGACCCTGGACATGTCTTTCCCTTAAGGAATGAGAGGGTAGAGGGATTTTAGTGCCCATGGAAGATTTTCTTTGCTTCCTGCCCAACATCATTTCCACTGACCGTGTAAGAAACATCTTTAGCTTGTAATAAAACCATAGAAGAAAAGTTGCATGCAAATGTGAGCTCAAATCTCTCTATTTAAACTCTGTTTCCCCTTTTATCTTACAACTTTAGGAGGCAGAGGACATGATAAAGTGGACTTTGGAGTCAGATGGACTGGTTCTAATTCCAGCTTTCCCAGTTGCCAGCTCTAAGACCCTGGGCAAGTCATTTCTCTGATCCTTTTCATTAGCAAATAAATAGTAATAACAATGCTTCCCATAGTGCCCATATTATTTGTATCATAAAGAAAGAAATATAGTCTTAGAATAATGCTAAGTACTTGAAATTAAGGCTATTTAGGAAAATCTAAGGAAGATTGTTACATATACATACTTCATTGCCACTGTTATAATATTAGTGAACAATAATTACATAGTTATCCACTAAAAATATCAACAGATTATAATTAATAAAGAAATATAATCATAGAGATAATGCATTTTGCCAAAGATCAGAGTTGCAGTTATAAGCAAAGTTTTCAGAGTTAGAGTCCAACTCTAGGCTCCACCATTTGCAAGCCATGTGACCTTGGACAAACTGCATACCAGATCTTAGGGTCAGTATATATACAGAACTGAAAATTCAAAATCTGAATGTTACTCATACTTACTTTATAAGCTTGCTGTGATTATTAATAAAAATACACAAATGTACTGAACTTAATGCCTGACACACAGTGGTCAATCAGAGTTATTGCTATTAATATTCACCTTTATTCATATGCCAGTATACAGCAATTGGCGATCTATTGGTGCCCATCAAGTTTGCGATATTGCGGGGAAAGTACTATTGATTTTTTTCTCTCCTAAACACTTAACGATGTCCTTAGCAAACAATAGGATTTCAATAAGTATTTGTTTAATGATTAAACAATATGTTTTCAGCAACAGGAACAATATTTAACTAGTTTCACGCTCATTAGTAAATTTTCAATTAGTTTGTATTACCATATGAAGAAGGCTTACATATTGAGAGCATAATGCTAGTTGAGTGCCTGTGAGTAAATCATTTTCTCTTCAACTTCTTCAATTTACTGGGGCAAACGAAGGAGTGGATAAATAATGTGATTTATTGGAGAAACCTCTGCTGAAAACTCAATTATAAATGATTGGGCTGCATTTTTACTTAAATAGTTGGATTTTGAATGTTAAAACTTATTTGTAAAAACCATTTTCTCTTAAGACATTTTAAATATAATGACAATTTACTTGGAACTCAGTTTCATTGTCAATAAAACAAATATTATTCATTTTTACATACGATCAAGTTTTAGTGAATTATCTTTTACCAGATTAGGTAAAATTACATGGAACTCACTTTTGTTAATTGAAACTTGTCACCCCAACATTGTCCTGAAGAAATCAGAAGCTCATTTAAGTGCAAAAGACAATTCTTGCTAGGTAATTCTGCTGCATGTCATTTAAATTGGTATAACAACGTATTTCTTCTGGTCCAACACACTGCACTTCGAAACAGAGCCCAAATAGTGTGACCCACTTGAATTGTCTGCCCGGGACTTGTCTAGTTTTAACACTGAAATTCTAACCTCCAGAGAAACCCCTCAGTTCTGGGCAAACTGGGATAGACAGTAACCCTAACCGAAACGAAAGAGGATTATTTAGATCAGTGATTCTCAACTGAAGCAGTTTTGCCACATTTCCCTCCTCCACACACACGCTTCCTCAGATGGATGTTCAACAATGCCTAGAGACATTTCTGATTGCCATGACTTTTGGGGAGGAGCTACTGGCATCCATGAGGTAGAAACCAGGGATTCTGCTAAACATCCTACAGTGCACAGCACAAGTCCCCCAACAAATAACTGTCTGGTCCCAAACGGCAGCAGTGTTGCTCTGGAAGAACCTCGATGTAAACCCTGAAAGTGCGCTTTTCACGTCCTAGAAGGTTTTGCGCTTCCTTGGTAAAGTTGATCTCCATCCACTTTTCTCTTTTAAACACTTTAATTTCAAGATGAGGATATTTATTTGTGAAGAAGAAAAAAAACCTTTAACTTTTTGGTGTTACCATTAATGAAATCAATTTTCATTGCTTTAGGAATGAAACATCCATTTTTTTTCTACCCCGGCTTTGTTTCATTAAACCAGCATCCCCTGTTTGCTCAATAAAACAACTTCAGGAAATTTCTACTTAGAAGTCTTACAATCAGTCTCTCACCCTCTGTAAATCACCCCTCTTCACCCTGATGCAGATCTCATCAGGACCATCTCCCTTATTTTGAAACCTTGCCTTTTCACTCTCCCCGCTGGAGGTCTCTCTAGGCTTCATCACTCATTCAGAAGTTTACATGCACACATTTGAAACTAATCTCTCCATATGTATTTCCCCCAAACTCCCTTTGCTCCTTAAATGTCCAGATCCAGGCTGAGTATGGTAGATACCACGGTGCTTTGCCCAGATCCCTCTTTAGGGCTGAAGCATTCATTGCCTGTCTTCTGGCACTACTGGCTGCCAACAGCTCACAGCTGTTTCTCACGTGGCCCTGTCTCAGCCACAGGTAATGCTCAGCTGATTCACAGGTGCACGGGCCCAGCCCCCTTGACTCAACGTGGGACAACTCCAAAGGGCCAGTCCAGATGCAGAGCTCCCTGGGGGATCTTCTAAGGCTTCAGTTTGCAGCTTGGCTGTTGGTCAGCTCCTCTCGCCACTCAATTCTGCCTCCATCACTTTCTCACAGGGGTGACCTCCTGAGACCATTCTCCAACAAACCTTCTCTCCATCACACAGCCTCTTCCCAGGGGATGGATTCCAAGTTGCTCAGGGATTCCAGCCCCAGGCTTATGGAATCTACCCTCTCTCAGGTCTTCTTGGCTGAGTCTTCACTTTGCCTCATCTCATCCATTGTCAAGAAGGCTATGTTTCAGCTGAAATCTCTGTACCACGTATTCAGGACAAAAAGAGTAAGACAAACTGCCTGAAAGTTTTAAATAAAATTGGGTCTATCTTCCTATGAAACACTCTGAATCACTGAACACGAAAAGTTTAGGCTATCAGTCACACAGAAATGAGTTTGTGTTCATCCAAAACAGCAACCACAACAAAACCTGGAATGCAATGTCACATCCATCTCTGTTAGTGCATCTGTCAAGTGAGATTGCCATGCCGTCTTTTAAAAAGCTAATAGGGAGCATCAGCAATATAAGAAAATGTTTAGTGCTATCCAGACATGGCTCCTCCTGTCTAATTAAATTCTTCTTTTCCTAAGTTATGAATGAACAAGGAATAATATTTTCATTGACAGAAATTCTGTAATATTAGGGGTAAGTTTTATTTACAATGACTTTTAAAAATGTATTTAATATTTTTGTAAGTGGTGGGTCCTTAAAGTTTTTACAGTCCCCTCTAACCCCAGCCCCTGCCTCCATATATTCCCACGTTTTTATCTCGAATCCAAGCACCTACCACCCTCTGTCATGAATCACAGGGCCCCTCCCGACTTTCAATCTTCTGATTCTTGGAGCACAAACCTGATTTCTGCCAGGCACATGTGAACAGTTCTGTCCTTCCATCAATCATCTGAAAGACTCGATGACTAGGCAGGAGAACTAAGTTCTTGATTTTTTTCCCTATCTTATTTTAAAGTGTCAAAAGTGGAATTAATGGGCCACAGAAAGGTGCTACTAAAAGAAAAAAAAAAGCAGATCTAGGCAATGAAGTTCATGATCCAGAGACCAGGAATTTGCTCTTGACGCACCTGTTAAAGGCACAGTGGCTAGACTGACTTTGATGCATGTGGAAAAAGAGACTCCTGGGAAGCAGTATTATTAATTACACATGAATATCATGTGCTTATTTCCTCACTTGAAAAGTGGCTTTTCTCACTGGTCACAGCAGAAGGACCATACAACCCATATAAGTCACTTCAACCAGAGCAACTCGGTTTTAATTTCCTGGTCAAGTCATGGACAAGTCTTGTATGTATATGATCTAATTCAAAAAGAACCCCTTCAAGTGTGCTCTGAACTGGGCACTACAACCCAGAATGACCCCTGTATTAAAATTACACCCATGGGATTTTAAAGTATGGAGGCGACTGAGTGCCAACACAGAGAGGTCAATGTCTTTGAAAGAAAAATTTATGACTGACCAGTTTTGGCAGAAGCAGGAACAAGGGGAAAGCCAAGGCCAGAAGCTTTACTGGGTTTTCTGCAGGAAAGGCAAGGCAGAACAGGGCAGGGTGAACAGTTTAGCGCTGGCCAGTCTGAATAATTCCAGGGGGCTTTAGGACATAGTTGTCTGGTCCCTGGCCCTGGGGTGATGTGGAGCAGGGAAAGCATTGGCTTGCTGTATGAGAGGTAGATAAGAAGGCCGTTGGGGGCATCCTGCACATGAAGGGCATATTCCAGGCAAGCTGTCCACCTCCCGCAGGAATTAGCAAGCTCTTGGATGGGCAGCCTCTTCCTGGGTCTGTGTGGCCCAAGGAGAGATATCAAAACAACATAAGATATATAGAATTAAGCAAAACGTAGTTAATAACTCCTGCCCCCCACCCCCTCCGGAGAACCATTTCTTTCCAATAATTTAAGCACAGTGCCTCTCTTAAAACATGACCAGATGGACAGTAGAACATTGATACTGATATTCTAATTGGCATTGAAAGAAATATCCTCTTTTCCTAACTGAATTTGTGAAAGAAGATGGCCCTTGTTTAAATAAGTAACAGAGTTCTTACAAGCCATAGTGTCAGAGCTTTTTATACCTAAGGGAAAAGCAATGAAAGAGTGCTGCATGTGTTCAGCTTTGTATGTGTTTCTGATTCTCTGCAGACCTAAGGTAAGCACAGGAAGGTAACATAAAGTAGTAACTACATTGCAGACAAGTGGCTTCCCAAATTATTGGGGAAGTTAGGCATTTCTTCTCTTTTAATAGACTGAGATTGTTAAAATGTATTCTTTTCAGGTACATGATATGTATGTGAGACTGAGTGTGCATGAGTGTATCTGTGTGCAATTCAGCTGCCCATTGGAAAGCTGGATACCTAGGGCATTCACACCCATGTGCTGTTTTCTAAGGGGCATGCATTGCTAAAACTCATAATGAATTGTCCAGAAGAGGGATCCCCTTATGGTTTTACTTTCCTTTTGCTTTTATTTTATTCTGTTTTAGGGGCTAAATTCACCTCACACTGGGGAGAAGCATCGTTACGATGAAAGATATGGGTCAAGACCAAATCCTGAGGATAATATGTAGGACTTTCTATGAAGCCAAAGAACAAAGACAGAGATGGTGAATACCCCATAATTAATTAATTCAGCAGATATAAATTCAGTTCTACAATATGCTAGGAATTGGTCTAGTTACTCATGATCATAAAAATGAATAAAGGAGACCAAGACCCTTGTTTTTCTCTCTTCATTGTACATTGCATTGGGAGAGACAGAAACATTCTATATCTAGCTATACATTATGTATTATTGGTTTGTTTTATTTTAAATGTGCATTTATTTTATTCTATATAGGATAATATTTTGAAGATATTTGATTTTTTTTTAAAAGATCGTGTTGGCTGTTTGATGGATCATTAAGAGTAGGGAGGCAACCGGAGAAGCAGGAAGTCCAAGAGGAAGCTGATCACAATCATCCAGTGAAACATGATGGTGGCATGAATTAGGTTGTTGTGAGTGAGCCTAGTGAGCCGTGGGTACACAGAGAATATTTTTTGGAAGTTGGAACTTGCAGGTCTTATAGCCAAGAGTTCACTGCATTCTAAAATGCCAGGCAGGGCTTTTAAGAAGAAGAAGAAAGATAAGACAGTAGAGAAAAGTGTAGCTTTTTCTCATACTCAGTCCTCTGCTGGACTCTTGGCAGAAGACGCAGGAATCAACGTTGCGGTTCTATCCATGCTGAAGAGTCACTGACAGTGACAAGCATCACAGTTGGTGGACAGCAGGCAGGATGCTGAAGAGCAGCTGCAGAGTGGGTGAATCTGGGAGACCATCAGATGAAGCCTCCTCTCCTCCAGGAGATACTGAAGTGCGGCGACTTTAGCAATGTGGGAATGACAGGGAGACTGACTCCAGAACATGAACCCCGTATAAGTCATCCAGGAAAAGAAAACACACGCCAATCATCAGCAGTGGTTCAGACTCCGCCTTGTTCCTTGTGTTCTCCTGTGTCTTTGCATCATGTCTGATACACCGATGGGGTCTTTCGGCACCTTTCACAGGAGGCCAGACAGAAGTGAAGAGCTGTCCCTATGATATTAGAGGCTGTAGCAGGGCTCATCAAAACCCACACAAACTTACTAACTCGACTGCCCATTTCTCGGAAACTGGAGAGAGACACAGAAGGAAAGACCAAAGCACATCTTGGTGTTTAGAGCTACGATAACATTATGAAAAACGGACTTGGTGTCAGAAGGATCAAGGGACGTATCTGGCTCTTTTTCCCCTCCGTAGCTTCATCTTCAACTTTGCATTATGTGGCGAGGTAACATTTTTATGAACAAGTTGAGTTTCTGTGATCAGCCTTCCTATGAAATTAGTTTTGTCCCAAATGCCTTATTCCAGTTGTTAAATTACTTCACGTCATGCTCCAAGGCTTATATAGTATACAACAATCAAACGGGAACAACACTGCATAGCATTAAACGCCAAATATTCTCTGCCACTCCAGTAACTGAACGACAGCCAAAAAAATATGTGTTTGCTAAGCTTCCTTGCTGTCCTGATTGCCAAGTGAGCCCAGCTTGGGAGACACTGGCTTGCCAAGTGTCAGCACCATGCTAATATCGTTATTATTCTCCCCGAGCAAGGTATCTAATGCCGTTTCCTTTAAAGGTGTCACTGACGGTGAGGATTACCATTACAATTTGTGTAATTATTGCAGCCCCCATAACTGAGTCCCCTTCATCAAATATTCATGTCACAACGTTGGCTTTTCCAACAATTCAGATTTTAAAGGTGTTTGATGGACTGTTTCATAGGATCTGTGCTACCCAGCTGAGTATTTAATTCATAGGTGGGTTTCCTAGGAACTCAGAAATGAGGAAAACTGGGGCACTCAGTAAGATTTTATTCACAGGTTGATGAGGATGAACCACAGTGTGCCTACCTGGACGAGAAAGCCTTCTGCTACTTTGATCAGCTGGTTTTCCTGCTTTCTATAATCAACTGGGATAGCTCCTCCCTTGCTTTGCATCCAAAGGTACATATCAAAATAAAAAGATAGGACTCTTTTTTTGTTTGTTTTTGTAAAGTGAAAGAAAACAAGGAGACACTGCAAAAACTAGATGGTTCTATGGATGGTCAGGATAGAAATCTCTTTCTCTGATATCACAAAGGCCATACAAAAATGTCTTAGCCACCTTGGACCTTGGAGAATGAACCCTGACTTGTGCCAGAACATCATAAATACCTTCTTGGTCTATCATAGATTTGATGCTCTGGAGATTCTGGAAAGATTGAGAGAGGGGGTGAAGTCTTACCAGAAGTGGGTATATGTTGGGTAGGGTAGATGTGATGTCATGGGTGTTTGAGTCGGGGTATAATAGAAATGAGAGAAGAGGAGTCAAAATAGAAAAAAAAAATTCCAATTTCCTCAGGTTCTACAGAAGAACCATATTATTCTCACATAGCATAAAGTGAGGGTCTGATGCAAATCTCTCATTAGGAGAATAATGCTTTAAAACCGACGAGTATTTACTTAAGAAAGGGCAATAGGGTTATGTGCATTCTTAGCGTTAAATTAAAGCAGTGACTGGTGTGGTATTAAAAAGTCCCCCACCACAACTGTACCATGAAGGCAACGGGCCATTAGCCTTCATTAGCAAATCAGGTCCTGGGCTAACCCTGCTTTCTGTCTGATTATAAAGACTGTGATATAGTCCATGCCACTTAATCTGGACCCAGGTAATAAGCACATCTTAATTAAGATGCCCCGCTGGGAGACAATTTAATGCAATATATATAATAGGATTTCAATTCTGCTTTAGCGTCTTTGTGTTAGATAATAGGGGTGGCTGGAGAAGCTTTATGTCACTAATTTCACAAACTGAATACAATCTCAGTATCTCAGCATGAGTATTTTGAAAGCTCAGAGGAGAAAAAATGAAATAACATCAACTGTTTTAGAATGGTGTAACGGGAACAGCTTTTAAATGCCTTTTCACCAGTGTCTCATTTTTAGAAGCTATGTTTAAGTGCACTGATGATAGCATCAATTGACCTCTTCTTTCTTTGTGTAGGGGCTTTGTAGGCTGTTCAATATTTCTTGACTTAAAAAAAAAAGTGTTTTCCCCCAAATTTCTTCTTTGATAATTTGAAGGAGAAAGATGATTTGCCCTAATATCCTGAATTTGAAGAATAATAAAGTAGATTATGAAGAAGCCTTTAATAAAATGAGAGTGCTGGTATTTATTTCTAATGCTTTTGTGCTTTGATTTTTATGACAATAGAATAGTTCAGTTTGATCAAAACTCAGACAACCATTTGCTTATTCATCCATCTATCCATCCATCCATCTATCCATCCATATGCTCATTTATCAACCCATCTATTTATGTATTATCCATTAATTTGTTGATCTGGTCATTTATTTCAGTCTTTATTGAGCATCTATAAAGTACCAAACCCTTTAATAAATGCTGGATATCGGCACATGAGTAAGTTAACGTCTGAGGATGCCACCCTCTCTACATGTTATAAACATAGAAGCAAACTAGACCAGCAATGGCTATTGACGTGAAGAGCATCAGGATAGGGTGGGGGGTACTGGAAGAGTTGACACATGATCCCAGATGAGGACTTGGATGATTAATTATGTGACCAAGCAGGACCCTATCAAGCCTTCCCAGGACAGACCACATCCCCTCCCATGTCCTCTGCCTGTCTCTTGTTTGTAGGAAAGCTGTAATCTCCCAGCCTCCCCTGAGTCACAAAAGCCTGTTTTAAGAATTAGTGATTGAAAGGATGTGAACGTGTAGTGAAATAAATAGCAGTTGGGTCAGGAGAACTGGTAACAATTTAAACAGTAAATCAGCCATAGGGCAGTCACAGAATCTCTAGTTCCTCCCTCAAGTACACAAAGTATCTGCTGCACATGTCCTGAGTTGTTTTACAGGTGCTAACACCCCCACCGAATGGAAGAAGTTAACTACGTGATGACCGTGATGACCGTGAGCACTAGCCCCTAGACCCACTGGAGCGAGGACTGATAATGTTAACCCCTGTGACACCACCTTTTACTTCACTGTCAACCAGTCAGAGAACTGTGCACCAGCTGATCACAGCCCCTGTGTCTCCCCTCCCGCAACTCTCCCTTAAAAATGCTTGCCTGAAATCCATCATGGAGTTCGGGTTTTTTGAGCGCTAGTTGCCCGGCATTCCTTGTTTGGCACCTCTAATAAATGCCGCACTTTCCTTTACCACAACCCAGTGTCCGTAGATTGGCTTTACTGTGCACAGGCAAGTGGACTCAAGTTTGGGTTGGTAACAATTTCAGTAAATGTTTGGGAAGTGGCTTGAATCAGTGAGAAGAGATTGGAAAATTATTGCAATTTAGAATTTTATATAAAATCTTTCTGAAGTTCTCTCTCCCCACGTCAGTTTTAGTCCAAGATGCTATCTGTTTTCCAAGGTGTAGAATTTCATTTACAAAATAAAATATTCCCAACCTATATTCCAATATATTAGACATATCAGATGTATCTATTTATATCTACATCTATCTCTCTGCCACACTTTAAGCTTTTTGCACTGCTTATTGCTTCTGCTATTTCTCCCCCCCCGTTTATATCCTAAACATTTTTTCAGGTTACCCTCTTTTATGGGAGGGGAGGCTGGAGAGTGATGGCAAGGATCTTTTACATAACTCACTGAACTGTGGTCCTCACATGAGCGAAGGCCTGGTGTACAAACTGAGAAAGCTACTCCCCAGGGGTTTACATATTGATGAGCTTTAAGGAATAAAAGCTAGGAACCTTGAATATGTAACCTCTATTCATCTCATTTTGTTTGGCAGGGATTGCAAGAAAGCTCACAGCAGTGAACTGTAACAAATGGAAACCTTGATTTCAATTGCATCACAATTTTGGGCCTCATGGTAGATGAGTCAAATGGTTATGCTTAATTTAATTAACTATTTCTCAATCAGTTACATTTATCTATCTGTCTAACGTTTAAACAGAATACCTACCAATTATTTTATCTTTAAAACAATTATTTACTTTAAAGTGGGCCAGTGCATTTTGGTCGCTTACCTCAAACTCTTAAATCCCATAAGTTTTCTTAGTCTGATTAGCAAACAGCTATTCAATAAACATAACTAATTTGTGTCCTTATTTCTGCTATTGCAGATTGTATGTCATAAACTAAACAAATGCTGAGAAATTATATTTTGCAAGCAAATGTAGAAGAAAGGTATCAGATTGTCAGAATGGAACTTCAAACTCTTTCCAGTACCTTAGGGAACCAAAAATTACGAATAATAATCATACATATGTATTACAGCATTTAAAACTTTGTAAATCATTTAATGTGCATTTTATCTGTTCATCCCAGTGATCCATCTCTGAGGGCAGAATCATCACTTTCTTTTTATACATTAATACATTCATATTTTGAAAAGTTGGCATTGAACAAATCACTGAAACAGTTCAAACACGAACGTGTGGAATCTTGAACTTGGGCTTTTTTTTTTTCTCCCCCAAGTTCGTGTGACTTCAAAGGTCTCAAGTGACAAAGAAAATCTTATACATTTGTAAAATTTTAACAAATGGCACTTTAATGTCTTCAGCTACAGACCTTTTCTAAAACCTTTGCAAATGACACATAACAAAATTAAAAGACAATCACGTTAACACCACTAAAACACTTTTGAATATTCAGCGTATCATTTAGAGCTATGCTGTAAGTTAATCATTACAGCTCTCCTGTGGAATAGCTGTCTTTATTATCTCCATTTAACTAACTAAAGGTTGAAGAGGTTAAGTGACTTGTCCTGGATGATTTAGCCTTAAGAGCTGGTGTCCAGTTCTCGTCAGTGAGACTCTTATGCACAATGAAGCTCCCTGTTTTGCTGGTGTCCATAAGGCACTGGTTTTTATGGCCTCGTATATGCCATCTCAGAATTCTCAATTTTATCCTAAATCTGAAAGTCATGTACCTTTGCCTCCTGTTATTGCCTGGGAGGTTGCTATCATTCTCTGCACTGAAGCATGAAGGCCTGCCCTGGAAACCTGAAATTCTCAGCAAACCTCAGGGCGCTGTCATCCCTAAACTGTTTAGTTTGCTATATTATTTCTAAGTTGTATATCTGTCTTTGTAAGTGGCTGCTGGTGGCCTGGGACAACAGCAACAACAGTGAGACATCCTTTCTAATTAGCTCAGAGATAAAATGGGTTAATTGGAAAGAATGAGGAATCTCCAGAAGCAGCTGGAAGGTACAGCAACTCAAAGTCAATCATTGCCTTTCTTCCTCCCTCTTTCTGCCCCTTTCTCTGTCTCTTGCTCCTAATCCCCCACTGTCTTTGATCTATCCTCTTTTCCAATTTCTATGACTCTGGCTTCCTCTGCTTAAATAAGAAGTATATGGCTGTCCTGTTTCAGACTTTCTTCTTCCAAAAATTCACCATCATCTGACTGAATCAGGGGCATTTTTCTTTTAATCCAAATTATTAAAAGAGTATGTCTCTATTTCCGGGTTTTTAAAATTCTGTTCTACTAATGTCTTTGCCTAATCCTCCATCAATTCCTGCACCATTTCCATAGTCTTGACTAATGTAGCTATGTAATAATTCTTGGAACTGGGTAGACTGATGTCCTTTTACTTTATTCTTCCTTTTAAAAATTGTCTTAGCTCTTCTAAATCTCTTGCCTTTCTCACATAAATTTTAGAATAATCTTGTCTATATCCACAAAAAATTGCTAGGATTTTTATATGGATTGTGTTATATCTGCATATAAATTTAGGAAGAACTGACATTGTTACAATGTGTGTCTTTTTAGCAATGAACACAGTTTGTCTCTTCACTTATTAAGGTCTTCTTTGATTTCTTTCATCAACATTGTGTAGTTTTCAGTAGGAAAAAAAAAAAAAAACGGTCACATATATTACTATATTAACATGTTTCCTAAGGGTCATCTTTCTATTCCTGGAATAAAACTCAATTTGTCAGAAAAAAATTATTAGGAGGTACACATGTTTTATCTTAGCCCTGCCTATGTGTTAGTCTCCCTGATCCTAACAGCGATGACTGAAGTAGACGGAGTTCAAAGAGGATCAGGTGGTCTTTAGGGCTTCGTAGGATCACTTCTATAGCAGAAACTGCAATATCGTTCAACATGTCAAAGCAGAATTCTCCAAAATAATTGTTTACAAGCTGCCTTGAGTTTATTAGGTTTCAAGAAATCATGGTGAAAAGAAGGAGCGAGATCTCAGAATCTCAGACTTGTATTAATTCTCCACAAAAGCAAATGAGATCATTGTCTCTGACGATACTTTTATGCTTCAGACACCTTGGCTCTCTGTTCTGAAGATCTCAGCCTATTACAACATTCTAGGGAGTCATAAAGTTGTATAGGTTTTTCTGGGAGCTTATGCTCATTGAGTCAATCTTGCAATTTCAAAATAGTCTACAAAAGTAGCTTTCATAACCATTCTAAGTGAGAAAGATGGAGCTATTTATGCCAAATATTAGTCAGCTTTTCAGTGGAAGCCAGCTCCTAGCAAGGCACAAACAATGGAAGATGTAGCTGCCGCCCTACTATGTCAGACCTTAGACAGCTAGATGATTTGCTTGTACGTGTATCACTCAGCAATGCTCGGTTAATAAAGACAAAATAACTGCCAGTCTCTGGCCTTCTTGAGACAGGAGAATTCCCTCCCCAGTCTCTTCACCCACTGCATACCATCCTTAGTGAATGCCTATTTCTTCCACCAAGTGCTTACTTGGCAAGCAAAGTTTCATTCAATCTCATAGATTCTCCTGTTGACAACGACTAGTGGGCTTGCGCAAGAGGCCCCTTCCTGGGAGGCGGGGACAGGGTAGCTGTCCTTGAGTTGAAAGGAGTCAGGCGAAGTCCTGATAGAAATAAGTACAGTTAACAGATGCACATCGGCATTGTTGACTCAAGATAATTGAACAGAGGCCCTCAGCTCCTGGGTTGAGGCAGGGAGAAGCGGAAAGGCACCTTTACTGTGTACCAGAGAGAAAGGCTAGGGCAGCATACACCAGACCCCCTGTATCTAATCACCTCCCTGTGCCAGATTCGTGGACACAGCCTGCTTGGACACACTACCTGTCCGTGAGCTGACAGAGAAAATTCCACAAAAGCACAGAATAATCTAAACCTTTGGTCTGGGAAGGGTAAGATTCCTCAAGGCACTGCAGAGAGGTCTATGTGGGAATTTCACTACAAGTGGATATAACTAGCAGAGGAATAAATATCTTTTTATTTCTATATTTAACTAAGTAAAAGGTGTGTAAGATTACCTTCTCACTTTCAATGGTATACAACTATTTTGTTCAATTTTTAAATTATAAATCTGAAAACTAATGATCAAAGAATTTGAGTGGTTTGCTTAAAATCTCAGGATTTGTTCGGATGGTCCAAAATCATCACTGAATTTTATTGATTTTCTTTCCAATGAGCTATCCCTTTGGCTCACCACACAAAGATGAAAAAGAAAATGCAAACAGAAAAACAATACACTTCCAATTTGGAAAAAAAAATACAATAGGGAGTTCATAGACAATGTTCAAATGATGATCTATTGAAAAATTTAATCTTTCGAGGCTCAAAGAGTTTATATAATTTTTTATTACATTTCCCACTGTGCCTATGTTCAGTTGTCTCAAAATTGAACACAGAGAAAAGAATTTTCATTTTTGTGCCTCTTTTTTTATTCCCTCTGTAACAATAAGACACTGATATTCTCATGATTAAAAAAAAAAAGATTGAAACTGGCTATATCACTTTTTCTTACAGGCAACCTGAGACTCAGAATTTCTTTTTCACATCACTAGTTTGGGAAAGAAGAAAAGTGAGCCTCTGTAATGATTGAGCCAATCATCAAAACTTCAGCCGGAACTGACAGGGGTGGAGTCACGGTGGTGGGAGGGAGCGAGTCTGAAGTTCAAAGGTGAGAGTCTATAGCTATTATGAAGGGCACTATCCAAAATCTGCTTGAATAAAGAGTGCTTTTTCCCCTCCCTTTTTGGTTTATTCTTAGAATCAACTCATTGCTTTTTGATTCCAGAGATACTAGAATATTCACGTATTGAAAAGTAATTCAAAGTTTATTCCTGTAAGAAACTTAGGGACGACAAGGAACTGAATGAAAAGGGAAGGGAGACTGTCCCAGGGGCGAGGAGACCCTCCTCGCCTGGCCCTGGGCAATGTCCCCTGTCTTAGTTTTCTGCATGTCACACCTGGGCTTCTATAATTCCCATACATATCCTTGTTTCTCTCAAATGACATTTTACCCAGATACATAGCAAAACTTCTTGAAATGTGTATCAAAGCTTTCTCTCACATCTCCCTCACGTCGAAACTGCTCCAACTCTGAGCTTCTGAAACTCTGAAGTTATTCTGTATATTCTCTTTGTTCTGGAAAGCTTTCCTGACCCTACTTGCTTCTCCTGTTGGAAACACCGTCATGAAGGGTCTTCATCTCTTCTCTGGATTGTGATTCTCTCTGCACACATGAATACAGTCTCATCTTTAATTTGTAGAGCCTTCATGTTCAAAACACTTGCCATGTGTGTGTTTCACAACCCAGAACTCCTCTTCCGGATTTTGGCTTTTGCTCATCAGCTGATGAACTGATATTTCATTTCCCACATAGCACGTCTGCCTGCTGTCACCTTCCACATCAGTCGCACACCAGTTTGTGCAATTACTTGAGTGTTTGTTGAATCTGTCCGATTTATAAAAACAGTGGACGACAGTGAAAAGTGCCTCTAACAGCAAAAAAGTGGAGTGTCCAAAAGTGTAATGAAATTAAAAACAGGATTGACAGTATTAAACTGTGCATCAAAGGCAGTGCATGTCTAGGGTTAGCTGGACACTCCCTGAACTTAGGCCAGCTATCCATGTTTGATTTTGAAATGAAAGAACAAAATTAAGAAAATTATAAGAAAAGCTCATATTATGTTATTGAAAATTGCATCTGAAATAAAAGGTAAAATCAGTGATATAAGATCATGTTTGAGTTCTCTGAACATAGAATTACCATAATAGTTTGCAAGTCTAATATTTACAATCTGCAGTTCTGAATTTTGGCTGCATTTTTAGAAAAGCATTCTTTACAAGGTTGGCAAATCCCTGCATTACTTAGCTGAATTGATGAACATCCCACCACCCCGCCTTGCCAGGATTTCTCACCCCGCTGGCCTTCGGGATGTAGAAGAAAGACACTACTCTTCTCTCTTTTTTGTGTGGATGAAAATGAAGGCCCTGAGGTTAAGGTATCTTCTCTAATATAGCATAAAGAAAGCGGGGCAGAACCCGAATTAAAATTCAAGTTTTCCCTTTAGATCTAAGGGCTTCTTCTCATTTCTTTACTCTATCTTGTACGAATATAGTTACTACGACCCCCTAAATATGTACACACCTCTCCATAGATGCCAATCAAAGACATATTAATCCAACATGGAAAACAGTTATAGGACATAAGACAATTGAATGACTCTCGGTAACCTCTGACTCTAAAAACTTACTGAAAATTTGCCTTTCCCATCTCCCCCCAGTACTTCCCTCACACTGAAACCTTTCCCTTCCCTTACGCCAAACACTTAAAATGTGGCTAACTCCAACCCGCAGAGTTCTTGTCTCTCTCCCTTCCCTTTCTGGCTCATCATTTTATTATGTGGATGGCTTGAGTTGCTCTGTTTATTTCAACTTTCTTGCTTCTATGTATGTGTCGATATCCAAGTTTGATACAATCAAAAGGGACAAAGGCGGTGGGTACCTGATGGAAGGGCCATTTTCCCTTAAGACACGGGAGAGGGAACGATCTCAAGCATTTCTAAGTCCTCTTTACAGCTCTTGTGCAAACATTCGGAACTTCACTGAGGGGCCATTGGAAACGCACAGGGTGAACACCCTTATATCTTCCACGGCAAGAGAAACGGGCGCTTTAAAATGTATTAGTAAAGCAGTCAGCACGAGGAGGGTTTGCCCTGAAGTGACCATTTCATCTTGGGCAGCTCTTCAGTCTGCTGAGACGTAACATCTGGAAGATGCCGCAGTGTGACTAAAAGCAGGGGGCAGAAACACTTCCAGGCATTGTTAAGCAGCTTCCCAGAGGGAAGCAACTGAAGGCTGCAGAGTTTCGTCTCCTCACAAGGCTGAATTCAACCCCGGCGAGCAGTGGCAGGTTTAGAAGGTATTAAATATTACAACCTTCTTGTTAGAAACGTGGCTACTAATACCAATCTCACAGTGTGGGCTAGGAGAGAAAATGCTTATGGAGATCCCCGTACCCGGCTTACAGTGGATTCTCAGTAACTCATATCCCTCACCTTTATCTTCAAATCCTCAAAGAGTCTGTTGTTTTCTACTCTCAAAGCTTCTCGGCAAAAGTTTTTCAGATGGAAAAAAAGTAATATATATTTTAAGTAGCTAATATGTCAACCAGTAAATAGAATGTCTGCCAGTGTACACACTAATGCCTAATAAACTTCAGAAAATTGTTGTGTAAGAAGTGTTTGGTGGCAGGGAAAATGCTATCAGGTGAATTACCATGGATAGGAGCAAGGAACAGAATTACAGCAGCTAAGAGAAGGCTACGAGGAATGGACAGGGTGTTTTCTCAGCAACAGAGGTCACAGTGAGAAAGGAAAGTCATTCGCCAGTAAGGTCCAAATGCTCAGGAAAGGCAAAAATGTATTCCCAGGGTATCTGCTGTTGCTGTTGTTTGTTGTTTCCCCTGAGCATCCAACAAGGTAGACAAGCTTATAGATTTAGATGTAGCTCTTCAACCTACTGAGCAGAAGACAGGACTTAGATAAAATGTGCTTCATCAGTCATAGTTCAAAAATGTGTGGGATGCTAAGCTACTATGCTGGCTTCAGCCACTGTTACTTTGGAAATAAAATGGGTTAAAAGGTTTTCTTTTTCATCCTGGCCAAGTAACCCCGTAAGTTGAAACCACGAAGTGTCAGATGAAGGCAAAAGGGCCCCACCCTTCTTCTTCTTCTCCCTGTTTTCCAGTGACGCTGCACCAGCACTGGAGCCCCTCTCTCACCCAGTCCCCTCCTCAGTCCTCCGTCCTCCTCATCAACCCGCATCCAATCAAGCATTCCTCCATCTCGCCTGACCGTTCCGCCCCGTCGCCACTGCCTTAGTCCATCATGTCTCTCCTGGACATTTTCAATAGCCTTTTTCTTGGGATGGCCATTTTCAGATTTTTGTCCCTCTAATCCCACCGTCCCTCTGACGAGCTATCTTCCTGAAACCTAAGTCAGCCATATAACTCTTTTGCTTGAACCTTTTCCGTGGCGCCCAACAACAACTTACACTCTTAAAGCTTTAGTATGTCACGTCACTACCTTTCCAGAATCATATAAGGCCACTTACTCCTTTTGCAGCTCACTTCCAGCCATGTGGATTGTCTGTCTTCTTCCAGCCATGATTCCTCAGGCACCTCCACCTGCACATGCTGTATCCTCGCCCTGGATTTCCCCATGTTCAAATCTGCTTGGAAAACACACAAACATATATATTTAATCAGCTTGTGTAATATCTTACTCTTTTATGAATCCTTGAATGTCATCCCCTGCCAATCACCACTAACGTCCACGGCCCACCAAAATAAAACAGATAATCCCACCCTTCTGTGAGCCACACAGCATCGTGATGAGGTACCCTGACTGTAGTCAGACAGCTTAGTTTCTGACAGAGCCACTTCCCCTTCTCATTATTTTAGGCAGGCAGGTCAAACTCTTGAATCCCAGATAACCCTCAGGAAGACGAGAAAAATCATAGTACACCTACCACATTAGGCTATTGTGAGCATCTGATGAGACTATATTTGTAAATATTGAATTCAGTGAGTGGCACAGATGACGTGCTTAATAAATGATTGCTCTTTTTATTGTGATTACCAAACACTACAGATCACGGTGATAAATGTAAACACTGGAAGATATGGGCTCATTTACATGCTATTTCTCCCTAAGACTTCAAGTTCCTTGAGGGAAAGGACCACATTTGCTTCATCTCTTCATTCCTGTAACCCTGGTATCAGCACTGGTTTAGGATGTGCTTTTTGAGTACATGAATTTTTTTTCTAAAATAAGACCTCTTTTTTTTTTCTTATGATACTTTCATTTATTGACATTCACATCTCTTGTGAGAGGGATTTCAGGCAGTGGTATTTTAGAAAAACACAACTGTGCTGTTCGTCAAAAAGACATTTCTTGGATGCCATGTTTAAGTGAGAATACCTCAGGAAACAGTTTCTACACAGCAGGTTGTTACATCAAACAGGGATGCCCTTGGTTCGAAGGCCCAGGCAGAAGCCAGCTTATTGCCTGCTAATCTCTGTAAAGTATACTATCCTAACCATCACCCACAGGTACCTTCAAGTACAATAAAACCCAATTACCTTGACAATATCTACTAGTAAAAGCAGAATGACTAGTACTTTTTTTTTTTTTTTTTTAAATCAGATGTTTTGGAAAAAGACCACTTGCTATCTAAAAGTGAATCAGTATTACCCAACAGGATTTCATAGGAAATAAAAGTTTGAAATGAAGAGCACTGGATAACCTAACCCACACTACAAATACCTCTTCGGTGTTTTCTTTATGAGAGTTACTGAAATTAAATGACTGCATGCAAGAACCATAGAAATGTTCACACATTTTGACCCAGTAAACAAAGTATGGAAATTATTAGTATCATCAAACAGATAGTATTCATCCCATAGTTCTGGCAGGGTTATTAAGTGAGGAGATACATGTAATTTCATTGGAAAGCACCTACTATGCTATCTAGCACATGCTTTGTTAGAGTCTGAATGTGTTTCTATGCCCCTTTTGTCTTCCCTTCCTAAAGGGCAGCTTATTGTCTATCTGAGAGCAGTTTATTGGCCATGTCCAGATGCTCAATATTCCCCCTGAATTGAAATAATCAGATATTAATAATAACATAATACATATAATTGTACATACGATTATATATGTGAATATATATGATTATATATTATATACACACACATTTTTCCTATAGTCTCTTCCCTCAAGGAACTTTCAGTCTTAGAAGTAACATGTAAAAATTCATTATCTTATAGTAATGGCAACCATTTATTAAGCACACACACATAAGTGTTATATATAACTTATGTATAATTTACACATACCATGACATTATATTTATATTTTGTATGTCATTTCCTTCATATAACTTACATATACTAGATCATTTATATACATATCATTACTAATCATATGCATGTATGTATATATGGTATTCCTTAGAGGTATACAATGTATTTATGTTTACTAATAATTTACATGTATCATTGTACACACACACATGCGCGCACACGCACACACACACACACACACACACACATTGGTGGTTAGGTCCATTGAGAGAACATACATATTATCCAAAGTTGTAAAATGTTTCAATAGATAAAGTAACCATTTTTTTTTTGTCTTTCAACGTGCTGGTTTTAGGGTTTGGTGTCATAATTATTTTTTGAATGAATCTTCCCTGATTAAAAACCATCCTTTTTTAACAAGCAAAGTTCCAATACAGTACACATTTCATTACCATTGTCAAACATCAAATTACTTTAAACCCCAGCTAATCTTTCATGACCTTGCTTACCACATTGTTAGCAATCACAAAGTACACAGATAGAGAGCGTTCCTTTTAAAATATAGATAACACATATTAATAAGTAGTAGGGGCAAGCCACTGCCTCTTCAGATGCTGCCAACTAAAGGCTTACTAAAGGCTGCCAACAAAAGCACCAGAGGTGAATCCACAGTGGTAAAGACTCAGCTACTGAAAATGCATTTAGCTAGCTGCACATTTTCCAAACAGAATCATGTTCTACAACCATTCTTATTACAGTAATTGGAACACTAGTATTACTCAATAGGTGACCTGAGAGATGGAAATGTGTCACTCAAAAGGTTTCTGCAATGCTTTAAAATTCTTCAGTTTTTAAAAGGGGAAAGTCACTGAGCACTAAATCATGGCGTTTTCTAATTTAATTTACCAGTGCCCCTATGAAGTAAGAATTATCACCACCTTTTACAGACGAAGAAAATGAAAGCAGACTCAACCATAAATAATACTTCTTTGCCCTGATTTAGAAAACCATGTCTGAAATGTGAGAGGAAACTCACATTTACTAAGCACGTATTATTTGGAATAAATCATAATACTTTTCTTATCCTTTTTTTTTTTTTAAACTCAGAAGGTACTATTATGCCCATTTCACAGCTGAAAACTCTGAAGGCTGAGATCGGTAATGTAAATCGTGTAGGGTCACACGGCATATAAATGTAGCCTAGGTCTGTAGCTTTCCCTATTTATTGAAACATTTTTTAAGTGACATATTTAAACTTAAAAGTCTAAAATAAGAGCTTTACTCAATTTTTTGATACGAATTAACAACTCTAATCATCCCAATAATTTTGATCCACTCACATGCCTTCAAAATTTGAACTCCCTTTGTTTAGTCTTCATAGGATGACTGAACGAGGAGGATGTACCCAAACATCAGACTTGCTATTGATTAATGAGCAGTGACACCAGCTATGATTTATGGAGACTTTACTATGTGTCAGGCACTACACAAAACATTTTATGTGTAGTATTTCATTTAATTTCCAAAAGAACCCTGTGAGACAGTGTGGTAGACAGAATCTAAAGATTCCATGTTTTTCACCCTGAAAAACACATTCTTCAACACTCATCTTGGTACCGCTGTAAAGGGACTTTGTAAATAGAATGAAGGTTACTAATTGTAGATAGAATTAAGGTTACTAGTCAGCTAGCTTTAAAATAGGGAGATTATCCTGGATTATGTGGATGAGACCAATGCAATCACCTAAATCCTTAAAAGCAGAAGAGGAAGGCAGAAGAAATGCAACTAAAAGGGAGATAAGAGAGCTAAAGGCATGAGAAGGGTCTGACGTATTATTATTGGCTTTGAAGATGAAGGAGACCAGAAACCAAGCTCTTCATCACTGCAGTGACCTGCTCCCCCAGCTAACTATCCTGAAGGCTTATTATATAAATCATCAGATTAAAAAAAAAAGTGTCAGCAGTTTACAATTATAACATGTTTTAAGATTTCTAAATATAAAAGTTTTAAGGTATCACTATGAATGAGGAGTTTTTGCAACCATGGCAAAGCAAGATTCTATTCTGAATATTAATTTCATTTGCATACTAATATTTTGACGTAAAAAACAATTAAAAGCAAATTCTTTCAGGGTCATGCGTGCTCCCGTAAGTCACAGATCTAAATGGTTAATACTTTCTTTCCTTCCTTTTAACAGTACTGTTATAAAATTTTCTCCACAGGTTGGTACACTTGAATTTTCGTTTTGAGAGATACAAAGGGAGAGATATAGGTGCAAACTGGGAACGGAATGAAACAGAATATTTATCCTGGTTTAAAATATTTCATCATTCATCATGTGTCATTTTTAACCAACTCATGAAGGGTAAAGGTGTCAGAATTTTTATTTCATGAAAAGCATGCAGTGCTCGCTATATGAGAAACTGTTAGTTGTCTAAATTCCAAATATTCTGCTTCATTCCATTTCTAATTTATGCCCATGTCTTCCCCACAGCATTTCATAAAATAAAAATCTACAGGCAGCATTTTTTTATTAATAATAATTTCAGTGCTAACTAGGATGGATTCACCATCCACTGAAAAGTTATAATACATTCTCTGTTTCCCACATGTCAAATTGATGAATAAGACAATAAGACCTATTTGTAATTGTGGGTAAGAGATGGCAGATAATAAATTAAAAGGAAACATATTTGATCATTAAAGAAACATTAATTCAAAAGGAAATTAAATGTTTATTTTGAGGGAAAAAGAGCTCAGATTCTATCCTTACCTTTTGACAATGTCTCCCTTGCGCATCCAATCTAAAGGAACTACTAGAGGTTCCCTAAAATAATAGGTTTTAGGAGCTGTGTGCCAGGAACCAAGCACAGGACCAAACATATATTCATCACACTGACACAAAGTGTTTTATGTATTATGTCCTTGTTAGGTATTATGTCCTTGTTATTTACCTTGAAGACCTGAATCAGGGATCCCATTACAGTGGAAGTAGAAGATTTGGGCTGCATTAATTTTTTTAAAGTTTTATAGGTGATACTAATGTGAAACTAGCTTTAAGAACCACCACTTTGGCTTCATAAGGAGTGATAAGATGAAAGAACATAATGATTATCTTAATAACTAAGAATGCTATAAATAGGTAATGGTCATTGAGTGTTTGTTGTACTGTAGCTATTCCAAGCACTTTGAATGGGAATTAATCAATATTAGTTTTTCAGGTTCCCTTTAGTGAAACCCAATTCAATCTAGTTCAAGAAAAAGAAATCTGGGCAATGTTTTGAGGAATATTGTAGGACTTCCTCAGAGACCAAGACTAGGGAGTCAAAGTGGATGCCAGGATACATATATTCTCTCCTCTCTCTCTGTCTTGCTCTGACTCTCTCTTGCATACACACACACACACACACACACACACACACACACACACACACACACCTCTCTTGTGTATCTGTTAGCCTACTTTGGCTTGCAAGGAAGAGGACCTTGTATCAACTCACTAACCAATGATGACATGTGTTAACTAACAAATGGAGGGGGGAGAGGGCATGGCTCAAGTGGTAGAGTGCGTGCTTAGCAAGCACAAGGTCCTGGGTTCAATCCCCAGTCCCTCCTCTAAAAACACAAACAACAAATAAATAAATTGCCCCCCTCAGAAAATAAAACAAAATAGGAATTCCAGTGTTTCTAGTGGAAAATAAAATTCTCCAGAACATTTGATTTAGTGACTCGCCTATGTAATCAAAAATCTTAGTTTTTTTTTTTCCTGTCTGCTCTGACAACTTCAACGTTTGTTTAAGATTCAGTATAGTTTGTTAACTACAGATGTTTAATGAAGTACACAGAACCACAGCAACATACAGAGGATGAAAAAGATTGTGTCTTCCTAATGAGGAGGAATTTCCCAGTAGAATGCTTTTGATAATTCTCTGGTCAGCACTGGGACATAGGCCCACCTCGGAATCAACTACTTGCCTGAGTTGAGGGTGAGTAGTTGCCCAGCCCCTTCAGGTGAACCTCACCAGTCAAGGGAAAGCCTTTAACAAAAGGTGCAGGTTTGGGCTAGGAGCAGTCAACACCTGCAGAAGGGGGTGGGTTCACTGTCAGAGAGAACGGGGCTGGGCAGAACGCATGCTACTTGCTACCTGTTACGTGCCCCCTTGCACAAATACAAATGCTGTATTAAGCTTCACTGTATTTAACTAATCTGCTCAAAATAACACAGGCGGGAGCTGGAGGAGGTCAAATAGGAGGCCACAACGATCTGATTCCAAAGCTGAGACTTTTAATCAACATTCAATAAAATGGCTCTAAAGATAAAATATTTATGAAGCTATAAAATCAGTGATAATACAGCTCAACTCATTTCCCAGATGTCTTTAATTATCACTGATTATTTGCATTTTCCTTCTAGTCATAGAGGTGCCAGAAACCTGGGAATGCACGTCTTGTGCTTCTCTAGTATTTGGAAGCCCACTGGGTAACTGAAAGGGGGTTGTGAGGGATCATTCTGTCTGTTCAAGCATTCGTTTGAGAAGAAAGGCATTCTTGAAGTGCAGAGAGTTGGTTCTCTCTCTGCACCTTAGAGGCAAGTCCAGGGGGCCAGAATTAAGCGATGGCAAAAGGAAAAGGTCGCACGTATCACAGCAATGAGAAATCTATGGGTAAGTTAGCTCTCTTCTGTTCGACTGCTTTTTGATGTTGGCGAAAGTTTCCTTAGTGGGAGAGGCAGAGGGAAAAGTACAGGGGAACAAAGGGGTGGCTTCAATTTCCAGGTCAAGATAAAAAAGGGAACAGCACACCCATTCAATACCTAATACGGGCTTCTCTTTCTAGGAGCTGGAAATGTGTTTACTAAAATGTGCATAAGCAGCTGAGTTATAGCCTCCAAAACAAAGTGGAAGAAATACGGGAGAGAAAACGAACGCGCTGCACGCTCGGTGAGCCCTGTAGAAAGTCAAGCAGCAACAGGAACCCATGCAGGGCTGAAGGGAGCTTCCCAGGGATTATTTGTAGAAAGACTTTAATAGAGGCTCTTGTACTTGGCTCAGTTCCCCGTGAAGGGCCGAAGCACTCACTCCCCGAGACGCTCAGAACTGGAGTGCAGGCTGCTGATGGCTCACAGCGGAGACCCTGGCCGGGAATTAACCTTGACCACGCCCAAATGTATGCTTCCTCTCTGGGGACAACTTGAGAGCCAAAGAGTGATCCGCACAGCAGTACAAACACCCAGCCAGCTGCCTCAATCTGGGACAATCCCTGAGGGCCAGCCCAGCTCCAGAGCTCTTTTCTGGACCAGCTGAGGCCGGTGTTGGGACTGTGTCCCAGGTCACGTTCCCTCTTCCTGCTGCCTTCACTCCTTCACTTCTGTTCATCCCCAAAGCAACCTGCCAATAAATTCACCGAATGCGGATCTTCTCAAAAAGTGCATTACCTGCAGCCTGACGTAAGAAACTTTATCCAAGTTGAAACTCACCTCTTAGAGTAACCATTTGCTGGGACTGAGGGTTTTCCCTGGATGTGGGGCTTTCAGTGGCTAAACAGAGTATCAAGCCAACCAGGATTGTTGTTCACCTAGTGACACACTTGTTTCAGTCTGCAAATTTCATCCACAAGTGGGGCAAGGGTTTCACGGACATTCTACCACTGTGGGTGTTGAAGTCTTTATCTTTTGACGACCTATACAGATATCTTTGTGTTATCTTTCCCTGCCTCTGGTCACCAGTCTCCACATCCTGCTCCACTAGAAATCTTCCTTATATACTACTGACAGAATCATCCTCCTTGATTTGAAACTCTAAAAAAGTAACCCACTGCTCCTACCTATTTTAGAACCTTGCCGTGCTGGTTCAGTTCTCCCACTGTGTCAGTGAGATCTTTCTAAAGTGGAACTATGACCATGTCATTCCGCTGCTTTACGCTGTGCAACAGTTCCACTTTATTGTCAGTGTAGAGTCTAAACCTCTGCCCTGGACCTTCATTCAGGAAATGGCCTCTTAGCTCTCCAGCTCAGGGGTTCCTGCCCCCAACTATACGTAACTATCAAGTTACAAGGCTGGTGTTAAGGCAGCCTCTCTTGGTCAGAGGCTTGCACACATTTTCTGATACAAAATCCCTTTCTCTCTCCTCTGCCTGACAACCTCCAATTTGATGTGTTCTCCCACTCTGTCTACTTGTGTCTTCTACTACTTTGGAGTTAGAGACCCCTCCTTGTTTCCCCTCAGATTCCCACCTGTACCTCCACAGTTGTGTGATCCAGTCTCCCCATTCTCAGTATGCACCTTCTCTTGCTTCTATACTGAAGGCAGAAAGGGCTATTCGCAATGGGGATCTGACTGACCATCTGTCACCTCTGGCTCCGATCTGCACAGCTGCACCAACAAAAGTCACCAGCTGCCTCACTGACGTAAGAATCAACATCGTCACATGATTTGGATGAGACTCTACCTCTCCAGTCCTTGCTTCCCTTCTATGGTTGAGCTACTCCGGTCCGATTTTTAGCCCCTCCTGTCCTGCTTCCCCTGTCACTGTGCTTTCACGCTGTTACACACGCTCTTCCTTCTGGATGGAGTGCTCTTCTTTCCCCTGCCCTGCACCACAGCCTGTTCAACAAGTGCCATGTTTGTGTACATCCTCCAATTAGAGCCTAATCATCGCTTGCACACGGATGTCTCTGTAGCCTCCTATTTAAACCTAGTCTTAGATTCTACACTTTCATAGAACCTGCTCTTCTTCATGGCTTTTACTGCAGATGTAGGTGTCTTAAGTCAGGTTTTGCCCTCGTGGACTCTGAGATGGAGATTTGTGTATAAGTAGTATGTTGGGGAAGATGCTTTGGGTCAAAATCCGTGGGTGAGTGAGACAGGCAGGAGTGAACAACGAGAAACATTGAATTACAAACACAGTCATTACAATCCAAGGGTATCACTGGAGGTGGATGAGTCTTCATAATTGTTCTTTTGAGACACCTCCCCCTTGACCAGTGACTCTAAGTGGCATGTCCCAGGAATAGGTTATGTGTTTGGGTAAGCCAAACATCTCTTCTTTTGATGGAAACTCCTGGAGAATGATTCACCTGAGAGCTTTCAGCTACCAACAATCTCGGCAGCGTCAAGAATGTGTGACTCAGGCCTGAAAGCGGAAAGTGGGGAGTGGGGGGTGGAGACACACCTGGGTGGCACACCTTGCACAGTCAGATCTACTTTTGTCATATGATGAGTTCTGGAAGCAGCTCCGCCAGGATTCTGGTTGGTTTACTTTCCTGCTAATCCGAGGCCACAGTGGATACCCATCATCTCCTCCCATCATCTACTACACATTTTAGATTCCACTCAGTCTTGGCTAGCACCTCGGTTGGTTTTAGGTAGCTTGCATTGTCAGGTGACCCAAATCCTCAAATCGAGGGGATCTTACCTGCTGGTCATTCTGCCCTTCTCAGGTCACAGCTGCTTTGTTTGTCAATTTTCTGTTAAATTTGGGCAAGTGGGTATCAAGCAATGTGACTGTGGATCTCTTGGATACCAAACATATTCTTTTTTACCCAACGGTCTGATAGCAGCCCTGTCTCCTCCTGATCCTCAGAGCCCATTACCGTAGTCAGGCTGGTGACTCCTCTTATGACTGCTGATTTCTTGGCACACGTTTCCTGAAGTAACCAGATGGCAAGCTATAGTTGAAAGTTGAGTAAGACTGTGTCTGTGTCCTCTGGCAAAGGATCAGGACTTCTAAACTTACAGAGTCAAGAGTTGCAATATTGGAAGAACAAACTCCCCAAAAGGATCACTGGCAGTGGTGATACATGTGGTTACTATGACTTTCAGCCATGTTTCTCAGACTCATTATTCATATCTGTCGGGTATACTGGAAAATAGAATGGCCACTGATTCAGGGTGTGTACTGAGTCCTGATGGATGTTTTCCCATACACGCAAGGGGCATATCCAAGCTGTATTTCAGTAATTATTTCTGTTTCATTCTTGGAGAGTTTCTAGGTCTGTGAACACATCCACGTACAGGAGGGTAACACACTCCAACTCCACAAAGACAGAAGCTCACAGTCACGTGGTCAGGACACTTTCAAACCTCATCCTATGTATTTCTTCACCTGGCTGTCCACCTGTATCCTTTATTATATCCTTTAATAAACTGGCAAACTTAAATGTTTCCCTGAGTTCTGTGAGCTGTTCCAGCAAATAGCCACATCTAAGCGGGAGGAGGTCATGGGGACCTCTTATCTGTAGCCAAACTGGACAGAAATTGTGGGTAACCTGGGGGCCGACTACTTGCTTTTGGCGTCTGAAATGGGGGACAGTCTTACAAGACTGAGCCCTTAACCTGGGGAATCTGACATTATCTCTGACACTACCTAGTGTCAGAATTGAATTAAATTGTAGGACACCTTGCTGGAGTAGCAAAGAGTTGCTTGCTGTGGGGCAAAATCTCCACACATCTGCTGTCAGAAGTGTTGTGAGTGTGGTAGCGGTGTAAGAGGAAGGGAGAGACGCAGGAGGGGAAAAACTGTTATTTTCCTAATCCACTGGCTTTCACACTTAGTCTTTGATTGCCGATTACTCACCCTCAGCCTATCATTGTCTTATCGAGAGCATCGCTTTCCGAACAACAGCCCTAAGGTCCTTATCGCCATCACTCCCCCCAGACTTTTCCAATTGCCTGGGTAACTGTTCTTGCTCATACTTCCTTTCCCCTGGGATCACATCTCAGTTCATCGCAGATGAGATTTTTAACAATGGCTCCACGAGAGCATGACGGTGGGTGGATTTAAAGCCATGAAAGGTGAATATAATTGATTCATGTCACTTCTAGAGAGAGGTTTTGATCGGCCTTTGCACAAGCCTCTACTCTTTTTCTTCCCCTTCCTTAGTTATTGAGAAGGGGCCAGAGTCACAGACGGTACAACTATAACAAGGCATTGCCTCTGTCAGCCAGGAGCCCTTGGTACCAGTGTTAAGCACAGCCCCATGCTGGCAATTCATGGGACATTCTGAGCGAGTGGGACAGACATTTTATTGTGTTGTGCAAATAAGATTTGGAGGTTGTTAGAGCATAACTTAGACTATACAGGTTATTACAGGGAATGTTACAAGAAGGGTAAAAGTAAACGTGGCAAGGTGTATTAACATGGTGAATAGAGCTGAGAAAGTAATTTTTTTTGTAAGACCAGTTTAGTTGGAAGCAGTCTTTCTGAAATTGACAGCAAGAGCCAATTTGCTGAGAGTGAATTATGAGTGATGTCAGAGAGGACTCCACAGTAAAGAGGGCCTGCTGGGTAAAATCACTCTAAGGTTTAAAAGACTGAATGACTCTTCCTATCTATCCATCTATCCGTCTGTCTGTCTGTCTATCTATCTATCTATCTATCTATCTATCTATCTATCTATCTATCTATCTATTTATCTATTTGTTGAGTCCAGATATGGTACTGCCATTGGTGCACCTGCCCTTAATCTGTACTGACCACCTTCCCATAGAATTCTCTGTCCATAATCCTGTGTTCACTTGCTTCTTAAAAGAGTTTTCAATGCTCTTACAAAATGTCATGACTGCAGAGGGTCAAATCCACCCCAAGAATGCAAAGCATGTCATGACTGTTATGGCTTCAAGAGAATCATCTTACATAAATCACTTTACCGTTATTCTTCTATGAGTAATACTTTTCCAAAACAAGGAACACGTGAAGAGCTAGTACCAGGGAGTGAAACCGGATAGTATCACAGGGATTACCCAACCCAGCCACCATTACTGATGTTGGAGAATTAAAGTCGCCAAGCTGTAGTTCCATTCTTCAAGGACTTGTAAAATTCTTTTAATTCTTGTCATGGTTCAAGTAGTTGGCAGGGCCTGAATTTAACTTTGAGCTTCAAATTTGGAAAAATCAAGGAATTCAAAGAACATCTCAGCCAGCATCCCTTAGCCTCCTGTGGCTTTCCCCTTAGACTATAAATGGATCCTGTTTTTGAAAGCAAGCCCAGATTTCCTTAAAACACGTTCCAGTCTCTTGAATTTCACGAATCGTGTATTTCGAATGAAGGCTGTGCTTTTCTATGCATCCTATTCTTGAAGAGTCCTCTTTGTAGGCATTCCAATTCCCTTGTTTGGGTTCGTGCCACTCTTGCTGAGTACATGTCATGCCCATCATTACACATTTCAACCAGACTCCCCAGATAAATTACAGTCTGACTTTTCCATTGGCCATATGTCAAAAGCAAGCTATTCAGGGTCAACTTCCTTGAAAAGATCTGCCAACTGGTCTACTGGCCTCCTTAACACTAGTGGAATTACAGGAATCAGAAGAGAAGACGAAGGTCAATATTGTGAGCTCCATTTCCTTTCGGGCACTGCTGTTCACATCTTTCAGGGAATCTTTCATACCTTTCGTTCTAAATGGACACTGACTCCAGATAGATTTGCGGTATTAATATACTGACCACTTTAGTCATTAGTTTCAAAGATGCAATCATTCCAACAATCTATGCATATCAACCGTTTTCCGTCAGTGCGGTAAGTTTCTTTGGTTTTACTGAAGTGAGATAATTACTTTCTTAATCAGACACATACCTCTATGAATGCCACTAAAATACCACCGCATCTGCATTCTTGGAAAATATATCATAGTCTTATTGCATACTGAGTATGCATTCACACAGAAACGCCCTTTGATTTTCATGTGAATGGCTGTTTACCCACATCTGTCTCATCTCAAATACTTATTATTTTTTTCTGAATGCAAGTTAAGGACTATACATTTATCTGTGTTAAATTTAATCACTTCAGCCTATCAAGATATGATTTTTGTCACTTGGTGTATTAACTACCCACTCTAACTTTGGTAATCTAAAAAATCTGATCTGTGTTCTCATTCAAGTCATTCATCAAAATGTAGAATGTGAAAAGATTTAGAATGGAGTACTTGCAACTGGAAAGGAGCTGAGAAGGGTATTGGTGCCCCAATAAGCATTCTTTGGATGTTTGGCTACGTACTTAATTTAAAAAAAACACTTCCTCTGTGCAAAAGCATCTTTTACAATAATGCTATGAAAGAAATGTTATTGCTCCTTTTCATACATGAGGAAATTGACGTTCGAAGAAGTAAAGGTACTTTTAGCAAGACTGAATAATCCAAATAAGTTAAGAATCTATTTCTCCAGGTTTTTCTCCTCCTGCTCCCTGCACCTTAAACTCCAGCCATACACACCTAATTGCTCATTGTCACCCCTAACTCCAGGATTTCTGATAACTGTACTTCGCACATATCGTTCCCAGTTCCTGGCGTGACTTATTTTCTCCATCACCTTTCACACCAACAATCTCTCACTCTGCCTTCAACACTGAGTACGAGGGTCTTCTCTCTATTTCCCAGTGGAACTAAGCCTACTGTTGAGTGGATTCAGAGACAGAATGCACGTATGCCACGACTACAATTTCATTAACCAACCATTAATATCACAGCATTTCACTTGATCCTCACAACACTATTTGAGGTGTATGGGGTTACCCATCTTACAGCTTTTTACTTTTTAACAGAATGAACTGCTTAAGGCCACGTGAATGACAGGGAGAGAGCCTATGTTGCTGGACAAGTAGAGACAGTATACTAAGAGCTTTGATGGGGCACTGAAATAAAACAAGGCTTTATCATGGTTTTCTAGGCTCTGTTATCAGCTGGCCTGTAACTACCTCTTCCAGCTCATCTCAGATATCTGCCTTTCCCGTGGCTCACAACACTGTAGCCACCAGCCTTCCTGCAGTTCTTTAAATAAGCCCAGTGTGCTCCCACATCAGGGCTCTCGCCCTGGCTGCTTCCTCAGCCTGGCTGTTAGAACTCCCTCCTTTCACATGTTTCTGTTCAATTGTCAGCTTCCATGCCCACTCAAGGTAAACTGTTTCCTGAATTCCTAAGTAGTAGTCCCATCACATCTCTTTGTTTAATTCCTTCCTAGCAGCCACACATTTCTTGCTCCTTGATGACCATACACTTTCTCGTCTGTTTCCTCTTCAAACAGAAAAGTTGCACAAGGATAGGAACCGTGTCAATTTTATTTAGTACCATATCTCTAGGACATACACAGTGCATAGTAGGTGTCTAATGCAGTTTTGTTGAATGAAATGAGAATAGGGTATAAACAAAGCATGCAGAGGGGTATCTAAATCTCACAGAGAGTACGGGGAGCCTTCTGAAGAGGCAAGATTATTAAAAAGTAAAGTAGAAAGAAGGTAAGCCAAACGATGGAGGTGGGCGATGAAATTTAGATTTCTAAATCAGTAGAGGTTTTGCCACCCTCCCTGCCTCCCCCTCACCCCACAGCATGGGACATTTGGCAATGCCTGGAAACTTTTTTTTTTTTTTTTTTTTTTTTTGATTTGTGCAACTTGGGAGGAGTGCTAGTGGCACCTAGTGGGTAGAGGCCAGGGATGCTGCTAAATGTCCCACAGTATGAACACACACCCACAACAACACTGCGTACAAACACAAGAGAATCACTTGACCCCAAATGTCAGTAGTGCCAAGGCTGAAAAACCCGTGCATAACCTGGTGAACTTTCCCCAGAAATACTCTGTCTTCCCAGTCTTCAACATGGATCTCTCCTCAGTCTCTCCTCCCTGCTTCCCCCAGTTCTCTAGTTTCCTCGTGTGGCTGCTTCCACCCTGGAACAGACTGAAGTCTCCCATGGAGTTACTGAACTACAAAGCTTCCTATTTTCCTCGGAGAAGCAGCAATCAAAAGTCAGCCTTGCTCTGGCCTGCAATTCTGTAGCTCGGGGCTAGAGAGGGCTGGAGTCTCACATTATATAATCAAGGATGCAGGGCTGCCTGAGTGAGGCACCACAAGTACTAACTAAAGAGTGTCAGAGAGCACTCGGGCCCAGGCCGCAGGAGTTCGGAAGTACAGGCCGAGAAATGACTTGGATTCTGCTGAAGCTAAAGCACAGAGTGCACCCTGTACTTCATCTGTCTGCTCAGGTCCTCCCTGATGAGTTCAACAACCTGAAAAATTAGAATTGGCTCAATTTGACCAACTCAGCAGTGCGTGTGTACCAAGGGGCTTTTTTTCCCTTTTCATTTGACTTGCAGGAAACCAACTTCAATGAGATTTTATAGTCTCTTGAAGCCTGGGGACTGCCCCCTCCCATACTTTTGTCTTATAAAACCCTGATAAAAGTATGAAGCAAAAATTGATGAGTTTCAACCAATTTGAGCACCTTCATTTTCAGTAGATTGGTAGAAGATGCTGAGCACGCTTCATTTCTAATAATTCTAATCAGTATTTATAACTATAGTCTAATTTCAATAACACATTTTTAAGTGAGTACAGAAATGTATTTGTTGATTCACGCATGAACAGCACAACATCATGCATTCAGATGTTACTGAAATAGCAAGATAGATACATTCCCACATATTTTCTACATTTTTTCACATTCTTTGATCATGATCCTTCTTTTTTATGTCTCATACTGTGATAATGAGTCTTCTAAATTGTTATTTGTAATAAATTTGGGGTAAGATTATTCACTTTTCTTTGTATTTTTTATTTTATGCTCTGAGTGTGGGACCCTACAGAGAGCTACAAATTGAGAGAAACAAACATTTCAGAGAAAACAGATCTCCAGAGCTTTGGAAAGAGCGAAGAATTGACAATTTGAAGGGCTTCAAGTAGGCCAAGTGGCCATCATAACTCACTCCAGATTTCAAAAAGGAAAAAACAAATCAAGATTTGAAGACTTTACAGAGCCTTTAGTTTGCTGAGAATGTTTTTACCGTGTGTTGGCTATAATTATTGTTAAGATTCATTTTAAGAGCAACTTACTCATCTCTCACTGAAATTTATAATTTATCATGAGAAAGGCAATTTGAAATCATTTCAGTTTTCAAATGAAGATTGGCAGAATTAAGTGAGATATCTCACGACACCAAGCTTGCTGATGGCAGAGCTGGAATGAGAACCTTTGTGTCCCAACGCCTATTCCAAGCCATTTTGCACTATGACACACTTCTGAAGGTTGTATTTTAACAAAAAAAAAACCAAACTATTAATAGCAAAACACTGTCATCATTTTGGGGTCAGTTTTTCCAAGAGTCTGTCTTGATATAGAATCTGCGGATGCCAACATTGAAAGGACCTCAGAGGTCACCCACTTACGTTGCTCAGTTTCCTAAGTTAGAAACTGATGTCTGGAATGAGCAAAAGCATTCACAAGAAACAGGGATGCTCTTTTTTCCATCTCAGAGTTACATGAATAGGAACAAAACCTATCACGTATGGTGAGTAAAGATGAAACCTACACCATGAGCGACACTGGATTCTCCTTGTTCTGGAATATGGCATGGATCTTTTGATCCAAGAGTTACTTCTCTCTCATTAGTTTAGTGTACTTTGAACATAAAAAGCATTTGTTTCATTTATGACTCCTTTCTGTACTAGAATTTACTGCAGTCTTAATACTGTAGGTTCAAAGTGTAGCACAACTCTGTTATTTTATTTAATTCTCTTTAAACCAACAAGCATAGTTTGAAAGCTTATAAAGAGATATATACATCTTATAAAGATAGCTTAAATTATTTAGAGTGATAAGAAACACAGTACAAAAGGAAAATCAAAGGTCTTTTGTAAAATCACTCTTCTGAATGTTTTGTCACCATTCAATGCTTTTTATGTCTTTAGACTTTTTACATAAGCTATCCATTGTATACGTCAAGTTATCTCATAATCAAGCAACTTCCAACCATTTATTTTCTAAAATTTTACTGTTTTATGACAACAAATTTGACTTATGCTATTATTTGTATATTTCACTGAATTTTATATATTTTTATAAAACACAATGATAAGAATAGTACCTTTCTTGAATCAAATAATTGAATATGCTAATAATAGTAATAAAAAGGAAAAAGTTTTCATAGACTCAATTTATCAGAACCAATGATGGATATTAGTCAGTAATAAAGAAATGAATATTGCATAAAAATGTACAATATGAAGTCTCAGTGAATTTAAGTGGCTCAAAAGTGCTCAAGAACATGTGTAAAGTTCCTGGATTTTCTGGAAAGGGTAAAAAAAAATCTATCTATCATCTATCTATCTATCTGTCTTTCTTGCAAATGAAATTTCCATAAAACCTGTAAATTGGGTGTGGTACTTCTTTAAATATTTTAGCAACACATATGTCAGACTGGAAAACAGAGCTATCATTTGTTGAGTGAGGGCCTCAGGACAAAAGAAAGCATATAGATCTTCCCGACTTATAACGGAGTTACGTTCCAATAAACCCATCATATGCTGAAACAGTTGAAAATGCTTTCAATACACCTAACCTACCAAACACCATCTCTTAAGCCTAGGCTACCTTAAACGTGCTCAGAACGCTTACATTAGCCTACATTTGGCAAAATCATCCAACACAAAGTTTAGTTTATAATGAAGTGCTGAGTATCTCCTGTAGTGTACTGAATACTATACGGAAAGTGCAACACAGAGTGGTGGTCTCTGTGGAACAGGATAGCTGTCAGTGTTCCCACTGTTCACCCCATGATCGCGTGGCTGACTGGGAGCTGTGGCTCGCTGCCCCTGCCCGGCATTATGAGAGAGTGTTGTACTGCAGAGAGCTCACCCTGGAAAATATCGAAGTTCAAAATTTGAAGTACAGTTTCTGCTGAATGTGTTATCACTCTCCTATCATCATGAAGTTGAAAAATCGCAAGTCGAACGATCATAAATCTGTAATCAAATGGACTGTCTGTAATCAGTGGAGATTTAATTTAAGGAAAGAGTAATGAATCGCTCAGGATAAAGAACACCCTTAGACTTTCTCCATGTTTGTTTTGGTTTGGTTTTTGGTTTTCAGTCAGTGTGATGTGGTGTAAACAGCACGGTTTTGGAGTATGGCAGAACTGAATGTCCTAAAGGATACTCCAGCATTCTCCCTCTTCCGGGAACAGGCCAAGCTTGTCCCCACCTCGGGGTCTTTGTGCTGGATTTTGGCTCTATTTGAAATGCTCCTCCCTATGACTTTTGCAGTCTTGACTCCTTTGCAGATTTCTACTTAAATTATCCCTCTTCATGGAGGTCTTCCCACACCAACCTTTCTGAAGCAGGCCTCTCACAAAATTTCCGCTTTCCGCGTTAACTTCCCATTGCCTCTGTAATAAACATTAGAGAAAGACTGGGAAATACCTGGGTTATAAAAGACATGAGCTTTGAAAAAAAATACACAAATTGCATCAGTAATTTGTTCTGTGACATAAATGCATTAACGCCTCTTCCAGTCATGCTTAACTTACTTTCCTAAAGTGGCCTAAGTATTTAAATAATCTGTCTCATTATGTCTTAAAACACCTGAAAATTCTTTTCATTCCATTTGAGAAATAAGTTTAATACAACTAATGGGAAGTCATTTTATGCAACACCTGAGCATCTGAGGGGATCTAACAGACTAACGGACACCACATTAATCCATGATATTACACAAGTAAAATGAAATGGTGCGTTTGCTATTTATGCTTGAAATCTGTGCGTAAACAATTTGATGTAAGTGCAGGTGATTGATGAATAAAACATCACCGATCAAGCTGGCTGCAACTAAATTTTGGCTTAATCCTGCTGGTTTAATTTGGTTTGGTGTTTTTTCCTTCCCTCTGATGTTGTTTTCAACTGAGGTGGATAAATATATATTATGCATGGGAAAAAAATAAGCAACATAAATTTAAATACCTGGAACAGGCGATAAGAGTTGTTCAGCTGCTTTTAGATAGTATGCTTCTGTTAAAGAGAAACATAAAAATAACTCTCCATCTCCATCCCAGAGGAAAAGTGTCACTGACCCTTTAAAAGACTGATCCACCTCAGAAGTTTAAGTCAACAGGTTAATGCATTTCCTTACTCATTCTCATTATGCTTGGAAAAATGACACATGAGGTATTTTTAAACATATACAAGAACAAGAGTCCGTACAACACTCTTTCAGGGAAAATAATCTTGAACAACGTTTGGTGCAGGAGAGAGAAATGCATGTTTTAGTAAGTCAGGGGGCATTGACAGATGAACAAACCATCAAGTTAGTCATAAAACTCATAGTGTCCGTCTGTCATAATAGGAACAGTTTGAGTTTTTCTCTTGCATGATTAATAATCTATATCTAAATATAACACGTCTATTCCTTATGCTGACATCCTTTAAGGTCCAAAGCTGGCTGTGTGGTACAGGAAGGAAATATACACTGGAGCAAGAAAGTTAGAGAGGAAGGATCCCCTCTATGCATCAAGTGTCTTGTGCGTGTCGTCACATTTTATTTAGTAGTAATAAATGAGTATCAAAGACTTTTTCATTTTTGAAGAAATTGTTTAAGTAACGTAAAATTGGGGAAGAACAGGGAATTTGCAAACTTTTCTGTCTCTTACCTGCTCTCGGGCTACCCACAGGGCACTACGAAGGCAGGACCTAGTGATACAACCTGGGAGGACAAAGGCAAGTTGATGCAATGTAACAGCAAATAAAATCAGCATTATTCATTTACTAATATATCACAGCCGGTACTACATGGAAACAAAAGTATGGATTCACAATTTTAAAACTTATATGTAAAGAAATTTTATAAGAGCTCAACTTTGGCCTAACTGCTTATTATATGTGAAATGTGATCTTTATTTGCTGTGCAAAGCTTCCAGAATTAGCCACTTCTTCTGTTACCTCAACTGTACTTAAGTACTACTTTGTCCCTAAGTAGTCATTCAGTTTTATGTCATATTTTTAACTTAGTTTTAAAAACATACCAGTTTTCTCTTTCTTAAGGTGTCAGATATTTTTAACACTAAGAAAGTATTTAAATCGGGGCCACAGTGCTATCTCATTTCAGAATCCATGCTTTAAACACTTCTCAATGTTACCTTCCCAAATACATTTGATTCTCTATTCCATCTCTTACTGATTGCAAGTGGCTGTTTAGAATAGTTTACTGAGTATTCTAACGCTCTCTGTAGGGCTACTGTAGGTCAAATTGTGTCTCCTCAAAAGAGACATTGAAATCCTAATCCCCAGTACCTATCTGAATGTGATCTTATCTGGAAGAAGAGTCTTGGCAGGTGTGAAAAAGTCAAGATGAGGTGATACTGGATGAAGGCGGACCACAAATCCAATGATAAATGTCCTTATAAGAGAGAGACTTCAAGACACAGAGAAGACACAGGGAAGAAGGCCATATGACTACAGAGTTTGGAGTGTTGCAGCTGTGAGCACAAGAATACTGAGAAGAGTTGGCAAAACAAAAGCTAAAGCCTAAAGCCTTCTGAGGAAGTATGCCCTGCTGACACCTTGATTTCTGACTTCTAGTCTCCAGAACTATGATAGAATAAATTTCTATTGTTTACCGCTACACAATTTGTGGCAATTTTTAATTATAGTCTGAGGAAACTGAGCCAAGGTATTGTTGATCTGATAACAATACCTGACATGCGCCTATGAGGTGGGGGAAGTGAGGGCAAAAACAATGCCAAGCGTTTGGTATTTGATGGGGATTCAGAAAATATTTGGAAGTTTTCAGATTCTCATTTGACATGTGAGTTATAAGCTATAAATTGGTAGGCTGCTTGAATGGTATATCCTCTCTCTCACCTTAGAAAATAGGAACATACAGCAAAGTTAGAAAACAAGTATGTATTTTGGGTGATTTCACTAGATGGGATGCAAAGGTCAATGGTTAAAGGCTAAGGTTGACTATATAGTAGGGTCAAGGTGGAGCAAGAGAGAAAAAAAGACAAGATGAAGATTTTTTTTGTATTAAAAAAAAAGAAGACTAGAAGGGGGCGTGAGAAATCAGTAGAGGGATTTAAAATTAGGAAAAGAAATGGAAGGATTTAGCAATATCTCACAATTTTCCCAAAGAAGCTTCAGCTTATAGTTAAAATCAAGAAATACTGGAGTGAGAGGATGTATATCCAACACCTGCCCATAAAAGACATTTTCAGAATCAGGTCAGAGATGAACAACCCACTCTGGGACTCAAGCTAGGGATGGAGGGTAAAAGGGGTCTTTTCTGAAAAGCAAAGTATTAGGAAGGAAAGTCTTTGAGATGAGTGATTTAAAACGTTGCTCAGAGTAGAAGAGACTGGATATATACTAAGAAATGTATGTGCTCATAATTTTGCTGCTGGAGCTTCTTGGCAGAAGCTGGCCAACGGGGACCTCACTTCATGCGACTGAGTCATACACACTGTGCTGATGGTGTTCGGTATTTTGAGTAAGCACAGGTTTTAACTGTATTTGGTATCACTTTCAGCAATAACCCTAAAAGCATCTCCACTAATTTTTATACATTTTAGAAAAGTTACTGTATTAGTTTTCCATTCACACTGTAACAAATTACCTCAAACTTAGTTACTTAAAACAATGCAAACGTATCATCTTACAGTTTGGAAGGTCAAAAAATTGACACATCTCAATGGGATGAAAGCAAGGTGTCTTGCAGGGGCTGTATTCCTTTCTGGAGGTTCTAGGGAAGAATCTGTTTGCTTGTTTTTCCACCTCCTAGAGGCTTCCCACATTCCTTGTCTCTCAGTCCCCTTTGTCCATCTTCAAGGTCAAAAGATTTGCATATGACTGTTTTTCTGTATCACATCTCCTCTGACCAAAGCTGGAAACGGTCTTTCTGATTTTAAAAATCCATTTGATACAACATTGTAAAATGACTATAACTCAGTAAAAAGAAAAGTAAAAAAAAAAAAAAAAAAAAAAAAAAGGACCTGAAAGTCAAAGCAGATAAAGTTCAAAACCTAAGCTGACATCTATGCTGTGAGTCACCTTGATGGTTTAAGAGTCTGACCCAGACTCCCAAAGCATCCAAGCTCTTTAAAAAAAGAAAAAATCTATTTGATTATATTGTGCCCATTTGTATAAACCATAATATCCTTTCCACCTCAAGGTTTTTAACTTTAATCACATCTGTAAAACCCTAATGTTGCTACATAAGGTAACATTTTTACGGTCTTTAGGATTATGGACATCTTTTGTGGGCCATTATTTTGCCTACTGCAGTTTTAAAAATATTAATGTTTTGGGTTACCATTCATCTTTTCAGCTTTAAATATTCCCATTACAAAAATATCATCAAAAGCATAGTGAGTCGTTAATTTATAGTCTTAATCCTTGTTTGAATTTTCAGATACTATTTATTGTCTACTTATAAATTTTCTTAAAAATAGGTGACATATTTGCCTAGTTGAAATAATTGAATATGTCCTATTGATGTCTTTAACTTAGGTAATATGAAAAAAAAGGGGGTTAATTTTATTCTGACTGTGCTATATTCACAGCTTTTGAGTTTTTTCTCCCTTTTCTGGGCTATCCAGCCACCTGGAGTACTAAATCCAGGAAAAGCACTTCCTTGCCTCTCAACATGTCACATGCCTCCACCCTGATTTTGAAAGCCCCTCTTCAACTTCTCATGCCTCCTCACTCAAAAACTTCTACTCTACAACTTCTGAATAGACTTAAAGCAAATAACAAACTGAGTCAGCAATGGAATATCTACTCACGGAGAAAAGCTCAGGCCAGATGGCTTCAGGGGTAAGTTCTTCCAAACATTTAAAGAATAAATACTAATAAAACTTCACTCAATCTTTTAGGAAATAGCATTTCCCCTACTCACTCTGTGAAGCCAGTATGACTCTGATACCAAATTCAGACAAAGCCATCACAACTAATCTATAATATCGCCATTGGCATGGTTGTAAAAATCGTCAACAGACACATGCAAATAACAAGTGTCGGTGAGGATGTTGGAGACGCAAGAACCTTCATGCATCGCTGTTGAGAATGTAATATGGTGCAGCCTCTTTGAAAAATAGTTTAGGAGTTTCCCCAAAAGTTAAAAATAAATTTACCATAAGATTTGACAACTTCAATCTTAGGATATAACCAAGAGAAATAAAAAATATGTCCACACAAAGACTTGATGCAAGAATTCATAACAGCAGCATTAATAACAGCCAAAAAGTGGAAACAATCCACATGTCCCCTAAGTAAAGACTGGATACACGACGTGTGGTATATTCACACAAGGGAATACAACTTGGCGGTCCACATGAATAAACTACTGATACATTCCACAACAGGGAAGAAATCCAAAAACATGCTAAGTGAAAAAGCTAAACAATAAAATAATACACATTGTATGATTCAATGTATAAAAATGTCCAGAAAGTATATCAGTGTTTATCTGAGGCTGGGTGACGTAATAGCTATACACAGAAAAGGGGCTTGGGAAACTCGTGGGGTGACAGAACTACTCTAAAACCGGGGTGTTACCAAGGTTGCACAGATCTAAAGATCCCCTGCACTTCAGTGATACTTGCCACGAATTAACTTTAGGGTACTTAAATTATACCTCCGAAGAGAAACTAGAAATATTCTTCCCCTTAATAAAAATGTATTTGTGAATAAAACATACATGCAGAAATACATTTTCAGTGGGAGGAAAGTGCATACCTTTTCCTGACAATTATTGGTTGGAACGATTTTTTTAAACCAAATGGATATATCAAAAATAGAAGAATGGATACACGTTCCCCATCTTTCTACGAGTGTATTTTTGTTTCTAATCTCCTCCTGGGTCACCATAGCTTGTTATTTCTTCACCTACCTTCATTGGTGGCGACAGACATACTTAGAATTGTGACTTACTTTAACAAGACGATTTCACCAGGAGAAGCAGGTGATGGATCGTAATAGACGTGTACACATTCTGATCACAGCACCTCTTGCTTGTTCCTATTAGAAAGTGGTTTCACACTAACATGAACCAAATTTGATGATTTGAAAAGACATGTCTCTCAAGTTGCCATTGTGGATAAATCTCATTTTTATAGGTGTAGTGAAAAAGGTCTAGGTATTCTGACATCATAAATCCAAACCTTGATGGGACGACAGTTATTTGGTCGAGATGTCTCACCTCCCTGAGAGCCAGCTGATATGTTTGTCAGTAGAGATGGTAACACTGACTGCAACGATTGTGGTGGAATATCACATCAGTTAATACACACCCAGTGCCTATCATACAGTGGGAACTCAGTAAGCGGTCATGTTTTTCCATTTTTGGACAATATTCTCTATTATATAGATACATATATAATTATTACGATGATGAGAAAGTGATACATAAACAGGATTGTGGAATAGGATAGGTAGTTGTTTTTTTTTGTGAAATGAATTCTTTTTAACATTGTTAAGTGAATAGTTAATAGAAATAATAGATAAAATTATTTGAGTGCTCATGTTTTCTAGGCAGGCTCCTAAACTCTTCAAAAGCAGCACTTTATTTCAGAGATGGATAGTAGTATTATCTACATCTCACAAATGAGACAAGGAAGGCAGAGGGTGGTTAAGTAACTTGGCCAGTGCTGTTTAAGTAATAGATGGCAGTCTGGTAATGGTAAAATACAGGGTTTCTCGTGTTAGTCTCATTCAAGGAACTTCAGAGTATTAAACAAGTCAGTCCATGCGAAGCACTTAAAACGTCTGTTATTATTTGCCAGATTCTATGCTAAGAATTACGTTTGACTAGTCTCATTTAATCTTCATAACTACTCTTGAAGGCAGGTCCTATTATCCCTATTTTACTTGCAAATAATCACTCTTTGAAGTAATGTCTCAGCAAATCAGAGTGATTGGTCCAAGTGCTTCCTACAAGAATGCTAGTGTTGGGTTCCCCTCTGGGGGCACACTTCACCCAGTTGAATAATCCCTTTTGAGAAGTTAGATAAGTCATCAATACCCTGTACCTGTTTCCTTATTTATAGAATGGAGATAAGCATGTTTGCTTAGTTTACCCCATGGATTTCTATAATGGTAAAATGTATTTGCAAGTATATTGTGTATAATTAAGCACAAGAAATTATTGCCATACTGATACTAACAGTGAAATAATACTAGTTTTTTGGTCTTTTTATATACATTTTTATTGACACATAGTCAGTTTGCAGTGCTGTGTCAATTTCTGGTGCACAGCATAATGCTTCAGTCATATGTGAACATACATATATTCATTTTCATATTCTTTTTCACCATAAGTTACTACAAGATACTGAATATAGATCCCTGTGCTATACAGTATGAACTTGTTGTTTATCTATTATATATATATTAGTTAGTATCTGCAAATCTCTAACTCCCAATTTATTCCTTCCCAGCCGCTTCCCCCTGGTAACCATAAGTTTGTTTTCTATGTCTGTGAGTCTGCTTCTGTTTTGTAAATAAGTTCGTTTGTCTTTTTTTTTTTTTTAAGATTCCACATATAAGTGATATCATATGGTATTTTCTTTCTCTTTAAAAATACTTATTAATTTCCTTTTACAATAAAAATGAATAACCAGATCAATGCCCTGACATGGAAACTCACATTAGCTGCATGCAATATTCTTTTGAACACTTCTAAGCTTCTAAAAGTAAAATCCTTTGGTAACTGCTTTGTCCAACATACTTAGGGAGACACTGTGATAGAAATAATTCCAAATTATACATGTTCATTTCAGCAGTTGACTTTACACTCTAATCATATCGCCAATTTCAGGTTTATTTAGGACAATGAATTAAAATTCAGCAGGATGGATAACTCAGCCACTGCTCACTATACCAACCAATTTTCTCAGAATTTGATTATGCTTGAAATAAATGTATTGAAATAGTAGTCAAGAATCTGGTTGAGGCTGTATATAAAAGACATTTATATTATAATGAAGGTTCATTTTCTTCTAGAGACCATAGCATACTAAAATGCTGAGTGACATTAAAATATTGTTATTAACCATAACTCAGACTTGGACTCTCTGTTACACCACATAAGAACAATCAGGGGAGGATTAAAAGACAAATGTCAGAGCTGAGCTTAGGAAGCACTGAGTAGGGTATTTGAACTCGTCATGGAAGCAACATTGGGGTGGGCAGACAATGTTTTCAAGTTATCAAACTTTTGAGTTTTCTCTTTTACCTGCTTATTTATAGTAAGATTCCAGAGAGTTTTAAAAAGAGCTTAAAAAGTGGAAGTCTAGATGGACTATTCTTTTCCTTTTATGAACCAGAGAACCATTAAACATTTTAAAAAGAGAATTTCTCTGATTCTAATCCTCAATATTCTACCTGCTTTTTACCTTCCAAATTGAGGATGTGATCAGGTAAAAATATCCTTGCTCTTTTTATAGAGGTAAGAGTGTCTATCAGTACTTACCTCATGAGTGAAGACTAGTGATAACTACTTCCCATTATCAAGCATCTAATACGTGTCAGGCACTTGGTTCCAGGTGCTTTGTAAATTATTCCAATCTTCAAAAAATATTCTCTCAAAATTTCCATTTACTTATCTATAAATTTTATAGATAGTAATACTTCTGTTAGAACATTATTTGCATTTCCTAATGTCATAGAGTCATTAGAATTGAAAGAATCAAGGTTGATCTTCCAGGCTCTTTCCATGACCTTACAACTTCCCCCTAAGATAACTGGCATTTCTTGATGTCAACACTTAATACTCAATATCCTGTGGTCTCCATTTAGTTTACCATAGGAATTGTATACATTTTTAAATCAATTTGCCCAATCTATTTCCAACAAGCAGAGGGGACTGCATTTCCTTTTAACTGAAAGTAACTGTGTAAATTGTAATGAGTGCCCTGAATGAAGGCTGGAGAGCAAAATCTCATTTGAAACTCCTCCTGGAAATTAAAGGGGAAAAGTCATGTCTACTGTGTGCAGATATGTGTATTTAGTTGTTCCTATTAGGTACCAGATTAGGTGAATAAAAACCATGGTGAGGTTCCTGAGAATCAGAGAGAGAAGACAAGTATGGATATTAAAAAGAGAGACATGTTGAATATCAGAATGGAAAGATTTTGAGGATTCAAAAGTGGGTTGAAATGCCAAAAGAATGGTTGGAACAGTAACTTCATGGCACTAAATGACACATATAATTTGAGATATTACTACTGTAACTAGGAAAACGTTCAACTCTCTACTGGCCAAGGAGCCAATCAGATCCTGAAGCCAAGTAAGTTTTTGAGAATGGAGAAGGTAAGTCATGCTCCTCTGAAGGCAAAAAGAAGAAAAAAAGACTCCCCAAGGGTTTGAAGATACAAGACAACCCGGGAAATTTTAGTTCACTCATCTTAAGCCAATTTACTGTCTTGTGATGATAACAAGACACAATTTACACAACTACACAAATTACATAAATAATCCTTTGTGTACTATCACAAGGATTTAGAAGATCTCAGACCAAATATACATAATTTATAATGTTTTCATCAAGCATCAACTGAGAGACTTGTTACAAGTGGAACCTATAAAAATTCATTATGCAGGTTTCAGAAGGTTTACGGTACCATACATCAAAGCGAAGTCTGACAGAGTGCAACCTTAAATTTGAAGGATGTTTACCTTACTTTCCTCCTGCTTTTAACTGTCTTTCATTTTTATTCAGTATTTTATAGACATGCGGTCACAGAAATCCTTAGAGTTTACTCAATTGTGATATTATCGAATGCTGCTTAATACTCATCAATGGTTTCCTGTTACTTTTGAGGTAAAGCTCAGGAGTCCCCGTAAGCCTACGCGGCAATACAGGATTTGGCCCATGCCGGAGTCTCTAACTTCTACACAGCTGCTCTCCACAGATTTTTTTTTTTTTTTAAAAAACCCATTTCTTTACTGTTTTTTTCTTTCCTTTTCTAGACTTTCCATCTCCTCACATCTGCCCACAATTTGCTACTCATTCATCAAGACGTAGCTCAGGTATTCCCTTTTCTGGTGATGCATTTCCTGACTTTTCACACCTGTCACCCCCCTAATGTTGGCCATGCCCACCCTGTTCTGACAGACCCCGCGTGTGTCTCTAGTGTGGCACTGATGGCTCCCTAGTGCTTGCTTCTTGGCTTGCCTCTGTTTCCCCCTGCATGGTGACCCACTGCATGGTGAGCTTATTGGAGGCACAGCCTGTATTTTATCAAGTGCTAAGCTCCGGGCCTTTGGGACTACATCCTAACAGATGTATAGTGTTTATTGGCTCATCCTCTCCCCAGATTCCACTGTCATAAGTGAAGAAATGAAAACCTAAGGGGATTAAAAGACTTGCCCAGGTTACACAGGTGGGTTACTATATCTAATAGCTGTTAAATAGAAAGTTCTGAAAGACAACATACAAGGTCTGTAGTAAGATAAATTATTTGCACAGGTGCAAAACATGCAAGGAATTTCAAACAGCAGTGGCTTCTATGTGGAATAAAAGTAGGATCATCATTTGCAAGGCAAGCAACAAAACCATTGGAAAGCAACCAGTTCTTTCTCATCTGAAACTCCCGTAAGTATGAAAACAAACACTGAAACACCTGTTCTGTGGTCACTGTTTCTAGACTATCTTCTTAAAATGAAATGTATCTTTCCCAATGAGCTCGCTAGGAAATCACAAAATAAATCTAGTTTCAAAATGCTACAAAATATGCTACTTCATTGAAATACAACGATGAGCTCTGTTCTTTTTGACACAATATAACCACTGCCAAGAAATACAATAAATTCAGCAAAATAAATCACAAAAAATGGGTTGATTGGTACTACAAAGTAGTATTTTCTTTATGACAAAGAGGTTGGATTTCACTCTGATTTGATTCAGCCTTGCTCATCTTTGATATTTATGATGGATATATATTTTCAGAAGTACTCGATTTGTCTGATTCACTGGTCTCCTCCTTAAAAAACACTAAAAAATTGAAATGTTTACTAAAAAGTTTATAGTTTTCAGGGGTTGACATCACTAAGCTTGGGAATAGGGCTTCTGGGAAGTACATGGGGATGGGGAGCAGAAACCTGGCTAACTTCTCTCTGTAGAAAGCGACTTACCGTATATGTAGGACGGGGTACATCTCTCTTGGAACAATAGGATAACAATCTGCAAAAAAACACAGGACAGATATTTCTGCAACTGAAAGTTTTCTGAATAGCTGTGATTCAGAAATGGATTAAGAAACCGTATTGCAAAGAAGAGGGAAGCCCTTAAACTGTCTGTTCAGACTAGGGGAAGAATACCAGACACATTCCATCTGGCAATGCCAAGGGGACTAATTTCACCAGGATTGAAGGATCAGGTTTGCACAGTTAAATCTCAATCCATCTATATTTTATTTCCATCTGCACATAGAGTAGTTCTGCTTTCCTGGTTTTCATTCATATTGGTTGTCTTATTCCATCATCAAACATGCTGCGTCAGGTAAATGTTATGGTCACTATTCGACAGACAAACAAAAGCAGGCTTAGAGAAGAGCTGACTCCTGGCCACAAAGAGTTTTTTGTTTTTTTTTTTAGTCTGGTTTATAGAACATGTAATGGACTTTGGAGACAGAAAGACAATGGCCTGACTCCAGGTTTAGCCACTTGCTAATTGTGCAACTGTAGACAAGTCACCTCACTTGTTTGAGCCTCAGTTTCTTCTTTGAGTAATGGAGTAATTAATATAGCCAAATTGTTTTAAGGATTACATAAGATTGGAAAACAATCTTAGTATAAAATACATAAGGCTTAGTAAGTTTTTTCTATTGCAGCTATACACCACAGAGATGTTTGTTCATTATCTTCAGTGGACTGGAAGATACACCACCACACTCACAGAGTTTGTGGAAACTTAAGAATTATTTACTAGGAAGACACTTTGAAATTTTAAACCTAGATTTCCCAGTGGTAAATAACTTTATGTGAAAAAATGAGTCAAAATAAATGTACTAGTACACTTGGCATCTATTTTCTCTGGAAAAAAAAAAACTGTGAAATGTTAACAACCAACATCTCTCCAAATGTTGGAACATCTACCAAGAAGCATAGACATACCTGGCTCTATTTGGTAGAATTAGATCTCAAAAGGGAATTGGCTTTGCAAATACTTGACAGAAAATGTGCAGATATAAAGTACTTACAGTACACACATCTTTATATTGGCTAATTCAAAATGTCATAAGAGTAAATTTAAAGAAGCAGGTAAATTAATTCATTTCCAGCCCAAAGCCAACTTTCAATCTTGTTTTCCCCGGATATTTCTATCTGAAAACCCTCTGAGATTTCCAGCCCAAGAAAATCTATTAATTTTCCATGTACTTGTTGATGCAAAAGCTATCAGGATTATGGGTTGAATATTTCTAGTGTAGGGAAAGTAAGGGATGCAATTAATCTCTGTGAACTAAAATATACCTCTTTTCATTAATCTTTTATTGTAAATGAGCAAAGTAATTGAACCAGTACCACACTGTCAGAATGAATGCAATGCCGGTGGGATATGCTTGAGAGAGCACATACTGATTGAGTATTAAATATCTAACGGCAATAATTTATGGTTCATTACCTCTTTTGGAGTTTCTTAGTTGCATAGGGCTTGAATTCTAAGTAGTCAGACTTTTAGCAGAAAACGGCTTTCAAATGCTGAAGGCAGCAACTGCACACAACCCACAGACCATCACCTTAATTTGGGCTGTTTCATACTTAGTTGAATCAGACTCCAAAAATATTTGCAAGCTGAGCTGATTATTTCAAAGACAGGAAGTTGTCATTTCCTTATTCTAAAATGCCGTCTTGCATCCCCCACCACAGTGCCTTTATGAAAGTGCAAGGTGACGTGGATGCAGAATCGTGAGGAGGGATACTGTCCCAGCAGAGAGCCTGCATTTTCCTGCACATAATGTAAAGCCCCATCCAGCTATCTGGTGAGGCAGACATCTCGGCTTTTGGTTTTAACTGACACTAGCTTCCTTAATTGTATTCTGCCATCCCCTGTGGTACTGTTTTGCTGCACATGGAAATGGAAGCTTTTTTTCCTGCTGGTAACAAAATATGATCAACCTGAAGCAATGTTTATAGAAATATGTGTATTGGATTTGAAGACTGGGTCTATTCAGACCTCATGCAGTTTAAAAACAAACGCAGCTAAGAGAAAACAATGTGAGCCCTTCATCTATGGCAAAGAGGTGCTCTAGCTGTTTGTTCAGTTGTTGGGTTTTAGACAAATTCCCTCATTCCAGTTGCACCTCAGTGTCCTAAGGAGCAGCTAATATTCGAGTTGAATGCTATTTTTCTTCTTTAGAGCAAACGTGTCTTCTTTAATTCATAGTATTTGTTCAATATACAACATGTTTCTGAAATGTAATTTCAAGTAAAAGAAAACAGACTTTGGATATGCTTTGGACATAAGTGTATAATCGTGTATGAAAATGAATACAAACTTTTTTTGGTATCCCTTTACCCTACCCATATGAAACAGGTGATTTACAAATGACTTCTGAAATAATTGAATATCCTATTTTTTCTTCTGAAACTTGTCAGCCTCTCTCTCTTTTCCCTCATTCTCCACCCCATTCCTATTATAATTGTTTACTCAGAGAAGGTATAATTTTTATTTCATCATTAAAAGAGACAAACAACATATAACTTCTTTTTAAGTAGTCTTATGTAAAGAACAAATGACAGAAGAAAAAAAACAGCAGCAGAAAAGATAAATCTCATAAATGATAATCAAAGGTCAAATCTACCAAAGATCAGAGCTTTAAAAAAATTTTTTGGAAAATGTCTAAGAATTCCAAATGATAACATTTTATCAGGTAACTGAACTTAGCAAATGATGACCAAGCTTTCTTACACAACAGGATGAATTTGCTTTGTGTTTGAATACAGTTTAAAGTTTTAACAAAGAAAATTTATATTAATTGATAGGAAATCAATCACATTATTTTAGTGGGTACTGATCAGCAGCCTTGATCCCAACACACCACACAAAGTTAAAATTAAGTAGCTGAGCAATGCCCAGTATTTCAGGAAATGATACTGAATATACTACGCTTGCATGACAGCCTGTGAGAAAGGAGAAAAATGATCAAGTAAATAGCCTTACAGGTGTCCTGGGGCCAATGGAATTGGAATGACAGGAAGAGAAAGGAAAAAGTGCCCGCCACACCTCCTTAAACCTGTAAAGGGGACCAGCACTGCAAAGCAATGAAGATCTGAAAGAAATAGAAAAAGATGGGTGGTATCCTTTCAAAGGGCTACATTATAGGGCATTAGGAGTTTAAGAGAAGTTATTAGTAACTAATAAAATCATTTAGACATTTATCAGGATGACATTTCTAATAACTGAAATGGTCGTAGGCAGCACATTCATGGCTCAAATGTGCCTGTCTAGCCAGGAAAGCCTCTTTAAAGAAACATGAACTTTCATCAAATACAAAAAGATTAAACATGTGGCTAGTTAAACTATGATGTACTCCTTCAGTAAAACAAACAAACTAACAAAAAAACTACGCAGCTGTGAAAAAGAATGAGAAATTTCTGTATATGATGATACAGAAAAATATCCCAAATATCCAGTACTAGATGAAAAAAAAAGTGCAGAACAACATTATAGCATGCTATTTCATTATAAAAACAAAACTCTGTGTGTGTGTGTGTGTGTGTGTCTGCGTGGGTCTTTGTACGTTCATGAAACGTGGTAAGCAGAATAATAGCCCCCAAAGTTGCCCATAGTCTAATTCTTGAAACCTAAGCATATATTTCCTTATACAGCAAAACAAGCTTTTAGATGTTGTAAGTTAAGGGCCTTGAGATGGAGAGATTTTCTCAGATTATACACTTGTGCCCAATCTAGTCACATAAATATTTAAAAGGGAGAAACTTTCTTGGCTACAGTCATAGAACCAGAGAAATGGCAGCGTGAGAAAAATCCAGTCCACCACTGCTGGCTTTGAAGACAGAAGGAAGCCACGACCTAAGAATGTGAGAGGCTTCTAATAGCTGCAAGAGGCAATGAAATGAATACTGCCCTCGATCCCCTAGAAAGGAACACCGTCCTGCAGACAACTTTGTTTCAGTGCAGTAAGCCCCAGGCGAGACTTTTCACCTACAGAATCAGAAGGTGATAAATATGTGTTGTTTAACTTAGTTATTTGCTCTAGCAGCACAGTTGCGTTTATTTGCATGGACTACCTCTATAAATATGCAAAATACATTGGAAACATTGCTTTTTATGGAACAAGCATTGAATGGCGGGAGACAGGAGACAGATGTGGACAGGTGACTTCTACAGTACGTCTTTTGGTACCTTTCAGATTTTGAACCATCTAAATTTATCTATCCCCAAAATAGGTATAAATAATTTAAAATAAATACCATAGCATTGCCCTTCCTACCTATATTTTGAAGGGTACGAGTCATCTCAAGCTGGTGTGCAATAAGCCATCATATCCTTAAGTTACAGAATTTTGATGAGAGATATACTTGATTGCTGTCCAGTCAGAGGATAGGAGTTTTGTTGAGATATGGGTTGTGAACCATTAAAGGCTTACTTTGTTATTTTAATTTATATTTTCTTTTAACTCATTTCTCTTTCTAAAGCAATTGTTTGGTGATTTTCTACCTATTTCAAGTATATTTCAAGGTGAATTAATTTATTACCACCTATCCAGTCACTCAACATTTAACAATGTCCATCAGAGGTAGGAACTGGAGATTCAGAGATGAATCTGATGTAGTCTTTGATGATAAGCAGGTCCCCAAGAGATACATCCTTAAGCAAATAATTACAGCAAAGTGTGAGAAATTCTACAAGAGGAGTGATATGGATTGCAGAAAAACAATCCAGGTACTCCATTTTGGCAAGAAAATTATGGCTTAGAATAATTCTGGTGGTAAACGAACCTTCTTTCTGGGAATTTGTAAAACAAAACAAAACAAAACAAAACAAAAAAACAACAAATACTCTTCCTCGAGATTATTTTCAATCATCTGTCGTAAGACAGTTGTAATAAATATATAATTCTGTAGATTACAAAGGGAACAGTGACCACTGGACTAGTGGCGTGCACATGTGACAGTGGTTGTACGAGGCAGTAATGCCTGCCCTGTAGGAACTATCTTGATATCCAAAAGTTCTCACCTCTCATGCTTAGTCTCCTTATACAGATTTTTTTTAAAAAGATAAAAGTACTAATAGATGTTAGGCTATTTAGTTTTCAAAAAATGTAGATTTCCTCTTCTCAAGAGGCATGCCAACTGATGCTACTTTGTAATTAGATGACACTTAATGACAAATTCTGGTCCTAAATTTCTCCTTACACCATACGCCTCCTGTAATTGGAATATATGCTAACAACAAATGAAAAAGAAGACTTGAGTCACATGGACAGCTTGATTTAAGATAGGGCTGATGGCTACTATTGAATTGATCATAAAAATAGAGTCTCATGACAGCTGCTCACATTTAAGCAGCTTCAGTAGTAAGGTGACTTCAGGATGTCTGTTGGCCCCTGGTGAGGATCAGGATGGAGGAAGGGGTGAGAGAGGAGTCCCCAGATCAAGTCAGACCCATACATAATAGATTTGGCATTTAACGTCGTGATTTTCAAATTGAAAACACCAACTTTAATTTTTTTTTAAATCTCCTTTTGGATCCTATTTTCTGGAGATGTGAAAATGCATTTTATATACTGCAAGTAAAAGCAGAACTTCTTTCCTCCCTCTCCCCCAGTTTTGGATATTTCAGGAGAGAAAGAATTTGGATCTGAATTGTACAGATAAGAATCAATCAATGTGCCTTGCTTTCTTTCTCTGCCTCTGTCTCTCCACTGTATGCAGCAATGGCTCCAAGGGACTGTGCAAAACTTGTTTTCTGTGCCTCCTTTCAGTTGTCTGACAGCTCATTCATGTCCTCGTTGGGCAGGAAGATTTGTTTTCTAATTACAAACCTACATTATAAGCTCATCTTCCCCTCAGCTATTAGAATTTCCCATCCTCAGACTTCATCTGATATTTATTTAAGTCAACATTCTGAATAAATGATTAACCTATGTAAAAGTGTTACACAGATATTCATTGAAAAAAACAATTCATTGACTCTCTACTGCATGCCTGGCACAAAGCTGAATCTTAGATTGCAAGATGCTGAGAGGCCTAAAAAGACACCAAAGTGAGTCTGACTTGAGATCAATTTCCTGCTCTCTCTGACTCAGTCATCTCACTTTTAAATTAGAAAAAAGGAGAATATTGACTTCCTGGTTTGTCAGAGCATGCATATCACTTTGCGCACTACCTAGCAAGAGGTGAGAACGTAACTGTGTTTATTAAATGCTTTCTATTTATAAGTAGCACCGTGAGATCAGGGATTAGGAAGGGGCTACTTCTTTGTGGGCAAAATCAAGGGTCTGTGCCTCTTTTGGTACCACTTTATCCCCAGATCGAGGGATCCTGAATGAACGCAGAGTCCTTAAATACATATGAGGGTAAAATTTAAAATGCTTCCATTTATTCCTTCGGTCAGAATGGCTAAAGGAGTGACTTCTGGATGATTTCGAAATGTCAGTGCATCCACGTACGTAACGTGTGGGAATGCACTTCTTATTCCATTTAACACAGAGTGACCTTGTCTACTGATTTAATGAAGAAATTATACATGCTGTACTTTCCTATTTAGCAAAGGTTTTTGCGCTGACGGTGTATCAAAGGGGCGTATTACCATGATGCGTTGGGTGCAGCACAGCCATGTGGCAAAGGAAAGGCCACAGCAATACAGCAGATGACCTGTGGTCTCTCCGGTGAGGCACACAGAAGGGCATTCGGGGAAGTGGCAAGAGGGGTCAGCCACTGGGCAGAAAACACAAGTCCGGTAAATGGTGGCCCTGATACCTCACATCCATTTACAGCGCCTATTACTTGACATTCTGCTAAAAAATCCGGAAAATGTGTTTTGCATTGGGCTTAGATGAAAATGAGGGAAAACAGAAAGAGTAACTATTAACATAATTACAAAGAGACCTGTTTGATCTATGCTTCATATGCCCATACAGGCTGGGTGTTCCACGGGCTTCGGCAGTCACCACTCTCCTAATAAGCCCTGTTAATTGGGGAAAAGGAACATTTTCTCATGGTGACAACAGAGTTTTCTACCTCACTCAAATTAAACCGTGCTAATTTGGTTATGCGCTGAGATCCCAGATGGCCCCTAAGGTACACTCTGCTACACAGGCAGAGGACTCAGTGCCTTTGGGATCTGTGATCCACTTTCCGGGGGCTGGAAAAACAGTTCCTGGGAAAGTCTTTTGGAAACCAAGACACGATGCTCACTGTCTTGTTTTCTGTTCAACAAAATTAGGTGGGTAGGTATTTGCACGCACATGGGGATACATATATTTGTGTGTCTGTGTGACATTTAAATCGATGAAGAGGAGCTCAGCCTCTAACCTCAGTGCTTTCCAATGAGGTGCTCCTGGCTGCAGAGCAATGCGATGCCACAAAGCACGCCTACTTTTTTTTTTAAAGGTAGGCTATGAGAACTGGGGGTGGCGGATTTCAGAATTTCAGGCAACAGATGTATTCAATTTGTATACGGAAGACTAAGAACTAGAGAGAAACGTCCTGTACAAGATCAAAATATGAGTTAGTGTCAGAACTAGGAACTACTTTTTTTCTTCATCTAAAGAGCTAATCATTTACTTAAAAAATAACAGCTTTATTGAGATATAATTTATAAACCATAAAACTGACGCTTTTAAAGTGTACAACTCAGTAGTTTTATTTGTCCCTTCCTGGCAGTATCTGAAGCTGTGTGACACTTACTTATCAGCCCCTTTCTCATCCACAAGCCATACTAAAGATCTAAGAACAAAAGTCTCCCACAGAAGTCCTGATCATAAAAAAAAAAGTTCTTTAAACGTGAGCTATAGTTATGTCCCGAAAGCTATGCTTACTTCCTGTTCATGCATTCAACAAATGCTCTGAGCACCTGCTACATGCAAGGAACTGTTCTAGGCACTTGTAAACCAACCGAATAAACATCCCTGCCTGTGGGAAGCTACATTTCATAAAAGGAAGTGAGAAAATATGCAACATGCTGATTATGGACCATTTATATGATCAAAGCACTGTAGAAAAAAATAGAAATCAAAACAGAGTAAAGGAGACGGTAGTGTGGATATGTGCGGACGGAAGTGGAGAGGGAAGATTAGGATTTCCAATAGAAAGATCAGTATCGGCTTCATTGAAAAGAGGACATTATGCATGTAAGTGTTCAGACCAATTGTTTAAAAGATGCATTTTTTATTATTAGAGATGCAAATATATATTTAGTTCTTTTAACAATTAATTCTACTAAAATATAACACACATTCAGAAAAAGTGTATATAGCTCAATGAATTTTCACCAAGTGAGTATGCCTGGTAAAATTCATATTTTGTTTAGAGGACAAAACTGATGCTGAGAAAAGGTAAGTAATGAGCCTAAGACCACGCCACTCACAAGTGTCAGAGCCTCAATGGGAGCTCAAGTGACTCGGGAACCTTAGCCCTTTGCCACGGACTCAAGTTTCGTCAAAGAGAAGAACGCAATGGGTAGACTTTACACTTGGAAAACTGGACTGGGGAAGAGGTGCATGGGACGAGGTATGGAGTATCTGTTTCACTGAATGGGGACATCTCAGCTTCCTGAGTTAACACTGAAAGAAAACTTAGAAGTAACTTGCTGGGGGATCTTTGTTTCTAGAAATCTAGACGATGCTGCTATGTCTCCCAGTGACCACAGAGTGGCAGTGTTTTAGAACATAACCAAAGCTAGCAGTAGCATTCAAAAGTTCCCAATTTAGCCCTCTTTTGGAACTTAATAGGTCTTTCTCCCCCACCCCCAAACAATAGTTCACAGATCATAAGCTCTTACATTAAAAAAAACACTAAAATTTGCATCAAATTTACTTTAAGTATTGAAAATAATATAAACTCAAACTGGTAGATAATGCAATAGTCACTTCTGCATTTGTAATAGATATCCCATTTATTATATGACATAAAATACAATAATTGCACAGCATTTGCAATGAAGTATATACCATAGACTTCTCTTATTTGGTTCTTCTGTAATACCTGGTGGCAGATCACACTGTTTATCAGGGAAAAAACAGACCAGGTTCAAAAAACCCAAAAACTGTCTGAAGATGTTGGCTACCCCCAAGATTTGAGGGGTGAAGGTCTAAGAGAGAAGGGAGGCTCACAGAGATGACAGTCACATTTCTGTCATTCATTCTGCCCCAGGTTTAATCTGGAGATACTGCTTGCTCTTTAGCTGAACTAAGCAAAATGTAAGGAACCAAGCCAAGAGCAGCTGAAGTGTATAGTGGAACATTCCTGGCATCAGTATGCTGGGACAGTCACTGGAGTTTAGCATCTTCAATGAAGAGGGATCTAGATAAATACACTAGGAATGAGAGCAAACCAGTGGTTGATGGATGTGCTTTGTTTTCAGGCCTGAAATTCTGCCTTAAGTCAGCTAAGTCCCTCTTTAGACTACATCAATTTGCTTCTTAACTACTTGCCAGAGGATAGTCAGAAGATAATAAAATCCTCTTGTAGTAAGGCAACACCATTCAAAGCCTCTACAACATTTTAAACATAACGTATGACATTAACTCAAAACTTATGAGGCTTAAAAAACAGGATCAAGATAAGAAATTATGTGAGTATACACAGATTGGGTGATCCAGATAGTGAATTTCTAATAAGAATTTTAAAGTAAGATTAATTAATATAAAATATATATGTATATATAAAGGAAAAGATAAAAATGAAGAAATTTATCAGAGTTTTTGTATCTTTAAAAAACAAAGACTCAAATTAAATTTCTAGAACTAAAACAAATGGTAATTGATATTAAGAACCACTACCACCATCACCACAAATATCAATTAAACAGCATAGTGGTTCTACATGAAGAGAGAATTAATCAACTAGAAGAAAAGCAGTAGAATATATGCAGACTACAGCTCACCAAGAGAAAAAAAAAATGGCAGAGTAGGAAAAAAAAAATACAGAAATGTGTAAGGTAGCTATGGTACATGGTGAAAAGTTCTTATACATATTGTCATATTGGAGGCCTATACCCACATGCAGAGGATGAAAAAATGAGAGAGGAACTTTATTCAAAGAAGTAAATGCCAAGATATTTTATAAAACAGATAAAAGAGATTAGCTTACAGCTTAAAAATTAATTAGCTTACTGATTAAAAAAACTCAGAGAATTTAATCAAGATAAAGGTGAGAATAACCACTCTACATTATACCACAGTTGCACTGCTCTGTGCCAAAGACAAAAAGGAAATCTTAAAAGCAGTCCAGGAAGGGGTAAGAGAAATCTATACAGCAGTAAGATTGACGTCTGACTTCTAAGGAGAAGAGATGGAAGCCACAACTCAATGGGAGGCTGTATTTTAAATGCTGAAGGAAAATAACTGGCAAACCAGACTTGTATACGCAGAGAAAATGTCATTCAAACTTAACATATTTTCTCAACACATAAAAGCACAGAATTTGTTGCCAGAAAACAGACTGAAAGAAACACTCTGGGGAGTCCTCCAGTCAGAAGCAGTGAATGTGTGGAAATGCAGGAAGAGTAGAGAGAGACAGAAGTAAATATGCAGTAAAATCTACAGGAATATTGATTATAAAAATAATAACGACAATTATTAGGGTAATTTTATGGAGTTTAGGGCTTCATCGCATGACATCAATAACATAAAAAGCTAAGAAAGGTTTCTGTGGAGTTACAATGTTAGAAAACCTTAGCATTATATTGGAAATGACAGAAGTGTTGATATTTACTAGTCTCGAATAAGTCAAGGTGCATATAGTGAAAGCAATGTAAAAATTGTAAAATGCTTCAACTAAAAGGCTAAAATAAAAGGAAATGGTTTAATTAAAAGATCACTGATTAATCAGAGGGAAAGAAAGGAGAGAATAAAAGAATAAAAAGCATCTGAGGGAACTCCAGGGTCAAAGGAGTTGACCTAAAAAGGAAATTAGAATATATGTTCAATTGAACAATAATATAATATGGCATATTAAAAGTTATGTGATGCAAGTAGACCGTACAGGAAAATATGAAGCCTGGATACCCATATTAAAAAAGAAGAGGGCTGGATATCACTGATTTAAGCATTCATATCAAGAAACTAGGGGGAAAAAAAAAAGACAAAGATTCAAAAACTTAAAGGAAGTGTAGAAATCAATGGAATAGAAAATGCATATACAATAGTAAGGAGCAATAAAATAAATTTTGGAAACAAAATAAAAGACATCAATAGAGATTATACATATATTGAAAAGATGATAATTTACTTAAACTTGTAATAAATTTGACAATACATTTAATAGTTTATTCTACGTTGGATGAAATCGATAAATTCCTTTTAAAACATACCTTACCAAAGCTGAGAAGAAATAAAAATCTATTAAATTTCATAAATATATTGTATATTAGGAATTTAAAAATATAATCTAAGTCAAATATTTTCTAAAAAATTAAACTATCTAAATGATTCTGCTAATTCATCCAAACATTTAAGAAAAAACAGCAAAAAAACTTATAAAACACTTCCAGTGAAGAGTAATTCAAGTAACATTTCTTATCATGATATATGAGGGCAATGTATGTTTATTATCAAAAAGAGAACATTATAAGAAATGGAAATCACAGGCCAATATCTCTTGTGTTTAATTATTTAAACACAAATATTAACAGAGAAAACCTAATGACATGTAAAATTATAGTGTATCATAACCAAATGGAATTTATTTCAGGCACACAAGGGTAGTATGATATCTGAGTATCAGGGAATATACTTCTTCAGAGTATATGATAGAAGATAAAAATTACATGATGATACAAGTATACACAGAAAAAATTGCCTCATATAATTTAACAACCACTTGTACAAAAAAGAAATTTCAGGAACCAGGAATACAATGAATATATTTTATCTATAAAAATATTTAAAAAATTGACAGCAATTTTTATAGTAAATAGTAATATGTTCAAAGTATCCCTCTGCCTCGAATTTGCTAACTAGAAAAAGATGCTACCACAATCTTTAAATAGTTTTCCAAATTTGTAGTCAGTGCAAGAAGGCAAAAATGAATGAATGAATTAAGAAGAGAAAAAAATTTAAAATAAAAGAATTAGAAAAGAAGAAATAAATGTATCATTCACAAAGACTTGATTGGATATGAAGAACCGCCCCCCCTCAAATCTATGCAATTACCAGAATTTAAAAGTTATTGAAAGCAAGCTTGATATGAAAATTAATACTCCTCTATGAGACTGAAAAAACATAAGGTAAAATATAAAATTTAGCATTGAAAATAGAATAAAAATATGTAGGAACAAATGCAATGTAACATGCAAAATTCTTCACACTCTGGAGCTTAACTGAGATAAAGAAGAATATTCAACTAATAAAAAGATAGACCAGATAGATGACATTCCTGGGTTGAAAATCTAAAACAGTGGGATTAAAATTTTGAGACTTATACTCTCTAGGCTGTGAGGAAACTCTGAATGAGGAGATTAAGGAAGAATTCTGAGTGAAAAAGGCTGTGAAGAACTCTGAAGAGGGTGGGTATGAGAAACTCTGATAAAAACAAAATGTGAGGAAACTGAGGGAAAGAGATTGTGAGGGAACTCTGAAGAGAAAGGAAAGGATCTTGTGGGAACTCTGAGGGAAGAAAAGAGTTCGGAACTCTAAGAAAATAAGGGTCAGTGTGAGGAACTCTGAGGGAAGGAATGTGTGAGGAAATTAAAAATGGAAACTCTCGAAATTGTGGGATTGACCCAAAGTATCTCTTTTTTCAGCACAGTTTTATTAAAAACTGATCAGGTTTATTACAAGTTGTTCGTAAGTTTAGGTGGAATTAAGAGTATGTAAAGGATCCAAATGAATATCTAAGAGTAAAGCCAGCGACCTCACATTCCCAGGTACCCACCCTACTATAAAACTGATTTAATTAATTCACTATGGTATTATCAGAAGAATAGGCAAATGGATCAATATTACGCAACAGAGAGCAGAAGGACTCCCAGTCACACATGATTAACAGATTTATGATATTCATACTATTTCCATTCAGTGAGAAAAAAATTAGACTTCATAATAAATGGTGCTTGCCAATTGGATATACATATTAAAAGGGTAAATTGTTACTTCACCCCGTAAACAAAAAGTGATTCCAAATGATGCAGAGCTATATACAATAAAAAGGAACAATACAACTTTTTGAAAAAAATACAGAATATAATGTTTATGACCTAAACATAGACTAATACTTCCTAAATGAGACATGAAAAGAGCTAACCCAAAGACTGGTAAATTGTACAATATTTACATTAAGAGCGCCATTTCATAAAAAGACACCACCAAGAACGTAAAAAGACAACGCAAATAGTACGATACACATACACACTCACACACCTTACATTCTTCTTATACCCATAATAAACAACTGCATTTCAGTAAAAGAAAGGAGATAGTTCAGTTTAAAAAAACTTGGTAAACGACTTCAGTGGACAATTTCCCACAAAGAGTTTCCAATAACTATAAATATTTGAAAACATCTCAACATTAACGTCAATGATATAACACAACATGCCAACAAGAATGGCTAAAGTAATAAAAATTTTAAGTACCTATAGAATATCAAGTGTTGGTGACAATGTGAAAAGGCAGAAAACTCATACAATACAGGTAGGAGTATAAATTGGTACAACTACTCCAGAAAACTATTTCAAATATTTACTCAGGTTGAACATATGAATCCTCTATGACCCAGCTGTTCCACTCCTAGGAATATAACCAACACAAATATGCATGTATGTGCAACAAAATTAGAAAATTTATATAACAATGCCATTTATAATAGCCCCAAACTGAAAACTTCTTGAATGCCCATCAGCAAAAGAATACATATAAATTGTGGAATGTTCACATACTAATATACTACACAAGGAAGAGAATGAAAAAATCATTGCTTTCTGCAATAGTATGAGTGAATCTCTACTACAGAGTTGAAGAGAAGTCAAAGCCAAAAGTTTATGTATTTATAAGCCTATGGATATCAAGTTTAACATCAAGCCAAAATAATCTATGGTGTTGAGTCAGAAAGGTAGCTGTACTTAAAGAAAGCTGGTAATGACTGGGGGCGGGGAGAGATGTAGAGCATGATAATGTTCTAATTTTTTTTTTTAATCAGGGTGCTATTTACATACATGTTCTCCCTTTGTGAAAATTCTCCAAGGTACACATTTAAGATTTTTGCTCTTTTCTGTGTTTATACTTCACTTTACGAACTGGTTTACTTTTTAAGGGATGATATAATCAGAGTGGAATCCCATCACATGTTTATGTATTTATTTATTTAAAGTAATAGTCACTACTGAATAGTAAAATGTGCACAAGATTAAGACAGTTTAGTGCTCACGCAGAGTGGGCCCTCAATGTAGGTTGCTTGGGTTTGAACATTGGCACCTTCAAATATTATAGCTGTGACCACAGGCAACGTACTTGAGCCCCAGTTACTGTAAAATTAGAATACTAATAATTCCTTCCTCAGAGGGAAGTTTTTTAACTAAGTGAAATGACCTTTGCCAAGAACTCTGTAAACTGTTAAGTACTCCATAAACATTGGATGTTATTAATTACTGAAAAACACAAGACGATGGCCCCAGTTTTGCCTTATATAGGTTGAGTAATTTTCATCAAGTCATACTCTGAGTTCTTAGAACCTCATTAATTTAACAATAGTACTGATTAATTAAGCGCACAGAGTTTTTGAAGATTAAATTTGATGCCATATAAGAAAATGCTTTAGAATCTGTAAAACTCTATAAAAACAGGAGGGATTACATTGAAAGATACATTTTAGTACAAAGATCAGTAAAGATAAAACACAATTTAAAAAATGAGAAATAATATAATCTGATATTTCAGTAAATGTTCTGTGTAACTGTCAGTGTTTTCCGATCATAAAATCTGTGGTACCCAACAGAAAAAAATTGCTGTAAAACATGAGGGAAACATACACAGCAATGGAAACTACAGAAAAGGCTGATATAATAACAGAAAAAGATCACTGTGGAATATCGAGACAGTGAAATAATTACTTGTATTTGGCAGCTTTAAATGGGATTCAAGACGAAAAGAGACTAGAGATTTGGTTCCAACGTTATAGTTGAGAATTTTTTCTCTCATTTTCTGTTTTGATGGTCTCAGTTCAGCCATCAGGACATAACGGAATATAAGAATAAAAAGAACGCGTATACACACATGCTCCCTGAGAAAGCCAAGCTGGTACTTTTCATGATCTTCCGTCGTCAGTGGTGTTTGACTGGTCCTTACATTACCCACTACAGCACAAGATGCCACAATTGAGGGGAAATTGAGTTTTCTCCTGCTACATACAAACCAGTAGTTATATGGACTCATCAATTTAAACTGATGGCTCCAGGGTAAATCCAATGTATGGTTTATGACATAAAACTTAAAATAACTAAGCCCACCTGCTTCTTATTTTTCTCTTTTCTTAAAAACTGTAAAAATACGGAGATGTGCACAACTTCCCTGTAAGTTATCTCTCTCCACACACATTACAGATGACTTTTTTATTCAAAACCTAATGTTCCCTTTCAAAATGAGGCTCATTATAAACTCTAACCTGCAATTGCAAAACAGGATAATCTAGTGCACATGCAGCCAGAGTCCTCAAATATACACTTTATTTTCAATCAATTAACATCAACTGAGTGCAAATAATTACTGAAATACTACCAAATGCAAACATTGGTGATTCAGGAATAACTAAGAAAGACAACCCCTGGGGATGTTCTAGAAAGAAAGAAGACCATAAAAACAATTAAATATTAAAATACAGTAAATTGTTTTCTCTTTAATACTATCCTAAAGAATTAGCAACATAACTGATAAAAAATCTCTTGGAATTTATCTGTGTGTGTGTGTGTGTGTGTGTGTGTGTGTGTGTGTGTGAGAGAAACACATATTATTCTCAAAAGTGTGGTCCTACTAATGCACTATTTTACACTTTGTACATGTATGATCCACAATATGGGTTGTACTTAAATTATCAGGGTGTAACTAGCTATGGTATCAATTTTTATTTGTATAGCGACCCATTTGATTTATATATGAGTTTACTGATCCCTTATTAATGACCATATATATTTCAGTAATACATACTAGTTTATTCAGCTTTTGTGATTCTTATGGTCATTTTAATGTCAGGTATAAAAAATAAAAAATTAGTGACAAAACTTGATGTGTTTCAATTTGTAAGGAGACATGCAGGAGGTATTTTCCTTCTTTGGGCTTTCAGTTTCTGATTTGTTTAATAGGTATCTATGTTGAAATTGAAAGAAATGCTTAAGGACTCTTCTTTTGGGGCAATCTATGAATCTAAGGAACTGATTATTCTTTTAATAAAGGTAGGTTTCAAGTTATTTGTAATATTAATTTATTTAATTATGACCCACTTTTCCTAAGTGATTTGAAGATATCTAAGTATATATACAGTCAATTTCAAATACATATAGAGTAAATTAAAAAGTCATAAACAGTGAATATAAAAATTAGAACAAAATGCAAATCCCTGGGGATATCAAATTTCGAGAATACATGTCACAGTATATTATACTAAGATTCAATTTTGACTTTTAATCTCCTGGAAGCCAGAACAACAAAGAAAGTACAATCAGCATAGAATACCTCGAGAAATATACAGAAGCCTGAGAAAATTTTCAAACTAACAGAAGGAACATACAAATATTCACAGACACACATATACACACAAACACAGTACCAAATTACAAAATTTCTCTAAATCACTAAAGGTTTAATTTGCTCTCCTTTCTAGTTACTAATTCTAACTCATAAGGGTTATTCCTCTAACTATATGCAGTTCAGCAGAATTCGGATTGAACAAGTCCATTATAAACCAACTTGGAAATTACTCTCTTCAAAAGAGAGTACTGGACAAGTTAAAGTGAATGGAAGTCTCCGTAACCTGTGAGCACCCAGCTGTGGGTGACTCAGGACCAGAGGCTGGGATAGGATTCAGCATTGACAAAGTTTATCTGAATTTCCTCTGGTCATCATGGATCACCGGAATCTCAGGCGATCATAATGAGCTAGGACACTGCGTCACCTGCTCTGGATGGCTTATGGGAACATGAGACACCCGAGCAGTGGCTGCCTGAGTGAGCCATGCCAGGAAACGCTGCGGTGTGTATTGCCACTTAGAACAGAAGGCCACTGGTGACGAAGGCTCCTGAAAAGTGGTTTTTCCAAGAGACATGGCTGCCACTAAAGCTGACATGGTTGCCATGGTAGCAATGGTTTTAGAAGAAACATTGTGAAGTTATAGAACTATTTTTAAAATTTAAATGTTGTAAAAATTACCCCAAAGAGCAGTTCTATCCTAATACTAGGAAAGATGATTGGCCACATTACTTGGCACCGACACGAAGAAATCACAGAAGCACTGTGTTGTGGTGGGGAAGGAGACCAGCAACACCGAAGATAAAAGATATTTTTGAAGGAATATCAATAACTACAATTCATTCTAGGTGCAAGTTAGTTATTTCTGGTTGCAGTTCAACCATTCACAGACAATATAATAATAATATTAATGATGATGAACAGATAAACAAAAAGAAAACAAAGAAAACAAATGCAAATAAGCCAGGTGAGGTTTCTCAGAGCCATTGCATCTTCCTCCTCCAAGATCTCTATTCTGAGAATTAAGAGTATTCTTCAACATGTTCCAGCAGCATATAAGGGAGATGGAATGATTAAAAACAGATCGTATTTCTTTATTTTTAACCCTTCTAAATCACGAATAGCTAGATTACCTAAGATCTAAGATTCACTTCCTTGTAAAGAAGGGGAAAAAACATTTTTAGTATAAATATGAGTGCAGAGCTCAAGATGTGAAAGGAGAATATAGACATAATACAGTCTGCAGGGAACAGAAATGTATTTCAGCCATATCTGTTTTATTTACTCCATAAAATATAAAGGAAACAGGTTAATTGAACTGAGCAAAAATATACAGCATGATATGGTCTTAGAGGTGAAAAAAACTGAAGGAGAAGTGTACAGAATTTAAAAAGCACTGAGGAATTGATTATCATATGTACTATACGTATAGTATTTACAAGTAGCACAAATTCTGCACATAATTGATTTAAGAATATGGAAAACAGTTTGAGGAAGTATCTCGGACTGAGTGAAAATGAAACAAAAATATAAAGAAAATTGTAAGTTTATCTTACTTATTCAGTAAAACTCATTGATTGGAAGGGTGGCTAATGGCCAGTCAATATTACATAGAATATTGTTCTTTTGCTACAGAAAAACTTAAATCTACAGACTAAAAGATCACAGAGGATGTCCAGCAACACTGCTGAATCAAGACAATCAAGTGTATATCTCTTAACGAAAATTTCCAAATCATGGTAGAAGAAATAATCAGACACCAACTTATTTCAGAAAATATTATATGTTAAAAAAGAAAACAAAATCTTGCCTCAGACTTTTCATCTGCATTATATTCATCTGCCATAGTATAAAGGAGTAACTTTTTTGATTATTGTCATGCAAAAATTAGAAACTTTAAGTTCTCTTCATAATCAAAGTTTTCATTCACATATAATGGCATTACAAATGTGTTTCTAACCATTCAAAAATTCAGAAAACTCAATCAATATGTACTTTTCAGAAAAAATAAACTAACAAAGCAACAAATAATTGAACTATTTAAGCTGGCTAATTGATGAATGAATCAAATTCATGACCCCAAGAATAAGGTAGAGAACTTCTGTATGAAAAAGTAACAATCTAGAATGAAGCTAACAGTACTAATGACTAATGTATCAATGAATATATCCTTAAAAAAGATAAAAAATATAATTAACAAGTTTGGGAAAATATCAGTTTTTATATAACGATAATTCATAGTAATAATAGTAGTAGTCACCCATTTTTTTATTTTTTTCTTTCCAATTAGAAAAAGTATGACAAATCTATGGAGATGGAGTTGGTGTGTGGGAGGCTTTTGTAGTTCATCTTTTCTGGGGTCATATCTTCTTAATTACAGTAATGTGAAATGGCAGCCCCTAAACACCATTTCAAGAAAGTTAGCGTCTTTGAAATCAAAGTGTTAATTCCAGCTCTGAAACGTTAGGAATTGTGCATCTGGTTCTAGGGCCCTATCAGAATGTTTATTGCTAACAGCAAAAAAAAACATAAAGGGTCACTTTAAATCAATGGATGATATGACTATAAACCAATGCCAGGACTTTGAAGCAATTCTGCCTAAACTATAGATAATATCTCACTTTTTTATGAAAGAAAGACATTTTATAGTTTTCCCTTTGTTATCACCTAGGAATTTCCATTCTATTCATTAAGAAATGTTTTGTAGTATAAACAAACATAGTAGCCACTGTGGAAAACAGTATGTAGAGTCCTCAAAAGACTAGGAACAGACTTACCATATAACCCAGGAATCCCACTCCTGGGATATATCCAGAAGGAACCCTACTTCAAAAAGACACCTGCACACCAGTGTTCATAGCAGCACTATTTACAATAGCCAAGACATGGAAACAGCCTGAATGTCCATTGACAGATGACTGGATGTGGTATATTTATATAATGGAATACTATTCAGCCATTAAAATGACAACATAATGCCATTTGCAGCAACATGGATGTCCCTGGACAATGTCATTCTAAGTGAAGTAAGCCAGAAAGAGAAAGAATAATATCATATGAGATCACTCATATGTGGAATCTAAAAAAAAAAAAAAAGAACATAAATACAAAACAGAAACAGACTCATAGACATAGAATACAAACTTGTGGTTGCCAGAGGGGAGGGGAGTGGGAAGGGACAGACTGGGAGTTCGAAATTTGTAGATACTGACAGGCATATGTAGAATAGATAAACAAGATTACACTGCATAGCACAGGGAAATATATACAAGATCTTGTGGTAGCTCACAGTGAAAAAGAATGTAACGATGAATACATGTATGTTCATGTATAACTGAAAAATTGTGCTCTACACTGGAAATTGACACAACATTGTAAACTGACTATAACTCAATTAAAAAAAGTAAAAAAAAATAAAGTAAAAAATAAGCAAACATAAAGAACCTAAATTTCAACAGTAGAATAATTTTTTTATAGGATTTTATTGTGTGCATGTGTCATCACTTGTCTCTCCTGGAAATTACACTAGGGTCTGAACAATGGATCTTGGGTCTCTAATATGGTTCGTATGTGTGTCAAGGAGGGGGAGGCAAGGGATGCAGTAAAAAGAAATTTAAGAAACTGGGGAAAATTCCACTGAGAAGGTGATTGTCATCCAAAACTTGGGTTTTGGCAAAAACATAAAAGGGGAAGTAGGTATTAAAAAGAGAAGCAGACAAGTGTATACATAATTTGGGCCTCATGTTTGAAGAAATGAGAGACCAATTTGGAAAGATAGACGGGGCTGGAGTATTATGGACTTCAGATACAAGCCACTGAATTTAGATTTTTATCTATTCTATGCCAATGTTCCTAACAGTATCTCCCTTTACCCTGGTAACACACCCACTATATAATGTCTTTTATGTTTGACTCACTTCTAGGGACATATAATGATATATTTTTAAATGGGATAAATATTATAGTAGATATTAGGTTATTCACATTTTGTTGTTTTCTAGCTGTAATTTCTCCCCTTTCCTCTCCAACTTATCTTGAAATGTTAGACAATAATAAAGTTGACAATGGCTGCTGTACTCAAATCAAAACCTTTGTAAATCATCCCCTTCTTAAAAGTCATCCTTTTCACGAAAAAATATGGTGACTGTGTTGTCTGAAAATGAAATGGGTAAATGGGTATCCCAAAAGGTACTTTCTGTTTTTTCAATTATTTGCTTTCTCACATTGAAAGGTGGAAACATCAGAAAGCAAAGGCCATGATATGGATTTATAGGCAAGCGTTAAGGTAAGCATTCTTCATAGTGTGCCTGAGATTCTTCTGATTTATGTCTATTTTCCTAGTGCAATTAATGATAGTGTCTGTTTTCACTCCCAAATTTCTGGACTATAAATTATGTAATCACCCTAGCTAAACTATCTTATTTTTTTTTTTTAATATTTGATAAAGACTCTAAAACTATGATGCAAGAAAACTATGTATATAAATACTTAGGTAAATATTAAAGCCGTAAATAAGATGACATATGTAAAGACATATATAGAAATTTAATTCAGAAGAAACTTTCAGTTCACAGTTGTTTTCTTCATTTTAAGATGTGTCTTTGGAATGATCATTTTTCCTTTGAAATGATTTAAATGATCAATTTACAAATGGCAATACTACAATTGTTAATAAGATACAAAAACAACATAAAAACAGCCTGTGATAAATAACTTTGTATCTAGAATTTCAACTGAGAGGACAAAATCAAGTAGCACACTAGGAATTTCCTGGGGAACTGTAGAAATCACAGTGAATATTTTCCAAAAGGAATAAAATGAAAAGTAGAAAAATGAGAGGAAAGGAGAGAGAATGGGAGAGAGAGATAGAAGAAAGGGAATATACTGGGATAATTAGCAGTAACTTTAAATGTCTGAGACTTTAAATGTCTTTCTCAATAGGAAAATTATTGAATGAATTTACACTAGTAAATCCTTAAATCTTAACTTTATAAGAAGTGAAAATTATTGAAAAATAGTAATGATATAAATACCTTTGCCTCTGCAAAGTTAATATGAAAAAGTAAATTCAAATTTTCTGTATATTGATTTCTTAAGAATGCTTGAGTCTTCTATAATGAGCATTAGCTTCATAGTCCAAATTCTAAATATTATTTATAACATAGGTACTTTTCATAGTACAACTCTATAATAAAGAAGTGACATTTTATTGTCCTAGATATTTATTGTAAACCAACCTGCCATTTACAACTTAAATGTAGGGAAAATATTCTGTCCTGTTGAGTTCAGCATGATTGAGTTCACCTGTGTGATATAAAATGCATTTTCTATTAGTTTGTGTGGCTATAAAGTCAATAAAAGGAACAGCAGTCTTCCCCGTAGACTGCTCACCTACTGTAGTTTTCAGCTTATTATATAGCAAAGAGGAACAAAATACTCATAGTAACCATGTATTTTTAATAGGTTCTCAAGCTGTCCCTTTCACAAAGAGTTGTGGCTGAATACAGATGTGGCTGCTGTGAGGTTTTATATCGGTGGATGGGCTGAACAAAAGCCAGGTGGGGAGACATTTATCTAACACAAACGCGTGGGCTTCTTAGGCATAAAGCCTACTGATTTTGCCACTGGGTTACTAGCTCTGCTTTCCCTGAATGTGGCTCAAACTTCATGGGCAAAATGCTTTCTGGAAAGCAATGCAAAGATTATCAAACATAAGTGTTAGAAATAAAGGAGATGTGTAGGGCGACTGACAATTCACAAGAGAAACAGTGCAGAGACAAACGATAAATATCGTCACAGACTCAAATGAGGTAAGTACTCATCAATTTACATGTAACATTTAAAGTGTAAAGTTAAGTTTAAATTTATTTGTAACAACACAATTACATTTGGAAAGTGTGTTTCCTCCTCCTACTGGTTAGATATAAGACTAAAAAAACCTCCTTTGTCTCACTCAAACCCCACAATTACAGAATTCATTCCAGTATTTTCTATGACTTGAAGATAGTACAGAGTTCTTAAATCCAATTAAACAATGGCCTTTAGGTAAAGTGAAAGGTTACCAAGCAATGTAAATGTCTAAGACTACCAGCAAATTGACAAAATGAAGGAAGGAGGACCTAATGTCTACAGTTGAAGTTTGCTTTCTGATTTCCCACTTCTGATAAACTCAGAAAAAAAAATTCTCTACTATAGAAAAACACAACAATGTTAGTGGGGTATTTAATGGTTACAGTTTTTTTTTTAATATATGGGAAACAATAGAAAGTTGCAGGGATTGTGGACTATTAGGATTTCTATCTAACGGCAGGTGGGGAGAACACTATTCCGATGGATTGTTGCTGTGAACAAAAGTGACCTCAGTGTCCTCAGAGCTTCAGACGTTACAGGAGATTCTCAAATCTAAGTCCACATTGAGAATAAGGAACTGTTACATTGAAATAAAACATAAAACAGATTTTCGAATTGCGAACAAAATTGAGTATGGCATGTGAAACATCTGTTGGCATTCTCTGATCTGACACCTAAATGTAGAATTTACACGTGGATGGTTTAAAGGCAATACATGCTGTGGTTAAAACCATGAACTCTGGCGCTGAAGTGCCTGTGATAGAATTTGAACTTCGCCAGGTACAAGTGGGATGACCTTGGGGATTACAATAGCAGTGATCTCCTAAGGTTATTGTGAGGATTAAATGAATTAACATATGAAAATTCCTTAAAAGGCACATAGTAAGCATTAGGGATCATTCAATTGTTAGTTGATGGGATAAAGAGGAACCTGCTAAATTTTTTGCTCTTGAAGAGCAAGCAAAAACATTATTCACCTCGTTAGCCCTGGGTTATAGTACAGACTAGATGCTCATAAAGGTTTTGTCGATTGTGCAACTGTGGGGAAAAAGCAGCTTTAGGGTTCAAAAGATCTGTGTTCAAATCATCGCTCTAATACTTAGTAATTGTGTGACCTTGGATCTTAAATTTTTGGAAAACTGGGAAGAGCATTATCTAATTTAATAGTGTAGTAATGAAAATTAGAGTTAAAATAGGTGTAAAACAGGCAGTAATCTGTACAGCTTTTACCCTCTGTTATTACCCTGGTGATTATGTTACCTTAAGTGGCAAAGGGATTCTGCAGATGTCATTAAGATCACTAATGAGTTGTTCTCAAAACAGGAAGATTATTGGGGGAAGGGTCTAATCTATTTACATGAGCTCCTAAAAAGCAGAGAGTTCTGACCTCCAGAACTATGAGCTGATATATATGTTCTTTAAGCCACTAAGTTTATGGAAATTGTTTACACAGCAGTAGAAAACTAATATGGCATGTAAACCATGTGACAATTAGTAGCTACACATTAAGTGTTAGCTATTATTATAATTAAATATTTCCTTAGTGAATCAAGATGGAAAGTTTGGTATTAAAATTCTTCCAAGAGACAAAATTACCCTAGATGTAGTCTCGTATTTCTTATTGCCTCTTTTACCTTCTGAATGCTGAGATTAAAAATAGATATTTTACAGAGGCAAGAACATCAAGACAGTGGAAAGAAGTTAGAAAAAAGGAAAGTAAATAAACTATCCCTGAGGTAACTGAACCATGTAAGCCATCTTCTTCCTTGAGATGGTTAGTGGCATAGTTAATCAATACTTTTCTGGGATCATTTCTGACATATCTAGTCCTCCCTGTGGTTGGGAAATAGCTAATTTCAGAATTTTATGTTACACTGTTATTTTGAAAACATCTTTAAAATTTGGGGTGGCCCAGAGCATACTTAATCAAAGCGAAGATATGTACAGGTTTGATATTGTCTACCTCTCGTGCCTACTACACAGTAGATGCTCAGTAAATATTTATGAATAGAATGTGTCCTGTGGCTGATATTCGGCTCATGATTTTGGCAACCCTTTTCAGACAATCTAGCTTAATGTCTGGTGACAAATGGTCCTCCATTGCCTTGAATGAATTAATGAATAAACGGATGAAGCTTTTCTGAGGCATCTTGAAACCTTGATGCTTTCCCTTCCTTCATCTACACCTCAGTCTCCTCTCCCCTCTACTCTTAATTTTCCAAATTATGTTTCTCCTCATATTGCTGAAAGCATTGCTCAGAATTGCTCCCTATGGTCATATTTTCTGAATTGATCTCCTTAGTCTTTTTTAAAGGTTCTTATACTTTTTCATGTTACTGGAAGTAGTTTAAACATGACTGAGTATCTTTAGTGTCAACAAAACTTGTAAAAGTGTGATGCTTCAGCATAAAGTGTGAGTGGCTGGTGTAATACTACCTAAAACTGTACCTTTTCAATAATTTTAAATGAAGTATAATAATTTCTGTAAAATATGCACAAGTACTAAAATATGTTTCAGCTGATTATTGCTCAGGATCTTCTGATTCATGGGAAATAACGACATTAGAAAAAACATAAGGAGAATGAAAATTGCATGTGTACAACTAGCAACAACTTATATGTTAAGCAATTAATTAAAATCATATATGTGTCCAAAAGTACATACTGTTAATATTTTTGAACCAGGAGAACTAATAAATGAGATCCTTGCTTCAAAAAATTCTAAATCAAAAGTGTAAAAGAACAATCTTTCCATGTTAAAAAAAAATACATATGAGGGTGAGGATTTAGCCAAAACTAGTATATGAAAGAATAAATAAAATATTTTAAAATTATATATGTTTTTCGATGTTTGTGTGTGTGCAGTGGGTTGGGGTGTATGTGAGTGTGTGTGTGAGTGTGTGTGTGAGTATGTGTATAAAAGAAGGTGTGAGAGTGTGTAAGTGTGAGTGAAAGACAGGAGAGAGAAAGTGAGGGAGAAGGAAAGAGAGCTTGAGATTGTGCGCATCTTTTCTTTGGTCTTTAAAGTGGAGCAATGGTTATAAAATCATGATGTTCACACATTTATTTTCATCTGTCTGTGTTGTCAATGCTGATGCATTATACAACTATAATTAATAATATAATACAGAATTAAATAGGTATTTATATAAAGATTCTCCAGGAAAACCAGACTAATAGGAAAAAATATATGTGTGTGTATGCATATATTTATATATTTATATCTATATATAGAGATACAGATATATATGTACATCTATGTATGTGTGTAATTAATTAATTTATTATAAGGAATACATTTATTAAAAGGAATTGGTTGATGTGATTTAGGAGGCTGATAAATTCCAGGTACTGCAGTCAGCAAGCTGGAGACTCAGGAGAACCAATGATGTCATTTCAATTCAAAGGCCTACAGGCTGAGATTCAAGAAGAGAAATGTTTTAGTTCAAGTTTAGAAGTAAGAGAAAAAAAAATGTCCAAGCTCAAGGCAACCAGGCAGGAGGAGTTCTGTCTTATACACAGGAAGGTCAACCTTTTTGTTCTATTCAGGTCTTCAACTGATTGGATGGGGCCCACCATCAGGAAAAGCAATCTGCTTTACTCAGCCTACTGATTCAAATGTTAACCTCATCCAGAAACATCCTCATAGACTCACACAGAATTATGTTTGACCAAATGTCTGGGCACCTCATGTTCCATGCAAGTTGACACGTAAAATTAACCATCACAGTATGCTTGGCTACAATCGACATTTCAAAACATATGGTTAGTTGTCCATGGGACCCACATAAGCTGCTTTCACACTTGGCCTACTCTTTGCCTGTCTTTGTTTACTCCCTCCCTCGTTCTCATCCTCCCTTTTTATTTCTAATTATATGCAAATAATTTCAAATATGGATTTATTTGATTAATCAAAAAGCCAAATTTGGTGGAATCTGAGAACATTTAGATTTCTGAAGAGTAAGTTTCAGAATATATTTATGGCCTTCTTTGTATATAGTTTTATATACTTTGAACTTTGAAATAGTTGTAGAAATATATTTCAGAAAATTTTACTACGGATAGCTAAGAACAACAATATAGGTCATAAAGTTGAGTGTAGCCCATACACATTTTTTCTCTAGTTGTTCTACTGTTGCTCAAAACCAAATTAACAAGATAACAAGGTACAAAATATCTCCTATAAGTTCATAAACACAGACTTAATGGCCCCCACAGAACCTGACATATAGAAAACACACAATGTTAACTAAGCACACATCTATTAGGAAAACAGTACAAAAAGAAAACAATCAGTTCTTGGTAACATAGAGACCTATTTCCATATAAAACCAGGTCTTGAATCTTAACCAATCCTTAACAACTTTCCACTAAAATATTTGTATATTGCATTAAAATTGTTCACTTATTGAATTGTCCATCCCTATTTGAATGCAGGGGCAGCCCCTTCTCTAGAAATGTTTAGAGTTAATGTTTAGAGTTGATTATATAGAGGCAACACAACCTACAGAGTTTTCCCCAAAAGTAAAATAAAATACAATAAATAAATTGACACTGTGTTAAACAATTACTTTTCTTTGCTCCTCTAGTTAGTGAACTTGATTCCAAGAAGAGGATCTGACAATGCTTTCTTAAGCTTATGCTTTAGCGATTTCCTTTAGAGCCATTTTTTTGTTGTTGTTGCTGTACTTAATGTTTCGTACAGAAGAAGGGGAACTACAACATTATGTGGGCATTGTTTTTTAATGTGAATAACAATATTTCTTGAATGAACAAACTCCCTCCCTCATTCCACTTGGCCACCTACCCCACTCCCAAGCAGCACCTACACTATCACTCACTTTGAAGCATTTACCTCAAGAATCTAGTATTTGAGTCTTTCGTAGTTTAATAGCCACTGGATAGTGTTTAGGGCAACGTTTTGCAACAGTGAGCACACCTGAATAACTGGGGAAGGTTAAAAGAAGCGATGCCTGGGTTCCACATCAGACTGAATACATTAAGGTCTCTGTGGGTAGAATTTGAACATCAGCAAATTTTGATATCGATGGTTTAATGTGAAGTCGAGTTTGAGAATCGCTACTTTCTAAGCAGTTCATAATGTATCCTTTGGAAGTCCCGCATAGTTGGAATGTTTGACTTGTGTGGATAGTTTGCTACTTGAAAACAGCCAAAAGCATTTTGGTATTGATGACAAAATAAAGTTTGAAAACTGAGGCAGTGAATCTGATTTTTATATCCCACAAATATGCCCTAGAGATAGTATCCAAAGAGGAAACCAATAGGTACTTTTCTATCTAAAATTTTACTACGAAAATTATACAGAAATAAAGGAAAATTAAACTCCCATAACCCATGAACTAAATTCAAAAGTTCTTAATACTGTATTATACGTGCTTTCCTTTACCTATTTAGTATCTCTATCTGCACAAATAGTTGTCTAGGTATCTCATATCTATATATATGACATACATGTGACATATATATGACAACAGAATTATATAGGAAAGTAGACCTATACATGTTTATTCTTTGAAGAAGCAATATTCATTTGAATGATTATTTTGTAATCTATATATGTATATGAACTTATACTCATTCATCTATAGTTATACTTTCCTGGGTAAATTTCTCTATATCATAAAACACAATATGTATGCTATATATAATATGATATATATGAAATATATCATATCATATATGGAATTGGTCATTTAGAGAGGTCTGAATCAAGGAATTATGTTTACAGTATCAACTTGGATTCTCACAAATGCCAAATGAGGTGGCATTACTTTGCAGATGAGAACATGAGGAGACACACAATTCACAGTCATTTAAACCTGTCTTTGGGACGACCACTACAGTCAACCCTTTGTATCCATGAGTTCTTCATTTACAGATTCAACCAGACTTGGATTGAAATTATTTTTTTAAAAGTTCCAAAAAGTTCCAAAAAGCAAAGCTTGAATTTGCCACACTTGGGCAACAATTTACATAGCATTCATATTGTATTAGGTATTACAAGTAACCTAGAAGTGACAGAAAGTATACAGGAGGATGTGCATATGTTATATGCAAATACTACAATATGTTATATAAGGAACTTGAACATCCTAGGATTTTGGTGTTCACTGAGGTTCCTGTGACCAACCCCCTGACAGTGTATCAGTGACTGTCAAACTTTAACCCATGTCAGCCTCTGGAGAGCATGTTAGTGCACAGATTACTGTCCCCATCCCCAGAATTTTCTCAGTCAATAGGTCTGGGTTGGAAGCTGAGACTTAGAATTTCTAATGAGTCCCCAGGTGATCCTGACACTGCTGGTCCATGTCCCACACTTTGAGATCCATTTCACTTGAATTCCAAGACTCAGTTCAGAAATTACTGTCCCCCACCAAGGCCTCCTGTGTCCCTCGGTATCCTTGTACCTCTACTTTTCCTCTGTTTGATTTGCTTGAAATGCCCTTTCCAAAATTCTGCACCACTTTTTAAGGAAATAGGTGATTATAGTTGTAACGTTGTGATTTATAACAAGAAATGTATATTCTGTTTTTGTTTCTGGCACAGAGCTCTCAAAACCCTTGGAATTTCATAAGTTTGTTTTGTTAATGAGGTGACTTTCAGAAAGCTTCTAAGGATGGGGGTTGGTCATCAGTGGAGCTAACTGTGTGATTAGAGGGTTGGAACTTTCAGTCCTATCCCCCAATCTCTGGGGAGGGGAGAGGGGCTTGAGTTTGAGTTCAATCATCAGTGGCCAATGATTTAATCAATCATGCCTATGTAATGAAGCCTCCATAAAAATCCAAAAGGATGGATTCAGAAAACTTCTGCACTGAATAAACACATGGAGATGTGGGGAGAGTGGTGCACCGGAGAGGGCATGGAAGCCCCTGACCTTTTCCCACACCTTGCCTTATACTTGTCTTCCTTCTGGCTATTCTTGGGTTATACCCTTTTATAATAAACCTGTAATCCAGTAAGTAAAATGTTTCTCTGAGTTCTGTTAGCCACTGGAGCACATCATTTGAACCTGAGGAGGAAGCTGCGGAAACCTCTGATTTATAGCCAGTGGGTCAGAAGTACAGGTAACAGCCTGAGCTTGTGACTGGCATTTAAAGTGGGGAGGGATCAGATTGAGTTCAATTCTCAGACACCTTGTTGATGAGTAAGAACTGCTTGATGGTGTGTGGGGAAGCTCCACCCACACACATGTAGGAATTGGGTCCAAGTACCCAAAAACAATAGCACAATATAATGTTTCACCTATGAACATCTCAATCCCTGTCTCAACACACACACTATAAAATATATTTCCAGCTCCTCAGGGGGAAGGAAATATACCTGATTACCCTGTATAACCAATGAGCCTAGGCTTATAACTTTCACCTATGAAGTGCTCATTAAAAGTTTGTGGACTAAATAAATAAATGACTTCCTTAAATTACCATGTTTTACACACAGATGATTGCTAAAAGTGGGGCACTGGAAACTGTACCTGGTCAGTTTTTACCACACTTTAACATAGTGATTAGCATGTAAAGAACGTTCAAGGAGTATTTTATGGTGGACAGACTCACAAAGGACTCATCTTCAAAAGCTTCTGTCTTTTCAAAATATCTTTGAAACAAGGTATGATCCTCCAACACACCTAAGGCACGTATCTTCAGGAAGCTATGTGGGAGAAATAAAAATTAAGAACAAGATCAAAAAGTAAAATAAAATAAGTGGAAAATACTAACATGAAGCACGTAAGCCGTTGATGTCCGCTGAGGGTCAAAGTCCACTTATATTAGAAATGGTGGAGGCTACCGACTCTGCTGGACTTCAAGTACAAAATGCCTTTGTAAACTGGGGACAGTAACACCAACAGCCTTGGAAGTTTACTGTGAGGGCTGAGAGAGATAACACACCTAAAGTACTCTGAAAGCTCTCTCAGATGCTGGAGTCGGCGCTGTGGTGCTCACACAAAGGATGGAACATTCATCATACACTTAATAGGGGTCAGATTGTGTTGCAGTAAAGGCTCCTCTTGAAAATGTCTGCCAAGTTGGAAGAGCAGAAACAATTGCCTCCTGTGTTCCCTCTATTCTTCCTACTCCGCTCTTTAATTCTGTGAACCAATTGGTCTGGACAGATGGGCCCATTTATCATCCTTGCAAATCGACACCATTAAGCATGTAACTGCTTCTTGGGACTAGTCTGAGAGATGAAAGAATCAGATTTGATATGTATTTTTAAAGGACTGCTTATGGCAGTTTAAAAATAGCTATTGCATTCTAACATTTTCAAAAGATAGAAGATTAAAAATGCAAGCATCTGTGCACCAATGAAGGGCAGGTAAAACACGGGAACAGATAGAAAAATTCCAAAATAGCAGCAATCATATCTTAACATCTCTTTCTCACCTTTGGGTACCATGCTGTTATTTATTCTGGCTAATGTGCCATCCTTCCTTTTGAAGAAAAGCAAGAATTCATGAATAATTGATATACATATAACTAGGCAACCTCCCTAGCCTTCCTGCTAAATAGAAAAAAAATTTGGCTATCAGTACTTAGCATTTTATCAGATAATGCACAAAACCTTGTTATGTAACAGAGAAACGGTTGCTATTTATCACTCGCTGATATGATTTCATGATAAGCTCCCAGGCACAAAGTAAACACTACTGTTTCTACTTTATCTTTCCTGTAATTAAGTTCAATAACCTCAAATAAGTCACTTAGCCTCTTGGAACCTCAATTTTCTTCATCTGCAAAATGGGGATTATGGTCTCCAAGAGTAATTTCAAGGATCAAAGCACTTTTTGATGAAAGAGGTATTATATATATGATAGTAATATTCTAGACCCCAGCAATATTACAGTGTTAGAAGTCTGCTATCTATTCTCAATTTTTCTTAAATCTCTATGGATCTGGGTGACCATACTCTGAATATTTGACAGCCAAGACTGTGATTTCCTTTTAAAAAGAGCAGTAGGGATACCCACTCCCATCCCAACCAAGTTAAAATAAAGTTAGTATTAGTAATGGATATAATGCATAGCATATTGTCCAGCTGTCAAACATAACATTTTATAGTTAAGTGCAAGGGTAAGACTGAAAGAGCTGGGACCTCACTCGTCAGAGTGAAAAGAAGGTCACGCTGGGTTTCTGGAGTGCCAGCTCACTGAAAGGTCTTAGATAAGACTCAGAATTTCTCTGAATCTGATATAACCCATTAACTAAGGGCCACGCCAGTGACTATGACATACAAAAAGCAGACATGTCATGTTTGAGAAAAATAAAGCTGGCTAAATTCTATCATCTGTTTTTTTTTTCCTATTTCATTAGTCCAATTTGGCATATGCAGCCCTGTCAGCAACATAAGGTTGCCAAATGGACCTGCACAAAGCCATGGGAATTTCTCCAGATGATCTGCTTTTGTTTAGATCCTATGCTCGCTGAGACCTCAGTGCATTGTTCCCAGCCGTTTCCTGATGCCCATGTGCACCCCGGACACCAGGAAGGGATGCTTCAGTCAAACCCCCAGAACTCCATCTCAGTCGGTGGGACTGCCTGCCTCTAAACCAAGCCATTTTAGGAGGATGATAATGCATTTAGTTGCCTGCCCAAGCCTGTCTTATAGGCCATTATTCTCCTTAGTACTAAGATACTGGTGATGGTAACAATTTAGCATGAAGGTCCCATGTTTAAATTCTGCTCCTGCTACTTATTGTGTGAACAATTCTCTTCATCTATTAAATGGCAACATAATATCTCATAAGATTGTTTGGGATTATAAGTAAGATAAACACAAACACACAGTTTCTTGTACAGATAATAATAATAATAGTAATCATAATAGTAACAGTTTATTTTATAAAATAGTTCCTGTTACTTTAATAGAATGTCATTGAGAAGTTGGCACCAGAATATCATCTTTATTAGGGAGGCTTTCAAATTCGCTTTTAATGAGCGTTAATGCAGAGTTTTCTAGGAAAAAAACTAATATTGATGAGAATTGTATATCAAAAAACCTTCATAATGTCATAATGTGTCACATTGTTTTTATAGCAACTTTAGGTTGTAACTCTTACCATTCCCATTTTACAGATGAGGAAACAGACATGAAGAAGGCACTCGAGATGTTAAGGCAAGAAACAGCACTAGGATAACAATAACATTAACAGCAGCAGCAACACTAATGGCGACAACAGCTCGTATCTGGTAAGCTTACCACGCCCCAGGTCTCATGCTGAAATCTGTACATGCATTGTCTAAGTGTTGAGCTGTTTCCCCATAAGAACAGAAATAACATTTAAAGCAGTGGTTCTCACAGCCTGCACATTAAAATTACCATATGGGATCTTAAAAAGTATATATATTGATACTCTGCAGCCATCCCCAGAGATCAAGATTTAATGGGTCTGTGTTGGGGCCCAGATACTGGTATTTATTTTAAAGCTTCCCAGGGGATTCCAACTTACAGCCAGCATAGAGGACGACTGCCTTACGGAGTTTAAGAAACCTGCCGAATGCTATTCAAGGTACGGAACTGGAATCCTTCTCTAAACTTGCCACTTCATATAACTCTTCACAATTCTAACTCCATATTCTTTTCACTGTGCCAGTTGCTGCCCCTTCTTTCCCAAGCACAAATTGTCTTGGCTTTCCTACAGACTCTGGCTTCACACTGAATTCTTTTAACACCTGTTTCCACTCCTGCCCCTCTCCATTGAGCAGAGGGAGAAGGGAATAATTCTGAGTTTCAGCAGAGTTATTAGCACCTCCTTGTCAGACCGTAGCTCACACTTTCTTGCCTATAATGTGTCTCTGCTCCTCAACTACAGGGCGCTAGTCTAACGTGGAAGCCAGCTGAGAATAAGAGGAGTGATAAGACATAGACAGAGTAAATGTTCATGGCAAGAGCTACTGTGAAGTTGACTTGAACCTCTGCACTTCCTATCCCACAGTATCAGATAAAGCAGAGTTATAGCTGGAGGTTTTCTGTCTACAACAGGGCCTGTAAAACCACCTACATCAGAATTACCTGAAGGTGAGAGTTGTTGAAAATGTAGATTTCTAGGATGAACTCAAATCTCTAAAATCAGAAACCCTAATGGATTTCTGCATTGTTAAAATTTTGAGATGTTGTTAAAAATCCCTTTTAACAGGGCCAACGTCTAACCTAGCATGACAAATTAAAATTGTAAGATGACACAGATAGGAGTTTCTCAACAACGGCACTACTGATATTTCGGACTGGGCAGTTTTTTTTGCCATGAGGGTGGATGCATATGCATTGTAGGATGATTTACAATATCCTGGGCCTCTGCCCATTAGAGATTAATAGCATCCCCCTTTGGTTTTATGACAGTCAAAAGTATCTCTGGACATTGCCAAATGTCCCCGGGAAGGGAAGGCAAAATTGATCTCAGCTGAGAACCACTAACATGGACGACAAGAGGGATCCATTGTGGCCCTGACCATTCAGGCCAGTGTTACACCAAAATGACTCTTTCTAAAACCTTTCTTTTTTTTAAACTTTCTTATCCATCCCTCACACAGCTTATTACCTTCATTGTTAATTGTATCATGCAACTGAGTGCATGTCTACTCCATGCCAGAGTGGTACTTGGTGGTCACATCCATTACCCCATTTACTCTCTGCTCTGCAGTGCAGGACGGTGGTCTACAGCACACACTGTGGCTTCAGTCTAGCCAGGTTCCAGTCTTACCACCATCACTTACATCATCTTGAGATGTCACTAAGTCCCAGCTTGAAGAATGACAACAGCAAGGACAACAAAAATGTGTGAGGTAAAAAAGATAGCAAGGTCAATAAAGTAAAAATGCAACAGAAAGGCAAGAAGTCAGTAATAGCATCTACCTCAGAGGCAGATGAAGAAATTGCATATCAGGTGCTTTTAATAGTGGCTAATATGTAAAAATAGCCAACATTTTCTGAACTCTTACAGTGTCCATCCCATTTCACAGATGAAAAAACAGAAGCATATGCATTAAATAATTTGCTCCAAGTCACAGATCTATAAAATCCCACTGCTTGGATTCAAATTCAGGATTTGCCTGATTCAAATGCCTTATCACTTTCCACAGCACAACACTGCCTAAGTTGCCAGACAGCATGGGAGTGCCCTTCTGGAGGTCTTTTGTAAACTGTGTTCCTTTCAAATAGTCAACCCCTTCCCCTTGGATTTAATGGTTCCCTAGTATGGACCAGCCTGATACTGCCTGCTTGGATATTTAAAACTGCTCGAAAATACAGTACTTAACAAATTATCAGTAGATACATTAAAATCTAATGAAACCTGCCACTTAATGAAAGAAAGTAATTTAATCCATTTGTGGCAGCAAGGTACTATGGGAAAATTCTTGGGAAAGTGCTGAAAAAAATGTGTTCTACTCTTGATTTGGACGTTAACTATCTTTGAGACCCAGGTATTTGGAGATCTCTTCTGGCATCTTCTATCCTGTATTGTCTCAGTGAATCTTGACTCACTTTAATGTATCCTGCATACAGTATGCTCAGTTAACATCTTTAGAAAGAATAAATAAATGACTTGATTACAAACTCATAATATTTTTTACAGCAGATCTTCAAAAGATGAGCACATTTTAAAACTCATTCTGGCATGTTCATGCTCCAATACTTTGGCATCTAAACATAAGTCATTGATTAAAAAGACCCTTTCAATATCTTTGAACCATAGTATTAAAACTCTAGTTAGAAAAGAATTTTCTCTTGTTTAAAACAGTGAATTGCAATGCACTTTATTTTTTCAGAGTTCATTTGGGTTCACTGCAGAAGCAAAAAAAGTACTTATTATAGGAAATAAATAAATTTGGTGACTTAAAGGTTTGGAATTTATTATTTTACCTCCTGGGGAAATACAGCAAACAAGGACACACATTATTCTGTCTGAATAATTAGTCTGCCCAATGAAATCCCCAGTCAACAATTAATATTGCAAGTTCTTTTGAGAGTTTAATGTATTTATAGATAATTTGTAAGTACTGAATTTCTAAGTGGTTCTAAATATCCAAGTAAGCGATGTGAGCCTGGAATAATCTGCATGTTCATCTGCTAAATAATTTTTGATAGAAAATATTGCTACATTCTGATTCCATGTTTTTATCATTTAGATTTCTAAATTGCTGTTCAATATCACAGAGGGATTTCAACCTGATAATGTCAGGAAGTCTCTAAGGAATTATAACAATAGTTATCAATTAGGAGGTAATAATTTCCTGATTAAACAGCACTTGATGGAAGGACCATTAACTTTTTGAGTATTAATGGGACTGCGCATCACTATTATTTTAAGTGCCCACGCATGCTGACTGATTAATTGATGACAAGAAGAGATGGTACATGCATCAACCTGTATTCCTGAAGAAAAACGCATTATAGAATTAAAGTCATGATTGCTATCTTAAAGCGACTCTGATTTAGGGAACAGATGGGAATACTGGAATAGATTCGATTAATATTTTTAAATGTTAAAAAAGTTCTGATTCTAAAAAACAAAAAATCTAACCAATCCAAAGCATTAACCTATTCAATTCCCTACTGAAAACAAGTAGCTCTGCAGATGCCCATTAAACTGGACTTATCCAATGGGAATAGGGATACAGTGTTTTCATTAAGACAAATTCTACCTGATGATGTATAAGACAATATATTCCCCTTTAGAAGTTATAACACGTATAGACAAACCTTCTAGTAATAAGTCATTTGCTAATAGTTCCTGATAAGGCAACATACCTCTGACAGGACTGTATTAGCAGCAGAATGAGCATGGGTTACAATGGCAGATCAGCCTGAGTTTGCTTTCTGCCTCTGCCATTTCCTATTGGTGTGTCTTTTGGCAAAGTTTTTATTTATTTATTCAATGATTTTTAAATTTATATACAGTAAAATTCACTCTTTTGGGTGTTCAGATCTATGAGTTCTGAGAAATACCTAACGTGGTTTACCGTCTACCACAATCCAATCAAGATGTATGAAAGCCCCACTACCCCAAAATAAAGTGCTTCCTCCTCTGTAGTCAGTGCTGCTCCCACACCCCGGCAACCAGTGATCTGCTTTCCATCCATCTCCGCAGATTTTCCTTTTCCAAAATGTCACTTAAATTAAATCACATGTAGCCCTTTGAGTTTGGCTTCTTTCACTTATTAAAATGCATAATCAAGAAAAATGAAAACTCATGTTCACACAAAAACCTGTATTTGAATTTTTACAGCAATTACTCATAATTCCCAAAAAGCTGGAATCAACCCAAATGTCAACTGGTGGATAGATAAACTGACTCCAGTACATCGAATGGAATAATACTCAGTAAACAAATCATTAATATATGCACCAATGTAGATTAATCTCAAGTGTCTGATGAATCTTTGTGAACCTCAGACTTCTTATCTGAGAACTGAAGATAATGCCAATATTGGAAGTTTATGTTGAGAGTTGGAATATTTAATGTAAAATACCTTGTATATGTATATACCAGCTCATGAAAGTGGCTCAAACCCTATTATTATTATATTTTGACTATGAGGGCCCTTGATTAATGAGTATTCTAGACAACAGTGGTGAGAAAAAGGAACATAACTCGGATCAAAGTCATCCCAATGGCCTAATTGCCAGAGTCCTAGTTACGGAAAGAAGGAATAGTGTAAAACTTCAGGCTATGAATGCTGTTTCCCTGGCTCCCTCCTACAGAGGAAGACAATCCCCAAGGCCTAAGAAAGAGTTTCCTTTTACCAGCTGTAGTTTCTGTGCTTCAAAAATTGTAACAGAAATAATAATGATGACAAAACATCAAAACAAATACTACAAACAATACGCCACACTCTTCTATAGCACTTACTCTGTGCCAGGCCCCACTTCTCAAAAAAAAAAGCCCTCACCTGCATATCCCCATACTTTGACAGTCATTATTATCATCGTTGCTCTTGTTGCTAATAGCTTTGGTAATAGTATACACAAGACAACAATGGTGAATTGCCTACATGTATTACCTTATTTAATACAGTCATCTAATAGACAGGTTATTATATCCCCAGTTTACAGATGAGGAAACTGAGATTACAGGGGTGAATCAATGAAAGGAACTGTACTTAGAACCCAAATAGTTGACATAAGAACCCAAAGTATCCATGTAATGCCTCTCGAATTAAATGGCATTGTTCATTGAACACAAAAGTGTTTTTTTTTTTTTTTAGCACTTTCAAATAAAAGGTTTTGGAAATTATATGGAAAGAATGTCTCACTTACAACACATTATTTTAACCTCTAACATCTATTTTGTCCCATCTTTAATTTGAGCAGTCCCTGTTACACAGACACTAGAATTCTGACTTACCAGAGCTAGATTATAAATTATGGGAGGGCACAGAATAGATGTCATTAGTCTCCAACTTCCTCAAAAATGCATTTAATTGAATAAGAAACGTTAGTCTATTTATAAGGTAAAGTGTAGCTTTGTATTAATTGGCCAAGTTTACTTACTTTATAATTAATATTGCTATATAATTGTATTTGCTTTCACTTCTTAGGATATGAGTAGAAGGAAATAGGGATTAGAAGGGCTGTGAGGTACAATATATGGCATATTTGCAATTTACTGGTTTAAAATTTACTCTGCAATGCTTTTACCTGCCTGCCGTGATATAGCCTTTCCTTGAACATGATGAAAGGTGACTTTCAACCAGCTGCCCCTCACTGCATGTTTTCAAGCACCTTTTTCAAGTTCAACTGCAGGATGACTCAAGTAGCTGATATTTACAGAGTTTTTCCCAGTCAGTAGGGACACAACCCAGTATGCAATTTTGCAGTTTACCTAGCAAGCTGTACTCCCTCTGAGGCTTAGTCGCTGCCTACCAGCAAAGAATAAATATGCAAGGTATTCTGGGAAATAAATGGATATTATTTTAAAACCAAACAAGTGTAATTCAAAAAAACAAATTTTTTGTAGTTATATTCTTCTTGTTCAGACATATAATGCCTTCCATACACATTCTATTGTTGGGAGAGAGGACACTTTCTTTATGCACACATAAAACCAAAGCAGTACAGCAGGATACTCAATGGTGTGGGATGAAATGAGAATGAAATCTTTCTAAAAGCCTAAAACTATGAACTTGGCCAAGCAGGAAATGAATTGCATACTACTGAAAAGGCAGTATGTTAGGGAAAAAAAGGCATTACATTCAAAGCAGGAAGGACTGGAAAATATGTCCAGTCTTTACACAACACAAATCAATTCTAAAGAAAGTTATTTACAGTATCTACTAAAATTTAACATAGCTCACTTTGTGATATAGCAATTCCACTCCTTGGTGTACACCCAGTGAAAATGTGAAGATATATTTATTTAAAAGTATGTTCTAGAATGCTTTTAACAACTTCTCACAATAGCTAAAAGTTGGAAATTATCAAAATGTTCATCATTTTAGTACCAGATAAATAAATTGATATATATGTTTAATTGAATACAACACAACAATGAGTAAAAATATTGTACAACTGCATGACAGAATGAATAATTATTGGAAATATAGTGATAAGCAAAAAAGGCCAGACACTACATGATTCCAATTACATGAAGTACCAAAGCTGGCAAAGCTAATGTATCGTGACAGAAGTCAGAAAATGCTTGCTCTGGGGGGTGGCGAAAGTGATAGATGAGAGCTTGGGGAAGTTTTACAGAGGACTAGTAATGTTTTGTTCCTTGGACTGGGTGTTGGATACACAAGTGTGTTAAGTTTATGAAGATTTATCAATCTGTAGATGTCTGACAGATACACTGTCTTACATAAATATCACACTTCAACATAACAGTCTAAGGTTATTGGTGAAGAAGAGAAAATATCATATGCTTATGTCATATCTCAGCAGAAAAAAAAAATAGAATCTCGACCAACAGAGGCGCAGCATGAGCAGGGATTGGTCTACTCTGGGACATAATGTTTGTCATATGGGTGTCTAGTTCCTAGGGCTTATGGTAAATCTTTCCACTTAAATTGCTTTATTCAAAATGTCTCAGAGTGGTACAGCAGGAAAATCACAGCCCGTCATGCTAAGTCAGAGCTGCAGTTCAATTCCCACTCCACGACTCTCCAGCCAAGTGGACCTGGGCAAAATTTTGAAAGCCATTTCATGCTCAAAGAAACAGTACAAAACTTACCGGCTTTACGGATATAAGTAGATGAAAATTAACTGCTACATGTAAAGCATCTGGTGAAAACACAAGTCTCTTTCTTTCTTCATAAACACACATAAATAGAAGAGAGAGAAAAGATACACTACTATTTATAGTGATACATATTTTAAAGATATATCAAGGCTTTCTACTCAAGTTAGAACTAACTTGTTTCCTTGTGGAATTTAACAAAGCACAAGAGGTTTAGAAATATATTCAAACATTGATACAATAGAAAAAAGCAAGTGCAATAACAGTGTGCAGGCTGGGACGCTCAGGGCACAGCAGATGCAGTCAGTAGTGAACGAGCACCAGGCAAGAATATGATGCAGCCGTCCTTTCACCAGAGGTTTAAGGCATATGAGAAGCTTTGGGGAGATGTTTGAATGCTTCCCCAGAATAATATATCAAAACCCATTAATTGACATTAGATAATTAATAGTCACTAGTTAGGAGACTTCATGTTCCACTGGCTTCAGGTATAGAATGAGTAACACATATTAAGGATAGGTTCTGAAACCTTCACCTCCTTTTGCTACAAAAACAAAACACACAGTATTCTTTAAAATTGCAGAGACAGTGGGGAGGGTATAGCTCAGTGGCAGAGCACATGCTTAGCACGCACAAGGTCCTAGGTTCAATTCCCAGCACTTCCATTAAAATAAAAAAAAAATAAAAACCTAACCCTCCCAACAAATAAAATAAAATAAAATAAAATAGCAGAGATAATGTGTGCACTGTGTAGTAAGTCCCATGAGGGAAAGGCTCTCTTGTTTTGGTTGATTCTCTGTTGATTTTCTACCATGAGTACAGCTCCTGGCTTGTTGATTTTCTACCATGAGTACAGCTCCTGGCTGGTAAGAGGTGCTTAAATATTCAGAAATAAACAAAAGTGAATACATAGCTTAATGCATGAGTCAAATATTATAAGCTAAACTTTAAAATCGTAAAATAATGCCAAATAAAAGTGACACTTTGTCATATGGACAACTATCATCAGCTTTGATCTATGCCTCCCCTCCAGCTTCTCTACTGGCCGTACTTTTGGGATCAGAGGTTAATTTCTTAGTTTATAAGTGTATTTTATACATATTGTGTTGATAGTAAGATAATATTTGACAACTGACCATTAATTACCTTTATGCCTCTATTTCATAATAGGAAAGGTCATTTGTTTTCTTTTATCCCCTTGACTTTATATAGAGTTTAAACAATTCACTTATTAGATGCCTTTTTCCCCCTATATTCTCACTCTCTTCTGGTTAGAATTGCATATGTCTGTGTGTGTGTGTGTGTGTGTGTGTGTGTGTGTGTGTGTGTGTGTGTGTGTGTGCTTGCCCCATGTTCCATAGGATGTGTGTAAGTAAGCACCGGTTTTTTTACATAACCAACTAGTATCATATAAAAAAAGCTCAGTTTCTGAATATTTTACACATCCCATATAAAAGCTTATATATTAACTACAAAATAAAGAACATCACATGACCATACCATTGGTCTGGTAAGCAATAGCCTTGGTCTTCACAAGTACAATGCATTAATCCAGTCCACCCCTCACATGTTAAAAAAAAAAATCACTGCCCTTTGCCATTCACATATGATTCACTACTGCCCCTTGTAATACAAACTCACATTTGAAAGATAGTTCTTCTGGGAGTAATTTATAGCACCTGGTGAATCGGTGCTAATGCTCTGATCTGATTTTCAGTATAATCATGTTCCTAAGTAAATTTCTCTGGTTCAGATTGTTTTAAAAAATGTCAGATAAACAAGGCAGAGCAATAACTTTGAAATAGGACTACGGGTGCTTATCACTAAGTGCAGATGTATCTTATAGTTTAGGATGTTGGAACAGAACATAGAGCTTACATGGTAAGGATAGTTTTGGCCGTATCATGAAATTGAAGAAAATAATAGAATTGTAATCCCTGGAAGTAGTAATCATTTGGGCACATTATTGGGAAATAATCTAAGCTCCTTTCTTTGGTGATATTATTACATATAGGTGGGACTTCTCTTAGAAATGTGTATAGGATTATTCATGACCATGGCCATGATGCCCTCAAATCTTTAGAATAAAGCTGTAAAGTATTTTATTTTTACTAGTTGATGACAAGCATTTCTTTCATTGGGGAAACATGCCTTTTTCATTCACTTTCCTCTAATTCCAGAGATAGTGATCTGAGCTAATGCAGGTTAATTTGAGTCTTCTTAGTACCTTTTGGGAAATGCTCTCTTTTTTTATTAGGTACCATTTCAAGTACCATGTGATGCTAAAGCTGCCATCGACTGTAATTCTTCCCAAGAGGAGGGAAGTATGTTTGAGAATGAGGCACCACAGAGAAAAAGAGCATCAAGAAACGGGGAAGCAAAGAGCTATGACCTCGTTAGTTCCACCTAAAGCACTACTATGTTAAGCACAGTCAAGTCTTTTTTCTTTATTTTTAAGAATCATTACAACATTCTCTAACACCATATACAAAAATAAACTCAAAATGGATTAAAGACTTAAATGTAAGACCAGATACTATAAAACTCCTAGAAGAAAACATAGGCAGGACACTCTTGGACATAAATCACAGCAATATATTTTTTGTACCAGCTCCTGGAGTAATGGAAATAAAAACAAAAATAAACAAATGGGATCTAATTAAACTCAAAAGCTTTTGCACAGCTAAGTATACCAACAACAAAACAAAAAGACAACGTACAGAGTGGGATAAAATATTTGAAAATGATGCGACCGACAAAAGACTAACTTCAAAAATATAGAAACAGCCCATACACCTTAAATGCAAAAAAATAAGCAACCCAGTCCAAAATGGGCAGAAGACTTCTCCAGTGAAGACATACAAACGGCCAACAGGCACATGAAAAAATGCTCAGCATCATCGCTAATTGTCTGAGAAATGCAGATCAAAACTACAATGAGGTATCACCTCACACCAGCCAGAATGGCCATCATTAAAATGTCTACAAACGACAGATGCTGGAGAGGGTGTGGAGAAAATGGAAACCTCCTACAATGTTGGCGGGAGTGTAAATTGGTGCAGCCACTATGGAGGACAGTATGGAGGTTCCTTAAAACACTAAAAATAGACTTGTGATCTAGCAATCCCACTCCTGGGCATATACCCAGAGAAAAATAAAATTCAGAAGGACACACGCACCCCAATGTTCACAGTAGCACTATTTACAACAGCCAAGACATTGAAACAACCTAAATGTCCATTGACAGATGACTGGATAAAGAAGATGTGGTATATATACACAATTAAATACTATTCAGCCATAAAAAAAAAGAATAAAATAATGCCATTTGCAGCAACATGGATGGACCTAGGGATTGTCATTCTAAGTGAAGTGGGCCAGAAAGAGAAAGAAAAATGCCATATGATACCACTTATATGTGGAATCTAAAAAAAAAAAAAAAAAAAAGACACAAATGAACTACTTATTATTTATAACTCAGAAGATTAATTTCTTGAATATGTGTAAGCACATTTGACTGCCCTTTATGATTGGATTACTGCATTCTGTTGATTCTTATTTTGTGGTTGGCTTTATTCTTTTGATAACTATGTAAGCTTAAAAGCTAAAGCTCTAAACTGTTCTTAGAAACAATGATCGGTACATTTATGTAAAATAAAAAATGTGTTCAATATATTCTATATATGTATTTACATGCAGTCAAATTGTAACAATTCTACTTAATAAAACTGAAAAATGAAAAAAAAAAAAGAATCAACAGAATGCAGTAACCCAATCACAAAGGACAGTCAAATGAAGCAGTCAAGTCTTAAATTTCCCCTGACTGTGAGCCATGACTTCACTTTTTCCTAAGCGCATTTTAGATGGTCAGAACTTCCTGTTGCATGTGATAATAAAACAATACAGTGGATGAATATATGTTTCTCAGTTGGTAAATACTATAAAAGCATGGAAATGTCATATTCATGCCTACCACTTTTAAAGAACAATACTGTCCCTTAACAAATAGTCACATTCCAAGGATATACTATATTGCCTGAATGATTATATCTAGGCAAATAAGAGACAAAACAACACAATTCTCATTAAAAGCTTTGGTCATATCCATTTTTTCTTTTTACCAGGCAAGGATAGTGGATATGGATTTTAACCTATACTCAGTTGTGCCAGAAATGTGTCTGGTTGGCAGAAAATTAAGTCCCAGTCGTTGTGTCTTCCTGGGTCATTTGAAGGGTCAGCAAGTCTTAAACAGAATATTCAGGAAATATCTCAGTCCCTAGTCCACACCAGTCACTACTGATATATGCTCGTAATATAAGAAAGCATATTTTCTGACGGTGGAGGTTTCCTCAGATTTTGCTAACTTAAATAACAGGAATCACATGGATTTTGTAAGTCCAATGACCTAAAATTCAGCCTCTCAAAATGCACCCAAAACCATCCCTCTCTAAAATCTTTACTTTCCTAGAGGTAAGTGGGAGGTCGTGAGTCCTCTCAGTTTGCTGAACCCCAAACTACTATCCCTATCATGAACAAGGAGAAACCCAAAAGAAGACAAGAAAAGAAAAACAGTAGTTAACAGATGAAAAACAGTAGTTAACAGATAAAAACAATAATAAAGCAGTAAACCTAAATCTAAACATATTAATAATCAAATGCAAATGGTCTAATACTCCAATCAAAAGTCAGAGAATGGTTGGAGAGATAGAGAGGGACATTATAGAAGGACAAATGCATCAATTCACCAAGAAGACAAAATAAAGATAGATAAAAAATTGAATAGACACCTCAGGAAGGAACACTTCTTCTTCATTTTTCAGCTTTCAGTTTTACTAGGTAGAATTGTTATAATTTGACTGCACATATACAAGCAAACCAAGAAAAATCTGAAAATACTAAGTCCTAGTGAGGGTGTAGAGCAACTGGAATTCTTATTTGTGGCTGTCAGGAATGCAAAATAGGATAGCCACTGTGGAAAATAGTTAGCAGTTTCTTAGAAAGTTAAATATACACTTACTGTATGACCTAGCAGATTTACTCCAGAGTATTTACCATAGAGAGGAAAAAACACATTCACACAGAAACTTGTAAACCCATGCTTATAGTAGCTCTATTCACAATTGCCCAAATCTGGAAACAACTCAAATGTTCTGTGATGGAAGAACAGATAAACCGTGGCATGCATATACAATGGAATAGCACTCTGCAATAAAATGGAACAAATGAAAACGGAACACAAAAACTTATATGAATCTCAAAGGCATTATGATGAGTGAAAAATGCCAGTCTCAAAAGGTTCCATACTTATGACTCCATCTATGTGACACTCTTGAAAAGACAAAACTATAGTGGGAGAGAACAAATCAGTGGATGTTGGGAGGTAGGGGATGAGGGGAGGCTGTGGCTATAAAGGGGTAGCATAAGGGGTTCTTTGGGAACTATCTTATATCTGGATTTTGATGGTGATTACAAGAATCCGTGGGCATATGTTAAAATTCATAGAGCTATAGTTAATACAAAGGAAATAGTTAATAAAAATTCTAATTTTTTTTTAAAAAACAATAATGACATATCACTGTTGGTTCATTGATTGTAACTAATGTACTGTTATGATGCAGGATGCTGGCAGTTGAGGAGGTTATGCCTGTGTAGGGCCAGGACCTAATGGAAATTGTACATTCAATTTTGCTGTGAACCTAAAGCCACTCAAAAGATAAAGTCCATTTATACATAAAGGGGATTAAGAGATACAAACAGTTATAAAATAAATAGGTTGTGGGGATGTAACTCATAGCATCAGGAATATAGTCAATGATACTGCAGTAGTTTTGTACGGTGACGGATGGTTACTGGACTTGTCATGGTGATCATTTTATAATGCATCTGATTGTCAGATCACTATGTTGTACACCTGAAACTAACATAATATTGCATGTCAACTATACTTCTATTAAAAAAAAATAATAGAAAGAAATACTAAAAATTTTTTGAAAATTTAAAAATTAAAAATAAAGTAAATAAAAAAACCCCAAAACAAGTTACCTCTTTTACTTTACTGCATGAGATACAGCAGCATAATTTTCTCAAAATAAAACCTTAAGTGAGAAATATAGTCTTGTTTGAAAGTGTCTTCTACATAAATCCTGTTGGGCAAGAGGACACAAGAACATAGCTGCCTTCGTGTATTAAGAAAGAACATATAAATACATTTATACTCAAAATGTAATTTGCAGTTTCAGTATATCACCCTGCCTCTAAAGACCTGGGAAGCTTTCCTACTCATAGGCATGTTTTCCAGGCAGCCCTGTCACTCAGTTTTTCCTGTACCTTGGTCATGACAAAAACCTGTGAGATGGAGTTCTGTCTCTTCTTATTTCTTATCACTACTGCTGTGGAGTCACTGAGCTTCAGAGCCCACAAGTTTCCACAACTGACTTAGTGTCCAAGGTTTCCCTATGCCGCTCGGATTCATTACTGAAGGTAATCTTGCACTAGCTCAGATTGGTGGGAAAAGAGTCAGACTTTGAACAAACTGGCAATGTGCCAGACAACACACAAGGTATTTCTTTCAAAGTTATCTGTGTTGATCTTTGAACCCATCAAGCAGGGTACTCAGGTTTGAAACCACCATGGAAGGCAGGAATTGTGCTTCTGGTAGAATCCTGGTTTGAGCTTATGTAAGTGAGTTGTTTGGAGACAAAGCTTTATGAGGTGTCAAAGCCAAAATCCTGCAGAATTTCTAGTCTCTGCTGAGATTTTTAGAGCAATGTACAAAATGAAGCACACACAAACCAAAACGGTAACCAAAGTTACTTGCCATTTAGAAGCGTTTCGGTTCAGGCTCATTTCTTTGGTTGATAGTTTTCCCATCACCATTATAATACAATTACTTCCCCAGTTGGAGGTTAACATCTCATTCGCTAGTTAATTTTTTAAAACCATAATCTGCGTTTTGTCTCTCTCTTTGTCCATGGAATCTTGCCTATAGCTACCCTCTCCTGCGTGAATTAATTCTGTCCTCTCCGAACGAGCCATAGACTCTTTGTTAATATTCTGTTTAACTGCAAGAATTTAATCAATGTTGTCTTTCTTTGCCAAAAATACAGATTCATCATCATATTTTCTCCTTTCTATGGTACCCCTAGTATCACTGACCATCTGTGAAGAGTAGGCCTGGCGAGTCTCAGGTATCTTTGTGAGTAAGGTCTGTTCATGGTTTTAAAACAAAGGCAGAATATTTGTGGAATGTGGTTAGAGATTTGATAACAACATCAAGAGATATTACTAAAATTAAAAAAAAAAAATCTAAGGCCAAGTTCAACTCCTCAGATGCACTAAGAAAGTAGGAATATTCAATGATTTATTTATTTTAAATTAATGTATCTCCTATTTATTTTAAATTTCTTTTTTTTTTCCTGCTGTGAACCCTCTACTAAAACTTCACATTTTTCTTTTTGTTTTTCTCTTACTAACTAGTCTTTCGGCAACTACTTTTACCCTCCTTAATCCATCCTTCTTCAAATAAATATCACACAGATTTTTCTAAAATGCTATCTCATGCCATGAACTCTCCTTTAAAAACTGTTGCCATGATTGCCCCTTCAGAATGAAACCCAGTTCCTGGGGCCATTCAGAACTGGTTCTCCTTCCTTTATTTCCAGCCTTGTTTTTTTCTGGACTGGATGACACACCTGTTGCCTCTCACCATACTGAATATTTTGCCAACCTGCTTGTGCTTTTTTGTTTTTTAAGCTGTGTCCATTTGCACACGTGCTACTTCCTCTGCCATGATCCACCCTGAGAGCCACTTCTTCCCCTCTTCATCTCGGCCTCTCCTGAGAGAGTTCGTAACTTCCCTCTGCCGTCTCACAAATCAGAAACACCTGTATGTCATGATTCTATAACATTCCAACATTTCTCCAACTGAATAAAATTCAGAAAAAGAATGAAGGTGTATGAGTCTTACGATAACCATCTGTGCTACAGTTTGGTGTACAGACTCAGTCTAGAGAGCAAGCAGCGTGTCATGAGGTGGAGGATATTAAAAAGAGGTTACAGCCCAGCCTCAGGGGCTGGAGCCTGGGTCCAGCAAGTTCCAGTTACATTCCTACCGTGGACAAGCAGGGTGGAAGTGAACTGTGAGCCTCAGTTTCAGGCAAAGTTAGAAAACACCTCACAGACACAGAGTTGACAAAGATGTTGGGGAAGTGATGGCATACTCAAACAGATGACACACTGAGAGCAACAGGAAGGGACAAGATATACCCATCAGACCAGACAAGACGTAAAAATGCCCACATCAAGGCAGTACGCCAGGAGATAGTAGCCTGGTTGTCCAGAATACTCACAGAATAGTCTTTTACATATTAAAGCATTTGAAATTTTCATCTTCCGACCCTCTATCACTCTTTTTTTTTTCTGGCCATGATCTGCTTAAACATTGATGCTGGGATTAAATATATGAAGAGGATAGTTTCTGAAACTTAATAGGTACAAAAATAGTTATTTTAATAATTAGTTAATATTCTGAAGGATGCTAACCTATAGCCCTTGACGATGAATATTCTGTGATGATGAAAATTTAGATCATCTACCTTTCTAGTTATTCTTCATGGACAAGTAGTAGTCCATCAGAAAAAATAACCCACGTAAGTGATGGAATTAGTTCAGACAGGTGACCCAAAGAAATAAGTATTATTATGTTTCACTGCTAGGTTGATAACAGCCTAACAAAAAAAGATAACAATAAAAGAGGTCAACTTATTTTTACTGCAAATGTACCATTATTTAGAAGATTCCTGTACTTCTAACCTCAGTAATGTTGACATTTGGACTGGATAATTCTTTGTTGTAGGGAGCTGTCCTATTCACTGTAGGATATTTAGCAGCATCCCTGGCTTCTACTCACAAGATGTTAGGAGTAACCTGTGGTGTGACAGCCAAAAATCTCTCTAGAAGTTGTCAGATGTCCCTAGTGGGGTAAACTTTCCCTCACTTGAGAGTCACTATGCCAATTCAAAGAGTTTTGTGAGAATAAAGTTAGGGAAGGTATTTAGAAACACTTTGCTCACAAAGTTTTTTTCAAACTTTGGGAATTAGTTGTGATTTCATTTTTATTTGGAAATAAACTATGAATCTCTTTTACCAAATACAAGTTTTCCTTCTATTTGGAGACACTTTTGCTGCTTTCAAATACTTCAGTGGAATAGGCATATTCTACCCCTGTACTCTGGAAGTGACATCCTGGGCATGGAGATGTCAAATAGCTTGCCCAAGACCATGGACTTGTAAGTGTCAATCTGGAATATTAATCCAGGTTGCAGGAGCTCCGAAGACCACGTTGCATGCAGGTCACTATATTCCTTGTTTCACAGACGCTACATTTCATGAATGAATCCTTTTTCTCACCAGTTTTCTCAAACCTTATATTTAAATGTTTCTACTTTTTGTCTAAATTGTGTTTAATAAAGTACTCAGGCTTTGCAAGTGTGAGGTTTAGTTGGGGATTTCCTGCTCACCATGAACCCAGGATGTGGGCATCGTGATGTGCATGTTCATCTACATACCCTTTCTCTTCCCTTTTCAGATACAGGTGACTCACAGGGTTAGACCACCTCCACAACTTGAGTTTCTCAGCCTCATTCTTTTAAGACAGCTCAGAATTCATTGTTTAACAGTCACTCTCATGTTACAAACGGCTACAATTTATTTTGCACAATCATGTAAATACTCATTATCATAACCTCATATCCATGAACTTACTGACAGAACAGAAACAGACTCACAGACGTAGAAAACAAACTTACAGTTACAAAAGGGAAAAGGGGGGGGCAAATCTGGGATTAAAAGAGACACACTACTATACATAAAATAGATAAACAATAAGGACCTGTTGTATAGCACAAGGAAATATATTCAAAATCTTGTGATAACCTATAATGGAAAAATATCTGAAAAAGAATTGTGTCTACATATAAATAAATATGTGTATAACTGAATCACTTTGCTGTACACCTGAAACACTGTAAATCAACTATACTTCAATTAAAGAAATTCATTATCATAACTTTCCAAGTACTTCATGAGGTAAGCACCCTTAGTACCCTCATTTCATTGCTGCACAATCTGAGATGTAGGGAATTGTATAAAAGTCACATAGCTTGCATGTAGGAGCCAGATGCAAACCTAAATCAGTTTGATGGCAAATCTTATATTTTAAACACCTATATTAATTTTTATACAAGGTCAGTCCCCAAAGATAAAGACTACTGGGGGAAATTCAAATTCCTAACAGTCATGCAAAACCACATTTCCAGATACAAATAAGTAAACAAAAGCAACAACTTTATCTTTAAAGGGGGGTTAAATAGATATGACGTTGTCATGGAAGACTCTATTTTGCTTTAGCATTTGGTAATTCTCATTTATTTGTATCACAGGGCTCTTTGCCGAGTCAAAGCCCCAGGAAGCATTCCTTAAAGTGAGCAAGTCTGATATACATCCCTGCTGGGTGTGAAAAGGAAAATAATAAGGAACAAAAAGAAGAGGAATAGGTTCCAGAGGACTGTCCATGAACACAATTTCAATTATGACCCAAAGAGGAATGGTTCAGAGGAGGGCTCTTAAGGAGAAGCCGTGCAGGAGAGATCTGAATACTTTTCACTTTCAGCTTAGTGAGTCTTTAGATAGCATATTGCCAGGAAGTGGTAAAACATTTGAGATATTTTTGTAAAGAAAAAAAAAATCACCTATTAAAAACAGAGTAGTTACAATAAAGTCATTTAAAAATATTATTGGTTTACCTTGTAATTTATTCAACCAGCTTGGCTGATCACCTACTAAATGCCAGAACCTGTTCTACATCCCAGGGGTCTAAAATAAGACACAAGAGTGAAGAATGCAAAGGGTTAAATTTTATTCTACCCTTTTATTTGAGTTTTAGATTTGGGTGAGAGATGCATATTACACATCATACAACTTTAGGGTCACGGGGGGCATGAATTTGACTGTCAATTTATGAAGTCATTGTCTACTAATGACCTGTTTGTATATACTGTGTTCCTATCAATGAATGCCTTGGGTAAATAGAACATTTTAGCAGTGTTTGAACCAACAGTTTAGGGAATAGGTGGTAGCTGGGAATAGAAAGCATTAAGTCCTTTCACATAAAAGTGTAATTACTGAGATATAAAAACAAAATAATTTATTCTCTTTCCTCTTTAGGAACATGCCATGAGGGAAAAAAATCACCATCATGAACCTTCTCTTGTTTGGTCAACGTTTTATATTATTTTGTTTTTATTTTCATTGCGGATGTCTCTTCCTTAACATATATCACCCGCAGATTGTGTATTTGATGAAGAAATTCAAATAAAGATGAATTTCAAATTCTCTGAAATGGGCTTTTTGGATTCAATTCTGCTTCTACAGTTGAAAACGTCTGCCAAGTTTGTGTCACAAATTAGACATCTGAAACTCAGGAAGCACGTTTGTTAATTATTGGGATTAATTTAATGAACTTCTTCTCATTAGGCTTTATGAGTCATGCTGTACACAGTAACGTGTAAAAAGTCCACAACCACAACACAGTGATATCACTAGGTAATTAAAGGCACTGATGAGAATTTTTGCAGAAAAACAAGGTGTGGCAAATGCTTTGTGCATAAGTGCGTTATTAGATGGAATTAAGGCTTACAAAGTGCAGAGAATTAGGTAGAGATCATTTTAGTCGCAACAAATTAAGAGAGGAGTCGGTTTGGCTCCAGAAACAAATGTTGAATATACACATAAATCATAATGTTTCGCAGTCGACGCTTCATCCTGGGTGTGATGAGCTATGTAATAGTGTTCTACTGCCACATGATCTGGAAGTAGGCAGTCTGTCATCTGAAGGAGTTTTAGTGCTGATCTTTTAGAAAAAGAATCTCACTTTAAATGGCCTCATGGCGGAAAACACATGGAACAGATACTCTTTTTTTTTTTTTTTTTTTTTTTGTCTATTGGCACTTTGTTGTTGTCGCCCCTGATAGGAAGAAAACTGAAAACTGACCACGAATAAAATGTAAAAATACACGTGTTGGTATATATTCTGTCTCATCTCCATTTCCCCAAAAAGAAAAAGCTGTGGAGGGTCTTAATGGGTCAGAGTTTAGCAAGAAGTCAAAAACAGAAACATGAATTGATGGATTTAAAAGTCAAACATGAATTGATGATGAATTTAGGAAAAAATACTGTGCCCACTACAAGATCAGACCTGTACCCATCCTACTTCTCTATTAAAGCTATTGAAGTAAAACTTAGTATATTTTCCAGTGAGGAATAATGCAATTTAATGAGAGACCAAAAAACAGGAGTTAAAGACAATTTTTAAAAAATTGAAGTGTTCTTCACATTAGCCCACGTATTTAAATGTAGTTTATAAATTCAAACTATGCACACATATCATGTTCCTGCATCTCAACTTAAAAAGTACATTTTAATATATATAAACCTAATATTATTGCCAAGGGGGATTATAAATATTCAAGTTCTTTTAAACCATAATATGTGACATAAGTCAATGAAGTCAGTGATGATAATGGTGGTGATGATGCTGATGATAATGTGGTTATTATTACTTTTAATGAAATGAAACCTCAAACTGGACAGGCATTAAGAAATGGGCCTTGCTTTGCTTGACAATGACCACTTAATAGAGTTGACCCTTGAACAACTTGGAGGTTAGAGGCCCTGACCCTCTGTGTATATCTTATAGTCCATCCACCATATGCAAGGTTGGTCCATATCCACGGTTCCTCTGTATCCATAGTTCCTCATGTGAGGATTCAACCAACGCAGATCATGCAGTACTGTAGTATTTACCACTGAAAAAAATGTGTGTTGTAGGGGAACCAGTGCAGTTCAAACCTGTGCTGTCCCAGGGTCAACTACATTATTATTTAATTTTGTTTCAGTATACTTGAAAGAAGAGTCATCTGTTCTGCTCAATTTTAGGATTACTTTTTTCTTTCCAATGCTTGGACAAGAGGATTTGGCTTACTGCCAGAGCTGATTCCTACAGAGGGAAATATCTCACATGGTGTGTGAGAAGGGGAGTTAAGTTTTTGTTGCTGTGGGGATTCCAATATGGCCTGCAGAAGAATCTGCATGCGTATGCATAAATAGTGTTATACAGTGGAGTTTATCTGCCATGTGATTCTACTTTACAATTTAAAATAAATTTAAACTTTAAAAGCTTTAGTCTCTAATTAGATGTCTCCTGTCATGTGTCTTTTCCCAGTTCCTTTGAATTTGTACACTTACTGCTGGGTTGGATCTATTATCTCCTGAGAGTGCACATCTTTTGTGTGTTGTGTCTTTTCTGTGTTTATGTTTTTGTTTCCTATGTTTGATTGGGAGTGAGAATACTCAGAATGGGTTTCTTAATTAAACTTAAAGATACTAATACCCCAAGGCTACAGAGACGCATCCAGCTAATAAATTAGATACACGTAAGTAAATAATAATAAAGAAACATGACATTTAAGTAGCACACTCACAGACTGCATGTGAAAAGAGCGGCGCTGCACAGCTGAAAGCGTCAGTAGGATTAGGGAAATTTAATTAATGCTATTCTGCAGTGGAATTTCCAGATCCGTGGGACTTCTGTTAATGAAATCCTCTCCTCAAAAATCTAGTTCATCCACAGGCGTAAGGATGAGAAGACAAAAGAGTTCTTCAAGATATTTTTAAAAATTGCAAATCTCTGGAAATTAATTCCAATCAACATAACTTTATTGCAAGGTGTTTTGAACACTTGAACGAGGAATAGAGCATCGTGACCTTGCAGGTATTGAGTTAAAGAGATGGGTAAACAATTTGGCATGTGTTTACTAGACCATCAGTTCATTAAAAGTGGTTACCCGCAATGCTCATGATTATGATCTGTGTGCTGGAAAGTATATCCCTTATTAGGTATTCATTCAAGCAAATATTGTGTTTTATTGTATTTTGTTTCATTGTACTCTTGTTTTATTCCATTTTATTTTTCATTTTACTCCATTCTGTTTTATGCAGTTTAATTTTATTTTATTTTAAAAAATACCTTGAAACTAGACCTCTATGAAACCTACTTTGGCTAATGCTGATCTATTGGGTAGATAAGCACTCAGGCAATGGAATTGTGGTAATTATAATAGATATGAGCAGGCATAAATGGAACACAGAGAAAAGAGGGTTGACATTTTCCTTGGAGACTTATAGACAGTTTCATAGAGGAGTTGTTGGTTAAGATAAATTCTGGTAAAAGAGTAAATTTCTTTTTTGGTAGAAAGTAAAGGTAATGTGGGCTGGACCATTTTGGAGATACCAATGAACAGAAGGCGGAATCTGGAGTTGGACTGTCTGGTGTTGAGTATCAGCCTCTATACTACCTTTCCTACCTTGGGCAAGTTACTTAAGTTCTCTTAGTCCTACTTACCTTATTTTAAAACAGGGATAATGATAGAGTTGTGAAAATGACATGAGAAAATCCATGTAAAATACTGACTCAATGTCTAATAGTAAACACTCAATAAATGTTTGCTATAGTATTTTTTTCCTCAAGAACAGGTTTTAATGGTCAGTTCTGTTTGATATTAGTGCTATGTGATGTGTGAAAAACCATCTCATGAGTAGTGATCGTCATTCTAAGTGAAGTAAGCCAGAAAAAGAAATAAAAATACCATATGATATCACTCATATGTGAAATCTAAAAAAAGAAAAAAGAAAAAAAAAAAAGGACACTATGAACTCATCTGCAAAACAGAAACAGACTTGTAGACATAGTAAACAGCCTTATGGTTACCAGGGGAAAAGGGGAGGGAAGGGATAAATTTGGGAGTTTGAGATTTGCAAATGTTAGCCACTATAGATAAAAATCAATTTAAAAAAACAAGTTTCTTCTGTATAGTACAGGGAACTATATTCAATATGTAGTGATAACCTTTAATGAAAAAGAACATGAAAACAAATAAATGTATGTATATGCATGACTGGAACATTGTGTTGTACATCAGAAATTGACACATTGTAACTGACTGTATTTCAATTTAAAAAAAATTGTCTCTTCTCCCATGTCCACTTCTTGTAAACATAGTCTCCTGAACTCAGAATGTGAAAAATTTCCCCATATGCTGCCAATTCAAGGTCCCCAAAGACACCCTAATTGCCTAATTCAGTCACCTCAATTTGGTAACTGCTACCACCAGTAACAACAGTAACTGCTAGGCTTATTTTGACAGTCTTTTTATTTTTTTGTTCTGTAATATTGCATGGCTGGGCTTCCACTCACATCTATAATCCTAGTTTAATTCTCTCTGATGTCTATATTCTTCCTGAGATTTAGTTGTAGAATCGTACACATTGGTCTGTACCTCCTTTTCTTTATAAACCTCTAGCTGTGCAACCTCAATGTTCACCTCCATGAGGATAACTTTCAAACCCATATTTCTAGGTCTGATCAGCAAGCATCCCAGGTTCAAAACACGCCTTTGCATGTATACCCCTGCCATCTCTCCACAGATTCCTTGATGATATCATAAGTAAACCTGTCAAAAACAGTATCAGGTAGGTTCTTCCTGGTTTCTCACTGGCTCATGGCATCACCTTTCTTTTTGTCATTCTCTCTCAAATTCATCCATAGAAGGGAATCACCTGAAGTGCTTATTCAATAATCAGATTACCTGGCACCCCCCTAAAATCTCAGTTCACTAGTCTATGTTTGGAGACCCAGAAAACTGAGTTTTTGCTCCAGGTGATTCTTAGCATTCGTGAGGTTTAGAAAACACTGTTCTATGCCGTAAATCTTCGAATTGCAAAGTCATATTAAACTTTTTTTTCCCTCACCCTACAGCCTACTGATAAAACCCATATGTCTTGTTCTATTCCTAAGTATTTTATTTTTTTGGATGCAATTTTAAAAGGGATTGTTTCTTTACTTTCCTTTTCTGATGCTTCATTGTTAGTGTACCATATGCCTTGTATATTTGCCTTTTCTCAGTCACCATTTCCATTTCTTTATTTGAAACCCCATCATTTTTCATCTGGACTCATTTATTTGTTTTCTTTTTAATATGTCTCTGGTTTTACTATATCTGATAGTTACTTTTCCCCTCTTATTACCCCTGTGATTTAAAAAAAAAAAAACAACAGATCGGATCACATCACTCCTTTTGGTTCTGTGAATAATAAGTTTAGAATATTAGAATAGTATCAAATCTTATTTATCTAGTTTTCTTTTGTGCTTCATCCATTCCAAGCTCTGTACACCATAGCCATGGAAGGATAAGTTATTAATACTTTTCTCCAAATATGAAACCTTGTAATTCTCTACTTGATCAATATCTGATAGAGGAATATACAAATCCCCCATTATGATGGTGGACTTGTCCGCTTCCATTCCAGCAGGGGTTTTCTGTTCTGTTTTGTTTCTGCTTTATATCTTTCTAGGCTCCGTGCTGGAATCATAAATATTTGTTTGTTCTGTCTTCTTGATACTACTTTGCTTATATTATGCAATGTTGCTTTCAGTTTGCATTTTTGAAAAGTTTAAGTTCTACTTTATCTGATACTTACGATTTTATAATAACAGACCTTCGCTAATGTGTTTCCTCACCCAGAAATCAAACTTGGTCCAATGAAAGTCTACTCTCCCTCTGAACGACACTCTAATTACTACTGTTATAATGAAGCCTTCTCTTTTTCCACCAGGAAAATTCAATCCGTCCTCATATACCTTGCATTGTAAAGTCTTCAGTCAGTTAAGGACATGACTCTTTCCTGCATTAGATTATAAGAATATGAGAACCAGACAATATTTTAATTTTTTTTCATTCCCTAGAATGTCTGCAACTTGGGAGGGGGGTAAATTAATATTTATGTGAACTGAAAGAACTACAGCAAGTTTTCAAATTCTGGCTTAATTGAAAATTCCCTGTCCTTTCTATGCCTTAATGTCTTCATCACTATAATGGGGATGGATATTTTATTCCTGTATAATGGCTATAAGTGTTAGAGACAAGATACATAAGGGTCCTAGGATAGGTCTCAGTATGTGGAAAACAAAACACACAGTAGTAGTAACAACAACAGTGATGGCTATTCTAATTATCTAAAACAGCAAGCATGTAATGAGACTATATTCTTAGATTTCCCTATTGTTCCAACCGGCCTTTATTTATATGATAGTAAAATTCAAAATACAAATATGATATGTACTTAAATCTTACAGGTCACTCTACAGTAACAGTACATCAGTACTGTTATTACATGGCTGTTGGGGGAACAGATCTGATCCCATCACTCCTCTTGGTTCTATGAGCAATAACTTCAAAAGAACACAAAACAAATCACACAGCAAAGACAGAAAAACATCGAAGTGTTTAGATGCCCAACTCAAGAACAATGGAGAAAATTATATTGGAATCATGGCTTCTCCCGTGAGTTTATAGTTTGAGGAAACTCATAACTTCTTTGAGAGAAAGTGACAATTGTTAGTAATAGAATTTTCTTCTTCTTTTATTTCCCCTTTTCCTTTGAAGAGTATGGTTGGGAGCGATGTTGAATCTTTTAAAATGGATGTTTTGGTGGAGGGGAAGAGAGGGGAATAAAAATCAAATGGTACAATTTAGCCAGCATGTGCCACCGATTAATAGGTAAAGTACTAAGGTGGGGCTTTAGGAAAGTAATTCTGCAACTTTGCTTCTTAGAATCTTCTAAGATAAGGGAGTAACTAAAATTAGAATCTATCCTAAAGAAATTCTGTGGTACAGAGAAGGGAAAGGAATCACCATTTTTTCCATACAGAGATAATTTCATATGCTTAGTCACATTCAAACTTAGGACAAGAATGTGAGGTGGGTTTTACTATCCCTGTCTTGGAGATGAGCCGGCAGGATAAACAGCTTGATAAAGTTCATCTAGCTAGCATTCTATTTAGGGATTTTCTTTTTTCCAGAAACATTAAGATAGTTAAACTTACTTAAGTGATACAGGGATCCCAAATTAGAGTCCCTCCTTATCTATAAGGCTGCCAGGGATGGCTGTGCAGACTTCACTGGGAGGGTTTGTGCACCGCGGAAGCCTGAAAGCCAGGGCTCTGATGCAACACGAAACTGGAATCTTGTTGAAACTTGGCAGGGCTACTTTTGGAAATAAGTGTACGGTTATCTCTGCTGTTCTCAGCCGTTATGGCTGTTGTTGCTACCACAGCTGCCGCTATACATTTCTCTGCTGCTGCTGTTCTGTTTAGAATTTCCATAAATTCACCTTGCCCGTGGACGGTAATGTGCACCCTGCCCACGTCAACAGGACTGCTGACATTCAGTTTCTACAGCTGTCAACTTCCTTCCATGTCTCTTAATTCAAGTTTCTGAGAGGAACAATCTGATCAGGCCAGTTTATTTGGGGTTCAAGTGTTTTACACCAGCCTGTGCCTTATGCTTCTTTTCATCCAGTGAACGTGCCCCTGCCCCAGTCCGGTTTTTATTATAGGTCCCCCTGGAGGTGGGGGCTGTATGATACAGAAGGAAGTGTGGATGGGCATTCACCAGAAATAGCTCCAGAGGCTTTTGCTAAGTAATGACTGATACATAACTATTAGTGGAAGTTAAAATGATTAAAAATTATTCCTAATAAAGATACTTTCATATTTTTCACTCATATAACCAGGATATCAAATTTTATGTGCATTATGTTAAAATGGTAAATATGAAAGTTTACATAAAATAGATCATAGGATTATCTGTGAAATTTAACACTGGGTATCTCTGTATAGATCTATAAATTCACTTATTATTTTCATTATTTTGTATTCTTAAAAGGTTAATTATAATAATCAGGCAATTATAATTGTATTGGGTTCCAATTATGCATATTTTATATATTTAACACAATTATGTAATTTTACATATCACATTATACTGTTACTTTTACAGTATATTATTGTTATAGTCTATATGTTTTCTTTTTTTAGAATCTCTTCTATAGAATTTCTATATTTCTATGACATTAAATATGATACTCATAAAAATGCTAACATTTAGTTATATAATAATAAATATGAGCAAACAAAAATAATGTAATTCTTAACTAACAAGTTAACAAAGCCATCACTTCAATATTTACAGTATTTAATAAAATGTATATATTTATTTGATATGACTGAAGTGCTTTACAGTTATACAGTCAGAACAATTCTTATCCAAAGCTAAACTTTCTAAAAGGACATATTGTTTTGTTGTTTATTCTTGGAAGGAGTTTTGCATTATTACACAGAAAAAAAATTAAAAAAACAAAAACTAAGTGATCTGTGACTTTTCAGCGTCCAGCTCTAACCTGAGTCCTTTTTGACCTCCCTCCCAGCAAGTGCAAGTTCACAAACCCAGGTGCCCCAGAAAGGGCAAGATGAAACCTGTGTGACTCTCCTCATCCTCACTGCCATCACTGTCCCCAAAGTTACAGAATGTGTTTAATCATAGGGCCTGAGAAATTCTACTTTAAACGCTGGTTTCAATAATCTCTATAAGGTCATATCAAATATTTCTTATATTTTTATGGATTTTTTTTTTACAGAAATACCCTTTTCTGGTATTTATTTTCAACAAATGCTAAAATTTCTGGGGAAAATTCTAAAATATGAAAACTAACATCACAATAGAGATTTAATTTTGTTGGATACGGAGATTCAGTTTGACATCATTTTTACACATCAGTTTGGAGGCATTATTCCATTGCAGTTGTCATATCTGATACTAATTGAAACTTCAAACTTTGCATGTAAACTGTTTCTTTATGGAATGATCTCAGAACTAGTTACATTAACTTTTTTCTTTTTTTTTTTTTTTTAACTTATTTTGGCACTCATAGGTTCCTTTTATCCTGAATCTCATGTTAGTTAGTTATGGTAAATATTTTTCTATTATTTCCCCAGTAAGTCACTCACCTGTTTTATCTGCTGTTTCTTATAGTTATCCCTATCGGCTGGAGAATTTTAATGAATAGAAAATACAGCGAATCTATGTTATAACATTCATTACTTCTTTTTGTTCTACTTTCTGAAACACTGGTTCACTTTTACCTTCCAATACTCTTCCCATTTTGAGGCTATCAGTTTGTGATTTTTAAAGTATTTTCTCTTATTCTCATTTTTCTATTTTCTCAATATTTTCTACTTTCACCGTATAATTTCATATGCTGTTTCCTATTTTCTCTTAATTTTTTTTAAATTTTTTTTTGTTTACATTGTTGACTTTAATCTTAAAGGTTTTTCTCAAATGTCCAATGATGATTTGCAGTTCAGTTCTCTTAAAAGTGAGGCACTAGAAAGTTGGTACAAAGATGGAGCTTTACAGCGGTCAGGGTAAAGCTGTCATGCATTAGGGTGTTTAAAGAACGCAACTGGTCTTTCAAAGAGTGGGAATTTGAATTCTCTGAATCTACAGTTATTTTTCTTTTACAGGTTATTTTCCCAAGAGAAGAAACCTCCAACTGGGAAGTCTAGTAGGAGAAGGGATTTGAGAATCTCTTTCGTCATTAGGTAGACTTCCCCTTTATCTTCCTATTTTTTTTTACTAGAACAATTTACTCCCATCCTCAGCTATGCTTTGGTACCCAGGTATGCTTCAGGCCTTTTGCTGGGGTTGGGGCAATGTGCCTGCTTGGCTGTATGGGTGAGCAGAGGGGACATGGAGATCTATTAGCTCCGTAACACTTCCCTCCTGTTTTGGCCTCATCTTTCATTTCTACCTTCAGACTTTCAGAGGTAACGTGTGTTTGTTATTCCAGAGATTTTCTAGGGCATTTCTATGATAAACTTATTTACTTATTGTTTGTGTACATCTTCCAAGAAGCAGACACCAAGATGTAATTAAACGTGCAAATATTTTAGAGGAAAGACTTACGTGAGACAAAATGAGAATAGGATTGGTAAGGCTCCGAGAGCCATCAGACTACCATAAAATTCTGTCGTCAAGTGAGGAAGAAAGCTAAGGAAATTTGGATGGAAGCATCCTAGAGAGTTGTGCATTCTAAAAAAGATTTGGCAAGGTCATCAGAGTATACATACTTCAGCCAAAATGAGCTGTCAGATGAGTTCTGTTTTTTTCCCAGAAATGGACCTGCCTTTGTATAGACTTACTTTTTTTTTTTAATAAAAGGGTTTTTTTTTTAATAAAGAAATACGCCAAATGGTCTCTAGTGGCACAGAAGAAGTAATCCTTCCTTCTAATCCCTCACTCCACACAGTCTCACTGATAAAGGCTATAAGCATTCTTTACTCCAGGCAGCTAGCTGTAAGCAAAAAACTGTCATGTGATTGCATTTCCATATTGCTGCTAAGGCAAACTAGCTCCCCCTCCCATCCTTCTTTTTTTTTTTCCCCTAGCACGGGCAGGAAAAAAATATCAAACAATCTGTTAATGAGCATTTGGTGAAGTGTAATGAATACAGTCTAATTCACTAATTGAGGCTCTTTCCACAACTCTCCACTAATAAGCATCTTAATGTGTTTAACTGCAAGTGTCCAAAATAGTTATTGAGATGTGTGGAAATTTCCCATTCTGTATGTGAAAATTTTGATAATGTCGCAGTTTGATTAATTGAGAGAAAATGTTTCACGAACAAAGAAGAAAATATAAAAGCAGGAATATCATACAATTAAGTCTTCCAAAATGAACTAAATGGCAAATAACATTAGCCAAATGAATAAATAAAGCATTTCTTTTTGAAACAACTTTTACTGAAATGGGACACTAATTTCAGTTTTTATGTGATGCCAAGCAAAACTGACACTGAAGAATTTTCTAATTAACTTGTTTAAGGAATATAGCTATATATTAGTCAATATTTTTTCAATTATAGGAGGCAGAAAAGATAAATTTTTACTTTCTATTTTCAATTAAATTTATTTTCTTCACTTAAAAAATGTATTTATTAAAGTTGAAATAGGCTTGGATCATTCATTACATCAAAACCCTTTTATGTCTCTGTGTCTGTCTCTTTCCTTCACAACCACTATGCTTCCTTCTTTTCAGGCTTCATTCTCATGAAATTAAGAATAATTTATCAAAATGATTCCTCACCATCACCCCCTTGAGAGCGGTGCTTAGATCCTTCTAGCTTTGGCATGAAAAAAATCGACTTTTCATTATAGCTCCAGAAAGAGTCCTGGGGTTAACTTTAATGACTTCTGCTTAGCTGTGACTGGATGATTCCTTAAGTGGTAACTGTAAACAAGGAATGCAATACTCTGATCATACTGGCCTAATTCACATGGCCATCTCTGCAGCTGGACAGATTCATCAGTCAGATTACAAGACTGGGTGTGGGTGGCTCTCACAAGTGGGCAAGGTTCCTGGACAGGCATAAATAAGGGACATCAACTACAGCCAGTGAACAAGAAATTTGAGTTTAAAATATTACACGTAGGCAGATTTCACCTAGATAGTTATCACACTCTCCTTTTAGAACAAGAGGGAGGCTAGATGTTGGGTCATGTGGCATGGCCAAAAAAATATCCCCAGAGCAGTCAACATTCTCTTGGTCTCACCTGGCTGTGCCACTTTGAGAAATTAAGTGTACAGCTTCCCCTAGATTATGTGGCACAGCTTTCTTCAATCAAAAAAAAAATGTTAGTAATATTTTCTTCCCGATATATCTATAAAATATATTGTGATGCTCCAAGGGAAAAGAGTTTTATTAATGTAAATCACAAATGTTTCCACACAAGGCTGATATCCTCATCATGGTGAAGGCAAATGAAGCTTTTTGTATTCATTTTGTTCCCTTTTTAGTATATTCTCCTGGAACAACTCAATGCCTGGCAAAAACTAAGGAAATCTGTTACTAATTTATTTTCTGTTTTATCTGCCCCAGGAGCTTGTTCCTCAACTTTAGTCCAAACCTCCCACTCACTAGCTAGGAGTGAAATAGTACATTTCAAAAAGTTTAAAACTCTTTTATATCAGTAGCACAATCAGCAAGTCACCAGTCACTAAACAAATTCAACAAGCATAAGTGTGTATATGTATAGGCACACACCTACTGGCAGAATCTATTCTGATCTTCTCTGTATATGAATGGAAAGGGCTGCTTAAAGTTATATAAGGCCACTTCTGTAATATGAATTGGTGTGGCATCAATATGGGGAGGACAACTGAGGAATGAAAGAGACTCATTAGACATTATAAAGAAGTTCAGTGTTCATGGAAGAAGAGTGACTGGGAGCCAGGTCACCAAATCACCAAATCTGCTTCTTTGTAACAATGCTCCTAAAGATAAGTCACTTAGTATCTCAGATCTCATTCTATCTGCAACATAAAGGCATGTGTGTGTGTGTGTGTGTGTGTGTGTGTACTCATCTCTGCTGGCTTTAACATTTTTCTACCCATATGATAGCAGTGCCATGGCATGTGTCTTTACCCAAATTATTTATTTCTTAAAATTTTGCCTTCTTCTTTTCCCCACTCCTTCTTGACACCGAATCTGAAAAACTTGTTCCTCATTCCTTCTATATATTAGGTCTAAAATGTAATGTTAAGGAACAACGTTGGCATGACAACATTTATTCTGGCAATGGAGAAAATAATTTTGTAATATTGGCCTGGTACAAAAGACACTTTATTATAAGTAAAACATGTTATACACATTTTGATGCATATGCATAAGATGAACATTATTATTTTTCACGTGATAAGGTGACACTGCATTATGATGGAGAAAACAACATTCCTACTGTAGACCAGTCAAAAGCACGTTGAAAGAAAAATCATCCTCAGACTGGCAAAGCAACGGATAAGTATCCATCCGCATTGGACACTCTCATGGTGGGGGAATTCCTGAATAGTAATTGCTTCTGAAACTTCAATAGAGGCCAATGACTGCTTGTCTTTAGACATGCATGCCAGAAGCTGTTTAAAGAGGTGGGAGGTATCAAGCCCTACTGGGCATGCGATGGACACTGGCCTTGCCCACATGGAGACTACTGGGCCACAGGAGTATCTACAAGACAAAGATTTTCCAGGACAAAGAACAAGGCTTATCTCCTGATGTTTGCTTCTCAAAAATGAAAGCTAGAAGCAAACTCAATGAGATGAAAGGATGAATAATTAGGCACACAATACTTGACCTACCCAAGAAATCAAATTATATTTTCAGAGAAATAGATTTCTATCCAAATTTGAATGATGTATTTCTCTAGGAAGTCACTGCAGTCTTTCAACCATCACTCAAAAGTTTATCAAGTATTAATCAGTAAGACAGTGGAAAGTAATGGAGTGAACTTTTGGCATCAGAATTTTGTGTTTAAATTCTCGCACTCACTTTTACTGTATGGCTAAACCTGAGCAACTTAGCCTCTCTAAGTCCAAGTTTCCTTTTCTATAAAATGAGAATAGCAGTTATTAATTCCTAAGGTCTTTATAATAATTAAATTGAGATTACATAATATAATGAATGTAAAGTGTTCAGCTCAGAAAAGGCATTCAATATATTTTGGGTATTCCTTCCTCTGTAGATTATAGAAAGAGAATCCTCTCAGGTAATAGGAGTCTCAAAGACTAAAAGAACACAATGCTATATAAAATATATAATAAAACAATAAAATTATAAAATTATATAATTATATATCTACATACACACACACACACACACACACATACACATAAACTATGGGCTGACTGTTTTGTCCCCCTAGAATTCATGTTGAAACCCTAACCAGCAATGTGATGGTATTTGGAGACAGAGCTTTGGGAGGTCATTAGGATTAGATCAGGTCATAAAGGTAGGGCCCTCATGATAGAATTAATAGCCATATAAAATGAGGAAGAGATTCTCTGTCTCTGTTCCATCTTTTGTTCTCTCTCCCTGTGCAAGCATGAAGGAAATGCTGTCTGAGGACAGAGCAAGAAGATGGTCTTCCACAAGCCAGGAAGAGAGCCATCATTAGGATCTGAATTAGCTGTCACCTTGATCTTGAACTTCTCAGCTTCCAGAACGGTGAGAAATAAGTGTCTGCTGTTTAAGTCACCCAGTCTACGATATTTTGTTACAGTAGTCTGAGTAGACTAACACAGTAAAAAGCCAGTAACATGCACCTCTCCCTATCCCTGCCACGATAATGCATGATTCCTTCTACACATGCAGTACAAACTGCATCATGAGAACATCTCTAACATATGACCATTATCTGTGAGTTTTCTTTTAACGCCAACTTCTGAGGCACTTTTAGCAATTCAGAACCAGTATGAATTCCCATTACTTCAAACTTCTCAGGGATGGGAGTTTATCTGTTTCCTCTTGGTATCCTCACTGCTTGATACTAACCCAGTACTTGGCAGGTACTCAGTAAATGCCTATAGGATGAACAAATGAATTAATGAATTCAGATTACCTTTCAGAGAATTCTAAAACTGGTCTCAATTTTTTTTTTTTAATCAGGAAACACTCTTGTTCCTCAGTCTGTTCCTAAATTTCCCTTTATTATAAGTAAAACATGTTATAGATATTTTGGCGTGCATGCACACACACAAAGAACTCCTGGTTGAGAACTTATGTATTCTCAATTACAGAGGCTTTACCTGCCAGTTCTTATAGGAGAAAGTTTCCCTTCCTATTCACGCTTGGTGCAAAGCCAGTGCATTACAGTCTCTGAGACGAGCTGGAGTCAAGGACTCATACCCTTAGGTCAGCCAAGCCCTCACACATATATGCATTCCTAGCCCAGGCGCCTTCCTTCCTAGGTCTCTTTATCTGGTGCCTTTGGCTGGGGTATAGTTCAGGCACCTCTGCTGATGCTTCCTTATGCGGGAAACTTGAAGACCCTTTTCCCCTCTTGCACTTAGTATTTTTCCAGTCTCAGAACTTCTTCCTTCACCTCTCCCCGGCCCGAGGCCACAAAACTACTGAAGCCTTTTGTCTGGGTCTCTCTCAGTAAGGAGACAACTCTCAGGCCTATGCTGACTCAAGACCCTCTACTGGCGTGCTGTTCCACGGGGAGGGCGGGGAAGAGGACAGGAGAGCAGCTGCCTCTGTGCCCAGTTTAGCTTCTTTAATTAGAGGCTTGGCTGTTATTTTCATTTTTCGGCTTGTTGCTTTAATCAACTGCTCTGCTGACACCTGGCAGTTCAGCTCTCTCCTGTACAGCTGAACTACACACACACACACACACACACACACACACACACTGACCAGCACCTGAATATTCATAATTTTAAGGAAACCAGCCTCCGTGGAACTTGTATAAACATCTCATTGGAGTATGTGGATTTTATACACTGAGTCTCTTCAGCTCTCCTTAAGTTTTCCAATGGAATTGAACTTCAGGAAATCTTAAGAACTTGACTCGGCAATTTCTTTATGAATTTTTAACTGAATTTTGCATATATAACAGAAAAAGAATTTTTTTTAAGTCTAAGCTAACTGGATTCCACAACAGATTTTGGGTAGGAAGCTCATATGAAATGCGTATTGTAAGTTTTAAGCAAAATCTGAAGCCTGGCAAAATGACAAGTTAGAAGAGAGATTAGAAGTCAAGTTAGATGATAGAATAAAACACAAACAAATCACAATGCCTTATGAAACTGCTGTAATTGAGACACTAATTTGGTTCTGATGTTCCTGGCAGCCCAAGTGAAACTGGAAATGATTAATTACATAGTTTTCCTTTTCCACAAAGAGAAAATGTTTTCAATCTCAGGGAAAGCCTGTAATTTTCCAGAGTTTCTCTCTCACAGTTTTCACCTGGTGCTTTGTAAAGGGTTGTAGAAGGTTGGATGCTCTTTGCAGGAGAAGACCTTACACACAGAAACAAAGGAGTGATTAAAAAGCAAGCATCAGGTTTATATGCACCAGCTTAGAAAGGCCAAATGAAATGACTTGAAAAACTGTGAACGCTTTAGATACTTTGGCAGTGATTCACTGTATTTGCAGAATTTATTACTCTTCCCTAAGGATAAGTTGTACGTCCCTTAAGCAGAAAGGACCACAGGCTGTCTTCTGTGACCACCAAGATAGTACGAGTTGAGGTACTCCTCTCCTCTGCAGCCAAAGTGTTGGAAAGAGAAGATTCATCAAATTAATTTCACAAGAGGAAAATAAATCATTTTTCTGGACCTATAACGAACCTGTCACATTCACACATGTCCAACTGGACCACCAAAGCAAGCAACTCTGTGTGGGGGAAACGTCTGAGGACCAATGTGGTTATGCTGTGAGCTTTCTTTTCTGGGCTTCAGTTTCCCCACCACAGAAATTAAGACTGGAAAATAAAGGTTCAGAGTTTTGGTGATTTTACTGCTAAGCACTCCCTGCAGGTATCCTTTCGGGCAAGGCCACGGGGAGAGACTGTACGGATTTTCAGAGGGATCTGACCGCATTCCTGAGAGCGGGAAACATGAGGCATCTAGGCTTGCTGGAGGAGGTAAGAGGAATAACTGCTGCTTGCTGAACTCTTTGCACGGGTCAGGCGTCGCGCTATGTGCTTGCCGTAGCTTGTCCTATTTTTATTCGTAGTTAGCAGATGAAGAAACTGGGGCTCCAAGTGGTCAGTAAACTTATGTGAAGCCTTAAGGGAAAGAGAGAGGTTCTTAGTCCCAGGTGGTGCGACTCTAGAGACGGCATCAAGCATTATTCTCGAGTAATGAACTGTCATCCAAGAACCACCAGTGTCAGCATTCTCTGGGAATTTGTTCGAAATGCACATTCTCAGGCCCAACAGCCGACCTGCTGAGTCAGAAGTTCTAACAGGCCCAGCAATCGGATTGAAGAAGCCTCCAGGTGGTTCTGATTATGCTCAAGTCTGAGAACACAGCTCTACAGCTTTCTCTCTTGGCTCCGGCCCACGATCCCTTCACTTTCGGACGACACGCTGAAGCTCTCAGAAGTCCAGACACAGGATGACTCACTGTCTCCAAGGAGATCTTCTCTCCCTCTCAGTTAGAGACTCGTTGGTGTGGCTTGTTGGGAAAATCCCATTTTACCAATAAAAAATAATGATCTCTAACTTATGTAATGACTCCTATCAATCATGTTAACAACCTCAGCAAAAGGTTATCCTCGTAATTTATCTGTATCAGCTACTTCTCAATGTGACCCAGACATTTAGAGATGTGGTTGTAAATGTGAGATTACAACAATTCGGAGGAGAGTGATTACCGAGAGAACAAAGTTGTCCTCCCAGCTGAGGATGAGAAAGCAGGGTCATCTGCTGCAGAATGTGGCCTAGAACTTTTTGCAGCAGAAAATACTTGAAATAGCATCCAGCACAGTACATAATCCTATGGTTTAAGAGCAGTAGAATGCTTATGGGCCCCAGGCATTTCATTTATTAATAAATAGCAACACATACACACACACACACACACACACATATGTATCTCAAAATGTAGTTATAACTGTGTAAGTGCCAGGCTACAGAAAAAGCACTCCATCAGAGCTAGAGGATGATCCCAAGTTCACAATGGCTGTCTTACCAACACGTGGGACGGTAAAAATAAAAAATGAAGGACTGTGTCAGAAATAGAACTTAAATTTTTCAGTAACTCTTACGTGATCAAGAGTGAATGAAAAAAGAATTCACAATGGCTGTTGATTTATCTAGAATTTTAGAGTTGGGGCACCCACTTCACTGAGGTGCTATGACTATGTAAAACATCTGTAGAACATCGGCTTCCAATGTGTTCTCTTTTTTTTTTTCCTCTGTTTTCCTTTCCTGGCTTCTAAGATCAGAGCTAAATATCTCTATAATTTGATCATTAAGATTTAGACCCTTAAATAGGAGTTACATGTAAGACCCAGAGATTTCAAGGGCGCATACTGTTTATGCACAGCATTGTTAGATACTATAGGAAAATGAACATTTTCTCCTCAACAAAATTTTGTTAAGGATAAAAATTGAAACATTTATATTGTAAATATCTATAGTTACTATAGAAAAAAAAAGTTGAATAGAGGTTGTCATGATCCAACTGGCTTCATATATTAGTTCTGTTTTGAGCTAGAAGCCTGAAAAATTGACACTGAAGTAACTTGGAAAAGATAAAGTGTAAAAAAAAAAAAAAAAAGTTGCTGGGAGAAGAAATAGGTTACCTATTTCTATACACTGTGCTTAGTATCTCCTAACTCTTTTGGGGGTGAGGGATCTATAATAGAATTCAATTCATATTACCAGTGATTGAATCAAACAGTGACAGGAACTCTACTCAGTCATGGTAAAGGGTGGATAAGAAAACCAGTACCTCTGTCCTCTTGGAGCTCAGAATTTAAGAGGGGAGACAACGGTAACCCACTAGGAGTAATTACTAGCTATGTCATATTTTCTTGTAAACCCCCCCTTCCTGGACAGCATTTTATGCTATTTAGACTAATTAGGAATTATGTTCTCTAAGATACTCAAGTATGTGAGTTACGGCCCCTGGGAGACAGTGTGAGGATGAGCAGCAGACGGCTGACCTCCTGGAGGCCCCGACAGAACCTTCAGATTGGCCTGGCCATCGCATAACAGCTTTGTAACGAGAAAGGCTCCAGTTTGTTTCCCACATCTCAAATGAGACTTTTGCTTTCTTTGTTTTTGAAACTTCTGAGCTGGTTTCATCACTTGTAAAACGAGCCATTCATAACAGAGCTCAAAAGTTTGGCAAGAGCTCTTACTGCCAAAGACGTAGATGATGTTGTCAAATTTTCTCATTACTGGTTTTATAAAATCACATGGTTAAGCTGGTGTCTTAACAGATCTTCCATTTTCACATTTTTTGTTCTTCTTTTACAATTAAGGGTTAGACTGTGGTGTCATACTTTGCAAAGTTTACAATGAAGGGGTTTTAGGATGAGGTTATATTTTATGATCAACATTATCTCAGCTACTCAGAATTCCTTAAGTCTAATATTTTTGCTAGATTATGTCTCAGAGTTGATAATTCCAGATCAGTTTTTCCACATACACAGTACATTTTAAAAAATTTATATTCAGATCTGCTTTTATAGCCCTTGATTTTTCTTGAATTCTATTTTAATGATATTTTAAATTATATTTAATTATTATAAAATAATATTTAAAATAGTTCTCATCTACAGTTTTGTTTCTCTTTTTCAAGAATGAATCATCCTCAGAAATCTTTTAAATTCATAACTATCTCATTGCTTTATGCTAATTTCACCTCTCTCTCTCATTCCTTTTATGATATTTTCAATTGATTCTATTGGAAAATGGGCTTGTCTGTGATTCTCCTTTATATTTTTCCCTTATTTTTCTACTGTCTTAATTTTTTTCCCTAAGTTTGTTCAATTTTTTTTTTATTTTTCATCTTTCTCTTTTTTTGGACATTTCTCTTCTGAATCTATAAATCTATGACTCAAGGTGTTTCAGTTTCTAATTTAAGGACTTTTTGAAAGATATTTCATTCAAGTTGACATATTATAATTTGCTTCTGCTTTGAGGTTATTTGGGGGAAGAAAATTTTTTATCAACTGAAATATTTTCTAGTATTCAACTTTCTTCTTATACTAAATGTATGTAGTATATCTGAATAGAAAACTTTTGTCAAATTTTAAATGTTTTATAGTGTCCTGGACAAATAATAACAGGTGATTTTATATTAACATAGTAAAGAGTTTGGATGACTTACTAGGTTCCTTAGTGTAAGAGTGCCTCTTTCTTTTGGCACAGTGAAGTACAGACGATTAAGAAATGATACTCTTTGTAGGAGGGGTCACCATATCTTCTGATTTTGTGATGCTTCTCTCCCACACTTCTGCTTTTTCTCTCTTTCTCTCTCTCTCTCCTCACCAAGTCTGAAAATATGCCTCCCTCTCCCAAGCCTTCTTCTTCCTACCAAAAAGCTCTATCTTCTGAACACTGTTTTCTTCTGTTCTCACACACATTCTAGCTACACTCCTTCAATTTCAGCCTCCAGTGCCATGAGCACTAGATCTCAGATATGCTCTTATTATTTCCCCTATGAATGTGGAACTGTTACTGTTTGCCTGTTGTTTCTTGAGTTTTTTTTTTTTTTTAACCCGCATTCTATCGTGGTAGATACTGGCTGCTCTCTCCTATTTTTACAGTCTCCATCTGATGCTGTTTCAGTGTGTGTTCTGGAGCTGGGTCTACTGGTGCATCTCCTTACTTCTTACAACTTGAAGATTATAGAATTCTCTGTGTTATAGTTATATGGCAGGTGTAGGTGAAGAGTTATTTTTATTTGCTCTCCTTATTGATTGGTATAGTTTTTGGAGGAACTATGAAGAGATTCTGATTTAGGAAGACTCTGTTATCCTACAGTTTCCAATAAGTCCTTTATTTCATTTATTCTTTCTTTCTTTTCTTTTTTTTTACCATACACAACACGATGATGAGCTAGGACAGTGAAGATAAGAATGTAATTTTTGGGTATGTAACATAATCTTAAAACAATATATGTGGATTTAAGAACTTAGTCTATGCCTAGGGAAATAAGTCCATCTCAGTCTTGGTATAGAGATTGGCCACTGACTGAAGTCTCAACACAGGTCTTCAACTGAGCATACAAGCCAAAGGTGAATCAGGGAGGCCTTTCTATGTAAGGACTCAGGTTTAAAGTTACCTGATTCATTAGAATGTATGTTAATATACTTGAGCAAAAGGGACAAAATCCAAAACTGAGAAACCATTTAAGATACGGGTTTCAGATTACTTCTTATTTAAGCTGAGAAAGGAATTTCCTATGTCCAACAGAACTACGTCCAACTCTATAATTATCAGGTTGCCCTTTCCTTCAAATTTATTACTGAATTAATAAACATAACATAACTGCCTTTCAATAATTTTAGAAAAACATCAATGACTGAGACTTTATCTAAATATTGTTATCCATTATTCTTCCTCACTTTCTTTCTTTGACTTCTTTTCAACTTACTTACTCCTGTCCATTTACAACTACATCACACCACCAGTTTAAAGCCCAGGAGAATTCTAGTGAACTCACACAAAGACAAGTGAATCCCTTCCTGGTTTCTTACTTACAGAGATATTTGTGTGACAGAGATGATACTGGAAATGATAGGCTGCTCACGGAGTCTGTAATTAATTTAGGATTGCTTAAAAGACTCCTTTAAGTTGTCGTATCTATCAAGGTCCTCTCCCCAAGCAAAAACAGCTGGCATAATGAATCTATCTAAAGCCGTAGTACTGAACTGTTTGCTCCAGTGTTCTGTCTGTTTTCATTTTTGGGCAATGTCAATTTCATCCCACCTTTTGATATTATGATTTATTCTCTCTGGTTTTACAGTGCTTTTAGATTATATTCTGAGTACTGTCTTAATGGTTAAAACCTTTGTCTTTTCACTCTCAATTATGACTTCAGTTTCCCTCTGGCTAACCAGTCAATATATCTTCAATAAATTCTCTGTATGTTTAGATCTAGACAAATACACATTTATGTCACTGAGATGAACTGCCACTGAGATCATTCTCTGTTTGCCAGTGGGAACTAAAAAGCAATAGATGGCTTCCAAATTTATTAAACGTCTAGTGAATACCTGCCATGTAACAGGCAATCTATTAGTGGGAGACACATAATGGTGAGTAAGAGTGATGTGATCTCTCTCTTCACATAGATTTCAGTTTCATAGGATAAGGAATCAAGTCAAAAGGCATTTTTTTCCAGTAAAATGAGTAATGCTATAAAAAGGAAGTAGGATACTAGGGGAAAACCAGGGTACAGTGAGGTGTGAGGGGATCTTTACCTAGTTAGAGAGAATATAAATTGAGACCAAAGGGTGAACTGAAGTCATATGGCTGAAGGCTTGGGGCTCTTATCAAGTTGTCTCAACTATCTCCAGCTAACTGAGTCATCCCTGCTGAGGGTCCAATTAATTGCAAAGCAGAGAAAATCTATTGCCATTGTGCTTTACCTAAATTTCCAACTACAACAAAATGGTAAGCATATCAAAACTGCTGTTGCATTATGCACTAAATCTTGGGGTACTTTATAACATAGCAGTAGTCAACCATAACAAAATGTGTTATCTGGAAGTGATACACCACCATAATAAAAATTTCAAGCATGTGGCATTGACTTTGAAGGTGGGTGGAAGCTAGTAGGTGTTCCTTAAGACTGTTGAGGAGGTCCTGAAAACCAGGAGAGAAATGTTACTGGAGACTAGAGAGAAGGACACACTTGTTATGTAGGGGCACAGTATTTGGCAACACTGCTGCATGAGGACATGTGGAAAAGAGAAAGGGTACCTTACTGACTTCTGGGTCTAGCTGGGAAATGTGTAGGCAAAATACACACACATACACACACACACACACACAAAGACAATTAGCTTCTTCAAGCCTACAATGTTAAAATATGACAGGAGAAAATTGAACTAAAGAAGGAGCTATTGAGTTTTGAGGATAATTTAGAGGACTCATAAAGGAGTAAGGACTTACTTGGCTCTAAAATGAAACTTCTTTTTATCTCCAGGAAAAGATCCACAAAGTCAAACCATGTGGTTGAGAGAGTATTCCAGGCATCCTGGTGAGTGTATTACAGGCTATGTAAGTGAAGAAGTCAATTTGGCTATTCCAAAAACAGCAAAAATAACAGGAAGAATCAAGTAATCCAGCTGACAGTCAGAACGGAGGGCCCAAACCTAAAGACCCAGATTAAACCAAGCCACTCTAGAAATGTAAGTCTTAATTAATGACCCCACTCCCTGTGGAGCACAGATGAGTCCTGAACTCTAAAATGATAAACACCTTAAAATAGTTGTTTCATGCTACTAACTTTGTGGGGTGGTTTGAAATGCAGCAACCGATGACAGTGCATTTACATTAAATATCTCCGAGTAGGTATTGCTAGATGTGATGGTGAATTGCATAGATCCACTTGACTGGGCCAAGTGGATAAGGCTGGGATGCCTGGAGAGCTGGTTAAATATCATTCTGGGATATGTCTATGAGAACGTTTCTGAAAAAGACACTTGAGTTGGTGGACTGAGTAAAGCAGATGTTTCTCCCTAATGTGGGTGGATGTTAGTCAGTGGATTGAGGGCCTGATAGAACAAAAAGGTCGAGGAGGCTACATTTGTTCTCTGCCTATCTGCAGGAGCTGGGATTTCAGTCTTCTTCTGATGTTCCTTGATGTTCCTGGTTCTCAGGCCTTAAGACCCAGACTGGAATACACAACACTGGCTTTCTGGCTCTCAGAGTATCACCTGCAGTCAGCTCTCCCATATCTTCAGGTTTCATTTTTGTATGTACGTTTCTCTCCTATTGTTCTGTTTCTCTGAAAACCCTGACTAACATACTTTATGAGCCTTACAATCTAGAGAAATCATTATGCTAGAAATACAGATGTAAAATTCGTCAAAACATAAATAATAATTGAAGAGCAATGAAGGAGGATGAAACAACTCATGGAGAGTAAGTGGGAAGTGAGTAGAAATGATACTAGAAATGACCATAAGAGACAGACAATTAAATAGTTATACACAAACATTTTACCTACTCTACTAGAAATATTTACAGATGCTATAGCTGTAAGGAAGAGGCGATTTCTTTTCTTGTCTGGGCAGATCATAGATGACTGTAAAGAGAAATTATGCTTGAACATACTTTGAAGGTTGAGTGAGAATTCACCAAATGAAATGGCAAAGAGTAATGAAGCAGCATGCTCCATCGGAACGATGTAGAAAAGACAGTTGGCTTTGCAATAGAATTTGTGCTTCCTTTTTCATAATCTGAAATTGTCTTTGGGAGAAGGCTGCCCAGCAACAAACTATAGTTCCTAGACACAAGTCTTGCGACTTCATTCTTACCCATGGAAAGTGAGCTTAAGTGATGTATGTCACTTCTGGGCCAGAATTTTAAGAAGTGTGGTTTTTTTATCCGTTGTTTCTGTCTAGGTTAGAAGAGAAATCTGAGAGCCTAGGGCCTAGAATCAGCCTGGGTCCTGAATCACCATGTGGAGATAAATCACTTGGTGATCAGGAATATCCTCATTCTACAGTTTTATGAATAGAAAAAAACCTTTTTTGTTAAGCCATTGAAATTTTATGACTTATTTGTAACAGCACCTAAATGGTTTTAGGTTAGGGTATTAAAGAAATGCATGAGAGAGGAATTGAGAATTTGCAGGGGTCAGAGATAGTAGAGGGTCTGGTATGTTCTTGATTGAATTTAACAAATTTCCTTAAAGACAACTAGTAGTAAATTGGCATGATCAAATGTATCTTTTGATAGGTAAGCACATAAAATCACTTGATTGTCTTTGATCCCCATTTAGCTTCCCCATTAACACAAAGCATCATTATAATTGGGGCCTTTTCGGATGCATTTGCCACCATATCTGTGTCATTTTCATCTTAGTATATTTCTACTATCCTTTTGCAGAAGGTACACATGTGATAGGAAGCAAGAGAGAAGTATCATTTTTAAAATGCAAGAAAACATACAGTGAACTTCTAATAACCCCTCAAATTCACACACTTATGCTGCAGAAGTTGGATTCATTAAGTAGTAAAATAATAGTACTTTTTTTACCTTCACTGAACTTATTAGTGTGTGTCTTACACTGTGAATAAAAAAGTAATGAGTGAAACGTAACCATTTGATATCTCTATTGTGTGTGTGTTGGTAAGTGTAAAGGAAGAATGGAGAAGACCTTCAAGCATCTCAGCTATACTTTTTTTTTTTTTCCCACAATGGGACCCATTACATAACTGTTTCTTGTTGAACTGCAATTATAACAGAGCCACCTTTATAAACATGAATGCAGGGGAAACTAATTAGGCACTGACAATAAGCAAATATTATTCTCTTAATTAGATCTTCTAATGGAAATTCTGCTTTGTTCCTGGTACACCAGTGTGAATGACATTTGAATCATAACAGTGTCTCACAGAACGATCTTTCAGGGATGAAAAAGACAGGCGCAATGTCACAGTTGATGAATGCCTTTTCAAATCTTTGCTAATCTGAAGTCAATGAAATGCAATCCCCAAAATAACTGCTTTTGCTGATTTGTATACCCGCATAATTAGAGCTGAAAATGTTCAGTCTGCACATTTTTAGTATTCATGTATTTTGATAGTTCTTTGGTCACATATTATTTTTACATAGCTGGTTACTGTCTTGTAGTCTGAATGCTCACCATTAGGTTAGGATGAGGGATGTGGAGTGTAAAGGCAACTGGATGGTTTATCAGTCCCAATACTCCTCATCCTTAAAAGTCATCCTCTCTCTTACTTCTCTCCCTCTCCCCCTCTCTCAATTGTTTCTATTCAGCATGTACATTTTAAAAGAAATGAGAGAAAGATCGGCTGAGAAGGTCGTATTTTGTGTGTGGTGCAGCAGTGGGAAGGGAGAGTAGGTTATGTCTTTATCTAGATCATTCTTTCACCAGAAACCTTCCTCTAACCCTTGAAACAGCCTTTTGGGACACGTGCTCCGACAGTTGCAATAGATGTGTGAGGCAATGGCCGTGTCCCTTGAATAATAAACAACATTTCATTGTGGGACCAGAAGGCAAAATTATGCTACCCATTCTGATTAAAATTTGATCAAACAGGCATGTATTAACATGCAGTTGAGGTCCTATATGAGTAAAATTAAGATTAAGCAATGTTAAAACAAGATTTCCTATCTTAAAGGATAAGAAACAATGACAGGTTTTATCTGATACTTGAATATTGGAAACTACATTTTGTATGAATCGACACTTGTTACTCAGATCTCAACAAAAATGTGTAAAAATGGCATTCTGAAATCCACAAAATAATTTCCACTTTTGCTTCACCTTAATAATGTTTGGTTTCATTCAATGAGGATATTTCTAGCAAGCTGCAATGGTGGAAATTGAATACATTTGAAAATAAAACAAAAGCTGATAGACTTTTAATAAGTATCTAAAAGTTTGTATGTTTTACTTAAATATTGTGAGTTACACAGTTATTTTCTATAACACTGTTACAATAAAACACCAGGCAATTTATTGATAATAAATGGCATATTGTTTAATATGTCAGGTGGATTTCCTGACACAGAATATGCATTAATTAAAGAGATCTTTTAAAACTGCATTTCATTCTAGAGTCTGTGATAGATATAAAATTAAGTAGGATACGTTAAATATGAAATACTGAAATTTTTATTTTATAATTTTGACCTAAAAATGTCAGATTCATATAATTCATCCTAAATCAACCCTCCAAGAGCTGAAAATTTAATGAAATTGACAGTAGCATTTACAGATAGATTATTAATATTTAGATGGTAATACATATTATAAGAGTAAAATATACTATGAGAATATAGGATGGGATAGATTAAGTCAATCTGGGATGGGTTGGAGTTGGGAAGTTTCATATAAAAGGGCTCTCCACTTTGCAAATAGTGTGTCAGGTGGAGAGAGAGAGGATTTTCAAGAAATGACCATTGTCTGGTATTTCATCTGAGAATGCACTGGTCTTTTTCCATGTTTAGTAAAACATTTTCTTCAAAAATTCAAATTATTCACCTATTAAATTAGGTGGATATATTTGGGGCTTATTGCAGCCCAACATTTTGCATATTTGGTCAGAGTGTACACTATAAAGTAACAAAAAATTGAGTTCACATATTGGTGATACCACATCCTATTAATTTTGTATTTGAACATATTATTTAACTTATCTATGTTTCTTAATTATTAAAGTGTGGATAATCATATATATCTTACAAAGTTTGCATAAGAATTAAATAAATTAGTGTATCAGAACACTTAACTGAATGCCTGGGATAGGGCTCCATCAATAAATTGTAGTTCTTCTCTGTAATAGGTGGAAAGGCTATTTCCCTCTGAGACTGAGATATTCCATTTTACAGGTAATATTTAACAAGTAATGCTTGTTTTATTGTCAGAATTATCCTTGTCATCTTTTAGGAGCGCTGCTGTTTTCTATTGTTATCTTGATGTTTATGTGATTTTGGGGGAAAAAAAAACAGCATTTTTCCATAGCAGCCCCATAGGTGGCCTCTTAAGAGCAGGAATTATTTGGGGTTCTTTATGAAGTCAGGAATAAGTAGCTTTATTATCACCATTCTCAGACTCTTCCTACCCTGAATAAGTGTGTGTTTTCTTTCTAATATTTATCAAAAAAATCCCCTAGCCTTTTTAAGTGTGCATGGGAAGATGATTTCCAAAGGGCTGAAAGACAGGAAGAGATGGATTATGACCACATGATGGGGGCAAGGCTCAGAGCAGAGGTTATCAGAGGTCAGATCAGAGAACTCTTGATCTACTGAGTACCTACTGTGTGCCAGGATTTGTGACTTACATTTTGAGTACTTATTTCTTATTATAAGTAGGCAAGGGTATTATTTTTATCCCAATTACAGTGATTGTGAAAGTGGGGCTCGGGATGGCATTATGGATCACTAGCCTAAGAGTAGAAGGGGAGGTCAGAGACGACACAGAGAAAACTCCTCATTCACGCTGGCACTGGGACCAGTTTCCATTCTTCCATTTCTGAAGCTCAGAGGCAATGAGGAAGCTGAGAATTGTTAGCAGTACTCCGTATCAGTGGAAGAAACTGGGTGGTTCGGGAATTTTTAGGCAAAGAATACAGAATCTGTTGACTATTGGGTGAAGAACCTCACCTAAATCTCAGATTTTAGAGGATATCTACCTCCGTGTTATCTTCCAAACTTGAGCTGAATTCGGAAGGGACTCGCAAAATCCTCAAGATAAATTACCAATTTGAATGCCTATTTGCATGGATTGCTTTTATTTCAATGGCAAATTGTGCAACCTCTTAGTTCAGGTGTTATTTGGGGGAAAAAAGACAAAAGCATTGAAAAATATTAATTTATATCACCTGAGTCGTAAACAATGGGTTATATACTACTTCACGTCCGTATGCTTGTGAGAAAAAGGGTAGAAATAGGAGGTAATGAGTCCTAAATATGCCCTACATACTACATGAGGTACTTTATATATGGACTATGTAAGACAGATATTTACATAAGTTTCATAAAACCTAAGGTAATAAGAGAGGAATTGGGACTTTTGTCTGACTCCAAAACCCAGCTAGTTTCTACTGCCCAATGTTGTAACAGGCTTGTGTTTTTCTTCTTTGTTTTTTGTTTTAATACATAATAAATAATCTTCTCCCTCCCTCCCTCCTTCCCTTCCTTCCTACATATATTTATTCAGCATCCACCTTAATTCAGGCACTTTCCTAGAATATGTATGTGAATAAGCCAAAACCCTTACTTCTCAGGTACTCACAACCTACTAGGAATGAGACATGCAAACACACATATTAAAATTGATGTGAAAACAAAATGGCACACAGGGGCAGGACTGATTAATGTGGGGTTCTCAGGTGATGTTTAGGCTGGGCCCTGGAAGGCAGTATGAGTATTCCAAACGACAAGGACATTCCAGACAGAGGGAACACCAGCACGGCAAGGAAGAACACAGAGCCAAAACTGGCCTGGGAGACATAAGGTTGGGATATAAATGCTGCCTGTCTCCACTCTCAGCAGGCCTTCCCACTGCCTCCTGCTGCTCTCATCTATTTTCTTGCTTTGCAATTCCCCTGCACTCCCAAACTGCTGTTACACTCCCATTCCCCCTCCTCCACCTCCTCACCTCATGTCCAAAACACATGGGTATCTGAGATAAGCCGGTGAGCAAGCTGCAAATTGGGAAGGGGAGGGGCGTGGAGCAGGAGTGGCAGAGAGGGTGAAGGGCACAGTAATGACAAGCACTGGGGTCTGGAAACCCCATGATTGCCTTCCTTCACCGTGAAAGCTTTCTTGCTGTTCCATGGCCAACATCGTGTTTTGCCAAATGATTTTGACTGATAGCATCTTTAGTGCGGATTCAAAGGAAATACATCAAGCAGATCATTAAGTTCCACAAATGAGAGAATGAAAAAAAAAAATCACAGATTATTTACAAAAGAAAAAGAAAATGTTTGAAAAAAGATCTTGAACAATCATCCAATCAAGATCTTAATTCATAGACTCTCCTTAGGCAATCACCTCCAGGTGATGCTAATTAGCATGGACAGTTCACAGGTGCTACCCTACAAGAGCAGTACAAAAGGGAACTGCAGCTTCGACACAGTTGCCTGTATCTCACCCACTTGTCCCCAGATATGCCACTTTTAACTGCTTTATTTAATGTCTGATGTGTTAGATAGGAAAGCCGTTATGGTTTTCAGGAAAATGCTCTTTCCTCCCCAAAGAGGCATCCACCCATCCATTCATTTATACATTCATGTGTGATTTCATTTTCATCTACTAACCACCCGATGAGCATCTACTACGCACCAGCCACTGTGCCTGGCACTAGGGAAGTAGTAGTAGAACTAAAAATCCTGGTCCAGCTTGTATGGGTTTGCAATCTATTAGCAGAGAAGCATTAATCAAAAGCTACACAGTCAGGTGATTGCAGTTTTAATGTCTCTGATGGAAGAAATGTGTAGGGTTGGTATAAAAATGGTGGTAGAAAAATGATGAATCCAGAGCCGTCTACTCAAAGACTATCAAAATCTGAGGATTAAAACATTGGTAGGTTTGGGGAGCTTTCTCTGTAAAACGTTATTTTCAACTAATTAAGAAAATATTTTCATATTTATCAGATAACAACTGAAATTGTAGGCTGTAACGCAGACTGTTGGAATATGCAAGGGAGTCAAACTTACTAGAGAGAAAAAAGTAAGTCTTGCCAAGGAAAATACATCTGACACTTACAAGAAATGCGAGTAGACGAGAAATTATGACCCTTGCAACTTCTTCCCGACCTGGTTGAACTGCATCAGTGTTCATACATTGCCTTGCCTATTTCATTTGCTGTTAGTTTAACTGGATGCTATGTCCAGAAATTGGCTGGTACAAAAACATCAGCAACTTGGATGGCAGAATTAGTGATTTTTTTTTTTTTTCCCCTAAGCGATGGTTTCATTGTCTATTCTCTCTCTGAATCAACCAATCCCTGGCTCCCCTAAGGAGCTTTACTTGAAAGTGAGATGTAAACCTCCCACGTTTTCTAAAGTGTGCCGCCAGAGGTCGTGATTTAGATGAAAGAGGCTTTGGCTTATAAATGTAGCATTAAGTGATATTAAGTCATACAGTTAATTACTCCCATTTTAATTATATTTTACTCTCGACGAGGAGATCATGTCAACGATGATAACATGTGTCTAACATTTTCTAAACTACATTTATACAAGCTTATACTTTGATAACAAGCGTCAAGTTCAGAACCTTCCCATAGGCATCAATATCCCATTAGAGTATAATCACATTATTTTCCTTTTATTGTGTTAATATTTCGGGTATCTTTCTGTTTCTGGCAAATACTACTGGTTTTACGTCCATCCTAGTAACACAGATATAAATTAAAATAACTTTATAAAAAGAAAATAATTCAATTAACTTTAATTTAAAACAAATCTATTAAATAATTTAGATAAATGATATAATACATGGTTAGTAAATATGGCAAATACAACGAAGAGGTAAAGAGGTGATGAAGGCTGAGAAAAGTTAGTTTTAATAGATAAAGAATATGACCTTTGGAATTTAAGACTTAACATCATCATTGGCTAATTGTATGACGCTGGGCAAGTCATTTAACCTAAGTCTCAGTTTACAATTATGTATTATGTAAATTATAATGATTCTGACCTCATTGGAGTTCAGTATGAGGGTTAAATAAACCTAGCATATAATCAAAACCTATTAAAATCATTGTAGTTGAAAACAAATAGATAATGGAGTTATAAAGCGAACATAGCCTACATGATGAAAGATGAAAAACAACAATGAATCCTGTGGTCTTATCCAAGGCACACAAAAGAGAAAAATATTTTGGAAAAAAAAAAAAAACAAGAATTAGCACCAGATGCAACACAATTAAACCGAACAGTCCCTAGTGTTTACAAGAAAATCCTCTCTCACAATTACCCAAACAGATCTATTCACTCAGAAACCCAGGGGGCTTTAAACCAAAGCACACATCTCCTTAGGGCCTCCTAGACTATTTCCATTGCTATCTAAATTTTATACACCCAGCAACACCAGTAATACACATCAGCAAGACTGCTACCAGCAGTTCAGATCATCCTACCATCTACCAACCCTTCCACTCAACTCAGCTGCGTTCGATTCACTCCAGCAATCATTTGGGTGGCCACTGTATGAGATAATGAAGGTGGACCAAAGTGGTTTGTTGCAGCCCATGTCCTTACAGAAATTTATATTTCCCAGCAACATTTATTTGGTTAAGTGCTAAGTATTCTATGATAAAAATGTACTTAATATTCAAGACCACTTAATTCAACTATTTATTCACTGAATGGATTAGTGAACAAATTTCGTAGGTGCATACTCTGTGGCAGACAGATTAAGGATAGAATGGTGGGATAAAATGATGGATAAAACGATGGTTGGATTCTAGAAAGGAACCTAAGTGGCTCCTTTTAGAATTGCAGATACAATGCCATGGAGCCAAGGTGAGGGAGGGATTACTTCTCGTCTTTCTAGCACACATCACTTTCAGACGGCCAGTGCACGTACTTCTGGGTCTGGCTTTTGACAGGGTCTGAGCTAAGCCTTGGGTTCCAGAGTTGAATAAAACGCAAAAATGATGCCCTCAAAGAGAGCTGTTATATTTGAGAATGGTTTTCCCCGCAAAGTCCTATTATCAGCTTCCTCTCTGAGTCATTTCAGTGTGCAAACGACTGAAGTGGGGTAAATCGAAAAAATGTGGTGCTAAATTTCCTTAGTAACAGGTGCCCAAAGCATCCGATAGGTTTACAAAATTTATCATAAGGTCCTTTTATTTCTGGTTACCCCACAAAACTGTGGAAACTCTCTCCCTCCTGAAATGGCTGCTAGCTGATTTCAGGAAGCTCCAAGTGTGTCATATACAAACTGGCAGCATTAGGTTCTGGTGCTATTATTCTAATCTCTGGAAGTAAGGGTGAGATTCTGCTCTCCTCTGGCTTGACTGTTGCTTTATATGCCAAGTCAGTCATGATTGATGCCTCTTGCTACTGCTGTTGCTATGCATGTTGACATTTCTCTATTCTTAATAGTTGTGATCCTAAGTCTGCTTCCCAGACTAATACGGTCTGCACCTATGGAATTCTTGACCACCTGGGAGATGCTTTTCCTGCTGAAAAAGAAAACAATATATCCTCTATCCTCTTCAGGGTGTGCTCAAGATGGTCTCCATTGTGCGTTTTTTATTTGTTTTTTTGACCAAATGAAAAACCAGTACATTAAATTGTTCCTTTAAGTGCCTAAAACTTCTTACTGCCCAAGCTCTTGGAGAATCCTAAAGATGGCAGTGGGTCTGGAGAAAGATTTTCTTCCCATTCTCATTGACCCAGGAGATAACCCCACGTTGCACCTTCATTACTGGCCATCTTGGTGTGCTAGGAAAATTCTGCAACTGATGCTATATATGATGTGAACTTGGAAACGTGGTCCTTTATTACATTTGCAGTCACTATTTTTCTATCTTTATGGCATCTACCATCATAGCAATTCCATCAAGGGATTTTTGAATTAAGAAATTAAAAACCAACATGACACATAGAAAGTCATTCTAAAGTGATAAATTTTAGTTATCTAAAGATACATGGGAGGAATAGGGAAATATTCTTTTTTTTTCCTTTTAAGAATTTGTGAGAGTAAAATTTGAATTTTCCTTTAGACTTTAAAGTTCATTTCATAAAATGCTTGCTTTAAAGAATTAGACATTGAACTGAAGATCTCTTGGGACATAATGAGAAGAGAATGCCATTTCCCATTACGTGAAGCAGGCACTAATTAGCTTTTATTTATGTTCAGCCGTGGATAGAACAATATCACTTTTAGGGCATCAAGAAAAAGAGAAGGGTTTGGACCTATGTATCATTTTCTATCTTGAATAAGGTGGCAAGATATTGTCTTCACTGCCAAATACCAGAAATATTTTACTTTCTATATGTATTAATATTCTTTTTAAAATTTGACTTCATACTAAAAACTGATTTTCTAGATATAGCTTCATCATCTTTAGAATCAACTGGTCCAGGTAATTGATTCTAACTTGATAAATTCTTAAAATTTGATTCCATTGACTTAAAGTGGTAATAAGTTTTCTTTCACTTAAAATCAAATGTTTTCCACCCAAAACATTTGCTCTTCTCCATCCTACTGTCACTAATTAGATCAAGGTCTTACTATGCCCAGCTTGGATGCTTGTAATGACCTCTTTTCTTTAATTCAATGTTTCCTCTCAGCCGCCAATGCTGTTTTTCTTTCCAAAAGCTCAACTCTTCTTTTGCCATCTAGAGACTGCTCAATACAACGTTATTTTCTTTAGAAAATAGACAATCACTTTCTGGGTGGCATTTCAAGCCCTTGGAAATCCAACATCATTTCACTCTAATGCATTTATCCCACATGAAAAGAATTTTAATGCTTACCTACTTTGGCCTTTCCGTAGGCTACTTTTGAAAGATAATTTCCATGTAAAATATTTTCTTATATTATTTAACATGAACACAAATATTAAACACGTAGATTAGAGAGGGAGTTGACGATCTACAATCTTTTATGAAATAGCTCAATATAAACAAATAGTGACACAAAACACTGTGAATATTTATAAAATGGGTGTGTAATACATAATTTTCATCCATTTAGGATGTTCAAATCAACATACAAATAACAGAATTTGTAATTATCAGAGAACAAGGGAAGAAATACCGCATTTTAGAAATGGAGCCTATATCTTCCTGCAAATTCTTTTTCCAAACTTGCTTTTCCTCTCTGCCTAGACAGTCAAATAACTCCCTGTATTTATAGGACACTTGTAAAGCACTTAAAACAGAACAATATGTAAATTCACAATAAATAATGCATAATGCTTACAGGAATCTGTTTCCCAACTTGCTGCAGCCATCATCACATACAGGGAAAAAGAGAAGGGCAACTAGAAGTAAGAAGCAGCTACATGTTTTTTAAAAGCTAAGATAGAATAATGTGCATTTTTAAAGTTGTAGACTTACAAACCGTAGCTAGAGGTTTTATTTATTTCATTTAACTCACTTAATTCATGTCTATATAGAGGGCAAGTTGAAGTTTTAGAAGAGTAACGTAATGGGTTCTTAGTTAATATATATTTTATGCAAATGTGGGGTGGAACAACTACACATCTTAATGAAACGAGCTGATCCAAGTAAGCTCTTATACAGTCATCCCATGGAGATATTGTGGGTTTGGTTCCAGATTACCACAGTAAAGTGAATATTGTAATAAAGCGAGTCACATGAAATTTTTTTTGGTTTCCCAGTGCTTATAAAAGTTGTATTTAAAATATACTACAGCCTATTAAGTGTGCATTATGTCTAAAAAAAGTACATACCATAATTTAAAAATACTCCATTGCTAAAAAAAATGCTATCACCTAAGCCTTCAGTGAGTGGTAACCTTTTTGCAATAGTAACATCAAAGATCACGGATCACAGATCACCATAACAAATATAATAATGAAAACATTTGAAATATTATGAGAATTACCAAAATGTGACACAGAGACACAAAATGAGCAAATGCTGTTGGAAAAATTGCACCAACAGACTTGCTTGATGCAGGGTTGCCACAAACCTTCAATTTATTAAAAAAATGCATCTTGAAACACAATAAAGCAAGGTGTGCTTGTATACAATTTGATAAGGGTTTATGGATGGTTCTTTGGTGCCACTGAAACCTGACCTCTCACTTCTGGGATAAGGGAGTGGGAATAAGGCCCTCCTAAATGTTAGAGCACAGTTGTTCATGGCTCACTCATTCAAAGAAGGAATATTTACTGAGTACATATCATGTTCCAGGTACTGTGCATGGAATTTGCAGTGAGTAAAACTAAATACATTCCTTGATCCCCTGAAGCTTATACTACAAAGAGGGAAAGACATTTGGTGAAGTATTTACACATATCAATGTATAAAAAACTAAGCAGTGCTATACATGAGAGAAAGGTAGTTTTGTAAGAACATATGACAATGTCTCTTTGACACTAGGAGTAGGGGAAAGCACCTTCATGTATGTGACACCTTGGCTGAGATGTGCAAATTGAGCAGGAATGAACATGAAGAAGGTAAGTAGTTAAGGATGAGTGTGGTGCACTCAATAATGGCCCCATAGGTCATCACACATTAACTCCTGGAAGAAGACTCTGCCAATGTGATTAAGTTAAAGATCTCGAGACTGGGAGATATTCCTGGATTATCAGGGTGCTTCCAATGTAGTCAGAAGGGTTCTTGTAAGGGTCAGAAGGGTTCTTGTAAGGGTCAGAAGGGTTCTTGTAAGGGACAGAAGGGCTGGAGTCAGAAGAGAAAATGTGACCATGGAAGCAGAGAGAGAGAAGGCCATGTGATGACAGAAGCAGAGGCAGAAAAGGCGATGTGAGGACTGATGGAAGCTCAGTGGTGAGATCGCTGGCTCTGGCAAGGAAAGAGCACCAGAAGCCAAGCACTGCAGGTAGACTCTAGAAGATGGAAAAAGCAAGGAAAGGGACTCTTCTCTGCAGGCACCAGAAGAAATGCCCTGCCAATAAACTGACTCTTAGGATTTCTGATCTCCAGAACTGTAAGATAAAAAATTTCGGTAGTTCTAAGTCAACAGGTTTGTGCTAATTTGTTACAGCCACAGAAAGAAGCTAATCAAAATGGGTTCTAAAAGGCAGAAGGACATTCAGACAAAGGAAACTCTGTGATGAGATAGAGCTTTGCATAATGAGAATGTGAGAGAGCTAATATCGCTGAAGCACAGAAATCTAAGACAATAGGGAGATGAAAAAGTTAAAACTGTACACAGTATTAGAAACCATCTCTTTAAAAACCTCATTTTGTGAATGAAGATAAAATGTAATTTACTTACAACCACCAAATCTATTAGCAATTCACCAAAGATGTAAAAAAAATTAAAATTTGGTTTGAATGTAATGAATTTATCCATTCAATCATTTACAAAGTATTTACTGACTGTCTGCATTCAACAATCATTTGTTGGGTGAAGAAAATACCGAATGAATGAATGAATGAATGATGTATGTGTAGTCTAGCAGATACAGGTGACAGTTCTTGTGGGCCTGTTGGAACACAGCAGCTATGAATTCGGAATTAGTTTGTGCACAAGGTAGTTAAAAGTCCTGGATTCCAGGCTGGGCTCGATCACTGATCTATATGAGATTACACTAACTTCTATAAACTTCAGTTCCTTCATCTGACAAATAAAGATATAAATCTATGCTTTGCCCCGTGAGTGGATCATTTTAGAGATTAAGTGACACAGTTATAACTTTTAAATTTCTGTTCCAGTAAAATATTAATGAAATAAATGATATTTTTATAAAAGTCATTATCAATATAAGTGTTATTAAGAAACACTCTATCTGCATTTTCCCCAAAGCTTTAGCATTCTAGTTTAGACACTGTTCACTCTTTGTTCATAAACTATTACTAAGGGTCTCTGTGTCCACCATGAATAACAGGCCCACACATAGGGATGTAAAAATACATTTGTTTTTCTCAGAAAAGCATGAGCCACACACTTTGAGGTTGTGCATTGTGCATACACTATTATTTTCAATTTCTACGCTGCCAGTCTCTTTTACTGATATTTCCAACTGCACCCATAGGAATTTTTAAAGGACTTCAGGAATGACACAGAATGGGTTCTTTCCAAGAAAAGACATCTCTCACCTATAATTTCCCCTTTGTTGTCTGTTGGAAGCTTCAAGTGTTGACATCTGAGAGCAGAAACGTGCACTTAGGGAGGTTGTGACGATGCCTTTCAATCCTTCTCATGAGACTCTGCGGAGGCAGGTGGCATAAATCTCTAGCACCTAAGTTGTATTTCAGGGCAAACATCATAATTTGTCAATTGCAAATAAGATGCGTGCATGCGTGCGTGTGTGTGTGCGTGCGCGCACCAAAGAGGTGGAGAGGGGTAAATCACAGCACTTCGAGTAAAAAGAAATCCATTCAATTCTGAGTTCTAAAATTAATAAATTTTGGACATGGGGCAGAGAATTTCTCCTTACTAGGTATCAGTGTCCTCATTTGTATCACATAACCCTGGAAAGGTCTTTAGAGATTACCAGGTTTATAACCTAATAATCTATGCCTAAGATTCTGGTCCATTCCAGTGGGAGGCATGTTGACACACGAGTAAAAGCCTGAACACTCTGCTCTGGTGAATTAGAGCCCCAATCTCAAAATCACCACTTTCTAGTTGTGAAACTTAGAGAAATTACCACATTTATTTGTAGATTAAAAAACTCAGGATTCAAGTGGGAACAATTTACCTATCTCATAAGTTTTTAGAGAGGATTAAATGAAAAATAATATGACGAATAGCACAGGAATACGGCAGACTAAGCTAACCTAAATCCCTCCAGAAATAAATCCTTAGACAAGTTGGATGATATATAGCAAGAATAAAAAATGTGAATACATATCTGAGTTCAATAACAAAATAAATCTTTAGGAGGTAAGAAGCAGAGATGAAATAACAACATTCAGCATATGAATTAGCATTGTGGCTGCCCTTGGAGGGAGTAGGCTATCAGAAGAAGAAGAGAAAGAAGGAGGAGAAGGAGGAGGAGGAAGAGGAGGAGGAGGAGAAGGAATAAAAGAAGGAGGAGGAGAAGAAGAGAGAGGAGGGGTGGGGGGAGGAAGACAGGGGGAGGAGAAAGTGGCAGCAAAGATAACAAAGTCCTGGACCAGGAAGTTTGAAGAAATTGTAACTAAGTCCATTTACAATGTTGAGAACTTTCAATCATTTCACTTAGTGAAATTTTGGGGAAAATTCTGTCTAACAAACAGGGAGATGGCAAAACAGCTTGTCTGTTTCCAGTTGGGCTCTAGGAAAACACACATACATGCACAGATAGACACACACACACACACACACACACACACACACACACACACACCCCCCACACTCTCACTTGAGAAACAGAGTGGGCTCATGCTTCACACAGACTAAATGTATACTGCCCATAAGGTCCAGGATGCAGGAGTTAAGAAATTAACATAAAACATGGTCATAGATTGGTGATAATTTTAGGATCCTGATAAAACAAATGTAAACCTCACTTGAAGTTCACTCTTACAAAGTTAGGTTGTTCCCACAGAAAGCCCTGGGTAGATGAGTGTACAATCTCTCATTGCAAAACAGATGAGATAACCATCTGCCATAAATGAGGATAAATATACATAACATATTGGAGGATTAGAATCTCAAGAATATCAAATAATAGAACTATTTTTTTAATAGTAATAAAGACTATAGAATACTATGTTTGACTTAAACTTTTAAAATGAAGGAATGAAAACAAAAAATGATTCTATGGAAAAAAGCAGCAAATAAGCCATTCAAAATAAAACTTAAATGCACAAATTAAGCTACAGAATAGATCCAGCAGAAGAGAAATTGAATAAAATATGATATATTTGAGTAAATTATACTCAATATAGCACAGTGAAATAAAGGGAAGGAAAAAGAAAAAATATTATTAGACAAAATGGAGGAGAGAATCAAAGGGTCCAACATACTTCTAGAACAGAGTTACAGAATGGGTGAATAGAGAGAATAGAATAAAAGACATTATTCTAAGTACAGTGACTCTTAATTCCATAATTTTCTACACTAATGAAATGTACGAAATTTTGTGTGTAGAAACAGCATAGATCCAAATCAGAATCACAAAAAAAGATCAAACGTCACAAGACACATCATGGTAAAACTGTAAGGTGTCAGAGACAAGGATGAATACATATCATTGCTTTCTGAATGCTTTGAAGATTACCCCCCAAAAATCAGAAATTAGAAATAACATCTGTCTTCTCAATGAGGAAACATACAATGGACTTTTATTTTCAAAGTTAATGGCAAAACAAACTTTCCATTTGGAATTCTGCATCCAGGAAAACAATTATACAAGAGTGAGGGTAAAATGAAGTGATTTTTTAGGCAATGAATGAAAAGTTTAACATTCATACATCTTTGTTGAAAAAAATGCTGAAGGAATTACTTCCGGAAAATGGAAAGAAAAATCTAGATGACTTGGGTTGGGTAATCAAAACAGCATGGTTCTAGCATAAAAACAGACACACAGATGAATGAGACGGAACAGAGAACCCAGAAATAAACCCAAGCACCTATGGTCAATTAATCTATAACAAAGGAGGCAAGAATATACAATGGAGAAAAGACAGTCTCTTCAATAAGTGGTGCTGGGGAAACTGGATGGCTACATGTAAAAGAATGAGATTACAACATTTCATCATATACAAAAATACCATATACCAAAACACCATATATAACAGTAAACTCAAAATGGATTGAAGACTTAAATGTAAAACCTGAAACCATAAAACTCCTAGAAGAGAACATAAGCAGAACACTCTGACATAAATCATAGCAATAATTTTTTGGATATGTCTCTTTAGGCAAAAGAAAAACAATAATAAAAACAATAATAAACATGCCTAATTAAATTTAAAAGGTTTTGCACAGCAAAGGAAACCATGGATGAAACCAAAAGACAAACTACTGAGTGGGAGAAAATATTTGCAAACAATATGACCAAAACAGTGTTAATATACAAACTATATAAATGCCCTCATACAACTGAATATCAAAAAAACAAACAACCCAACCAATCAATGGGGAGAGAAGCTGAATAAACATTTTTCTAAAGACATATAGATGACTAACAGGCACATGAAAAGATGCTCAACATCACTAATTGTTAGAGAAATGCAAATCAAAAGTACAACGAGATACCACCTAACACCTTTCAGAATGGCTATCATCAAAATGTCTACAAATAGTAAGTATTGGAGAGGATATGGAGAAAAGAAAACATTTGTACACTGTTGATGGGAAGGTAAATTGGTGCAGCCACAATGGAAACAGTATGGAGGTTCCTCAAAAAACTAAAAATAGAACTATCATATGATCTAGCAATTCTGCTACTTGGCATATATCTGAAAAGAACAAAAACACTACTCTGAAAAGATACATGCAACCCATTCTTCATAGCAGCATTATTTACAATAGCTGAGATACGGAAGCAAGTTCCATCAACAGAAGAATGGATAAAAATGATGTGGTGTATACATACATACACAATGGAATACTACTCAGCCATAAAAAGAATGAAATTCTGCCATTTGCAACAGCGTGGATGGACCTAGAGAGTATTTATTATGCTAAGTGAAATAAGTCAGACAGAGAAAGACAAATACTCTATGTTATCATTTATATGTGGAATCTAAAAAAACAAAAAACAAAAAAGGTGTATAGCAGAACAGAAACAGACTCACAGATATAGAAAACAAACTAGTGGATACCAGTGGGAAGAGGGAAGGGAGGAGGGGCAAGTTGCGGGGGGGGGGGGAATTAAGAGATCCGAGCTATTGTATAAAATAGGCAAGCAACAAGGATGTAACATACGGCAGAGGGAAATATAGCCATTATTTTGTAACAACTTTAAATGGAGTATAACCTATAAAAATACTGAATCACTATACTGTACACCTGAAACTAATATAATATTGTAAATTAACTATACTTCAATAAAAAATAATACCTTAAGCCACATACACAGAAAAAAATGGGTTGGGAGAAGCAATAAGATCTAATAAAAATAAAGCAACATGTTATCACTGAGCATGATGATCAATAGGTAAAAATAACCTAATTCCATGCCTTAAGGAACTAGAAAAAGAACAAACTGAGCCCAAAGTTAGAGGGGAAGAAAAGGAAATAATGAATATTAGAGCAGAAATAAAGCAGAAAAACAATATAAAAGATTAACCAAGCTAAGAGCTGACTATTTGAAAAGAGAAATAAAATTGACAAATCCTTAGTTAGACTAAGGAAAAAGGAGAAGGAGCCAAATCAACCTAATTATAACTGAGAAAGGAGACCCTGTAACTGACAGCACAGAAATTCAAAGGATCATAAGAGGCTACTATGAACAATTATACAGCAAGAAACTGGACAACCTAGAAGAAATGAAAAAATTCTTAGAAACATACACTCTACTACGACTGAATCAGGAAGAAATAGAAAATCTGAATAGAATAATCACTACTAAGGAGATTAAGTCAGTAATAAAAAATCTCCCAAGGAAGAAAGCCCAGGACCAGGGGGCTTCACTGGTGAATTTTACCAAACATTTAAAGAAGAATTAAATCCAATGCTTCTCAAACTCTTCCAAAAAAATTGAAGAGGAGAAAATATCCCCAAGTTCATTTAATGAGGCCAACATTATCCTGATATCCAAAAAAAAAAAAAAAAGGATACTACTAGAAATGAAAACTACAAGCCAATATTCCTGATGAATACAGATGTAAAAATTCTCAATAAAATACTAGCAAACCAAATTCAGCGGCACAATGAAAGGATCACTCACCATGATCAAGTGAGATTTATTCCCAGGATGCAAAAATGGTTCAATGTATGCAAATCAATCAATGTCACAAATCACATTAAGATAATGAAAGAAAAGAATCACATGACCACTTGATGCAGCAAAAGGCTTTCAGCAAAATTCAACATTCACTCATGGTAAAAATGTCTTATGTTATTTTTACTTCATACTTTTTTTAAAAATAAACTATGAAGCATAGAAAATGTGAACTTCCTTCTCATTCCCATCTTAACCCCATATTAACAATCAATTGTATTCTAATCTCATATTCAAGTTATAAAAATATGAAATATATTCATAAGTTCTAGGTAACAAGTCTGTTTGAATCGAGCTATGTGGAAACAGGGGTAACAGGGCAGCTTACTGACACTGACCAAACTATAATTCAGAAAGCAAAAGATAGAAGACATCAGCAAGACGGCCTAATAAAATACCCCTAGTGTCTATCCTTCCTCAGTAACAATTTGGTATCTATTAATGGAGAAAAGTGCCTTTGTGGGAGTTTTGGGAGGCTGTAAAATCTCAGTGCAGTACAAGACCAGGAATAAGCATTTTGAGAAGGCAAGCTGGCACCCAGGTGGCTGATTTGCTGACCATATTCCTGGCTACAAAACCAGAAGCAGCTCTTTTCCCCCAACAATCAGCTACAGCCTTGTTTAGCTTGGTCCTGTCACCAGGACCACACAGGAGGGAACTTGGGAGGGGTCATACCCACTCATGTATCAGGTAATAGGCACAGAGAACTTGGTCCCAGCTGTGGACTCTCAAATGGCTCAGGAACTGGCTCCAGCCCATCTCTGCAGACATCCAGAAGCCCCTGTAGGTAATCCTGCCAACCTCAGTCAGACTGCAGATTCTGAAAGGGACTTGTAACTGGGCTCTAGTCTGTCCCAGCTGCAGTCAGTGAACAGTTTTACTGGCACAGGGATCCTGCAGGAGACACTGCCATCTGTGCCTCTAAGAGGTACTGAAAGGCTGAATTGAGGCCACTCCCAGCTGCAATGCACCAGCACGCCTGCTGACACAGGGGCCAGGGAGGAGAAACTCCCCACTAAGCCCCAGAGATCCTGAAAGGCCCTACACGTGGTTTTAGCTTCCTCACAGGCGCATTCTGCCAGCAGTCGTGAGAGTGCAGTTTTCCAGTAGGAAACACTCCCATCAGAACCGCAGCAGACTCTGAAACAGCATTACACTTGGCTCCAGCCCCTCCAGCCACGGTCAGGGAGCAGTCCATCCACCTAGGGACCTGGCAGGAGGCATGTCCATTCATGCCTCCAGAACCAAGTTTGCAGACCTCAATTTTGGCTGTGGAACCTGAAACAGCTCTGAGGGTCCTACTTTGAACTGAAAAGTGGACCCTTGTCCCAGGGCCATCCTACTGAACAAGGTACCAGAGGCAGTCCTATCCACCCAGAGACCAGATAAGGTCTCCAAATGCCCAAGCCCCTGATAACAAGCCAATCATGGACCTCACTGCAGACCCATCAACAGCCCAGCAGCCAGTTCAACCCACCATAATTGCAATTCCTGGGCAGGGGTGCAGGGGTAATCCCATCAACCTGGGGAACAGACAGGAGATGGTCTTTACCTGCTGAAACTAGTCCATAAAAACTGGAAGAGATGTTTCCTCCCTTAAGTCCACAGATACAGATCATGAAGAATCAGGCAAATGTGACACTATCAAAGAAAACTGAGAAAGTTCTGACTCCAGAGAAATGGACATCAGTGACACAGAATTCAAATAAATTATCTCAAAGAAAGTCAATGAAATGCAAGAGAATACAGATAGACAACTAAACAAAATCTTGGAAAAAATGAGTAAACAAGATGAGATGTTTAAAGAGTAGAAACCATACAAAAGAACCAAAGAGAAATCCTGCAGCTGGAGAAGATAATGATTCTCTCTAGGCTTGTGCTTGGGGGTGAACGGAATGGGAAGATGATGGTTAAAGGGTACAAACTTCCAGTCATAAGATGAATAAATTCTGGGATCTAATATTCAGGATGGTGACTATAGATAAAAATACTGTGCTATATGCTTGAACGTTACTAATGGAGTGAATCTTAAACGTTCTCACCATATACACACAAATACTGTACTTGTGTGATGTGATAGATGTATTAACTAATCTTACTGTGGTAATCATTTTGTAATATATATATGTATCAAATCATCATGTTGTGCATTTTAAACTTACACAATGTTATATGTCAATAATACCTCAATCAAACTGAATTTTTTTAAAAGAAAGCAAAGATATGTTTAGAGACAGTGAAATAAAATATATAATAATGCAATTCTTTTTGTGAAGGTTTATGAAACAACCATTGGTAAAATTCTGAGAACAAAAGTAGCTTATTCAGGTTTGTTTTTTTCCCCAAACAAAGCCACAGAATGTACTTCCCAATGATACTTGAACATGAGACCTACCTAGCTAACCTTAGAGAATAAGAATATGAAAGTATAACTAATATTTTTGTTTCCTGTTCCAATCTGTATATACCATTTGCACCCAAAATAATTTTTACTCAAAATGAATCAAGCAAATAAATAAATAAGCAAACAGATTTCTTGGCTCACATAACTGAGCCTCATTCTCGTTTAAATCTGAGGTCTCCTGATTTCTTGCTTTGCAGCTATTTCACTGATTTTATCCATAGAACAGCTTCATGTCGACAATATGGCAACAAAATTTCTGGTCTTGTGTTCTCACACCCCAGGTTCTAGAGTGAGTCACAGTACCTTTTCCAGTATCTCCAAAAGAGGGGAGCAACTTCTATACCTAAAGCACCAACAAACATTACCTTATGTAACATTGCTTCAGATTGGACCATGAGGTCAATGTAGAATCCATCACTATAAACAGGGGATGGGCTATGTCAACCAGGTTAAACTGCAAGTCAGTCTCCTCCTGACCAAGTGGCTGTGTGTTACAGAGGGGCAGCTCTTAAAACGTGGTGTTATTTATGGGGGAAAAGTAAATTAACGCAACTAAAAAAAAATCAGTACAATGTTCGCTTAAGGAAAAAGAATCTGAAGTTGTCATTTTTTTCCCGCGTAAAGTTTGTAAATAAGATACACTAGATAGTTAATTCCCCCAAAGCTCACTTGTTAAGAAAATCCCACCACAATGATGCTGACATCAGAAACAAAGAGATTATGGAACTCAGGTCTTCAGGGACAGATGGAAAGAAAAGTGAGGCTGAAAATGAGAATTCTTCATAGAGGTATCCAGAGAGCCAGAGAAGGTAGGTAGAGAAAAGGAAAGCACACTGGATTAGGAGCCCTATCTCTGCAGATGATTAACTTTAGGCATCTCTTTGATTAGATATTAGGATGATACAGAAGAGAAAATAAAGCAGGTGCTGCATCAGGATCCCACTGAGAGGCCAAGCGGCCACCCCTGGATACAGCTCTCTTACTCCTTCACCCACACAGGGGGTAATGGCGACTGCAGACCAGAGCCAATGTGTAGGTGGATCACCTCGACACCATGGAGCCACAGCCCTGCTATCCCACCAGTCTTTATATTGTTGCAGTCACAAAAGACCCAGCCCGGCAGGCCAGTGGACAGCTCCCCCATTACAGGTGTTGTCTAATAGGTCAAGGACTTCACAATAAACAAGACAAAACCATGATTCCACATTTATTTTAACTTCATAGGTTCCAAGGAAACAGTACTGTGAGAAGGCAGAGCCAAGGTCATTTTTTTATGCACACACGAGTCAACTCAGATCTAATGTTTACCTTTTACTTTTAAAACTTGTACACACGTGAGATGAAATAACAACAACTTGGAGCTTAGAAGAATATCACCATAACCTCTAAGACCAGATCAGAACAGAGCGTACCACTTTGCTGCAACAGCTTTTTTTTTCTTTTTTTAGTTTGTTAAAGAGGACATAGAATTTTGTATCATAATTCTACTATATTTGAGTTACGGTTTATTACATTAATTATCAATATTTATTTATATAGGAAACGACAGTACTCTATATAATTTTGATACTCTAGTGTGGCTTTAATAATTCTTGCCAATCTCTTTCTTGTCTTGCACATTTCTAAGTTCCAAGGTCGAAAATCCTGCAAATAGTCTACAGTCTGTAACAGGAATGGGTAAACACTACTGTATAATCAGTCTCCTTAAGGGCATTACTTCCTATCTCTTATTCACATCTCTATTCCTAACACCTAGCTGACTGCCAAGATGATGGTAGGTGTCCAAAATCTGTTAAATAAACAGTGTTTCATGCTCCATGGATGTGGTGGGGGCGAAACACCACATGAAACAACCCTAGGGAAAGCAGCTAGCCTAAGACCTGGCCACAGTAGACGTATTCATTTCCAAGCACCACCATAACAAAATGCCACAAACGTGAGTGGCTTAACACAAGAGAAACACATCCCCTAATAGAGCGGGAGGACAGAAGTTCAAAGTCAAGGAGTTGGTAAGTTTGGTTCCTTCTTCAGGTGCCAGGTGGAGAATCGGAGAATCTGTCCGTGCCTCTCTCCTGGCTTCCCGGGGCTGCTGACAGTCCTGAGCATCCCCCGGCTTGCGGCTGCGAGACTCCAGCCTCTGACTCCACACCGACACGTGTGCCTGTGTCTCTTTCACTCTTCCTATAAGGACATCGGTCTTGTTGGAGTAAAGGCCCACCCTACTCCAGCATGACTTCATCTTAACTAAATTGTATCTGCAAAAACCCAATTTGCAAATAAGGTCACCTTCTGAGGTTTGGGAAAAGACATGAAACTTTGGAGGGACACTCTTAACTCAGGACAGTAGACAATTAACACTACTAAAAATAACTTTAAGCAATTAAAGGTATGTTCATTAAAACCAAACACAACGGTACAGTTGATCCTTGACCAACTTGGGGATTAATCCACTTATAAGCTAAAGCTGGCCCTCTGAATCCACGGTTCCTCTGTATCTGTGGATTCAACCAACCATAGACTGTGCAGTACTATAGTATTTACTATTTAAAAACTCCATGTATAAGTAGACCCGTGCAGTTCAAACTTGCATTTCTCAAGGGTAAACTATACATTGAATTGACAGACATCCTGAATCATATGCAACTCTACAGAACAGGTGCTAAGAAAGGAAACAGAACAGGAGTTAAATTCTATGATATAGTCCTGCTGGATCTATGCCCATGATCTCTGACAGAATTCAGCATTTTCATTTGCCTGGATGCTTGAGAAATGGACACAGGCCCAGTTCTAACCACAGTCCTTCTGCTTTGTCACAGACCAACCAAGACCTTCTCACTTGGTTAAGCCCACCAGCACTAAAGTCAAGTCCAGAACAGTGTTGTTCCGTTTCTATGTCAGGGGATGGGGAGAAGACGGGAGGGGGAGAGCAGGTAATTACCTGTACTTCTAAAGAGTAAGAGACTTCTCCCTGACTTCCCATCCCCTCCTCCAAACCCTAAATGACCTAAATGACGATTCCATTATCTTAAATGTTACAGAAAATTAAAGAATATTATTTCAGACTGACTCTTTCTCTCTCTCCTCTCTCTCAAATATTCATCTCCATCTTGATTTATTTTACATGAGGAATATTTCTCCAGATAGTTCCATAGTCACTTTCCTCAATTCACTCAGAGATGTCTGCTCAAATATCACACTATCAGGTCGGATTCCCTTCTATATCATCATATGTTTATACTAACTTGCCATTCATTATTTTTTATTTATTTTCAAAATATGAAACATTATGTGTATATTTATTTATATGTCATATTATTTATTCATTACTTGTTGCCCTGCTAGAATGCAAATATTCAAACATGCATGCATACAAACAAATGTTACATGCAAATAAATATTAGGCATTTTATAGACTTTCCCTTGGGGGTACACAAATGAATACACAGACTATGTCGTGGCCAAAGTGCATTTTAAATGTTTCTATGAGTTAAATATGGGCATTTTATAGTTCACAAAATAAAAAATACTGGAACTTGTTTACACATTAATTTGGACATTACAGAATTTTCAGAGTAATGACAGACATTATTAAGCCAAAACAATTTCATAGGCTATAGGCTTGGTTATGTATTTATGAACACATAATAATAAGGGGGATTTGTTTGCAAATTTCATTTAATCTATCTCATAGTAAATGTTTGCCATTGTTAATTAACTGATCAATCTGACTCAATTATTGGACAGAGCAATCTAGAAACCCTTACACTTGAAACAAATGTAGGAAATACAACATATAAAATAGATTGGGCTGTGTAATGAGAGTTGTCTGCTAGATTATAAATGCTTAAATGCATTTTTCTTCCCTTCTAAGACTGAAGTTTTAATACAACTTAATACAGGTGTACGAGTTCAAAAAATAATTTCCATCTCTCTCTACCTGTGATTCCCTGCCAGGCACTTAAGAAGATGGCGGAAGCCTCAGCAGGCATCCAAAGGAAGTGGAGGCAGCTGGGCTGCAGCATTTGGACTACCTGGAGAAGTGACGCTGTGAGGGTAATCAGATCTGGCCCACGATGCGTAAGCACTTCAAACACTGATAGCTAGGGATGTGCAGGGAAAGCGGCGGAATGTGGTTATGGGCCCTGACACATCCCTGGCTGCTGTTAATTAGTGTCATGTTTATATGAAAAGGGCATTTTCTCAGGCGGAGGAAGAGTATGATGGAGCAACTGGACTCATTCACATTCCCTCAACTTCTCCCAAACTGCCTTGTCTGGCTTGTTCCCTTGACCCTGGACAAGTCATTGAACTTCACAATTATGTAGAATAGCAGCTATTTACCCAATTTAGAGGGAGGTACATTAGTCTCAGAGGGGCGTGGTGAGGCCTGTTTTAAATATTCTGAAAAGAAAATTAAAGTCTGTGTATATATAAGTGTATTATACTTAATTCATGCAATGTGTCGTTTCCAGGAAGAGTAGAAGAAAACTGTACAGGCTTTGAATTCACACAGACCCATGTGTGAACACTAGCCTCACCACTTACCTCTGTCATTAGCTCCTGTTCTTAAAAAAAAACCTCTCTGAAGCTTACTTTATCTTCACAACAACCCCATGGCATTGGTACTGAGGTTATTCCTGCTTTTCAAATGAATAAATTGAGATAATTGCGTTTAGAATATTTAGCACGTGGTTAAAAAAAAATGAACCAATGCTCACTGCACACATGCAATGGGATACATATGACGATTAGGTAGAAGGGTTGCAAAGACTAACAAAATACAGTTGCTGTCCCAGAGAAGCTCAAGATCTAGTGGAGAAAACAAGTCTGGGCAGATAATTTGTCAGATGACAACTGTACCAAGAGCTAAGAACACAGTGTGACATCTAACCAAGCCTGTGACCTCATCAAGGCTCCCTGGTAGAGGTGACATACAAGCTACACCTTGAAGTAGGATGTGTAGGATTTGGTCATAATGGATGCTGTTTGGGGCACTAGTTTATTTCTAGGGGGAAAACAACAACAACAACAACAACAACAACTAACTCTGACGTTCTAAAAAAAAAGCAATAGAAGAAAAACAGTCATAAAATAGAACCAAGGGATGGCTTTTTATGCGATTAATACATGGGGTGGTGCAAAACGCCAGAGAGGAGAGCTATCAGGCACCCTGCACCCTTAACAAGAAGCCACAGGCAAGCTTTCTGTGCAAATCCTCTAATCCTATTGATCCTGCCTGGAAAGCAGTGAGGCCAGGCAGCAGCGCAGAAGGGTGCGATCGGCAGCAAGTGCACACGGCAGGCACTGCACGCTTCGGGAAACTTAATCATATAACCTTCTTCATTACTCACGAAATCACTTGCTGTCAATACTCCAGCCATGGCCTCCCTGACTACTGCTGTTTAAGATCCTGTCAATCTTTCCCTGCGATTTTGCCAACCAAATTCACTCAGAGCTATTTACAGGCAGTATTATCTCTGTTGATAACATTACACCATTCATGTGGTACAGAAACAGGAAAATAAAACTGATTCCAGCCCTTTCGTTCTGGCATTCCCCTTGCAAAAAGGCAAAGGGCCTCCCTCTCGATGAATAAGAGCAGGGGTAGAAATGCAGTTCTATACTGTTGTTAAAAGCCAGAAGAAGGGCTGACTATTATTATGCCAAGGAATATTTTTGCCTGAACCACATAATGACATCATTATGGTCATGAGATTAACTAAGAACCATTATTGACTATCTCACTCTGCATCAGGCCATACAAATGCTATCAGGATTCCCGTAACAACGCTGTAAATTCATTATTATCCCTCTTATGCTAAGATGAAAAAAATATGCTCGGAGGAGTTTAAAAAATCTTCTGCAAGAAGACACATCTAGTGACAGACAGAGAAGCACAATTTAAACCCAGGTTTGCCTGTTGCCACAGCCCTTATAATTTCCACTGGAAAGTGTATTTCTAGTCAATTCTCTACATGATGATTGTTGACATGAAGATAAAATTCCTGCTTAGTTACTGACTTTCAGAATTAGAGGTAAATTGATCTAAGCAGTAGTTCTTTTCTGAAATAGTGATAAATTAACTTTAGAGAATCCTTAGAAAATCAGAATGTTTTGTCACCATACTTAAGGGACAGTTTGAGACAAAGCACCAGCAGAATCTATTTTTCTCGTTAATAAGTAAACTGAATTATCACCTTCATGCTAAGTTCTCCAAATTCAGTTCCAAATATTAACTCTATACAGTGCCTAGTTTGATAGTTGTATGCCAGCTTCTTTTTGATATCCTAGGGCCACTGCAAAGACAGCAAGTTCCTGCCAAATTATTTCTTCTCCTCAACCCCAACATCCACATTCTTTAATTTATTCTAATCCCTTGGTTAATGATCACATACATCCCAGTTAAGTACACCATACTCCAGGCAAAATCCTAGTTGTCATTATTCTCTCTCACTTTTACAATTAGTCGGTTGCCATTTGATGTAATTTCTACATTCTTAATAACTCTCAAATCCACATATTTCTATCTTCACCATTCTAGAGCTCTAATTCATTCCCTCGGCATTGGCTGCATGGACAGTCTAAAGAGACTTAAAACCAATGGTCCAGCTTCCATATATACCCTTTCCCAATCTATCTCCCCTTACTCTCACATCAGTTCTTGTGAAATGCAAGTCCTGTGTTTGTGCTGTCTTAAATGATTCAGTCTCCCTTCCCTTCTTGGGATAAAGTCCACGCTTCCTAGCAAAGCGGTGTGGTCACTGTCTTCCCATTCCTTCTTATCCAGCCTGCTCCTTTGTCATTTCCAACTATGCACTCACAACTCCGGGGATACCTGACACACTTGGAGTCCCCATAAGGTGTAATACTGTCCCTCGTATGTGATGCCATTGAACCCCGTGCCTCTTCAGCCTGGAAATACCTCTCCTTTGGCCAATTTCTAGTTGAACATAACTTCTTTTTCAGAGCAGGTGACTCAGTTTCTTTTGCATGGAGGCCTTCCTTTCTTTCACAGGTAGGATGTGATGCTCCTCTCCTATGTCCTCAGAGCACCATTTGTATATTCAGTCATCTACTCAAGCAACAAGTGTTTATAGGGAACACACTGTATGCCAGTCACTGTTCTACATATTGTTATTTTAGTGGTCAAGATAAATCCCCTACTCTCAAACACAAATACATAAACATGATCGTTGTAATATCAAGGACTTTGAAAACAATGAAACGAAGCAAACAGAGAAATACTGAGGGAAGAGGTGAAGTTTGCTTTGTATTGAATGGCCAGGAGGTCAGATTCACACTGAGATCTAAATACGAGGAAAGAGCCAACCATGTTAAGAACTGAGGACCAGCACTGCAGATAGAGGGGCAGCAAGAGCAAAGGCCCTGAGATAAGCGTCAGTCTGACAAGCTAAAGGAACTGCTGGAAAACCATTGTGGACTCGCACTCACACGCCACAAACTGTGATAGTTTCATTGGGGAGGAATTCATACTCCCAAGTCCATGTGGCTCTGTTTTGTTCAGGCCTTCACATCCTCAGTAGCCCGAACCCTGACTACCTGTGATTTATTAGATGCTTAAAAATATTTGTGGAAAAAAATGGAATAAATATTGACTGTTCATAGCCCCGTCCATGATATGAGCTGCTTGAGATCAGGAACCATATTTATGTATGTGTCCCGTTGTGGCTGTGACCAAATTTGACGCAGTGAAGATGCCCAGCAAATATTCTTCAAAATGACTGAATGGATGAATTAATTAATTAATTATATGGGCCTAATTAATACATTAAATCTTATCAGCTGTTATAATTTTAACTGTAAACTAACCTCTAAAGTGTGTCATACGTCCTTAACTTGGCTTCACGTTAGAACAGCAGGGAGATAAAATAAGAATGAAACCAGGCGTTCTGCTCGTTACCCTTTGTCCTCTTCTCACCTCACTGACCAAGGACATGGTCTCCTACTCTAGGGAGTCTGTGATTATTTGTGCTTCCAGGTGGCACTGCCAAGAGACTTGGGGTCTGCACTATTTACTGGTTAACGGCTAATCCCTAGCTTCTTTTGCTGTCATTGAAATAAATGGTACAGGCTGCGGACAAGATCAGGAATGAAGCAAATTTTCAGCAGGGGGGGCAAGAGAAAACTTTTGTTGTGTGGTCTATACTAAATTCCCAGTGTTTGCGTGTGTATTTGCTTGAATAAAAAAATGGGAACAGGATTTTGGTGCTCATAATTCCAATGATAAAATTGCTATTATATAGGGAACTTACATTTATAAGGGACAAAATTATTAATTTGAAACATCCATTTCTCCCTCTCCCTTTTCTGCATGTGGTCCTAGTGCTAGTCCTGTATTTAGTGAGAGGCCAGGATGGATACTTTTGAGAGATGTGAATTTTATTTGTCTTCCATTTAGAAATGGGAATAATGAAACCCAGAGAGAGGAAGTGACATAACCACAGTTACATAATCACCAGATGGAATGACGACTTCTTTTGCTACTGTTTTTCCTCTGACGTGTAACTCAGTTTGTGTAGCTACAAAATGTGGATGGCCACAGAATAATTGTGAAGACTTAATTAGATATAACATTTACTCTTCTGAACTGGAACACAGAGGAATCAATAGTGTATACCCTGTATGTAAAGACGGATTAACTGTATATTGCTGAAGGTTTATCCTGTTCAGAAATTCTTCTACTTAGTCCTTATATGGCAACCAGGCTTGCTCCTCATTACTTCTAGGAAAGCTAATCATAAGGCCACTGTAGTTTGGCAATTTGGTACAAAATGAACACTGCTCTGATCTTGCTCTTCTAACCCAATTCTCCAGTGCCACCAACCATTAAGTTGGGATACACTCATATTATTCCCACTCTCACCCTACAGTCCACAAGAGGCACACTGTCCCCTCAGATACTAATACACAGTACATTCCTGTGTGATCTTCTAGACCATCTTCCTCAGAGTTGGAGGTCTGCTTTTAAAGTCCAGACCTGATCACTTGCTAACGTTAAATGTTCCATTCACTTTCCAGAGCATCTGCTTGTAGCTCTTGGATGTTATCCACCTTCTTGAATATCTAAAAAGATAAATAAGGTGGAGAAGATGACCAGGAAAAAGATGTAACTGGGCTTCTATTGTATTCCAGCCACTGGACAAGACAATTTTTTGAAGGCTATTATGTGTATTGAAGAAAAATTATTACATATCCCCAGTTATAACTGTAAGACCTAAGGCTCAGAAAGGCTATCATGTATCATGCTCCAGGTAAGACATCTTTTAAAGTTTCAAAGTCATTGCACCAAGCCACCTTCCTTAAAGTACTTCTAAATGTATGTAATGGTCTTTGGAATTTTGAAAATAGCTGATAATTTTTTTTAAAAAATATATGTCAAATAAATAAGAATGACAAGAATGGCCTTTTAATGTGTTATATTTTTTAAATGCTTTGGCATCTTTGCAGTTGACATTCAGTGTTGGATAATAACTTACACGTCTGAGACACTTTGATAACATAATGCTATTCTTTTTAGTAAATATTTGCCAGCATTCATCTTTCACAATTTCCCCTTCACTTTGTTGATTTTAATCTTAAAATATTCGTCTGACCATTTGTTAACTTTCTTTTAGGTTGTCCTGATACATAACCTATGTTAATTTTCTTTTATCATTCTCTGAATAAAAGTAACCCTTTTTACATAAAATTCAAAGAGTAAAATGATTTTTATGAAAAGGAAATACTGACTGAAACTGTCAAAAAGGTAAAGACTTGACAGATAGCATTAGGGAGAAAATATGGGAGTTTGAAGATTGTTTTGTAGTGGAATTGTATCATTTATTTCCTGTTAATTTATCAAGCATATATGGAACATTTACTAAATTCCACGTCTTAAGCAATAGAATTTAAAAAGTGGATTAGACATTTCTCTTGCCCTCAAGGAGTTTACCACGCAGTAGGAGAAAAATGAAAGCAGACAAGCTCACTAAGCATTGTAAGTGATTTAACAAAAGCTTTTCTTTTGGCTTACCATGCTGGCTTCTGCTGCTGTATTCTCTTTTGCCATCTACTTAATATTTCGTATGTCTGGCTGGATTTCTTCCCATCACCTACTGCTTGAACTACTCTCAAGCATCTGTCCCACTCCCAAGTGGGTTTTTTTTGTCTCTGATCCCTAACTCTTCCAAATGACCTTTGTCTTGACAACTTTTTGTTAAGCCAGAACTAAACTTTGGCAACCTCAGATTTTTGCTAAGAGCTGCCTTTGGATTGAGTTTCAGTTTCAGGACTTTATTCTTGAGATTCTGGATACCCAGAAAACGTCTGAGTTTAAGCCAAACAGAGAAACAAGAGATGAACTACTTTAGTCTTTTATCACTCAATTGCCATGACTATTTTGAGTTTGGATTCTATGCAATTCTGTTATAAATTGATCAAGGTTGGTAGTAGGATTAAGGGTACAGTGAATAGGAAATGAAGCAGAAGGACAGATGGACATTCAGAATCCTTCAGGGGTCTGCTGCATTAGACAAGCCTTAGGGCAGGAATTGGAGACATGCCGTCACAGTACTTAAGGTGACACACGATTGTTAGCAGGCAAAAAGTAGCAGCAAGTATGGAAGTGCCCACTTCAGTGACGGCTGACATCAGGGGGGACGCCAAGAATATCTGCTGGGGCAGCAGCTCTCTCTGCTATGCCTGTCTTCGTGAAAATCTTTCAGTGAGTAAATGTATGCTTCAAAATTCAGATCATCAATGACTTTTCTCCTCACCTAAATGTAACTAAAGAGGGAATTCAAACGTGCATCTATTCTAATGAAAGTAAGTGGCTTAAACCAATGAAAGTCATAACCAGATGTACACTTGAGGCAAGAGACTATTTTGTTGACTTTTGTACATCAAACACCCATCACAGTGATGGATAGGTGAAAGACATTTGATACAATTAGTTGCATACATAATAACAGATTTCAAGCAGTAGAAAATCGAAGGAGGCAGACACAGCTTGAAATCTAGAATGTGAGATCTGGAAGAGACGTCAGAGAGAGCCAAGTACTGGGTATGTAAATATACTTTATCTAGCATTTCAGGGGCCATAAAGTGAGACTAACTGCCTGGAGAGCTGGTGTCTTTAAGAGCTACCAAGAGAGGAAGAGGGCAGTATCTGTTGTGGGTGGAAGAGGGGAAAATGGGAGTATTCATTTGATGTGCTGGCTCTTCCTAATTCTTGCCTCACATCCCCATTGTAAAGATTTTAAAGTAAAATAATCATTTGCCTGAGTTCACCCACTCATTAAGAGCATCAATTAGAATCTAGGACTTTCTTTTTTCTCTTTAAAGTTAAAGAATGAGATTGAGAGGGAAATAAAATGGAGACAGTAAGAGTGTCTACTTGGCAGATCTGTAGTCGGATCGGACATAACAAATGTAAAAAAGCTGGGGTCAAGATAGAACTCAGTGGTCACTATCATCAAAAATGAATGAACTGCTGCTCAAGGATCTTCTAAGTCACAGCTGACATCCAATCAAGTGAGATGAACTGTATCAATTTTTTTTCAGGGCTATTGAACAAGAACTGCCTGTGTTTCCAGGGTGGAATCTTGGCTAAGATAGGCTGAAAAAAGTGCCATCTGCTCTTGCATTGTCTGCATATAGAAAAAGGACTTTAGTTAAAACTCACTTGAAACAGAACAGCTGAGGAGGCACGTTGCTAGAGCACGGCAAAACTGAGGAGAACAAAAACCACTGTGTTGCTTCTCTGAATTTTGCCTGAGGGTAGCATCCTAAATCTAAGTGGTCCAGCCTGACTACAAAGAGTGGTCACAGCCAGACTATGTGTACAATTTGGAGAAATCTGTTATCTGCTATGACTATTTCTTTTTCTTGTGTTTCACTGAGAAAGTATTCTAAGTATGCTTCTGAGACTTAAAAGCTGTAACCAAACCCATCAATGCCTATTGCTGGGGGGGGGGGAAAAAAAGAAGTCTAGCTGAACTAAGAACTAAACTGAGCATAAAGAAAGAAAATAAGTGCTTTGGTGCAGATGAAGCCAAGCCATGCATGGCATCAAATACTCTGAAGATATTGATGCCTGCACTGTGTCAGAAAAAGATGACTAATAGACTGTATCCTTCCTCTTTGCAGGCCTCACTCTGATCATCTGGAGGGCTCATTTTATGCATGGGATATTACATGTAATATCCTCAATCATTGTGATAAATTGACCATAAGAAACTGGCAAAATCTATTATCGATAGATGTTTTATTTTGGGAGCTACTAATAGCACAGGAGTAAAGAGTTTGCTTTGTCCAGGAGCTAGATACAAAAGGAAGGTACTAACTGCATTTTGAAGCTCTTCTTAACATTAATTTCCCTTTTGGAGCAAGAGAAAATTCATCATGTATATTAAAAATTAGGATGATTTCCTATAATTGAAATATTTAGAATCTAAGTCCACACTCTCTTGATCCCCAAAGTTATTCAGATTTCAGTTTAAATCTAGCTTTATTACACACTGGCCGTAGTAGAATTCAGCAAGACACTTGTAACTTGCAGAGCTTCAGTTTCCTCATTTGCAAAATGAGGTTAATGTTATTTATCATGACTTGTTCACAGGACTTTTGCAGAAGCATATGAGATAATGCATGAAAAAAAAAGTGTCAACCGCAAAGCCCAATATAAATGAAGCCACTAAATAATTCTTTCTAGTTTGAGGCTTATAATGTCAAATTCATGGCTATCTGTATCTGTGTCTTTATTCATTTCTATATTTAATGGCCAACTGTTCCATACTAGGTTCTATAATGTCCACACACAAACCTTTGCTTGATTCTCTAATGATCATCTGAGGTTACAACTTTCACTAAAATCAAGGTGCTTATTGTCATTTATTTGCCCAAAGTTAATCTGGGATTCAAACTTACATCTTCCAACACAAAGTCAGCCGCACTTCCTTGCCAGGAATCCAGATTATATTTTATTTATGGTGGTGACTGATGTCAAAGACTGAGAGTTGCTTTTCCAGTACTATAGGAATTATGCACCTGTAACCTTTCAATATAAATTTTCATCCTGGAAATCTTGTCAAGAAACCTTTTGACACACCCGAGTGATACTTGGGAGCCACGCCCTATTACTAAAACGAAACTTCAGAAAGAGTGTTCACTGAAGAGTAGATTAGAGGTAAAGATGTTTAGGAATAATTTGCTTAGTTGTTACATAAAATGCAGTGAACCCAACAGTGTTTCAGTGTTCTGTTTAGTTCTTTTTCTTCTCAGAGCTAGTGTTTACGAACAATAATCTTGGAATATGCTTGTTTTCATTTCATCTGTTGCAGCTTTTCCAGCAGCACCTCTGCCTTCCAAAAATGAGTAAAAAGCCTAAGACTGTATTAATTTACATTACATGATATAACCTATTGAGAAGACAGATAACTTTTGGTGACTACACAGTTGTTTTCATTCTAACATCAGGAAGTATGTTTTATCATAAGTATAATGGTCTGTCTACACACAGTATCCGAATGATTTTTCAGGAACTGAATTTCAAGCCACCAAAAGCTTCCAGTTTTGGTAGTTAGGTAGAGTCGCACCTCCGCTCCCAATACTCAGTCCTGAATTCTGGGAGGGAATCCATCCTACATGTAGGAGTGGAGCATGTGATTCGGTTCTACCACTCACAGCTTTGCAACCTCCAGACCACAGAGATTTGTTCAGATATGGGTATGTGATCCACTGACAGCCAACCAAATTCACTAAAACTTTTTCCTTGAATCTGATTCATACTGCTTCTGCCAAAATTACCTGAAAGCACTTAGGCTAGTGCTTTGTTGACACACTGACACAGTAAGGAGAGCTAAAGGAGACAAACTAGGCCAATAATATTTTCCATCACATTTTTGTCATGACATTTTTCTCATATACAGGAAAGATGAAGCTATTTTACAGTAATCACCTGACTGCCCGTCACTGAGATTCTAAAATGAACATTATCCCATAGTTGTTTTTTCATACATCTAACCGTCTATTTATCCCTCTCTCCAATCAACAATCCATTTAGATTTTTGATGCCTATCAAACCAAGTCACAAACTATTTTGATAAAATTTCCTGAGCCCCTGTATCTATGATGAAAGGCAGACCTTCTGCTGAAATTTCAGTTACATTAACCAGTAAATCTCTTTTTCCATAAGCCAGTTTGATGCAAATGGCATAAGTTTTAAAATGACAGAGAGAGTTTTTAAAATGGCATAGGAAGTTTTAAAATTGCTAGTTGTACATAAATCTTTGTTACTGGATTGTTTTCCTCTGTTTCTCACATGTTCATAGAAAGTGTGAATAATTGAGAACATTGGTCAAAAATAGTCCAACATTCTATTATTGCAGTGACCCTCAGAACCTATTTCCATAAGCCATTCCTGGAATATATACGTATATTTTCAAAAGCCTCTCCCTTTGGCTAAACTTTTTTTAAAAATTTCTTTAGGCTGCTGTATAATTTATGGCTCACAAACCAGTAAAAAACACATATTTCTTACAAACACAAAACCTGCAAGAAAAACTTTCCAAGAAAAATCAGTTAAATTTATTTATATAAGCCAATACTTTGTCTTAATGTTATAAGAAATATGTGTTGTAAATGCTTTTAATGAAAGTTACTGCGGTACATTTTCTAAGTTACTGAAAGCCTTTTGGAACTGCAGCAGTTACCAGTGTCTGCTAATGAGGATGAAGTTTACACTAAAATTTTCAAAGCCTACAAATCATAATGGATCATGAAGAGATTGGAACATATTAAGTATTAGTTTAAATGACTTCTAACAATAAAATTACTGCCTGGGGATTTTTCCCAGTATGAAACTTTGAAAACTTTTCAATAAAATCCTGGCCAAAGAGCTCCTAGAAATATATTTTAATGTTTGGGGCCAATATCTTATTGTTTTGAATATGTCTTTGTTTCTTAAATACTGCATAAGCTTTCAGCACGGATGCTATTTAAGCGTGTGATAAACCTGCACAATAATTAGTACTGAACTCTCAGTGAAAAGACAGAGGGTTATTTTAGAGAACTGCAGATGTTGCTCAGGCTATGAAGGTACAATTAGCACACATGCATGAGTCTTCAATCAAGCTCATTAGGGTTACTGACTGTAAAAGTGGCTGGAAGTCAGAGGTCACTCATGCAATCTTTCCCATCTCTTTCTTTATCTCCAGCTTAATTTTCGCAAATGAAAATTCAATGGGCCTTTTGTACAAGCTAATAATTTCATACATGAAGGCAGTTGTCAGTATCACTTGGAATTTTCTATCTATAAGCGGGTTCTCTCCATGGAGCATAAAGGATGCATTCTACTGCATTGATAGACACAATGCATTTTGATATAGTTATTATTAAATGTCTGATAACTCTGTATCAGGCAAGATTCTAAGTATATGCTATGTCCTTATATATTTAAAATTTTATTTTATTGTGGTAAGAATAGGAACATGAGCTCTACCCTCTTAAAATTTTAAGTGTACTATAATTATTTACCATAGCCACAATTCTGTGCAGCAGATCTCTAGAGCTTCTTTATCTCCCTTAACTGAAACTATATGCTCGTTGACTAGTAATTCCCCATTTACTCCTCCCTCTGGCCCTGAGCAACTGCTGCTATTCCATTCTTTGATTCTATGAGTTTGACTATTTTAGGTACCTCATATTAAATGGACTCATGCAATATTGGTCTTTCTGTGACTGGCTTATTTACTTAGCATAATGTCTTCAAGGTTGATCCATGTCGTTGCATATTGCAGGTTTTCTTTTTTAAGTCTGTATAGTATTCCATTCTATGTTTATACCATATATTCTTTATCCATCCATCTGTCAATGGATATTTCAGTTGTTTCCACAGTTTGGCTACTGCAAATAGTGCTGCAGTGAACATAGAAGTGCTAACATCTCTCTGAGAATCTGATTTCAAATCATTTGCATAAATGCTCAGAGGTGTGACTGCTTGATCAAATAATAGTTCCATTTTCAATTTTTGAGTTATCTCCAAAATAGAGGCTCCACCATTGCTTCTGCAAAGGAAATAATCAACAGGGGTGAAAAGACAACCTATGGAATAGGAGAAAATATTGTAAACCATATAATCAGGTAATATCCAAATAATTAATAATATCCAAAATATATAAGGAACTCCTACAATTCAGTAGTGAAAAACACCCTAATAACACAATTCAAAAATGAGCTAAGGTCTTCAACAGGTATTTCTCCAAAGAAGATATAAAAATGGTCGACAGGTATCTGAAAAAACTCTCAATATCATTAAAACACCAGGGAAATGCAAATCAAAACCACACAATGAGAAATAACCTCACCCTTGGCTGTTATCAAAAAATAGAAGCCAAGGATGGGTATCATCAAAAAAATCATAATACAGAAAGTATTGGTAAGAATGTGGAGAAAATCGTACTTTTGCACACTGTTGGTGAAAATGATTATATTTAACTCTTCACTACATTCTTCAAGATAATTTCTAATTTCCCCATTTTCAATGTTTCAATCAGAAGCAGTGATCTTTAAACTATATTTTTCAAATGGGAAAACATGGGGGCCATCAAGAGGATATCTCCAAGTACCCCAGATGCCAGAGCCACTTGGTGTGAAAGCTAATTTATTTGATGTTAAAGCCAGACGCTATCTGCCTATGATCACATCAATCCCCTGCAGGTACTGATGTGAATGGCAGGAGCTGGTTACAGTGCGGTCATCCACTGGATGCCAATAGTCCTTAATGTAAAAATAATGCCCTATAATATTAGTCCAAACATTAGACAGATAACTGAAGGATCCCTTTAAGTACAGACACAGACACTTACGAACCTATAGACTGAGTCTGAAAATATTCCAGAAAGAACAGTTGTGAAGTCAGAGTAAAAATGCAAGAGCACTGCACATTATAAATCCTCAATGAATAGAAAAGGCTCTTTTTTGAGTGCTTTAATAATAGCCAAAAACCAGGATTTTTTTTTCTTGTGGGTGATTAGAGAGGGGAGAAAAAAAAAACGCAAACTATTTCTGGGTCAATTAAAACTGGCCAGTCTGCCTTCTATTCCTCTAAGCCAGACATTCTGACAGGCTGACATGATTACACTATGTCTTTTTCTCTACCTTTATAAGCTTATTTTCCAGATGCACCGACTTTGTGACCCTGAGCGATGAGAGGACTAAATGAGCTGGGAGCTGGTGATGGAAGGCACCCTCTGCTATGAAGTTAGGATGCTCAATGAATGAGTGGATTTGTCAATCAGCTGTTTATAAAACTCCACAGAACCTTAAAAACAGTCATAAGATTAAAAAATAAACACACCCGTGGACTCTGTTTCTTTCCTTCTTGTTGGTGTATATGTCACTCATTCCAGTTGCATCAACTTTATAATGCATATTAATTTTGTTTTGTTGGTTTCTTTGTCTTAAATACAGTCTAGTCTGACAAACTAGCTTAACAGCTGCTTCATTCAGGACAACCCAGTGTGAGACAGTGTGGTACATGTTTATTTCAGAAGCAGTACTGCATAATTCAGCGGTTCCACAGTATGTTTATTAAACACCTACTATGTGCCAGTAATTGGCAGGTTGCTGTGGTTACAGAGTAGAACCAAAAGAACATATTCTTTGCTGCCATGAAATTTATGATTAATGTAAAAAAAAAAGACAATACACAAACATTGCCCCATCTTTGGTCAAGCTCTCTCTCAAAATCTAAAATAAATTATTTTATTCAAGTGAGTCATAGCCACTTAGAATGTTAAATCTGGAAGACAGTGAAACAGTGGGATGGCAAACATCTATCAGACAAGATGCTGCTTTGCTGCTCCACTCATGCCCAAGCCAGACATCACTCACTGGCCCCTGCAAGCTTCCTCACTGAATCTCTGAGTGCACTCAGACTCTGTCACAACATGGCTTTCTAGACAAACACTCTCAACAGCTAAATCTCAACGCAGTCCTCACGTCTGACCCTTCATTCATCCCCAGCTCACTGCCATGGAGAACCACAAAAATGGAGAATGTCTTATAGAAGATAGATGTTTTGGAGAAGGAGAGGGGATTTTATAGTGATTGTATACTGAAGCCAGAGGACGGCTTTCTTTCTCTTTTTTTCCTTCTTCCTTCCTTCTGCTTCTGCCTGGTGTTCTGAGAAAGGAGGACCTGCCTCCTGGCCCAGAGGAGAATTTCTAGGTGTTAACTACCACATCTTAGAATCATGTTTAATCACATCTAATTCTCAAGCTTGGAGCTGAATGGGCCAGTTAAGTAGGGTGGATATGCCTCTTGTACAACACAGGCTATTTTTTGATGATCAAAAAATTTTCCCATTTTCACTTAGGTGTCCCACATTGAATTTTACATTCTAAGTACAAGTGAAATAAGCCCCATATCTCCATTGTTGTTGCATAACTGAAGAAAATAAAATGAATATAATTTTATATTGTGGTCGTACTCTTCAAAAATTCTTCCAAAACATAGTCCCAAACCTCCACAAACATCTTAGCAGCTGCAATTAGAAGACTCCTTAGAGAGCTGAAATAATTCTTTTCCAGAAACCAAGAAACTATTGTCAAACGTACTGAAAAAAAAAAAAAACTAGTCAATTCATTTCATCTAAAGCCACACTGTGAGCTCCCCTCCTCATTTCCAGGGACATCAAGTAACTAGTATATAGTATTTAGTGTCAAAGGAATCTCGTAATCAAATTTCCCAACAAGACTGCCTAGCACACGTTTTCCTCCCTGTCTTACCCATATCTGAGTTTTCACCTTCACATCTGTATAATGTGCATGTATAAAATAAGGCCACCAAAAGAATAAATGCTTAAGATGAGATTAAATCCTAGATACGTTCATTCTGAAGTCTGGGTTACACCACTGCCTGTTTTGTGTTCAGGAAGAAGAAAGGATGTCCTCCTGATTTTCGTCCTTTGTTCAGGCATGCATTAAAGGGGCGTGTGCTAGGGGATTGGATTAGTCTTTGACTTGCTATACACACTGGTAAATATTGTGCTCATTAGTTAAATAAAAAAGCCACAAAACAATATACAAGATGCCAGAGTCTGATTTGAATGAGATCTTCCTCTACCATGTATACAAATATTCTACCAATTTCTAATGCTCTGTGTGCTAATATTCAAAAAATGCTTTTCCTCTTGTCTCCTAAGGCAAACAGATTCTTAGGTAGCTCCTATGACCTCCACCTCATGGTATTCATGGCTTGTGAAGTCCCTTACCCAACCGAAGAGTGTGGGCAGGGCTTCTGACTTGCTTCTAACAAATAAAATACAACAAAGGTGATGAGATGTCACTTCTGTGATAATTCCTACATATGATTTTCCCCCTTGTTGTTGCTAACAGAATTTCACTTGTTCACTTTGAAGAAGGAAAAGCTATGCTGGGAAGGCCCACATGGCAAGGAATCAGGGTATATTCCAGTTAATGAAGGTACATGCAAGAAACTGATGCTTTCAACCCAACAGTCCACAAGGAACTGAATGCTACCGATAACCACATGAGCTTGGACAGGAATCTTTTCCTAGTCCAGCCTTGGATAAGACTGCATCTCTGGCCAAAACCTTGACTGCAATCTTATGAAACACTAAAGACAAGTCCTGGCTAAGCTGTGCCTTGACTCCTGGCCCACAAAAAAATGCGAGATAACGCGTGTTGCTTTAAGACATTAAGTTTATAGTAATAATGTTAGGCAGCAAAGGATAAGTAATACACTTTTCAGACAATACTTCAATAGATGAGGAAAGCAATAAGGAAGCTCATTACATGGGAAATGTAACTAGAGGGAGAGAGAGTTTGGGGGACCTCAAGCAAATCTCTGTAGGGATCAAAGAGTACTACTCTGTATTAATCAAAGAAGTGTATATTTTTTCAAGTTCTGTTCTGAGAATTATAAACAGATAAACAGATACCTTGATAAAAATGATCAAATCTGAATTTCCTATGCTCAGTATAATATTTGAGCCACTCTTGGCCTCACCAGAAAACACTTGCCTGTTCATCCTGCCTCGATGGCTACACTCTAGCTCATACCTACATGTTCCATGCAGCATGATCTGCTTGACCACACACTGGGGAACAGGGAAACTCCTCTGGGTTTGCCATCTCTCAAGGTTAAAAAAAAAAAAAAAGGAGGAAGCAGAGCACAGAATTTTAAGTTAGAGTCACTCTAGCTATGTGGCACTAAACCTATAACAGCTTCTTTTGGGACTATTCCAGATTGAAGGAGAGTAGGAGGACATGACAATTTGGTGCAATGTGTGATGGTGCATTGGATCCGTTTGTCATGAAGAACATGGGGAGACAATTAGTGAAACATGAATGAGAGATGGATGAGATGGTAGTAAAATATGAATATTAATTTGCTAACTTGCTATCTGTGATGTGGTTATGTGCTAGGGAAGCCTTGTTTGTGAGAGACAGTTGTGGCGGTATGGAGGGTAGTGGACTGCTGCTTGCAATTAGGTTGTTCAGGGAGAAAAAAAAAAGGTACTATTTTGGCAATCATTCTGCAAGTTTTAAGGCAAAAGGAAAAGAAACAATGTGTTCATTTGACACTGTTTACATGTCCTCTAGCTTAACTGGGTGTTTCTCAGGTGCCAGGCATCCTATGAAATCACACTGCATGTGTCTATTCGTTTATCCTCCAGTGTTATTAGACAGGCACTATTATTAACTTTACTTTACGTATGAAGAACTGAGGCAGAGAAGTGTTACGAGTATCACCTATGGTTAGCCAACTGGTAGGTGTCAGGAAGAGGAATCTTAATCAATCCATGGAACTCCAGGCCCCGCATTCTTAACTACAATGTTTGGTCACCGACTGAGTAGAGGCAACAAATCCTGTGGGTACAGTAATGTAGCTACAGCCTAAGGCTTTAGATTGTCCGTACTTATAAATCAGATTCCTCTTATTCTGGTCAGCTAACGCCACCATACACTGACTTTGTGGTAGGTATTGTTCTTGGTGAGAGGAGATTCAAAGAATATTTAAATATATACATAATATCTAATTACATAAATGAAGGAAGGATATGCGGGAGATCATCAGAAACTAGAAAAAACAAGAGTGGATGGACGTTATATGTTGTGGTAATAAGATCACAGGACACATTCAAATCAGTAGGATAGCCTGGGAGGCTGTTCATGCTTTGGGATTTAGAATTATTTGATTCTTTGTCAAGCTCTACAGTTCACTAGTGCAGTCACTTGTCAAGTGCGCGAACTCTTCTGCACATGCATCCTCGTTGGGAAAGATGTGTGATAAGGCTAAGCCAGAGTGTTAAAAGATTAAGTGTAAAATCACCAAGCATCAATGCTGACACATAGTATGTGCTCGCTGAATTCTAATTTTGCTTGATTCACTTTCTTAAATTTCTGAAGAGATAGTTCTTCCCTTGCAGGAAGGAAAAAAGGAAATTGAACCTCATGTGATTTTCAAAATTGGGAACTTGCTATTTCTTTAAGGTATTTTATATCCCTTCCCTCAACACTTCCATTCTGGCAGGTTCATCTGGGGTCTAGCATGACAACTATTTAAAATCTCATTTGCAAATGTTGATGTGGACAGGAGAGGAACAGAATAGTGTGTGAGCTTGTTAATGAGCGACAGGGATAAGCCAATGTGATGACCAGTGAGCCCTGGAACACGAGTGAGCCTTTCTCTTCCTTCTCTTCCCAGTGTCAGCAGCCAATGCTCTACTACAGGTGCTCATTCCTTTGGCTACTGGAATTAGACTGGTAATTGGAATTGGTAATTGGTAATGGAATTAGATTGGTAAAATGGTATTAATTCATTTTGCACATCTCAGTCAGCCCTTGAGAGGAGTGGTTCCCAGATTCCAAGCCATTTTTTGTAGCTGAGTTTTAAAAGCCTAAGCCTTTTTCGTTTATTATAATTTATGAATAATGAGTAGAACCACTTCCCTCTTTGGTTACTTCCATCCTTGTGTTTCAATGTCATTCCCAGCTCTGAGTATTTAACTCTAATTTCTCACTCAGTGACAAAACTCCAGATTTGTTGGAACAATTTTGGCATTCAAAATGTAACAGGCTCCTTATATTGCTGCGAAGCAAGGTACCCAGAAGCCCCTATAAATTTCCTATTTCCATATGCACCAGATTTTCACATTCTGAAATGTTTCTTATGGGAACACGAGAAAACAGTTATAATTAAACTTAAGTAGAGAAACTATATTTAACACACTCTCTGGGATACATTCTCAAGAAGTGGCCTTGAAGACAAATCCTACATTAGCTGGCACCTGGGGGTCCCAGAGTCAGTGAGATCTCTCTCCCACCCCTCCATCAGCTTGATCTTATGTCTTTAGAAAGCAGAACAAAAAATGCTTATTTGGGGCAAGGACAAAGGAAAAAACAAAACGTTTGTTTTGCTATGTCCACATTTGACTTTCAAGCAATGCATACATTTTCTGGGCTGAGACAGAAGTAGATTTGCATTCATTTACAAAAATGCCATATTACTAAGGAATTAAAGCAAAGAATTTGATAAAGAATCATCTGTTCCTTGCTTTGTGGAAGAAGGTAAAATAGTCATTATGTCCTGATTAAAAAAAAAAAGAAAAGGTTTGTCTGTTGACCATCCCCTTCACTCTTACTTTCTCTAGCTGAGGTCCAGGAAAAGAAATTTGTTACTTAATTACTCACAACTATGACATTAATTTTCTATTTTGTTATAACAAAACGATCACAACATTAGTAGCTTATTATCTTATAGTTGTGGAAGTCAGAAATCCAAAAAGTGGGTCACACTGGGCTAAAATTAAGGTCTTAGCATGGATTTGTTCCTTCTAGTGGCCCTGGGAGAATATACTTTTTTTTTCCCTTTCTCCATCTTCAAAGCCAGATGTCTAGCATCTTCAAATCTTTCTCTGATTTGAACCTCCTTTTCTGCTTCCCTCTTTCACTTATAAGGGCTATTGTTATTACCTTGGGTCTACTTGAACAATCCAATGTAATTTTTCTCTTTCCAGATCAGCGGATTAGCATTCTTAATTTCGTCTGCAACCTTAATTCCCCCATGCCAAGTAACATAACACTTTCACAGCCTCTGGGGATTAGGACACAGTCATACGTTGGTGGCCATCATTCAGCCTACCATGCTTCTCTACCAAAAGTTACTTGATTTCACTTTAATCATTTAGAATGGGTGTGGTCAGCGGTGTGCCTAGCACCATGCTATAATGAAAGTGTAATGTAGGGAAGCAAAATGTGTTTGCCTTCAGTGAATTTAATTCAAACTCACTGAGTTTAATCTATTATCTCATGCAGCTTCTGTGTGAAATATGAGGCTAGGTGAGTTTGGATGTCGCTGGGAAAAAGCGACTTAGGTTTTTGCCTTATTTTAACCGAATGATGCCCTTGCACAAACAACTAATATTCCCCTTCATTTTGTTCACTTATCTGAAAACGGAGTGAAACATGTTTTGATCGTAAAAGTACTTCATGATCCATAATAAATTTTGCTTTATCTAAGAATTCTGCCAGGGAAGTAGAAAAAGTAACATCTAAATACGGAACTGCATTTTAGCAGAAGACGGTTTATCTGAAAGGTAGGGAGCCTGATTGTAGGTTAACCGTGTTTGTGGAATTTAGTTATGTCAACTCTTTAAGAGTACAATGATGACAAAAAGCAGTTTAGTCTCTAATATATGGGTTACAATTTATAGGAAGTGAATGAATTTGCCACACATTTTACTTTGAAAAAGATTTTAAAATAACTGAATTATGGCTGTATCAACTGTCATAGTAAAAAAAGTACGACAATGAGGTCAACAATACGCAAACACACAGAAAAATATGGATGAATCTCGCACACATAATGTTTAGTGAAACTAAACACAAACTACTATGTACTAAAAATGAGATGCTGTATTATGTGATTCTATTGCTATAAAATGTAAAAGAGGTCAGAACGGTGGTAGCTTTTGAAGGGCTCCAAAAGTGGAAGCAAACACAGGGGGGGATGATTCCGAGAGGCAGGCAGTATTATTTCTTGATGTTAATGCTGCCTGCATGAGTGTGTTAGGGAGAGAAAATTTATGGTGCAGCACACTTAAAATATGTATACTTTTCTGTGTGTGTATTCTACTTTCATAAAATTTTTAAAAATGGGTTTACCTGAAAATGAGAAAACATAAATTCACCATTATATAAACCATAAATATTAAATATCACACATACACTTTGGTCATCATAGTCACCAAGAATTTATCCTTCACCAACATCTCCCTAAATTATAAAAAAAAAAAAAAAAAGGATCATGCAGCAATTTAAATGTATTTTTAAATGTGTATTGAGGAATATTTATAAATCTGAGGGACTCTTGTGGGAAAATCAACTATCTATATGGGTGAAAACAATATCTGAAAACAAAAGGGCAGGATTATGACCCTGTTCTTTTAATACGTATTATTAATTTCATTTTTCCTCTTCCTTCTTCTATCATTCCTTTTTCAAATTTCTTTTTCAAGTTGAACTGGGGTATCACTAAAGCAAGTGAATTTTTTCTCTTGAAATCAATTAAACTGTCATAACAAGCACTGATTTTCGAAAGGGCATGTGTCTCAAGGATAATCTCCACTACCACTATTCTCTTATGTGCGGACAGGCCAGTGTGAAAGCACTCATCAGCCACTCACAGTCCGGCATATCCCACAAGCAGGGTATGTTAGCATGGAAGGTCAAAACCACTTCCTCTTACAACAATCCAAGTGCACGCGTGACACTGATGCAAACGATCTTCTGTTCTCTCATGAGTATAATAAAACATACATATTTCACAAGGGACTTTTGCTTAAAATGATGCCTGTTTTTTTGGGATAACCTAGGCAAGTGATTCTTTATAGGACTAACAGACCAGTTTCAAGGGAACAGGCAATCTCCTGAAGAGAGCTAGTCCTTTATACGTAAGGAGGTGAAAAAAGAGCTCTGTGTGATGAGACGTAGAAGGTGCCAGGCCTGAGTCTTAAACGTGGTTCTAATGTGAGAAGGCTAGAGAACATGACCTGGGGGTGCAAGCACACGTGTGCACGCATCGATGAGACTACGCTGCTTCTTCCCGCAATAAAGATTACAGGAGCAAATGACACATTCTACGCTGCCTGTAGTGCTCAAGACATTAGAGAATTTGGGCAGTCTTGGCTTTTCCTTTCTTGTTAGATCCTGCCTTTTCATCAATGAAGAGTAAGGAGAATCCAGCATCTAATAGATGCCTCAAATTATGTGTTAAAATAATGGATAAATGAATAAGTGTATGGATAAAACCAAATTGAAAGGAACACACCTAAGGAGATTGTTTCTATGCAATTGTGGGAAAGCCTGGGCAATAGCAGCTGCCTCAAAATCAGTGCTTGGATTTAATGACTATAAACGTGTTTTAAAGTAAGCAAAGCCTATTCACAACAAAACTCCTCCCAGGAGGGTTCTCTGGCCTCAAGCAATCAACAGGGAGACTGGTCTGATGGTCTAAACCACACCTGGCAAGAACCTGAATGCTTGGTTCCCTTAGAGTACATCCATCCATGGACATGTGTGTTTCTGGGTATTAAAAACTATATATATATACATATATAAAATACATATGTATAATATATATACATAAAATTAGCTAACATAGATTGGTATTTCCTGAACGACAAAACCAGAGTCATTGTGGTTATTCACAAATCAAAAAGAGAATCCAATATATTTGTCAAATCACAATACAGACCAATGTTAGAATATTCAGGGGGACTCCTAAGGGCAGTTATGACCATTCTTCTTTCTAACGCATCCATTTTCCTTTATTTACAAGTCACTGTGATTTATCATGCTCAAAAAGCACAGGTAACAAAGGGCTGATGATTACTCAGTGTGCAGTATCCCCTTTCAAGTCTCCAGAATAGTGTTCAAAGATATCTTCTGCTGAGGACCTACTGTGAGTCAGACATTTTCATAGATACGGGCATTTAAATAGAAATGTGTTATCATCTTTGTATTGGAAATGTTCTCCTGTCTACCATCTCCCTAAAAAAATCACATGGTGTGGACCACACATTTCCATCAAACACTGCTGAGTGGCTCTATCCTTCCCAGCAAAAAAAAATCTCAATTTGTCCTTGAAAACTAGCCATAACTATTCTCAGCTTAAACTTGCCCTCTACCTTCTGGTGGTCTGGCAACATATTTAGCAAATGTAGCACAATCCAAGGACAACTCTTAATTCTTTGGAAAACCTCCAGTGGCTTACCAGAAAACATTCTTTGCTAAAATGGACAGTCCTTGGCAGGCACGGATTTGACCACTCTAACATTCTGCTTTTCTGTCTGGTCCTTACCTGACGGAAAAGAAGGGAAGAGGCCTTAATCTAGCCTTGAGACAGAGTACACGCAAATCAGAGCAACTGGGGAGGCTAAAATTCTTACCCAAGCAGCCGAACAGAGCCAAGTGAGCCTGGATAGTGGCTGTGAGTTTCCTCTAGAGCTGGTCTTAAGTATCAGAGACCAGAAGAACATGCTTGAGAGGAATTCCATTAGCATGAGAGCTCAGCATATCCCTAGGGGAAAAAGCTGTCTCTCACTAGTTTGGCTAAATAAAGACTTCCATGAAAAACATAGGTGGGTTCACAATCAGTTTTGAGGCTAGACCTGCATTATCAGTAGAGAAGACAATTCTGACGCAGGAAGATAATGCTGTTACAAATTTGTATCCTAATTTTGAAAGAGTGGCAGGATGCTCAGTTCACATTTTAGACCAACAGAGAAGCTGTAGGCTTAGGCTTTGTAGGCAGGCATCAGTGAGTTTACAACTTGCTGACATTTTCCGGCTGTGGGCATTTGAACAAGTCTGCCAAAGTGTTTCTAGATTTCTCCATCTATAAAATTGAGATGAAGATTCTATGCACATAGTTTCATTTCTGTTGTGATTAAGTAAAGCACAGTGTCTCACATATGTAAGGCTTTAAAATGCAAGTTTATTTATTCTTGTGTTGTTATTACATGAATGGTGTTTATGTTTTAGATTAGGGAAATTGCATGGAATTTGGAGATGTCATGCCATAAGTATGAATCCTAGACGTATTATCTACTAAATTACGATCTAAGTCTCAGTTTCCACACTGGTAAAATTAAAAAGTGGGTCATATTTTCTGAGAAATGAAGGATATACAATAAGATAATGCAAATTATTTAACACATGGTAGATGTTTAGAATGCCTCTGTCCTTTTATCCTCATAATGCATCAAAGTTGCTTTCTCTTCAGTTTTTTGCTTTTTAAAATTAAGTTCAGATCTAGTGTTCTAAACTACAATGTTTGCTATATGATAATTATACTAAGAAACACAATCTTGAGTGAGCTGTCTACTGAAAACTTGATTTGATGGTTTGCTTTGACCTGTCCACAAGTACCAGAAGAATGAGAGACTAAGTACACAGTGGCAAGTTTCCAATATTCCAGTCAGATATACCACAAAAATGCATCCTCATGGAATTGGATATGAGATTTTCCACCCTAAAACAATAATACAACTCTTTCCCAGAGGGGTCACATGTTAATATATCAGTCCTTCCTTAAAGCCCTTGTTCTGTTCAACACTTTACAACTGGAAATACAATCCTAGGAGGACAGTGGCAGAATGGGTAAGGAGCGTAATGTTCACAGTCTTCCATCAGCATTAAGAATTTGTTTGGAATGGTTGAGGGAGGATCGGAGAGCAAACGATCACAAATTTTAGACTCATAAGGGCTCTGATTTGAACCACATTGCATTACTTTACAATTATATGACTGGATGATATTCTTAAACTCTGTTGTGTTCCTTCGTTTGTGAATCTGGGGAGAATATTTTATATACATATATATACATATACATACACACACACACACACACACTCACTCACACACACTCACACTCACATGTAATTTCTCCCAAGAGGAAACATTTAACTTGGCTAATAGTCTCACCGCATAGGAGGAACTAAGTCTGGCAGTTAGGACGGTGAGTGCATAAATTGAGCCAGTACAGAGTAGGGACATAGTATGTCCTTGTGGTCCTGCCAGGCCACAGAATAGTAACTGTCACTTCCAAATTGGTGGTTTTAGATATTTTGAAGAAGTTATGATGTTTTCTAGGGGCAGATATTTTCTCATTGCAATGCTGTCCCTCTGTGATCTCACCTCTGACCATCTGTTCAGCGAAATCTCCTACTCCATTATCTCCATATTTATGTTATATTCTTCATCCTCTAGTCATAAAAATTGAACAGTTGCATCAGAAATCTCCTTTAGTGCACACACACACACACACACACACACATGCACAGGCTCACACAGCCATGCATGTACACACAGACACACACAGCCTTCTGCTTTGACTTGAAATGCCCGTTCAGTCTCCTTGACCTCTGTGATTTCTCCATCCCCATAATCCCTAGACATTTTCAGCTCCTTTATCATGGCATACTATCTTTTTTTGGGGGGGGGGGCCTTTGAACACCATGATACCACTGCCTTTCATGCTCTGCCCACAGCAATTTGCCTTACTATCCTTTAACACCCAACTTAAACATTTCTTCTGAGAGTTTTTTTTTTTAAGCTTCCAGACTAGATTAGATTTTCTTGTGTTGATTTGTAGAGCATGATGTCCTTGCCTTCTCCATAGTAATCCTCACTGCTGCTCTTTTTCTAGAGCTTATATTTCAGGCAAGATGAACATTAAAGGGGAAGAGGACACACATCTCATTTATGACTCTATCCACAATGCCCAACACAATTTCTGTCACTGCAAGAGAGAGATATCCTATATGCATTTGCTAAATGAAAAGAAAATTCCTTGTTCCCGTAACTGTTTTCCTATCTTACTTTGTAGTGTATCTCCGTATATCAATAGTAAAAACTAATTTTTGCTGACTACTTGCTATATTCCAGGCATTGGGCTATCTGCTTTTTATGCATTACCTCAATTAGTATTCACAATATTTCCATGAGTTAACTTCCCAATTTATTAAATGACAAAATCTATTATTTCCTAAGACCTGAAGGAAATAAACATTTCAGGGTCACACAGTTAGTGAAATACAAAGCTGTTACTTGAACCCAGGCAAAGTGACAACAGAGAGTCTCATTTTAAGCTACTACTGAAGCACTAGCTAACATTTTGAGGACAAGCTCACGAGATACACTTAGAAAGAGCCATCTAATTAAACAACTCACAGAAGAGTCCAGAGCTTCAGAAACTAAATGAGATAATAAATAGATGTTGTTCTAGGCTTCTGAAGTTGGGGGTAATTTATTACACATCAGTAGATAACTCACACCATCTCAAACCCGAATTTTGGCCTTTGATCATCTGTAAAAGAATCTAATATTATTGTTTTTTTCCTTCCCCATTTGTTCTTTCAGACTTCCTCTATTAATTCCGTCTTTCCTTCTCTTCCTTCTTCCATGTATAAAAAGGATTCTTTATTGTGGTAATCATTTTACAATATATGTGTCAAGTCATTATGCTGTACACCTTAAACTTATACAGTGCTGTATGCCAATTATATCTTGATAAAATTGAAAGAAAACAATGGTCTCAAATTCCTCAAAATACCAGAACTTTCTTTTCTCTGAACCACGAGGAATTTTAAAATTAAGATGGCACCTTGATAAGCTGACTACTATAATAATGTAGTGACCAGGACTGAAATGATGTTGTCCTGCAAAGAAGACCCTCATTAAGAACAAAAGATAAACTGCTTTCTTGATCTTATATAATTTCCAGTGCAAGGAAGAATACACAGCAAGGGACAGAGGCTAATTTGTTCAGATCTAGAAAACTGCAGGGAGATAGGTTACTAAAGGTAGCTTCTATTATATACAAATTGATAACTCCTACTTTGAAACAAAGTCTTAGTTACATGACACAGTTTTCTGTTTGTCCTCTCTCTGTGTAAACTGTATTACAATCTACAAAGAAATAATGTAGTTCGTGTTTATCTTTCATCTATTTTTAAACTGATTTATTGATGTATTATTTTATAGGGACAATGAGTAGATAGCCAAAATGTACATTGACAGGCACTTCTCACTTCCTGTTTAACCTATACCATGTGATTGATTGATTTTTAAACTGAAGTACAGTCAGTTACAATTTGTCAATTTCTGGTGTATAGCACAATGTCCCAGTCATGCATATACACACACATATAGTGATTTATTTTAAAAGGGAGAACATTCAGTTTAATCTGCAGGAAATGAACTCCTTAACAGACCACTTATCTTGTTTCTATGCTGACAACAAATGACACCAATATACATTCTATGATTTTCTTATCTATCCCCACAAACACTGTCATTGTGCAAATCCAAATAGATCTATGTTATGTTGCATTAGGGTTCATGTCTTGTTTAAGAGCTAAGGCTCCACAATGAGGCAGATCTGTGTTAAACCTCACTGCGTGACCATGAAAAATCTGTATTACCTCTCTGAGTCTCAGTTTTTCCCAAAAGATTATAAGGTATTATTTTCTTCACTTTGCAGTGGTTGAAAGAACTAAGATAATGACCTATAAGGTGCTAATTTATCTTATGTCCTCTGTTTGATAACTAGGAAGCAGAAAATACATATTAGTTTTTCATTACTAAGAAATGCAGTGGGGATCATTTGATTTTGGAACTTTCACCAGGTTACTCCATTTATTTATTCATACATTGCCATGGACGCTTTGTTGTCCATGATACAATTAATCATCAGTCTCCCCTACAAGATAAGCTCATGGAGGGCATAATCTTCTTAATCACCTTTGGATCCAGGGCATCTTGTACAGTACTTGGTGCCCAACTACAATGATAAATGATCTGACAGATGTTTGGGAAGCTTTCCATGAGCACTCAAAAATAGAAGCTATTGATTCTACCTGGTGGCTTGGCTGGGATGTGGGAAAGTGAAGAATATCAGAGACATTTTCCAAAGATGATGACACTAGAGCTGAGTCTAAAGTAGGCAAGGCTTGAGGCTCCACAATGTGACAATCCTCAGCTGTGAACTAGTGACTTTTTCCCTCTTACTCAGAGTCATACATTTCTTAGGAATTGACAACACGGTACAGAATGAAAGCAGCTAAAGCTGATCCGTTAGAATGTTGACTTTAACTAAATGTGTATGGCCAAAGATGAATTGATGTGAATGATAGTGTAACAGAGGAGGTAAGTAATTCTAATTTATCTTATGTGACTAAAATATCATTAAATACAGATCTGTTAATTAATCTCATTGATACAAACAGAAGAGGCAGAGAAACTGAGCCAGGCTGTGGCAAGAAAGTTCACTTCTAAATGCTTCTTCACGCTGTTTCGAGCCACCCAATTAAGCAGAAAACCAAGAAGGTCTAATTATCAAAATACCTTTGTCCTGTAATTAGAAATACATCTTTGCTACAAGTGTCCAACACATGAGGTTAGATTATCATTTGAAAGTTGAATAAAGTTAAAGTTATTAACACTTGTGGGGAAAAAAATGCAAACCAGAGCGCAGTCCAATGTTAATGTTCATTGCAAAATGTGAAAATATCCTAAAGTCATTCTGGTGAACACAAACATACTTGGACTTTTTCCATATATTTATTTCCTACGGAACCCTTGACTAACAGATGTGTCTTGTGTCAATTTAAATAACAGCAACATTTAGTGTCAAGGCAACTGAGATTGGGGATTGAGATCAAGTCTACCTGACTTCTCCATATAGAATGGCAATAGCTACAGGGAGACATCCTTTTCTAGTAATATCCTTTTAATCTCTCTCTTGATACCCTCTGCCGGCTCCACCCCGACCCCGACCCTAAGGCACCCCCTCCCCTCTATTTCTGTCTCCTTATCATCAAGAGGAGGACAAGGAAAGGGCAAAAAACCCTCACAGCACAGGTGCTATGTCTCCCTCCTTACTCCATTGATGCTGATGAGATAGGACAAGTAATTATTCCAGAGGCCCTTAGATGGCATGAAACACAAAATCCTGGCCACCCAGCACATCAGTCAGCAGGATTAACCCTTGAGAGTCCAGACTATCTTTACAGTGACAGCAACAAGTAAAGTAACTTCTCTCCATCAAAATACAAGAAAAATAATTTTATTTAATGCTTCAAGTTTTTAAAAGATAAATACATAAGGCTGATAGAAATGGAGACATGGGACAGTTAAAAAAAATCACTGGAAAATAGAAATCTTCAAACCTTTATAGACTGTGAAGCACAAATAAGAAGGCATGAAATAGTATAGTTTTTCCAATTCGTGTTATAAATATAATACAAACAATTAGAAATTTCTCAAAGTGTAGTTCAAGGACAGTCCACTTCAGAATCATTCAGAGAGCTCTGTAAGAAATACAAATTTCCATGCCACCACAAAATAACTCTGCTTCAGAAGATTACCTTCTGGGAACATGTATTTTTCAAGTTCCTAGGAAGATTATTAACCACACAGAAGTACAGGAAGCACAACTATAGATAGAATTTGGAAGTCAAAATTAGAGCAAGGTGTTCTAGCAAAGCAGGAACTGGGCCAAATGCTATACTTTATTATCCATCCATATTGAGTTAAGTCTGAGTTCATGTGAACATACAATGCTATGGTGGCTGGCAAAATATATTTTGAAATTGCACATAAAAATCTGAAGCCAAGTTGGTATTTGACCATGCCACAGGCCACAGCTGGGTGTCTGCAGCCTGAGAGATGCTTCAGTAAGATTCCACACAAAATATTTGATAAAATTTTATTAAGGTAGAGCTGAGATTAGTGCCTTCTCTGCACACAAAGACTCAGAAGTGAGGTTATTCAAGCTTTTGGCTAAATTCTAAAGGTCAAAAACCACTTTCCTGTTTAAGTGAATCTAATTCTCTTCAGAAATACTCCATTTTCTTTCAGACAGGGCTTTGGTTCCGCATTATCATTTCACTCAGAAATCATCCTTTCCACTCAAGAATTTGGAGACAACACCTCTGTGAAAATGTGCCAGATGTAGCTTTTATCCCCCTCCTATGATTAATTTTGTGGTTGTTTTTTTATGTTACTGGACACAGAAGTTTGGGTGTCTAGAATATGTATTTTCTTTTTAATGTGTAGGAAAACAAGAAAACTCCCAGCTCTCTTTTCAGCCCCAGAAGAAAAGCACAGCCTAGAATAATACATTCATTGTTTTACAGACGGAAAGTATTTGATGGTGTCTGAGGAATACATCGTGCCAGGATGAAAATGAGGCTGTGAAGGAAATGGAATGAAAAATAGGTTTGTTTTGGTCACCCAGAAGCAAAACCTATCCCACACAGTCACACAGACACACCTAAAACCTAGCGGCCACTTTATACCGATCCCTGACACTAAAACAAAATAAAGATGGAACTTCAGGGGAATAAGACAAAGAGAAGGAGTAGAAATGAACCTGCCAAGGCAAACAGAACTGATTTTGCAAAGGTGAGTGCAATATAGGATTAGTTGGGACTAAGCCCATACTCCAGTGTAATTTGTAATATATTTCAACACTTCAGAACAAGTATTTCTAGCTACTTGTAATACCAGCTCTGAGCCATGACTATCTAAATAGACAGTGGGCATTAAAGTTCACAGGGCTTGATATTGCCTGTAAAAATGGAGCCCAGCAGAATTTGATTTTATTACCCCCCTTTTATTAGGCCCATAGCCAATGGCGATTAAAGTATTGTGCCGTATCTCTCAGCATGCATGGGTGCATGGGGATTATTTGTAACAGAATTTAAGTCTAGGAGCCAAGTTCCTCAGCCATAAGTCTAGAATACTAATTCTTCCTTTTTCATCCCCTCTATCAGACCCATGGCATTCACAGTATCATCAGAGGAACTGGGACAAGGATTCAGACTTTTTAATCTAAAACAATAGGGCTCTGGAATAATGAAGGGGTCAAACCTGCAGAGGAAGGGTCAGGAAATTCTTGGACATTTTCTGCTTTATTCACCCTTCAGAATTCCAGCTTTTTCTTCCTGATGCTACTCTAGCCTCCCTTTGGGGAACCACAACATTGAATCTAATCTCGGTGGGAGATGTTTTCAATGTCCTGCTTCAAAATGTCCAGATGCCACGCTCTCCCTGACACTACATATGGGTATCCAGCATCCATGCCCGGAACATCAGATTCTGTCTTTCAGAACTGTGACTCTTGAGCAGGAAACAGGGGAATTTGGAGTCTGCAGGTATTATTCATTTCAGTGACAGTGAAGGCTTGCACCGGAATGTCCTCTTATCTGAGCTTTGAAGGTGTTATTGCTCCCTGCATCCCAAAGTTACTTCCTTATTTGCATATTGAGCTTTGTTTTCTCTCTCCATCTATTTCTTAGTTTAAAGCTAATGTTTGTCCCCCTGAATTATGGTTCTCATATCTGCCCCTGTTCTTATATAGGGTACTGCTACCTGAAGCCAAGACCGTTACTGAAACAGCTTTGGAGGCACATTTGTAATTTACTCCATACCTAATTTAGCCCATTCATTCCTCTTGCCATCAATTCGGACTCTAGTTTCTCAGGACAAGTTGACTGTCTTCCCAACTTTCACCCCTCTGCTTTCATTGATTCGAATTGACTTCAGTTGGGACTCCACTTGGCAGCAAGTAGGAAAACAAAACCCTACTAAAATGATTTAAACAAGCAAGGGATTTATTTATTGCCCACAACAATAAGTCCTAGAGCAAAAACTCTAGAGCTTGTGTGGTGATTCAGTGATGTCAACCATGGCTTAGATCTTTCTATTTTGTTCTACACCCCTTAGCACGTATGCTTCCTCTTGGTGCTCACATGTCCACTGATATCCCTCCAAGCATCCTGTTTATTTTAAAGGTGGGAGGAAGGGAAGAAATGGCTCCCAGCTGTATGGAAGTGAGGAGGTATTTTAATCAAGGAACATTACTGTCTTGAAAAAAATACAAGTTTAAGTAAGCTAGAAGAAGACAACAATGGGTATGACCCTTACAGATTCTGAGTGGTAATTTTTGCCCCATCTCATGCTACCTACTTATGAAGTAACAGTTTTGCAAGGAATCTTTCCCTGACATAGCCCGACACTTCAACATCCACCTCACACACACACACACACACACACACACACACATACACACTAAAGGCACACAAACTTCCTTTTGGGACCTCTTCTGATTTTCATTCTTGTCCTGACTATTTAGTGGCACAAGCAATACGGCAGGCACTGTGCTGACTGAGGCAGATAGCCCCCAGCTGATGTCCCCCACACACTACTACAATAGCCTGCTAATATTTCTTCAGTGAGTTAGTGCCTTAGTCATCTCGGGCTGCCATAACAAAACATAAACTGAGTGACTTATAAACAACAGAAACTTATTTCTACAGTTCTGGAGGCAGTAAAATACAAGATCAAGGTGCCAGCAGATTTGGTGTCTGGTGAGAATCCGCTTCTTGGTTCATATGGCCATATTCTCCTGGTGTCATCACTTGGCAAAAGGGGCAAGAGAGCTCTCTGGGGTCTCTTTTATAAGGGCACTAATCCCACTTACAAGGGCTCCACCCTCAGGTCCAATCATCTCCCAAACTCCTCGCCTCCAAACATCATCACACTGGAGACCAGGTTTCAGCATACGAATTTTGGGGGGAGACAAACATTCAGCCTACAGCAGGTAGTAGCTATACAATTGCCACATATTTTATGTGGTTCAGGCAGCTCCCTGCAGTGTTAAGTACATGGATTTCAGTTGACCAACATGAGTTTGAATTAAAGGCAGAGAAAAGTACAGGTAGGTAAATTATTGAATCTCTTTGAGGTACCATTTCTGTACCCGTTAAATGGGGCAAACAGTCCCTACCAACAGGGCTGCAAATATAGGATGGCATGTGAGGTATCTAGCACAATGCTGCACACAGACTGGGTTCTAAATACACTCTTAGACAAAAGTGGACAACTTCCTCAGAAGTCAGACAGTGAGTCACATATGCAAGGACTTTCATCCACTCAAGTCAGTTTAATCTGACTAAATTCTACTAATGTACAAAGATTTAAATCTTCCATCGTACCCCACAGAAAGCATTTCTTGGCTTCCTGTGGAGCCATTTGTGTCTGCATTTAAAAATAACTCTGTATTTCTGTTTCCAGAACAAGGCTTTGAGCCTTGTATGGACTCATTATTTACCCACAGCATTCAACATAATGTCTGGTACGCTGCATCTCTTCCACGAATGCCTCCGTGACTGAATGTAAATATCCTATTCACAAATATTCTGCTAACAATAATAATTAAGCCCCAGTATATTCATGTGTAAACAAATGGTTAAGAAAAAAAGTTCCATAGTATTGTTGTGAGGACTGAATAAAAGAAAAAAAGGCATGTAAAATTCAAAGCATGGTTTCTGGGACTCAACTAATTGCTACTTTCTCTTAGCTTTAATTGTTAAGCCAATACACTGAATGTATTAAATTTATAAATGGACTCCCACCATTGAACCATATTACTTAAATGTTAAAGCCCATCCCTTATGCAATAAACTCACTGACCAATGTCAGCTTCTAAAATACTCGGCATTAATGACGTTAGCTGTCTTAGAAAGGGGTCACAAATACTTAAAATATACCTTCCACATAAGCCTGTGCATCAGATGGTGTGTCCACTGATAGGTCCACCTATTCCTCCAAAAGTTTACAACATCTAAAATCAATTGAACATGAACTCTGTCAAATTCTAGTTCCATTTTAAGAAATTTAGACATCTGAAACATAACAAATCAAAACACGCTTGGAAAAACATGAGATATTTCATATCACGTTTGCTTCATATCTCCGGTAAAATATCAGGCTGGGAAAAAACTGGAATTTATGAATTCCTATGATCTCTTTCCAAATACAAATAATTAATTTAATTAAGGTTATTTAGTCCTTTCCTTTCATCTTTCAAACTTTTTAGAAATTTTATCCCTCTGGCTTGTGTAATCATAAAATCCAGTAGGTTATGTGCTTTATTTAGGCAAATTCTGATTATTTTCCACTTTAAAATATTTATATTCTTTAACCCAATAATCCCACTTCTAAGAATTGATCCGAAGATAAATATCAGAGATGCCAACATAGATTTGTATTTTAAAAATGTCCTTTAAAAATGCATTTTGTTTGTATCTATTTATTTTACTACAGCATGTAGAGAGAATATTTGGAACATTGTTAAGTGATTTATAGTAAATCACAAGATGAGTCATTATGTAGGCATTTAAATTTATGTTTGTGAACATTATTTTAATGATTTGGAAAAAAAACTTTATGAGAGATTTGAGTAAAAAAAGCAAAATATAAATTTTATATAGTTTCAATTGTACTGTATATGTCATTTTGATTGCATAGGAAAAATACTAACAGAACAAATACTGTAATATTAACTGCTATTGTAATTTTTTAATTGATAGAATTATGATATTAATTTGTATATGCTTTTTGCATTTTCTACAATGAGCATATTTTACTTTTATAATAAGAAAAATAAACACTTTTAATGACACTGGTTAGATTCATAATGAACATATTAAAATAAATTTCCTTTTTTTTTTAATAAGGGCCTTTTAGAAAATAGAGAATCCTCTAAAGCAGAGAGAAGTTTCTGTATTACAAACTGATGAAAGTTCAAGTGATAGAAGTTCAAACTCTCTAGATTAAACACAGTTTGACAAAACTCACGATCATTTTTTCCAAACTAGACTTCCAAAAAGATCTATGATCTCTTACCTTCGCAATGATCATATGTAAGACAAACAATGTGTCATCTTGGTTGTTTTTTTATCATATTCAAGATGATTTACTAGAATGTGTAGATTTTGTACTTAGTGCCAGAGATTGCTGTCCAATTTTGGAAATCAATTGCTATTTTTATATCAATACTGAAGCAGTGCCCAACATTCAGGAATCTTTAATTGCTCTTGAGTTTTTTACAACCCTTTCTCTAATACAAGGTCTGGATTTCATTTTCATGATGGAGTTTTGTTGTGCAGTCTCGGGTGGCCTTTTGCCATGGCCATTACTTACTGCCTTTACTCATCTCTCTACTTCTGATTTTATTCCTTTTGGACTTGATTTCTTGCTGCTCCTGACACCTGCTCCAGCCTGATAAACTGACAGCTCCAATTGTAAATCTTGCCCTGATGCTTTCCTTTCCCTGGGATGGAAAATACTGTGTTCCAATGGGTTATAACATTTTAGCAAACATCAGGAATCCTGTCTCTCTCACTTTGGAACTCTATTGTTTAGAAATAGACATGCTGTTCCCTTTGTCTGGTTAAACCTTGCCCTATATGACTCTCCCTCCTTTCAGCTGGCTGACTTTCACCCTTCCAACAAGCTCAATTCTGGTGACATCTCCTCAAGGCAACCACCATGACACTCTCTCCAGTAATATTCCCAGCCCCGTCCAAAGGCTAGGTTATATGGTCTGCTCTGTTTCTATAGCTCCCTGTGCTCCACTCCATCAGCACACCACCCCTACTAAAATCACTTGTATCTCTGTGTCTGTTTCTCATGACTAACAATTGTTTTCTCTTTCTCCACTTCACACACAGCAAATACTTAATAAGTATTTATTGAATAAATGGTCAATGAATGAAATAAGCAGAACAGGCAAAGAGCAAGGGAAATTGACCCCAGGAGATTCATTCTCAGATAAGGTACAGGACGTAAATTTGATAAAGCAAACTCTAATCCTGAATACTAAAAAAGCAGTGATGCAAATGAAACATCTAAAATGTGTCTCTGTGTGTGCAGATTTCCGTACACTTCCTGTATACAGCGACACCCTCGTTGGCAGAGGCACCTGCATTGGACTCTGACATTGCCCATGAATATTCTGATTATAAAATCCCGACTTTTAGGAACCAGATGTCCTTAGCAGATTTTACTCAATTTAAGTTTTCGATTTAGTTCTCCTTTGAAAGTTTCAGGGCTGAATTATCATGGATATTTCTAGCTGAGGGTATTTGAGGTCTATAATTTAGTTGGAGATGAAGGACACCATTTAATGTAGGGAATACGTTTTTGATTCCAGGTTTTATAAAACGTTGTTACCTCTTTCTTTGCTTCTTTCTTTTTCTCTCATGATCAAGACAAATGTATAAATAATTCTGACAACAGTTTTTCCTTCTTGCCAAAAAATTCTTTTTTCCCCTTGAAAACTGACCAGTTTCTCTTCAATAATGTGCTTGTGGCAGACCCACATTTTAACATGTTTTCTACAATAAACAGCCCCAGGATGACTATAACTGGGATTGTATTTCCTAGGTTTCACATTGGAGATGAGATTTTCATTTGGTATTTGCAACACTTAGAAATACATTTTGTCTTGGTAATAAAATCAGCACAGGCTTATTAAATACAATTGGCACTACAGAGAAAACTAGGAATAAGTAAAAACACACACTCACAGTCCCATCGTGTATATTTGTTATTAATACATTAATTTATTCTGCTTTTTAACATTCCATTCATGTTAAACTTAACATTTTAATTGGTCTCAGCTGCTGGCTAGCTGCATGACTTATTAATTTTCTTAAGTTGTACACCCTACCCATGACTCTGCTTCCTTGTCTGTAACACACAGGTCATGATAATGGCTACTTCCTAGATTCCTAAATAGTCCAGGAGATGAAATAAGTAAAACACTTGTAACAGACTTTTCCCAGTGAAAATTATGACAATGATAATAATCAATCATAACAACAATTTAGATCATTTGAATATTTTTTAAGTGCCAGGCACTGCTCTAGATACATTTTTCCTCCTCAGGAGATGAAACATAGTAATAATGTTACAGGAAGATTACTGGCTTCCAGGAGAGTAAAGTCTGGCTTTGGTACTGCTACTTTAAGCTTTCTAACTTAGGTGAATTCACTACTTCTGACAACATTTCCCAACCACTTTTTAATAAGAGTGTAAAAAAGATGATTTCTGATGACTTTCCTTGCTCTATGCCCAAACAAATATGTCAACTCCTAATCATGAGAGTTACTATAAATTATACCCCAAAGGGCACAGAGAGAAGAGAGAGAAGAGACGGTGATATTTCAGCAGGGTGTGAAACAGTGCTGGACTGGAAGAGGCATTTGTTCTAGAAACCCTTGTTCAGTGTCTCCGACTCAGTTAGGGATTTAACCTCTCATCATTGCCCTGTTTTAACTCATTACTTAACACCAAATATTTGTCTTAAATGTTCGTTTACCTCCCCATAACCTCACACTTTAGAATGGCATTTTATTTTTCTCCTTTAAAAATTGTAACAGCAAATATCTTGTGCTTTTTTTTTTTTTTAAAAGAAATCTGTTGCAATTCACTTTTTGCAGACAGAAGAAAAGGTACCATGGCTAAATAATGGGAGAAAGGGGTTAAATTATGAAAAAAAGAAGTGAGAAACCCTGTATGCCAGACAGAGATTTAGAGGGGGAAAAGATACAAAAGAAGAAGAAAAGCTGGCAGAAGCTTTATATTTTGTGACCACAAAAGGGAAGGTGCCCAAGAACACAAAGGAACGTACACTGAACAGTACTTAGGTTATAATACAGATGGTGATGCAACTGTGCGAGCAATTCCTAGTCACACAGCATGTAAGACTCCATTATGATGAGAAATATGAGCAAAAAAGGAAGTAAATGTCTTCAGAGCAGGGCCAATGCATTCTAGTTTTGTCCATTCCTAGGGGAGATTTGGGGGCTCAAGGAAGACACATCACAAGCTGGGGGTTGAGTAACCAAGGCAAGGCAAGGAGTTAGTATTAAGTATAAAAAGGTTCAATTGAGCTTTTACGCACTGCAAGTCCTTTGCGTCCCTTGATGACTCTTCTCAAGTTATTTTAAGACATTCCAGAAATCTTCCAATCATCTGTGCAATGTCCTCACTGCCATAATGTGTGGCGGCAAACTCCATGGATTTTGTGACTGGGGAAAGGGGCATCTCCTGTGTTGGTTGCCTATGCACTTTATCTTAAAAACTAAGTTAATCCAGGTTCTTACAATTTAAACTGTGTTTCTGGTCATTGGTTACTGCTACCAAGCTTAGCCTATAAGGTTGGGTCGACTCGTGAGCAATGTAAGTGAAGCAAAATCAACTGATTTGGTACCCATTCTCTCTTTTTTGTCTCCAAAATATTACTGAAATACATGAAATATACAGAAAGAGACATAAAATGTAAGCCACTCGAAGTGTTTTCATAAAATATATACATTCATGTAACCAACCAAATCAAGAAACAACATTGCTAGAACTGTAGAACTCCCCGATCCAAATGTCCATCGTCATACTCCCTAGCCTCCAAAGGGTAACTACTATGAAAACTAAAAAAACCATAAATTATTTCTACCTGTGTTTTTTTTTTAATGTAAATGAATGCAATTACACAAAGTGCATGAGTGGCTAATTCTGCTTAACATCATAATTGTGAGATTCATCCTTGTTGTTGTGTGCTGTTGAAGTTCATGTTTTTTCACTCTCACTTCAAGGTCAGCCAGAAGTGACCTACTGGGTCCTCTCTTTCCCTGGGTCTTCCTGGGCACGTGAGCAGTCCTGTGCATGGACACAGACTTCCTGGACTCCCAGGAATAAGGCAGGTTTTCAAATTCTCCTGTGGTCATCTTGCTCACCAGGTCTTACTCTCAGATTTCTGACCAAGCTCTCGTTGGGCCCAACCAAAGTCACAGTCTTAGGTAGCAGCAATATGAGTAATTGAGTTGCTTTGTCTTTTCTTGGTGACCCCTCGAGAACGGGGCTTTTCCAGGGAGCATCAAGACTTGTTACAATACAGGCTGCACTCTGGGGATAGGGCTTTCAAAGGCCTCCAAAGGAGGTCAGCCCTTCTGCTGGCTGTACGGTCACTGGAGTCTCACAACTAACCGCTCCACCAAGCTGAAGAGGACGAGCATGGGATTAGTCCCAAGTCTGAGCAACACAAGTCCCGCTGTCCTCACGGGGAGCCAGCAGTGTTTCTTGGCGACCTTCAGTTTTGTTTTGTTTTGTTTTCCTTGAATAAATCTAGTTTATTCTATGCCTTTAATTCATTTCCAGAGCTCTCAAAGGGTAGATTTTGATAGTTTCATTAGTATTTCACTGCTTTTTCAAGGAGCAGATTCATCAAGGCTCTAACCCCACCATTCTGGAAGTCCTGTCTGACCAACAGCATTTAAACGGCTGCAAAATTTTTCCAAGGGAGCCAACACATTAGCAGCTATTGTTTCAGAGTTAAAGACAGGCCTTTGCCAGGACTTCTCACCCTCTGTTTCCCTTATACATGTTATACGTAATGTGCTTTAAAGGGGGATGTTAATTATGTACACACACAACAAAATTTGAACCTTGGAAATGAGCAACGCTGATTTAGAAAAAATAGTCATTTGATCTAAATAAAAAGTCATGTTTCACAGATGAATATATAAACAAACTTTTTACTGGTCCATGTGATGAACTGTCATTTTTGTGCTCAGATTTTCAAAAATAAGTGCTAAATTCTAAAGCTGATGCTGACGATTTTGAGTAGATTTTGGTTTGCTAATTTTCATATAGCCAGTGGTATCACTGTAATCTCAACATTGAGAAGTAAATGTTGACAAATGTTATGTGCCTCTCAGACTTTCATCACCCATCCTGTGAACTGGAAATTTGGTAACTAACTTTTTATTAGAAATATATTTTATTTTCTAGGTCATTAATTCCAAGATAACTAACTTTAATAAATTCTAAAAGTGTGATTCATCAATAACGTAAACAGATATTTGTAAGTGATTTAAAATTGACAAAACTACTGATAATCAACCACTTGTGACCACCCCCTATAAAAAGTACTTTCATATGGTTTGCAACGTATGATAAATTTCTAAACCACTAAAGAAAGTATGCTGTTCATAGATTTAATACAGTAATACATAGCCTTTATTTCCCCAGTATATTTTACACATGATGTTCTTGAAAGGGAGAGACTGATTAAGTTACAATTGTAAAGGTATAGGAAGGGAAAAATGGATTGTCACTCGTTGCTATTCAGTTTAACTGAATTGAGAAAGAACTCTGTTTTTGAGACATATGTCTCATACACTATTAAACAAAAACATGGCAGAAAATGAAAATCAAAATATACGTCTCAAAATCCACTCGTTTATTTTAATTCAATTATAAAAAATAAATCTGGGACAAATGCTAAGCCAAATAACATAGCAGGTATAAACCAGGACTATCCCAGGAAAACCAAGAGTTATGTTCGCAGTATCCAGAAACATTTGAAAAGGTGCCCAATTTCACTAGTCATCCAGGACATGCAAATTAAAAACAACTCTCTTTCGAAAAGTGATCTTCTATCTGAATAGTTTATTGTTTTCACCACCTAACTCTGCCTCTCTGCTTCTGCCCGTGCCCCACTACCATCTCAACAGGGGAGTTTGTTGTTGTTGATTTTTTTTGATACTTTTATTTTTGCGATATTCTTAGAGAATAGAATAAGTTCCTGACAAGTAGTATTTATTCAATTAATATTTATCAGTTGATGGAGTAAATAAATTAATGCCAAGAAATATGAATAAATTAAGCAGACAAACAGCTTCAAATATCCAAGCTCACTTTTTTTTTGTCTGTGTGGTTAAACTTAAGTGAAATGCATTAGTTGTAACTGACATTCTGAATGGCTCAATGAGATGGTACTGAGTTAACCATTAGAGTACAATGAGTAAGTACCCAGCTGAATTATTTGGGACTCACTAAAATACCTTACTTCTTGTTTGAAATATCCAAATGTAGTTTATATTGATAATAATTATTTGCAAGCATGAATTTTTTAGCTTTTGTACATAATTCAGAGCAAAATAAATATAGTAAATATCTAGCAGTAAGAAGACTGTGGTGACTCATGATTCATAGCAAAGTGATTTGAGAAAAGATATTTAGAAAAGTTTTCTAAGAAAAATTATTTAAAATCCACTGGAGTGGAAATAAGTAAGACTGTATGACTGATTTGTCCTACTTTGGACAATGTGCACAATGGTCTTGGATAAATGACTTGATTTCTCTGGAATTCTTTAAAATGATTATTTACATTTTATTAAGTTTATATATTAAGATTACTTATATATATAAAAAGTGATGGATATTGATTAAAATATCTTAAGACTCCAGCAGTATAAAGGAGTCTATGACTTTAAAGATTTCCTTGAAGAATGAATTTAGATGTTGTCAAAAATTTTAGCCTCATGTTATTATATGGGCATAAATAGTGTACACAGGTTGCTGCCAGAGAATTACATTGTTATCTAAAAATCTACTATTTACAAGTGAATTAATTAATCCCACCTAACCACTCAGTATAGGACCTTCCACTCTAGTATTTCCAACATGTAGTTTTTCTTGTCACTAACTATGAGTAAAGAGGTGTTTGAGAACACATGCATAGAAATGCTTCCATTAATCCAGAAACATCGTATAGTTGGTGAATAGGCAGTTCATTAATATGATGTATTTTAATGCTCCTATTAAATATATCTTTCAGATTTTGGGTTACAAAGTTGATCCTTTTCAAAAAAAAAAAAAAAACTTGGACAGTTTGTATGTGAACTTGCTCAAATAAGAATAAGAAGATATTTGCATTGAATTCTTTAATTATTGGCTGACACTTCTGTTCTGTTTGTATGAACAGAACTCCTAAGGTTGTTACTGAAGTCATCTTGCAAGGACTGTTATTTTTAAAGCCTGACTTATATGGGTCACATGGGATGGGTCAGCGATACACTATGGCTGATGCTGCTTCTGCTACTGTAGAGAAAAGTAAATGAGTCTTCAAGCAACTGGTGGAAAGAACTACAGAGTATTTTCTTGTTGTTATTTTCTATATTTCCATCACATGCTGAAAATAATTTTAAAAATTGAATCTCTGTTCATTTAAATATATCTCAAATGATTACTTATCCCATAAGAACATAAAGATTATGTTTAAAAAAAGTTGGAAAAGACAAAAACAAATTCAGAAAGTCATATGAATAATATAACTACATCTGCGTTTTATCAATAAAACTTGATGAGGCAGAAATTGTATTTTCTCCCGGAGGCACTGGAACTAGTGTACTCATAATGCTATGATTGTCTTCCTGGTGTCATGAACAAGGTTAAAAACTGTATCTACAGCATTATTCCCAGCATCCAGAATACTAATGCACTAGCAGGGGGTTACCTCTTCTGGGCTGGAAGGATTGAATTTGGGAAAATGAGAGGGATGTGGGTAATTAACCTAATTCAGACACCTGAAAACTCTTGAGAAATAAACACTACCTAGGTAAAGTTCTTCCTTTCTCCTAGAGTTCAGTCTTTTCCGTAAGACAATGCAGGCTCAGTCTGATCTACAGATGCACATCAACATGTCTCAAATTGTGCTTCAAGGAAAAGTGGTATGAGAATCACTTGAAAAGCGAATTAAAATGCAGATTCCCTGGCCACACCCTCATAAGTAATGACTCATAATCTCTGGGAGAGAGCCTAGATATCTGCAGCTTTTACTAGCTTCCCTGGTGATTCTGCTATACACTGAAGAATATGAAATACTCTACTACATTCAGTGGCTCTCAGACTTTACCATGTGCCACAATTCCCTGGAGGACTTACTTGTTGAAACACAGATTTCTGCTCCCACCACAGAGTTCTGATTTGTCATATGTTGGGTGGAATTTGGGAGCTGGCATTTCTAACAAATTCTCCAGTGAGACTTGACACTTAGCAGCCAACGAACCACAGTTTGAGAACCACTGGCTTTACAACAATGCTTTTCAAACTGAAGCGAGCACAAGAATTCACCTGGAGATTTTGTGAAAACAATGATTCTGGGGCCCTTCCTCCAGAAATTCTGACCCAGTAAGTCTTCAGTAGAGCCTGATAATTTATATTTCTAACTAGTACCTAGATAATGACTTATGCTGCTGGGTTGAGAACCATAAATCTTAACTTTATTAAACACTTGGACTATAAAATTACATCAATCAATTACTTTTCTCCTGGTTTGCCCATCCATTTACAGCTCACCAAAAGGAGGAAAAATACTAAGAGAAAAAAGGTGTTTGTCTTCCACTCCATTAGCAGCAGAGCAATTATGAGCAAATTGTGTTCTAGAGGGCAGCTGCTGGCCACCTGGGTTGGCCGTGTCGGAAGCCCCCCTCATCATAAATAAGAAAAACTTAACCTCTTGTAAATCCTCCTTTTCACCCAGCTAGCTCTCCCAGAGCCTCATTCTGATTGTGTGATTTTACACTCCATTGGCTGGGACTGAAAAAATAGATATATCAAGTGCCTATCAGTTTATCTGTTACCATAGATTGCCCTTTGTCTGGGTGCGGTGTGCGAAGCTGACCAGCAGGATGCATAGTTGAGTTGGAATTTTTACATCAAAATAAAACAAGATAAAATATATCCAAATGATGACTGCTATTAGGAAGAGATAAATATATGATTTAAAATGTAAATAAAATTTAAAAATAAATTTTAAAAAAATTGTATTAATTCCAAGTAAATGCACTGAGAAATTTTTCATTCTTTTTGAAAATAATCATTTCTGTTGCATTTAACAGAACAATTGCTAGCAAATTAATGGAAAATTATATACATTTTGAGGGCAAAAAGTCACAAATTAGGTAGTTTACAAAAGTAATCAATGAAAGATAATCTATTACTTTTTTCCTAAAATGATTCCTTGCTAGTCACGTGAAATGCAGTCAATGGTGCAAAATGCAAGCAAATAGAGTATGTGATGAATATACTGTTTCTGAAATTTCAATAAACAAAAGAAGCCACCATGATAAGAAAATAATGTCATTGCAGATGATGTATTTATCTGTATGTAAGTATAGTGAGAAAGATGGCCTCAAAACATTTTTTTTTTTTAACATGGTTTAGGAGATCTGCCATGGGCCAAAATAAAGTTCAATTTCTTGGTAATGCCATTTCTCAAAATTGAGCAAATATGATTCTGGTCACTAATAATATTAGTTGTATCTTTTCCTAAAAGTTTTCAACTTAAAGGGAATGTCTTACCACTACACCCAACATACACAACCATGGCAAGCATGAAAATGCAGCTCTGGTTTTACACTGAACATCAGTGCGAGAACTAGATAGACAGAGATAGATTTATGCAAAGTGAAAGCGAATGAAACATACTTTAGAACACGTTAACCAAGTTTCAGTCATAAACAGGAGACAGAGAGTTACACGAGGTACAATTCAAAATCTCATTTAACTGTCAGAACAATTTGCAAGAAATTCATTTTATAAATGAAAACGCTGTAGAAGGAGGACAGGCTAATATTTGGCTCACCTGGTAGCTTATAGAAATTACGACTAGCTCTTTATGTATGTTATCTAATTTCACTTTCAGGATGATAATCTATGAAATGGACCTCTGGGGAGCTGAAGCAACTCTGTCAGTTCAGAAAAATACCCTCTTCAATGTTCTGGAGCATATTCAAGGTGCTAGCACCTGGAAAGTGATTAACACTGCACCTGGCATTTAAAAGGTGCTCAGTACACGCTTCCTTTTTTTTTTTTTTTTTTAAAGAATCTTGCCCTGACATTTTTCCTTCATTCATTCCCCCCCCTCTCTACTATATATATAATCTATATATAGACATACATATACACACAGATACCTACACACATATATAGGCATACCTAATTTAATTGCATTTTATTTTGTTGAGCTTCGCAGAGATTGCATGTTTTTTTACAAATTAAAGGTTTGTGTCAACCCTGCATTGAGCAAGTCTATTGGTGCCATTTTTCTAATAGTATTAGCTCACATTGGGTCTCTGTGTTACATTTTAGAAATTCTTGCAATTTTACAAACTTATTATTGTTATTGTTATATTTGGTATGGTGATGTGTGATCAGTGATCTTTGATGTTACTACTGCAAAGATTGTAACTTGCTGAAGGCTCCGATGATGGTTAGCATTTTTTAGCAATGAAGTATTTTTTAATTAAAGTATGTACTTTTTTAGATATGCTGTTACTACACACTTACTAGACTACAGTAGAGTGTGAACATAACTTTTATATGCACTGGGAAATCAAAAATTGGTATGATTTGCTTTATTGTGATATTTGCTTTATTGCAATGGTCTAGAACTCAACCCACATCTCCAAGGTATGCCTATACATACTTTACATATATGTGTGTGTGTGTGTGTGTGTGTGTGTGTGTGTGTGTGTGTGTGTGTGTGTGTCTGTCTGTCTGTCTGTCTGTCTATCTATCTAGTGTATGCATATGCAGTGGTACTGCTTGCTCTATATGGGATAACAAATTTATATTTTTGTTCTTTTAGTATGAGAAATTCAGTACAGAGGATGGTGATTTAAAAATTCTAATGTATAGACTTCAGAAAGATATTTCTGATATGATGCAGTTATGAACTTGTGCCGTCCATGCATAAAATATTGCATTTATATCAGCAATGATCCTTTGTCCACATCTAAAGTGTTCTCAAATGATATAAATTTGTATTTATAAGATAATGAGATTGGTTTAAAATTCTGCTTCTCAAACTTCTAGAAACATAATGTGCTGGCAAATTTATCTACAGGGATGTAAAGCCTACATTAAAACACATCACTGATGGCATTGATTATTTACATTCAGGTAAACATAGAGGTAATTAAAATACATACTACATATTTCAATTTTATTGCTAATTCTGTACAGTAACATGAAATGGTGTTGGTTTTCAAGCAACTGTCCTATTTATGGGATCTTTTCCTGAAATGTATCATGATTCTTCCAAGGGCTGAGTAAGCAGGAAAAGAAAAAGCAATTGTTAAACCTGGTAACTAAAGATGTATTTCCAAACGCCAATAGTCAGATAAAATTTTAGGAGATTATGATAATATTGATCAGTAGTTTTAAGATAATGTTCTCTTGCATCAATAGCAATAAAAGATGGGTGAGAAAAGATTAGATACTCTGTGACAGGAGACTGTCTTGGGAAATATGTGTACAGATCCATTTTTAATTTCGGAGATTCTATAATTCATTTTCATTTCAGCTCACAATACGATGATAGTGGCTTGCCAGAAAAATGCTATTGGGATTACTTGTTTATACAATTTTCTGTAGTAAATGAATTGATCTTTCCACTTATTTGATTTCTGAAGATGGCATTTGTCATGTTTCCTTAGGACTGCAATCCAAATTTTAAGAAACCTCTGGCATGATAAGTGACAGGAAAAATCATGAAAGCTTGTTTTTAGCATACTTCTTGATGGATGTTATTATTTAGTTTATTTGCATAAAGTTTTATTTAGGCATACTTAAACACTTTTCTACCTAGGGGAAAAATATTTTTAAATAATTAAGGTATTAAGCAATTATTGGGGTAGGACTCCTGCTTTACTTCTTCCTCCAGTACTGAAACTTTCAGAAGCTACAGTGTAGGTTAATCATATCAAGAAGGAACTTTCTTCATATTGAGGGCTAGGAAAACCCACATGGCGAAACTAAAAAGTGGTAGAGTTCAGGCATGGATGGCTTGGCTGGGCTAGGGCTTAGGGGGCAGGAGAAAATACCGTCAAATGCCTTTGAAATATATGTAACAAATATAAAAGAAAAGTAAGCATTTAAACCCTGGCTATAGAAGTGGAGCCTCAACATTGAGTGTGGGATAATTGGACTGATAGAAGCCTATTTACCTTGATAGTGTGATTATTTTTGAAGGCAGCATTCTTAGGTACAATTTCGAACTGTGCCATCTCCCAGCTTCCTGACCCTGGGTAACTGATTCATTTAATTTCTATATTTCAAATTAGTGATCTCTAAACTGAGAGTCATAACAGCCCTGAAATACATATTTGTTATGAGGGTTGGCAAAGATGATGGTGATGATGCTGCTGGTGATGATGATGACCTCAGAGGCCATTATGAAATTTTCCCTTAGAAAGCAGAATTTGCCACTAGTAAGAAAGAGGAAATCACCAACAACTTATCCAGCTATGCCTGGTAGTATCTTCTGGCGAATACACCTTTTTACTTTACTTTTTTAAACTCCAGACATCTCTCTGGATTCCTCCCAACCCCGTGACTCCTCAGTCTTAGCTCAGGTGGCTACGTCCTATTTCATGTGACGGGAAGTAGTACCTCAGGGAACGTCAGACAGTCTTTGGGGGAGTAGGAGGTGGGCTTTCTTTACACCACTTGCCGATTTCTGAGGTATTACTATTCCCAACATAAGCAACTGTAAGCTACCATTGGTTTGTCAATCACTTCACAAAACACTTAAAAATTTAACAATTGACTTCTATAAGCCAATGTGACCTGACTCTAGTCACACTAGTATCTAGTATCATATCTTTAAAGTTTTAATCCTTCTTGGCCTTTTAGGCTTCTCTTTCAAAAACTATCCCCATTTCCACAGCAATGTCTGTGTGGTAGCTCTTTCTGGTGATTGGTTGTTGCTCCCTGATAAATATATTTGCTTCCCTTCTTTAATTGTTTTAATAATAGCACAAATAGCAGGTTGGTTACCTAGAAAGTACCATGAAACTAAAAGAGATTCAAAGAAAGCTCTCATCTATTTATTCAGTTTTATTTGCTGCCCCCTACTTATGTGACTCTGGGCATCTAATGATAGACAAAAACAAAAACAAAAAGCCCTTATTTATATTTTATTAGCAAAAAAAAGAAAAAACCCAACAACAGGAAAAAAAGGAGAGGCTGGAGCATTTCAGGCACAAGAAATGATGTACGCAAACAGCAGAGGTTGTAAGTGTCACCTGGGAGGTGGCAAGAACCATGGGATTTTAAAGGCGAGTGACAGAATTTCACTACATGTTTGTCTGTTTTGGTTTTTATTCCCTAACATCTAGCATAGCAAGCCTCTTGAATTGGCCACACTCTAGAATGTAATGCAATTTGACCATTCAAGTCTGCCCAGGTATACACAGTGACAAAACTGGAATTAGAATTTACTTTTTCCTAATTTTCATTTAGTGCAATTTTTTTTTAAAGAAACTCAATTATAATACCACTGAAACAAAATATCAAACAATAACCACCTGAAATTTGAAGGTGATTCTTGGATAAGAATAAATAATATATTTTTTCATTAAAAATTTTAAATAGAAAGTACTTGAGAACAGTGAATTAAGTGAAATATGTAGAGCTTTGAAACACATATTAATGTCATATGTGATTATACTTCTGCCTTATAACCTGTTTCAGCTTCGCCAAATCAATGACTGAAAGAGGGCATTCCTTCCAAACCTTTCTGATTATAGTTAATTTATGTCATACTGTATTATTTATTAGCTAATATAAAAAATCCAGTAAGGCCTATTTTACTCTCTTATAGACTATGTGATTAAGTATTAAAATGGAGAACAAAATCATGCAACTCAACAGAGAACTATCCAAGTGAAGCCAGGTTTTCTCCAAACCTGTATTGCTATTTAGCTTTTCCCTGTGAGTCCCTACACTTACATACAGAAGTCCACTTACACAAACACACCCAGATACACAAATCTACTTGCACACATAATGATAGAAACTGATATTAATGGAAAGTTAACCATATAACCAACATGGCTCTAAGCATTTGACAGATAATATTGTGTCTATTCTTCATACGCCATAAGGAATACAGAATCATTAATTCTTCTACAGATGTTTTTTAAAAAGCTAGAAAAGGGAAAAAAGAAGAATTTGAGAAATCAGGAAGGTAGAAGAGGAAGATTCCCGATTGTAAAGAGGTATGGAACAAACCCCAAAAGCTGACCACCACGACAGAGCAGGAAATCATTTTCCAGCTGTTTGGATAGTAAAAAACCAAGTTTTGAGTGAAAAAAAAAAAAAAGAACAAAAACACACAACTCTACTCATAGAGTTGTAGGCAAACAGAACAGATATTATAGAGGGATATTAGTATTTTTATACTCTTTTTGTAGATGAGCAAGGTAACGATGTAGTCTGGCCAAGGAAAATCAGGTATTCAAATATACAAGAAAAGATCAAGTCTCAGAATTAAGTTTGTAAAGTGAAGATCAAGCAAAAACTCACAAACAGCACTGGTGGTAAGTAGATCCTAGTCTGACCAGTCTCAGTAGATATCTTCTCTGAGGGCATATTATAATCAAAAATTGCATGCAGTTTCTCTTGCTTGGGTTTTCTTGTTTACTTTAACTACTGGGACTCTTTACAGCTTAAATACTATAAGGAGACTAGAGTCTTGCTGACTATACTAACATAGTGTATGCACAGCAACTTTTTAAGACACGTAATAGTTTCAGCAAAGGTGCCTTGGGCATATTATCAAGATGCTATTAGAAACATGCTGCTTTCATAGTTATTGATTCTCATATGTATCAAGCAAGGGCTGAACATTTATACATATTTGTTTATTGGCATGATATCATAAATATCTATGAATTATACACAAGACCAAACTCAGTCTTGAAAAACAGAAGGCTAATTCCCTGAAAATGTGACTCTCCCTAGATCTATGGGAATGACTACAAGATAATGAGACTAAATGTTTATTAGCAAATATTTGAGAATATGTCATTATCTTCAGTTGATTCTTTGGAAACATATTAAACATACTTCAATAAGGCTGTTGTGCAAAACAATTTTTGAAACTAATATTAAGAAACTGTATCACACAGTTCTGGTGATAAATAAATGCATTAATTTTTTCATTCAAAACTATTTATTTACCTTCCTTTGCACCACCCGTGGATATGGCAGTTATCTCTTCTCTGAAAACATAGCTAGGTTTAAGCTTATTCTACAATCTAAGATCATATAAAGGACAGAAAGTGTATCTGGCACTGAGTAAAAACAATATGTGATAATTAGGCGTTGATAATAGCATGCAGGGGGGAAAATGTCAAGAGTGAGATTTTAAAGTCCAATGTTGATTACTAAAGCAACACAGTGACAAAGAATATATATCCAGCAGATCTTAGAAGTTTCTGGTAACAATAACAAGTAACAAAGAATGCGGCTGATATGAAACATTTCTTACTAGACAAAATGAGGCACATCTTACCCTCCTAGAACAATAAACTCATTTTGGGAAAAGCAGCTAAGCTGGCCATCAGGACTGCCAAACCTGATATCGGAGAGCCAGACAAAGAAAATTATAAGCTTTGTTTGTTTAGATCTTATCAGAATCCAGATAATATACATGTGCAATAGATAATGTTTTAAAAGTAAGACAAGGAAGTATAACTCCTGTGCTTACTGCCTAGAAGTTATACTGACAGCAATCACTTCTTCGAACTGAATTAGATATTAGAAACCATTGGAAAAATTGTAAAATTAAAATTACAGAGACTAACTCATTGGGCATATACATCACTGCCTAGCAAACTAGATTTGTTTGCATAGCTTAATATTTGGCTTGATGTAGGAAAATAAATACTATTCAATAATAAAATGGAGGCAGAGGTATGACACAAATATGACTAATAACAATGTTTAAGGTAACACTTGAAGTTTAAGTAGCTTCTCTATGATAAAGGAGAAAACAAAATCCACCCAGTGATTATAAAACATAGGATAAGTGCTAGCATACAGTTTCTAATGATTTTATGATAAATGAGGCACAATTAATTCATTAGAGTATGGAGAATTTGTGTACATTTATCAGAATGAGTATTGAGGACATCTTAAAGGATAAGCAAGATCTATGAACACACAGTATGAGAAAATAGGTACTCTTGGAGAGTATGAAGAAATGATATGATCAGATTTCTGGACATACGAAAATACATGCTATGTTTATGGTGAGAAAAAATAATTCAACTAACACATGACATATCAATTTCTCTATGGGAGACATAAGGATAATGTGCCACAGCAAAGACTAATATCCATCCTTTCCTCTTTGGCTGCAAAATACAAGAACACCTAGTTTGCTGTGGGTGGTTTTTATGCCTGGATAAAACCACTTCCATCTTGAGCTTTGGTTGCTGACTGGCTTGGCCAAAGAGGTGTAGTAGAGTGTCATTAAGTAGGACTTTCACAAAATCTCTTTAAAAGGAAGTCAACTGGCAAGCCTCTTTTGCCCTTCCTTCTTCCTCCTTCTTCCTGTCTTAAACATTAATTTGATGATTGGAGCTCTCCCAGACATATTTCAGCATGAGAACAAGAGACATAACTGAGGGGAAATAGAGCTTGAGGTTGAGTCCAGTGACACTGAGGACTTACAGTGTTAGATTTGGACAGCCTATCTCTGTGTGTTTATTTATGGGTGAGAAAAATAAATCCATGTCTCGTTTAACTCAATATTTTTAAGTTTAAGTTACAAACGTTACCTTGAAGATGTATCTTGGAACTCATGAAATATATGCATACAGTGATGAGTTTAATACCTGGTACATATGAGGCACCTAATACCTGTTAACTATTATTACCACTACCACTAAAAACAGATGACTCCAAATAACAATAAAAACAGATGACTTCAGGAGGATTCCACATTGACAATTATCATCGGAAAATCAGGAGAGCTTCATTTAGAGGCTTACCATCAAATGTTCTTTTAGAGAAGCAAGACTAGTTAATATTCACAGTCATGTGTGGAAACCTATGGGTAAATCTGTTTGTAAATGATTCTTAATTTTTTATATGCAAGAGTTTTTAAAACAACCTCACATTTAGGAAATACAAACACTAATGAAGGTATCATCAACTTTGAGATTTCCAAACATCTTTCTTGATACAGGACCAAACACCACAAAGCCTGCTCAACATGAAAATCCCTAAGCATCAGCCAGAATCTCCCCCATGTTCAAATCTGGTCCAATGGCCTGGGCTGGGGTTTCATTCTGACCCATATGTCCATCCTGTGTCTATTTTCAGCTCTTCCTTTCTGTTGCTCCAGACTTGCCAACTCAGGGTCCTGAGGTCTGGGATTGCAACACAAAGGTTTTCCAAATGAATTGCTAAAATTATTAAAAATCTGTGTGAACATTTGTTTGGATTTGTTACAAGCTACCTATTCAAAGGGGAGACAAAAGGGAGCACATATTGAGGGAAATGAAACAGATGGTTAAAAACAAGCAATCTGACATTTCTGGACAGCTACAACGTTTATGTGAATGAAAGAGAGGATAACGTATTTTTTCTCTCCCCCAACAGAACATTACACTGCAGTTATCAAATAACCTTTTAGAACTATCAACCAGTTTTCTCCCAACATTATCTTATTAAAAAGGCCGCCCAAATGTTATTTTCAATTACTATTTTTTAACAAATGAGAAAACTGAGGCTCAAAGTTAAATAACTTGTTTAAATCAGTGTAGGTAGCAAGTGCTTTATTTTCTTCCTAGAATTTATTACTACCAAGGAATTAATTTTCAAATACACATTTATCGCTCAGTAAAAAATAAGCTCAATAAAGTCAGGTTTTTTGCTGCTTGATTTACCTCTGTACCCCCTGTAACTAAAACAGTAGGTAGGTCATAAAAATATAACAAACATGTGTTTGTGTGTGTGTGTATGCGTGCACACAGATAATATCAGAAGAAAGAGTTGAACCTAGATCTGTGTGACTTTAAAACTACTTTATTGACTTCACAGCATTACGGCTCATGAGTTACTTTTGTTATCATGATGTTATCATTGCAAGAATTAAAACACCCGAATCCTGTCGTGCAGATCAGTTCTCTTTCTCATAAAAAGGAAGATACGCAACAAACAAGAGCAGAATGGGAATTAAAGTTTCATTTTTATCCTTAGATGTCTTAGTGGCTAATATTCTAATTCAGACCCCAATTAAAAAGGCTGAGTAGAAACCCTGATTAGAAACAAAACCTAATTAGAACCTTTCTTTCTCTCCTTAGTCTAAATAATTGAGAGTAACGTGCTTAGATGTAGGTGGGAGAGGCTAAGAAACAGGAGGAGAAGGAGAAGCAGGAGGTGGAGAGACTGCTTCACCCTGGAATAAGCCTGATCTCAGATACACAGTCATTTAAAGTGTAGAACGAGAATTTGGCCAGTGTGCTCTGCAGGACCTATGGTAACTGCTTACCAAACGGATGAAACAAGAAGAAATTTATGGAACAATGAAAGAGGAGCCTGGGTTTTTATCCTTTTGAAACAATAATTTCCCTCATTATTAACTGTGGCCAAATCCCAACTGTTTCTGACCAATCTCATTACCAATACGTTTCTTAGAGGATAAGAATACAAGGAGGGTTCCTAAAGGATTTTGAAGAAGGGTAGAGGCAAATCTACCTTGTGCAAAGGAGGGAACGTTTTGGTCATCTCTCCCTATCATCTTCCCTTATTAATCCTATAACCAAAAACATATCAGTGAGGAATTTCTTCTGGTTTACTGTCCTTTGGTGCAGGAAGGATAGAAGGATACACTGATGATGGAGACCAAAATAAAAGATTTCAGTATCTAAAATATGTATCAAACAATATTCTTTCACCACCCTCATATACAATATTGTGTTCTGGCATGTACTTACCAGTGTCTCTCCCTTCTGGAAACTCAAAATTAAACAACATCAATGGCAACATGAGAGGAAACTGGAACTGAGCCAGTCATTGTACCCTTCATTCAGTTTGATAACTTAGACAGTAAACATGCCTTTTCAACAATAAAACTGATGTACTGCTTAATGTGTCTTGATGATTGCCTCCAGTCTTTGTTTTGGTTTATGGACTCAAAAGACTTGCCAAGTATCGGCAAGGATGTTGGAAGCTTTCATAAATTATAGAGACGATGAAATTTTGTCAAGTACATTTTTTACCAAGCCATCATTTTTATATGTACAGAATATGAGCATAAGGAAGACAGAATGAGTTATCCATGGTCACACACCTTAGTTAATGGCAAAGATGGTCTACAGCATGGATGAACTGAATCCTGTGTTTTTCATTTTGCATCTCATGTGTTCACACAATTAAACCAGTTCAGTGTTTTTGAATTATCATGTTTCATGCATACGTTAGCTCATGTTCATTGGTTTACTTTCATGACTTTCTCCAAATGGTTGCAACCAAAAACGTACACACTTAAAATGTAGTGGAAACGACTAAGAATTAAAACGTATTCTTTTAAGAATTGTAGCTGAATGATTTCCCTCTGAGCTGGTCCTGGTCCAGTGTACGATTCAAATATCTTTTAAATATGGCGAGACAGTTATAATTCAAAAGTAACCTATATCTCTTTTTTCTATCCTCCTTCAAGCACTTTGTCATCTCTACTCACTGTCTTAAGTTAAAATATTAAAAAAAAAAAAGATAGGAAAGAGAGGAAAAACAATACATTTCTAGATGTTTTTCCAAAGCCACAGCTCTCAGAAAAACTATGAATACTGGATCATAGACAAAATGATCAGCTGAAAATAAATAAAAGGACAAACAAACAAATGGATAATGAGCAAATCTCTCCCCATCCCCCATTCCACCCCTTGCCTGAATTGGGTGGAAAACAATGTTTTTCTGTTAAGGCAGTATGGAGAAACAGTTTAGAGCACAGTCATCAATACATCCTTCATGAAGATGCAAAAAAAAAAGTCCCCTTTCCAGCTCCCAGAGTGAAGTCTTGACAGTAAGACATCAGGGAGGGAAAGCCTGCTTGGCCAGGCTGGGCCAATTGAATAAGGTCACCCGGGGGAAATGTTTGCGTCCCAGCAAGGCACAGAATCAACATAGCATTCTAGTGCCTCCAAGAGGTAAATTTATGTAGTGAAGACAGCATTCAAAACCGAAAGATAAGAAATTAAAGATTCTGGCATATCCAAATGAGAATCTATGTGCACAAACTAGGGAATAAAAGCTGTCTGCCTTCTTAACCCTAAATTTCAGGTAGGTCCAGCCCTCCAGAAATGAGACTCAAGACATCCAGCCTTCAGACAGACAGACAAAAAAGTTCCAAAATAGTCTAAGATTAAGTTTCTGACACCATGGTGTTATAATGAGGATTTACAGTGGAAATAAACTTGATTTAGCTCATAGAGAAACAGACAGAAAAATATGAGTTTGTGAAATGGGATTCATACCTGCCACAGAAGCAAATCTTCTCTCACAATCTTTGACACAGTCGTCATTTCTCTAGATGAATTCTGCAATACAAAGTTATCAATCAATCATCTACCTTGAAATATTTGTTGTATGTCCTAGAAGCAAACTGTTTTACTATCAGACAGACTGACATGGAGGATGATGATCTCTGAGTATATACACACACGTTAGGGCCTGTTATAAAAGAATATATAGGATTTATAGTCTGATGATTATGAAGAAAAAAGCATATATAACACAATATTATATAATTTCCTTCTCTGTTAAACGTTTCCATCAATGTTACTCCATTACTGATGAACTTTTACTGCCACATAGAGTCTTCTAAGCTTCTCAGGCTCCCACCTGAGCCCAGATGCCCCACATCTGTCAGCATTGCTTCTTCTTGATGAGAATGACAGAAAGGAGAAATCCATGAATCAGAACATTCCCTGTATCAGTAAACATTGTGTGTGCAGTCATGTGTTTATCATAAAGGTTGACAGATATGAACTCCAAACAGGAATTCAGAGAAAGAAAGAGAGTAAGAAACCATCATTAAATTTCTTGGTAGAGTCAACAAATTGGAGAGCAAAATGCATTTTTTTTGACTCCTCTTTATCAGCAAGATTACCTACCTTTACATAATCTGAGGAAACTCAGGGAATGCAACACACTTTGCAATTCCATTTATATTTCTTTTCATTGAAGCATAGTTGAATTACAGTATTGTGTTAGTGTACAGCAAAGTGATTCAGTTTTATATATATACATGTACTTTTTTTTCAGATTATTTTCCATTATAGGTTATTACAAGATATTGAATATAGTTCCCTATAGTAAATCCTTGTTGCTCCATTTGTATTTTTTTGGTTTAATTTTTTTAAATGTTTGATTTAATAATTAAATAGAAAACACCACAAAAAACAAGACTCTATTTTCTCTGCCTTGTAATCGCAGAAATCATGATAGTCTACATGACACACAGTAAATGTTGAATAAATAATTCTGATGTATTTTTAAAAATTATTTGCTTTCTAAGTTACAGTTGTTTCACTGAATCAATAAGTTATTTGGAAAACAATCAATTAAGTATGAATATTATGATATATATTTGGGAGAGAGATACTGCATCAGATATTGTTAGTGTGGGACAAAAAAGCCCCAAATCCTTCAGTGCCCATAGCTAGAAGTAATATTCTATTTCTGAAAAATAATAAGGAATATTATCTATATTAATACTATGGAGTTTATAAACACTGACTGATACTACTTTTATTTGCATATAGTTCAGCTTTCTTGCTAGAAACTTTCATTCTTGGGGTGATGAGACTAAAAAAAGCCACATGATTCACTGAAGATTGTATAGAATCCACAGTCTGATGATCCTGTGACAGTGGCAGACCCCCTTATCTTGATTTGGAAATTCTGGGTTTTATTTCATAACACTGATCCTCATTTTCTTAATAAAACAAGAGTATTGAAAACAGCAACGCTGCACTGACTACACAGCATAACTTGTAAAAATCCTAAATCTATACAAAATAGTTGCTCAGGAGGTATTATCCGCAGCCCTTCTTGTCCACATTTTTCAAATTTTCCCTTGGGAGTTTCACTTCCTATAATGCAGAATAAGTTCCCAGGGAAACAAACCTCCTACAGATAATGATTATAACTCTGGACAAATTTTTTTTCAAAAGCTTTCTTTGAAATGTATTATCTTTTGGACAGAGTGGGGAATCCCAGGTAGGAGAGAGACAGATAGAGAAAAGGGCTCCAACTTCTGTGTGTAAATGGTGCCCAAGTCACTCTTTGTCTCCTGTACCACATACTGATATTTTAAAAAGGTCAACCAAATTAAAATAACCCTAGGTCTTTCAAGAGTGATGAAATTATCCCTACAGTTTCCTCAAACATTAAAATATTAGTAAGACAATATTTTAAACAAAGTTTGACAACTTAGGTGAAATGGATAAGTTCCTTTAGAAATTTGACATACAAACTTCATCCAAGATGAAACAGAAAATCTGAATAGCCTTATATATATGGAAGAAATTGAATTTTCCATTAAAAAAAGTTATTCAAGAAAATTCCAGCCCCAGATACTTTTTTGTTATTGAATTACATCAAACATTCAAGAAATAAATACTAGGAAACTAAATTCAATAATATATTAAGATAACAGCATATTATAATTAGATAAAATTTGTCCCAGAAAAGCAGAGTTGGAATAATATTTGAAAGTTAATTAAAATAATTCACCATTCTAACAAAAAATAACCAGAGAATCATGACAACAGATGTAGAAAAAACATCTGATACATAACACCCAACACCCCCTGAAAATATTAAGTTTCAGAAAATTAGGAACAGAAGGTACTTATTTTATTGAATAGACATGTATGAAAAACTTAGTTAACATCAGACTTACTGTTAAATGGTTTTCAGTAATAGTGAAAACAAGGCAACAATATCTACTCTCATAATTTCTATTCAATAATGTCCTAGAACTCTAAGTCCTTCTAATAAGATAAGAAAAAGAAATAAATATCATAAAGGAAAGGAAACTACTTTGATTTGTAAATGTTTACATAGAAAATTCTAACTCCACAAAACAACTACTAAAATTAACAAGTGAATTCACCAATTCCAAATGATATAAGATTAATAAATGGAAAGAATCTATATTGTTAAGATATCAATTCTCTCCAAATTGATTGTAGAGATAATAGAATTTTAATCATAATTCTATCAGGCTTTTTACTTGGGATAAACCAGAAAACTGGTTTGAAATTTATGTAGAAATACATATAATCTAGATTACCAAGGAAAATTAAAAAGAAAGAACAAAGTTAAAGGAATGACACATCCTGAATTCAAGACTTACTATTTTGCTATAAAATTATGGTAACATATTTAGCAAAAAGCTAAACACATGGATCTGTGCATCAGGATGTGTGTGTGTGTATCTGTAAATTGTTTTTATCAAAGTTGTCAGGGTAACTCTCTAGAGAAAGAAATTTTTTCCAGCAAATTCTAGATGGAAAAATTGGATTAACCACATGAAATAAAAAGTCATGATCTTGGCCTTTAATATCATACCATGCACCATAAACATTAATAAAATTGATGAAAGCCATGAATATAAGAGTTAAAATTATAAATCTTCTAGAAGAAAATGCTGAAGAAAATCTCTGTCAATATAGAATAGGCAAGTTTTAAAAAGACAGGACACATTAAGTGCAATTTGGAATTAATCAAAATAAAACATCTCTTCAAAGACACCACTAAAAAGATTACAGGGCAAGTAACAAAATGAGAGAACTCTTTTTAAAACATTTCTTCCCCTCTAATCATTTTTTATAATGCAGATTCCAACATACAAATCTGAAAAAAAAAAATTTCTGACAAAGGACTCTAATTCAGTGTTAACCAATCTTGAAAATGGGCAAATGATTTAAATAGGCATGAAAGGCTTCAGGAGGACATGCTAATCCAAAATATGGCACCTGGGCATACTGAGTATTTTAGGCTGAAGGAATTTGAGAAACCGTATGTTAATTAAAATAATTCACCATTCTAACAAAGAATAACCAGAGAATCATGACAACAGATGTGCAGGAAGGACTCTGTGACCTTCCTCTGAAGCAGGTCATAAAACCCTCTAGTGAAACATGCCCTCCGTATACCCAGAGGAAAGGAACATCCTTATCTCCAAGACACCTAGAGCAGTGTGAAAGCAGGACTTGCTGATTCCCCCACTTCACTACACTTAGCTCAAATCCTTTTCATCCTATCACATTTTTCAAGGATTCTCCACGTTTCATCAAACTTAGCATTAAAACACTCAGGTTTTAACTGCATCTTTGGGTTTTCATTTCCTTACAAAGGTTCTCGTGTCTTGTGATATTAAATAAATTTGTGTGCTTTTCTTGTTAAAACTCTTTCAATGTTACAGGGGCCCCTAGCCAAGAACTTAGAAGGGTAGAGAAAAAAAGAGTTCCCTTCCATACAGACACTCCACAAATGAAGACAAATGATTGGACAGTAAGGGCAAAGCAAGATGTTCCACATGATTAGGCATCAGGGAAATACAAATGAGAACCACAGTGGTATGCCATCCTTCCTATTGGAAGGGATACAATTAAAAGGACTGACAGTACCAAGTGATATCAAGAATACTGGAAAGAGCTCTCATTAAAGTTGGGAAAAATATAAAATGGTAAAACCAGTTTTTAAACCCCTTTGGAAGGTTCCTTAAAAAGTTAAGCATATAGTCGCAATATAACCCAGATTACCAAAGAGAAGTGAAAATGTACATCCCTACAGTCTTGCAGCTGATGACTGCAGCAGCCTTATCTTTAATAACTAGAAACTCTAAGCACCATAAATGTCATTCACTTAATGGACAGACAACATGTGGTCTGTTCTCTCAGAAACAAACAAACAAACAAACGAAGAAGGAAAGAAAGAAGGAAAGAAGAAAGGGAGGGAAGGATTAACAACTTGTGTGCATCTCAGAAACATTATATGGAATGAGAGAAATGATACACAAAAGAGTGTTATGTCTTATGTAAATATAAAGTCATATATAATAACTAAAAGCTTAGAGCCATGGATAGACTGCAGCATTGTACAAAGAAACTTTTGGGGGTGATGCAAATGCTCTGTATCATGATCATGGTGGTGGGTTCATGGGCTTATTATATCTGCCAAAACTCACTGTACAATTTAAACGGATCCAGCCTACATCTATATATATCTATATAAATATAGATATAGATACACACACACACACACACACACACACACAAATAAAACTGATTAAATAAAAAACTCCAATGAGCAAACATAGAGCTACAGGTATAGAATCCTACTGAATTACTTTTTCTGAAGTTTCTGTCCAGTAAGAGTTCCACCTACAGTACTCCAGACTGAAGGATGCATACAAAAATAAAAAATGAGTGATTAAAATCTATAATAAGACTTCTGACATGTAAGTTCTGGACACAGTACTCATTTTTACAATAAGGGAGAATAAGCCTAACACCCAGAGGAACGGGATGGGGGAAGGTGGGGAGTGAATGAGAAAAAAAAAAAGAGAGAGAGAGAAACTTTGATTACAAATTCATTTAAATTCCAAGTCTCATTGTGCCAGCTTTCAAACTGCTTCTACCTCTTCCAGTGATGCAATTCGGTGACTCTAAAATGATTAAACTACCTTGAGTTGAACTTCTCTTACAATCCATAACTAATCTTTTGGGTATATGCAAGTGTCAGTTTTCTAGAATTTCTTTTAAAACTTTTAAATTTTTGAACATAGGTTATTTGATATTTTCAATAAATGGTACTTAATCAATTGGATTTCCATATAAGAAAAATATATCTTGCCCTCACCTCTTAACCATACTCAAAAATCAATTTCTGATGAATTGCATATCTAAACATGAAAGACAAAACAGTAAAGCTGCTCGAGGAAAATACAGAATATCTTTATGAAATGAGGTCAGCATGTGTATAGATATACATAATATAGTCAGCATAAGACACATACTAAAATATTCATAGAAGCACAATTCATATTTACTAAGAATGGGAAACTTATGGGATGTGATAATGATCTGGTTCTTGGTCTGCAACCTGGTTACAAGGTTATGTCCACTTTATACAAGTTCTTCAAACTGGATACTTATGGCATATGCACTTTTTTCCCTCATATAAAACATAGTTCGACGAGAAGATAAAATACTAGGCACTCAGTAACTAGTCAGTGACTACTATGCATCATTATAATTGTTGCTATTACAATTATCTGTGTCTTCAAAACAAATGAGGGTCTCAAAAACGTTTAGTAGTTTCTGAGCTACTTTATAATTTATGTTTTCATAAGTACATATCTTAAAAATTGTCATGTGTTTAATGTTCCTCTGCTCTTCCTTATCGTAAGTTCCTCAAGGCAAGAATTATGACTTATTCTGGGTTTTTTAAATTTATCTACCACCCTAAAAACAGTATTATTGAAAGAATCCATGGGCATGCATTCATGTATGTATGGACACACACACAAATACTCAAATAAAAACAGTCCCTCTCATTCCCTCAAAGCCTGAATGCAGGTAGGGAATTTTAAAAACACATGGTAGGAAGGATCATCACGCCCTTCTGCAGGGCTCTGACACGTATGTGGCACTAATATAACTGTGAAAAAAACAACACAGCCATTATTGAATCATTGCTGGTTTATTCGTTTTACTGTTCATTAGTTGAAATTTGCACCATGTGCAGTTAGAGACTTAGGTGCACAACATTTTACTCCCAGAAGTAAAATGGAAGCACCTAAAGAAGCTGGAATAATTATTGAATATTCTAAAAGTGTACGTGTGTAAGCACGAATGTTCCCCTGATTCTCATATTACATGATTTAGCCTTGTTTCTTCCCTTTCTTTTTTTTTTAAATTTACACATGAGCTAAGGAGTATTTCTGTGCTGAATGTATAAGACAGAACACAGCATACAGAGAGAATTCCAAGCACTGCAAAAGGTATTTTTACCCTTATTTAATATTAACAGCAATGATGCAATGGTAAAAATAACTAAAGTTTATTGATCACCAAACCTATAACCATTATTCTGGTTAAGAGGTTTATATTAAGCATATTCTTATTCTGGTATTTTTTTTTTTTTTTTATTTCTACAGATGCAGAAACAGATATCCAAAGTAATACAAAACTCACTCAAGGTCATTCAGTAAATAACTGGCAGAACTGAGATTTAAATGCAAACTCTATGGACTCGCTCTGCATTTCAAAGCAAAAAAGCTGATTTCGAGTATCTTACAAATAACTTCTTTTCTTCGTTCCATTAGTTCTTCATCCCTGTCTCCCTCCTCCCTCTTTCCCTCTCTTCCTTCTCTTCCTTCCCCTCTTCCTTTTCTAAGACATTGTTCCATGCTGGTGATCAAAGAAAGAGTTTATATTGTGGATTTAATAAACATCTTTCAAGATAGCCTGGGTTTTCCGTGTGCTGTCAAGAGTAAACAGGCTAAGTGGAGAAAAATAAAGAGCAGAGCACACTAGAGATGAATGTGAATCATGATGAATGAATGAATAAATATAGGAAGGGAGATTAACGAATATTGAGAAGAGAGAACAAGCCAATTTGATCGGAGTATAAAGTTGATTAGGGTTTGTGGAGGAAGATGGGGATATTTTGAAACCATTCCATCTCTAACTTTGGCCTTAAGACTTAGTAAATAAAAGGTTATGGCTATATTCCTGCTCCTGATCCCCTTGGAAGTAGGAACAATGAAGTGGCGTCGAACATTCATTTGATAAATGACATCCTTGTGAGAAAAACAAACCAGTGAAAGAGTTTGCTTTACAGTAAACTTTGAACAGTTCCCTCCAGGTAAGTTCCAACATCATCCTCCCACCTGTCATTTACAGTCAAGGTGTGGCTCTTGCAGAGGTGGGGTTGAAAGGGAAAGTTTACAGGAAGTGTGTTGCAGTAGTGAGAGAAATGTAGTAAAACGAGTGGGAACAATTTTCACCAGCTGCTGGGTATGTATGGAATTTCTGGAGAATGGAAACTGATTAGTGAAAATGTCCAGAGATTTTCCTGAGGGCTACATGGATAAACCTGTAGTGCTTCTTTTGAGAGGAAAAAAGCCTCCAATCCATATAGATACTGATTTTCAATCAATGGATCATCAATCAGTTTTATCACTTGGACTTGTGATGTTCCAATTTGAGTCCTTTAAATATGACTTTGTTAACAGCTCAAGCCATATGGAGTCTGAAAATTATCAGGCTTACACGAATATCTTTGCAATTTTTTATTCTTCCTTTTTCCCTTCCTTCTTTTTCTAAAAAAATACTATAATCTTGACAGCGACTCTAGGAATGATAGGAGGAAGATGATATGGCAAACAACTCAGGGGAATACACCAGCAATTATGGTTTGAAGTTTCACATATGCTGCCCCATTGTGTATGTCTTGTACAATATACTGAAATTCAGCATGTCTTGGTTTCCTTTACTGATAAAGGTAGGTGAATTACTGCCACCTTCCTGTCGTTGTGCATTACCTCCATCCTTATCAGAATTTTCTGAGGTAAGTACCATTATTTCCACCATCTTATAGAAGAGAAAACTGAACCAGAGTGAAATTATCTTACCCCAAAGTGGCAAATTCAGGATGGTAAACAAGGTCACGGCCTTAAATTGTCTTCCAATCAGAAACTCAGAATAATGTAATAATAATTTGGTATCACACAGAGTTTGGCATGACCAAGTCTCTAATTTACTGAGTCCGTTTTTCAAAATATGCCATATTGATTATTTCCAACCCATCAAATGATACATCAAAGGAAAATATTTTCTGATTTGTCAGCCACAGTAATAAATGGAAATGTAAAATTCCAATTGTCCTTCAAATGCTTTATAGTTTCCAAGAGCTGATTTGATGTAAGCAGTTGGAGAAAAAAATTAAACAATTTGGTGGATATTTCCTTATTCTGCTGACCCTGCTTGCACCCAAATGAACACTTTTGATTCAACTAACTGTGCTCTTTGTAGACATGGTAGGCAGAAGATTTCATTCGCTAAACCAGGCTACTAGCTGTCTTCTCTGGTTATCAACTTTTTTAACACTAGTCATTTCAAAAGAAATCTGCACAGTGGCTAAGAAAAAAAAACGCCTGTTGGGAAGCCAGGGGCAAAAACACCTTTCCTTAAATGAGAAAATATGTGACAAACATACCACTTAAAATTATAAATTAAGATGCTTTTGGCAAGTCTGGAAGTAAAGTAGCAGAACCATATTTTTGACACTGGTGTACTGTTTATTTAGTGCTAGAAATATTAAATGTGAGCAAAGATGATAATGAAAATGTGTTGAGAACAATGCATGGGATGGTACAATGAGTTACGCTTTATTGATGCTAACCAGATCCTGTTAATTTATATATTTTCTAATGTTACCTTCATAACATCCTTATGAGGAAGATGCCTATATCATATCCACTTTACAGAGTGGGAAAACTAAAGGATGTAGAGGATCATTAATTTGCCCAAGTCACAGGACTGGTCTTTGGAGAAACACAAGAACCAAACCCAGGCAGTGTCACCTGGAGCCTATGCAATTATGTACTGCATCATAATGCCTCTCAGATAAATGACTCCAGAGTCATTATTTCATTTAATATCCATAATAATCTTATGAAACATGTATGATCAATACCACCTATAAGAAAGCAACATTTCAGAGGGACTGGCTTTCCCAAGTAACACAGCTAATAACATCTCAGAGAAAGATACTGTCCCAGGAGGTAATTCTTTTCCCACTAATATTGATGATTCTAGATGACTGTTTCTGTGTTGTTGTTAGGAAGTAATTATTCTGCTCTGAAATTCATGCTGTGAAAACTTATTCCCAATCATTCATGGAACGGTGGTAAGAAAGATGTTTAGGCTGGCCTGGAATTTAATTTGTCATAGTTTCCAAATACCTTGAAAATATCAAAGCCTTATGCAAGGAACCTTCCACTGCATTTGCATTCTCTTTCAAAGAAACCTGTCTTGTGATTAGTGCTTTGTCCCCAAATGACAAGTTGCAAATGAGGCATTTTCCTCTAAAATGTTTTCAACTTGGGGAAATAATTTATCCAAGCAGGGGACCTGCCTCACTGACCCCAACACCTGGGAACTAGGGAACTTTGATCACCAAACTATACTTTCTTGCATTTCAAAGAAATACCACGAAGAAAATTAGCATTGCAAGATTTGTACTTGCAGTACAGAGGAAGACTGTTATTATTCTAAAGCCTTAGTATCTGGCAAAGTGAGTAATCATAGGTGATTCAATGCCTCTGGCATTTACATCCCCTGGACTTATATGTTGATCTTGAATTAAAATTTATATCCTCATTATTTATTGAATCTTAACCTTAATGAAAACGTTTGACAGTAAAGTGATGGGCATTGATGATGAAACTGATGCATTCTTGCCCAATGGCTAATTGAGCATCACATTTGAAATTAATTTGTGACCTACAGAACCTTTATCATGGTGATGGTTATAAGTATGCATGTTACTTCTAAACACTGAACAGACAATTTTCACTTTCTAGAAGCTGAGCTTTGTATGTACTACCTCTCAACAAAAGCATACAAAAACAAAAAGTCAGTTTTTATTATAAGGTTTAAGTTTTTTCTTTGCTCTTTGGAATATGCACAATTCTAGTAGATATCTTTAAGTTACTGCTGAAGTTTCTGTCTGATGAAACTAGCATTGGTGTAATTCTTGACTTTGGAGTATGAGCAAGACAGACACCAGTCCTAGCATCATGGAACCTCCTAGAGAACTGGTTCTAGTATTTCTTCCTCTTGAAGAAATCTGATAAACTGATACACATGCCAACCGTATTTACTCTAAAACTAAGCACAGGAGGTGATTCTTCCCCAACTCCTCCTCTACAGGAAATCTGTATTATTTCTCTTTACTGGTATACCCTGTTCTTATTTCAGTAGTAGTTTATAATTATCCTTTTCTCTGGCTAATTTCCAAATCAATCCCGTCTCTTCGAAAGAAACCTGACCCAGAAAACCTAGGCACTTTCTAAGTTCAAAAATCATTGCTGTTTACCTGAGTGTGGCATGTCTACCCTCTTGCCCCCAGGTGCTCTGAGAAGACTGCTCAAGGAGGTTTGGCACCTGCAGACTGTTAGAGAAAACATTATTCATGATACTTGTTGCAGACTGAAAGAAGACTTTACTTAAGGGGGCCATCACAACAGGCTGTGGTAGGGACCACTGCAATGAAGTCCTGCAGTGTGGAAGAGAGACTGAGCTCAGTACAGCATGAGCAATTGGTAATTTATAGCCAAAAAGCAAGAGTGGAGGTCAGCGGACGGAAAATTACTCAGAGGAAACAGGAGGGGTAAAGGGGAATTCTGGCTAAACCAAACTAGCAGGGTTGTTGCTGAGGGCAGGCCAGGGTGATCAGATACCACCTGACAGACTGTGAGGACGAGGAATCCTATCAGGTAGGGAAGGAGATCAGACTTCAAGGATGGGGAATTCCTCCAGCCCTAACGTCGTCTTTGTCACACTCACTGGGTGTTAACAATTCTGATGAAATGAACACCTTGAGTATAACTTCCTTTTTGTCATTCTGACTAAACTGACTTAGCAGGATTCTTGCTAAAATTGGACAATGAAGAGATGAACACAGAAGTCCAGAAGTCTAGACCTAGTTGAAAAAGCATTTAGAGGAGCCGGAATAGTTTGGTCATGGGGAGAACCTTGTCATGACATAAAACATTTCTTCCCAAAATTTTCACAGATTTAAAACATTGGAAAATTGTGATTTTTCTAAGAAATGATGTTGAATTCTTGATTATATTGCAAAGACTGATAATTACCCAGTTTTTAAAAAAAATACCATTTTTCTGAAGTTTCTTTAAACTTGATTTTGTTTTTTGTTGTTGTACTTCATTTATGTGAACTGTTATTTACATTTTAAAAATGTATATTCTCCAATTCAATGACATGGATAAAAATCTTTAAAACACCAGCAGAAATGGAGGGTGACCCTGATTTCTCTTAATCTTAAAAATTGAGCTCCTGGCCCACCCAGTCCCAATGTGTCCCTTCCTGTCCTCCTCAGCGCTGATGTGACAGGTATGCTAACCAAGTCACCAATGTCACTGAGCATGGCCATTTGCAGTGGCTTATTTAATTCATAAATTAACTTGTTTTATAAAATGGCTGTGAAAGTCTGAGCTCTAGACATAGCCTGAGAGTTTCCTGAGGTTGCAGATAGGGAGGGTTCGACTCAATAGTAGCTTAATATCTTTCCAGCTGAAAGCAGTGTTTTGATTAGAAAAATGGCCCCCAAAGATTTCTTACTATTCAAGGTATCTTCACTTCATTGATACACAATCTTTTATTTAAAAAAAAAAAAGACTTGTATTATGTGCTAATGTCTCTGAATTTCCTTGAGTTTTAAACCATCAACCAACTACCTACCTATGTCTTTAATTCGTATTATTTATTTATCTGCCCTCAAATTGTTGAAAGTGATAGCTGAACACTACCTCTATCTCTTAGAAGTAGGAGAGAATAAGAACAATATTGGGGTGGGAAGAGAAAAAGAAAGAAATGTAAACAATGAGAGAAAAATTCCACAGAATTAAGACGGACATGCTATTATTAAAATCCAAAAACGGAGGTCTCCCTTAAAATCTGAGGCTCTTAATCTAGACATCCTGGGGAGGGCAGAGCCAGTGCACAAGAGCAAGGCTCAGCACTCCACATGTCTCTGTGTGCAAATACACTGTAAAAGTAAAACGTGTACACGGAGAGCACACACTCACATACACCTTGGGCAGGCACACACTTCGGATGATGAAGCTTTTCTGGAGGTTTAAGTCTATTTTATTGTAATGTCATAAATAAGCAGGTTGGAAATTTGGAAGAATGGGCATATGAACTACCTGACGGCTAGCTCCCACCACATAAACAGACGCTGAGTGCAGAGTGCTAAAGGACAGAGTCCATTTTTACCAGGAACCAAGGGAGATTACAGAGTTGGAAATCTATACTTGAGTCAAAAATATGTTCAAAAGTTCTCCCACAGCATCCGTGCAAGTCTGAGCATAAACACTGACTGCATCTCTGAGTGCTGTCGCTTTTTACCTTAAAAATAGATTTGAATTCATTTACCACAGGGCCCAGAGGAAAGGAGAATGAATCAAGAGGATCTCAAAGTGAAGATGCTTAGACACGAGAGACAGAAGACATGCAGGAGGTGAAATTAATTTTGAGGGGAAAAAAATCATAAGATAAGATTGGATTTTTTGGTATAATTTTTCTGAAAATGCAATTTGTAACAAGTTATATTGTCTGTAAAAGAATCCCTACTGCACTTCTAATGTGCTTTTTTAGTATCTGAAACATAAAAGCACATCAGAATACATCATGTGCAAACCATGGCATTAAACAGATTAGAAAAACTAAATGTCATACAGTAACATGGTCGGTTCTTGTGCAGTTAATTTAGTAGAAAAGCAGAGAGTCGCTGCAGGAAACACTTTCTCTAGTTATGCACCCTGCAGCTAAAATACCTTGTATACCTTTTTTTTGAAGGAACCATAACTTTGCAGAAGTAATAAATTTAAAGCTTATGTGGTTTCAGGATGGCACCTCAGCTAAATTATTCCTGAATTGGGTTGTGGACTGAGAGACACAGATGTTAGAATGGATAAGCAAGGCCGCCATCTTCCTTTGTCTCCCAAAGTCTTCCAGCCTGAACATCGACTTTGTTACCCTCACTGGGTGTTATCAATTCTGATGAAATTAATACCTTGAATATAACTACCTTTTTGTCATTGACTTACCACTCAGCTTAGTATATCTTTTTAAGGTTCTTGTTTTTTACACTGCCCTATGGTTAATGCACCACACAAAAAAGAGGCATTTTTCTACCTTTGCTTAAAAGAATAATACATCGAGACTTGACATGATCTAGCCACTGGGTCAGGAAAGTTATACTGAGGATCATGTGTTCTCCAGTGGTCTTAAAGCAAAGTCCATCACTCCTGTTAATTAGAGCTTTTCACGTGGGTTCTGACTAAAATCTCCTTCATTGCTTTCTCCAGCCCTCACCTGATTCTAATTAGTCCCCTTGGAACATTAACCCAGCTCCCTCTTCCCATTGCCAGCCCCACCTCATGATTCATCTCATTAGAAAACCTGATAAGTGGGTTCCTAATATCTGCTAGGTAAGATGTCCAATTGTGATCTCACCACTAAGCAGTTTGCTAATGATAAAGGATGGCCTTCCTTATGGCAAGTGTTACAAAGCATCACTGCCTAATGCCCTTTCATGTGGGTAATTAAGCACATCAATGGTACAGATAATTTTTTCACAGTGGGGATTAAGGAGAAACTGGAACAAAAAAAAAAAATATACCTTGCCCTGGCCTAGCTGACATCTCTATAAAGCATTCAAGCAGACTTAATGAAGGTGTTTTACACACAGGTGCCAAGCACTAAGTACTCTCCTGGCCTCCTGAATTCAGAACAAAACGCGTTTACAAACATTTCTGAATATGAGCAACAATATGTAGCAAGGCAGAATAACGACCCCCACCCAAAGATGCCTATGTCCTAATCTCTGGAACATGTGAATATATTACCTTCAATGACCAGAGGGATTTTGCAGATGTCAGTAGGGTTTTAGATCTTAAGATGGGGAGATGATCTTGGATGGTCTGGGTAAGCCAAACACAAGTGCAAGATTCCTTGAAGGCTGTGGCCAAGGGAGATGTGATGACAGAAGACTGGGCAGAGATGCAAAGCTGCTGGTTTTGAAGATGGAGAAAAGGGGACCTGAGACAAGAAATGCAGTGACCTCCATAGAAGGTGGAAAAGGCAAGGAAATACATTCTCTCCGAGAGCCTCCAAAGGAATGTAGCCCAGCTAACACCTTAACTTAAGCTTAGTGAGACCCCATGTTGGGCTTCTGGTATCCAGAACTATAGGTAACAATTTGTGTTGTTTTAAGCCACTAAGTTCGACATAATTTTTTTCAGCAGCAACAGAAAACTAATACAGAGAGGGATTTAGGAGAAAATTTCCCTCAGTAGAAGAACCACAAGGGGCTTGTTCAAGGTGGTCCTCCTGGCACTTATCAGGGTCTGGTGCATAATGAAAGCTCAACAATTATTTTTGAATCAATAAATATTAACTGACAGCCTAGTAGGTATCAGTGACTTTATGTAGCTAGTATGGTAAGAGCATTGCTTATCGTTAAGAAAACTGAAGAGCGTTTAGATCAATTACTAGTTTAGGCCACACAGCTCTTTGAAAGAAACTGAACATTCGATCAGAGCTTGTCGGACATGCTGAGGTCTCTGGCTACAAAACGCTCCTAATTTCTGTAACTCTCACTTAGCCTCCTAAATAGATCTTTAAATTTTTTTTTGTTCTAGTTACTTGTGCAGCCCCAAATTTTTGAAAGTGATAGCTGAACCTCCCCTCTCTCTTAGAAGTAGAAGAGATTAGCAATGATATAAAAAGGATACTCTGAGTTCTTTAAAGGTACACTAGATAAAAAGATGTTGGCTAAACTAATGAGTGCTAACATCTACATGACACTCTGTATTTACTAGCCATGGCTATCACAGCTTTGCCTGCTTTAACACATTTACTCTTCAAAATAACCCTGAAAGGTCTGTACTATTGGTAGCCTCACCAAGGAATAAGGAATGGGAGGTTAAAAAAAAAGGGACAATAAGGTAACTTGCCTGAGATCACGTTTTATGACTGTCCTAAGTGGGAAATAAAGCCATGAAGTTCCTACACCACAGATCACATTTTTCACTACCCTAAACAGGCTTTCCCACAAGGGGTTCTGACATACATCCTCTCACCAGGATCCTTAGCTTTCTTTGCAAAATATCTCTTGGTAAATCTGATGAACACTGTGGGTTAACTCCCTCAATATATGCATTAGCATATCGTGGACATGTAAACTTTTATAAAGTGTATTTTGGGAATCAAAGACATAAGATTAGGGATGACCACACTGGAAACATACACAGTGGAAAATGAACTGGGAATCTTAGATGCAGAATCAAAATCAAATTATTTTCCTAGTTGAATTTTTATTTGATACAGAAAGACCGACAAATAATCATATAGCCAGATTAAATGTCTTATTTTCTTCTCTTCTCAATTCACTTCTCGACCTTTGCCACAAAATTATACTAACGATTTTCCTCTCCATTTAAATCTCAAATAATAAAAAGATTCTGTAAATCTCAAACTGTTACTGGCAAAACAACAACAACAAAAGGGCATAAAATATATACTAACCTCTGAACATTTGGGGGGTCCAATTCAGGAGTATGTACTGGAAAAGGCTGATTATGCTATTGTCATGTTAAAGAATTTTGAAACGATATGAGTTTCTGAGAATCACCGATCCAAAAGACAGGGTCTGCAGATATTTGGATGGAATGAGATACTGTTACAAAGGCATAGGTTTAAGCAGCATTTGACCTACATTATGTTAATATATTTGAATACCAGTTTCATTGTGTGGTTGCTCACAGGGGTCTTGCCAATCTTCCACATTGTTTCATCCAACAACTACCTATAAAAAGCCTTCTTTCCTTCTATGAGTGAATGAGTGCTCTGTTTCCAGATGGATCCAAGGTTATGAAAAATGAAAATCCAGATTTGCATGGCAAGTGATTTCAAATATAACACTGTGCATGAAATGATGAACTGATCTCTGTCTCTGTTTCTCTCTTTCCCTACCCCCTCTCATTTCACTTGCATAAGAACATAGTATATGCATGCAACCCTTTAACTCTGGTTTCTAATAATATTTGATGAAAGAGAAATCTTGGTAGAGAGTGCTACTCCTATGAAGAAAGATATCACTAATTCACAATGGTTGTCCGCTTCCTTATAATTGCGAAGCAAAGAAAACATTAATTGTATGTCTTTAATAAAGAACTGAGGAAAGAAATAACTGTAGATGTGTGCTGGCAGAAAGAGACATCTATGAATCTATGAAGAAAGAATACATGTGGTTTAAGACTGCAAAATGAATACATTTAACATTCCTAAAGAGAGACTGCCGTCTATCACAATATAAACATACTGCATTCATATTGCTCAGCTATCAATGTCTCTCAGCGGTCACTACAGGCTGCACACAGGAGTGAAGGGTAAAACAATTTTGGTCAGGATATTTATTACTGAAGAATCGACATTAGCACAAAGTCTAGTTACTGACTGTGAATATTCTACTCATTAATAAAAAGAAGAAAAGAAATAGAAAGTAACTCTTCAGAAGCCATCACTGCAGGGACTACATTTATCCAAGAAACTGGATCATAAATCCACAAATAGAGAATTCAATTTTGAGAACAATTATATTACAAATTCCAAAACACAGTGAAAAAATGTCAGGTGTATTATCTGCAAGGGAAATGATGAGGTGTTTCTGGAGGCTGTGGAGAGCTCACCATTTCTTAGTGCCCCTCTTTGTTTCCTAGTGAAACAAACACAGGCATGATTTAGATATCCCTAAGGGAAATCGGCTTTTATTGTGCTCTTAGCATTTGGGGAGAAAAACTACACAGCAGATTTCTTTCTCGTATAGGGAACTGACATATATCCCTGAATTTGGCTTAAAATAATTTTATTTTCTGAAAAACTCATAGGCAACATCCACAGACATTTTCTGGGGGTCAAGGGTGAAGGTGGATGTGGAGTGGGGAACCCTCCACAGAAGTTGCAAATATATGTAGAAGTGAGATTTATCTATATCTATATCCCAGGCAGTGATAAGAATGAAATTTAGGTCCAGTTTTATCCCCTCCTCTTTTTTTATATTTTTTTAACAAATTAATTTTTGCCAGTTTACTTTTGTTTGTTTTATTACACGTTTTTCCTCCCCTCAGAATGGTATAATAACTTTGGGGGAGATCCTTCCGGAGCCTTTTGGGGAATGATGTTCTTAGAAATCTGTTTATGGGACCGTCTGATAGGACCTATGGGAATTCTTGTTGAAATATACTGTGAGGAAGCAAAACTTTTCCAAGCTTATGCTGGGAGATTATAAGAAATGCAGAAACACCAAGTTCCTTCTGACTCGAAGGAAACTGGCCATCTTTGTGCAAATAAGGATTTATTTTAGGTTCCGTGTGCACGTACAAGAGAAGCATGACAGCTGATGGCAAACACCTTGTGGAGAGTCAGCTGAATTTATTTGAACTGAAGAGGAGGGTGTGTTGGAAGAAGATATCAGGGATACTTTCTAAAAATTGTAGAAAGGATTGGTAGTATGTCTTCTGATCATTTAAATGCAGCTTTCCATCATGTTTGGGACAAAACCAAAAGTCTTGTTTCAAAAAGTTGACCAGGATCTACCTCCTAGTAAATGAATAAGTTTGAAATTCCATATTCTCATGTCCTAGTTCTTAAGATTTCTAAGTCTATACCTGGACTTTTAAACTTTCTTCTTACATTCTATATTATCTTGACACTCCTCATTTCAGCCAAACAAGCTTTATTCCATTATCTGGCCCACTGAGATCAGCCTCCCACTGGATTTTCAACCATGGAGTCTCCACTGTTGCCTGGGTACCACTTCCATCACACCGGAAAGCCTCACCATCTGTTAAGTACACAATACACAGTTTAAAAAAAAAAAAAAAAGACTTGGAATATTTCCTCCACAATGGATAAAAGTTGTTCATGTTAGAACTAGGGTGAATGAATGATAATTATAGGTGAGAGTGGAGGAAATCTCACCTCTATAACATAAGAAAGATGATTTTTCATGGCAGCAAAGAGCATTCAGTAGGGTCAGGCTGTGGTGATCTGACTTACTATCTACGTGGCTTTTAGGTAAGCACTAATTTTTGTGACCTTTTTTTTTTCCTTCTGTGTAATGAAGATAATAATAGTTTCTAACTCATAGCACTATTATAAGAATCAAATTTAATAATTCATATAAATGTTTTAGTCCTGTGCCACAATAAATACTATTTATTGTTTTGGTTTTCTGTTGTTCATAATAAGCAATCCTAAGACTCAGTGGCTTCACACAATGATTTAGTATTATTTCTAACGGTTCTACTGAATGTGACAAACCACAAGATAAATTTTAGATATAACAAGCTGACTTCTATAGTCAGAAAATACTTTCTAAAACGTTGAAAAATAGTATTTCACAATATTAAATATTTTCAACTCTCATAGAATAAATACAAAATAAGGAAAATATGCATACCTAATCTAATTATTGTGATGTTTCACAATAATTTGACTAGTTATTACATCAGGCATTTTTGAGAATCAATGATTTTTTTGCTTTATATTTTAAAATATTTTTAAAATGAGCCATGAGTTTGATAGACATGTTAGTTTTGAATTCTGGGGAGATAATTACTATTTTGTTTCTCTTTCTAAGTTTTGTTTGTTTTGATCAAAACTCTTACCTTCAACTGTCCTCTTAATACATTCTCACACATAGATACAATGTCCCTGTGCAAACCCACCACCATCACAAGAAGGGGAATGGAAAATGGGTCGTCTGAGGTGACAGAGGACATCAATAAATAGAAGAAGGAGGCAGTCCCATTACCTCTGGCCATTCAGTACAGAGGCAACCTTTAACCAGCCTAGCAGGCTTTTAGTTGATTAATACTTCAATTTCACAGCACAGAAATTACAAATTGAAAATATCTATTAGGTCATCTGGCTTGGCACTTCCACAATTACAATACGCATTATGACATATAATTATCATCAGTGAGAGGAAAGGTAAAAAACCTGACCTCTGCCATCTACCATGACATGTCCCAATTTTCCTTGGTCATTAAAGCCATCACTACAGAGGTTTTTTTCTTAGATTTCTTACTTCTCTAGTTCCCATGTCCTATGCATTTCCCCATAATTCTTGGCTCATAAACTTAAGTAGGGAATGGGTCTCAAAATGAAAGCAACATTCATCAGGTACTGGCGGCCTTCTGTAACTTGAGTCCACCCACACATTAACCACACTAATCATGATTCCTCTTCAGACCCTGGGTTTGTCCCCATCCAGTTTTCTTGCTATGATGGTTCATTTCTCTCAACCCAAACACCTTGTCCTAGTCCAGGCTCATATTCCACACCAGGACTATCGCCATGGCACTTAAATGACCTCCCTTTTTATTAAGATTGGTTTAACTGAAGCTCACCTTTACACTGCCACCAGGGTCAAGTGTCTAAAATACAATCACAAAAACAAATATTCTAAAGAATCACAATGAATGTCATCTTTGACCCACTTTCCATCTCTTTGCACATATACAGCTCCAAGCTTTTGTACTTGGGTTTGTCTTTTTCCTGGAAAAATGTTGCCCTTTTGTGACCGGCTCCTTGCCATCATTCTGATGTCAGTGACATTATTAAAATGTCATTTCCTTAAAGTGGGCTTCCTTGTCCACTTTTATCTATAGCAGTGTTCAGTCTTTCTTATTACATCACCCAACTTATTCTTCATACTACCATAGCTTCATAGGTATCATTGAGTCATTGGGTTTATTCATCTGACAACTGTTTACTTTTTGACTCTACAACTAGGAGGTACACTCCAAAGCACTGGTACTTTTTCTGAGTTTTTTAACCACCAGTGTTTAGGACTATACCAGACATAACTCAGTATGTGTGTAATGAACATATGAATGAATAGATTAAATAATGCAGTTTGAGACAGCAGCACCTACAAGAGAATCAACATCACCCATTTAGAGCAGCATTAAAGTGGACACTGTGGTTCTCACCCTGGGGCTATGGAGCCTGAGGCCATGAGGAGCAGCCAAGCGCCATGGACCTCATGAGCCCCAGCAAACTTTGCAGTAAGACCTGCAATCCATTTCCAAATAAAATAGTAAAAATATGCTTCAGCATTACTACTTCTCAGATAAGTTTTTAAATGGCTAATATAAATAAAAACGATTTCCTTACCAACTTGTATCAATAAAATAGGACATTGAAATGAAAAAATGCACACTATATCATGGGATTCAAAACAAACAAAAAAACCACTCTACTGGAAAGAGTATGAGAAAATGCCAAGAAAAGGTTCAAGTTAGTGTTTGAATTCCAGTTTTTCCACTTAAAATGGCTGACTTTGCCTTAGTTATTACCAGCTACAGTTTTCCCATGAGTACACTCTCACTGGATTTTTTGTAATGAGCAGGTTGAGCTGGCCCTAAGAAGGTGGTGAATAATTATCAATTCCTTTTCTATTACCTTTGATAATCAATGTTATGGGCATCCCCTCCCCCAAAGATATGTTGGCACCCTAACCCCCAGCATCAAAGAATGTGACTTTCTTTGGAAATAGGGTCCACTGCAGATGTAATTAGCTAAGGTGAGGTCATACTGGAGTAAAGTAGACCACTAATCCAATATGACCAGTATCCTTATAAGAAGACAATGCGAAGACAGACAGAAAGAAAATGTCCTATCAAGATAGATGCAAAAATTGGAATTCTGCAGCTACAAGGTAAGGAATGCCAAGGACTGCTGGTGACAACAGAAGCTAAAAAAAAAAAAAAAAAAGTCATGCTACAGATTCTACTCTAGAGCCCTTCTTTGCTGACACCTTGATTTTAGAGTTCTAGACTTCAGAACTGTGATTAAGTAAATTTCTGTCGTTTTAAGCCACAAAGTTATCCTTTGTCATCCCAGCCCTAGGAAACTACTACACCCAAGAAGATAGCTGCTGGAATATGTTCCCAGGCAGAAGCATCTCCAATCTCTCAATGTCATCTCATTACTCTTCATCACCACCTTTTCATCGTCTCAAAAATTCATTTTACTTCTTAGGTTTTATAAGCCTCAGACATTAGACAGTTATGAGCCTTAGTTTTTTTTTTCCATAGTACATATTTAATTGCTGTAATATCTCACCATAAATCAATCTCTCAAGTCCCTAAGACATTTCTAATGCCAATCATGCAATGCTTTCCTATTGCAGGAAAGTAGCAATGAATTGCCATCAACAGAAAAATGTCACCAAGCTCTAGTCTCTGATATATTTAGACAGATATGACAGCCTCCCTACCATTCATCATAAAGCATACCTGAGAAAGACAGACGTCACACTTCTTTTTTTTTTGCCTTACCAGTCTGAGGTATGTTAGACATGCTTCTCATAGACTAGAGTCCAGTTTATAGACACTGCGATTTGCAATGTATTTATCTTTATGGGGACACAAGTTTTGCTTCTGATAGTATTTCACATTGATTTGTTACTTTTAGTTCTCTGAGGCTATTAGAGAAAGTAGTTGAGGACCTTTATTTACATTTCCTGGACAACCCCTCATTTGACTTTCTTTTGCTACCATTTGGTGCCCGCAATTTTGGAATTTTCACTGAAAGAGTCAGATTCATATTTTAGACGGATTTATCAGAGACTTCAGGCCAGCATTGCCCCAAAGGCAGTTATTCTTCCCTTCTGACAATGCAGCATGCCTACCATGTGGTTTCTTAGACTAGCCAGTAAGCAACAAATGATTCAAGTGCCAGGCACTGTGCTAGGGGCCAGCATCCTACATGAAGACAGACACGAGCCTTCCTCAAAAGAGCTTCACTGACTAACCAGAAAGAGAGATAACAACTGCATAATCACTAGCGTGTGGAACTTCATGACAGAGATACTTACAGAGAAAATATAAGCACCTTCAAAGAACAGAACACACTGGTCAAAGATAGGTCAGAATAAATGAAGCCCAAGCTGAGCTTTCATGGTAAATAAGCATTAATCAGGTAATAGAATTCTCATAATTTATAGAATACATACTTGTAATTTTTTTTTTACTTTTATTTTCAAATGAGAAAGCAGAAATTGTATAAATTTTCTAAGATAGCAGCAGAACTGGGGCTCCTAGGAGATCTCCAAAGCCCCAAATCTTGACCACTACAGCACACTCATATGCTCCCTGCTACCAGAAAGACTTTTCTTCATTTTTACTAAAGGCTCATCTCAGGAGGCAAAATTGTTTTAGCTATTCAGAGTTATTTGTGGTTTCCTACAAATTTTAGGGTTTTTTTTTTCCTATTTCCATGAAAAATGATGCCATTGGAATTTTCATTCAATGCATTGGCTCTTTGGATGGCTTTCAGTCAGTATGGACATTTTAACAATATTAATTCTTCCAATCCATCAACAGAGTATCTTTCCATTTGTTTGTGTCTTCTTCAAATTCTTTCCTGTAGTTTTCAGTGTGAAGATCTTTCACCTCCTCAGTTAAATTTATTCCTAAGTATTTTAGTCTTTTTTATGCTGTTTTAAATTGAATGATTTCTCTATTTCTCTTTCAGATAATCTGCTGTTAGTGTATAGAAATGCAATACTTTTGTATGCTGACTTTGTATCTTGCAACTTTAATGAACTTGTTTATTAATTATAACAGTTTTTGGTGGAGGTTTTAGGGTTTTAAGGTTTTCTATATATAAAATTATGTTATCTGTCAATAGAGACAATTTTCATTCTTCTTTTCCAATTTGAATGCTTTTTATTTCTTTTTTTCTTGATGAGTATCTCCAGCTAGGACTTCCTGTCGCATATTGAATAGAACTGGTGAGAGCAGGTGCCCTTGTCTTGTTTGTTAAAGGAAATGCTTTCAGCCTTTCACCCCTGGATATATTATTGGCTGTGGGTTTGTCCTCTACGGCTTTTATTAGGTTGAGGTTTGTTCCTTCTATACTCAATTTGTTGAGAGCTGTTATCATTAAAGGATGTTGAACTGTGTCAAATGCTTTTTCATCATCTACGGAGAGACTCATGATTTTTATCATTTATTCTATTAATGTGGTATATCACATTTATTGATTTGTGTACATTACACCATCCTGGCACCCACAGGATAAACACCACTTGATCCTGGTCTATTATCCTTTTAATGTGCAGTTGAATTTGGTTTGCTAGTACATTGTTGGGAAGTTTTACTTTTATACTTATCAGAGATATTGGCCTGCAGTTTTCTGTAAGTGTAGTGTCCTCCTCTGGCTTTGGAACAGTAATGCTGGCCATCAAAAATGAATTTGGGAGTGCTCCTCCTTTTCAGTTTTTTTGGAAGTATTTAAGAAGGAATGGCATTGATTCCTTGCTTAGTAGAACTGAACAAGTGAGACCATCTGGTTCTGAGCTTTTCTTTAGTGGGGGGTTTTGATTACAGCTTTAATCTCCTCAGTCATTATTGGTCTGTTCAGATTTTCTATTTCTTCATGATTCATCTAGGTTGGTTGTCTATTTCCTGAAGTTGTTCATTTCCTTGAGGTTATCCAATTTGTTGGTATATAATTGTTCATAGTAGCCTGTTATAATCCTTTGTATTTTTGTGGCTTCAGCTACAATGTCTCTTCTTTCATTTATTATTTTGTTTGAGTCATCTCTCTCTTTTTCTTTATTAGTCTAGCTAAAGATTTGCCAATTTTATCTTTTCAAAAAACCAACTTGTAGTTTTATGTTTTTTAATTTTCTATTCACTATGACATTTATTTCTGTTCTAATCTTTATTATATCCTTCCTTCTGCTAACTTTGGGCTTAGTTCTTCTTTTTCTAGTCTCATGAAGCATAAAGTTAGGCTGCTTATTTTAGATTTTTTTCTTAATATAGGAATTTATCTCTATAAACTTCCCTTTTAAAAGTGCTTTTGCTGCATCCAAAAGTTTTTGTATGTTATCTTTTCATTTTCCTTTGTCGCAAAATATTTTCCAATGTTCCTTTTAATTTCTCCTTTCATCATTACTTGTGCAGGAATGTGTTGCTTAATTCCCACATATATGGGGGGATTTTCAGTATTGCTCCTGTTATTGACTTCTAGTGTCAGGCCATTGTGTCTGGAATAAATATTTCGTATGATTTTAATCTTCTTAAATTTGTTAAGGCTTGCTTTTGGGCCAGCATGTGATCTATCTTGAAGAATGTTCCATGTGCACTAGAGGAAAATGTGTATTTCGGTGTTACTGGATGAAGTGCTCTTTTTGTCTGTTAGGTATTTTTGGTCAATAGTTATATAGGTCCGTGGTTTCTGTATTGATTTTTGTCTGGATAATCTCTCCAATGCTGACAATGGGATATTGAAGTTCCTTACTATTATTGTATTGCTGTCTTTTTATCATTCCACTCCCTCCTGGTCTGAAATATTTCTGCATGTGATGAGGCATTTTTCTTTTGCTGCTTTCATAAATGTCTCTTTACCTTTGACTTTTAACATTTTGATTTTAACATATCTTGGAGTACTTTTCTTAAAGTTGATCTTGCTTAGGGCCCTTTGAGCTTCCTGAACCTGGATGTTCATAGTGTTTCCATGATTTGGGAAGTCTTTAGCTATTTTTTCCTAAAATAAGCTTTCTGCCCCTTTCTCTCTCCTCCTTCTGGGATTTCCATGATGCAAATGTTAGTTTGCTTAAAGTTGTCCCATAATTCACGTAGGTTTTCTTCATTCTTCACATTTCTTTTACTCTAACTGGCTAATTTCAAGTGACTTGTCTTTGAGTTCACTCAAAGAGTGGCACTGGTACAAGGGTCCACTTCAGACTCCACAGTTGAGTCCTCAGACAGCAGGCTTATTACCAGATGTGCAGACAAATGTAGCTTCCTCCAGGCCCCTTAGAGGGATACTGCTAGATCACTCAAGGGGCAGGACTGGCACTGGATCATATCTGAAAGGGACTGGAACCAAGATCCAGGGCTATTTCAGGGCTCACAGCCAAGATTGAGGTCTGCAGACCTGGATCCAGAGGCATGGGTGAGTATGTATCCTGCTAGGACACTGGTCAGGCTGGACTGCTACCTGACTGTGGCTAAAGGGGTTGAAACCAAGTATAGGATCATTTCAGGACTTTCTGAGATACAGACAGGAGACTCTCCTGCTGGATTCCTGCACCTGCAGAACTGTCTGTGGACTGTGACTGGGAGGGGCTGGAGTCAAGCATAGGGCCATTGCAAGGATATCTGTGGGTGCAGATGGAATGTCACTTGCAAAAATTTCCGCTTCTGTTTTATGGTTAGAATGTGCTTATTACTGAAAACAAAATAAAAATTTTCTCTCCAGATCTAGTAATTCTTTTTTTTTCCCCAGTGAAATTTCATGTAACTTTCATCCTAATTATTCTTCAACATTATTAACGTGAGTTACAAAGACACCACCTTAAGAACTTCTCATTTCAAATACAGAGAGAAGGGAACTTTGCTCAAAATGCTAATGCATACAGGTGAGTAAAAGAAAATAAATATTAGAAGTCTAGGGGCAGCAGTACCTGGTTTTGTAAGAATAAAGTTATTTTTATGAACAATAAAACAATGCTCTCCCAACCCAATAACATAACATTTGTTAGAAGCCTCATTTTACTCTTATATTTAATGAAAAATTAGTATTTACTATAGTAATCCCTGCAAGACATGTTACACATTTTACTTCAGAGATATGAAGAGATAAATAGGGATGAGGTCCCATACAACAAGTAGCAATTTATTTTTATGAAGCATTTTCCCATATGGAAGACTAAGACTTGGAATCTCTCAAGAGTATCTTTCCCAACAACCCTGACATCACGTAGAAAGGAAATAAATGATCCCCTAGGGTGACCTTTGCTAATACAAATGCTTTCCTGATTTCATAAAGCGCTTTTATTTGATAGTGTTGCATAAAGAGATTTAACCTGGAAATATCCTAGAACAACAAAGAACTGCATGGTCTATTTCCTTCCACCTCTTGGACATAACTGGGTGCCCCTCCTCCCTGCTCTATGTTTTTCTGTCCTTCATTCTAGGTCTAGAACAACCCTGACCTTGTCATTTTATAGGCCTTTGGACTGGCTTTTCCTCTTGGTCTGGCATGTGGCTCTTTATATTTTCTATTTTCAACCCACTTTGTTTCCTTCATAGCATTATACATATCTGTATTTTGTTTTCTTTCCTTTAACAACATCTGTCCTCAAGGATGAGTTTATATCTTGCCTTTGTGCCAATTTAGCATGACACTGAACACATTCTAAGCACTCAGTACATACTGCGTAAATTAAGACAATTCTTTATTTCATTTTTTTGTTGAAGCCCCAAATCTGTAATTCCCTAACACTTTTTAAGGGCTCACCACTGCCTCCTTCTCTCTCTCTTTCTGTAGGATCACCTTTCAAAAATCCCCAATTTCCATCTTATGTTCTAGCTGGACAATGATGCAAGTTCTCTTTTTCTGTCTATTCCATCTCCCAGGAAGTTTTTTTTGTTTTGCTTTTCTGTTTTTTGTTTTGTTGTTTTACTCTGTACCACACATTTACTTATTTGTTTACCCCAGGATACATGTAAAGCAGTTTCAGAATTATTAACCCATACTTCCATGATGGACAACTTCATGAGCTAGCATACAGTGTTTATGTACAGTTCTTATTTTTATATTTTAAAAAATTTTTTTATTAGATGAATGATTCTTTAAATTTTACAGTGCCTTACAATTTTCAAGAGTTTCACACATATTATTTCGTAAAATCTCATAACAACCCCCTTTTTTAAATCCCCCATCCCTAAGTTGCCCCTCTCCCAATCATCTCCCCACTGGTAACCACCAGTTTTTTCTCTATATCTGTTAGTCTGCTTACTTTTTGTTTTATTCATTAGTTTGTTTGTTTTAGATTCCACATATAAGTGATATCATACAGTATTTGTTTTTCTCTGACTTATTTCACTTAGCATAATGCCCTCCAAGTTCATCCATGTTGCTGCAAATGGCAAAATTTCGTTCTTTCTTATGGCTGAGTAGTATTCCATTGTGCGTTTGTGTGTGTATTTTATATATATATATATATATAAAACATATATATACATATACACACATATATATATGTATGTCACATCTTCTTTATCCATTCATCTGTTGGTGAACACTTAGGTTGCTTCCATATCTTGGCAATTGTAAGTAATGCTGCTATGAACATTGTGGTACAAGTATCTTTTTGAATTAATGTTTTCAGTTTTGGGTTTTTTTTTTTTCCTTTATATACCCAGGAATGGAATTGCTGGCTCATATGGTAGTTCTATTTTTAGTTTTTTGAGAAATCTCCATACTCTTTTCTACAGTGGCTGCATCATTTTACATTCCTACCAATAGTATAGGAGGGTTCCCTTTTCTCCACATTCTTGCCAACATTTGTTATTTGTAGACCTTGATGATTGCCTTTGACAGGTATGATGTGATATCTCATTGTGGTATTGATTTGCATTTCCCTGATGATTAGCGCTGTTGAGCATCTTTTCATGTGGCTGTTGGCCATCTGTATTTCCTCTCTGGAAAAATGTCTACGCAGCTCTTCTGTTCTCAGGAAGTCTCTTGATATTTCTCCATCAATTTAACTGGTACTCAACCATCAATGTTAACTCAGGTGTGATGTCCCCTTCCTCCTCCTTATTCCTTTAGTTTGTTTGTTTGTTTTTGTTTTTTAATTTCTGAACCATATAGTCAATTTTTTTCCTAGGCAATCTGAGACTACTTTGATTATACCCCTATCATAACATTTTATTCATTCAAAACATGTTAAAGCCTTGTCATATCACAATTCCTACATTAAGATAGTTGAATTACACATTCTTTGCCTATCTTTACCCTTTCCACATTTTTAAAACTTTGATCCTTAATAACAACTTGGAGAGCTTACAAAAATACTCAGATTTCATTTGGTAGAATAAATTATAGAATATATTACAGATTATAAGAAAAATTTATCCTCAAAATTAACTGGTCCTATAAGATTATGATATCTAAAAGCTCCTCTATGTAGTACAGAATTTGATTTTTTTCTTATCCAAACTGCCATCTCCACCTGGCCATAGCAGCACAATGCCATGTATTTAAGACTGGATGTCTTAATCATATACTCATAATTTGCTAAATGTACAGTTCTGATTTTTTTTTTACACCGACAACTCTAAAAAAACATCATTTTCTTAGCCACTGAGTTAACGAGCTAATTAGCTAATTCAAATGAGTTAGCCAGGTCACACGTGATTCCCTTTGCTCCCTCCCTACCTCTTCAAAAAGACTATCTATGGCTTCTCGTTCTTCTCCTGCTCCTACCACCACTAACCAGCACTGCTTTTTCCTTCTTTAACACTGCAGGTATAGTTTATTGATTAAATCTTGTGCTTCCAATATATTAACACATCTAGTTCTCATAGAAAAAATTTTATTATCAGGATTTTTATTGTCAAAAAGTGAGGCTTTGAAGTAAAATGTAATCTGTTTGTGCTATCTGCAATAGGTATGGTCTTTAAATTCTCTGTAAGTTAGCAGACTGAACCATTGCTCCTAGGGGAACTACAGAGTTAGCTTCCTCCGAGCCTTTGGTAACAATATTTCTGTAGATTGGTCAGTAAATAACCTTGTTTTATGTGTGTTTCTGTTTAAAGTCACCTTATTTAATATATATTTTTGACTCATTAACATTGATCTCATTATGGCCACCAGCATTATAACTCATGCCTAAGTGAAGCTTACCTAATGCAAGTATTTTCTTTGTGTATCACAGCTTTCTTCCCCTTAGGAACACTAGACAATGCCACAGCACTACACTTGGGGACCATTTTAAACAGCAAAATTATCAACAAAAACACAAAAATGCAAAAAAAAAATGTGGCACTAAATAGACCATGAAAAAGACACTTGTTACAGTATCAAAGCTGAAAACAAGAAGGCAGAGTATTTCCTTGTTCAATCTCAGCTGGGAACATGTGGGAAAATATGCAAATATGGAATGTTTGAATAATGAGGATGAGTTGCAGCTTGTCTGAGGTCACAAGCTACTGAATAATACTGTAAGGACTGGAATCTGGTGGCCTGCAGTAAACATGCTCAGCATATATACTAAAATCAAACTTCAGCAAAAATCTAATCACCATGCTTTTTCTTCTCCTATAGATCGTGTCAGGCTATATGTGTTCTCATATTACATGTAAGCAATGAGGTATGCAACAAATATTTTCTTTACTGTATCACCTGGAGATAAGTCATTGGAGAGCTTCTTTCATGTTTCTTTCTGGAAATATTCTATTTACTTAATTTTTATAGTTATGATTAGATATCAGCATCCAATTTTATATCCTACATACAGGATACAAGAATGCACGAAATTATTCAGAAATGCACTGTGAATCAAAATTTAGAAAACAACTCAATATGTACCACTTCAACATCTTTTCATGGTATATATTGCACGTGTATGGAAAACTATAAACGGTGGTATAAAAAAGGATGAATAATTATATATGCCTTAAAATGATCATATTGTATATATTGTTTTTTGAAATTTTACTTGAAATGTGTCCTGATATTCCACATCAACAACTAACACCCACACTCTCTCTCTATATATGATACATATACACACACATTCTCATTTTGATGTCCATATATTATTCTAGTTTATAAAAGCATTCAATTAATTTTGCCCAGACCCTTTTTTGACCTTTCAAAGTTTTTCCTATTTTCCTTATTAGAATTAATATCTTTATTAATAGATTCTTTAAAGAAATATTTCCATTTGCTTTTTCCTTTAGAGGATCTGGTGGGTCTAAACATGTATATAATTTATAATTATGATGCATTACACTGTATTGCCTCATTTAAGCACTTTAACCAATTACATGCTCTTTACAGAAGTATGAAAATATATATTCTCCAGAACATGAGCCAGATATTATAGTAAGCTAAATCAGATATCATTCTAATTTTTAAGCTTATCTAGTTACTAATGAAGCTGAATAACTTTTATATCTGATTTTTAATTATTCTCTTGTGAAATGCCTGTTTACTTCCCTTGACATATGGAGTGCCCTTTTTTCTTTTTTCTAATTTGCCGGATAGTTTTAGTCCTTTTAACTATTTTAAGTCATGTTATTTGATGTATAATTTACACACAGTAAAATTCACTCTATTTAAAGCCCTATGAATTTTGACAAACTTGTACAGTTCCGTTAACACTACCACAATGTAGATACAGAACATTCCATCATTTCAAAAACTATAGTATGCCCATTTGTATCAACCCCTCCTTCCATCTCTAACCTCTCCAGACATGAATTTGTTGTCCATATAGTTGTGTCCTTACAAGAAGGTCATATAAATAGTCACACAGTAGACTCCAACTTTAGAGTCCAACTTCTTTTCCTTTATGTAATTCATTTGAAACTCATCCACATTATTGTGTAATCAGTAATACTGTCCTTATTGATTGACTGATTGATCACTCAGTGGTATTCCATTGAATGATGTTCTACAGATTTTTTTATATGTTCACTAGTTGACAGACATTTGGATTTTATCCAGTTTGTTAATTATGAATAAAGCCCTAGAAACATTCACATGCAGGTTTTTATGAACATTATGTTTCCATTTCACTTGGTTAAACAACTAGGAATGGAAATGCTCAGTACTCTGATACATGTATGCTTGGCTTTATTTTTTTTGCCATTGTTATCAATTTTTTAGTTGAAATTAGTTGACATACAATATTATGTTAGTCTCAGGTGTACTACAAAGTGATTTGGTATTTACATATGCTATGAAATGACCACCATCTGTCCCCATACAAAGTCTCCACACTATCCCTGACCACATCCCTTATGCTGTATGTTAAATCCCTGTAGCTTTTGTATTCCATTACTGGAGGTTTGTACCTATTAATCCCCTTCATCCACTTCCCTCACAACAACTACTCGCTTGCTCTTTGCATCTATGAGTCTATTTTTATTTTCTGTTTTTTAGATTCCACATATGAGATCACATGGTTTTTCCTCTGACACCTCACTCAGCTTACTATCCTCTAGATCCATCCATGCTGTTGCAAATAGCAAAATTTCTTTCTTGTGTATGTGGCTGAGTAATATTCCATTGTGTAACTATACCATATCTTCTTTATCCATTCAACCATCACTGGACAGTTAGGTATGTTTGACTTTAAAAGAAGTTACCAAATTGTTTCCCACAGTAACTGTAATATTGTGAAATTCCCACTAGCAGTGTATGAGAGTTCAAGTTGCTCAGCATTATCTCCAGCACTAGGCATTTTCAGGCTTATTTTTCTTGTTTGGTGGTGGTTGTGCTTTAATCCATTCTAGTTAAATTAGTAATAATGCATCACTGTGGTCTTAACTAGCATTTACTTATTGACTAATAAGTATTAGACTATTTTCACATGTTTATTACTATTTTAATGGTACCACTTTCAGAATTTAAATTTCAGTTGTTCATTGGTACTATATAAAAATACATTGATTTTTTTGTGTATTTTTCTTGTATCCTGCAACCTTGTTAAACTCACTTAATTCCAGTAACTTTTTCTAAAAATTTCATTTGGTTTTCTACATAGATGATTATTTTGTCTATGACTACAGATAGCTTTATTACTTGTTTTCTACATTACATGACTTTTGCTTGTTTGTTTGTTTGTTTTCCTTGCATCATTGTACTGGGCAGCACATCCTATACTGTGATGAACTGGGTGATGAGATCAGACATTCATTCCTTGACCTCCATCTTAAGGGAAGAGGATTCCATCTTTCATCACTAAACATGATATTAGCTGTAGGTTTTTAGTAGGTGTTTTTCATCAGGTTGAGAGAGTTTCTTTTTATCCCTACTTTACTAAGAGTTTTATTTTGTTTACCATGAATAGATGTTAAATTTTGCCAAATTATTCTTCTCTAGTTTATTCACATGGTGAATTTTATTTTTTTCCAAGTGTTGAATATATTTTTATAAGTATGAACACAATCGTTTATTGTCATATATACTATAGATGTTGCTCCCAACCTATCATTTTTATTTAATTTTCATTGCGGTAAATGTGTTTTTGTTTAGTAAAATCTGTTGATCTTTTATGGTTTCTATCTTTACCGACATGAACACAATTGTTTAAGTTTTAATATTATATAATTTCCAATTTACTGTATGTATCAAAATTTATTTACTCTTCATTCATTTTAGCCCCCTCCCCCAACATACATGTTTTCCTTATACTTGAGATACATATGGGAATTTGAATCAGTTAAAATATTTCAAATTTTTAATGAATTTTAATATATACTATATAGATGCTATCCCAAGGGTGATCCTACTTTATACTTGCACCAGCAAAATACAAGAGTTCCTGCTCAATGTCATGGAAAATAGAAATAGAATGCAATGTAATTTGGGTCAGGAAACCCTAACAATATGGCATATTTACATACTACCTAATTTACATTGTCATTTTTGTCATAATTGTATAATTTCTTTGATTTCAATTTCATGCTGGAAAGCCAACTCACTTGTCTCTTTAGCTGTTAAATTCCCTTTTTCCCACATGAACAACTAGCAGAGTGAGGTCTATAAACTATAGCTCTCATTGTCTTTATAATGTATTTATTTCCCTACTGCATTATTAAAGTCCTTCATTAAACGGTTGTTTGTATTATTTGGAAAAAGAAAATGAGAAATTCCAAATTTGTTACAAACATAGATATCTGCAGTAAGCTGAGAAACACTTTTCTTACACTTACCTGTGAATCACATATATGGTATTATATACTATATCATACATATGACACTACCTATTATATACATGAGAGAGAATTACTAGTTAAGTATTAGACACACAACAAGAAATGTGTTTTTATAGATTTTGGGCTTAGAGAATGAAGGACAAAAATACAGTTGTGAGGCGGCATCTCTATATCAGGAAGAAGAAGAAGAAGCAAAGGTAGGGTAAGAAGGAATTCACCAAAGCAGATTAAACAAGGCTGGGATTCTGGAAATAAATGCCCTTTGATGTCATTCACTATCAATTATATGTTTAAAATGGACTACATCAACATAAAATGGCTCTGTTTCTAGGGGGCAGGGATCTTGCATTTTAATGGGATAAACATTTTAAAGAGTGATCTCCATGTTTGTCCCGGCTAAGCAGATCTGCGTTAACTTCTGTTGGAGACTTTCCCCTCCACAAGATTGGAAAGCTGTCAAAGACAGGAAACACATCTTTTTAATTTTTTTAAAAAATTATATCACTTTATTGCTAATATCTAGCCCAGTGAAGGGAATTCATATGTTATGAATACATGATATGTCTCCTCTAACAACTTGAACTGACAATCTTTGACTGAAGTGGACTTTTTCTATTAGACTGTTTCAGAACAAGTTTTCCTAATTTCACCATTACTCTCACTAGTTTCTTTCCACTTTACTCCAAAATATCTCTCCGTTTATTCAACAAATATTTATTGATTGTCCACTGTGTGCCAGGCACTGAGATGACTTTAAATATAACATTTCACTGGATCAGCATGTCCCCAAAACTTGTATTACTTGTGTTCCCCTGCATTTCTGATTTTTGAAATATTAGAGGGAGGAACTAGTCCTTATTTAGTGCTTTTTGACAGGAAAAGTCCCTATTATATATACTTAATAATTTTTTAATAAAATTTTATTTGCAGGTATTTAAAAGGAAATTTGTTATTACCTGTTATGGGCTGAATTGTGTCCCCTACAAAATTCATATGTTGAAATCCTAACCCCTAGTACCTCAGAATGTGGCCTAATGTGATCATTAGGGTGGCCCTTAATAGAATGACTCCTGTCCTTTTAAGAAATGGAAATTTGGATCCAGACATATACAGAGGAAAACAATGTGAAGACACAGGGAGAAAGCGATCTATAACCCAAGGAGAAACAGATTGTACCCTTGTGATCCTCATTAGGAACCAGTCCTGCTGACACCCTGATCTTGGACTTACAGCCTCCAGAACTGTGAGGAAGTAAATTTTCTCTATTGTTTAAGCCACTAAATCTGTGGTACTTTGTTACAACAGCCCTTGCAAACAAATACACTACCATAACTGCAGAAGTATTTCTACTTGCAATATAGAAAACAGTTATTAAAAATAAATATAAATCTACTAAAATGTTAAAATAGTAACTTGAAGGACTTAAAAATGCTTGCCTCTTAGACTTTTATGATGTGTATTGGGTAAAAGGACTTTGGAACATCATCTAAGAAAATAAGTGTTTATACATGGTTGGAATACATGCACCAAGGCACAATGCCTTTTCCCAGGCAGTTGCTTCTTCCTTTGACACTGCACTCATTCAACTCAGTATATTTGGAACTGTGTCAGAGTCTGCATTCATTGCACAAGGGTCTGAAATGCCTAGGTCTAGACAGCATTTACAACTGGCACAGAACAACTCTCTCCCAGGACTTCTCCTACAGCCCCAAGGGCTGCTGGCATCCAAGAAGCATTGATCTGAAGCAGGTATGGAGTCCCTGTCCACGGCCCTCACTCCTGACTGCCTCCAGCTTGGGTCCCTGCCTGGACACTCCCAAGTGAGATGCTGAGACACTGGGCCCCGGGACCCAATTTGGGAAATTGGCTGAAGGCAGTAACTGTAGAAGAGAAAGAAGAGATTATGTCGTGAAAGATGATACACAGAGAAACAAGGACAGCAGGTGGTAACATGGGAATCACTGAAAGGAGAGAAAACTGAATATGTAAAGTACGGGTGATGAATAGAAAAGGGGTCTTGAAAAGTGGAATTTGAATGAGAATAGCCAGAGAAAAAAGTGAAACAAATTCTCCACCTTCTAAAAATTTCGATTTCCCCCACCCCACATCAACCTCTGTTTCACATGTTGATCTTTCTTGCTCTCTGCACCTTTTAAAGTTCACTGATACTCTTTATCTCAACCTTTGCTAACCAGGCATGCCGTGTTCTTATCTCTTTTTCCTTCTCACCCCTTCCTTGCTCTCCTCTCTCATGTTACTAAGAAAAATAGGGGTGGATTCTGATGGCCCCATTCCAAAGGCCATGAAGAGTAACTACCCTTTATGATACTCTTAAATAATACCTAAATATTTATAAAGCATTGATTGGCTAGGGTCCATTTAGGATTTCCACAACTGTGTAAAAATGTGCTTCATTCAGAATGACGGTGGGTCAAGTTAGCTTAACTTCATATAATGATGAGAATGTATGCAGTTTCAGCATCTTAATGTCTTCAGGTATTCTTTATTAAAATGCCCTACCATCTAACACTCACTACTTTTTGCTGTCCTTTCTTTACTTCCAGGAATGCTTAACCTTTGTGAAATATATTCCATCAAAGAATCTTAGTCTTATCAGTGAAAAATTTTCACTATTTTAGGGAAACAATGAAAATTATTTTTAAAAAACAAGGCTTTGTGGTATTTCCTTCTTGATTACAAAACAAAATACCATTTCTTAAAATGAGCCTGGTCCAGAGCCAGAGAAGCTATTGGAAATGTACGTCAAATGCAAATCAAAACTACAATAAGGTACCACCTCACATCGGTCAAAATGGTCATCATTAAAAAGTCCACAAACGATAAATGCTGAAGAGGGTGTGGAGTAAAGGGAACCCTCCTACACTGCTGGAATGTGGTTTGTTGCAGGCATCATGGAAAACAGTACGGAAATTCCTTAAAAAACGAAAAATGGACTTACCCTACAATCCAGCAACCCCACTCCTGGGCATTTAACGGGAAGAAAGTCATACGATCCAATGATTCCGTTTTGGGGCATTTATCTGAAGAAAACAAAAACACTAACTTGAAAAGATATATGCACCTCCATGTTCACTGCAGCACTATTTACAATAGTTAAGATATGGAAACAACCTAAGTGTCCATCAATGGATAAATGGATAAAGAAAATATAGTGTAAATATACACAATGAAATATTATTCAGCCATAAAAAAGGATAAAATCTTGCCTTTCCAACAATATTGGTAACAGTTTGAGGGTATTATGCTAAATAAAGTAAGTCAGACAGTGATAGACATATACTGTATGATCTCACTTGTATGTGGAACATAAAAAGATGAAACAAAACAATCAAGTTCATACACTAGTGGCTGCCAGAGGCTGGAAGTAAGGGTGGGCAAAATGGTTGAGGAGAGCCAAAAGGTACAAAATTTCAGCTATATAATAAGTAAGTCATGGGGATGTAACACACAACATTACAGTTTGGCAACTATAGTTAAAATACTTTATTGCATTTTTGAAAGTTACTAAGAGGGTAGGTATCAAAAGTTCCTATCATAAGAAAAAAAATTCTGTAACTGTGTATGGTGACAGATGTTAATTAGACTTATTGTGATAATCATTTCACAATATATGCAAATAGAATATAACTCAATAAAATTTTAAAAATTAAAAAAATTCCATGCAAATATAGAATTATTATATTATATAACTGAAACTAATGTTGTATGTAAATTATAGCTCAAAAAATGATACATCTGAAAAGGGCAATATATGGAATTATAAAACACATTTGTCATAATGATTTATTTTTCAAATTTCCCACCTTTAATATTATGCTTCCTTTTAAAATATCATCTAAAGGTGATCATTTGCTGCCCCATGAAGAAACAGGCATCTCTAAAAGTACACTAATGCACGTTCTTTTAGCTAGAATTCTCCCATTACTTCTTCAGGAATGACTGCCTCCTCTTAGTACTCTGGATACCAAAGGCTTGGCACTAGATTTGTGTTGTCCTGCAAATATCATGAGCACATCCTGGAAGTCATGAATGGACTTCTTCGCTTCCTTAAATTTCAAAGTCTCTACTCCCTACCTCACCTTATCTTTTGGTGTTTTGTTGTTGTCTGATTTTAATAAAGGCGCAAACCCAAGCACAGAGAGACCTTCACAAACATCAGAGGGAGTTCATAAACTGTGTCTGGGCTTATTCTCTGCCTGGCAGCTCACTGCCTGCCTTGCCAATGAATAACTGTTTTTTTTTTAATTCTTTATTTGCTAAATAAATTTTTCTCTTTGGCCATCAGATACCTACAGGTTCTATTTTGTACAAGTTGACTCTGGCTTGTCTGCGTGCCCCATCGCCTGTCCCTCCCTGCTCTGGTTTCTCTTCTGTGGCTGATCGTTTGCCTTTTCTCTGGGGAGTAACTCTGCTGCCAGCTCTAACACATTTGGCCTGCAGCACCCAAGAGCAAATTTCTCTGTTGTTAACTGGCCTTGCTCCAAAGGAGAGTCGACTAGAACCAAAATCCATTCTTCCCACTTCACTTCACCCTGCCACCCAACCAACTTTGAAGCATCTGCATAAAATTGCTCCTAAGTCATGCAACAATTCTCATTAGCCTCCAAACCCATCTATCCTTTCCTACGTCATAGCCTTAATTATGCAGCTAAAAGCAGAGGTTTGAAGTCGCCCACAATAAGTGGCAGGCCTGGCTTGGATTTGGATCAAATAATTTCTATCTCTGTGCCTTTGATTTTGAAGAAAAGGAGTGATGGGGCCTAATTAATGATATACGTAAACGTAAGTAAATCGCTAACATTGAACAACATTCAGTAAATGGTAAGTAGTCATCATCATCATCCTTTCCAAACTTGTATTTCTCACTCAACTCAAATGCCACATAACTCCAATTCAGGACCAGGCATGCAAGATTCCACTTGGCTGCAAAGTCAGAGAGAAGAGTAAGGCCCAGACTTGGAGAGCAGTACTTCCCAAATACTGCTTCAAGTTAGCATCACCTGAGGTTTTAAACTTCTCAAGGCCAGGTGACGACCATTACATAAGCCTTGTGGGTAGTGTCCAAACCCCAGTATTCAAGCTCCCTAGGTGACTCCACTCCGCAGCCAAGGTCGAGAACCACTGTTCTACAGAGAGCTGGTGAGTCTGCTAGGCCTAGCTAGAAGTTGAGAGCTCTCTCAATGCTATCTGAAAGACGGTGATTTGCTTGATGGCGGCAGTTTTGCTAGGTGGGACAAAGACCCAGATCAGAGAGCTGACCATCTGAGGGAAGGGAGCAGCTGGCAGTGACCTGGAATAGAAGGCTGATTGGTAGAGACGGCCCGTGCTTGACTCTTCGCTCAGGCTTTAATAATTGTGGCCCCTTGGCCGAGTTATTTAATGCCCATAAGCTTTTTGTAAAGTGAGGATAAAAATAATAATGAGGTCACACAGTGCTTTGCGGAGAAAATCAAGTAACAGATATCAGTTAACATGGACCACATAGTATGCGCTCACTAAAATGTATAATTGTCATTATCCTTTGTTATTATTAAGAAAATGGGGGACTAGTTTATCACTTGGCCCCTCAATCTTGTTTCTGAGGTCTCATGAAAACTAAGTAAAATTGGAAAGCAGCAATTTTCAATTAATGTTATAAAACTTTAATTGATTTGAATCACAAACTGGCATGTTGGAAAAAAAGTAAATTGAAATCATGACTCAGGATCAATGAATATGCTTTTCCAGAAGTATACTACCCCAGGCCCCCTGCAGCAGTCAAGTTTCTGTCAAACCCTCTTCCTGTCATACAGTATCTCAAATAAAATCCCTTTAGAAATAGAAGATGCTTAAAAATATTCACTGCTTTTCAGGGGCGTACCTCTCTCATCAGATTAAAAGGTCTGTGTGGCTGCACCTACGTGTCTGGTATTGTACTAGTTGTCCCAGACTTCCAGGCCACATTATTCTCCCCTTTCATGGGCTCAGAGATATTAAATAATATGGTCAGGGATGCACTCTAGCCAGTGACAGATAATGGCATCTGAGCCCAGGTGGGTCTGACCCAACGTCACACTCTATCCAATAGGATGCAAAGGCAGGGTCAAGGGAAAGGACAGTAGGGCTACAAAAATGGAGAGGAGGAGAGGGATGGCGGTAACACCCTCCTCCTGGCAGCTTTATACTTTTCTTATCATCTCTCTTGCACCAAAGTGCCCTCTTGCTCTCTTTCCCAACTATTCCTCTGGTGTTGGCAGTGCCACTCAATCTTTCTGTCAATGTCTCTCTCTCTCTCTCTCTTCTGTAAGAGAAAAAGATAAGCACATTTTCAAAAAGGAGCACAAAGGGAGCTTATATATGTTAGCCGAATAATTATTAGAACTCATAGGCTCTATTTAAAGATTTGGATAAGAGCCCTACACATGGGACTGAAGATAGAAGAGTGACTTGAAACCCCATCTCCTGCATTGCCACTACTTGCATAACCAACAGGACACTTTGTCAGTTTGGGATGAATTAGATTTTTCACAGAGAAGGTTAAGACAAGAACAAGGGATTATGGTATATTCTAATGAAGTGTTGGACCCAGTGATTCTGCATCAATGTAGCTGAATAATTGCCTGCTTGTGGGGGTTTAGATGATTTTCCCAATTATATATGCTTTGGAAGAAACTAGAGAGTGTATCAGTGGTGATTGCTATACAGCAATGAGTGAGAAATCGTTCATTAAAGCTGCACATTTTGATAGCTTCTGGCTCTCTGAAGTTTTCTGATTTGAAGCTCTAATCACTCCTGCTTATTCTCGACCATGAGTAAATTACTTGAGGAGCTTCAGACACGTTGTACTCATCATGAAAATGTACATTTTCCTCCCAAATAAAAGGAAAATAAAATATTACTTCCAAATAGTCATAAAAAGCTTTCAAATAAAACAACTTGTGCCTGAAACTAGTTCTGAGCTCCATACCAAATAGGGGAAACCTGACAAAATAAAATGAAATAAAAACTATCAGAGTCTTGCGTTTGTAAATAAGATTATGAATAATTAAAATATAGAGACCACATGTGTTCCACATTCAGGAATTCTAATGTTAATATTTTGATGCTCTCATGTAAGTATAATCTGAATCATCCAAGATTAGACATCATAGATTAATAACTTTTCTAAAAGTGTGAGTGTGTGTATGCATGTGTGTGATGATAAAGCACAATAATTATCAATACAGTTTAGTGAGGAGCATCTAAGGATCTCAGGTGATGGTGATATAAGAATGAGTAAGATGCAGTGCATAACTCTAAAGAATTCACTGTCTGGTCTATTTGGAAGTACTTCTAGAATTGTATACTGTTTTGGAGTACAGAGGCTCCAGTATGATTCAGAAGTTGAGATTTGGTTTAGAGAAAATACCTGAATATATCATGGTTGAAGTTTGTAATGTTTATAATTCTTTTTTTTTAATTGAAATATAGTCAGTTTATAATGTGATTTCTGATGTACAGCACAATGCTTCAGTCATACATGAATACACACATATTTGTTTTCATATTCTTTTTCACCGTAAGATACTACAAGATATTAAATATAGTTTCCTGTGCTGTACAGTATAAACTTGTTTATCTATTTTATATATACTAGTCAGCATCTGCAAATCTTGAACTCCCCATTTATCCTTTCCCACCCTCTTCCCCCCGGTAACCATAAGTTTTCTGTCTTTGAGTCTGTTTCTGTTTAACAAATAAGTTCCCTTTTTTTTTTTTAAATTCCACATATGAGTGATATCATATGGTATTTTTATTTTTCTTTCTGGCTGACTTCACTTAGAATGACACTCTCCAGGGCCATCCATGTTGCTGCAAATGGCATTATTTTATTATTTTTTATGGCTGAGTACTATTCCACTGTAGAAATATACCACAATTTCTTTATCCAGTCATCTGTTGACTGACATTTAGGTTGTTTTCATGTCTTGTCTATTGTTAATAGTGTTGCTATGAACACTGGGGTGCAGGTCTCTTTTTGGATTAAGATTCCCTCTGGATATATGTCCAGGAGTGGGACTGCTGGATCATATGGTAAGTCTATTTTTATATAATTCTTTATACAAGTAAAATAGTTGTAGCCTTAAAGGAATTTAAAATAGTGAAAATGGAAGTAATTTTACAAATAAAATTTCATTGAATCTTGAAAATATTTCAGAAATCAGAGCAAGTATTTTGTTGTTGTTCACATTTTACATAGTAGAAACTGGGGCCCAGAAACTGTAAGTGATTTACCCAAGTCCAAGGTGAATTAAGAGCACAGTCTGTTTATCAAACTACCTATTCTTTGTTCTAAGGTCTTAATGTTATGCCATGTTACATACCAATTACTCCCCAGTGGTTCAACATTTCTGCTAAAGAGAAAGCACTACCATTTCTCATTCAAATGTTCCTTCAAAAAATGTGACTTCTAGATGCTAGTCATCACCTATATTAAGCAAAGTAGGAAAAAAAAAAACCCTCCCTCCCCTCTTGGGGTATGCATTCCAATTGCAGCAAAGTAATATCAGTGAATGGCTCCAATAATCTGATACTATTGGGTTTGTTTCCTGTAATTATAAATGTTTTCCCTAACTTTTATACATTTGATTCTCACATACTGCAGATTTTATGAGGCATCATGTGGCTATTCTTGGACAAAGATTTAGTAGTCCTGGGTTCTTGTTTTGGAATTACTGCTCACAGTGAGGCTTGGGCCCTCTCACTCTTACTGTGAACATCTTTACAAATATCTTTACATCTTGACTGTGAACAGCATCATTATAAATAACATGTAAACAATGCCACTTGTCAGGAGCTATCCCACATTGCTTTTGAGAGGATCCTGTGAACACTGATTTCTCGAAGCACCTTTTGACGAGTAAAGCATTGCATTTATTTGCTTTATTTACATCCTTCAATTCCTCCTATTCAGTTCTTTAATTATGATAAAATTTCTTTTTTGCCTCTCCCTTTTTTTTTTACTGAAGTACCGTCAGTTACAATGTGTCAATTTCTGGTGTACAGCACAATGTCCCAGTCATGCATATAGATACATATATTCATTTTCATATTCTTTTTCATTAAAGGTTATGACAAGATATTGAAAATAGTTCCCTGTGCCTTGCCCCCTCTTTTTCTCTTTTTTTTTTCCCTGTCTAACCTAGTGTCAGCCAAGAACACAGAGATATAGTAGAGCCTGACTGCATCCATCCCATGTTAGATTCGGGTTTTATGGACATACATCAATATCTGAAGTGTTATGGAAGTCATAATGTTGGTTCCACGTACTCCAGATCGGTAATTTGGCCATTTAAATTTGCTAACCATTATGCGTTATACATCTGAACACCACGTTCCATTTTAGCATCTGCTTTATGACAGAAAAATAAAGGAGACAGAGTAGAGAAGCCCATCTATAGGAGGATGGTATGTTTTGAGAAAAAATTTATATACATTCATTTTTATTAAGTTCATATCACCTGGGTCACCTAAATATCATAGGTGAACATTTTTCATTAACCAGTTTTTGTTGGTTTGGGTTTTTAGGATCATTAAGTATTGCAATAAATAGAGTGTGACTCTTAGTTATTCATCTACTGTGTTTCACTGGCAAAGGTTCATAATTATGTCTTTTTTTACATTTGATATTGTATTAGTTCTTACCAATTACGTTATGTATTAGTTTTTATCAATTATGTTATGTTACGTTAGGGGTTTCGGAATTATTATGTTAAAAATATTTTAAGGGTAAACCTCTTCATAGGCTGCAACTCGATCTAAATGGGGACTAACTGATTGTAAAGAATAAAATTTTCTCTAGTGATGGAAGAGGCAAGGATTTCCCACTGGTTCAGTTTACAGGATTCTGCTTGGATCTCCATTATCTGCCAGACTGACAGGACAGAGGCATTTATTTGATTTTGCATAGCAATTCTCACCAGCGCTTCTACTTACTTAGAGACAAACATCTAACTGACTGAAGCCTCAGTCTCTTTCAAAAAATACTTGAGGGAACGGAACTATTCAATTCCCTGGGCTAGGCCAGAACCAGTCAAAATGAAAAGCATAAACTGAACTCATACCTACAGCCTCCTGGACAACATGGTGACTTGACACTCACCATCCAAAATTCAGCTCTTTTGACACAATCTGGCTGCTCAGTGCAGCTTCACTCGTAAACGGGACAGTCCTCTCCAAGTAAGGATGCTTCCACAGTATATTCCCACGCTGATAAGCCAGCATCAGAGTTCAGAACCCAAGGCATTCTCAGAGCTGGATCACTGAAGGCGAACAACATATCAATTTGTCGACAAAAGCAACCCAGGAGACGAGTGCTGACCACTGGGACTGAGTTATTTCTGCAGTAATAAGGCAGTTGACAGGGCTGCCTTCTCAGCAGGAAAACTGGAAAAGTGGCCACTAATTGCTCTGTTCTAGTAAATATCCTTTCCTCCCTTAAAAAAAAAAAAATTAATAGATGTTGACAGAGCTTCCCATAGATGTGCATCCTAAATCTCCTTGCCACAGGGTTTTCTTTCTGTCCCTCAGTAATTTTTCAGAGACTTTTATTTCCAACTGGGAGATGCTCATTTTGAACTTGTCCCTACATTCTGGATGACACTGGAGAGAAATTAGACGGTTTTACTCCTTTTTTTTTCCTGTGTATTTTAAATAACCAGAAAAGTACCATATTTTAAGACAGAATTTTTATCAAATATGTTGGGTGCCTTTTTCCCCCTACCTAAAAGTCTTATGTATAAATTTATATGGAGTTCATGCTGAGAAATGGCCAAACTATCTGAGAAGAAATGGCACATGTTTCATTTACTTGTACATCTGTCTTTTTTCCTGATATTTGTCAGTTATTTGTCCTCCTAAAGCTTCTTTCCTTAATACTTCATAAAATGCTGATAGAAAACAACTGTCTCCTTATGGTATCCCCAGAGACTAGTCTTTTTCAAATATATTTTTAACACAATGTTTCATGGGTATGAAAAGGCCTTTTGAGAAAATCAGGAAAGGTATTGTCTCCACTGAACCAGTATGTGGAGTGAATTCTCAGAGAAGAATCCTTACTCAGGTCTGACCTAACCATGACAACCATCTGCAGTACAGCTAGAGCATTCTAAGTACAGGTGCAGGAAATAATGAGACAAATCAAGTACGTCTCTTGCTTTCAGGAACCCAGAACCCCAGTGCGGCAGGACAGGGCGAGGCAGGACCGAGTGCCAGGCCAGGACGGACAGATCATCAGGAACACTCAACTGTATGCTCCTCATTCAGCAAGCATGTAAGTGATGAAGTCAGACAACTTAGATGTGAACACTACCTGGACAGCTTTGTCTTCCTTGACCTCAGAAAAATTACCTAACGTCTGTGTCCTTCAGTTTCTCACCTTTCAAATAAGAATAACAATAGTAGCTATTCCATGTGGTCTTTGTTAGAAGTAGATGAATTAATACACGTACAAATACTCAGAAGAGTGGTTAGTAGATAGTAAGCATTCAGTGTCTCGTACCTGACATAGACAAATGCCACTAGCAATTGTGGATAGACTTAAAATAAAAGGCACAACCTAATTACTCGTGATACGTAGATACAACTAGTCAAAGTGACATCCGGATATAGAGTTGTTGCAGTGCAGTGTTAAGTTGTATGACTGCTTCTGGGTGAAAATGGCAAACAGAGTACAAACAGACCCTCTGAGCCAAACACGTAGCAATGATGGATGACATTCGAAATGAGGAAACCAAAGTAATATAACTGCATTCAAATTCAAGTCAAATATATTTTTACCAGACACTTAATAAAAACAAACAGAAACTACAGTCTTTCTGTTCCCTGTATCTGCAGCTAGGCAACACTGGAGAGTTTAGGTCCTTCAGGGTAAAGGAGAAAGAAAATTGCTCAATTTGCTTCAAGTCATGGTCTGAGATGGGAGTTTCCTGACTCCAGAGATAAGGCTAAAATAAAGAAACCAATATGTTCATAGAACTTATCAACCCAGCTTCAGCATCAGGAGCTGGAACTGTGAGAGAGTGCAAAATAAAGATATTTTCAGGCATACAGACACAAAGAAGGTTTTCTACCCACAGAAATTCAAAAGGAAAGAAAAAAATAGAAGGACATATTTTGATATTAATAAAAGTAAAATTCAAGTGGAAGGCATGAGAGCTGAAAATAGCAAGCAAAAAGTAATCAACTCTTAATTATAGTATGTATACAATAGTTTGTGATAAAAACAAAACCAAACAAAAAGCCCAGATATCTTTAATGGAGAATTATATCAAAAATTTAAGGAAAAAATAATATCAAGCCATAAAACTCCTTCAGAATATAGAAGTAGGGATGCTTCCCAGCTCATTTTATGATACATTACACTCACAAAACCAGGACAAGTCCTTACAAGGAAAGAAAATTACAAACCAAACTCCCTCATAAGCATAGGTCCAAATTCTCTTCATAAAGATTGTAAAATAAATCCAGCAATATAAAAAAAAGTTTAACACATGATCAAATAGAATTTGTTGCAGGAATGAAGGTTAGTTTGATGTTTAAAAAAAAAAAAAGTCAACCAAGGTAATTTATGATAATATGTGAAAAAAAAACCCCAATATATGAAGGAAGTGCACTTGGCAAATTAGGAACAGAATGAAATTTGAAATTCTCTTATTATTTACAAAGGGTGTCTACAATACACATACGTATTATCATACTCAGTGGTGAAAGACTAAATGGTTTCTTTTTAAGATTGAGAACATGGCAAGAATGTAAATTCTCACAAATTTTATTCATCATTGTAACGGAGAACTTACACAGTGCATGGATACTAGGAGGTGAAAATCACCGGGGGCTGTTTTAGAAGCTTCCCACCACTGCAGCTAAAAGACAAATATAACCAGTTCAATACATGTGTTTATAAGTCTTCAAAAGTCTGTACTCACTAATGACTTACAAAGAACAAACATTTTTACAGTCTGAAAATATGATGTAGAAAGGAAATTTCTTAAACCATTAAAGGCATATATTAGCCCATCAGCTACTTAATGGGGAAACTTTAGAAACAGTCTCAACAATTCTAAAACACAAGAAGTTTGGCTTCCATTACTATTTCCATTTCACATGTGCTGAATAAGGAAACAAAATCATAGCCATATAAATTAGAAAAAAGAAATTAAAAACCCTTTCAATTTTTAGAATACATAATTGTCTACATATGTTCAGACATTTTGCTTTATAATGAAAATATTACATGCACACAACAAATTAGTGTTTATAAACATCAATATTAAGAAATTAGACAATACAAGAGGAAAATACATTCATTCATAATGCAACAGCATGTAAGAATATATGTAAAACTTCTAGGAGGAATAAAAACTATTGAAGAAGTAAAAGAAGAACTGAGTGAATGGAGAGACATACCATGCTCATGGATGGGGAAACTCACTTGTTAAGATAGCAGTTCTTTCTAAATTAACCTATACATTTAATGTGTTTTCAATCAAAATCACATTTTAATACAACTGAGTGTACCATTCAATTTAAGTGGAAAAACAAAGGGTCACAAATGGCAAGAAGACTATTGAAAAAGAACAACTGAAATCACTTGCCTTCCCAGGTATTACTCCTAATTTAAAACTATAATAATTGCAGTGGGAGGGAACAGAGGTTACAACACAGACTAAATGAACTAAACACAGCGATATTAACTAAAGCAAAAGATATGAAAAACTATAAATCAATGATTAAAAAACAGACTATTTAGTAGATAGTGTTGGAATAATTTATTATTTATATGTGGAAAAGTAAAATTAGCTCTAAACTTCATATATGACTCTAGGTATACTAAAGATATAATGTCAAAGGCAAAACTTTTAAATGTTAGACAAAATATCTGTAAATTAAAGTTATTACCATAGTGCACAGAATAGATTCTTAGATTGGATACAAAAAAAAATTAAAGATTAAAAATTTTGATTATGTCAAAAATAAAATTTGTGCAAAATAAAAGGTAAAAAGCAAGCAAGCACAGACTGGCATAAAACACTTGTAACACATGTAACTAATAAATATTTAATGCTGAGAATTCATAAAAACTCATCAACATCTATATGAAAGAATAAACATCCTATTAGAAAATGGATAAAAATAGTTCACACAGGAGGAAATCTGTGGCTAATAGATATAAAAAAGTGATGTAAACCTTTTAATCAATGAAATACAAAATAAAATAAATGCTAGTTACCATTTTTTATCCACCTCTGTGGATGATCAAAAAATATTACTTTAAAACAGTGTGACAGTACTAACAACAATGACAGCAACATTTTTGGGTAAGTGAAGATATCCACTCTCAGAATAATCAACTATACCAGTCTACCTAGATGCCTATGATAGCAGTGGGGAAGCTCCAGACAAATCAGAACATGGCTTACAAAGAACAAACATTTTTACTGTCTGAAAATACGTAGTGGGACTACAATTTGATATAATAACTCTAAAGGGCAATACTGCATTGTTTAGCATTTCACATGGTATTTTACTTGTAAAAGCAAAAAATAATAACAACAAATGTTCAGCAAATAAAGAATGAATAAATTGTATATATATGCAACAAAATTCGGTATAATGCAAATAAAACAAACTAGAACAGTGGTTCTCACACTTTGACGTGTGTCAGAATCACCTACAGAGCACCTGTAATAAAGACTCAGCCCAGAGAGTCAGGCTTGTTGCCACAGCATAAGACTTAGATCTCTGTATTTTCTTCAAGTTCCCCAGGTGATTCTGATACCCATCAAAATGCGAGAACCACTGAATTAGAGATCTATCTATCGGCAAAGATAAATTTCCACACCTAACGCTAGGTAGAAATAGCAAATTGCAGAGTGCCATATAAAGTATGATTTAATTTATTTAAACTTTTAAATCCTCCAACACAAGACTATTATGTTTAGGGATATGTAAATATGTATTACATATTAAAATATGCATGAGAATGATAAACATTAAATTCATGTTTGTGATTACCTTGGTAGAGGGTAATAGAATCAGAAGTTGTTTTTTTTTTTCTCCCAGGGGGTTTCAACTGTGTCTCAAATATACTTTTTCTGAAACAATGGAACTGCAGTAAAATAGCATAATATTAAGATTCAATGCAGTTAGAAAATGAGTATTTGTATATTTGAAATATTTCACAGAATAATTTTAAGAATATAAAATTGTGGATATATTATGACCCCTATTTTGTGAAAACATATTTAACAATTTATATGGTTATAGAAGGAATGGCATAGCCACGGATTTTACTTATCTACTGCTACATTTGTATCTGTTAACCACTGAAAGATATCCTTGGGCTATGATTAAGGCAGGGTGATATAATTATAGGTGATTCTTACTACTTTCTATTTCATTTTTATAAATTTTTAAGTCAGGAATACTATTAATGCAATAAATTAATAGCATATGATCAGCTAGAGTTTGCAGGCACACTTTTCAGATTACTTAAGATGACTATAAATGACTTCTTTGGCTATTTCCTGCTTTGTTGTATATAGGATGATAAATAAGTAGTCACAGAATATACTTGCTATTGTATTTATTCTTCAGAACAAAACTATCATTAAAAGATTGTAAATGCAAACTATTTTCACATATGAAAGATTATAGAAATTCTCACTTTTAATCATCATTTGTCTTTGATTAGTATTCTTCTAAGCTGTGGGAACAGGAAAATTGAATAGTATATACTTTCTTCATTTCTTACGTAGCATATTGGACATTGTTCAACCAATGGGCTTAATTTTAAAGTGAAGCAGAATGTATCCTAAAACTCCTTCATCTATTCTAGCTTTAGTGGAGTTTTCTAACAAATGTGATCACTTACAGGAAAGCTGACAGGAATAGTTGCAAATTAAGCTTTACACAGTCCACTGGAGTAACATGGCCACAGTGTGGTGTGCACACCTTAGAAAGTTGCAACAAAGACAAAAAGTCCTCATCAATTATTCAGAAAGGTCATTTTAGATGAATTTTTGTAGGATGATATAAAAGAATGCTTTCTTTCAACTGTCAGCTTGATATGAATTGAAATTTCAATAATAGTCAGGGAGCCGTATAATTGCTGCAATTTATACTGTTTTTAATCCTAAAAAATAACTGTCAATAAGCATAAAAATTATATTACAGCAACTTGATGGTCAAAGCAGGGAAACTGTTAAGAGTATCAGAGAGTTAGAGGAAGTCTATGTTTGTTTGACTGGTTTTTGGTTTGGCTTGAGCTTGGTTATGTTTGCTTGTTTGTTTTGCAGAGGTCGAGATTTACTTATATAGGAATATTTCTGGCTTCTCACCTAGCTTGGGTCCTGGGATTTTGTAATAGGGATATTACAGCCCAGGTAGAAAGAAGCAGGAGTAGGAGAGCAAGACAAAATTCGGTGGAATGGAAATCATTAAAAATAATTCTGTGCTCAAAATCTCTATTTCACCACTCACCCACTTTTTCAAGGAATTCTTGAAGGGGATAGAGCAGAGAATATTTCCAATCCAGTCACAGAACATTTCCAGGCAAATCACCTGGAAGGAATTCTAGAAAAATTGTGTTGGTGATGGTGTTCCATAATGAAGCAGAGAACAAGATTAGGCCTCTTAGAATTTACTAATGAATTGGTTAAGGTTGTTACACGATCTTGGATGAACTCCATGAAAAAGAACATCATATTAAAGGTACAGAAATACAAGCCTGAATAATAATGCTTCTAAGATATTAGCACCAACAAGACTTTAAATAAGGTTTCATTTAATCTTAAAATTGAACAGGAAAAAATTATTTAACCTTATTAAATTCAAAGCAACACTGCCTACAGTTTATGCTATACTTTTTCCAAAAGACTTCCTGAAAAAGTGGGTGTACTGGGGTCCAAGGGACGGAGCCTGAAGTTACAAAATCTGCTTGTGGTTGGAGAGGTTATAAATAGGAAGAGTTGGAATTCCAAAGGCCAGAGTGTCCTGGAAGCCACACTTGAATTTATGATTAAGAACAGTTTGGAATTAAAGGGAGGTGTACTGGTTGATCTTTGCAAACAACAGACAATTTGAGATAATTTATTCATCAGAATGGTAAGAAAGTAAAAACTAGAGATTACACCTTTCTGTGTTTAAAGAACTCATTCTTGCACGAGTAATCTCTTGAGCTTCCCATTCCTTTCAATATGGTTTAATTTTTCTAAATTAAAATATAGGTCCAAACTAATACCTATATTGCCTTCTTTATTGTTTGGCAGGAATCTCAGTTGGAAGGATTTATAAAAACCTCACAGGAATTTTGGATATGGTAAGAGTATGAGAGCTGGAGTTACATTCAAACACCACTTGAAAATCTTCTAAAAGGCACCAAAGAAAGAACACTTCTTAAACTCTCTGTCTTAATTGTATTATTTACTATACCTAAGTATGTGTGCCAAGAGTTAAAATTGTCTGTCATTTTCCTAAACTCATTCAGAAAGAAATAAAAGTTGTATCTATTCAACAATGCAGGCTGAACTACTTCACCTTTTAATGGGTTTGAGACACAGCCTCTTTTACTAGTGGTATGAGATTTATAGCCCTTTTCAAATACACATGTTATCTTTAAATGTTTTGACCCTAGTTAATAACATAGGGATGGCGATCTGAACTGAAGAAGATTCAGACACTAAATGGAGTTTTCATCGATGTTTAAACTATATTTAAGTTTACAGTTAAACTCCTTGGAGAGATAAGCTGCCGTAATAGACTTCCAGTGTTAAGCAATTAATCGATACATAGTATGAGAACAGTGGACCCCAACACTGGCTGCACATTACAGTCACCTGGGGAGTGTTTCAAACTTGTGACATTGAACTCCATTGCAGACCACTTAAATCAGGATATCTGGGAGTGGACTCTATGCATCAGTGCACCTCCAGACACTCTAACATGCCACCCATTTTAAGAACCACTGGTATGGAACAGTATTATCAAATATGTGGCCTTCATGTCTCTTGCATCAACATTATCTGGGATGCTGGTACCAACCCAACATACCGAACCAAAATCTGTCAGTTAGGAGTGATATCACTAAGATGATGGAAGAGGAAGCCCTAGATCCTCTTTCCCTCATGGAAACACCAACTTCTAAAAAATGGACCAAATTACCTTTGTGAGAACTCCAGAAACCAGTTGAGAAGTTGCAGTACCCAACGTATACAAAGTCAGGACTAGCTGCACCAGAGTGGGTGAGAAAGTTCACTGCATTTACCTGCTACAGCCCTTCCCCTAGCCAGGAGAGCGGCATAACCACAGGAAAACTCTCAACTCATGACTGCTCCCTTAGGAGTGAAAGAGAGGAATGGAACATGCATGTAACATTCTGGTATTCTGAGGAACTGCCCAACAAGGGTCTGTTTTCTGTTTTGTCTGATTTGGAGCATGGATGGAAACCAGCATAGTCTGAATGTCTGGTGGCTGCTGAGAACAAGAGTGAGCACAGCAGATTACTGAAGCACCAGAGAGACTGTATAACTGCAGAAAGATGCTGGGAGGAGCAAAAGTTTATGAACTCCTGAAAAATATACGGCAGTACAATTTAGCTGGGAAATCACACACACAAGCTCGGAGAAGACATAGCCCTAGGGAAGGCTTGAAGCGGCCCCAGGATCTCTTGGTGAGCTGACTGGCGAAAAACCAGTGCAAAACCTGTCAGTAAAGAGTGGGAGAGGTATCTATTTTTCAACTACCTAAGTTTCAGCGAATGAGAACAAAGCTTATAAAGAAACAGGGAAATATGGCCTAATCAAAAGAACAAAATAAATCTCCAGAAACCAACACTAAAGTTTCAGGTATCTATACCTGATACAGAATTCAAAATTACTGTCCTAAAGATGCTCAGTGAACTAAGGGAACACAGATAACAAAATAGAAAAGAAAAACTATGCATGAACAAAATGAGAGTATCAACAAGTATATAGAAACTATTAAAAAAAGAAAAAAGAAAAAAAAGAAAAAAAGAACCAAACAGAAAGCCTGGAGCTGAAGAATACAACTGAACTGAAAAATTTACTAAAAGGGTTCAAATCAGATTTGATCAAAGGAAAGAAAGAATTATCAAGCCTGAAGAGAAGTTATTTGAAATTACTGGGGAAAAACTACATGGTCGGCTCAAGTGTGGCAGAAAAAACAACTGAAAAACTCAACATCTTTTCTACCCTTAAAAAACTTGAAATAGACGGAAACTACCACAACATAGTAAAAGCCATATATGGAAAGCCCGTAGCTAACATTATACTCGATCAGAAATAAGACTAAAAGCTTTCTCTCTGAGATGAAGAACAAGACAAGGGTGCACATCCTCATCACTTTTAGTCAACATATGCCTGGAAGTGCTAGCCAGAGCATTAGGTGAGTAAGGAAGAAAGAAAAAGTTTCAAATCTGGAAAGAAAGTAGTAAAAGTATCTCCGTTCACAGTTGACATAATCTTACATCTAGGAAACTGTAAAGACTCTAAACACACACACACAGTTAGAAGTAATAAATTCAGCAAGATTGCAGGATACAAAATCAATATACAAAAATCAGTTTCACTTACTTATACTATGCACAACCTGAAAAAGAAATTAAGAAAAAATTCTCATTATAATAACATAAAAGAGAATAAAATAGGAATAAACTTAATGAAGTAGGTAAAAGACTTGTTCACTGAAGACCTCAAAGTGTGGCTGAAAGAAATTAAAAAAACAAATAATTGAAAAGACATCCCATACTCATGAATCAGAGGACATAATATTGTTAAAATGTTCATACTCCCCAAAATGCAATCACTGTCAAAATCCCAGCGACACAGAAGTAGAATATTTTTAAAATCCTAAAATTCACATGGAATCTTAAGCAGAACTGAAAAGCCAAAAGAATCTCCAAAAAAAAAAAAAAAAAAAGAATGAATTTGGAAGCCACACACTGCGTAATTTCAAAACTTACTACAAAGCAACAGTAACCAAGACAGTGTGATACTGTCATAAAGACATATATAGGCCAATGGAACAGAACAGAGAGTCTGGAAATAAACCCTTGGTCATACGTCCAAATAATTTCCAACAAGGGTGCCAAACCATGCAATGGGGAGCAGATAGTCTCTTCCATAAATGGTGCTGAGAACACTGATATCCATATGCAAATGAATGGAATTGGATCCTTACCTTACACTGTACATATAAATCAACTCAAAATGGATTAAAGACCTAAATGTAAGACCTAAAATTTTAAAACCCCTAGAAGAAAACATAGAGGAAAATATTTGGGACATTGGATTTGGCAATTATTTCTTTATATGACACAAAAAAGCACAGGTAACAAAAGCAAAAATAGTCAGATGGGACTATAATATGGGAATAGCCAAAAGTAACTTCTGCACCTTAAAGGAAACAATCAACAGAATAAAAAGGCCACCTGCAGAACAAGAGAATGTTTTGCAAATCAAGTATCAGAGAAAGGGTTAATATCCATACCATGAAAAGAACTGCTGCAACTCAGCAACAAAAAACAAGAAACCCAATTAAAAAATGGGCAAAGGACTCGAATATACCATTCTCCAAAGAAGATAAACAAATTACCATCAGACATCTGAAAAAATGCTCAACATAACTAATTATGAAAAAGTGCAAATCAAAACTACAATGAGGTATCACCCGTGCTTAGTAGAGTGGTCAGTATGACAAGAACAGAAAACAACAAGCCTTGGCAAGGATGCAGAGGAGTTAGAACCCTTATATATATATATATATATATTGTTGGTAGGAATGTAGAATAGAAAGCAGTGTGATGTTGCCTCAAAAAATTAAAACTAGAATTATCATATGATCCAACAATCTCACTTCTGGATATACACCCGTCCCCTCAAAAAGAAAAACTTAGAGTAGAATCTCAGAGAGATGTTTGCATATCCATGTTCATTGCAGCATTATCATAATAATCAAGAGGTGGAAGCAACCCAAATATCTATCCATGGAGGAATTAATAAAGGATATTTTTCAACTTTTTAAAAAAAGAGAACATTCTGTCACATGGAACAACATGGATGAACATTAAGAACACTACGCTAGGTAACATAAATCAGTCCACTTATATTAGGTATCTAAAGTAAAATTTAAAGTAAAATTATGTAACAACTCTATTGCATCATGGGTGCCAACACATTCGGGTAAATATTGGTTCAACATTTCTCTGGGGTTCATCTGTGAGGGAGTTTCTGGATGAGATTAACATCTGAATTGGTAGATTCAGTGAGGCAGTTTGCCCTCCCCACTGTGGGTGGAACACACTCACATGAAGGGCTTAACAGAAGGAAAGGCTGAGTAAGAAAGAATTCTCCTTGCCTGCCTTTGAGCTGAGGCACTGGTCTTCTCCTGCCTGAGGGCTCAAACTTGGACTTGGACTGGAACTTACACCATAGGCTCTCCAGGTTCTCAGGCTTGCAGGTTCAGACTGGAACTCCACCTCTGACTCTCCAGAGGCACCAGCTTGCTAACTGCAGAACTTCCTCAATCGCTGTAATTATTGCAGGAGTCAGTTTGTATAGTGTGTGTATATGTATATTTATTTGTATGATAAATACACACACACACGCCTTCTTCTTCTGTTTCTCTAGAGTATCCAGGCCAAAAAAATATATAGAATTCTAGGGTGGATACAGACCTAGATCTAATATAATAGCCAATATTTACTTAATTCAAGCAAAAATAGATACTAGTGTATATCCTTCATAAAAGCAAAGTGGCATAAAGCAAACCTTTGAAAAATGGGGGATACCTGTATTTCTCCAAGTTCCCAGGTATCCACGTGGGGAAGGGTATCTGTCCTATTTTGGATCTTACCTTAAGACTGATCATTGTTAAGCAGGTAGATCAATTACCTTAATTTGCTCATGGAGAGTGGTGGGTTGAACTCTATTGTTACAAGGGGACCATGTTGATATCCCCACCACAGACATCTTTAACAGCAAAGGATTCTCCTTCCAAAGCAATTTTGTGGGAAAATAAATACAACATTCCACTTGGGCCTCTTCTGCCTTTGGTGCTGGGATCTAATCAGTTTTCTCATTACAGAAATCTATTTTCTTATTAGGGTTAAAAATAAAATGTGTGTTTGTACTAAAGGAGTAACGAAAGCACAAAAAAGAGACTCTCTGTCCATCACACTGGAGAAGCAGTGAAAGATCATTTCAAATGTGAAGGAAAAACCGGGCTGGTCTGACAAGATAACTCATAAGTCTAGGAATGTGAAGGAGAGGCTGGGCTGGTCTAACAAGATAACTCACAAATCTAAGTATTAGAATACTGATCTGAGTTCTGCTAGACTAACTTGTAAATCTAAGTTAATTAGTGTTGGTTTGCTGTTTATGTTTTTTGCTAGCCAGCTGGATTTTCAAAGATAACATATCTGGCTTTGGAATGTTGGTTTGCTGCCTCCCCGCCTCCACTTCTGTGATGCTGCTGCTGCTAAAGCTGTTCCATGCCTATTGGCCGAATACCACAAGCTTGTACTTTACCCTATCAAACCTCATGTGCACATCTTGAAGGTGCTCAGAGCTTCGGAGCAGAAGCCCCTCTGAGCCCGCCGGCGTAATACATCTGAGTACTCCAACCCTCCGAGTGGTGCTTGTTTCTTGACTGGCCTGTCGTTTCCGTAACACAAAAACTAAGCTGGGGGGTAATGTATCAAACTTGGGAATTGTGGAGCTTCGCCACCGTGGTTCAAACCACTATACATTTGGCATGTGTGAAAATCATTCTCACTTAAGATTACTCAGACATCTCTCTTCCTTCCTCTTGCCTCCAATGACATGGGCCTGAAAAATTGCTTTTTCACTTTCTAACTGATCATCTGCACTTCATTTTCTGAAGACCCCCATGTCAACACTTAGGCAAGTGAAATACCAGTGCCACTGCAAATGGAGGAATAAATGCATAACTTGGACATTTTTATAATAATCACATTAGACAAAAAACCTCATTCCAGGGAGTTTTTAATGGGTCTAACAGAGGCCCAGAGACTCAAGGGAGCAGAAGGCTATAGGCCAAAGAATTCCAACCACCCGAGAAGAAAACTAATGGCCCATTAAAGCACACCCTGGAGTGCTTTTTCATTGTCACTGGAATTAGAATATATATTTTGTTTTAAAATAGAATGCTGCTTTGATAACATTTTAACATGTTGCCTGCCTTTTTTCCGTTGACTATCAGTACCTTAAAAAGTCAAGCGTAAATTAAGATACAACAGAAGCAAATTAAACCTTTGATTTCACAGAGAAACTAGACGCATTATGACAAATTATTTTACAGGGCTATGAAATTACACTATAATCCAATTATTTTACAAAGGAATTTGTAGGGTAGGTATTTGGATTGTGGATGAAAATAGAAGGCTAATGCAATCCTACTTCCATGCCTGGAATAACTTTCTGTTGATTGACTTTAGATGTCTGAATTTATATTTATTCCAGTATCTCTGAGTTCCTTTTCATTAGGAATGTTTTAGAATTTAAATTGATCCACTTGTGTGTTGGTAACATATACATGAAAATTACAAAACTAGTATTAACATTTTTTAAAGAAATTTTTGTTTGGGTTCATGAAAAACCAGTCTTTGCCTTGAATGTAAAATCTTCAAAGGAAAAAAAAAAAGGTTCATCCCCCTGCGTTTAGTAACTATATGGTCTTGCTAAATCAAATGGGTTTCAGTAATGGTCCCGCATGTTAGTACTGGCACAGCTTTCATGACAGCCTACTGACAAGATTTCCTCATCAAGTCTTTTTTAATCAATGTTGATAGAAAGCCTAGGAAGCCCAGAAGACTATAAAAGTGACTCCTAAAAATGATACTTTAAAAACTAGGCTAGGCATAATATCATAAAAACTAGGCTAGGCATAATATCAAGAACTGATCATTCTGGATGGTGTGTTGATATGTCATTGTATCATTTTATATTTAACTGTATGAAGAAAACATTATATAATCTGTGACCAATTAGAAGAATATATTTTCCAGGAGAAATGCCTCAAAATGTTAACAGTAGACAACAAATGTGACTAAAAATTAAAACCCTTAATAATGTATATATTAATCAGCCAATCTTGGAGAAACAACAGTATAATGGTGAGTAAATGGGAAACCTTGTAGATGATACGGGATAATTCTCACATTTAAGTATCAGTGTGATAACGTTCACTACCTCTTCTGGTTCATATTGGGCAAGATACATGTATGCATATGTGGGGTGTGTGTGTCTGTTTAAATTATTAAAGACAAAGTAAAATCTCTGACTTATGGGAGGCCGGTCTTAAACACTTGCACACAGACCCAACAGCCAGGATCTGCTTGCTTTAGGTCGAACACATAAAATCCTCAGAAGTGTGTCACTATGAGTTGTGTATGTTGATCATCTACACCCTCCAGGTATCCGTGTGTGTGTGTGTGTGTGTGTGTGTGTGTGTAGCATAGTCTTGATCAAGTGCATTATCTCTTCCATACAACACTCAACAAATAAAACTGTCTAGCCATAAATATATACTTGGAAAAAAAAAAAAAGAAACATCACCCACTGCTTAGTGGAAACAATTGAACATTTTCCTGCTATTTTTTCAAAGCAACATGTCCTAAGTCAGGCTGTGCTCCCACGTTATAAATTTTCTAGAATATTTTATTGAATCAAATTCTTAATGTATTCATATATGGTCCTCTGGATGACAAAATAAATTCAGTTTGTGCTGTAAATCCCAGATATAGAAGGGGTGGCTTAGAAGAATATGAAAAAGTTAAACTGACAGAACAAGAAATTTTTTAAAATCCTGTAACAGTAGTTAATATAAAAACATAGCTGATTGACAGCTGCAAGTAACCTTTCCTGATTTTTGAACAGCACCAAATATGGCAATTTTCCTTAGGTAAAAGTTGGCTCTCTTAGAAGAATTGTACTTTTCAATTTACATGTAATACAGATATTTAAATTATAAATATACAGTCCAATAGTCAAATAAAGATGAATGGCCATTGAAAAAAAGAATTTTGGAGAAGTAGTGCATAATAAGATTTTGAACTTATATATTAATCTCATTCAGGCTTCTAATTAGACATTGTTAACTGTGCCAGGAACTAATTTTGCTCAATAAATTTGAATTTTACTTCAACACAACTCAGGGTAAGAAACTGGAAAAAAAAAAAGAGCCTTTTACTCATATATTTTTAGATGTTTGTAAGTCTAAATATTTTTCTTTGACAATAATCTTAAGTTTATGCAAATAAATTAGTGAGAAAGAGAATTTGGTAAGCTTGTAATACAGATATATTACTAAAATAAATATGGTTCATGCAGCTCTCAGTTGATAATTAATCTTTTAGTAGGTATAAGTAATGGAATTTTCTTGGTGTAAAAGTGGTGACTAAACCCATTTGTTATTTCTATTTATTTCAAGTGACTTACAAGAATGCAATTAAATGTGGGCTCTCAAATGCATTGCCTTGTAATTGGTGATTTGACATTATTAACTGTCCTTATGCATAAGAAGAGATTGAGTGTCCTTTAATACTAATTTCATAAATTTTTAGAATATAAGGAAGAGCACAACGAAATATTTCTCTTGTTAATAAATTGTGATAATGCCCTTCTACTCTTCATGGTAGTGTTGGTGCAGAAAATCGGCAGTGGAATGATGTTACACTGGTAAAAAAAAAAAAAAAATCTGTAAGTCGAAGCTGATATTCCAAAGTCTAATTTCATGGTCATTAATGTAAGATGTGGGATTGGAAAGAGGCTTAAAGATCAGTTGCCATTAGATGCCTGGTGATGGCGTTAACTTGTAAAACAACTGAAGAATTTTCAGGACTGATAAAATGGGAGCAGTATTAAACTTGGAATTCAAGGACTCTAATGCTGTTTGTGGATCAAATCTAAACTCTCCTCTGTGACATGGCAAGTCTGACTCCCTCTTAACAGTATTATCAGAGTGTCCAGAATATTAACAAGTTCCCTTCAAATATACATATTTGTGTAATTCCAGAAAGCTGCTTTCAAATATGCCAAGTCTAGGTCTCCAGAAAGAGCACAGGAACCAACTTCTAAAAAGAACAGATAGAAAAGGTGTTGGGGAAGGGCAAGACGGCAGTGAAGAAAACCCCTGAGCTCACCTCCTCCCATAGACACACTGATTCTACACTTAACGTATAGAGCAGTTCCTCCTGAAGATGGCCTGAGGGCTGATTAAACAGCTACTGCACATAGAAGGATCACATAGAAACGTCGAGGGAGGATGGAGGCACCGTATCCATGAGAAGCCCACCCTTGCCACTGCAGTAGGGAGAAACATAGCTGAGGAGCCAAAGTGAAGACTCACCCACCCTGGGACACAGCAAAAAAAACAGCAGTTTAAAGGCACCTAGACTTTACCAGGAAGAAAATCCATTTACTAACCCTAGAGCTTCTGCCAAAGTAGCAGAAGCTACCTCTCTGTGGTGCGTGGCTCTGGCAAGCGCCACTGTTTGAATGCCCCCAGGGCTCCCTGCTCCAGCTCCAGCCCCAGCAGTCCTGTCAAAGGAACCCGGGTTGCAGCACTCCCCTGGGACTGCCCACAGCTCAGATCTGACCCAGTCCCGATGGCCATTAAGGGGGATCGTGGGCACAGCATTCCCAGGAACTCACCCTAGTCCACACTACTCGAGCTCCAGACAGCCTGCTAAAGTCTCCGGGCACTTTTTGTTTCTATATTTTCAGTAGACGATGATGTAAGTCATTAACTGAGAATGAGGGTGAGAAGACTGGTATAGGAGTCTTGAGGAGAGATGAGGTGCAAAAAAGTAATTGTGGACAGTGGGAAGACAAAAAAAAAAAATGTATAGTTGGACTGCTCAGCCACATTGTATTCATTGGGCATTTGCAATCACAAATTTAAAGTGAGATTATTTAGCACAATTTTGTGCTTTCCTGGAGCAAAGCTCACCGGCTTAGTCATAAAATTTATCCTAGGTAGGAGGCAGAGGAAGAGAGGGGAAAAGGGGTTAAGGGTCTTTCAGCAGGTGTGAATACAAGGACAGGTCTTACTGAGCTGCTTGCATTTCTATCAACACCCCATCTTTTCTGGGCTTGGTAGCTTTAAAATCGCTTTTTATCTCCCTACAATAACTGTTCGTTTCTTTGGAAAAGTCATGCTTGAAGGTTCAGATTAAATGTCACAATCTCTTGTTTTTCTGTACTCCCAAGGAAACCTGTGTTTCTATCACATTTATAATAATAATAATAGTGCACTGTAATTATCACATACAATATTTCTTATAATTAATTCATATTGGTTACAATTGTGTTACTATTAGAAAACAAAATACTGTCTTTCAGTATGTGAAAGGCACCTTTACTTTATGTATTTCATCTATTTACACGCCCCTTCATTAAAATGTTAAATTCCATCTGTACCCACACTTTGTCCTGCTCACCAAGATAGCACCTGCCTCACACAGTAGCAGCCGCCACTCAAGATTTTTCAGCGGATTAATACGAGTATGTGAATTAGTACCTGCGCTAACCTTACCATTTGTGAACTCCTGAGGTCCCAGCGTGACCGACCAGGTTCGTTTTGTGTGGAGCACAGCAAGCCAAAGCGCTGAGACACCGAGGTTTGCAGCAGAGAAAGGGCTTATTCACAAGGCAGCTAAGCGACAGAACCAGCCGCACGTTTGCTTCCCTGAAAGCAAGGGGCTTGAGGCATTTTGGAGAAAAGAATGAAAAAGCACCGGCGGGCTGAGATGTGGAGCCCGGGAGGAGGGGTAGGGGCGCGGGGACTGGAAGAGTAGCGACATCGCCGCTCTGCGCAGGCGTAACCAAGCTACGGGCCTCCGCACGTTCAAAAATGGAGGCGCGAACCGATCTGAGGGCGGAGTTTTCCCGCCTCCGACGTCAAAAGGTCGCCAAACGGCCGCTCGCGCATGCCCAGTTGGAGGGTCAGTGGTCCTAGACAAGAGTTAACCTCTGAACCTGCTCAGCTCCAAGGAGGCACAGCTGACTCCCAATTCCTGGAAGACAACTCTAGTAATCATCTTATTGTTTAGGCTACATGTAGCTTGGAGAACTTGCAAGTCGTTGATTAGTGAAGGCAGGTGAAAGATCTGACTAATGATTTCACATGGGTTCAGTAACAGTGATACTACTTTATAGATTCATCGTAAATGCTTGCTCAATAAGGAAATGAACTTCTGAATCCCATACTATATTTTAAGCTTGATAATTGAAGATACTCACCAATTTACTCGGTGAGCCTTTCCTATGGGTACCTACAATGAATTTCTCAACTAGTAATTTGTTCAACATGATCACATAGGTTTGATTCTTTTGATATATATAGCACACTATTGCAGTTTTTGAAAGAGCATTATGGAATTCTTAACAACTGACCATGTCCTCAAGTACAATACTTTGAAATATTTAGGGGCTGAAAATGAGTATCTTATGTACCAGGTATAGTATGTCTATTTAGGAAGGCTTATTCTTGGTTTGCTAAAAATCCCCTAGTGAGGGCAATTATTCCTTGATGTTGCCATCTTAGTCATTATCTTGAGCAGGTAGGCATGCCTTAAAGGCCATGTGCAGAATAAGAATATAAGAATGGGATATACTCCAGAGAGATTAGCAACATAGTCGGTCCTCTATATTAGCGGGCTCCACATCCACTGATTGAACCAAGCGCAAATTGAAAGGTTTCTTTTTAAAAAGTTTCAGAAAGTTCCAAAAAAGCAAAACTCAAATTTGCAACCATTTATATAGCATTTACACTGTATTTACAAATATCTGCATAAGCACTGACATTGTATTAGGTATTATAAGTAATCTAGAGATGATTTAAAGTATATGGGAGGATATGCAAAGGTTGTATGCAAATACCATGTAATTTTATATAAGGGATCTGAACGGCCAAGGATTTTAGTATCTGGGGGATCCTGGAACCAATTCCCCACAGATACTGAGGGGTGATTATATTTACAAACTAGAACTCTTTATTGAATGACCAACTTTCATCATCTCTTGCAAGGATGCATCAATAAAAGATAGTTCAGATTTGATGTATAAGTTTTCATCAGCTTTTTTTTTTTCCCTTGAAGGATGGAGCTGATAGAGGATTATATCTCACTAAGAATAACCTGAAAGTGGAATGACCTTCACATAACCTAGAATTGATCTCATGGATAATTGTCTTTATTATGCCAGAAAGTACATTTCTGCTGCTGGCCACAACTACCTCTGCAGACATGAAAGGGCCTTTATTGGTAATCTCCAGTATGGTGAGTACCTCACAGGCAGTGCAGAAAAGCTTTAAAAGCCTGATGAGAATTCTTGACAGTGACCATTTAATGGTGATGTGTGCTTAATAAGGAAGTAAGAACTCTCCTGGAAATTGGATTCTGGTGTCTTCAGTCAATCAGTAAAGACCACAACACTTGTACCTTCAGAGCTGGAAGAAACATTCTACAGACTGATCGGCATTTTCAGTAGAGAGAGATAAAGAACTGATGTGAAGAAGATTCCATGAAACTTATGATCAACTAAAGATTCAAGATTCTCTTTTGAAGAGATATTTAGAGATTCATTTGATATATTTCCAGACATATATATTTTATAAGTAATTGTATTAATTTTCCCTCATTCATTTTCTTTTATTTCTCTGTTTTTTCCTATTCCCCTCTCCCTCACTCCAATCTCTGTAGTCAATAGACCTACATGTGAATAGCTGCTCCTTCAGTTACCAAATATGTGACCTTAAGGAAGTTTTTTTAATCTTCTTGGAACTTGGTTTCCTTATTTATAATGCCAGGATTTCCCACTGAATTTCATAATTTATCTAAAACCAACTGGCGCCTGAGACAATTAGCTACTCTTTCCAGTTCTTCTATACGCAACCCCTCTTTTGTCCTAGCACATTTATTTGACACAAACACATGTGTCTGCATGTGTCTTCCCTGGACAGCTCCTGTTTATTAAGGGCTGGTAATGTTTCAGACATCCTGATAACATTTTATGTGGATGAACTTACAGGACTGTTATGAGAATTAAACACCTTTATGACTGATCAATTTTAGTTTCCAAGACACCATAAAAGCTACCCAAAATCAGGGATGAAGTAGGTCTCAAGGTTTTAACTGGAAACCAGACTTGCCTGATACTTCAGTATTAAGGCTGATAATCCCAACACTACACCTAATTTACACTTCCCATAATATTTGCTGGCCTAGTGGAGAACATATGGACCAAAATCCAACTGAAGGATGAACGTTTTACATAATTTATCTTGTTTTAGCCCAATGCCTATACTATTTATCCATTTTAAAGATGAAGGAACTACAGATTAACAAAAGTTGTTCATTTTCCCAAATGCTCAACATTTACAAGTTTGGGGCCAGACGCTGGGTACAACAGTGGATATACAAGGCTGAAGAAAGTGTGGTCTTTTTCCTAATGGGAGAAGTGGGCATGTATAAGGTCAATTACTGTGGGAATGAGTGATTTCATTGTGCAAAGAATAATATTACCTAGGTTTGAATTGTACCTGTGTACAAGCTGTTAACTTCTTCTAAGCTTCACTTGGTATAGGAGAATAATGCATACCTCATAGGGCCATCAGGAAAATTAAATGAGCTGACATATAAAATAACTTGGTAGATTTTTGTAATAGCAACACCAGTACATATAAAAATTCTGCAGGGGCACAAAGAAAGTGTTTCAGGTTGAGTTTCTCTGTAGGCAGCTCAAAAAATGGATATTAGTACTCAAAATATTTACTAAAGGAGTGTTTTGAGGATTTATGTCTATGGAAGAGAAGCAGCAGACATGATCGGGTAGAAGTCACTAAGCTGCAATGCAGACTAAACCCATGAGAAAATCTGGAGGTGCAATGTTCCTTCAGTGCTGGGGTGAAGGGGCCAGTACATTCATCAGTCATGTAGACTGTCTCTGAAAGCAGGCATGAATTTGGACAAGGAAAATTTTTTTTAAACTAAGTCAATCCCCCAATGAGTGCTGACAGCTGACAGACATCTTCATTTAACACTCTTAGAAGCTGGGAGAATAATTCTAAATTCCAGACAGGGAACCTGGAACGAGCATCATGGAGGGGAAGGTGTTTTAGTGCCCTGGTTAGGGGAGAGGGATTGCAAAAGGCTGCACAGAAGAGGGGATATTTGGTTTTGGTCTTAGACTTGATAACTCCCAAAATTTCCATTTATGCACACATGCAGGGTCAAACCCCTAAATAGTAAACATTTTATGTTTGATCTCATATTATTTAACAAGCAAGAGGAGAGAGCTCAGAAATGAATTGTTGCATTTGAGTACTTTTTCTTCCCTGTAGAGGTAGTTTCACCTGATAGGATGATAGCATTTTATGATATATTTGTATTGCTTCTCTGACATCATTTAGACTTTGCAGGTGTGAAGTGTATTCTGAAGGAAATCTCTGTTAGCTCATGGACATACTCAGAGGTCACTGATAAATGCTGAACATAACCATTTTTAGAAGAGTTTGCACAACAGTCTTTGTTTTTATTCAAGGGCAACTGCAGAAATTTACTCTTGTGTTGACTTAACTACTCCTTGATGTCTTATATTTTCTTCCAAATGACCCTTAATAGATGACAAAGTCCTGTCAGCTTGTGGTTTGCAGAAGATAAGCTTCCAAAAGCACTTTCTAAGGCAGATAACTACATCACAAACTTGTCTTCACAGACGACTGGGCCACGTGAACAATATGACCTCCTGCTTTGTAAGAAGCTGAATTACAAGAAAGGCATCCATTCAACCTAACTCATCTAAGGCAGTCTGTACTAATGTAAAACCTCTGTTTTTCTCTGACATGCCTACTTTTTTATTAGCACATAGGTGATAATGTGGAACTACTTCATTAACTTGAGGTTAGCCAACAGCCATTTCACTTGGCACTTAATGCACAGGAGAAACAGTTTCACTTCATTAAAAAACCTACACTTAACTGCTGTTGGACCATAATTGGTCCTAACTGGCACTGAGATATCTTGTTTGAGTCACCAGAAATGTTCATTCACATAAGAGGACCCAGAACACAGACCTGATTAAATGCATTTAAATAATGCAAAAAGAAAATGCATTTAAGATGTGCCATCTGGGGAAAGCCCAAAGGATTAAACCCCCATTTTAACAGAAAAAGATCAATTTGTATAAAAGTGAGTCTTAAGTATGTTGGAGTAAATAATATCAACTCAATTGTATTCACAGATTGGTAGTCTCTGGTCTTCTCCATGCTCAGGGGGAGGGGGGAATTCTAACCTTTCTCTGATTTATCCCAAGACGATAAGATATATTATTTTAATATTACAAATAGCAGCTATAGTGTTTGGAGAACTAGCACATAAAACACAGCACAGAGGCTGACTACTCATAACCCTCTCTAGTGCCCTATGCATTTAACGGTGCAGAGCTGAGAAAACTGTGACAGAGTAGTTTGGTAACTTTTCCATGTACCTAGTTAGGATGGTGTGAACACACATAAGGGTGAGTCTCAGCTCTGCATTTTCTATCTCTGTGCACAGACTGTTCCTTTTAGCTAACCTGTTTCTAATTTGTGTTCTGATTACTTGCAGTGATATTTTTTGTCACTGTCAACGTTAAACACAGAAGCTATGCCTCCAATGCAATTTGAAGGCACCACTGCAGCTGGGACCCATCAATGTTGTCACCACTACTGATGCCTGGGGTCATGGGCACTGGTGTTCATAAGAATGTCAGCGTTTAACTCCTGGAAAAAGAGATACTCCAACAGAGATCCTCTTTACTTTTGCTGCTCAGAGTGGTTAGAAATATGTTTTCTATTTGAGTTTTGAATTTGGGCTTCCTCTTGTGAGAAGGTAAGAGTGAGGTCTCAAGAGAAGAAGATATGGGAAACAGGCACACGCGTTGTTATTTATATGTAGTTCTCCTCATCAAAACATCAACCTGGAATCAAGTTAGACCTAGAAGAAGAGGGAACTTAGATGAATCACGGAATTTTTAAATTTCTCCTGTAAACAGTGTCTCCAACAGTTTGCTCCAACAATCATCTCAACCTCAAATGAACTTCCTCAGGTTTTCAACAATATAACCTGCAGCTGTGGACAAACTTACACTCACTGGTATTCAGTCAACTGGGCCAGATAATATTTTCTAATTTTTATAATCAAGACTGCAATCAAGGCAAAGCTAAAGAATCTGTAAATTGATTGCTGAGGATAAAACACTATAGAAAATTGTTTCTAGGTCTATGAAATATAAAATAAAGATACTAGCTTAGCTATTTCTTACAGGCTTTATGCGCCTCAGAACAACTATATATTTATGACTTAATTGTCAAAGAATAAATCAGTTCTTCTAATGGCACTGTCTCCCTCTTGACTAAAGAGAAAAAGTTTCCTCTACAATTATTGATCTTTGAAGTAATGCATTGTGGTGTGTGTGTGTGTGTTGGAGGAAGAGACAGGAAAGATGATTTCTGAAAAAATTTCTTAAATGTGGACTTTGAAGTTAGACCTGTTTTCTCTTCATTGTGAATCTGATAGGACATAGGTTTTGATATACTGAGAAGCCTAAAAACCTGAAATCTTTCCTGGATATCTAACACCATGTAGCTCTAATATTTTGGGGAAATTATATCACCTATCCAAGCCTCATCTGTAATACCTGATATAATAATCACACTTAACTTAGAGTTTTTGTGAGATCAGAAGGTTAATCAAAATAAATCACTCAGCACCTAGCATTTACACACTCAATAAACAGCTGCTATGAATGTCTCCACTGCTTCTTAAGACTCAGCAGAGCTGACCCTTTGCTGACTGTGTGTCCTTGTTCCATAATATCTATTTGAAGTTTCTTTTATGTTAAGCTGTGCAGTTGCTGAAAAGTAAGTATTCATGATTTTTTTGCTGTTGGTTTTGGTGTTCTTAATAATTTTATGTAATGACATCCTTTATCTCAGAACTCTATTCCTAACCCTGAACATTATTATTTTTTCCTTCCTTCTTGTCCAAACACCAATGCTGGATTACCAAACCAGTCAAATGAGCATGCTTAAGACACCTGAATAGCAGGTAAGAGATGCATTTAGAGAGGTGACAGGAACTCATTAACCTATCACATCTTCTTCAGGACACTGTGCACTAAACTGCACGGCAGCGTTATCTGGGAAGCAGAGATCTCCCCAGAGAAAGTTCAGCATTGCATCCCAGGTCAGGAAAGAGGTAAAACCAGGCAGAGAACCCCTTATGGGCTTTTTCTTTCAAATTCTTTTGCTTTTCTTTTTTAATTAGATACACCCTAGCTCTAATAAAATAACAACCCTGGGTGTGGCAGGGATTGGACAGCTGTCACAGAGCCTCTCTCTTTGCTACCTCATACCCTCAGGGGAAAGGGCAGAGAGAAAATTACACATGGGAGCATAGGTAAAACCATTATGCTTTGTCTTTGGGAAAATTAAAATACAATCAGAGCTGACAGATAATTATAGTACCATTAAGGTAATGAGTTAATTATTATATTAATTGGCAGGTTAATAGAACTCCAATATGGATTTTAAAAGTCTGAAGTTAAATAACAGGGAAATAATGCATTATGTTAGGAATTCTCTCCAGATGATACAGCTTTACAAAATGCAGTTTTCCCCATGAATTACTGATTGTATATTGACTCCCCTTCAACTAATACTTTTGAAATACTTAAATAAGAAAGCATAGTAGACACCAATAATTTGCAATGATTGCAGTGCCTTTGTGGAGACTATACGTGATTTGAGATACGACATCAGGCTTGTTTTGATTTGATTTTTATTTACCAAAAGAAATACTTTAAATGAAGATGTCATATTTCCCTTACTTGATATTTATGGCATTTTGGATTTCTTTTTAGGTTGAATCACACTCAGTTTTGCATGGGACCAGTTACTCTAATACCTGTTCATGTTTGCTCTCCTTTCAGCTGATCTACAAGAAACTGTAACCTTAAATAAATAAATCCTGGGCTAAATCTGTGTTGGAAGGCTGTGTGATTATTAGAAAGATCATGAGCTTTGTAGTTTCAAAGCCTCAATTTTCACATAGTCTTCAGTTGTAGAATTTTTGAAAAATAATTTAACTTTTTAAAGTTTGTCCCCTCACGTATATAATAATATCTGATGATGCCAGCAGAGCCTTTACTGCAGTTATGACCATGTAAGGTCAGAGATTCCTAAGACAGAAAGACTGATTTGCTAAAGGGGTCCACAGGCAGGTAGACAGGTAGGTAGGTAGGTAGGTAGGTAGGTAGATAAAACTTTCCCTTTTGATATCATAGGAACAAAAATACACATGTTCAACCTTGATTTTTTTTAAATGGGCTTTCTGAATAAGAAAGAAAAGAATTCTAACTATAATATTCCATTACCCTCTGTGATACAATAGATATCTATCAATCTATCTATGTATCTATTTATCTATTTATCTATGTATCTATATGTATCTAGTCTTTGTCACCTGTTTCTGGCACAGAGCTACAAAAACCTTTGGGATTTCCTGTGTGATAGGAGTGTCTTTGAGATTTTAATGAGGTGACCCCTGTCAGGACCCCTAGATAACTGAAGGATGAGGGCCGGCTGACCAAAAAAAAAAAAAAAAATTAATTAGAGAGTTTAAACATTCAATGTGAGGTACAAGAGATGGGTTCAGCTATCTGTGCAATTATTTAATCAAGTACGTCTATGTAACAAAACCTTGCTGGCAAAACTGAGCAACGATGCTCAGAGAGCTTCCTGGCTAGAGAACATACTGCTGTACAGGCATCGAGATGGTGGTGCACCCTGACACCATGAGGACAGAAACTCCTGCACTCAGAGCTTTTCCAGGCCTTGCCACTCTGTGTATCTCTTCTTCTGGCTATTCATTTGTATTTTTTAATAATAAAATAAAAATCTTAAGTATAGTAGTTTCCCGAGTTCTGTGAGTCATCATAACAAATGATCAAACCTGAAGAGGGTATATATTAGGAACCTCTTAATTTGAAGGCACACCAGACAAGAGTGCAGGGGGGTTGGGGTCACAGAAAACTTGAGGCTGGTGTGTGAAGTGGGCACAGTCTTGTGAAACTAAGCCCCAAACCTATGAGGTCAGTCTAACTATGGTTCATGTCAGAATTGAATTAAATTGTAAGACACCTAGTTGGTACCAGATCATTAGAGATGGAACTCATGTGTTTAGTTCATTCTTATCAAAAGAGAGGGGGAAAAACCCTGCATCATAGATTTTGGAAACCTCATCAAGTTCCAGTATCAATGAATGAACCAATTCACAAAAATAGTGACTGTACCTCAAAGGGGAAGGGTGAACTATTTGAAAACACTAATGGTTACCAGTTAAAGACCTGTTGGATATGTGGCTGTAACATTAATTTCAGAGCCTCACTGATTCCACTCTTCATTCATTTAAGTTTGGAGTTGGAAACAGTCCCCTAAATTCTAAGAAGCCAACTTCAATAATTATGACCTGACACATGGAAAGTACAGCCAGAATCTGCTACCTATTAGATCTTATATGGTTCTTTTCTTTCTTCTTTTTTTTTTTTTTTTTTTTTTGCTTCATTGCAAACCTAAATTTCTGTTGTCCTGATGTTTCAGTTCAGAACACTGTGCTTGATATTGCCAGGTGATCAATTCATATTTTCAGCATTGAGGGACACCATACTTTGCCAACATTCTAATCCAGTCTTCAGAAGAGTAGAAGCCATGGAAAGGCTATTTAACACTACTCTTTCTCAGAGAACCTCATGCCCAACACCTGCTGAGCCCTATACTTGCTGAGATACAGAACATTTCATTAGGTAACAAAAAATTCAGGCATTAGAATCTTTGTGATGACAAAAAGTGCTTTCTTCAGAAGCTCATCAATTTCAAATATGCCTACCAGAGAAATGCAAGCTTTAGTCGGAAGGAATGCATATATTATGCAGCAGATTCCTGCTAGATAGGAGCAAAACAATGTTCTCAAAACCAACTGAGTCCTATCCAAAGTGTTCAGAAGAATCTCTGCAAAGCAAACTCATTGTCACAAGGAAGACAGAAGTGTGTCCAAGGTCTTAAAGCAGTTTCTTGGTACAGTTTGTTCACGAGAAACAGATTAAATATGAATCCTGAAGCTATTACTAAGTTGTATGCATTTTGATTTTTTTGCTGTTGGTTTTGGTGTTGTTAATAATTTTACGTAATGGCATTCTTTATCTCAGAACTCAATAGGTTTTATTTACAATAGCCAAGACATGGCAACAACCTAAATGCCCATTGACAGATGACTGGATAAAGAAGTTGTGGTATATTTATACAATGGAATACTACTCAGCCATAAAATATAATAAAATAATGCCATTTGCACAACATGGATGGACCTGGAGATTGTCATTTTAAGTGAAGTAAGCCAGAAAAAGAAAGAAAAATACGAAATGATATCACTTAAATGTGGAATCTGAAAAAAAGACAAACAGACTTATTTGCAAAACAGAAACAGACTCACAGACATAGAACAAACTTGTAGGTACCACAGGGGGAAGCAAGTGGGAGGAAATAAATTGGGAGTTCAAGATTTGCAGGTACTAACTAATTTATATATTAAATATATTATATATTATATTATATATTAATATATAATACTATATGATGTATTTAATGTATATTTATATATATAAGTAAACAAGTTTATACTATATAGTACAGAGAACTATATTTGGTATCTTGTGGTAACTTGTGGTAAAAAAATATGAAAACAAATATATGTATGCTCATGTATGACTGAAGCATTGTGCTGTACTTCAGAAATTGACACACTGTAAACTGAATATGCTTTAATAAAAAATACATATACAAAAAAAGAACTCAATAGGTTTTAAATAATCATGCTAACTCAAAATTGAATATAATAATTGACTCAACTTAAAGCATCTTAAAATGTTTTTATCATAGTGTTTTAGAAATACTAATATTTCCTTAATGTATGCCTACATTGGTGACTTTATTTTCCAGTTTAATAAGGCAAAATTAGAAGAAAAACAAAAAAGAGTGGTTCCTCTAATATTCACACGTATACATGAAACAGCTGCAGGGAGACTCAAGCAAGGAGCACGACGTGGATAGCACATGCCATGCAAAGATTCGGAGGCAAGGCCTGAAATCCTGTACATCACCCTTCCTGTAAAATAGCAGCATTGCAAGGTCAAACATAGCGGTTTACTGTCTCTTGTTGGCACCCAAGAGATAGTGTCATTTGGTAGATGAAGAGAAACTGACAGTAAGAAGGGACATGTCGTTCCCGAGCAGGGAGAAGTCCAGGGTATCAGATCATGAACGTTAAAAGTCACAAGAAGACACACAGGCATCAAGTGTTCTGGCAAGAGTCGCTCCTAACCCAGGCATGGAATGCCAACATGCAGTGTTGATTTTTCTTAAGTTTTGCTTTTCACCTCTATTGCCATTGTGAATTCCTCCCCAGAACTTTCTACCATTTCCAGTTCTTATCAGGGGAGAAAGAAAAGTGAACTGCTTGGAGGCGACTTGAGAAGTGTTTCATACAAACGCTGAACATTGTGAATTTTGTGTTGCTTTCAAGCTCACTGCCCCTCCGCTTTCCTCTGACATCTGAGTAGTAGCACCAATCTCCTCAGAATTTAGGACATTCTGTGACTTCTCGCACCGAATAAGCTACCGAAAATGGGCACCAAGAGGTTTGACAATCTTCTTTGGAAGTCAGACGCAGGGAAATAAATTGGAAGGCAGGCAACCCTTCTTTAAACTACTCTGCAAGAGGCAGTCAAGATTTTTTCCTCTCATTTTGCAGCACCTCCAAGAAACTTAAGAAAGAAAGGTGGCCTAGAGAACCCTCAGTGCCACAGGCACGGAGAAAGAGACACAAAGATAATAGTTTCTGTCACAGAACAGAATGGTCGGTGATGGCTTTTCTGCAGGAGTTACAGGAGCGAGGCTAACACACTCTGTGTGAGCTCTCGCCCGCCTCAGCCTCTGAGATGCAGAGGAGCTCATGGATACTCACTTTCCAGCAACTGCACAGCTGCCAGACTCTACAGGGAGGAGATGCCGCATGTGTCTTCAGTGTACCCATAGGTAATAGCAAAACAAGAGGGGTGTCCTTGCCCCTGCTGGGCTTCTAACTCCCGGGGACCCTCCCGGGCACACACGGTCAGCATCAATGAGAGCAGATGGATTCACCTGCTCCCGGCTTCCGCTGTTGTTTCTATCACTGATTTTTTTTTTTAAGTTGATTTTTAAATTTCTGCCTGTCTACATTATACATTTATTAGTTAACTTAAATACACTTTTTGAATAACGTAGGTTATTTCTTATTAATCATCTAAAAGTAAAAGTAAGCTCTAATAATGCAAGTCCTGAAGATTTACTGCTTTGGCCTGCCTGCCTGCCTCACTGCCCACTCTGTGCCAGACCTGTCACCTCTTATCTTTACCTCCTGTTTCTGGCATTTAATTTTTTTATCAGACGTGGCAACTGATCGGGAATCTTAATTTCAGATCCTTGACTTACCTCCTAGAATGCAATGATTTACTCAGAACTGGTATCCTTCTGGCTATATCAGTGAATCAACACCCTGTGGGAACTTGCTGGGAAAGAAAATTCTATGGTCTCACCGCATACCTACTGAATCAGAAATTCAGGGCACAGGGCTCAGCAATCTGGCTTTTAACAGGCTCTGCAGGTGATAACTGGTGAGAATCATTAGGGTATTCAAATTTTCCTACCTTTAATCAACCTTGAGTCCTGAATCCAAATAAATCAGTAGCACTCCAGCATTCGTCCTTCCACACAGGGGCGTTAGGACCAGACAGAATGCAGGCAGATGCCACTAATTTGGGACAGATGGTTAGGATCATATAACAAAAGAATACACATACACAATGACCTTTAAGTAGAAGCTATATACACCATGGCAAGCAGAAATCAAGGTCTCATCCAACAAACTCATATTTATTTTAAAGGATTGTATATTCCTTTGTTGGAGTTTGAAATAAAAGGACAATAGGAAGGAAGGAAGGAAGGAAGGTAGGAAGGAAGGAAGGAAGAATAGAGGAAGGGAGGGAGGGAGGAAGAAAAGGAGAAGAATGGGAGGCGAGAGGGAGGAGTAAAGTCAAAGATTAGTGACAGGATGAGGAATATGTGGATTAACAGCAAATTGATTTCGTAAGACATGAGGGTTGATTGACTTCAAGGACAATCATATGAAGAAAGGCAATAGTTTTCCAACTCTTTCAACACAAGGAGTAGTATCTCAAGACTGTTAGTAGAAAGATCAGGCTTCTTGCCCTGATGCTCCTAATCATAAATTAGGCTCAACGGCTGAAAAATGCAGGGATGTCATTTCCAGCACATTCTGAAACTGTAATCTCATCCAAGAAAAAAAAAAAAAAATCAACTCCTTGATATGGTTAGGAGCGATCACTAGAACTATTCAAGGAACAGTTAAAAACACTCATGGATATATTAGGGTGTACTTGGAAACAAGCATATAGTAGGGGGTGTTCCATTCCAATTTTAAGTAGAATTTCATTTTAAGACAAAATAATTCAGTGTTTAAGAAATATAGGAAGCAGTCATCTCAATTAAAGTGATTTTAATTAATTTTTAAAAGCTGGAAACCCATGCATATTTCATGATTTTATACTTGTAAAACAGGAGTTAGAAAGTAACTAAGTAAATGAGTTTGACTTTTTTACACGTGTCCTTTATGTTTCTGCCCAGAGCATGCCAGTATAGTCAGAAGAACTCAAAACATGCAAAACCTAAAGGAGTCACTGTTCCAAGAGACAACTGTGTTGATAAAGGTGGCAGAGGAAGACAGCCCCAAGAGAAATGAATGCATGAAGAGAAAGAGACCAAGAAGGGAGGAAAACGAGAAGGTGAGTGCAATTCCCAGGAAAGCTCTAAGTCCTGATGTTTCACTCTGATCACAACCTAACTAGTGGCTACACAATGAACTGGACTCCTTAGCATCAACACAGACGCAGCATTACAGAGCGAATGGCCTTGGTCCCCTCCCATGCCCAAGTCAGAGAGTTGGAAACCCAGAGAAAAAATATAACAGCTAGAATTTGGATTTCAGATGAATAATCTCTGATCGTGACAAAATAATCAGATTCTGTCTCAAGCCCTTTCCATCTGCCATTATTGGTATCATGAAAAAACAGAAAGTAGAAAATGTTCCCTCCAAAGTTACCCCGAGAACCTGGATTTTCGTAGAAGTACTCTTGGGATGCAGTAGAAATAAAATGGACTCTGGGGTCCAAAGAGATGTGGTCAAAGCACAACTCTTCAAATCAAATAACTGATTGACACTGAGCCAGTTCCTTTACCCACTGCAGCCAGAATTAGTCATCTTCAAAATAAGGCAAGAACTTCTGTAAGAGTAAATGAGGAAAAGTGTGTCTAGTCAGTGCGTGGCTGACTCGAAGCCTCCCAAAAGGGAGTGGAACTGTGGGGTTCACTGCCTTCCAGCGTCCGACCTTGGGTCTTTCTGGCTCAGACACATTATTCCAGCGGGGTCTGGAAGGATTTAGTATTTCCCACTTCCCTCTCAGAAGAGATGAATGTGTGGAGGTAAATACTCACAATTTTATATATGCTGGGATGTTTAATTATCTAGAAAACTCAATACTGCTCTCCATTGCCAAGCTTATTTTAAGAAGCACAATTACAGTCAGAAAGCAGTTTGGTGGATAAGAAATTAGGGGCAGGGAAGGATGGGTTATGTGTTCTTGTTCTCATGTTTCATGACATTTGGCTAAGAAAACCCAGTTCAGCTGCTTCTGCATAGAAATTGCCTTGAAATGGGACATTATATTTGCATTGCATTGTCCATGGCATTCTCTTCCACCATCGTGTTTGAATGAGCACCGTCTACACCGGCATCCTTGACTCTTCCTCTTCGTTCCCTTTCCTAAGCAATCCCTTTCTGACTGACACAGACTTTATTTAAAAGGGGACTTTGTATCATATATTAATTTAAAAAGTGAAATTGGAAATAAGGCAGACCTAGTTTCCCATCCCAGCTCTGCTAACTACAAGTTTATAACTTTGAAAAAGTAACAGCTCTTCATATCCACGTTTCTTATATGTGAAAATGATCTTTCACAAATGTATCTGCCACCTAGGTTCGTTCTTTGGAATGAATAAAATTGTGTTCGCCCTCTACTTTGGTACTGTGGATTCCCACTTTACAGATTAGTGAACATAGGCTTATAGAGTTATATGACTTAATACTACAACACTGGTAAGTGCATGATCCAGGATTCACACACAGACGTAGGCACTCCAAAACCCACCGCCCTAACCACCACTCCACCGGGGAAGCGCACAGACTGCTATCTGAATGCTTCTAAAGTTGGATGCATAAGCCCTTCTGAAGTCTGCCCACCACCCAGAATAACAGACATGGTGAAGACATTGTTCTGTTTGGCATCATCCTCAGTTTTAGAAGCTCTCTCTTTCCTATTGGATCCTTGTGTTTCCATGCTCATCTCCCTTACTTTTACTATTTTGGCTCTGCTGGCATTTTGCTGCCATGGTAAAAAAGCCCACTCTTGTCTGTAATGAGAGGAACCATCTATTTATGATGCCTGAGAGACTCCATTTTAGTTTTAAATAAACTCGACTTTATTTGGATTAGCATTGACACAAGTGCCTTAAACCGCACAAAATCCTTCCCATTGGCCTCTCTCCCAAGCCCTTTCTGATTATCTCGGCTCCCTAACCCCCAAGCTAGTTAATTTGATAAGAAGCCCTGACAGTATGCTGTGAGAAATGTGTGAATGGCATGTCATAACTGCCACACATTTGTGTACACGATTGTGATTCACATAAAGCAATTAATTAAACTGCAACCTGATCCATCTTGTCCTCCTTCCTCCCTCGTCACATGAGTAATTTTGCCTCTGGACTTGGCTTAATTCCCTTTTGGTATGGAGATGCCCCTGCAATCCAGAATCCTCTGTTGTGTGAGTATTATTAAAAAGCTTGCATCTTGTATCTTTGGAGCCTGCCATATCATTAGTCCCCACATCATCCAATAAGTTCCTTCACAGATGAACACCAAAGCCCTGGGTCCATTGAAAGTACTGTTTAAATACTCCTTCCTATTCTTACACATAGTTCCCCTTTCAAAAGGCTTTATAAAAATCCCAATCCTAAAATAAATTCAAAGGAATGGGCATCATCTTGAAAAATATCATAAAATTGAATGCCTCATTGACTGTCTCCTCTCCACAGAAATTCCTTCTCCTCTTTTTCCCCATGTTTGTTGAAGCTTGCGAAGCTCTGCCTTTATTATGTCACATAAACCTTATTTGCTTATTTATCAAAACTTGATCACCAATTATGTGGTGGGGTCAGAGACACAAAGATTTAAATGTTGCTAAATTTAGTTACTTAAGATTCCTTTTCCTTTACCATCTTGGAATCCAATTATATAGAAGACATCTATTCTTTATGTATCATATTTTATTATTAACATTCATGTCAGTTTTTTTAAACTACTATTTCTATCCAAGTTCAGGGCTTTAATTCTTCACTTCTTTACTATTCCAGAAGCCTCCTCTTTGATTCAGTGCTAAAAATGAACCTCTTACTTTCATCAGTACACATAGAAAGAAGACAGAGAGAGAAGGCGTCCTACATCACACACACACACACATCTTCTGTCCTTCCTTTTAACAGCCAATAGTTATCATCAATTACAAAATTAATTTGAAATTCTCTTGTAACTCTAAACTGATAATTCCAAACACTCCAATCATCCATCTTTCTGTTTTTCTACTTTGCAGGTTCCCAACTTTTCACTTTTTCTAGTCTTAGGCTTTTTTGAAGAAAAAAATACCTTTCCATTATCCCAAACCTATCCATTAAAATTCTATCTTTTTTTCCCCAATTTTTGATTTTGAAAAATTCTAAATTTACATTGAAGTTAATAGAAAGGTAAAATGACGTTACTACATTGGCTTTAACTGTCTCTGCCCTCATCCCTTTCCACATGCACACCCCCCCCCAAGATCTGTTTGATATTCAGTGATAAACATTTTGACACTTTACCCTTAAATAATTCAATATTTATTTCAGAAAACAAGGGCATTATCTTTCCTTATCACAGTATTATTATTACACCTGTCAATTCGGTTTTTCAGTCACTACTACATTAGCTAATTCTCGTTGACACCGAGCGCTTACCATCTTACGCAGCTTGCCACATAGCTTAACACTTTTCACCTTTGGAACTTACTTTGGCAAATGTACTTGGAAATGTAGGTGACGTAATACCCACAGGAAGCAACCCTCAACCAGCAGGAGTCTTGACGCAGAGGGTAACTCTCCCAGCCCCTGGTCTTTCCGTTATGTTTCTGGAATGCATTCTACATAGCTCACCAGAGACTTTCTAGAGTAGCAGTTACCCAGATACTTACAGTAAACAGCTCCATTAAAGCTGCACCACTTATATGAAGCCTTTTCTTCCCTCTCTCATTCTCTCCACTCTATTTCTCTTCCTGGAATCACCCTTAAAATCAGCTACTCACACACAAGTTACGGTCTCAAGTTCTCATCTTGGAGAATCAAAACTCAGAATATCCTAGACAAATTTAATGTTGGTTTAATATTATTATTTATTATTCAATTTATATTCAAATATCTTTAATAGTCCAAAAGTGCTTTCTCTCTAATTCAGGATCCAATCAAGGATCACACAAGCTACAACCACCTCATGGCCATCATTTGTTTGTTTGTCTTTTTCATGGCATTGCCAATTTTGAGTATCTTGAGCCATTTAAAATCTGGACTTGCATATTTTTCTATGATTATTTCAGGTTACACACTATGTAAGTGGTGGTGTATAATTTCCTTTGAATCATGTCAGAAATAAATCCTTCCAATTTTTGAAGATGGAGTTCTATCTGGTGTCTGCGTTGGAAATCATTTTGTTATGCTCAGTCTGCAAGTGACCGTACCCTGGATGAACTGTGAACTCCCATAGCATGTGTTTTGTTCCACACAAAAGGCTTTGCCTGCATATCTGAACATTCCACCAAGATGATACGCCCAGGAAAACTCATAATTGTATCTTGATCACCTTTTCAGCTCCTCAAGTGACTTTCAAAATGCTGATGGTTTTCAGCTGAGTGAATGAAATATATAAAACCTGAATATATGTTTTTTGGTGCACAATAACTCCTCTTTCACAAATATTAATTAGCATGATAATAATGTTTTTCTCCTTCACTTAATAATCTATAAGAGAAAATAAATAAGCTTCAGCATAGTTGAGGTTATCTAACCACAGAAAACTAAGGAAAATACTTTTCTTTCCACACGTGTACAGAAATACATATATGCACACAAATATATATCTGTGCATATATTTCTATGAGTTTTTAATACTTCTTGGGAATGAAGTAGTTTTTTTTAACTATGGAATATGGTCTGTTATCTCAGTAATTGAATATTAAAATTTCTGACATTTTCATCTTTAGCAATACAGCCCATTTACAACCAGTCATTTGTTAAATGTGGAAACTATTCATTTTCTTGGTAAGTTTCTCCCCTTCAGGATGTACATACAATGCAAGTTAGTGCACCAGGATTCTTTTTAACACATCCTATGGAGAAATGAACTTGAAATCCACGTGGTGAAGAAAATGCATTTACCCTGTATCCTTATTTTTGCAATGACTGGGTATCTTATTGATCGCCCACTCCTTGCTCACCTGCATGACCATTATGTGCTAACCAAACATTATTGCATATCAGCACTGTATTTCTTTCTTTCTTCCTCTCTCTCTTTCCTTCTTTTTTTTTTTTTTTCAGGTCTACTATAGCACCACAAAGCCTGCCACTCAAAATGTCTCTACAAAGGGTTATCTATTTCAAGTTGTAAAGAAGAGTGTATGGAGGGGGGACAAAAGGAAGCTTCTTTTAAGAGAGTGTTACTTTCTATGATAGTATTTCCCTGTCAAGCATTTTATCCTGTGGCTGCTTGAGCTTTGAAAGGAATACCATACTTCAGTTCTCTCCAAAACTCTAATCATTCTGATCTTGCAATGGCTAATCTAGCTAAACAGATTTTTACGATTGTTGTACATCTATTATATCAGCCATTTTTCTGCCGTATTTTTCAGCCTAGCCCCACGGAATTGCAGGAACACCACACCGACCGGTCATGGCAGATTAGCCATAACCAACCTTTAAATTCTGCGTTGCTCTTCAATGTCCATCCTTAATTGTTTTGCTCTGTGTGTGTTTCAGCTAGCTTTCCACTTGACTCCTCGCTCTGGCTTCCACATGCCATTTACATCCCGGGCCCCTACCTTTCTCGTTTACTGTCAGCATCTGGTCCATCCAAGACCTCGTTCCTGCTTTCTCATCAGACTCAGGCTTTTTACTCTCCTCTCTGTTTATCACTGAATGGACATCCACACCAGAGAATCCAATGGCTCTGCTAGTGTTTTTTGTTGGTCAGTTTTATTTTCTTAAAGCCTAGTTCCCATATCTGCTGATAGTGGAAGAAATTCAGAGACAAGCTGGTTTTCATTTTGTTTTTGTTTTTTTTCAGTCTCCTTGGAAATGGATGAACATCGCAACTTACATCTGTATAATCATTTAGGAGCACCCCTATTTAACACAGATTGCATTCCTACTATTTTTTCAGGTACTGTGCAATAGTCCCAGGATATAGAAGTATCAAGGTTCAGTTCTCCAAAATCAGATGATACATTCATCTCTAGTTTTTGTTTTTTTTTTAAGAAACAACCATCTGAGATATATAAGTCTTGGATTGTCATCATGATACAGTTTGATAAAAAAGAAAAATAAGTCATGTGTACAAGGTCATACATCCAATACGTGGCAGCGTGGGACCTAGAGATTGGCCCCTAGAGCCCAGCGCAAAGTCCTAACCCCAAACCACACTTACTTTAGGAAGATGATGCCATTACATGTAATAGTAATTGTGGGCACAAGTTGACTAGTTATATCATATCTGGGTTCATCTTTTCTGGTTCCTATGATCTGCAAATGTAAAAACGTACAGAGTTAAAAAAAAAGCTTATGAGAATGACACAATTTATTTGGAATGGTGCACACTTTAGTGTATAGATATATTGTTTTTGGAAGAAAACTGAATATTAGTTGGGAAGCATTTTCATTCTCTTCAAGAATGTTCACTTTTTAAAAGTGAATCACAAGTCTATTTGCAGACACATTAAAAATTCTGCAAACAAATAATAATGAGTTCACCATGAAAGTTTTGTAGTCACACTCTAGGATCGTTGCATTAGGGAAATATCTGTTACGTAATTACTCGTATGTACCTGTGAGTGACAGATGACATTCATTATAGGAAGTAACATCTTGCTTTGGCCATTTATGCATGCATTCGTTCATGTACGCTTTTTTTTTAGAATATGTTTATTAACTGCTTACTTTGTACCAGACTCTCATTTTACTGAAAACTTATGAAACCAGCATAGATTTTTGCATAGTTTTGTTACTTACGGATTTTTTCAATCCTTCATAGAGTTTTGCATATTTGAGAAGGCACTGTAAGTTTTGTTGTTGTCATTGTTACTAAACTGAATGATTTATTTTATCCCCTTTATCCCCTTCCCTACACGACTTGGAGAGCTAAAGAGAGGGCAAATGTAAAACTTAGGAAGCCAGGAAATTGATGCAAAAGAGATTTTAATTTTGTTTCATGCTAGTCTACTGGGAAACTATTAATATTTTCAGCTGTTACCTTGTTCTCTCAAATCTCCAGAGAGGTATCTACTGAGCATCATGACTGTTCAGAGAAATCAGTTTGATTCTGCAGTTAATAGTGACAGTGGGCAAAATGAAATGCTGGCAAAAACAAACAGAACAAAACATAAAAACAAGGCAACTGTACAGGGTTGAAAAAATAACTCCTTCAAAAGGAATCCATGTCCTATTTCCTCAGAACTATGAATGTTATATTTTATCACAAGATAGGATTGTTTTAGATGTAATTATAAGGAAGCTGACATGGGGAGATTGTCCTGGATGATCAGGGTGACTCCTAACTGCAATCTCTTATAAGTATCCTTATAAGAGAGAGGCAGAGAGAAATCTGATACATGTTCAGAGGAGAAGGCTACGTGAAGATGGAATAGAGAGAGAACTGAAAATGCCAACCTTGAAGATGGCAGTGAAGCAAGTGCAAGCCACGGAATGTGGGCAGCCCCCAGAACCTGGAGGAGGCCAGCAAGGGGTTCTCCCCTGGAGCCTGTAGAGGGGGTGTGGCTGTGCCCACACATTGATTTGGGGCCAGTGATGCTAATTTCAGACGTCTGGCCTCCAGAACCATCAGAGAATAAATGTGAGTTAAGTCACAGGTTCACGGTAATTTGTTACAGCAGCCTCAGGAAACAAACACAGTAACAAAACCTAACCTACAGTAGCTAAGTATGTTTTCATAAGAACACTAAACAAATACACTGAATGCATAGGGAAAGAGTTACTCATTGTGTGTCCTTGATAGTTGACAAATTCTCTGAGCAGCATTTTCTTTAAAATGGTGGTTAAGTAGTACCTTTTCCCTCTTCCAGCCATAATGGAGTAAAAACCAGGTTTATCCTCCCACTTTAAAAACCAGACAACTCGAAAAATATATGCTTTAAAATATAATGTGTTAATAGAAAATTTAAGGTATGATAAAGCCAACATGTCATGAGATAACTGACATTGAAAAGGTAGTGTGTTACTCTCTGTTCCCAAGAGGAGGGTTCAGACCACACCACGGTGGCTGAGTCGGGGGCACCAGGAGACGCCAGGGCCAGTCAGGTGGCAGCGGGAGAGGAAGAGCTGTGGGCAAGGCTCTTATTGTAGTTTCTGCGGGAAGGAACAGGTGGACTGGGGTAAGTAGGCTTAGAACTGACTAGTTTGAATAATTTCTGTGGGTTCTGGGGCATAAGAGCTGCTCCTAGCTGTCTGGTATGTGGCCCTGGGTTATTGGGGCAGGTGCATAATGGTTCAGACGGTAAAAGCCCAATATTAGGAAGTGGTTGGGGTGCAGCCTCTGCATTGGTTGGTTTCTGTTTGAAAAATGTACCCCCTTTTCAAACAGAAAGGACAACTCCTCTCAAGAGAGGCAGCGGTGACAAGGAAGGCATGGCAAGGTTAAGACAAGGTGCTTCATGCATGTTAGCAGGTTGCCCGTAACAAGACATGCCCAGCGTATGCATGCAGGGTAGGTGTTACAGCATCAGACTTACAGTAGCTTTTAAACATGGTTAATACAATACATGAAACCAGATTTCGGGATATTGTACAACAGGCTGCATAAGACAGTGAACACTCAGAGAAGGGCAACAAAAAGGCAGGCCCTACAGTTGCCTCCGCTTAGTGCCAGGGGAGAATTTACAGGACAGAGCACAGGGAGCGTGAAACTATACATGGTCCAGAGGTTTCACCGAGTTGAGAAAGCAGAAATGGTGCTGTGGGGAAGGCAAAACAAAGAAAAGGACAACTCTGTCCAGAACGAGAGTTCCTGAGACCTGTGAGAAGGGAGCCATGGAGGCTCCGGCTGGGTACTAACCTTCATACGCTTGGGAATAAACCCTAGAGGTGACTCAGCTGGGACTGCATCCTGTATGCTAAATAGTACAATATTACCTGAAAGAAAACATGATAAGATGTATGTTGTGAACGCTAGAGAAGCCATTAAAAATAAAATAAAACAAAATAATTACAGCTAAAAAGTCAGTAATGGAGATAAAATAAAATTCTGAAAAATTCTATTAATCTGCAAGATTCCTTGTGGAAACAAAGAAGAGACCCCTCAAAGAAAAAGTGAGGACAGATAAAAGAGAGGGAATAAAGAAGAGAGGAAACAAATTGAAAAACAAAAATAAGTAGCAAGATGAAAGATTTAAAATCAGCTGGTAAGAAAATTAAATAAAATCAAAAAGAGCTTATTAGATTTTATTTAAAAAAACAACACAAAAGCATATGATGGCTACAAAAACACGTACTTTAAACCACTTTAAACACATAAAGTTTAAAATAAAAGGATGAAAAGACTATTATATACAAATATGAATAAAAGAAAAATCTGGAGTGTCTGTATTAGACAAAACAGATTTCAAAGCAAGAGACATTACCACAAATAAAGGATATTTCACATGATAAAAGAAAAAAGTTTATTCATCAAGAGAACAGAACAAACCTAAATATGTATGCATCTAATAACAGCTTCAAAGTACAGAAAACAAAATATGACAGAAGTGAAAAGAGACAGACAGACAAATCCACAACTTTAAGTGGTGATCTCAATGTTCCCCTCTCAACAGTTTGTCAAAAAAGTAAAAAGAAAATCAGTAAGGATCTCAGAGAACTGATAACTCTATCACTCAAACTAACCTAATTGATGTTTTAAAAATATAAAGCCTCAAAAAAGAAAAATACACATTCTTTCGAACTGCACATAGAACATTCACCAAGATAGAGCATTTCTGAAACACAATACAATAAAATAGAGAACATTTAAATGACCAGTATCAGGAATAAAAGCAAATACGTGACTACAGATCCTACAGACCTTAAAAGTATAAGAAGGCAATACATGAATAAAAGTATGCTAATAAATTCAACAATTTAGATGAAATGAAAAATTTCTTAGAAGATAACGAACTACCAAACCTGACTCCAGAAGAAATAACATGAATAGCCCTATATCTTTTAAGTAAATTAAATCCCTACTCAAAACCTTTCCACAAATAAAACTTCTGGCCCAGATGGCTTCATTGGCAAATTCTACTACATATATAAGAAATATTAGTACCAATTCTACACGAACTCATCCAGAGTACAGAAGACAACGTTTCTCAACCCTTTTATGACACCAGCATCACTCTCACTCCAAAATTGGGCAAAGTCATTTCAAGAAAACTACAGATTAATAACCCTTGTAAATATAAAAGAAAAATTCTCTAGTAAAATATGAGCAAACCAAATTCAGCAGTATATAAAAAACTGAATTGTGAACAAGAATTTCATCCCAGGAAGGACAAGTTGATTAATATTCAAAATCAATGTAATTCACTATATTCATATGCTAAAAAATGATAATAGATGCAAAACATTTTTGACATAATTCATCAAAGGAATGAAAGAGAAATTCTTCAACTTGATAAAGGATATCCATGAAAAACCTACAGTTGTCATCTTGATGGTGGAAGACTTCATTCTTTCCTCTTATGATCAGGAATACAGTGGGGACCCCTACGTGACACTTCTGTTCAAACTTGTACTGACTGCCCCAGCAAGCACTAAGTAAGAAAAAGAAATGGAAAATATAAAAATTCTGGAAACTGTCTTTATTCACAAATGACATGTTTGTTTATATGGAAAATCCTAAGGAATCTAAAAATTTTACTAGAACTTATAAGTGAGTTTAGTAAGGCTACATGAAAAATGACTGCAAAAAACTAAAAAAGTCAACTTTATTTTATTACACTACCAGTGAGCAAATGAAAATTAAAACAATACTATTTACAATGGCTTAAAAATTAATAAATGTTAGGATAAAATTTAGAAAAATATACATACAAGACTTATATCCTGCAAATTATAAACCTTCCCAAGACAAATTAAAGTCAAACCTAAATAAATCAGAAGATTCATAATCAGAAGTTTTAATACTTTAAGGGATGTCTATTTCCCCCAAATTCAGCTATAGGTTCAACTGAATCATTATTAATATCCTAGCAAAATGTTTTTACATAAAAATGAACAGGCTGATTTTAATATTTTGGGACTTTCAATACTTGATTTCATTATATACTATAAAGTTAAAGCAGTGTAGTCAGCATGTTATTAGCATTAGGAAAGACGGGTAGATGAAGTAACAGAATAGTGTTCAAAAATAGACCCGCACATTTAGAGTCAATTTTCAACAAAGTTACAAAGACAATTCGATGGGAAAGGACAATTGTTTCAACAACGATGCTGTAACATTTAAATATCAGTATGTGAAATTTGAACCCCAATACTTACTTCTTCTATGTAAAAATTATCTCAAAGTGAATCTGAAAACTAACTGTTGGTGTGAAAACTGTAAAACTTCAAAAAGAAAACATAGGAGAAAACTTAGGCAACCTTAGGTTAGAAAAAACATTTTAAAATAAGAAAATAAAGCGTAACATATAAAAAAGTTCTATGTTAGACCTGATCAAAGTTTGTAAGTTTAGTTCTTCAAAGGACATTAAGAAAATGAAAATGAAAACCATAACCAAGGAGGAAATCTGTGCAGGTCGTAAATCTGATAAGGAACTTGTATCCAGAATCACAAAAACTCTTACAACTCAGTAATGATGTAATATCTGATTTTGTAATAATAATAATAAAAAAGGCTAAAGGATTTAAAGAGACATTTCATCAAAAAATATATCAAAGGGCAAATTAATTCATTAAAAATAGAAAAGTATCATTAGTCATGTGTGAAATCCAAATAAAGATTACCATGAGATAGTAGCACCTACCTACTAGAAGATTTAAAATTAAAGACTTACAATATCAAGTTTCAGCAAGACTGTAAAAGCAATTGAACCTTTCATACATTGCCAGCAGGAATAAAAACCAGTGAATCAAATTTGGAAGACAGCTTGACTGTTCTTCATAAATTTAAACATTCATTTATCATCTAACCTGGCAATTCGAGACCTAGGTAGTTACCCAAGAGATAAAAAAATCTATGAAGATTTATGTTCAAATATTCATAGCAGCTTTCTTTATAGTAGCTAAAACCTGGTTTAAATCCACAGTCATTACCTGGTTAATGCATAAAAATACTGTGGTACACCCACGCAAAGGAATACTACTCAGTAATAAAAACACAGAAGTGCTGACATCTCCAACTACGTGGCTGAATCACAAACGTATTTATACCAGGTGGGAGAAACAAATACTACACACTGCATGACTCCATTTACATGAAACTTTAAAGAGGGTAGAACTGTAATGATATGAAGAAGGTCAGGATTTGTCAGAGTCCAGGGGACAGCGGGGAAGATGAGACATTTTGCAAAAGGGGCAGGGTGCGACGTTTTGGGTGATAGAAATGATCTTGATATCATGGTTACTGGGGGTGGTTATACCACTATATACATGTGTCAAACTCACCAAATTGTCCATTAAAACTGGTGAAAATATGCACACATACATGCACATATATACATATATAATATATACACATCTATCAGCACAATAAAGGAAATTAAAACAAAGTAATGTCTGCTCTAACTAACTCAATGAGGTGTTTTGGGAGAAAAATGGAATGCGTGTGAAACGTAGAATGTCCTTTTAACCTGGGCTTGCATTGTTAGCAAAGGCATAGCTGAGGTCCAAAGAGATCCTGTTCCCTGATGCCTGTATGCCTGTTTCAAAGCACTTTCCTCCTACTCATGTGGAAAGGAATATGATTCAGGTGAACATTCTCCACTGTGCAAGATTGTTTTCCAGGAGAGAAAAATCAATGTTCAATGCAGGCAACACAAATGCTTCAGACATTTGTTGATTTGAGGTTACTTGGCCAAATATTAATCTTCATTTTCATTAAAGGTTTGATGTTTGGTATTGGCATTACCAATAAATCTAATGGATTAAATTATGTGGAAGAAATCACAAAATACTGATCGTCATTCCAAGGCTGAGATGGACATTACTTATATTGAGATCTGAAAGTCTGCACCAAAGTCATTGACTTCAGAGGGAGTTGCAAGAGCCCACGGGAACCAGTCCTATTAAATTTGCAAATAATTTACCTTAGAGAATTAGAAGACTGCAGTCAAAACTTCTATTTTCAACAGAGTGCATGAGATTTAACCAGGAATTTTTTTCCCATAAGTAACTAAAGTGAAGCAAAATAAAAGATGTAATCAAATGTATCAGGGCACCAGTACACACAAGACCCCCTTAAAACTTCATGCATTTATGTCTTCTTATTCCCTTATCTCCCGAATTAAGTCTTATTAGAAACTCCAGAATATAAGCCAATTAACTTCCTAAGGAGAAAAAAAAAAAAAGAAAAGAAGTCAAAATTTCTCATTTGTTTTTGATGAATATAATCTGCATTCCGCGCAAGCAACGGTTTATCCAAAGCAGTCCTAAGAGGGTATATTGGAAAATGACTTCTCCTCATTTGCACTTGTTTCAAAGGTGACTTCATCATCGTTGTCTGAAAGGCAGCTGCCCCTCAGTAACAAATGATTACATCTAAATGAATCCCAGAGGTTTGCCACTAATGGAGAACAAAGGGGTAAGGACACTGAACAGGAGCTCAAGGGCTGTTTTTCATCACTGCGTAATGTTTTGCCTCACTGATCTGTCACTAAACAACACCTGCTGGGCCTGAGGCAGAGGGCACCCCAGGGGTGACAAACACCTCAGTTAGTGACTGGGGATTGGGGCTTGCCTGGGGCCTTGAACAGAGGTTTTGACTGAGGGAGGAGAACTGGCAGGTTAACGTTACCTTAAATCTTCTCAAAAAAGTTTTGACTGGTGCCCCACACATCAGCATGACAGCCTGCGGCAGACCAGAATCCTCCTGGCTGTGCGTTATCAACACTACAGATACAGCATCTCTGTCTTGGAGGAAAAAGTCATCTGAGAGGATAGCATTTTTAAAAGCATCACCCCTTTGACCACAACCATGGTTCTGAAGACGGCCCTTTTTGAAAGACATTAAGATTTAGAATCGCTTTTCCCCTTTTTGTCTCACGCCCTTAACACCCTGCCCTGCGTTTCTCCTCTCTGCCCGTCCCCTGATTGCGCAAAACCATCAAACACCTGCTTACCAAGTAGGCTTGGCTTCATCTGTAAGTTATTCTAATTAACAAGAATCTCTGTTTCCATTTCCAGATGTTGGAGAATGACCTTCTGTGTGTACTAGTTTTCTGTGTGTAATTACTACAAACAGCTAGAATGCTTAAAAAAAAAAGTGTTTTCAAAGCAAATTAATTAATAATTATAGGGAAAATGAACACCTTTTTACCCCCAAAGAGGCAATAAAACATTTAGTTTTTCATTGAGAGAAAAAAATGCAGGGGGAAAAGAAAACCTTGAATATAGTGCGTATTACCATTATTTGAAATGAACATTCCTCCCTTAATTTTCAGTATTAATTACATTTTAGAATAGATTACCAATTCTAAGAAAAGAGCCATACATTATTTAACTCTTGTTAGGATGTTGTTTTAAAAATACTTATAGTGAAGGTGAGAAGGAAGGGGGCAGGGCACAGCCATTCAGGAATAACACAGCAATTAACACCAGAATGGTGAAAGATTCAACCCCCGTAGGCCTTGAGGCTCAAGATGGTAGGGGATTTGACTTCTAGTAGAACTTGAACTTCATTATAGGCCTATTGTAATACATTAGCATGGTGAATAACATGCCCCAGGCACCATGGCAGTCCCAAGGCTAGACACACTTGGTCAAAGAGTGGGAAATGGCCAACTTCCTGGGAATCCCAGCCTCTTTCCCAGGGTAATTAGACTGGTCCTTCCACTTAATAGCATGTGAAGATACTGAGCCCATAAAAACTGACAACACTGCACCTCATGGCCGCCTTTTGCTCCCTCCTCTTCGGAGGTGGCCTGCACTCTGTCTCTGGAGTGTGTACCTACTTTTACTATAATCTGAGCACTCAACTCCCACACCTCGTGGCCTTTCTCTTGCCTTTCGATGTATCTCTCTAAATAAATCTAGCTTTACTCAACTGTGGCTCACTCTTGAATTCTTTCCTGTGCAAAGCCAAGGACCCACACTTGGTGGGGCACATTCCAGGGGCTCAATCGAAGCCTGGGATATGGCCCTCTTCACGCCCCACATCCATTTTTCCTGCATCAAAGGACATGCTATCAATTCAGTTTTAGGGAAAAATAATAGTTTAAAGTAATTTAAAGTTAAAATTTAAGTGCCCAATAGCTTACTTTTCTAGGATGATAGAATTATCTAGCATTAAATCTAATTATCAGGGAGCATTGTAACAGAGAAAATAATTCTTGTCTCTGTCTTCTCTTTTTCACCGTGTTGAAATCTATCATTTTTGCAACGTAATCAAGTTTAGAAATTTTATAACTGTACCATACATAGGTCATTCTATTCTTGATAACAAGTGCAATCTTATACTCACACTCCACAAAACTTTCTTGTTAGAATGACTCTCTCGCTTTATACATTTAAAGTCATCATCCATCCAGCCAGCCATCCATTTATCATTTGTTTAGACAGCAAAGAAATCATGAAGCACTTACGATATGATAGGGACAGCAGCAGACACTGAAGAAGAAAGATAAGTCAGTGTCCATGATTCAGATTTAGACTTTAGTGGGAAGGCAGACTTGAAAATATTAAAACCACTGCACACCAGATAATTGGTTAAATAGACCTCCTGCACAAGAGGAGCATGGAGGAAGAGCCTCGGTCTTTTGAAGGTATCAAGTAGATTCAAAGTAGAAGTAGCATTCGAATTGAGTTTTGAGAGATAATGTGGGGACTTTCAGATTGGAAAAGAAGAGAAAAATAATTTTAGGCATAGGGAATAATATTACAAAGTGTGGAGGTGGGAAGTGGATCTTAGTGTGCTCAGTCATGCAGAAATATATTCAGCATTGCCAGATACAAATATCTGAGATGAGACCTGGAGGAAGGAGCAGGATCAGAAGGTGTGGCTGGATAAAAATTCAGGGAGGAAAGCATGAAGGACTTTGTGGGCTTGAAGTTTAAATACTACCTTTCAGTTGGGAACCACTGAAAAATTTGGGAGCAAAAAATGAGCATCACCTCTCTTCAAACAAAATCTATTAAAATGTTCCTATGATAGATTTTTTTTTTTTTAAATCCTTGAGTAAGAAAACTATCTATCTAACCATTTACCTATCTGTCTACCTATCAAATCAGGATTTATACTAATATTCATGTGGAGTGTATTATTTTCTTAGACAATTTTGATAGTCTCTTCTTAGTGATTTAGATGGGCAGTAATGAAGGAGAAATTGTCATGTCTTCATACGAATGGAAACATTTTATTCTGATAAGTGCATTCGTCTCAGGTTTGCTAACTACATTTGGAAATGTATTAAGTGAGAAAAAAAGTGAGCTCCTACTGCCAAAAACACCCTCCTCTGCCCCCCCTCTATGTGCAAGCTTTCTGACTCATCTATTCCAGGTGCTTTCTGCGCTTTGTCAGTCCAACTCCTGTTTGTTACTCTCCATCCTTCCAAAGCAACATTTCCTGGTCTTCAAAGGGGATTTTGAGTGATACAGTCATATGTAAAATGGATGGATAAGGCCTGACAACAAGATGTCCTACAATTAGGAAAATCTTACATACAAAAGTGCTTTGTGGTTTCCAGATAGATGAGATCATACATGCGGAAACACCTAACACATGCTTTGTATAGTATCTTGAAAATGAGTTAATATATGTAAAAGCAGTTCTCACTTTTCTCAGGCAGATAGCACATGGCGATGGGGATTCACACCTCTGTGTCTAGGAAAGTTAAATGCCAGTGTGAGGACAAAGAATGAGAAGAAAGCACCATATTGGAAAGTGTGTCCCATCTGGTATTGCATATATATATGTGCTGTTGTGACTTGATTTTTCTTTATCTTCAACAGTAAGATTTTAAAAGACGCCAGTATTGGAAATTGTGATGCAAAGAAAGGAAACAGAATGATTTCACGACTAGTTGACACATTTATTCTCATGGATATGCGATATGCAAATTATAAGGTAGTAACCTACTAAAAGTGGCTACACAATTGGCAGCTATGCAGGTTTCCATATATATCATTGAATATGCTACAGTATCATGAAGTATCGTGTGAGCACGCCAACAAGAACTTCCATGATGCAGGCCTTAGATTCTTTTACAGTAGGACTCCAGGAATGACTGAACAAAGGGAAATCGTATTCAATCTCTGACCTCCTCACTTGTACACACACACATGCTTATACACCCACTGCACACACGTGCACTTTGCAGTCTTATTGGACTCGAATAAGAGCTACCAAAATCCCAGTTACCAAAGCCATAGATAAGAGAATTTCAGTTTAGGGTATGGTCTCAAGATCAAAACCCAGTACAGATTATAACAGTATGAGAGAAAAGAGCTGCTGTAACTTGGGGGTTCCACAAGCAGTAGGACGCACCCCAGGGGCAACGTCCCCCAGTTCCGTCAATGAACACATGGCACAGTGACCTTACTTTCCAGTCCTCCTGATGCAGGAAAAACGGATGTGGGGCGTGAGGAGGGCCATGTCCCAGGCTTCGGTTGAGCCCCTGGGACGTGCCCCGCCAAGAGTGGGTCCTTGGCTTCGCGCAGGGAAGAATTCAAGAGCGAGCCATAGTTGAGTGAAGTAGATTTATTTAGAGAGATACATCTAAAGGCAAGAGAAAGTCCGCGAAGTCTGGGGGTTGGGTGCTTAGATTAGAGTAAAAGTAGGTACACACTCCATGGACAGAGTGCGGGCCGTCTCCGAAGTTGGGGGGAGAGGGAGCAGCAGCCACGAGGTGGCGCAGTGTTGCCAGTTTTTATGGGCTCAGTGGCTTCATATGCTAATAAGTGTTAAGGACCAGTCGAGCTAGCCTGGGGAAGGGTCTGGGATTCCCAGGTAGTTGGCTGTTTCCCACTGTTTGACCTTTTGTGGCCAGCCTTAGGACTGCCATGGTGCCTAGGGGCATGGGGGTTGAATCTCCCACCAATTTGATGTTAATTGCTGTATCATTCCTTGAATGGCTGTGCCCTGCCCCCTTCTTGTCTCACTTCCAGATGGTAGGGGGAAGACTACTGCTGGTGAGTATTCTATTGTAATCAGATTTGACACCAGAATTGGTTTCCCTGTGTATGTCTATATGAGGAGGTATAGTCACTAACAGATCCAATTATGAATTTATGATGGCATAAGAGAGGCAAACAAGATAAGGACTGAAATATTGCACAAGAAATAGAAAGGCAGTCTCAGGCAGAGTTAGTATTTTTCTTTGGAATTACTCACTCCAATTCATATTGCTTAGCTGGTTCCAACGTTTTAAATGACTTAATCATCTACTTAAGAAAACAACTTGAAACATTTGATTGAACCAAGAATTGAACTGAATTAAATCAAGAAGGTAAAATCTGTGGAGATGAAGTCAGCATCACAAAAAACACACATTCTCAATCACATACCATCCCTGTTATTTCACAGAGCCCTAGCCTTGCAGTTCTGCGGCCATTCCACATTGTGGGCATGTGGTGAGGATTTAAGGCTCTGGTCCTAAAAGGCAATTCATTTCTGGATTATCTTGAGTTAACTTATTTCTTCAGAGTGAATTTTGCACAGCAGCTAGTTAATTAATGAATCTAAAGACACGGGTGTGAGCAGTTGGCCTTAGAGCAGTCCCTATTTAATAGAAAATACATTTAGAACATTCAATATGCTTGATTAGTCTCCCCAGTTTGAAAATCCTGTTTCAAACCACATGCAGTGAGGTTTAAATAATTTTTTCTCTGCCCTTGGGGGTTTGGTATTCTTAATGACTAATTGTTTTCTGAAAAATAAAAGAAAATGTAATGTTTTCCAGTAGGAAGTATAGTTTAAGTGAAAATTGCAAATCTGATTTGAAAACCTAAAGAAAAAATAATTTTTCCCTTAAATTCATTTGGATAATAACATGATAAGGGCTTACTATGTATATAATGCTGTAGAAATCTGTAACAATGTGCCTCCCATGGTCATTGCCCTCAAACATTCTGCTGTTTTATTAGGGAGATATGGCCAAGGACCATTTATTTATGCACATTGCAAAATAGTGCATAGTGAGCTCTTGTTAAACAGAGATGTATTCTGGTGAAGAGGTAGGTTAGAACCATGTCTGGGGAGGTCCTTGGAAAACTCAGTGTACAAAGGCCATGATTCTTTTATGAGAGGAAAAAAGGCATAAAAAGATAAGTAAACATTCCTCTATTCTATTCATGGAACCAGGATTCCACTTGTTGAAAAATAAATCTAGATAATTATTCCAAGGATAAGCCACAGCCTTTGAGTTCTCAAAAGTAGGGTGGGAAAGGAGATGGTTTTATAAAAATAGAGTGCATTTTCCAAGAGAATGAGAAAGAACACTGAGTATGCAGGAACTTAGATGTCTACTGAAACTGTTCTCACACTTAGCAATCCTGATTTATCGCAATAGTGGTGTGGTTTACTATGACATCCAAACCATGTGACCTCTTTATTTCGAGCTGCGCCTTTAGCAAGTTGTTTGAAGGTATCCAGAGACTTGTCCATGCCTATTTCTCTGGCTCAGACCCTTTATAATAAGATCCGTCTGCGTAGGGTAAGATCTAAGTAGATGGGTAAAATCTCTTAAAGAATCTAAAAGAAAGGTGAAGAAAGACATATAGCACTCACTGCAAAAATGTTTAATGCCAAATCTGTGGGAATAAGTCCAAATTTAGGCTCCAGTTCAAAGCAGCCGAGGATGAACCTGAATAAAGCAAGTTTAATCAAGAGGTGCTACGTTAGATTTAATCAACGTGGTACTGGGGAATAAACAGGAGAGTAATCATTGGAAAGCAAACAGGTTTTCAAGGATCTCTACTATCACACCAGACACCACATCACAGCGGCGTGTTTTTTTTTCAGAGCCAAATCTGCTGATATGCAGCCTTTCCCACCTGTGTTATGATTGAAAAGGATGAATTGTGGACGACAATACAAATTTCACCTTGGAGATGTTGGAAAATAAAGGTCTTTAACATAGGTATCTTAAATACCTTTGTGTTACTTAATACAAAAGAACCAAGAAAATCAATAACCAGAAAAATAAAAAGTAAAGCTTTTGGAGGAATAAAACTTCAATCAATCATTTAAATACCTTACTCTTTATTCCTTACCACCAATACAGCCTTGCAGAGCATTAAAAAATTAAGTTGCAAAAATCTAGTATGAAAAGAAATAAGTAGTTCCTTCATTTACGAACACTGTTTTAATAATTTATGTATTACAATGATTGCAGGTACAAAAATGTCTCCTAATAATGATAAGAATTGATATCTGATTGCCTAATTCTAAATAATTATGGGTACCATAAACTTCACACCCCCCCAGGGCTGGAATCATTCCTAATAAAGACTGGACAAACTGGGTTGGATCCATGTCCTAATCATGGGACACAACGTTTCTAGTTGAAAGAAGTATTTTTTTTTTTTTTTCAAAATAAGCTGTTACCTGTCTTGCATTATTTTTCCTTTCTCTGTGTAGTTTTATTTGCTTTGGTTTACTCGTCACAATCCAGGCACCCTAATCTGTCCCTCACTTTCCAGGCCCTGACTTGAAAACAAGCCTCTTTACTACGATCTCAAATTATTGCTTAATTTTTACTAGCTAACAAAACTATGGTCTTTTATGAGCCAAACAGAAGTCTTGGGACCATTTTGCTGCCAAACACTTGGGTTAGAGAACTGACCCTGTTCAGATCTTCCATGGTTCTCCCCAGATTGATCAAGCATATAGAGACTTGGGAAGAAAGACATTTAATATCCCCATAGTAAAGACTGTGAATTGAACATTTGCATATTCCTAAAACTTGAGAAGTCAGCACTATAAGCCTGGATGGTTCTTTCAGCCCAGCCCACGCATCCCTTCCCTCTAACACATGTGTTACTGCTGGACTTCCAAGTAGAGCTTGCGTGAGTCAATAAGGAGAGAGAATTCGGGAAGACTGAGTTACAAATCTCTAGAAACTCAAGAGAAACAGATTTTTTTTTTTCCTCAAGGAAGACAGAGATCTATAATGTGAGGTTTCATTCTTGAGATAAAATAAGAGTGATTTCAAGATTCAGATTCAACAAGATATGTAGGTATCTAGACAAAGTAATTTTTTGGTCATAACTTTGCTACTTGTTTGTAATAGGGAAGAACAAATCTGACTCCCTATTGGATCTGTTTCTTTTACTTTAACCTTTGTATACTATCACTTTTGGTACAAGTTAATTCCTAAACGGATGTTGCCTATAGCTTAACTTATACATAGTGGCCCATCTCTGTCTCCCAGGTAATGAACATTAAGCTAAAATACCTTTGTTTAGCTCACAGGAAACATCCTGACCAGGTCCACCTGCGAATGACTGCAGGAAGAAAGGAATTAACACATCCCCTCTGGAGGCTGACCAGAAACAGGAAATGTTTGACTTTACTCCCTCCCCTTTTAGTATAAAAGAAGTCTGAATTCTAACTTCAGCAAGGTGGTTCTTTAAGGCACTAGTCCATCATCTTCTTGGTTTGCCGGTTTTCTGAATAAAGTCGCTATTCCTTTTCCGGACAACTCCAACTTGCCTCTTGATTTATTGATCTGTTATGCAGTAAGCAGTACAAGTTTGGACTCAGTAACACTTGAAGTAGGTAAAACTAGATAAGCAACAGCATTTTAAAAAGATTTCCTTGACAAATCGGCTTGGTTTTGTTTTTGGACACTTCAAATTACAATGGCACTTGGAATTCACCAATAGTCTTACAAGATGATCATATTTCTTCTATCAGTTCATTCTCTAATGACTATGAGCATATAAATACTCTGCCTCAGTTTCCCTGATAAAATAAAGCTGATGGGACGCTGTTTGAACAGCCATTCGTGACTTAATAAGACTCAAAGGAAGCTTTATAAATAAAATATATCATGTCTTTAACCTCACTTTCCTGTCTGAAAGAGTAAATGAATATACAAAATATAAAATCTTTTTACAAGTCACTTCTACTTGAAACTCCCCAAGGTCACAGACAGAAAGAAATATGACAGATTCTATTAATTCAATTTAGGATATGGGGGAAATGAGGCATGGGAAAGTTTAGTTATCTGCTCTCATTTTTCTACTTTACATAGTTTTATAAGATGCAAATACCAAATAATGCACCTTGCAGTCAAGCACTGTTACACTCTGCAGAACCCCAGTTTGAGGGGCTATTAAAAGGGCCAAAATAAGTTTGGAAAACTCTAGTTTAAATATAATTAAACTCTAACGTAGGGGGTACTAAAAAAGATATGCTAGATTAAAATTTTTTTAAAATCTCTCTTAGCTAGAGGAGTTGTCAAGACTTCACAGATGGGCAAGGACAGAAAATAACCTTGAAATAGACTTCCTGTTTTTGCAAATAATAAGTTGAATGGCTCTTCTTAGATATTCAATATAAGTTTAGTTGGCTTCACTTACCTAAAACAAAAGTATCAAAAATAAGTTTTAGGTGATAAACAAAGGACAAAATCAAAGGACCATTCTAAACCTGTAGAACTTGGTCATCAGGGAGCAAGAAAAGTATGGTGGTGAGGAGGGAGCCTTTTGGGTCAATGAGATAGTTGATTCAGAAATGAGAACTGAAATGGTGCTCTCTGAGCTTGCTGGCGCTTGAAAAAGTGGCTTTACATGTAAACTCCAAGTGCTGTGTGCAAAGAGCTAGAACATTTAGAGTTCAGCTTTCTGTGCATGAAGCCCTTTTGAGTGATGGTAACATTGCCCTTCACTTACCATTGAAAGGTCTTCACTATGGCAGGCAGAGACGCACTCAGCTCTGTCACCACCTCCAGCCTGCTATTCAGGAACAGCCTCACAGGTATGCTCAGATATTTAGAGCCTGGTAGACCATGACTTCCACTAGAGTCTCACCCCTGCCACTTGACTGTCCCACCAGAGACAGTGCCATCGGTGTCCTGAGCCCCCTGGTTCCACAGTGAGAGTTTCAGTGCTTAGCAGCAGTGGTCCAATGTAAGCACAATTTTGAGGACAGTGGATTTAAAACCTGGTCTAGTCTCTATGCTAAGACAGCAAATAAACCTTTAGAAATAGTGAGAGAGGGAGTTACACTGGTTTAACTAGTTGACAAATTTTTGAACTTGAGTGAAAAAAAAGTCTTTATAATAGCAGCTGACAACTGCTAACAAATATTGTGGCTGCCTTGGGAGCCTGGGATTTATCCTTTTTTTTTTTTTTTTTTTTTTTGCCTTCAAGTTCTACTTTCCAAGAAGGCTCCATGTTCAGCATCCATGTTCCTACATACAATACTGAGACTGAAATGAGTCAGACTGAACTCTTCCTGTTGGGAACTGGTAAACGCTCAAAAATCTTGGGTGCTAATGACTAAGGTTATCTGCTATCACTACCATTCCGAGACCGATGGTAATACACAACTTTCAAACTATAAACTAAACGAAGAAACCAAGAAACCTCCAGTTACAATTTATCTTCAACACAGGATTTTTTTCAGAGTTTTAAATATGCTAACATGCATTTTAATATGCATTGGAAGGCTACAAAAAATAGTGTGCTATACTCCCAAGCATTTCATCCAAGAGTCCTCTTTTTAAAAAGCATCTCATGAGACACACTTTGGGAAATGTTCAGAAGAGTTCAGAATTCTTTCTGAGCTCTTGATAAGCCATCGGTAAGGCTATGAGGTGCTTTTTACCCACAGCAATTGTCTGGACCACTACTGGGGCTTAAATTCAAAGCCCAGTAATGAATGGCTTTCCCACTGGTATCAAAGTACTCAGATTCCTTCATTCTAACCTTTCCACGTAGAACTAGGTAAGGAGTTTCATTTGCTAAATGAACATCTTACCAACTCTCTCACTAAAAACAGCTCATAAGAGAGTTGTTTTCATTTTAACTTAGGAAAGAGCTAATTTTGAAGATCGTAAACAGGTGTTTTAGGGACCCATATGAGTTAAACTTCTGTGTCCCTTGTGTTGTTTTAGTGGTAGGAGATATGGCCTTTTCCCTTCTTCCTGTAACATTAACACTCTTTATGTAAAATATTTTTATTAAATAACACGTACCTTATTGGGTTAATTGCTTCTATTATTTCCGAATCCTTCGGCAAATATAATCAAGGACTATTATGAACTCATTCAAGACCAAATTGCCCTCTCTCTCTCTCTGTCTCTGTGTCTCTCTCTCTCTCTCTCACACACACACATTTTATTTTTCCTTTTTTCAAGAAGCATCTTCCGCATGTCGGTTCTTCCATTTCTGAAACACTTTCACAATGGCTCCTCTGTTCTTTAATATTATGTATGTTTACTTGAAGAGGTGTCTTTTGAGGAAATCATTGAACTGGTATCTGTTAATCAGCCATTTTATCACTCACTCCATGAGAGATTCTAAATATGTTTTATTTTAATCTTTAGTACAGTCCAAGCAGGCAAGTGTTGTTATCATCTGGTTTAATGATGGAGAAAATGAGATACACAGAAATTATTTTACTCACTGAACGTCCTGAGTCACATGGAGGGGATTTCTGAGATTAGACACAGGTTTAGAGGTCTCCCCACACTTACTATCTTTTCAAAATCCCTTGTTTGCCTCGAACCCTCTGATCAACAAATTGTCTCATCCTAATTCTTCTGACTTTAATTGCATCTTTATATTCAGACTGTCTTTTCCTCCTGGACAAAAACTAACCAATCTTGTCTTTGGTCAAAGCCAAAAGATATCATCTAGGGGGTCACACAACAACAACAACAACAACAACAACAACAACAACAACAACAACGTCAAGACAAGTAGAGAAAATCGAAGGGAGAATTAGAAACAAGAACAAGGCCATTTTGTACCAGGTCTTTAAAAAATTATGAATAAATATTATTCCCTCAGGTTTTATTAGGGGAAAGGTCAAGAAACAGCTCCCTGAGGGAAATGCTACTCTCAATTTTTCAAGCAACACTTCATTGAAGATAATTTACTTCTGTTTTGTAAAATGTATTTTTGCCTTCTCACAGGAAGGTTCTGGAGCAAATGATTTACTGCGGGACTATTCTCAGGAGGAACTCGAGGAGAAGGTAAGGGAAATCGGACTGGGCAAGGAAAAAAGGTGGATAAACACGTAGTTTCAGTAGAAGGTTAGCCTTAGCTGGTCTCAAAAGGGACTCTGCAGTGTGAATCATTCTACAGAATTGCCCACTAAGAGGCTATTATATATTATATCAGTTCATTATTTTTCATGAACTGTCCCCAGAAGAATTGAGCTTAACACTTCTCTGGACTACATGGTTGCTATCAGTCAATGGCAATTCTCCAGAGAGAGACGTAGGTGTAAGAAGCTCTGGGCTGGGCACACCAGCCTAATAAAGAGGATCTTGGTGGAATGTCAACGTTAACTGCTGTACGCCTTAAACAAGAATGCATGTCATTCTTTGGTGGACTTCAAATTTTAATAAATACGGTTTAGTTAAGTGAACATAATTGTACACCATTGGTGACTACCAAGATGGCATTAGCGTACAGTATCTGTCAATGATTAAACAATAACGAAATGTAAGAAGCAGTCATGCATTTTAAAAAATTTTATACAGTGCTATTTGTTCCAACCCAATACAATCTCAGTAAAATGTCTATTGTGTGAGAAAACAAAAGAATGCATGTCATAAAACCTCAGACCTCAGAATTTGGAAAAATCTTATTTGAAAATCTGGTCTTTTTTTTTTTCTTCTACTTGAATACAAGAGAAAAATACCACACCCACCACATTTCTCTCTTTGCCTTGGCTACATGAATTTCATGCTAATTTTTTAGCTGTAACCATCTTTAGAAAAGATTTCTGGTATGATTATTGCCCTATTTCCCAACTCTCCAACAGTACACTTTAACCCTTCCCATCATTATTTCAAAGGCCCGACTTACCTTTTTTTTTTTAATTGTGAGTCATTTCAAATCCTTTCTACAAGTAGATTCAATGAATAATAAAAAAAAAGTTTTAAATAAGGAAATATATTACTCCAGTGACATGAAACACATATGGGTAAATGCAATACCTTTGCAATTAGAGTATTTATGTAATCATGACCACATTTTTCTCAACAGAAGGCTCCATTAAGAGTGACATTTATAAGACAAAATTTACAACAGTTCATTTTGCATGAGAATACACATTTTAATTCCATCTTTTAATTTATTAAAGTAATAATTCCTTAAAATATTTTTCACAAAACAATTATGGAAATATTATCAACTTTGAACATATTCTGAAAACTGTTTAATTTAAGGAAAGCACCCACTGGCCTTAGCAATGATTATTCTATCTAACCAGGCACTTAAAAATGACAGGGTCAAAGCCTTAGATGTGACATTTAAACCCTTTGAATGCCCTAAAACAAATTATTCATTATTCACAAATCCAAAATAAAATAGCAAGGTCAACAAAGAGCATCCCCCACATTTATAACCTGAACAAATTATTAAGCTTCTATAATTATCTTTGCCTTATCAAGAGGCACCCAACCCAGACCCATTGTGGTTATCTAGGTCATTATGTCCCTTTGCCATTTCTCACAAAATTAAATAATCAAGAACTGTTGCTCCACTTCAGAATTAGGAGGGGGGAAGAAAACAGCAAATGTTCAAACATTAATAAGAAAAAAAAAAAAACAAGGTGAATAAACTATGAGCAAAATTACGAAGTTAGTCCTTGATTGCTCCAACTTCCCTTTTTTTCTTTCCCACTATTGAAGTCTAATCTACAAAGATTCCGTGTTCTGTTATTCACATGAGGTATTATCTCAGCTGTATTGACTACAGAATTCTAATATGCTTGTGCATGGACAGCTTTTTAACTAAGGGCCTGTTGCATGGGTAACTCCAAGAATTTCAGCTCTCTGGAATCATCATTTGCTTTAATATGCAATTAAAATGGCCCATAACTCCATGCCATTTACTGTTGGAAGTCTATCTGGTAATCAAGATTTCTTAGGATCTCTCAATGTGTAAAGTGTGTTAAAGTATCTTCTGATATTTCCAGAATCATTGGCTCACTTCCCAGTGGTTGCTATCAACTTTCTGCCCCGGTCCTCCCCCCCCACACACAAAAAAACATTCTCCTTCATTGTGCAAGGCAGCATTAACACAAATCATTGTAAGTAACAAAACTTTATCAAAGTTTTGGTATAACATTGAAATTACAGGAGAAAATAAAACCACTGAAACTGAATATTAGCCATGAATGTTTAAACTCCCTGAGCCATTCTTGCCTCCATAAATTCCTCCTTTACTATTAATATATTTTGATGAAATGTTAAAAAGAAGTGTTTCCTAACAAATAAATTAAGAATAATAATAATTAAGAAAAACATTTTGAATGTAGCAGTCAATGCTGAGTATCTTCAAAAACTGCCTTATTTAACATTCCCAAAATGCTTAAGGAGCCAATATTATCATTTTTATACTATGGATGAGTAATAAGCTGAGGTTTGATGGAGGTTAATTAACTTGTTCAAGATCAAACTAGTAGTAAGGGATAAGAGTCAGAATCTGAACCGAGGTTTCTCTGATGCTGATGAATCCTTTAAAAAAATGGGGCATTGTCAATGGAATATTATTCAGCCATAAAAAGAATGAAATCCTGCCATTTGCAGCAACATGGATGGACCTAGACAATATTATACTTAGTGAAGTAAGTCAGACAGAGAAAGACAAATACTATAATATATCACTTATATGGGGAATCTAAACTAATAATATGAATGAATCTATATACCAGACAGAAACAGGCTCACAGACGTAGAAAACAAAGTTATGGTTACCAAAGAGGGGAGAGAGAAGAAAGGACAAATAAGAAGTATGGGATTAACAGATACAAACTACTATACATAAAATAGAAGCACAACAAGGACTGACTGTATCGCAGAGGGAATTATTTTCAATATCTTGTAATAATCTAAAATGGAGTATAATCAGAAAAAAATCTCAATCATCGTGCTGTACATCTGAAACTAACACAGTATTATAAATCAACTACACTTCAGTTTAAAAAAGGCAGGGAGGATTGTGATCTGGATAGCAGTGCAGCACCTGCAAAGGATAACTAACGGAAAACTTGACCATTTGACAAATTTGCTTGACAATAGAATAAATATAGATATTTGAATATGTAAAAGATAATAAATAGGATCTTCAATTAAATAGAATCGGGAGACCAGACGGGGAGCTCTCACACCCTACAAAGATAGCAGAGCCCAACAGGAAGAAGAAAGACTCCTCTTCTTTCGTGGCAACAACTCAGCCAGTGAAAAGCCATGAACTCTGTTTACTAGAGCCCTCCCAATTTCTTTCTCCTCTCTATAAAAGTGTTCTCCTTCCCTTGCTGTGGGGGGACTTGCACGTGGCTCCCAACGGTTGCAGACCTCAAATTGCAATTCTCTGCTGACCCTGAATAAACCCATCTTTGCTGGAAAAAAAAAAAAATAACTGGAAGAAAGAGAACAGTCTATTTGCTTTAGGTCATCAAACAGTAGTTCAGATCAGTTTCTTTCACCCCAGTGAAGAAGCAGGACAGGAAGTTCCGTTTTGGTACACGTCAGCAGAAAACAATGCCAATTATTTCAACAGTAGCTGCACCACATGCACGAACCGTTTTTGCTCTAGACCTTTGATTCTATCATTAGCTTTTTGATGACTGTCTCATAGTTATAAGAGCAATGAAAGCCTCTGAAGCAAAACTTATTGCTGAGAGATGGAGAAGAGATAATCTCTCTTGGCAAACTTTATAACTTAATTGCATTAGCTCTTGTTGAATCTACTGGCCACTACCAGCCAAATGAGATTACCGTACAGTTGTAAGTTGATTGCCGCCTCTAACCTAGTGCAAACCCCTTTCTAAAGAGGAAACTGATCAGAGACGTGCTTGTAAATGTTTACCCACTGGTTGGTGGGGGGAAGGTGGGCTCTGATTTGCATCACTTGGTAATTTTTGTGATGTGTGTGCATACTCCCACGGTGGCATCCTGAGCTACTGACGTGACGTCACTGAATGCAGAGCTGGGAAGAGAGGCACAGAATCAGCACTGAAGAACCGATAGGAGCTTTCTCCAGAGCATCACTAAAAGCCTCAGAAAGAACTGACAGGTTCAAGATCACGCATGTACTAGTCTGGGATCAAACTTCATGTGACCTGAATTGTAAAACAGAGCTCATGTTACACAGAAAATTTTACATTTTCAGTCTCATCTTTCACATTGTCTCATTAAGGAAAAGCTAAGTGTTGACAAAGTGGGTGCAACAGCAGAGTAGACAGGAAACAAGTTATCCCAGAGCCCTAAGTTATCTTCATGCAAATGGCCTGAAGGCATGTAGAGGATTTGGGTGACTCTTAATCTCATTCATTTCCCCTTGTACAAGGTGATTTATTAGTTCAGGAAAACAAGTTGAGCTTTTCCTGATGGTAGAGGCCAACACCAAAGCAATTCATTCCAGCAGGGAAACCCAAAACATCATCTAATAATAAGGCTGTGATAGGCAGCATAGTATTTTGAGTAGATCAGATATAATCTCACTTGCTGGCATCACTACTTACTGGCAGGAAGGGAAACTCAATCTCTCAAAGCTAAAAAGCTGTAAAATCAGAATATTCACTCATTGGAAAAGTGTCATTGATAATATTCAATATGATCATGTAACTAAGCACACTGCCTAACACATAGCAAATGCTCAATAAATGCAGGAACTATTATTAGTGGTAAGGATATTATCATTGTTTAACAGAGCTGTTTTAAAAACAGTCTGTTGGAACTCTTGAGAGAAAAGCTATGATACCTATATTTAGTTAAAAAAAAATTATGGATGAATAAAGTTATCAATCTGAATATCAATTTGCCCTGTAATATTCTACCTGACTATACTTTTATCCCCGAATCTTCTATATTTTATTGCAAATTCCTTTTATTAATAGTTTCAGGCCAAGTAGACAATGCCTTAGTTTTAATCTGGAAATCACAGCTTTCCTTTAAAGATGTGTGATTCATTATGCAATACTAAGAACCAGGTAACTTGGGTAAAGTCTTTTAAACTCCCATGTGTTTAGTTATAGCAAACTCACCGTTATACCTAAATAAATTGCTTAAGCTTTTTTGGGTCATTAAAATCATAATTAAGCAAATTTTCAAGGTATATTGTTTCTAACAAAGCCTTCACCCTCTTGCATGGATATTCAAAGGATTATGTTTCAGTGTCCCAGCTTAATACCAACTGATACATTTTCAACGTATGCAACATTTTAGAAGCCTAGTATTTGTTGGGTTCATTAAGATTTTCATTTTTTCCCCTCTTCTTTAAAATTCACCAGTTGGTAAATTAGAAAAAATTGAGATGTACGAAAGACAATACAGAAGGTCTCTAATCTCAAATCGTTCATCTAACAGGCTGTTAGGAAGGTTGGCCTAATTACAGTTTCTCTAAAAATGTCCAAGCATGTTGGGGTTTAGTTAAATGATTCTGATTTTCTTATAAGCTCAATAGGAGAAGCGCTCCAGGGTGGTAGCCCGCTCGGGTCGGGCTTTCTGCTAATTGCTTTGATTGCAGCACGTTCTCTGAAGCAACAACAGTCCAGGCCGTGACAGCATCCTACTAGAGAACTTCAGTGAATGGCATGCTTTATCATGGTTAAGAATTTGGGGGCTGATTTTAAAGCAGCAATGACAGACATGCTCTGTGAAATGCGCTAACTCTTGGTACGGCTGCGTCTGAGACTCTGTGTAGTGGTTACAGGCGTAAGGTTTGAAGTTTGGCTCAGTCACTTCTACGCTGCACAAGTAACTATAATTTTCTCATTTCCTCTATTTTTTTTCCTTCTGGCAAATATGACCACATTGACTAATTTGCAAGTAAATTAGAACTCATTGAATACCAACTAGCTACAAAAGGACAATTATAATCGGCAAGGCACTGGAACTCCTTTATTTTGATGTTACAACGTAACGAAATTGATTCTAAAAACGGCATGATTTCAACACCCTCATGGCTTATGTTCTCCCTTGGCGCTGCTCACATTTTTAAAATATCTTTCTGGTCTGGAAGCAACTTAACCGTAGCAACTATGTCTTGATTCCGTTTGTATTTCTCAAAGTTGTGCAATAAATACTTAATTGTTTGTACCATAATATAAGAAGACAATTTGATAATTTTCTAGGTGTTGTTGCTCTTAAACTTTATTCTCCTTCTAGTCTAGATTGAGCCATGATATGTGTGTGTGTGTGTCCTGGGTCAGGGCAAGGAAGAAAATGAGACATTTACATAAGTGACACCTCTTTAATCCCTTATTAATCTTGTTAAAATGCTCATTCAACTTATTTCAATTCCAAACATATAATTGGCAATGTTTCTGTGTCCAGCATCCTTTTCCCTTTTGCAGGAAGTGCCAAGCCCTTGATAAGATACAGTAAATAATTAGTTAAGACTTAAGTCAGAATCAGAGTATCTTAGAAACACAGTGTGTAGAAATAATCTTGTTTTGCTCTCCTCAATGTACAGATATGGAGGCACGGCTCAAAAACGCTAAGATGTGATTAAAACAACGGGGCTGTTGACGGCAGAAGTAACCAGCTCCAGAATCCACGTCTTGCATCTTATTCCCTTCCTACGATAATACCACCATGATTCTAGAAACCCAGATAGTGTCTTTTTTGTGGAATATCTATTTCAAAGAGCACAGTAGTAACAAACACAGTATCGGCGTACAGGTTGTGGATTATGGAATTCCATTATTTCCAAACAATTATTTTATTTGGACAGTTACCTACTAAAGACTCTGGCTTCTGTTTAGCTTATCTGCTTCTGAACTGCTATGCAGGCAGCCACCCGGCCACACTCAAGAAGCAGTTGTAACTCTCAGCCGGGTGCTCGGCCGCTTACTCAGGCTGCAGGTGGTTACGGTGGTTACGGCTCTCACCTGGAGCGCACTCAGGTGAACATCTGCCGTGGTCTGTCAGCGCCGAGGGGGGCACGTCTCCTACTGTTCTCATTCCAACAAAATTGCATGAGATGAAGCAGCATATTTTACAACTACATGAGCTGAATACTTGTAATCTTGAGCCACCAGAATATTGCTTTGTTTTTTTTCCCTTCCCCCCCTTTTTAACCTGACTGGATTTTATAAATATAGTTAATATTTATCAGTGGGTTGAGGGGGTATTCATGATGTTAACCAAAAAGCATAGAGTACTTAAACGAACATTTAACTCAGAGAAAACCACCTGAGTTCAAGTTCTGATAAGTTACTTGCTGGGCAGGGAAACAGAAGCAACTTGTTCAGACTATTTCCTTACTAATAGAAGAAAACTCAAGTTTCTGCCTATCTCAGAAGAGCTATTTTGTGTACGTGATGAGATTTCCTCATTCATGCACTTAACAGTTATTCACTGAATATACTGTCAGGAAATACAGTAGGTCAGGGGTGGAGAGTGGCAAAAATAGTAACACCTGTATAGCACTGTGAATCTAAAGACTTATTTTTCCCATAAGATAATATATTTAAAAAAAATAAGTTGGTCCTGGCCAAATTGAGGATTTATAGGCATTTGGATATTTTCTTTGCCAGATAAGCAAATGCCTTACCGTATAACAAATACAATTACTATTTAAAATTATGGCCCTAAAGCAATCGAATATCTTGAAATGACTTTTGCACAAAAGGCAGTTTAGTGCTGTTAACTCCTTCATCACCCTTAATTCCTGCATCTGATCAGTTTCCCATTTCTGGAAATGAGTGATGCTGTGCAGTCTGTCTCATATGAATCCCATTCACCCTTGTCTCACTGCTGCCATTGCAGTTCTGACCCTCTCTTCAGTGTTTTACAAAACTCTTCCGCTGACTCCATGGTCTCAAGTCTACCTATGTTTCAGGACATAAAATATGATGCTCTCTAGTTATTCAGTAAAAACACATTGCTGAAAAGTCTTCTAAATATGTCCAGTATCAATTATAAAAGATTACATTCTCTTAGCATGGCATTCTGGATCCCCACAATTTTCTCAGCTATATATGCCAGTGTTTGCCTGTTCAAACCTTATATTTTGGCAAACTCGAGCATTTATCTATTCATTTACTCAGTCATCTATTAATGCAAAGAAACTATTAAACACCCATGTGTTCCTGGCTCTGCTGACTCGCGGACTGGACAGGCTGTTTAACTAATTTTTGCTTCAGTTACGGTATCTTTAAAATAAGGGTGACAATCGGCACCACACTCTGTACGATGACTGTGAGGATTAAGTAGAATCGCGTACCTGAAGGCTAAGCACGGTCCTGGCATATACAGATCACCCACAACTGTGGAGCCATTGTTGTCTTTGTTATCAATTGAGCATGTTGTTTTATAAACTAGACTTGTTTACATTTAACTCAGTTTATATTTTTAGCACTTTGAAATTTGGCTGTTTGTTTATTTTAGATAAGGTGACATAGAATTTTCAAATAAATGGAATTTTCAAATAAATGGAATAGAGTACTCACAAACATTTTGTTTATTGTTTAATAGCGATAGTCTTGTTTTTGTTTATTTTGTCATTTATGGTGCTCATCTTAAGTTCTACAAGGTGGCATCTGGGAACTTAATAGTTGCTTCAAGGACAGATCTATAGGACTAAAAATCAGCTACAGAATTAGGAACATGCAGAGAAAAACAGAGGCTGATGGTGGACCAAGAAATAGATTTACAGGGTCAAATAGTCACCAAGAAAAGCAATAGCAGTGTTATAGTTAAGAACCAAAAGAGATTGTTAAAAAATTAGGCAGCTGAAAAAGGCCACTATTTGGAGAAAGCCCCAGAGGATTCCAGATGTTCCACTGATGTTATTTTGCCTAAACACATTGGATCCTTTGAGGTTCAAAATTTCTTTCTTTGAAGTTGCTCAAATGTAGGAAGGATCCCCCGAATAATTGTATTTGATGTGTGTAAGTGTTCAGGAGAAAAAGGAAAAGGGGGGGGGGTGAAGAGGAAGATGAGGAGGAGGGAAGAGAGAGAGGTTGAAGTAAAACAGAATTAAGCAAGGAAGTAAGTTGTGGGAAATATATTCAGCCCTGCCATTCAAGATTTCCTCCCTTCCTCCCTTTTTTCCTTCCTCCCCTCCTTCTTTCCATTTCGCCATCCTTCCTTCCAGCAGCACCTTGTCTCCGTCATAAGACCAAGCAAAGAGCTTGTCAGTGAAAGCACTCCTTTCTGAGAAGTCTCAGAATTCCTTGCCAAGCCCACAGCCCACTTTGCAAAGAAAGTGAAACCTGAAACCTCTACACAAGATACGCTCCTATGACACTTGATGATGCGCCGTGAACCTCTCTGACAGTATGTGACCACCTCCCAGGAGAAAGTTGACTGGACCAGAAATAGGCATATGACCAAAGGGCCACTTACTCTCAGCTGCGTAGTCGCCTCTGAGCTTTGCCCAATAGTGGTAACAGTGAAAAATTAACCAATAATATTCTCGTTTACTGTGAGTTTGAATATAACACATACAGAGAAACTAAGGAAATAGGACTGAGACAGGTAAAAGTACCCAGAGAGAGGAAACAGTAAATAGAAGCCATAGGGTAGTAAAATCTAAGAGGTCACACAAGTATTAGTGAGTAGGAAGCCCTGAGTGCACATGGATGAGGGGATGAGCCCAGGAGAGTAAAGAGACGTGTGGCAGCAAGAGTCCATCAGCAGAGACAACAATTAGCTCTCCCAGGACAACAGCGGAACACAAGAGCACACGTACCCAAGTGCCAGCTGCCGAACAGCCCACGGAAATACTTCAGCCACAGCTACGGTGTAATCTTGAACAAAATTTCAGTCACTAAAATATTCCACTTTTTTGTGATACTGGTATCTTTTTTCCCCCCTTTGTCTCCATATGCAGCCTTTTTCAAACGACTGAGTTTGCTCTGTTTCTTTTGTTGTTGACTAGATTACTCTTCTGCAAATCACTCCCTCTCTGGGAGAAGCATACTTGTCCAACCCACCAGCGTTGGGATTAATCAGGCAAACGTGGTTTTGCCAGTGAAATCGAAGTGGACGTGACACTGTATTGGTTTTACATCTGACACTAAGACATCCTGTACTTCTGCTTGCGCTGCTGGGTGCTGCTCACACTGTCATGAGGATAATATGCCCCCAGGAAGCCGCTGCCTCTCCAGGGTAGATCCCGGAGTGGGACAGGTGCAGCAGACCCAAACTGGACCCACAGCCTGAATCAGAGGCCCGTCCAATCCACACACCAGAGTGAGAAATCAGTGCTTATTGTGGGATGTCGTGGAGATTCTGTTGTTGTTTCCTATGCAGCAAAAGCTCATGATGCAACTTACAGTTTTAATTCTAAATAACACTTCTTTGGTGTTTAAAATAAAAAATCCAAAATAGAAGAAAAAAATTATGAACCTATATGTGTGGAGTAACATACTTTACAGAAGGAAAGCAAGAAGGAAATAGTCCATATGCTCAGCAGGTCCGGGGATTCTCACACGCCTGGGTTTCCTCCTTCTCTCTTCTCTCTGGATTGATCCTCTGTTTGGACTACTTAGAATGGTTTGTCTATTCCCGACTGACCATGACTGCACTGATATGTTCTATTAGTGTCCCTGTGTTATAGGAAAAGAATGCAATAATTAGAGAAGTGAAATAACAAGTACATTAGGAAAAGGAAAGCTAGGAAGTGGTAAGTCAGAACCTGCATGTTGTGTTTCCTTGGAGATGAGTAGTTTTCAAAGCTGTAGGATGCCTTTTTGGTCTTATTAAAAAAAAAAGTTAGAGCAATAATACAGAACATGGTTCTCCACCTCACCCTTAAACAATGTTTCTTTTTTCTTTTTTCATGATGCATGAATACTCTGTTAATAGAATGACTTTTTTGAAAGCAGTGTTGGGTATCTTCAGATATGCTGATGAACACTAATGGAGATAATTAGCCTAACTGATTCCTCTTAATTTAGAGAAAAATAATAAATTTCTTTCTGCTTATATGTGTAAAAGGAAAATCAAGAATGCCCTCTAAAATGGAGCCAGGAGGCCCCTGAGGAAGTGTGACTTATGCACATCTCAGCCTGACAGAATCTGATCTTTTAACCACTTAGCATCATAACATAGACATCAATAACAATTGCACAATGTTCCAGAAACTCGAGATACTTATCAGACCCTCACCCTAAATAACTCAAGACAGCCTGTCCCTTAAGGACAAATATTTCCTTTTTGCAACAGAGTCAATCATAATTCTTGCAAGACAACTTCAACAGTCTTGTGGCTTTTGCCTTTATAAGCCCCTGACTTCCCTTCTCCAGGAACACTCTGTTGGTTTTACCTGAATTTCTGTCTCCAGAACTGCATTCCTAAGACCCCTCATAAAGCTCTTCGTTCTTTACAGCAACTCAATTCTGATTATAAATCTACATGTGTGAGGGAAGAACATTTACCTAGATCAGATTCTGGCCATTCTTACTACTGAGAGAAAACATGATGCAGAAACATTTTGTCCTTCCCCTGATGGAGTCAGATAACACAGGTTTAGAGACCTTAGAGGTAAAAACAGCTACTGGTGAGGATGATGCTCAGTCTTTATTGAAACTCATTTTAAACTCAGGCAGCGTCTCTGGCACATTTTAATGAGATACAAGTAGGTGTACAGAAAGGAACCTTGGGTCCTGCTGCACTCTGTTCCTGGCTGTGGGATTAGAAATGGCCCTTCTCTTGTGCTACGTTTGTAGTGGACACAGAACCACCTGAAAAACTAGAGTGCATACTATGCATATGGGAAACAGGCAACTGTTATCACAGAGTAGGAACCAAAGTCTTTCACGTGAGACTTATTATGTTCGTTTAACTATTATTGGTTTATTTACAGATCAATTCCTATCACTGAAGGTTTGAATCACCAGAGTTCAGCATTAAATTAGCAGTTTAGCATTACCTGAGAGAAAGCATTGATCTGTGGAAGTACTTATGCTCATCTGTTAAATGGAGAGGAACACCAGTTCTGCCTACATCTCACAGTTGCAGAGCAAGAGGGAGAGAGATCACACGAGGAGAGGGTACTTTGAAAAATAGAATGTGACATACAGATGTGAGAAGATACAATACAGTTGTCTAACCTGTCCAAATGTCTATCAAGGTTTCTTTATGGTAGTTTTGTAAATTTTAAGAGTTTAAAAAAAGTGGGAACCTGAAGACCCTGGCATGAGAAAACTTGTCACATTCTTCAGCATCTGATAAAATAAATGCCAAAAACACGGGACAACCATATGTCAAAGAATGAATCCAGACCACCATTTCACACTATATACAAAAATCAACTCAAAATGGACTAAAGACTTGAATATACAACCTGAAATTATAAAACTCCTAGAAGAAAACAATACGTTCTTTGACATAAGTCTTGGCAATTTTTTTAAATACGTCTCTTCAGGTAAGAGAAACAAAAGGAAAAAATAAACAAATGAGACTACATCAAATTGAAAATCTACTACACAGTTAAGAAACCATCAACAAAATCAAAAGATAACCTACCAAATGGGAGAAGATAATTGCAAGTCATATATATGATAAGGGGTTAATATCCAAAATATGTAAAGAACTCATACAACTCAACAACAAAAAGCCAAACAACCCCATTAAAAAGTGGGCAGAAGAGCTGAATAGACAATATCCAAAGAAGACACACAGATGGCCAACTGGTACGTGGAAAGATGTTCAACATCACTAAATACTAGGGAAATACAAATCAAAACCACAATGGGATATCACCTCATACCTATTAGAATGGCTATTATCAGAAAGGCAAGAAATAAGAAGTATTGGTGAAGAGGCAGAGAAAAGGGAACACTCATACACTGTTGGTGGGAATGAAAACTGTTGCATCCACAATGGAAAACAGTATGGAGATTCCTCAAAAAGCTAAGAATAGAACTACTATATGATTTAGCTATTCCACTTCTGGGCTTCTGGGTATTTATCTAAAGAATATGAAAACACTAGTTGGAAAAGATATATACACCCACAGGCTCAGAGCAGCATTGTTTACAATAGTTAAGATACAGAAACAATGTTAAGTGGCCGTAGGGAGATGAATGGATAAAGCAGACGTGTACATCTATGGTAACATGGACCTCGAGAGTATTATGCGGCGTGAAATAAGCCAGATAAAGACACACACAGTATGATTTCATTCATATGTGGAATACAAAACGAGCAAAAAACAAAATAAATGACCAAAACAAACCAAACAAAACAAACACGCAGATACAGAGAACAGAGTAGCAGCTACCAGAGAGTAAGGGCAGGGGAGGGAAAAATGGGTAAAGGAGGTCAACTGTATGGTGATGGACAAAAACTAAACTTTTGGTGGAGGCACACTCCAGTTATACAGAAGTCAAAACATAATGTAGGCGTGAAACTTATATAACCTTATAAACCAGTGTTACCTCAATTAAAAATAAAAAATGCCCCGAAGTGGATATAGGGAAAAAAGATATGACCATTATGGTTGTGCCATCAACTACTCCTCAGAGTTTTAAAACTGAAAACACGACATTTAACATACTTTGATTACCCTTGTGGAGAGATGGACAGCCTTCCTGTGAGATTTTCAAAGTATTAAGTTAGCATGCAAGATTTTTCCAAATTTAAATCCCTTTGTTTGATGTTTTTACTTAATTCCTGTAGAAGGACCAGTTCTTCTGGAAGAAGCCTCTGTGATGGAGATTGGTATGTAGGTCATTTTAGGTAATATTTTTTCACTTCCCCACAAATGTGAGGAGTGATATAACCAGGATTGGGCAGAGCAAGAAGTTGGACTGCAATGCCAATTTAGAAAAGATGTCAGTCTACTCTGAAGATCTGGAGCTGGGGCATTCCTACAGAATTATCCCGAATTGGGGCAAATGGAGCACGATGGACTGAATATATGCCAGCAAAATTCATGTGTTGAAATGCTAACCCCCAATTTAACTGTATTAGGAGGTCGGGCCTTTGGACATAATTAGGTCATATCTGCAGAGTCATGAATGAGGTTTGTGCCCTTATAAAAGAACTCCCGGGAAGCTCTCCTACCCTCTTTTTGCCATCTAAGGACACAGCTAGAAGATGGCTGTCTGTGAACCAAGAAGCCAGTCCTCACCAGACACCAAATCTGCCTTACTCTTGAACTTCCCAGCCTTCAGAACTGTAAGAAATAAAGGTCTTTTGTTTAAGCTACCCAGTATGGTATTCTATTACAGCAGCCCGAACTGACTAAGAGAAGGAGCAAATCCTTGATCCACTGCCTCTACCGTATCTACTGGATACAGGATGACCCGGGGAAGGAGGCATCCTTTTGGAAGATGTCATAAACTTGGGTGAGTTGGCTGGGAACAATCCTCAGAGTGGACTCAGCTACATGCTGTCAGTCAGCAACACTGTCATCAGTTGGTGGAATGAGTGGTTCAGTGATGAGGGCATGACCTGAGCTGTACATAGGCACACCCATTGCACTTACAAAATATTTTCAGCTATGCAACCACAACCAGAAGATTTATTCTTAAACATCCAAGGTGGCAGAAGTAATGTTGTATCTTGGAAGGAAGGAATGAAGGAAGGAAGGAAGGAAGGAAGGAAGGAAGGAAGGAAGGAAGGAAAGAAGGAAGGAAGGATCAAGCATTAATTTAATATTTGTAGACTCACCAACATCAAGGCTGGGAAACTGTTCACATCTTAGAATGTCAAAGAATTTCAGTTAGTTAATTATGCTGCAGGTGGGCAGATGTATCAAGGAGTAGATATTTGCAGATGCAAATTGTGAATTTTGTATGGGTAAAGGTAAATAGCTAAAATGATTATTAAAGCACAGTGGAAAAATAAAATGATATATAAAATGCAAATAGGCAGTGACAAACACATGGAGGCATTTTGCTGTGAACTTTGATTTCCAGTAGTTGAATGTTTCTATGTTTCCGTCATTGCTCTGTTATTTGCCATAATGAGACAGTTTCAAAGTGCAGCCTCTATGCCCTGCAAATGACATTCACTTATCCAGGTCTCAAGGTTAACATTTTATAAATTACCACTTCAAAGCAGAAGTCACCATCTATATGCAACAGGACTAAGGTGAGTGTCGTGTGATATCAACCCTACCATTTTCTTATTGTCCCATTTCAGATTTTGTTAAACAAGTCTGATTTTCTTTGCAGGCTCAAGGGCTTTATTCAGGTAGAAAAATGAATTCTCCAAAAAGTAATATTTTATTATTTCTTTTATCTGCTCAAGAATCTTCTTTGACTGTCTAGAACCTAGTACGTTAATTCAGAATGCAATTTCATTTCATCCAAGATCCATACAAACTTGTCACCCACTACATTTCAAACTTGCCCACTAATTATTTTAATCATGTCTCCATGCATTTCTGTGCAAGAGGTCAGCCTATTCCCATGTTATTCCTGCCACTAACTTTCCCTCTCCTGTCCTTGAGTATCCTTGCCGTCTTTCCTTCAATCAATGTCATTCATTCATTCATTCATTCATTCATTCATTCATTCATTCATTCATTCATCTATTCATTCCTTAAAACTCATCATTGCATGCATGCCTTCTCCCAGGCAATATATTGGGTATTAGAATCACAGAAATGAATAAGGTATGACTCTCATTCTCAAGTTTAGTGGGAGACAGACATCTAAATCAATTACAAAAACATCTACACTGGTTTTTAGTTTGGATAGGAGTGCATCTAATGGATGACTGAGGGTATAAATTTTAGTAGAGAGGAACATGAATAAGGCTTCATGACAATAAAAATATGTCAATTTCAGGGAACTCTAAATGCTCACTGTGACAGCAGCACGGAGCACAAGGGAAGGCAAAGATGGGGATGAAGAGGCGTTCAGGGCCCAGATCACAGCATCTTTACTAAAGCAAAAACTACATGCTTTAAAGCCCCATTTGAATATATGGAACTGTCAGCTACATCAATATCTCACCCCTGTGTCTTCTTGTAGCACAAATTATATAACCTATAATTAAAATATGATATTGTGATCAAATTGCATTTCTATTTTGTTTTGTTTATAGGTGATGTGTGTTATTTCCTCAGCTACTTGCAGTTGATACCAGACCAGGTGACTGGAACAGATCAGGGTTTGATCAGATCAAATTGAACTGAGCGAGAGAAACGCCCATCACCTTCCATCCTGCGGAGAAAGGGAGGCCTAGTCCTCCTATTCCTTCCTTCTGCTAATGGGGTAGAAATATCTCGGTCAAAAAAGTAAAAAAAACTTCAATACCTAATTCACTAATTAAAAGGCTGGATTTGAATTCGGAGAAGACACAGAGGCAACGATGCAGGCTGAAGGAGACGCAAGGCCAGCCCCGTGGAAGGCGCTCACCGTGAGTGACGGATGTACTGGGAGTGAACATCAGACTGAGAAATTGGAGACTGTGGGCTCCAAAGGGAAAACAGCTCTCAGCAGAAGCTCTCACTGCTTTTTAAAATGCAACATGGAATGATTCATTTCTTACGGCTTAATGTGGGGACGCAGAGAGGAGTCCAGGTCTCTTTAAGAGCATTTTTAACTCGAACGTCATACAAGGCTCTTTGTGCTTGGCCTCCTTACTCAGTGCTACAGGCACAATAAACGTCCTTCAACACAGCCAATCTGTTATTCTCAGCTGTCTTGAATTTCATTCAAAACCAGTTTTCTGAAGAGACAAGCAGCCAGAATGAAAGCTGTCGAGGTACACGATTCCACGGGTTCTGGAAACTGCCCACTTCCAGACCCAACACGTTGCTCTTCGCCACATGATGAAACTTTAGCAGATTTTGCCGCTCTACTCAAACATACCCTTCCTAAGGATGGAAAGGGTGCCTTGTCTTTTGTTAAGTCAAATGTGCCCCCGGCCGAAGTCAAAAGAGCAGTGATACTTACTCTTCACAAACTGTTACAAATTGAATGGGAAGAAATTTAAAGTTTTCCCAGATCAGTTATTGTAAAGCTCATACTGAATTCACAACTCTGGTTTCATGACAGCTGAAGCATAGAAAATTGCCACTAGATTGACCATGACTTTTCAGACTAGACTATGAACGTTCATAAGTAAAATAATTTGCTTAAGGTCACATTACTTATATAGCAGTTATTATAGGAACTCTTAGTTTTGTGTGTGTGTTTTTTTTTTTTCAGTTGCTTGAGTGTGTGTATATGTCTGTATGTCCACCACATATAATTATATTTCCTTTTACCAGCTCATGCCAATTTCTGGAAAAGTAATCTCTTGAAACAATCTAATTTTTTCAAAGGCAAAAGCATCCTTACAAAGAATTGCAGGTTTCATTGAAATAGGCGATAGTCTGACCCAGAATTATGGGACGACCCACTAAGCCAGTTGGCAGGGGCTTTTCACAGATTGTCTCAATCTCCGCTCTTAATACCTTTGTCAAGCAGAAAGTTAGTTTTAACGTTTTTTTCCTGATAAAGAAACTGTGACTTAGAGAGTTTAAATAATTTTTCCAAGGCTACTGGTCTGGTAAATGGCAAAGACATTTTGAGACCTTGGCACCTGTTCTTAACCCCAAAGCTCCCACATAATAATCAGTATAAGCAACAGAATGTGAAAATTATCCTAATAGTTAGAGGAAGCAGAAAGAATCTATGGAACACAAACTGAACCCAGCCTGAGATTCAGGAGAGGGTTACTAGGGGAGAGGATGCCTATGGGGGTCAAGGGAAGGTGCATTGTAAATGGGGAAGTAAGTCTTCCTTATGGGGTCTTTAAGGAGCACTCCAATCAGGCCGTGAAAGTTACACTTGGAGAAGCAGATAAAATTAAAGGACTTATCACACTCCCAGGTCCTAGAAGGAGGCATGCATGGCACACAGTGCAACGGACCCCAGTGGAGAAATGTCAGGGGAGTAGGATCAACCAAGCAGGTGGGGAGCCTTAGACACGTGACTTTATTGGAGACCAGGGTGCAGTGCACAAGCCAAAGGCATGAGGAGATTTCACTGGTGTGTTTGAATGACATAGAGTCACAGTCAAAGGAGGGAAAGAGGGGCACTTGTGGTAAGGACCAATCTTTTCAGACGGGTGCACGGGTCACATGGCCAGGATGCTCACAGATTGCTTGTGGGGATGTTGAGGCATCAGGAAGACCTGAAGTTTGACAAAATTTACAATACAGAAGGATTTTTCCAGCTGAGAGGTTTGTGCAAGGATAGAGAAGTGCAGGAGAAAGGAATGAATTTAGAAATTACCATACTCCTTACGGTAAGAGTATAGCTTGTGGGTAATTCAGGGGTGTGCACCGAGAAGTGAGGTGAAAGGTTGGCAGGAGTCAGATTATGAAGAGCTAAGGAATCATGATTTTCTTTCAAAGTCTATGAAGGTTGTTGAATAGCTTTAAAACAGGTGTGTTGCACCTGCCTGTGTTCTGGGAAGATCACTGTGGCAACACTGTGGAGGGTGGAGTGGAGGAGTGAGGATGAATGAAGTCATTATAAATAGTCACCACCCAGCCAGGCTCGTCAGCTCTGCTTGCGAGTGGGGGCGGGGTGCTGAAAGGCTGACATCCAGACCCCACTGTGGAGTCCCTGAGCCACAGTGTGTCCTGATATCCCGATAGGTGTGGCAAATCATTTTGGCCAGATCTGTGATGCCACAGGCCATTTATTCTGCATTTTCAGACATTCCCAGGAGACTGGCTTAACACTAGAGAAATCTGACTCAACAGAAAATACTCTGTCAAATTTATTTTTCACTTTGGTTTACAAGAAATTCAGTTAGTAAGCAAGATGCCATGTATTGCAATTTAAATTTGAACAGAAAACAGATTTTTTTTTAAATGTGACTTATCCCTACAATGGTATATATCAAATTTCAAATAACAAATAATATTTTGCTGCAGTTTCTCTCCTTCACAGTGTTGTGGTCTCCGTATTTGCATCACTATAATTAGTCTTTCATCTTAAACAGGGTGATAATTCACCACATGATATTCAGTCAGACGTTTTGTTGTTGTTGATAAGTTGAAGCTTATCATAAGGAAAAAAAAAAGGAAAAAGTCTAATTTGCCAGAAGAGAACAGAATATAAAAATAACATTATCTATTCAGTTGGACTGAAATCTTGGCAGCTGCTCTTCAAAAATGTTGCTGACATGGTTTATATTATAATAAAATTCAGAATTACTGCATTTTCATCAGTTTCTCTGTCTGCAGCTGTCATATCGTGTTGTCAGCATCCTGGGATTTACAAGATCATGTACATTGTAAGAATGTTCCTTCAAATGGACATTTTCATAAGCATGTTTGCTAATTGATAAGCTATGGTACTTTAAAGTGTAAACATACGTTATGAAAGTCATAATGCTCTAAAGTCTAAGTGGGATACACGAGTTGGTGTTCTTATCTCAATTTTCATAAGGTCTGCTTTAAAGCAAAAGAGTTCCTCTGGGACAATTTTTAATATATCTTTAAATTTTCAAAGGCATTGATTATTTCAATGAAGAAAGTTGTTAAAAGGATAAACTGAGAATGATGGATACATCCAAAAATCTAAATTATTTTTAAATGAGTGTAGAGAATGTGTAATACTCAGAAAAAAGTGCCATCAAATGACACATTTGTAATCTGCAATATTATACTAATATACAGTGTGTCATTTTAATTGAATTATTAGTCTTACATGAAATACATAAACTGCTACTAATAACATAGTAAGTACAGTTTGGAGAATGTTGGAGTCAGATTGTATTGTTTTCTGTGTATAATTCAGAGGTCTTTGAAAACTATAATAAATTCTAAGGACTCAACAATTTCAGAAGGCTTTCGATAATGTTAAAATATGCATGCTGACACGTGGATCCTTCAGATATTTATAAGCACTTATGTGGTTATGAAGATAAAGCTAAATTAGCATATTCACATCGACTTTAGGGGATCCTTAAAAATTGATTTGAAGCTAAATAAGGCTCAATGTATTTGTAGATTGAAAATGCTTGAAGGAACTTCGATTGTACCTGAAGAGCACAACAGATGAATTTTGGATTTGAAAATAATAGTTTTGCCTTTTCAGAACGTCCATTTAGAACGCACACATGGAAGATCCAGAAGCACTGGAGAACTGCATACCATTTCCCACGCAATGGATGCCAGAGCGGACCCAGCCCGAATGTGCAGAGTGGGGATCCTAACAGAAGGCTAAGGGATGCTTGCGCTCTCATGTCAAAACTGGCTGCCTCTTATCTTAAAAGCACACGCACATTCACATACATATACAAACTACTGGCTCCTCTTTGCACAGTTGACTAAGGGCATGATATTAAATTAGACTCTTTATTTATTATTTAAACCAGCCACAGCCTAACCTCTCATTATGACTTCAGAAAGAACCCATTAATATTTCTACCACCGGTGAGCAAAGCTAGTGAGATGAACTTGAAAAGCCAGGTGCACATTTCCGAAAGCTCAAAGTCCATTTTTGCTGTGAATACAAATGGTTTTTTGGTGGAATCAAGATGTTGGCTGAAACTTTGCTAAAGCTGAGATTGCTTTTTTTTCTCTCCCTTTCCCTCAGTGAAACTGTTGTAATTGTATTTCAATAGAATTGATATCATTAATTTATAATTATTACTTTCTTTAGTGGGAAAATATGAATGTGAAAGTTTTGGCCGGAGTGCAATCTTGGGAGGGAAATTAGAACTCTCGGTAATCAATACTAGCAGGGCATTCTGAATCTCTCCGTGGTTTTCATTAGCTGGAAGGAGAGCACATTTAAAGGAATGCTAACAAGTATCGATGTTTAAATTTGATTTATCAATGCTATTTAAATGTATATCTGCCCTGTGCCGAGTTTATTTTTCTACATTAAAGATTATTCGGTGGTATCTCCTGGGTTAAGACAACTTCTAAACAAGATAAAGCACCCTGTGAATTAATTTATTTCAGAGAAACAAGAAAATGTAATTTGTGTCTTCTTTTCATTAGATTATCCTTTAGTATATTGATTTAACCGAACCAAAAACTTATTTAGCTAAGGAAACAAAACATAGAGACAGCATTCTGTCACATTGGCACTCCTTTTGTATTGAGCAAAGAATGTAGGTGTGTGTGGGCATCTTTGTGGGGTGCATGTGTGTGTGCGTGTACCTCTGCATTTTGGTGGTATTACAAGGTCCTGTTTTACAAGAGGAAAGCACTGTTCAGTTCTCTTCAGAAACAGTCAAAAGAAGCACACTTAATGCTTGCTCCCTGGCTCTCTGCATCTTCATTGTACTCTGTATAAACAATAAAATTATTGTGTTTATGTCATCAACTCAAATGATACAGGTTGAGTAACCATTTGCAAGTCAAAGGTGTGCAGACACCCAAAGGGGACACCCGTGTAACCAAATAACAGCAATTGTTCCAAACCTTTAAATCACTGGCTAAGTATGATATGGGAGAATTTTAAAACTCAGACTAACTTAATATATATTGTGAAAAGAACCGCTTCTTCTTTGTGGGTATATCAAGGCTTTATTAACCTATTAATTTTATCTCTACGAAAAAGATGTAAATTACTATTTACCCAGGAAATGTTCAGTCTTACAAACTTGAATAGGTGAACGGTTATTAAATTTGGTCTCTCAAGAGCACTTAAATTCTGAGGGCAGCACAGAGAGTGAGTCTGTAGAAGCTATTACTACATGTTGAAAAACTAACCTCTGTAATCAACTTGCAATATTATACAGAGGGCTCCAGTTACACTTAAACCCAATTTTCCATAGTCTACACACCAGGCAGCTGAGCTGAATATGAGACTTTAATGAGATCTATGACCTTATTCATAATTTAGTCTTTAAGTCAGGAAAGCTTTGGTTAAAGTTCAAAGCAGTATCTTGAAGCATGAAAAGAAAATCTATGCCAAACTTTTCTTGGAGATATTTTCAAATAAATTCTGAAACCCCAAAATGGCTGATCTGTTTCTCAGGGCAACTTGTGGAAATCAGTCTGGCTTTGACATGGGAGAATTTACTGTCCACAGTGAGGAAATGTTCCATGCTTGTCCTTGGGCGGAACATGATTGTTTTTGACTTTTCCCTTCTCACTGGTCATCTGGCAGCTTTAACTCCTGGCATAACCTCATCCAGTGCCTCTGAAATTTCACTGTGATTAGAAATCACATATGGGTCTTGTCAAAACTCAGATGCGAGTTCAGTGGTTCTGTGGTAGGACCCGTGAGCCTGAATTTCTTATAAATGATGCTGGCGTTGCTGCTTTGAGGACCACGCACTGAACAGCAAGGTCTACTCTGGACTGGAAACTGCTCACCCCCTTCCATCATTCTTTAGATTAGTGATTCTTAACCAGGGCTGATTGCTAGAATTACCTAAGGCGTTTTTAACCTTAAGATACCTGGGGCTCACCCCGACCAATTAAATCAGAAACCCTGGGACATAAGTCCTTTTGCAAGCTCTCCTCTGCAGTGAGGGTTAAGGATCGCTGCTTGGATTGTACGGCCAATTAGTGGAATGGCTGTCTAGTGGTAGGCTGGCTGATTGGCAGGCTGACTGACTAATTCGGTGATGGATTTCTGCTTACACTCAACGTGTATTTGCTGTGCGAAGCCCCAGGTGCTCCTGCATCCCTTTAACATACACATCCTCTCATTATTTACATCTCATGGTAAATGTTGTCAGTTCTGAAACACCTTCTTGGACCATGATACCTAAAAGGCTGCTCCTGTCCTATCAGGCCATTACATCATCCTTCTCTCTTTCTTTTTTAAAATTTATTGTCACCAATAAAACTATACTATTCTTTCTTTCTTTCTCTCTCTCTCTTTCTTCCTTCCTTCCTTCCTTCCCTCCTTCCCTCCTTCCTTTCCCATTAGAATGCAACTTTGATGAAAGCAGAGGCTTTGCTTGCCCTGTTAACCTCCATATCTTCCCCTTAGAAAGCCCAGATTAAATGTATGTTAAATAAACTAAATTTAGAGGTGAAACCATACAGCTTAGCAGCTGCAGCTGTGAGCTTTGAATACAAGTATACTGGCTGTGTTTCCTTGGACGTATTACTGATATCCCACTAATCCTTAATGTCCTCATTTATAAGCAGATGGTAGTAGCATCTGCTTCATAGAGTTTTGTAAAATTAAATGAGATGATTCATGCACAGAGCTTAACCCAGTGCCTGACATACAGAAAACATTCAGCAAACAGCACTATTAGAATATTACTTAATGACCAAAAAATTGCTGCGATTCAGGTATTATGATTCTCATTGAACAAGTAGGGAAATAGACCCATTAAAAAGAGAGAGAGATCATTTGCCTAAGATCACAAATATAATTTTGGGGAAGGCTGGACTGCAATCTAAATGCTCGTATGTGTGAAGTTTTGTGCAAGACTGAGCCCCACATGTTGTCAGTTACAGCATCACATCAGATAAGGCTTTGATGCCTAATCTAGTGCTCTTTTGATTACACCACTGTGCCACACAACTGGTGGTAAAGGATGCAGCTTCTTCCAGGTACACTTGTCAATGGACTCATCAGCAGAGGTCCAACGCCAGGACTTACTGGTGAAACCGAGGGTTGAATATGCCCTTATAGCCAAAACAGTTGGCTAAAACATATTCAACTCCTTGCATGTATCAAGCACCTATTAATCCTCATTAAATCTCTATGACACAAGTCACATCATCCCCAATTTATAGATTGAGACATCAGATGTCAGAGCAATGAGGTAAACCAGCCAGGCTCTTACAGCTTATAAGACCACAGCTAGGATTGGAACTCACAGCTCTGAGTAATAAAAGTGAAGCTTTGAATCAGGGTGGAATTATTATATTTCACTGATGGTAAATGGTTTACTCTTTCTGAGATAGAGAACATACTGGAAGCACTTATCTTTCCTTTTGTTACTTTGGATTCCTCAAACTTTCTATAGAGGAGATTACCACACAATAAAAAGCGTATACAATGTGATTGTCTCCTGAATAGAAGGCAAGGTGGGTCCAGGAGAGATGCTGAAATTCTGTATGTGTATATGCGTATGTGTGTATACATTTGTTGAGTTTACACTAATTGTCAACCCCAGAAGACAGATAATGTAAGAGGCACAATCCTTGGGCTCCGGAAACTAAGATTAATGCATTCAATTTTATTGAAACATATCTGTTGTAAAGATGAAACAATATGTCCTGTAGCAGAGGTAGAAACAATGTGAAGTGAGAGTATCCAATGCCCTGAAGCCATCCTAGAAGGTCTGACAGAGGATGTGACATTTTATCCGCCTTTTAAATTTGAAGTAGGCAGAACTTGTTATAAGGGTATCTCCACAAGAAAAAACAATGTCCAAAATCACAGAATATGAAAGAGTCTGGTATGTTTGAGGAATGGTAAGAAATAGTCTGTGGCTTAAGCAGAGGGTACACGTTGGGGGCATGCATAAAAATGAAAGTAAAGTTAGAATTTTATCAATAACATTTTTTTTTAAGTTAAAAATAATTTCCACTGCAAATTTGTGAGATGCTTTTTCACCTTTCTTCCTGCCGTTGAACAGCAGAAGGGCACCACAGGGACAGGCTTTCAGTTCCGTGTGCAGAGGTTAACATTACGCCACAATTTTGAGAGCTGCTAATATGGCAACATTTTAGAACGTCTTAAAAGATTTTTTTAAAATTTATTTTTCATATGTAAGGGATTGACATTTTCCCCTTTTCTTTGCTTTCTGCTTGCTACTCCCAGTATTTACCCAGCTCACATACAGGTTTAAAGCATCAGTTTACATATGCCCAAGGAAGAATACAAAGATTTGAGATGTTCCTGAAAGAGAACGTCATAAAATCCCACCTTCCTCCAGAAGTGGAGAGATTCTGAAGCTGGCAGAGGGCTGAGATCTCTAATGTGCTGGAAGGGACCACAGCACTCTGTACCCCTGCCCCAGGCACTGCTCTGGACTCATCGCATTTATAAAATAAGCCTGCTGTGTAATCAAATGTTCATTCTCACCTACAATTCGGTTCTGCAGTGAATCCCACTGCTTTACGGTAGGAATGTGAGGTTCCTGGGGTGAATCAAATTTTTCTCTTCAACTGAAGATAAATTGCTTTGGCATCAGAATATTAGGCTTTTAATCCTAGCTTTACTATGTTCTTTACTGTGTGACTTCAAGAAGTCTGGCTAGGCAGTCTGGACTGTGATTTCATCATCTACCCTAAATTAGGATATTGATATATTTCCGGCAAGATTGTTCTGAATAGAGACGGTCTAATGCAGTACAAGTCACATAATAAGACAGTTAATTAAAGATAATTATGATGAAAATATATTGATGATCATGAGAGGGAGGGAGAAGAGGGAGGAAAAGTGAAGAAGAATGTGGAAGAAAAGAGGAGTATTTACTAAATGAAGTACCGGGAGAAGAACTTCTACTTTGAAAAAATCATTGTATAAACTGACTACTGCCTTGTGTTCAGAATATTAGTAGCCTCCAATGGTCTTGTCCTGAAAACCAGAATATGATGCATCCCCTGTCCTTTCTGCCCCCTGCCAAAAACCTATTTCCCTTTTCTCAAGAGTCAGATCCTAATCTCTGGGCTGATAAATAGTAGTTGAACTATATATCTCCTCTTCCCAAAGTCTTCTAAAAGGCATAAATTATTTACCAAACCACTTTCTTATGTTAGGTGTTACATTAGGCCTATCACAGAAACAAACCGTCTAACTGCCACAGCAAATCTGTCATCTAAAACAAAGGGAACTTTTCGGGTATGTAAAGCTGTGATACCAGGGAAGTTGACATCCTTTCATTTCACTGACCTCTGCTTTACCTTTTCTGTAAATTGCTATACATAATTTTTTTTGCATTTCTTTTCTGGTAGTGAAACCATTATACGTAGATATGATAATGTGTTCAGTCTTTGCTGTGTATGTGTTGCAAATACTTTTTCCCATTTTACATGATAAATTTGAAGTGGACTGAGATTAAGAAGTTTTCTAAAAATCATAGGGTTGATAAGTAAGGTGGAGTAACAGGTCTACAAAGGGAAGTTTAAGACAACGTGCAGGTTTCTGAGGCCCCCTTGGCAGCCATTGGCCAGCCTGATACTAATGCACTCCATGCTTCTGTACATCATTTCTTAAACATCATTGGGGAGGTGAGTCATGCTGCTCATAAATAGATAAACAGACAGATAGACAGACAGATAGATAGATAAAAGAGGCACTCAGCTAAGAGATATGTACAATGACAAAACATAACTTAAAATCCCTACACTAATTTGAGATCCTGCCTCTGTTAATGACTGAGTATCAGTTAAGCAGACCAGTGTGCTCTGTGGGTGTATTAGCTTTAGGAGTGGGGAATGAGGGGCCAGTGACAACTTTCCTCAAATACCAATCAAGGGTTTTTATGAAGTTTTATCTCATGTAATCTCATTTTTATGTTTATTTATTTTACCCTTGATTATTAGAGTAATGCATTTTTATTTTAGAAATGTTGGAATGTGAATAACATGTAAATGTAAAAATATTTATAATGCTACCACCCAGTGTCGATCACCATAAACCTTGTTTACATTCAGAACGCATTTTGTTTCTTCTTGTTCTTGACAAATAAAGTACAATTCATAAAGAAAAGCTGCAATAAATGCAGAACCATAAAACTCCTGAGGGCTCCCTGTGCTTTCATGGCCACAGCTAATGGGGCAGGCACAGTGGGGGACCAGGGAATAGATCATCCGATACAGCACACCATCCAGCCTAAACTGCTCGCTTTATTGCTCCCTCTCTGATCACTTCCACGGTTGTGGAAGTCTTCCCACCCTCGAGCTCCATTTCAGCTTATTACATAATTGTCCGCCTGCTGAAGGAGCTCTCCTTCCCAGTGATCCAAACCGCCATACACGAGCTCAGATGGGCAGACAGATTTGGGGAGGCCCCAAAGAAACTTAACTGGAATGAGTGGAATTATATCCCACCAGAGTAGAGCAGCATTTAGAGATGACTCGTTTAGAAGCTGTTTGGTGACACAGTCCATCTATGGGCCAACAGTGAAGGGAACGATCTTAAGCCAAATGGAGCCCACAGGAAATGGCTGCTCAATATTGGGAGGGGGGAGCTGAATCCACTCAGCCAAGGAAAAAAAAACAGAGATGACAAGGCCGTATAATTTTATTCCCTTCTGCTTTGATAGCGACAAGTTCTTAGAAACCAGAGATCCTTTTAACATGCCTTGACAGTTTGTCACGACACTCCTTCACAGATATATTTGTCCAGGCAGATTGGGTGGCTTTCAGTTGTCCTACATAATACTCTGGACCACTTTTTCAGGCAACGTATAAAAAGGGAAAACACCAGCCTGCTGGTTCTTTTCACAGATTTAGTTCTGAACCACTGTCCCTGAATGATTTCTTCCACTTCAACCCCTCTTGCTTCTTAGCAAATCCTGCATCTAAATTGGGAAGAAGGTATCACCCCACCTTTCAAGCATGGTGTTCAGAATGTCTTTCTGCCAAGGTTATTTACACCTCTTTATCCACAACCTAGTTTCTCCTTCTACTGCATCAGGCTTTCTTGGGGAGTGGGGGAAATTTACACATACATATATATGTATATGTACATATGTTTATTTATATATGTATGTGTGATACACACATGCACATACACGCATGTTACCCTATTATCTTCAGTCTTGAGACCCCCCCGAATTTCAGCAGTTGCACCACAGACAGCACCCCTATTGGCCACACTCAGTTTCTGACAATCACAACCACACATGAGTGTTCATGTAACAGAAAGTAAAGAATATATGCAGTATAATCTATTAATTATAGATATTTGGCTGGAATACCAACCTCCAAATTCTAGATAAGTTATATAATGCAATAGCAAATTTATGAGAATAATTCACAGACATGCAGAGGAAAACATAAAATACTGTTAACTTTTAGTAAAACCATCTAATTTATTCTGAGTCCTCACATCTGATAGCTGAGCTGAACTGTGCAATAGTGTTGGTTTGCAAACCCCTTTGGGAACTTCCTGGGTGTAATGTGAAACCAGCCCCCTGGTTTGTCGAGGTCAGGGAGAGACTGAAGAAAGAATCAGACCACTCTAGACTGGTAGGTGGCAGGTTTAATAAGCAACGGGGAACTTACAAGGTTTGTCTTGGGCATTTGCAAGACAAGTAGATTTCTGCACCTGACTTTCAACTCTTAAAACTGTATGTAGAGGCCTTTCCTGGGTTTTGTCACATACAGAGAGACCCCATCCCAGTCTGAAACACCACACTTTTATCTCAAGGCTGCATCCTTGGTGCAGCTTCTGAGAGCAGAGAAAGCAAGCAGAGTGCACATTTGAAGGACAAGGAAGAGTGCGAGGAGCCTCCAACTGCCTGTGTCCAGCTTGTGGTTCCACTGGCTGTCATTCTCCCTGATGACCTCCTTCATCAAACAGCCACAAGAAGGGCAGAAACAAAATAAATATCTTCCTTCACATTAGCCTTAGTAAGGCTATTCGTAGATACTTACACTGAAAATCTCCAATGTTCACAATTCACAGAAAGAGTGTTTATTAGCATCCAACGAGAAATTACATAGTGAGAGGTAATTTTACAAGGAGAGAACTAACTAAAAAAAGGGAGAGATTTCTCATGTCAAACTGGAGCACTGACTTCTATCATCCTTTTTGTTAGACTTGAGGATCATACACATTATACCTTCTTAGAGGAGATGAATGCATTTGAGATCCCCCTGGAGTTTACAGTGCAGTCAAAAACCAGAATTTGAAAACTGCGTTAGATTTTTTTGTTTGTTTGGCTTCAAGGAGATGAAACTTGGGGTATCCAGGTGCTACTGAGAAAGTGTACTGTGAAGGTACAAAGTGTCACAAATGGGTAAAACCAACAGGAAATAAAGATTCAAAATTGAACTGAGAGAGAAAAACAAGAAAAGAAACAGTGTGAGAGAGAGAAATAAAATGTTGCAAACAGGCCAGAGTATTTCCCTTATTTGTATTGTTATTTGTCCATAATTAAGTTCCATAATATGTATAATCAAGATAAGAATGTTCAAAGCAAGAGGTTTCAGATTACAATTTAAATATGCATATGCATTTAAAAATTTTTTTCAAACTGACATGGGAATTTAAAAACTGCTTACAATATTCTTATCCAAAATGCGGGGCTCGGCCTTTCCTGGTTAACAGAAGCACTTAGAGATGCGCATAGTAGGAAAGAACTGGAAGAAGACTCATCTTCAGCAGAAGCAAGTCAGTCTCTGGTCACACACTGTGAGCTCATGTAATCTTGGGGCATGTGAAAAGTGCACCCTTTTGGGAGTGAAAAAATCTGGGGGCTCGTGCGGCTGTGTAACACTGAGGCTTTAGGACACTGTAAATAAAAACTGGAGTAGAGAAAAGCTTTTTAGCTTTATCTAAGATTCTTATAAATTCCTCTTACCTTTTCCTCTGTCTAACTGCTTTGTAACAGATTTCAATTTTATTTTCATGGCAGAATATCTCCAAGAGCAAATGGAGAGATATTAGAGGAACTCAGATTTTAAGTATTAATCACCTTGTGTCCCTTGTCTGACCCAAATCTGACTTCCTGGTTTCTTTTCACCTAGAAAAATAGAAGGCCCATGGCAGCCCTGTGTCTCATGCTAGGCATGTGTAGAAATGGGTCTGTCCACTGCAGTTGGCTTAGAGGGAAGTTTGGAGGACAGAGAGCAGGTATCTTTATCTCTACATTGCAGCTTCGTCCTAGGGTGGCTGGAAAAAACTATCACACACAAGCATACAAATAAATGTAGAAATGCATCTAAGTATATCCAATGCAGCACACACCATTAATGCCAAACACTAGCCTCAACTAGGCATCAAGAAAATTAGTTCTAGCTTTTTCTGGGTAGACTTACTTTCCTTTGGGACTCAGTGCCCCCAACTGTAAAATTAGGGACTTGGATTAAACTGCATAGGCATCTCCACCTTTCTATACTCTGTGATTCTCCCTGTTGGTTTTGCCTCTTGTTGTCATAGACTTAATGATGTCCAGTGTTTGCCCACCCTATTCATGTGTTCCTTCAACTCCAATAATCCATAGTTCCCCATACCTCTTCCCTCTCACACCCATTCTTCTAAGAAAGAGAGGTGGAAGGCAAGAACTGCTAACTGACTAGGAGTGAATTCTCTAGGTCAAAGAAGTCTGTAGTCTGCACAAGAAAGTAGAACCCTAATTACTTCATTATTTTGAAGAGGAAAATGTGTTAAGGATAATGGAATCAAAAAAAAAAAAAAAAAAAAGAATAATGGAATCACCTAAGTCAGAAGATCAAGAAACACCTGAGAATATTTTGGAAGCATGTTTGATGGCTCTGCTGCAGCATAAAGCTGAATATCCTTTAATATATGGCTGATTTCTTCATGCATACACGCAGCAGGCTTGTAGTGATGCTCACTTTCCACATTCCAGGGGTGTGGGTATGCATCAGCTTTCTATCTATCTATCCATTTATCTATCATCTCTCTACTTATGCACTTTCATGTATGTATGTATCTATCTATTTATCTATCTATCTATGCATAAATAAGTAAAGACATACAGCTTCAAATCAAGGTAGGAATGCTGGATCTTAGAACACTTCACCTAGCTGTGAAATGACAGCTGACAACTGAATTTATCAGGTTCTTTATATTCAATCATTAGTTCTTCTCAGCTCATGGGATTTTATGCACCCTACCTAGCAGGCAGCATGCTAGGCTGTAATGGGGAACACAGCAATATATAAAAGAAAAATGTAATAAGATGATCGTATAAACTTCTTTGAGGAGGAGCTATTTAAAGGAGCGATTTAAAGGACAAAGAGGAATGGAGAGAGAGAGGAACATGGGCATGTGCGGTGTGTTAGAGGATGAATGAGTGGGTGTCAAACGAGGTCATGCACGGAGGAATGAACAATTGGAGTTGTAAAAAGTAAGAGAAGAACATTGCAAGCAGAGGTGCAAAGTCTTGAGGTAGGTGAGCAATTCCAAGAAATGAAAGACGTGAAAATGAAAGACGATGAAAGGCCCAGCCGACAGTGAAGCATCTCAGAAACAGGAGATCAGTGAAAGTGCTTCCAATTAGTTAGGCTTCTCTCTTGTAACTGAGTGAGATCCTGGCTATCAAGGAGAAAATTCATAGAATACATGTAATATAACATATATAGCATTATTTTTTTAGGACTAGCTTTCAAAATAAGGTACGCAGATCTTTGGGAGTCCCTGACATCCACTTTAGGGGGCCTGTGAGTTCATAACTGTATTCGTAATAAAATTATGATGTTATTCTCCCTTTTTACCGTATTGACACTTGCACTGATGGTGCAGAAGCAGTAGTGGGTGACACTACTGGAATACACAAGGTGGTCACATTAAACACACTAGTTGTCAATATATTCATCATTGCCATTCGCCTGCAGGTTAAAAAAGTCAGCTTCCCTTAAGGACAGCGATTGTGTGATACAGAAAGCACTTCTGCGTCCTGAAGTGTGGTGACTGCCCCCAGGAAAAAGTCTTTTGCAACTGTCTGCAAGCTGAACTAGCTGTTTTTGCTGTGGAACACTGTTTTTTCTTGAAAGAATGACTAACAAATTGTGAAGTTAGAGAGAACAGTGCTTACATGAACACACAGCTTCTGAGACGAATTTCAAGTTCAAAGATCCGCAAGACCACCCTTAAATTCAATAATTTGCTAAAAGGACTCAAAGAACTCACTGAAAGATATTCTATTCATGGTTAGGGTTTGTTAGAGCTAAAGGATACAGATTAAAAGTCAGCCAAGGGAAGAACTGCAAACAGCAGAGTCCAGGAAAATTTCATACCCAAAGCTTCCAATATCTTCTCCCTGTGGGGTCATGGACAACATTACTTTCTGGCATCGATGTGTGGCAATATACATGGAGTATTTCCAATCAGGGAAACTCAACCTTGCCTTAGTGTCCAGTCTTTCTTGGTCACACAAACCTGGTTGGCTGCTCATGTGGATAAAGTCAATCTCCAGCCCTAGGAAGGTCAAGCTCACATGACATAATTGCAAACCTGGACCCTAAATCACATTGTTACTATCTGGCATGGTCCAGGGTCCCAGCATCAACAACAGCATTCATAAAGGCATGATATCCCACGGACCTGCAGATCACCTCCAAGAACCTGAGGACACAGGTCAGACCTCTTCTGAGGTAAGGTTCAATTTTTTACATAAATAAATTATGGCCATTTAGACTTGGGCATTTGGGGAGATCTTTTCTCAAAAATGAAGTGATCCTGTCACTTTAAGGAAAATAACTGACAGTATGTATTACCAGAGGAAAAAACTGAAGTTTCAAATAAACATTATACTTCGGAAAATGTGTATCTACTACCACGAGTTTAAAAGCTTCCTAATATTTAGAGACTTTTCTGGAGAAGTCAGTGATGATATTAACACATATTTGTTAATACAGCTTTCAGACTCTATCTTACAACTAACATTTAAGAAGCTACCACTTACGAAGTTTAGTATAGTATCAAAAAAGTGTATCCAAATTATCTAATAAGGCTGTTAAAATATTCCTCCCTTTTTTGATACATATCAGTATGAGTCTGGTTCTCTTCATATAATTTAATCAAAATAACATGCTGTGATTCACCAGATTGAATGCAAAAAATAGAAACGAGAATTTAGCTCTGTTCAGTTTAAATTCAGATATTAAAAAGGTTTGTTGAAATGCAAAAGCATACTGCTCTTATCAGTAATTTTTTTTTTGTGAAGCAATTATTTTTTCATAAACATATCACTTACATTAACATGAAATTTATTTCACGTGAATAAATAAATAAATATATATTTAAACTTCTTGGTTTTAATTTCTCATATGATGAATATTGATGGATTATATACTACATAAAAATCTATTTGTTTGCATCAATAATTTTAAGAGGGTAAGGAGGACCTGGGACCAAAATTTTGAGAATAGTTAATTTTCAAGAAATATTTTTCAAATTGAGCCTTATGACCCCTTTGTCACTATGACCTCATAGTGGGAAAACTAGTGCTTGTGGGCCAAATCGGAGCAAAAATCTACTTTTGTAAATAAAGATTTATTGCAATACAAACATGTCCAGTTGTTCACGTATTATTTATGGCTTCTTTCATGTGACAATGGCAGAGTTGAAGAGCTGCAGCTAAATTAAGTAATTATGACAAAGACTTGTGTGTCTCACAAAAGCTATATTATTTACTCTCTGGTCCTGTAGAGAAAAATGTTTGCCAACTCCTGATTCTGTGAGCCATAATGTGAATTCTGTGGTTTTGGACAAGCATTTTTATAAAATGGAGAAAATAAGTAAAGAGAAAAGAGAAAAGAAGTGAAACCAATAAAATAGAAATGAAACAAGTAGAAGAGATGAGATTAAAAGAATATAACATAGTAATAATTATTCTTTTTGTAAAACATTTGTTTTTGTTGTGTGTGTGTGTGTGTGTTGGGTTTGGGTATAAAATATTTTCTTATTGTGGGTCATGATCAAAAAAAATTGAAATCTGCTGATTTAATGTGTAAGCTAAGTACAGTTAGAATTCTCAGAGATGCATTGTTAACAGTGTAAACAGTTTCAAGTTCTCCAAGGCACTACGTGGCATGTAAATCCAAAACAGTTAAATTGACACATTTATATCAATCTTACTGAAGATATTCATCGATATTTATGGTAAAAACAACTTCAACAGTTTTTATAGAATGCAAATTTCCCCAAACTTTACAGATCTGGTTATGCATCATAGCCTGTTATTTTAAGAACTCCACAGTTAATGTCATTTTCTCTGCACATGTCACTGCAGATAGGAAGTTTGTTTCTTGACCTGAAATTGGTCTTTTTGTGTGATGTGTTATATTCTTATTGTTAATATGCAAATGATTTCAGAAAGTGAATACCTTAAAATTATTTACTGATGTTTAATAAACATACCTTAGATACACAGCCCATAAGTACATAGTGCCATGAACTTTACAAACTGAACATACTCACGTAACATACACTTTTACATCACACATTGGAACACATTTGAACCGAATTACATATTGAGGCTGTTCATTTACTGAGCATGTTGTTAGGCATTTTGAGACTTAAAAACATGAACAGAGCTCTTCTCTGTCATCAAGGAATTCAAATTTCAGAAGAGGATAAAACATGTCTGTCTATAAATAGTTAAATTAATGTATGTGTGTGTGTGTGTGTGTCTGTGTGTGTTCAGTGTAGTTTTGAAATCTCATGTCAAGTAGAAAGAGATCATCCTTTGGATTCCAGAGTTCTGGATTGAAATCCCTACCTGAGGGTATATAATACCTGTGAGACTTTATATAGAGCGTGCAGCATGGAGCCTGGTATATCCTGCGTTATGGACTGAATATTTGTATCTCTCCAAATTTCATACAATGAAACGTAATTTCCAATGTGATGACATTAGGAAGTTGAGCCTCCAGGAGGTGTTCAAGTCATGAAGGTGGAGCCTTCCTGAATGGGATTAGTGCCTCTATAAAAGAGACCCCAGAGAGCGCCCCCTCTGCTTTTGCAGTGTGAGGACACAGCAAGAAGGTAGCCAGCTATGAGTCAGAATGCTGGCCCTCACCAGACAATGAGTCTGCTGGCACCTGGATCTGGAACATCCCAGCCCCCAGCACTCTGAGCAATACGCCTGTGTTGCTTATAAGCCATCTAGTCTATGGCATTCTGTTACAGCAGCCCAAATAGACCAAGACCCCTTAAGGGCTAAGTAAATGTTAATTTCCTCAAATTGAAGGCAACAGCAGCATAAAAGGTCCAGGTTTTGTGGTGGTTTCGGGGCTGTCACTGCCTTCGAGGAGCGCTTGTTGCAGCAATACTGACAGACCCAGTGACCACTCTGGTGAACAGATCCAGTGGAAACAACGTCAGAGAACTGCAACATCAGCAGAACAGATAGAGGCACTTGGTTACCATCCTTCCAGATTTTAAGGTGGAATTTTGAGCAGCAGCATTTGCAAACTGCAATTACTCAAGCTATTGTACTACTTCCTTCTTTCTCCTCTCTCCTTCGGATGCCAGGGTAAGTCCTCCCAAGCCATTCTCAGAGCTACGCATTGCAAAGTTTATCTGCTGAGGTTGCCAGCTCCTTCTCTATCAGGTCCTCCATCAAGAGAAAAAAAAGCAGCTTTTCTCGAGGATGTTGTGTCTGAAGAGAAAATGTTCAGTATTTTCAAAACCAAGGAGATCAATCCAGACCAAGATAATTGTATTGCATTGTACCATGTTGTATTGTGTTTCACTGTATTCTCAGTGGTGGTACTTGGATGGTCAAATCACTGTAAGTATTGGGTCAGTGCATTGCCAATAATCCCAGTTAAATAAGAGGTAAAACCTCCTAATTATACATCTACCTACCCCTCATAACTCCCTCACCAATGGCTGTCTTCAATAATAGATCACAATACCCTTCTTCCCTGAGTCTAAAGGGAGCCTCAGAATACCCGTGAATACATTGATCCAGGCAACTTGTAGCGACTGATGAGCACTGCTGCACACACACACATTTTTTATACAATTGTTTCACCTGTGTAGATCTGTGCAAGCCTAAATTTTAAAATACAGCTTTCACTGTATGACTCAGATCACAAATGAAACCCTTCTCTGAAGTTCTGCCATGTTTTCTGTTGTTACTGCATATGTGACTATTTACCGTGCAGTAAACTTGTGCAAAATCCAAATTTTTCTTACATAAAAGTTTACCATCATGATAGAATAGATACTGTCGGTTTCCTAATCACCCACCATTATTATCTTCCTGCTTGGAAACAGAAACCTATTTGGTTCAAGAAAATAATACACTACGTCCCAGCAGAGGTTCTAACTTCCCCAGCTTCCCCCAGATATGAGAGAGCCCATGGGACACAGTCCTGATCAACGAGATGGAAACAGAAGTCAGCTAGGGTTTCTGGAAGGCCGTCTTCTTTCCCTGAAACATCCCCTCAGTGTTCTTTGCCTGGAACATCAGCTACAGTGGTTGTACTGTGACTATGCGAAGTACACACAAAAGGGAAGACCAAGAGAATCAGAACTGCCAGCCCGCACATCAAAACACCACTCAACTGTCAGCAACCATCTACTGACAAACTTCTTGTTAAATCATTAAAAAATCACTTTTTGTTTAAGACATTTTAAGAAAAAATTTACTGTTTGAAATTGCTCTTAATTGAATCATATGACTTTATCCTTGGCTACTGTCATCAATTTTATTTCTAATTTATGCACTTGGTGGTCATTCAATTCAAGTATAAATAGAAAAAAGAAAAAGAATATCAGTGTTACTAGAGAGTGAAAAAAGATATACATGGCAGGTGTGACATAAGTACGATTATTTTTCAGGAGAACTTCAGAGTGACTCAGGAGGCTGCAGGTAAAGGACCGTGAGACTGAGAACTACAAGGTCATGGCGTCTGTGAGGAGGTAGGCAGCTGAGGCTTGGCTAGGAGTTGCATTTAACTTATGGCCCAGATTGGGACCCTACAACCATAATGTTTGCAAGGAGATTTGGGAAATGCCTTCTCAGCTCGTAAAGAGAAATTAGACACATCTTTGCTTGGCTATCACAAGCATCTGCAGCGCTCTCGGCAAGCAGAGTGCGTTACCACACCTGATACATACAGTCAGTATCACTACATCTCTGCCCAGGTGAAAACCACGTGGGATACAGCCAGTCACTCATCTGCAAGTATGTCTCCCGCCACCTGCTTTGGAAATGGAGTGCTTGCCAGTTTAACAGGTTTTCCTCCTTATACTACTAGTTTTTCATTTAATCCTGGGTTTGAAGTATGAGAGGTCTCTTTGGCTCCTTTTTGATGTACGTCAGGAAATATTAATTGCAGAGCTCTCCAAAGGGCAAGGGTAGATGGAGGCAGAGAATACTGGAGAAGTATTAAAGCTCAAGCTATATATTAAAGAAAAAAAAAATCCGTTTCTGGCTTTAATAGTCTACATTTTGCCATATATTATTCCGTAAGACAACACAGTTCGGGTGGGGGCCGATTAACTTGGGACTGGTACCTGCGCATCCAGCGTGGCTTTACAGAAGTAAAGTGGTCTACTCTGAAGGGGTAGTCATACTGGAAAGTGACCGCCCAATGCAGTCATACTCACTTCCTTGAGGAATCTGAATAGGAGGTATACAGAGAGGTGTTTTTGTGTCCGCAGCAGCTGAGAGACATACAGGGTGAAGGGAGTAAGCAAAGGCCGTAAGGGAGCAGGAACCATTAATAAGCCAAAAGCATGACACAGTCGTGACAGGGAAGCTCAACTAACAGTACTACCGACTGTTAACAGCTGTGGAAAACTTACAATAGCCAAGCACTGCCCTGAATACATTAACTTAGCTAATGTTTACCACACACCTAGGAGACACACATTACTATCTCATCCTTCTAATTTTATATGCATTGACACCGACGTATCAGCAGATTGAACATCCTCCTCAAGTAGAAAGAACTGATACATGAATGAAGTGAGATTTGAACACGGGCAGTCTTGCTAGCTCTTACTCATTCCACTGTATTACCTCTCCCGGAGCACCTGGGACAACGTAAACTTGCCATGGCATCTTAAGTAACATTCTTTTAAAGAGATCCTGCGGACAAACCTTTTCTGTGCCTTGGTATTTGGCTCCTGTGTCCTTAAGATAAGCCCTAGCTGCTTCCCTCTGTCCCTGAAACACATTGGTGAACTTTTGGACCAAGTTTACCAGGGGGAAATCACTGACGTTATGTATCTGACCCTTGGCTTCTCGTCTGTGACTTAGGAACAGTAATGGTGCCAACAACAGCGAGGTGCCTGTGGGGTGCGGGACAGAGCAGAGGCCCAGGAAACACTGCTGGACACAGCCCCTTCCCTGTCCAGCACAGCACTTGGCACAGGCGTCTAAGGAAGTTCTCTGATTAAACTCGAGAGAATCCAAAGTGCTGAAGAAGTAATAAATACTAAGACCCCAGAGCGCTTCCTAGGAAAACTTACTCTTCTTCTTTCGGTCTCTCTCTGTTGCATTTCAGCGAGATCGCACTGGGGATTACTTCCTCGCTACAAAATGAGTCTTTCACTCAAAGGAAAAATGGAAAACAGCAGTATGTTCACCATTCTGCTGGTTTGAGAGTCTGGGGTTGTTGTCATTGTTTTTGGTTCTGCACTGACTACATGGCATCCGTATCCCTTTTTTTTTTTTTTTTTTTTTTCCTTCCTGAAGGGCCAGATCTTACAAATCACTCCTTGATTTTGAACAAATACTGTACTAAAAAACGCTGCTGGGAAGAATCTTGCCCCAAGGAACAACTTATTGTCAACTAGCTTCCAGAGTAGCTGAAATAACGTTGTTTTGCTCAACTAGTGTCACCCTTAGCATCATGTTTCTGAAAGCGTGAAGTACAGTACAGCAAGGATGCCTTCTTCCTCTTCTTTTTTAATTTACAAACCTCCCCAGGCACGTGTGCTCACCCATAGTTTTACACGAGTCTAGAACATGAGTCCATGGTTCTGAATTATTTTTAGTTTTCTTCATCTCTTTTAAGTCAATATAATTTCTTCCCACATAAAAATAAAAATAATGCCAGAAAATAATATATATGTACACACATATATACACATGTATGTGGGGGGGTGTGCGTGTGTTTGTGTGTGGGTGGGTGGGTGTGTGCACTTATGCTATCTCAAATCATTAGCATCAAAAGTAAATTTAAATGAGGATGGTAAGGATTGGACATTTTGTGACAAATAACAATAATTTTTTAGTTGCTTGTTTGGTTTTGAGCATCTATAACCAGCCAGATAGCAGCTTTAGGTGTGGCTTACTTAATTCTCAAGCAACGCTTTGAGAAAAACACTTTGAACTTGAATTTTTTCAAATGAGGAAAAGGGTTGAAGAAAGTTACTCCAAAAGTCACACAGAGGATAAATATCACGTTTAGGATTTGAATTTAGGGGATACACTGCAAGGAACAACATCCACCTGAAATTCACATTATGAATAATTTACTGAAATACCACTCTTGATATTTCACAATGATGTCCTGGATGCTGTATCTTTCTAAATGGGGGTTTAGGGGCTGTATTTTGGATTCGTGGAAATTTTCCATTTTGCCTTTATTTTTTCCAATCAAAGCCCAGATCATTGAATTTGGGAGGTTCTTCTCTTAAAGTTTAAGGTTTATGTTTAAAAGTTAAATGAAATTGTAAAACAACAGGGCATACAATTATATAGTTGTATTCTTTTAAAGCATGTGATAAGAATAAACTTCAATAATTTTTAAAACAGACTTTCTATTTCTCCTTTTCTGAGAAACTGGTGGTGGCTCATTGTCTTGGATGCATAAAGGCAAGCATATTTAAAATGCTAAAGTTAAAAATTTGCATTATAATGAGACTGGTAACCGTCCAATGTCTTATTCTAAACCAGATGGTTCAAGCATTCTACCTTCAGGGGCAAGAAGTCAAACTTTCTACCTAAGATCAAGAGCTGAAAAAAAATTATAAAATTTAAGTGTCTTTCATGAAAATTTTTAACTAGGTCTATCTCATATTTTCTTATTTCTACATTGTCTTCATCAATGTAAGCCTGTGACATAAATTTTAATACATGATTTATGGTTACAAATTCATTTTTTCATTCTCATTTATTATGGGGTGTCACATTCTATCATGCCTGCATTTAATCATCCCTGTCTGCATATTAATGGTTACAAATATGATACCTGTGTAGACCCAAGAAACCAGGAGCTTAGCTGTCTCAGAATGAAACGGTTGAGCGCCTTGAAAAGTAGGGTTGGGAAAAAAAAAAAAAAAACAACTTTAGATGTCTTTGTACATGCATATGCATTTCAGAATAACTCACGTAGTGAAAAAGAGGGTTTTCTACTTTGTAGAGTCAATCGGTGTAAATTGATTTTTCATAAGGCCCCGTAATCTGTACATCCATAACTGTACTAAACATATAATAAGCTTGTGTCAAAATCAGGTGAGATCATAAATAAGACATTGCCAAGTTTTAGTGTCAAGTTTAGACTCAGAGGAAACAGGTACATTCATTTATACATGTTTCATGTACCATAGGCTAAAATGCATAAATCAAAAGACATGTTTTTAGGAAGTTGGCATTTTTCTGAACTGGATGACACAAGGTTTTGAGTGCTGAATAGAGAATTTGCAATTAAAGACAAGTAGGGAAATTGTGGCTCCTAAAGCATGGGTGCCTGACAAAAAACATGTGCTTAATATACGTTTTATTAATGAATAAGCATTTTCTTTTCTCTTGCCAATGAACAGTATCTGGGAGCCATATATGGTACTAATGCAAATTGAGTTGTAATACCATCCATGGAACTGAAATGGTGGGCTAGGTGTGGAGGAGGAACCGGAGCCGCGTCCTAGTAACAAACTACAAGGAAAAGGGGGAACAAATCCTGGGGAGAGCATCAGGAGCAAATCAGAGCTGCAAAGAACAAAACCAAACCGAGATCAACGAAGAGCCAAAAATGCAAGAGAAGAAGAGGATTTACGATAAACTTGGGAGGAGAGGTAATTGGGGAAGTAACACAGAAAGTGTTAACATAATCAGGAAAAAAACCAAGTCTGATCAGTGACAGTGTGTGCTGCTGACTATGCAAAGTGAGGTTAAGTCTGAGGACTTCAAGAATCCATGAGGAAGGAGGGAGCATATTAATTAAGAGGAACTGCATGCTTGATTGGTATTGTAGTAAAGAAACAGAAATAGGGTAAGTTGTCATCCTTGGCCTGCAGGATGGCTACCGGCTAAGAGTCTTAACTCACACACTCACACACACACACCCAAAATCTGAACATAAAATCATTGAAGACGGCTAAAAAGGGTAGAAATACAACAAAAAGAGAAGATAGTTTGTCATGAATATCTAAGCAGCCATATTTAAGGACTAAGAGTAAAGGCATATTGACCCCTATTTTTAAAAGGGAATATTGGTCTTGAAGTAAAGTGACAATCCTCCAAAATCTCCGCTAGCCTAGTTTCTAAGGTAACTCTAGTTTCTAAAAGAGAAAAAACTTCTAAATACAAGCTTCGTGGTTGAAACATAAAGTCTCTGGCCAATATTCCTTGAATTCCATATTTTTCTTTTAGGCAAAACTTTAAAGTTAAAATATCAGTATAATAAAAGAAGGCCTGTGAAGATGTTAAGCCACTTCACTTACAGAAATGTCGATTTCTGAGGCAGAAAAAAAAGTGCGCTTTCCAAGAGGATCCAAATAATTATTTCTACCTTGGCAGACATGATGAAGTTCACATGATTAATAACTCCTATTGATGTTAGCAAAGTTGACAATAGCTTTGCAAAGAAATAAATCGTATAATTAGAAATTTCAACAGCTAGTAACAGTCTAACAGTGTTGCTCTCTAAGCACTGTAAAATCGCCAAACCTGTAAGTTCAGTGCATTTTCCCACCTCCTGCATGTGACACCTCTGCAGCTGTCTTCAAGGAAGCACATCATTTCCAACTTTAAAACATGTTATTATATTGGTAACCTGAACCTGACCTAGTGAATAAATGCAATGACAATTGGTTTAATACAAATTACGTGCAATGGTATTACTTACGCCACACTCCTAACGGCTGAAGGTTTCCTTGTAATTTCACCTTTTTCTGAGGAAGAAGCAGATTTAGACTTTATAAGATTTATTGAAGCGCACTGTAGAAAACATTGATATTTATCTACTTTGGTTGATATGTATTTTTAAATATCATCAGACTATTTGCCTTAAGCAAGTCAAGGACATACACAAATTTAAGTGCAGTTCTTTTTAATAAGAAAACATAACTAAAAATATATCATGGAAATATTTATTTTTTTATATATAAAATATTTTTATTGTATAAAATATTTTTAAAATCTGTTTTTACCTTACCAATTTACCCAACCTCCATCTCTAATTACTCTCTTATTCTTAAGTTTCTTTTTCTGTCGTTAAAGGAGCACTGTGTGGTGTGAGAACACCTGGTTTCAGATAACCCCCACTCTGTCTCACTATGTACCTGTAGACAAGATTCTTAACTTCTCTAAACTTTCCATTTTTCTCATTCATAAATTTGAAATGTGGAAATATCGGTAGGAAAAGTAAAAGAAATAAATAATTAAAGATGATTTATGGGTGCTTGATTATCTATTATATGTATATATAGCATATATGTGTATATATAGCGTATATGTGTATATATAGCGTATATGTGTATATATACCATATACGTGTATATATTAAGCCACATAGAATATTCAGTGTGTACATATATATGTATATATATTCACCACGAAATTGAGTAAGCATCAATGAGGGTTTTTTTTTTAATGAAATCTTGTAAAAATTGTCAAACTCAATTACTGCTACTTAAATTTTGCAGTTCTACCTCACGGGAACTTTCAGGATATCGTATTTCAAATACACTATAGAATCAGAAATATTAGCATTAGCCCCACTGGTATGTTGTAAAGATGAAACAACACTTTTAAAGTGCTGGGAACTAAGCAGGGCACAGGGCAAACATTCAATGAATGTCAGCTCCATTTATCATCATATCATCCCCACTGCTCATCACCTGATTTGTTAACTTGCTCTTTGGTTCTTCCAATGATTTTGTTTTTTTCTGCTCTTACTCCCTTTGATCTCTCTCTCAAGCTGATGCCAAGATAATCTTTCTAAACTTTAGCTCTAATCTTTCCACTTGCCTGACCAAAAACTGGATAGGTCCCCAGATGCCTTTCTTCTTTGGGCATTCAGAGCTCTCCACAATCTGGTAATGTCTTAACCCCCCCAGATTTAGATCTCAATGTCTCTTTTACTCCAAGACTCAAGCACACAGACATTCCCTATACGGCCCTCCAGGCCCTTTTGCCTGAGCAGTCGTCTCCTTCCCCAGAAATCTTTTAACCTTTCCTTCTTCTCTGCTTTTTAATCATCTGCAAGGCCTATGGGGAACAGTGTATTATACAATGTAAGCTGACTGCTGTCAAATAAAAAGCATATCTCCAAACATAAACATTTCATGCAATAAAAGCTATTCCCATCATGGTCCTATGAGTCAGAATGTGGTCACTATGGAAGGAGAAAAATCTGGAAGACCACACTAGGGTTTTATGGTTGGCGCACGTGGTAAATGGCATAAGACACTTTCAGCCACATTTCATTGGCCAAATTCAGTCAAATGGTCCATCTTAACTATAAGGAGGACAGGGCAAATTCAGTGTTCCTGAGTACAGTAGAAGAAAATTTAACAGTGTCAGCAAAAACAGCATTTTCTTACCACTGCGTCTGTCCTCAGACTTCATCCCTTCTCCTTCCCTTCTCCAGCTATACTAACTACTCCACTGCTGCTAGCAGATCTCACCAATATCGTATTTTAAAAAACAAATCTACAACTAAACAAACCCCTATACTAACCATGCCCAAATTTCTTTCTCTAGCACCAGCATCTCCCCTGAAATCCAGAAGGCTATATCCAACTATCTTTGGAACAACTTCGCTTGGATGTGTCATAGACATTTTAAACTTAACAGGTTTAAACAAAACTAATGATCAGCCCAGCCCCAAACCTGGTCCTCCTGAATGTCCCAGCTCTGTAAGTGGCAAGGCTCATCGGCTCAGGCCCAATCTTTAAGTATTTCAGGAAAATCCCTCCCCCTCCAAAATTCATCCCCTCTCAAAAATTCACCCAAAATTCATCCAAAAGTCCTGAATATTCTACCTTGGATGGTAGCCTGATTCTGAGCGCCCGCCCAGCCACAACTCCCATCCCAGCTCACCACTCCCATCTCTCCCCTGGCTCACTGCAATGACCTCTTAACTCATTTTTCCCCCCAAAATGTATCCCCCTGCAACTTATTTTTAACAAACCATCCAAAGTAGTCTTTTAAATTTTAGTTCAGAATGTATCACTCCAGTCCTTAAATGCTCTCTAATGTTTTCCCACATTTCACAGCCCGAAGCCTTAAAAATGGCCTCTGGCTGCACGGCTGAGCCCCTCTGTGCTTCTTAGACCTCATTTCCTACCAGTCTTCCACCCTGTCTGCCTGTTCAGCCTGCTAGCTCTTAAACACCTGAAGCCTGCTTCCAGCTCAGGCTCTGCCCTCCGGGTAGCAGCTCTCCAGATCTCTGCATGGCTCTCTGGCATCTTTGAGATTTCATCCCAAACTCCATCCTATTAGAGATGACTTCTCCAAAACCCCATATAAAATTACAGCCACCCCCATGTATATCCACTTTCTTTCATTTAGCCCTGCTTAAATCCTCCTCATTTGATTTATTATCTAAGAATATACTACTTATTATGACTTTCTAGAAAGTCCTGTATAAAATTTCAGTCCTCAAACTTCCTTCCCTTCTATCCCGCTTTACTGGTTCCCCCCCCCCCCTTATAACATATCATGAGAGAACTTTTTATTTAACTGGTTGTTTGCTTGTTGTATTAGTTTTTTATGGCTGATGTAACAGATTTCCACAAACTTAGTGGCTTTAAAAAACACAAATTTATAATTCCACGAGTCAGAAATCTGACATAGGTTTCATACTAAAATGAAGGTAAGGCTAGACTCTCTTCCTGGAGGCCCTAGGGGGGAAATCTTTTTCCTCACTGTTCCCAGCTTCTCAAGGATGCCTGAATCCCTTGGCTCATGGCCCTTCTTTCATTCTCAAAGCCAGTGATGACTGGTTGAGACTTTCTCATATTCCGACTTTGACTCTTCTGCCTCTTTTATTCCATATTTAAGGACCCTCGGGATTACACTGGACCTGCCTGCCCAGATAATCCAGGCTGATCTGCCAATCTTAGAGTCAGCTGATTAACAAACTTAACTCCACATACAACCTTAACTCCCCTTCACCATAAACGTAACATTCACAGGTTCCGAGGACTAGACGTGGGCATTACTCTGCCCTTCATGCTTGTTTCCTCTCTCCTCGGTCCCCAGAAGCAGGTCAGTGTTGGGAGGACAGGGGTTTCGTTTCCCTACTGCGTTTCTGCAGCCGCACTGTCCTTGGTATGTTAACAGCGGTCTGATGGGTGTTTCTTGGATAAACAGCATGTTAACAGGAGCAATAGCCAAAAACACTAACATGTAACATGCCTCTTGAATTCTCAATGACAGGGGCGGCCTGAATCCACGCTATCAAGTGTGGCCTGTGGACACTTGGCATCATCCAAGAGTGTTAGAAATGCAGACCCTCAGCCCCCTCCGAACTGCTGGACCAGCACCAGCACTCCACAGGGCCTGCCAGGGGCACCTGTGACATCTGAGGAGGGGCAGCCTGAGCGATCCAAAACCAACCAGTCAGCCCAAAGGAGACAACGAAGGTCTCACTCTCCAAGCTTGGCGTGTTGAATGACTGGACACTCACGTCCACTGGTCCAAGCACACACGTATGCCAAGTCTCCTTGGCCTCATATGCTACATCAAAGCTGACTCCTTGGAAGTAGTAAAATCCAAGACTTGCCTTACTGTGGTTGACAAGCCCCCCCACCCAAAATCACAAAACACAGAGGCAGAGAAGACCTAAGTCTTCACACCTTTGCCAGCACACAGAAAAGTGACCAGACCCCCCAAAAAAGGCATTCAGCACATAACAACTGTCTGAATAATTTCAACTCCTTTGCTGAGGGGAAACATTTTTTTAAATACCATTTTCTTGAAGCCTTTTAACAACAACAAAAGCTTGCAGGAGACTTTTAAAATACTGCTGTGTTTCATCAGGGCTTTCTGACTGCTACTGAGGACGAGGCTTGCTTTTTTTATTATTGATTATTTCGGGTATGTGTATAAGCATGCATTTTAAAAACACAAAAAGCAAAAGAGGAGAGGTAATTAGGCACTATAATAACAAAACAACTTTTGATTTTACTTAGCTTACAATGGGATTAAATACACTTTGTAAGAAAAAACGATGACATTGTTTTAAGGGAATTGATCATCACGGCCTGAACTCTGCGGCCTGTGGCTTTCCCCTTAGTAAATGGAACAACGAACAGGTTTTGCAAGGCTCCTTTTGACAACTCAGTGCCGTGGCTTCAGGACGTGATTTTTTCTCTCATAAGCCTAAACTCACCTCTATCTCCAGAAAGGCACTTCCTCTGGAAAGTGGCAATATCAGATGCTGTATCCTCTCCCCACAAAATACTAAAATTCCTTTGAATAGAGGAAATTCTAACCCAGTGCCAGAAATCTACACACACACACACACACACACACACACAAATGCACTTATTAAAGTTGTTTAAAACACTCTCCTTTCTTTCCACTCACTTTTCTGCTAGAATCTAGATGGGGCCAGCCAGTCAGGTGAGGGTCAGCGGATCTGGACTGTTTGGCTGGGTCCATCTCCAAGCTGAAGCTTCACCTTTCTGGGACTGTGATCTAACCAGGGGCATATGTTTTTCATGGTGACGACAGAGTCCTAGGAAGACGAGATGGCAAAAAGTCTTTCCGACAATATCTGATGAGATGAGCTTCCTAGCATGGAGACTACTTAGTCCTGAGACTTTTTGAAGGCTGACAGATTTGCTAACAGATGTGCTGGGTACCATCAGGATGTCATCTCAGTTTCTTCATCCATAACTGAGGATGATGATAACATCACAGGAGCATTGTTCTGAGAATTACCTGTGAAGCTGTCTCAGAAAACGTTTAGTAAACCATTAATTACAACACGACTGATCTTTTAGAGCCATCTACCTAATACTTTAGTAACAATTTTGCATTAAATGTAACAAATAATGAAACTTCAGCTTAATCGTCTTGTTTTCTCTCAACTGCTACTTAACAGCACGGTATACATGAAATAAGAACTCTGAGGTCAAATAAACGCATATTTGAATTCTGCCTGAGTCATTTACTAGGCTTGCGATTGTGGTCAATTACTAGCAATGAGCCTTGAAGAAACTTTCTTACAAAGCTGGCAAAATAATGCCTCTCTCACAATTTTAAATAGTAAAAGGGGAAATATTTTATTCGTGAATCACTTAACACTGCATCCAGCACTTTAAGACATATAAAATTTCTAGCTCTCTTTACCTCCTACTTAAAAATTTTATAACCATTGCAGTGATTAACTTGTCACCTGTCTATTTTGAGGTCATAACTGGAGTCATCTCATCTCTGTATGTTAAGTTGTAAATACTCTGAGTGAGCCTATGCTAGAATACTCATTTGTGACTAGACCAGCAAAGTGCTGAAATTCAGTAGACTTTTGCCATGTGTTTTTGCTTTCAGATGTGTATCAGAAGCCTAATGAAGTCTGTCTGTCTTCTAAAACCTGCTATCAGCAGGAATGACTGACAAGGTTTTTGGGGGGCTGGGGGGCAGGCAGGAAGAGATGGTCATATGATAATCAGGGACAGATGCAAATCCATGAAATAAAATAACATCCTAATTCCGTTAGACGCAATATTTTGCCATGGAATGTTTAATTGGTTGCATTTGAACAGAGATTCATGTTGAATTGCACTCTGGACAATCCCGAGATGTGGAGGACCATATGCTAAATTCCTCAAGGTGCAGTGAGAGGGGCTCATGTGCTTGTTAAGGACATGCCAGGCCATCGGCAGCATATGTATTGGATAGCTTTATAACACACGTGTTCTCAGGGGGGAAATTATGTGCAAAACATCATATTCTGAAATAGGAATCTGCATCCTCTCTTGTACAATTGGAAAGATTATAGTTATTAAAAGTCAATAAAACATCAAATTGCTTACTTTCAAGCTAGGTATAGAGTGTTTTGGGCATTTCTTTAGAAAATCTTTAGAAAGATTGCAGACTTTGTTCCTTTCACATTTTGTGCATCTTTGGGTTGGGTGGAAAGTGTGATGAGAGGCCAACTGTCCCTGTTTATGGAGAGATCACTGCCACCATCATCAATTTCAAGCCACTATTTGCTTAATCTATGCTACCTGGTCTGATGACCCTTTTATATGCACGGTGGTATATAATCCCTGCCTCACCGCTGTGATTTTCTAATGCCCATTTTACAGATCGGGAGACTAATGCGTAGAGAAAGCAAGCAGTTTCCTCAAGGTCACGCAGCTAACAGATGGCTGAGCCTGGCTTTTGATCCTACCTCTATATAATAGGTTCTTGCCTATTTTCCATGTGAATAAGTGAAGAGAACAGATATTTGGAGGAATTTCATGGATAATTTGATGAAAGCTGAACAAATCTATATCATAAATGTATCAGAACTGAGTCTTGCACCTGAAAAGTAAAATTATATTTGTCTTTCACGTAAATAAAGGCAGCTCCCATGGTCATGGGAGTTCGTGAAAATCTCAGCTTTCTACTCCAGTATCCCTGCTGTATGCCTGTTGCGCTTACAATCCAAGATAGTTCCTAGTGCTCCAGTGATATTTTTCAGAACTCCAGCCATCAGAGCTTTATACTAGGTGGCAGAGCAGAGAGAAAAAAAAAAGACACATTATCTTCTTTTTGGATATCCTTGATGACTGTAAAGCAAGCCTTCAGTAATACTTCTCTTGGTGGCACATGACCTCATCTAGTTTCAAGAAACATTGGAAAATATGCCCTATTATGTGGGCAATAACGTGCCCAGTTGAGAAGTATGATTCTGTAACTAATGTTGAAAGGGAGAATGGGTATTAGAAACGAATGCCATACTATCTAAAGCAAACACTACAAAAAATCATCCAAAATTATTTTCATTTTGAAAAAGAACACAGATAACATTAATGTCTGTCTTATGGATAATCTGAATGACCGATTTATTTAAAAAAAAATACTTCCATAAGATTTCAGGACTCATATTTGTATTTCTGCTTATCAAATTATCAGTAACAAATAGCACCTTTTTAATTGTTAGCAATGAAAAAAGAATTGTGTCAATTCTACTATGTGAGTGATACACACATGCCAAATGAAGGTCAAATTACATCACACCACACTATAGAGACAATGACTTTATAATAATTTGAATAGAGAAAAATGATCACAGTTTTGATTCCCTTGGCGTACAGAGTAGAACTGACATTTCAATTGCAAAAGAACCTGTGCCATAGCGATCACGTGGCAGGCAGGGACTTTATTTCAAACAATATTACCTGTCAAGAAAAACTCATGCTTGTTAATGTGCATTTTATTAACGTGAAGTTTTTTGAATTTAATTATAAATTTGTGGTTTTATAATTTGTTAACTATAAGCCTATGAATTTTCTAATGAGTTTCATGTTTATTGTATACATAATTTTATCGTAAAATTAATTTAAATCAACATGGGTTCTGTATTTTTTTCCCCTTTCTTTTAAACAAGTTCATTTACACATTATTCAAATTTCAGAAACACAGACAAGTAAAAAGTGCTTGGTAAATGTAAATAATCACTGGAAGTGGTAAAGTCGAGCTTACTTCTCTGTCGCCTCAAAAAGAGACCCATTCACTTCCCGCTATGCTGCGCGATCTCCAGCCTGAGATTAATCGACACTTTTCTCTCTAATTCCCTCTTCTCAGCATCCATCATTTCCTTCTGTGTCTCCTGTGTGCTTGTCTCATTGATCAGGAAAGGTTTAATACCAGGTTCTTGACTGCTCGTTTTGAACCCTTGTAAAATGCAGGGGCTGTGGCGGCCCATTTGAGCGCTTCATGAAAGAGTGACTGATGGGCTGAGTGCCTGCCCCATGGATAAAAGCACTGAGTGAGAGCGTAAACATGTGTGTGCACTGCACAGACTCTCCTTCAGGGAAGGGCTTGCTGCCCAGCAGCCAGAGCATGGCCAGTTCCCGCAGGGTCAGCCTCAGCTCCCTGGAGCTGCTTCACGGAACCCCCTCCCTTCCTGGGCCGCCTGCGCCCGGGCACTGCGGAGGGCAGAGTGTAAAGATCAAGCCATTTTAGTTTGTTTCAGGACAGCGCTGGATAGGCTGAGCGTTTACCAGGCTTGCATTGTAATTCAATTTCTCCCTCTGCCAATCCTGCTTCTCTCACCTTCTTCTCACACGAAATGACCCGTGGGAAACATCTTGTACCCCAAGCTGCATTCATCAACCGCTGCTGGGGAACCCAGGCTGTGATCTTTACTAACCACTATGTTGCAGGTGCTACATTGTTGTTTCTTCCTCTGCTCTTGGTTCATTTCCTCTGATTCTCTAGCAGTCTTTTACACTAAATACTGATACCATATTCTCATTTTATATCTTAGGATAGTGAGAATCAGAGAAAAATCAATTACTTAATCAGAGTCACACAACTGGTAGGTTATAAACCCAGAATACAGTCAAGACTTCAAATCCAGTAGCCCAGCACTCATTCCTTTCTTCATTAAAAATAATGAAAGACGATTTAGTGAGTGTTTAATTTATTCCACACACTGTGCTAGCCCCTGAGTAGGTAAATGGGAAAAAATAATGAGAGAGCAGAAATAGACCCTCCTCTCTGTCTTTGTAAAACTTATAGCCTAGTAGGGAAAACAGACAATTTCCAAATAAAATGTCAAGAAATTACAGCCTTTTGCATCTAAAAAGAGGCATATATGGTCAGGATAATCTGTAAAGGGAAGTTCTGAACACCTGCAGGAGATTATAGAGGGCTTTTAGTAAAAAAAAAAAAATATATATCATTTCCAATTAACATCTCAAGGATTAGTGAGATTTGTCTCAGTGAATAAGAAAATAAAGACTATTTAAGACAGAAAATGTGATGTTCAAAGGCCCTGTGACTGGAGGATCCCCGTAACTGGATCTTAGAGAAGGCAACTAGAGCATTTAGACCATAGCATTAAATGGTCTAAAATGAGATCAGAGAGATACATATTTATGATAGGGAGACCCAAGGTAAGACGTTTTGTCTTCATGACATGAGTGATGAGATGACTTCTAATAATTTTAAACAGTTTTGCATTTTAAAGTCATTATTTTTCTTTATGGCAAGGAAAAGCCATTAGAGAGGATGAGAATGGATGTGAGAGGACATGTAGTTAAGCCCAAGCCAGAGGTGCCAATAGCTTAAAATGGACAGAGCAGATGGACAGCCAAAGGGGTCAACACTGAGGAAGTGGGATGTTTCATACCAGAAATGAAATACGACAGATGAAAATGATCAATATGCCACTGGATGATTATAGTGACACTGGGCTGAACAGAGCAAAAATTTCACTGCAGTAGACAAACAACATTAGAAGGAAGGAGAAAGCTAAGCGAATAAAGCCCCAGACCCACAAAGCATGAAGACACAGGAGGCGGTGGATCAGACAAAGAATCAGCCTTCGAGAGGTAGTAACACCCACACTTCTTCGTGCTGGTCCACAGTAAACATGTGCTCGTACCTCCTCACAGTAGGTGGGTTCCTTGAAGTTTCCTTCTGTTTTAGAACCGCAGTTGTATGATGTACAATGGGTCCCGTAATTCATAAATGTGAAGTCTGCTCTTGACCCTCTTGCCCACCTCTGGCCACTAACTTAGGAGAAGCCTTGGCCCACAGCACCGCACAGATAACCTTGCCTCGCTGACAAATTATATCAGAGCTCCCACACAGATCAATCCTTAAAGTGTGGAACAGCATGTCTGTGAAACTCTTCTACAGATGTTAATAATTTTTGTTTCCTGTACAAAAATTATGTTTATGAATTTATCCATCAGGCTCATCAAAGTGCTTGTGTTTTCAAGTATTTTAAGGATTGTTTGTTCTTATAAATTAGGTTTTATTTCATTAAGACACATAACAAGCTAGCTAAAAGCCTTTCATTTTCAAAGCAGCACGCAGATTTAAACTAACAGAGGAGTGTTCAGAGCTACAAGATAGGACTCAAGGAGATAAATCAGTATTTCACCCAATAAATATGGCACTTTGTTCTCATGAGGAGAACTTGATCATTTTTCTCTTCCCTCTTGTCTCTTTTTATTCTGGTCTTTCCTCCACACAGAGCCAGATTTATCTTTTCAAATCAATCTAATCATGGCAGTCTCATGCTTAAAACCCCAGGATGGTTGTCCGCTTCCTACAGAATGAAGTACAAACACCTTAGCCTGGCATTTAAAGGCTCTTCAAAATCTGATTCCAAGCTAAGTTTCCAGCATTACCTCCTATCACACTTCCCTCCAGGCACACGATCTCTCCTTCCAGAATTGCTCACGGGCTCCTCAGCAAAATATGCCAACACATATCTCCTTTTGCTTGTGCTCTTCCTCTTAAAGGGGAACAGAATATGTGACCCCAGAATGTGTTACTTTTGCACGTGGATTATTCTGAGCTGAAGGCAATCCATATAAAGCTGACTCTAGAAAAACTTAACTACCTAAAATAATTTAGATAGGGGTCCTGGCTCAGAGAGAGAGCTCTTGCCAGAGATACATTTTATCTGAAGGACCTACCTGCAGGGCAGGACAACCATCTAGTTACCAAGCACCTGCTCTTCTTACTGTCCTGTGAGCTGTCCTCCTCCCCTTTGAAGCCCCGGTCCCATTCCTTAGCTCAGGGTGGTAAATAAGCCCCCAGCGCCTCACTTGTCCTTGGGCTTCATATTGTTCTGAGACATTCCTATGTATATAATTAAATTAATTTCTTCTGTTAATCTGTCTTATCACAACTTAATTATTTGACCAGCCAAAAGAATCAAGAAGGGTAGAGGGAAAAAATTTTCCTCCCCTGAACTTCCATCTGGAATTCCTATCTTTTCTTCTTTTCTGGAAAATACTTGCTACAATTCAAGACCTGCTTCGAATGGTACCTCCTCCACCAAGGAGCCTATTTCTGTACTTGTGTAGTTACTCCTTTTTTCCCTATTTCAACAAAGCTTTTAAATATTTCTGTTATCTCCATCATAGCATTTTGTGAGGACCTCTTTACTTGTATGTTTCCCTAACGTGGGTTACAGAATTTGAGGAAGATACAACAGATACACATTAAGGTTCTTCTTCTTTTTTTTTTTTTTTTCGGTTGTTTCTTTGCTTGTTTTTGACATGGATATAGAATCTTAATGCAAGCAAAGCAGCTGCACAGAGCTGGGAATATAGACTGTATCTCTTTGTAGTGTTTGTTGCCCCTCACATTACCCAACACACCATAACACTTGGGATTGAGAGACAGAGAGGCTTAACATTTAAGAAAATTTAATGAACCTACACAAACATTCTTAATAGTTAATACTTCAAATTAAGGGAATGGATAAATACACTGGTTTTTCCTGTTGTTTGAAATACATGTACCATCACACATGGGAAAATAGAGAGAGTGCTGGAAAGAACTGTTTAAAGAGTACAAAGATTCTTAGCAATGACCCTAAGAAGTGAAGGTTTTAAATGCCATGTCTCCCACATATTAGCCTTTGATTTTGGGGGTAAACTACTTAAACTTTCTAACCTTGCAAAATATAGATTAAAATAACTACCTCAAAGGGCAGCTGAAGACCTTGTACATAAAATATATCACAAAAAGGTTTATTGTGAAAGGAATATTATACTGGAGAGAACAATGAGCAATATACTTACCTGTATAACAGTTTCTCATTTCTTGTGAATAGGTATTGAAACAAAAGAATATATCTAGTCTAGTTATATTTTTTTTTCTCAGAAGCTTTGCAAAAACAACTCAGTATCATTTCCAGATTGGTTAATTGGTAACAGGGAGAAATCAAGGGGGGCCACTGTTGGGCTGAATTTTCACAAAGGTTTGCTCTGTTTCAACCACCAGGCTCTAAATCAGGGCACAGCATATACTTAAAAACAAGACATTCAAAGCTGAGAGTTGCATTCTTCCTTCAGAGAAGTTATGAAGTAACCCAGAGTATGTAATTGAAAAAGGTCTTCTACTTTTTAAACCTGAGAACCTCAACACTATTCAACAACTCACTGATAAATTGTCAAAACAGTCAAATTGAACTCCTGATAATTATGGTGGGAGATGAGGAAGGGCTTTGGGTATATAGCTTATTGTGAATGTTCTCAAAATCATACTGCTATTTTTATTCTTAGCAGCAGAGTGCTTTTCACTAGAAATCATATTCAGGAATCTAATTTTCATAACAGAGAAAATGGAAGCGTCAAATAAGTGAAACAAGAGCTTCTTTCTCCCAGTTCTCTTGAATTCCCCCCCCACCTCCTCCTGAATCCCATACACCAAGGATCCCTGAAGTTCCTTCTCTGACCAACAGGACACCTCAGAACACAGTTTGGAAACTTCTAGTATGTTGGGAGAAGCAGGACTTTCAGAGTCACAGAGATTAGGAGTCTAATCTTGCCATGATCATACCTTATATGAGTGTCTTTTTCTCTCAGTTTTCTTCTATATAGGATGTTGAATGATACAGTTTTTACACAATTGTTACAATAACTGAATGATCACAATAATGCCAGCCAACATACACTGAGTGTTTACTACGTGTCAAGAATCGATGTACTTTCCATGCATCATGTGCTTTAATCTTTGCAAAAACCTCTGTGAGGTAAGTACTTTATTATCTTTTGCTCACTTTCTGTTTGCTTCACTAGATCTTCCTTTTCTTGCCATTCTTTAGAGAACATGCCAAGGTAACACGGTGTTTGCCGAATTCAGGGTTTAAACCAGGGCAGTCCATCTCCAGATTCCTCACTGCTAGCCATTAGCCTCTCTGTTTATACTGAGTGATGCATATACAGAGCCCACCATCTGGGACATTCTCAGTAAGTCAAAATTCTCTCAACATCAATTTTATGCCACATAAAATATGGCAGTTAGTCATAATTGTCATATCATTGTTATTATTGACATAACATCAAAAAGGCACATATTTAAATATCCTAGTTCAATGTCATGTGTCAAAAACCTTTGAGTGCTGATGAAATTATATTTGATGTTGAAATTGTGTTAACTGCACTAAAGTTCTACATTTTAATTCACTTTTAGGAATTTCTCCACTTTGTAAAGAGTCCATTCCTGTTCTTACAAAGTCCAAAACAAGAAATTTATAATGATGCCTTATGATAAATACAGTTAATATCCATCAGTCCTCAATGTATTTAGCCTCTCCACAGTCTCAGTGTCAAGCAGACTATTCGTTTCTGCCCTTTGTATACCACGTTTCCAATTTCCCTCCTGTATCCCTGCCTTCTCCACTTCTGATTCCTTTCCAGATCATCTCCTCACACACATCCTTTAAATGTTTGCCTTTCACAGAGTTCAGTGTGATTCCTCCTTTCAATTTCACTCTCTAAAACTCTTATTCAAGCTGGTGTCATCAAATAGCATCCATACACCCACTGATTAGTGTAGCCCAGATCTCACCACTGAGGTCCAAAGGCATTGAGTCCAATTGACTAGCTCTCCCTAAAATGGGATGGACAGAACACACTGCACAGTGTGCATGGTGGCCACAGTAGTGTCACTTAAGTGCATGGGGCTGGAGACGCTGAAAAAGGTTTATTGGGAAAATGAATACAGGGAGATATTCTATTTGAGATGAAGCTGGGAGAACTTTTGTTGCTTTTTTCCTTTCCTCTCTTTTCTTTTTCAGTGTCTCCTCTTATCTAATTCCAATGACTCAACTTGACATCCCTTCTCTTACATGACTTCAGACAAGCCAGAAATTAGTAATCTACACACTACCTGCTATTTTTCTATGTTTAATTTCTCTCCTTCCTTTTGAGGTTGTGAAGGTAGGCAGTGCTTCTATTTTTTTTAAGAGCTAATATTTTATTTCCTATGTTTATTTATATTCCTATGTTCAAAAAAAGGCATTTTTGACTTTGACAAAAGTCTAGCAGAAGAGTTCAGCAGGACAATGTACACGACCCAATTTTTATTGTAGTAAAATGTGGAGAGAGACACGTGGAAGCAGTGGGCTTCTCTGGCGAACACAGCCGTCATTCGCACCAGTTCCAAGGCTTCTTCCATGATGATCCGATCCACTGGTATCACCAGCATTCCAGCACTGTTCTGTTGCCCACTAGTTGCCATCTCCACACATTCACGTATCACAAGATTCATAAAGTAATAAAATCCCTGCAATATTCCTTGGACATGTCTGCCACCATTTAATTTCAGTGATAAGATCTTGTCCATAGATATCTTTCACCTCAATGTCCACTTGGCGAACTCGAAGATGCCTCCCCATGGAGGCAGCGATCCATAAAGCCACTTCTGCAGCCTTAGAAACTCAGCACAGTCACACATTCCTGCCTCCTTTTCTGACTTGTCACGGTTCACTCTATTCACCCCTAAACCTCATCCCCAGATTTCAGCCCAGCCTGACTTGGCCCTTTGGAAAGAGTGTCTACTTCTAAAACTGATCCAAGCTGAGTTACAAGAGAGCCTTTCTTTTTTCCACTTTTAAGACTCGAGCATTTAAAGACAATATTCAAAGTCATATACTTTCATGCATGTCCCTTCATGGACAAAAATCTTCCTCGACATCCTTTTCCCTCCAAAGCAATGGATCTTTAAGTCTCAGTTCCTCCCTGCCTCCACCCCTCCCCACCCCAGAACCCATTCATTTCATTGCTTTGACTTCAAGCTGAGTTCAGAACTGGATGTGATATTTGCTTTCATTTTTATGACCCAAACTAGATGATTCAATACAAAAGCATTTCACAAAGAGCTCATCACAAGGCACCCTAAGTTGTCCCTCGGGAGATGGATGTCACCTGGTAGCCAGGACACATCCCTACACTTAATATTGTTCATTGCTGCCATCAGGAAGAGTACGTCCTTCAAATTTGCCAAATCACAGGCTTGCAGGACAATTCTTCAAAGCAGCCGATGGCTCATCTCTGCCATCGGTATTAAGAGTGAGGGTAAGTGGCAGAGACAGGTACAGTTGGAAGAGACAGGCTTAGAAATATGTCACAAAAGTTTTGGTGGGTAAAAGGGGGGTGAGGGAGTCTTATGTACATGACAGTCTCAAATGCCAGAAAAACCAGCCAACAATCACCAGGGAGAGGAAAGGTACAAATCACTATGACTCAATTCGTGCTAATTGAAGGTGCTCTTCCTGCAAAAGGCATGATCCTAAACTAATTATATTCAAATGGCACTTAGCAATACCAGATGGATTTCTAGTAATTTTTCCAGCCCTTTGAAATAACATAACCACATAAAAATACAATATGCTCTTTTCCATGAAGTTACACAGAGATTTTGGTATCATAGGTACCTCTTAATGTTATACAGTTAATGAGAAAATGAGCCCTGGCTGCAATGCCACATGTTCCTTTGTTCCTAATCAACACTGACATTAGTGCTCAATTAACAATGACACATAATAATCATACGAGTCTTTGCTCTGATTCCAACCCAGGATGGCTGGACCATAAGGGGACCTCCCTGAGTGATCAGATCAAAGCCCCTCTGTGGTGTGTTTTCTCAAAGCAAGGCAGAGACAAATTAATCATATCTATCTAATTTTAAGTAGCATGGTTGAAGAACCACTGGGGAAAAGTCATAGCAGGGGCATGGAGAAAGCCAGCATCTAAACAGGTTCATGTCACAAAAGAGACAGGGTCTGATGCCTGGCAATATCTGTTTGCAGTTTTTTGCTTTAGAGGTTTTTTCTCACAGATATTTAAAATTAAACCGGTGCTTTTCTTTTTTAATAAGAAATATAAAAAGCGCTTTTGGTCATGATGCATAGCACATTAAATACAATTACATCAATATATCTTTCTCTGCCTCTTTATGCAGTTTAAGAAAAAATTTTTTTTCTTCCCAGTCTCCTTTGGGGAGCTCTTAGAGAGCAACTTTTGCTAATAATTAATAATGGGAGGTTTCTCCTGAGGAAATCGTTCGGAATCGTTATGTTGCTCTAATAAATCGTCATTTCAGAATTCTAATCAGCAAAATTTGGATTCCAAATGTTCGGTAATTACCGTGGCCCACTGAATCAGGATTGATTAATATGCAAATGTAACTGATTCTGTCCTGAGAAGTCAACATAAAGCAATGCATATATGTAAAACAGGATTCACGTGCTTGGGAACTTTGAGGAAAAACCAGATACTGAGATAATAAAAGCATATCTTTTGATGTGTGCATAAATTGGTTTCAAAGTTCAATTGCACTTTACTCCCTCATTAGTCTCTGTCATACCTGCTTCAAACAACTAGGCTCTTCCAACAATGTCATACAACTCTCATTCAAGTCGTATCAATGCTTATCTGCCTGAAGCACATCAAGAGCACAATGCCACTGTCATCCAAGGAGCGCTAACAGTGTACCATTGCTTAGTAAGGAACCCCTAGCAATGCTTAGGGAGAGATGGAAACAGAACAAACGGTACCTAGATCACAGGACAATGGCCACCTGCAAGAGCCCCAGAGGTTTAATGAACAGTGCAAACAAACTCAAGGGCAGGATGTCTAAAGTGGACAATCCTAGCCAACTGAGGTCAGATCTCAGACTCCCCTTTCTGAAAATTTCTCTTTCTTTAGTTAAGAATAGTGTCTTTTCCGGACTATTCTTCTATTTCTAGATTCCCACGTAATACAAATTGCAAACTTTAAAATTTTATTTCCAAACATCATCTCACGGAATCCAAAAGCAGATTACTATCAGTCCTTTGCGGGATGAATAAAGCGTGCCAGGAGTTGCCAAATCCAGTTACACACTAGAAACACCCAGGGAGTTTATTGTGTTTGCTTATTTTGTTTGTTTGTATCAATGCTTAAGCCCCACCCACAGAGCTTCTGATTTAATTGGTGGACGGAGCACTGGCATCTGTGTTTTAAAATCTCCACATTTTGCTTACAGGTGGAGAGAACCACTTTTAAGGAAACAGACTCATTTACTCTGTTTCCCAGATGTGCCCAAGACTAGGATGAAGAGGGATGAGTTTCTCACCTCTGACATAAAATAGCCAGTGCTAAAGTGAACCTCTATTCATGCACCCACCCATCCATCCACCCATGTATTTATTCAGCAAATATTAACTGAATACATACCGCGTATGAAGCTCCATTCTAGACACCTCTGCTGCAGCAGTGAGCCAAGTAGACAGGCTCCTGTCTCCAGAGAGCTCGCCATCTGGTGGGAAAGACAGAAAGTAAATGAGTCAATGAACAAATCAATGAATCAATCAGCCAAATCAACTTCAGGAAATGGAAAGTGCTGGGAACTAAATACAACAGGTCCATGAACACAGAGAACGTCCTGAATGTAGGGCTGCTTTGGAGAAGAGCCGGGGAAGACATCTTCGCAGGATGGCATTGGAGCTGCACCTTGAATGATGAGCCGAGACTATCAAGCGGAGGACTGAGAGAAATCTTCCAGGCTAGGCATACCACTGCAAGAAGCACCACTGCAAGATAAGGTCTGGCTTAGCATATGAGCGGGACAGCTTCAGGGGTCAGCGAGGCTCATGTCAGGCAGCAAAGGGGAACGTGGTAGAGACGGGACAAAGAAGCTGGAGGCCCACCAGGCAAAGTCTTTCCAGTTACAAGAAGGAGTATGAATTTTGTTCCAATTTGTAATAGGAAACAGTTTGGGGTTGATCATCAGAATAGCTTTGAAAAGGTGTGGGAGAAAGAGACCATGAGAGGTGACTCCACGTTTCTTTATCAGCAATTTAAAAAAAATGAATGGTTATAATCTTAAGAGTTCGTGTCTGAGATTTAGGTTTTTTGTTTTTGTTTTTGTTCTTTTCTCCCAGCATCATCAGAAAGTCTTTTTTTTTTTTTTTTTCTTTTTTTTTTTGGCTTCTATGTTCCCTTCAGCAGCTCTTTTTTAGACAAAAGCATGAGGGAATCCCAAGACTTGCACCAAGTAATCAGCCCCATCTTCTGGGGTCCTAATATAACTGCTTCCAGACAGACTCTTCTGTCCCCACCCCACCCATTTTGCAATATGTTCCCTTTATATTTTAAGAGAATTAAAATGAGATATTTTCCATCCTGGGAATGGTCACAAGATGACTGAGAAGCAGGACGAGAGAAAAGCAGTCATCTCAGGGGAGAGGAAGTCTCGCGGTGCGGTCAGTGCCCTCACTGTGTCTCCATGCTGGACCCCTTCCACCCTCAGGCAGCCCTGGGAGGGTAGACTTTTTTTTAATCTTCACTTTACAGACAATTCAACAGCTACTAAGGGTGGCTGCCATATTTGAGCCCAGAGCCTAGATTCTTTTTACTCCAAAATCAAGGCCATTAACCAGTTTACCACACTTTCATTTGCCAGTTGTTTCTGTCCACAGTTTGATACATGAAGTGCCTCCAGGAGAAGGTGGAGAGGAGAGTGCACCTCATAGACTTTGCTCCCCTCTGTTCCCGGGGCCATAGGTATCCCCTTAGTTCACAGAATCATGGAGCAGTTTGTGATGTACCTATAAGGGATCCTGGGACCCGCCGCCTCCCGTTCTACAAACAAGGAAACTGAGTCACACAGCTTGCTACAGGCAGAATCAAATCTAGACATCAAATCTCCTCACTCTTCATCCAGTGCTCTCTGTAACACATCAGGCTGCCCTTGACTCTCCTGGAAAAGATCTATGCTTCAGCTCAGATTTGCCCTGACCCAAGGATTGTCAGTTCTATGACTGTCTGCTTGGTTCCTGATGCCTCAGTGGGACTCCTTAACATCCATGATCCTGCTCTTCTGAACAGATTAGGATTCTCCACAACCTGCACTCTACAAGGATCTGAGATGTTCCAGGGCTCCAGACTACCCCATGTTTAGCCATAAAGAGTCAGGGGAATGATGCTAGTTAGTACTTACTTAATCTATTTATACCAGTCTTTTTCAGAGCCAGGCCTTCTTCACGTCATTATCCTCACCTGGAATGTCCTTCTCGTTTCTTTTTGAGAGAGGACTACAAAGCAATCGTGTTACCCAGGCCTCTGCATTGTTTCATGTCATATTTTCCACAGGTTTTGGACAAAGGTAATTAGTAACTGCTGTAATATGATCCACCTTTCTCCGCCTGCATGAAACACGGTTATTCATTCATGTACCAAACCATCTGTTGAGAGCCTTTTGTTTGTCAAGTACAAGGTTAGGAACTGGGAATGTTAAGAGTCATTAAGTCAATCCAAGCCCTGAGGGAGCCAAAGTCCCGTGGAAAGATTAATAGATTAACAGATAATTACAAAGAATGAGCTAATCCTCTAAAAACCTCTTGAGGACGGGTCTGCAGTGAGCTGAAGCCTAGAAATATTTAAATCTGTAAATCATGCTGAGGTAATTTACACTGAATTCCTCTTCTGGGTTCCGATGATGCCCTTCTGTGTGACGTTATTTTATGTGTCACTTATTTTTGCAACCTATATAATAACAATTTGTGATGTCTTTGTATTATTTAAGTATTTTCATTTAACATGTCATATATTTATACTTCTTGTCCTGAACTATAATCCTTGAGGAGAGGTCTTATGCCATGTATGCATGTGTGTGTGCATATCCCCTAAAAGCAACTTCAAAACTAAATATTGTAAATGTTCAATATTTTTTAATGTTTTTATTTGAAAGTACACTACATAATTTATCAAACTGTAAACTTAAAACATTTTTTTTCAGTAATGATCTCAAACAATTACGGTTCACAGATTTAATTTCCACCTTGCGGTAACTTCAATCTGGCTGATATTAATAGCTACAAATTTTATTTTGTCTCTTTAAAAAGTGTATCTGATAAATAGTACATGATAAATCCATTAGTTAAACTGCATTATCTTAGGATTCTGTCTCTCTTATTCCTCATCACCAGTGTAGCTTAAAATGCAATCTCCGACCCCCTGCCAAAAGTGTCAATCACAATTTAGCAACCAAATTACAATCTGAATATAGGGATAACAATAACTTTGTTGGAAAAGTCTGGTATACAAAAGCAATGTTGCAAGAGAAAAAAAAATCTGCCTTATCTTGCTTATTCTAAAAAACTTAACAAACTTTTGGCACTGAATCTTCCCCTTTCCCACGCCAAACTCTTCTAATCTTGGTTTTACTTGCCATTACTTCTATGCCCTGAATGTTTGAAGCAATTGTTCACATGAGTCTACCAAGATAATCCTCCATAATTACTTTAGAAACAACCTATATCTGAGAAGGCAGTGTCCCTCTTTTGTCCCCCCAAACCCATGAAATCTACCTTCTCCCTCTGGATGGTTGAGGCTCTTTGTGGAAATAACAAGGAACAGAGACATCTATTGAGGATTTAAGCTTCCACGGTTAATAGTGTGACTCTAGCCGAGACAGTGACTAGCAGTGACATCATTCAGTGATACAGATAGGAAGAGACATGCAAGATAGCATAGTCCTATGTTCCCTTGCCACACAAAGGTCATTCCAAAAGAAAACAATAGACAGGTACTCTGTGCCCAAGAAGTTCTCCAAATCATGGAGTAAATAAATACATCCCTTTTTATCCAAAACCTTGATAGAGTATGTCTCTTGCTAGATGATATAATGTTTTTAAGCCTTCTTTGCACCATTTACCATGTTATGAATCCACTAACTCCTCATGGATTGTATTTTCACTACCACCAACACACACACACACACACACACACACACCACACACACACACACCATACACACACACATTCACTTAAGCCTCAACCATGTTCTCCATTATTTTATTAATGACGGATCAATGTGATCTCCCTTGGCAATGCAGACTGCAGTGAGGGCAGGTCAAAAACAAGAACTCTTCACGTATCTGAAGATGATTTACCCGGCTGACTATCCTTGGGATAAGAACAAGTTTTTAATTGTGTTCCACAAGCTCTTTCAGGATAGGGACCTGGTTGGTGCACCCTGTTTACTTTCAGATCTCTACCAAATGACCCTTTCGTGACTTGTGCCCTCTACACACATTAAGGAGAGTGTTATACAGGAGGAACTGTGCTTCTGTCTCGTTCCCTCTGCCTAAGAGGCCTTTCCTGTTTCTCCTTTAGATTAATCCCTTCTCTTCCATCAGCTCTCAGCTTAGATAGTGCCTCTGCTAACTCACTCTCTGTAACCTCTTCAGGTGTTAAATGTCCCTGCTCTGAGGACCCAGAGCCTTGAACACTTACGTCCTTATTAACAAAACATAATTGTCTTTCTCCCTCACTGGACTGTGAACTAACTGGGATAAGAACTACATCTTATTTGTGTTTATAATCTCTAGTACTCAATTCTACTGGCCAATTTTAGATGTTGAAGGAGCAAAATATCCAAAATCAAGATCTATATTTGCCCAAACAGAAAGTTCATCAACTACTAATAAAAACACATGGAGGATTTTACTTAGGAACTACTTAGTCCTATTCGATAAATGTCTGAAAAGATTTCTTGATTTTCAATAAATAGGACATTAAAAGAAGAGAAAAAAGACTTTTAAAAACAGAAAACACTGGATTCAGCAGCAAGACGTCAAGGCAATCTGTCCATAAAGAAGGAGGCAGAACAAAACCAATCCTAAACAAATAAATATATACACAAAGACATTCCACTCCAGGCCCAAGGAAAAAAATCACAAGGAATCCAAAAGAGGCAGACATCATATACAGAGTTAAGCAGTGCTGGGAAACTGACCATTGTGCATCAGTAGATTCTCACTCCATGAACCTACTACAGAAGAGTGTAGTAAATAATTGTCATAATTTGACAAAAATACAAAAAAAACCCCAAAAAACCCTTATTAGTAGTATTTATTTTTTAGCAATGGAAGGAAAATTCTGAGAAAACAGACATTTCTGCTCTATACATTTTAATGATGAAATTGACAGAAATTACTAACTTGCCCAAGGCCACTAAAACTCATCAACTGAAAGCTGAGACTTCTAGTTTTCTAATTCCAAAACTATATTCTTTCTTCTGCTTATATAAAATATAAGAAAACATGGAATCCTGATGTAAATTTTAGATATTTCTTCCACCAGGAATAGCAAAACATTATTTTAATGCTAATGAACAAATTAGGAACTACATAGAATAGTCACTTTAAGTGCAGCCAATTCATTAGTGGGCATTTCTTTGTAAATTATATCATAAGACAGGCACATTCTTCATTTAATAGTGACCTCAACTGACATTACTTGTTTGTGTTAAAAATTATCTAATTGTGAAGGAAAAGGGTGCTGGACTTTGGTTCAGTCCTACTCAGACTCTGTCCCTCACTTTAGGAGAGGTGGGGTAATTGTCTACTTTCCGGGACTTAAAGTCTCTCCGTTCTCCTGACTTCCAACATGACCACCTTTTGAAAATGACAGGATAGTGCAGGACACAGTATTAGCTTTATAGATGTACCATGTCAACACTTTTTGTGATTAAAATGACGAGCTGAAACTAGATATTCCCTAGAGCTAGAGATTCAAAATGGGAAGAGCCACGTTGCATCTAATTGGCCACACTTAAGAGAGCAAATTGCTGTTTTAAGCCGTGGCCATGAATCTGTAGAAATTCACTCACTTAAGAGGAACATTCTGAAAGTTTGTTGCAATAGTCTATGTAATATAATTTGAAGCTTCAAATACAACTTTTCATTGAAATATCACTAAAGGGTTAAGGAGGAAGTGGTATGAAACGAAATTTCCAACCATTTCAACTTCATTTTTGGCACTGCCTTCTGAACCTTGCATTTTATTTCTTTCCTATACTGAGTGACTTTTCAAGTGGTCCTGCTGTGAGCCAGTAGAATTACTAAGAGGTTTCTGATTTCATAGCTATTTTTATTATATTTGGAAGCTAGTCTTAAGTAGAGCTAAAACTCCAGGGCCACTATTTTAGAGTAGTAAAGATTGACATCTAAATTATGATCTAAGGAGAGTACCAAGCCACAGCTTCATGGACTGTAGAAAGAAGCAAAAAAATGGATTTGTCTCTGGAAATGTCTGTTTGATGTCTCTGAGGAATTTTCAAGCATCTTAAATTCCAAATCTCAGCAATGAAATTATAACAGACATTTGGCTTACATCTATTACCTTTAGCTAATTTCTACTTACAGTTCCTTAAATCTAGCTTGAAATGTCTCTCTCTTGTCCTGGAGAAAATATGCTGGCAAATGATTTAAGAATCTAAAGCAGACGGAATAGGGATTATGGATGGTCAATGATAAGACATAACACAAAAATGATTTGTTGCAAAATGAAAAGAGAAAAGGCACTGGGCATTTTTTTGGATTTAATCCCTGGCTTCATTCACAGGATCAGAAATCTTACATTCCATTCAAATCTAAGTAAAATAGTACGCATCTGTTCAATTTTCTGTGTGACTAAAGCCCAGGGAAGTTAGGAGACATGCCTAAGGTCATTCACTAACTTAATGATAAGTTAGTATCATTCTCTGTGTCTACAACGAGTTTCTTCCCACTCTTTCTTCTTATAGTTTCTTTTTATTTATCCTTCAGAATGGAATTTAAATAGTACCTCTTAGGATAGCCATCTATAACCACCACCAGCCAGCATGACACAGATACCCAAATTCTGTATTTTATAGCACCTTGCATGCTCATCTTAGAACTTATAAAACATAATAACAGTTTGTTTATTCCTCAATTTAATCTAATAGACAAGTAATCCCACTGAAGGCACAAATAATGCCTTATCCAATACGACAAACCTAATACCTACCTTAATAAATAATACATATTAAGTAATTAGAGAATGGTTGTTGCATAAAGTGGCATAGCTAGAAATAAGACATGTAACTGCTAAGGCCGGGTATTTTAGGGGAACGAGGCCAAACTGATAATATGGAGCAATTACTCTAAAACTGAAGTAATAAACTGATGATGAGTTGGTGGCATCACATAGAGGGTTTTTTGGCCGTGTTAGAAGTTCTGTGTGGCTAACTGGGTTGTCAAAGAGCTATTCATCCTAAGACAATACCCATATTTAGTCTGAAAGAGAAAGACAGGAAGAAGTGACTTAAAAGTCTAAGATAGCATGCTAGTTTCATTGAGCACTGGGGGAAGAGGAAAAAGACACAGAGACTCACTTCCAGCTGGCTGAAATTGGACTGAAAAAGTAAGAAAGCAAGAAAGCAGATGCCTTCCCACCATCACGACCCAAAGCAGTTGTTTAGATTAGCACTTCCCACTTGACTCTCTCGTTTTTTGAAGACAGTTAATGATAGAACATTGCCTTGAAATCTACGTATATCAAAATTGACTCAAAACACATGGTATACACACTGTAGGACCCTGTGTTGTATTCTGGTTATTTCCATATAGAATATCAGCCCTTAATTTGCCGTTGTTATTACCAACACCATTTATAAGGGAGGAGTGGAGACACAGAATTCCGAGGATTTATCAAGGTATAAACACAAACGCATTTGAGAGTACCCCAGAATGTATAAAAATGAGGTTATAAATAAGACTGCACTGCCTACAGCTTGTTCTGATGAGGTGACTGAGAAGGCTAAAATGAGAGTAGGAGGGAGCACCTACATCATCAGGACACCTCGCAGAGATTCAAATTCACAACTGCTGACTCCCAGCCAGCTGTTCCTCCACAGTGCCCCGCTAACTGGCATCTTCAAGTGCCGGTGCTACCTTGTAATAGTGTCGTGGGTATGTGCGAAGTCGGGGAACAAGAGTGGGAGAGTCTAGAACGACCAGTGACTTCCCTGGCCACAAATCCCACCAATTCAATAGCATTTACACTACGTAACATGTATGGAAACTCACTAAGCCTAACGTACTATAACCTGCGTACTTTATCTCATGTCATCCTGCAGACAGTCCGGGGAGACTGGTTATTATCATCTCTATTTTACAAGGACGCCTATCTCCCAGGCAGGTTAAACGGACTTACTGACTTCACAGAACTAACACGGAACAAAGACGGGATTGAAAACCAGGTTTCCACCTTCAAAGCCTTGTGATACCAGCCCTGATGCCACTGCTCCTGGCCTCCTCCTGTTTGCCCTCCTTCCTGCTTGCCTCTTGCAGCGTGACTGTCTTAGGAAATGATAGGGCTCTGAGGGACACAGAATTGTCTTGATTAACAGTGTGAACATACAGAGCTGTGGGACTAATAGTTTTTGTTGGAGATGGTGTGGGGGCAGCTAAGCTATTGCCATGTTAAGTCTAATTAGAAAGTACAATGTCTTCAAGGCTAGTGCTGCCTTGGTGGCAAAAACGGCTCTGTGTTTCTAATATTTCTTAATTTACTATTGAATTAGACATGGAGAAATAATGTTCTTCCACTCTTCCCCAACTCAGGTGTCATGGGACACACACACACACACACACATACATACAAACACACACATGCAACTCACCATTCATGTTCGGGGTCATGTTTTGTGTGTATTCTTTTGCTAGGTCCAATCTTTAGGCAATGACAGTATTATTGTCCAGGTGCTTTTGCCTAACGTTAGGTATTGGGACAAAGAACTGAAATTTTGTTCATTAAAGAAGCTTCATTTACGTATTGCTTCATAGTTCCTCTTAATGCTAATTTATTACCAATTTTGGAGACACTTTTTATTTCTACAGGAGACTAGCCTGGCCATTCATCCTTGCCTGGAATATTATAGACTTTTGTCTTTGCCCCTGCATAATTGTTATTGCTCATCAATCCTAAAACTTTTCAATCTCAAAAGTTTCCTGGTTTTGTCTTCCTAAATCCTAAATACCTAGTACTCTAATGATTGTTAAGTATACCATTGCATTGTTACAGTGTTACTTAATATTGAGTTAAGTAAACTAAATATTGACCTTGATTAGAGTAGAGACATAATGCAGAGATGAGAATGGTTTCAGAGACAAATACATTCTTTTCTAAGTATCTCTCTGCTCATGAAGGACAAAATAGTATCCTTCAAGTTGCGAGTTCTCTTTTTTCCAAATCAGCCTGTTGGCAGTATCTCCCTATGTTTCTATGATCTCAATTGTAATATACACTCTTACACCCTTACTCCATGTATATATAATATGGATTATGGCTTTATCCTCTAAGCCTATTATTTGGCAATGTGGCTTGTTATGCATTCAGAAATATTTGGAATATAAAAATTAAACAAAATAAGCATGTGGATATCAAATGACTACACGTAAAAATGTCTTTGGCACTTTTTTTGCAATTAAAATACTTCTAAATATACCTAACACACTTCTACAACCAATTAAAAAAAAAAGAAATATAATTGGTAAAATTTTACTTTATTTTCTATAAATAGGTATTCATTTAGTTTTTACCCCCTGAGGGTCTACAATTACAACTGTTTTTTATATATTGTCATAGTTCATAAAATATGCCCTTTAACATATTAGAGCTTTAACAGAAGAGTTTAAAAATAAACTGATCCATTTTTTCATATGTGTTTTTTTTTAACTATTTTTTTCTTAAACAATATTGCTCCAATCATACACAGACATTTCTGCTGTCAGTATGGAACTTCCATTTTAACTGAGAGTTAATCTCTTTGTGTTGGTTAAAATGTCCTTTTATTCTTGAAACCTCAGCAAGATGATCTGAAAGCAGAGATGTGGAAATGGGCTTATAAACTGTAAAATCTCTGCCACAATCTATCAGTTAAACAGTTTATTATTTTATAATGAAAAGACACTATCACTAATAGGTCAAACATTCTCTCATCCTCTTGTTATTTTCTTTCTTTCTTTTTTTTTTGATCGTAAATACAGTGCTGTTATCTTTAGACAGGATGACAGCTTCAGGCGAGAGATACAACCCCAGGGACTAGCACTTTAATTTAAAAAGCCAAGAGGAGAAAACACAAGAGGAAATCAGACAAGGCAAGGCTGGAAACAAAAGCTGCATTTACTTCACAATCAAAAGGTGGACAAGGAGCCCCTGCTAATCTCAAGCCGACTCCAGAGGTTGTACTTTTAATAGCAAAAACAGGAAATAGGAACAAATGACAGAAACCTCTTTAGTGAGGATCTGAGGACATCAGCGTAAGACGATACCCAGGAGATTACTTTCTCGAACAGATACATAAGGGAGAGGCATAGAGTTTTCTGACACTCTGAGTGTAAGAAATTACTTTCTCTTACTTTAAGAGAAGGTGTTTTTATAAAGGAAAGACAACAGTATGTCTTCCATTCCTCTGTCAATAAGCAAGCATTTCTGAGCTAAACACAGAAGGAAGGCAGTGAGATACAAAGACAAAAAATAACGTTCTAACTCCAGTTTCTAAAACAGATCATTTGGGGATTAAAAAAAAAATGCAAAGTTCTTATGTGCCTGAGCTATTAATGCTGAACCACGACGTCCTGAAGCATATATATGATAATGATGGCATGTATAGATCATATATAGCCTGTGGTCTCAGTGCCTAGCACAAGCTTGAGAGTTACTTACTACTTACGCATATTTCTTGAACTAAACCATTGGAAGATATGAGAATGAAAACTTGGAACACTCTGGGAGTATTTAGGAGGGGCAGGACATTAATCAAAGGTGGTGATTCTTTTAGTTTAGGCTTAAAGAAGTAAACATTAAAGTGTAGGGGAAAAGGTGATCTGGTTTTAGCAGAGACAAAGCACTATGTGCAGTTATGTTAAGTTTAAGTGTTCATGAAGCAGAACTAGAGAAAAATAATAAACGATGGTGATGAGGAGGAGAATGAAGATGACTATGGTGGTGGTGGTAACGGTAATGATTATGATGACGATACCAAAATTCTCAACATTTAAAATTCCTGTTGGCTTCAGGGACTGTGTTAAACTGTTGGCAAAGTTACCAACTCTTCACTAATCTTTGTAAAAATCCAATAAAGTAATGTAATTCTCAGAACAAATTGTCAGTATTTTTTGAAGTCTAGGGGAGAATCTCAGTATAGTTACAGGAGTTAAAGAAAATAGCATCTTTCAAATTTGGGGGAAGAAATTATACCAATTCAGTATGGAATCTCTGGTTACCTATTTCATGATAATTAAATGTTCTCAATGATGTATGTGCATGCTTTTAAAAAAATAAGAATGGAGAAAAATAGACATTGATTGAAAATACAGTTCATTTGCTATAAAAAAGTAAAACATGGCTTGGTAAAAAGGTAATAAAAATATCTTCAGTGGTGAAACATTTGCAAAATACAGATTTTATATCCACCTTTTACTTTATAATCTCAGAACTTCAAATGACTTAAGACCTCACAGATGAGCATGATGCTAGACCTTAAATTTGCTGACAAGCACCCAAGCCTCCTAACTTCTGAAGTGCACACCAGCACATACAGTCCTTCTTCTCCTAGTCCTTAAATCAATTGCTTATGTGTAGGTCATTGTTTATGAGCTAGTCAGAGAAGTTAATTAATTTTTAGTTGGTATCTAGCACAAGGAGGCCTTCTCCACTTGTGTTATCTTTTGTTCCAAATTAGCGAATTAACAGAGAGCCCCTGACAAGTATTCAATATCTTTACTTCAAAATCCAGCTCCTCCTTCTCCTCCCTTGCATAATATTGATTCCTTCTTACTGCAGCCTAGTTCTTACTATGGGGAAGATTTACGCTGCACTTCTCTGTTACCTTTGACTCACTGCGCCTCAGGAATACAATGCTAACTAGTGTGACTTGCACTTTACTTCAATTAATAATATTTAATATTTAGAGGAGTTAAGAGAAAAATTGAGCAGATAGGACAAACTTCACATATACCTCCTTCCTGAGGGTTTCCCTCATGACTGACATTTTGCACTAGTGTGGCATATTTGTTAAAATTCATGCGCCAACATCAATGCATTATTATTAAGTAAAATACTTAGTTCACTCTTTGTGTTGTACATTCTGCAGGTTTTAACATATAAATGATATGTATCCACCAATACAAGAGTATACAGAATAGTTTCTCATCACCCTACAAATCCCCTGTGCTCCATTATTCACTCTTCACTTCCACCAAAACTCTGGCGGCCACTGATCTTTTACTGTTTTGTCTTTTCCAGAATGCCACAGAGTTGGAATCATACATTATACAGTAAGGTTTATTTGTTAGACTGGTTTATTTTACTTAGCAATATTTATTTTAGGTCCCTGCATGTCTTTTCATAGCCTGAGAGGTCATTTCTTTTTATTACTGAATGATATTCCACTGGATGGATGTTCCACAGTTTGTTTATCTGTCCACTTATATTGAAGAGTATCTGTATTGTTTTTTCCAGTTTGTGGTAATTATGAATAAAAAAAACTATAAACATTTGTGTGCTGGCTTTTCTTTGGACATAGTTTTCAACTAATTTGGGTAAATACCAATAAGCATGATTGGTGAGTCATGTGTGAGGACTATGTTTGGCTTTGTAAGAAACATCCAAAATGTCTTCCAGAGTGGCTGTATCATTGTGCATCCCACCAGCAATGAGTGCGCATTCCTTCTGCTCAGTACCCCCTCCCCCAGCACTCGCCATTATCAGTTTTTTGGGTAACAGCCATACTAATAGGTGTATAGTGGTATCTTATTGTTTTAATTTAAAATTCCGCAACGACTCATGATGTTGAATACTTTGAGCACTTTTTATATGTTTATTTGCAATCTGTGTATCTTCTTAGATGAGATATATGTTCATACTGTTTTCCTATTTTTTAATTGGGTTGTTTATTTTCTTATTGTTGAGTTTTAAGAGTCTTTTTTTTTTGTATATATATTTTGGATATAAGATCTTTAGAAGACATGGACTAAAATCTTTGTCCAGCTCTTAATACTGAAGAATTTCTCCTATTTTTTTCCAAAATAGAGTTAATATATTTACAGACAGTCCATAATCATTTTGAGTTAATTTTTGCATACGGTGTGAGATTTAGATTGAGGTGCATTATTTTGCCTATGGATGGCCAAGTGCTCCAGCATCATTTGTTGAAGAGGCTACCTTTCCTCCACTGAATTACTTCCGTACTTCTGTCAAAATTCAGATGGACAAATCTGTGTCGGTCTGTTTCTTGGTTCTCTGTTCCATTCCATTGATCTATATGTATTTCCTTTCAACTATACCACAGTCTTGATTACTACAGTTACATAACAAGTATTTAAATCAGGTAGACTGGTTCCTCCCACTTCCTCTTTTTCAAAATTATTTTATCCATTAGAGTTCCTTTGACTTTTTGTATAAATTTTAAATAATGAAGCTATATCTACAAAAATTTTGCTGGAACATTTATAGGAATTGCTCTTAGCCTACAAATCAATTTGGGGAGAAATGACACCTTCACTACACTGAGTCTTCCAACTCATTAATGTAGTATACCTCTTTATTTAATTAAATCTTTTAAATTTCTTTTACTAGCATCTTGTAGTTTTCAATAACAAAGTCCTGTTCACATTTTGCTGTATTTACAACTAAGTATTTCATTTTTTGAGAAACTATAAATAGCATTGTGTCTTTAATTCTGGTACACTTATCTTCATTGCTATGGAAATATAATTGTTATATGTATATTTATCTTGTATCATTGTACCTTACTAACCTGACTTATTTCTAAAGATTTTTTTGGAGATTCCTTGGGATTTTCTATGCACACAGTCATGTCATCCATGAATACAGTAAGAATTACTTCTGTCTTTTTAATCAACATAACTTTTATTCCCCTCTCTTGCTTGTTGTACTGGCTAGATCTTCCAGCACTATGCTAAATTAGTGCTTAGAGAAGACATCCCTGCCTTGTTCCTGAACATCATGAGGTATGATGCTAGTTGTAGCATTTTGCAGCTGCTGTTTATCAAACTGAGGAAGTTCCCCCTCTATCTAATTTTCTGAGATTTTTATTATGAATGTGTGTTGAATTTTGTCAAATGTTTTTTTCTAAACTGTTTAGTATTATCATGTTTTTTTTTCTTTTTTAGTCTGTTAACACAATGGATTACTTTGATTAATTTTTTAATATTGAACTGAACTTGCATCACATAAATCCCCCTTGATCATTGTGTAAATTCTTTTCATATACTTCTACATTCTATTTTTTATTGGTTTGTTAAACATTTTTCCATCTATATTATTAAGAGACATTGATCTATAATTTTCTTATCTTGTACTGTGTTTGTCCATGTTTTTTATTAGAGTGACACTAGCTTCATCAAACAAATTGGAAATTGGCCACTTCCACTTTCTGAATTGGTGGTAATTTTTCTTTAACATTTGTTAGAATTCTCTAATGAAACCACCTTGGTGTGGGGATTTCTACATTGGGAGATTTTCATTTTAAAATCAGTTTCTTTAAGATTGAGGGCTATTTAAAGTATTTATTTCAATTGAGTGTGTTACGGCAGTTTGAGTTTTTTAAGAAACTGGTCCACTTCATCTAAGTTGTCAGATTTATGTATACAGAGTTTTCAGAGTATCCTATTGTGCTCTGCAGGATCAATAATATTATTCCCTGTTATTCCAGATATTGGCCATTTGTATCTATTTTTTTCTATTTAGCACACTTGTTGGAGATTTGAAATTTTGTTAATTGTTCCCAAAGAATCAGCTCTTTGTTTCACTGATTTTCTCTGTCGATTTTCTGCTTTGATTTTGGATTTTTTTTTTATTATCATTGATTTTGGATTCTTTTTTATTATATTTTTCCTCTGTTTGCGTTTGAGTTTACTTGCTCTTTTTCTTGGCTCTTAAGATGTGAGCTTGATCATTTATTTTAAACTTTTCCTCTTTTCTAATGTATGAATATAATATTATAAATTTCCCTGTCAGCAGTGCTTTAGCTATAACCTAAACATTTAAATGTTGTATTTTCAATTTCATTCCGTCTGATGTACTTTTTTAAATTTCCTTTAAGACTACTACTGGTTTAAAGAATAATTTAAAATTATATTTAGTTTCCAAATGTTTGGATATTTTCCTGTTGTCATTGTGATTCAGAAACATACACTGCATGATTTCAGTTCTTTAAAATTAGTTGTGATTTATTTTATGACTCGTGATCTACCTCGGTATTTGTTTTACAGGTACTTGAAAAGAACGTGTGTTCTGCTGTTGAGCGGCGTGTTTTTTAAATGTCAGCTAGAACCTGTTGGTTACGTTTTTTTTTCACAAGTTTGTAGCATTTCTGTCTAACTTTTATTAATTGAGTTAGGGCTATTTAAACCTCAAATTATCATTGTACATTTGTCTCTTTCTTCTTCCAGTTCTATCAGTTTTTGCTTCACCTATTTTGCTATTCTGTTTTTTGCTTCATACACATCTAGAATTGCTATGCGCTTTTGATGGATTAACCTGTTCATTACATAATGTCATTCTCCGTCTCTGATGATTTTTTTTTTTAACTCTGAGGTCTACTTTATCAGATGTTAATATACCTACTGCTTTGATTGGATTAATGTTTGGATGATATATCTCTTTTCATCCTTTTACTTTCAAACTGTCTATTATGATAGATATGAAGTAAATCTCTTGTACGTAGAAGATAGTTGGGTTTTGTATTTTAATCTACTGTGTCAATCTTGTCTTTTAATTGGTGCATTTAGACTGTTGCCTTTTAATCTAACTATTGATATGGAGGGCCATTCTATTTGGGGATTCTATTGGTTCTCTCTTTTTTATTTTTTCTGTCTTCCTTTTCTTGCTTTCTTATGGGTTACTAGTGAATTTTTAGAAATTCATTTTGACTTCTCTATAGTGTTTATGAGTTTCTCTCTTTGTATAGATTTTTTTAGTGGTTGCTGAAGGTATTACATTATAAAAAATATACATACACACATTTTATAAAAGTCTACTGATATCATCATTTTACCAATTTGAGTGAAGTGTACAAAACCGACCTTCCCTTATGTCTCTTTACGCTCCCTGTTTTTAATATAATGTTCTTAAACATTTACTCCACATACACTTAGAACCATATCAAAGTGCTGTACATTTTGCTTCTATTGCCAAAAATAGGCTATACATATTTATCAATATGTGAAAATGCACAGTCATTTATTTTTCTGAAAAATAAAACCTCGGAAATAGTATGTTAAACTTTATGAATTTTGATGGCATCCCGGCATATCTTTTCAGTCAGTCTTCTGTAAACTGAAATTAACACGATGAATACAGGCCCATTATACTGACTCGTACTTTTAAAAAGTTGTCACTGGATGATGCATTCTCTTATTTTCAATTGTATCCAGAGACCACTTTATATGTTTTAAACTTTCTTCCATTCTCCACTTTGCCTTTCATATTATCAGAAATAATTTAATAGCAGATCGCCTATACTTTTATTCTACCATTGAAGAATCTGAGCGCTAACAGCTTGTGAATGATGGATTTTCAGCACATAACCCAGGTTCCCGTGAGGGAGAGTTTAAAATCCATCACTTCATAATGTCCCCATGTTGACAGAAATTCTCTAACAGAAAATGAAAAAAGAAGTGTCAGCTATAACACTGAATCCTTGATGGGCAGCCCTGTGAGCCATGGGCGGGGGGGGGGGGGGTAAGTGTCACTGTCATATCATTCATAGATCTTATGCTTTGTTTAGGACACATTTGCCACACAATAGACAGGCGAGGAAATAGTGTATCAATAAAGATTTAAAGTTTTTAAAAAATGATAGTTGTGTCATGAACAGAGGCTAAAGAAAAGAGAAGCAATGTCTGCTGAACAGTTACCTAAGCTGAGTACAGAGACCGCCACTTCACAGAGCTTGCCCTCTGTTCCCATCTTTGCGAACAGCCTCAGAACAGTCTGTCACCCCCCTCCTCATAGAAAAGAAAACCGAGACCCAGAGATACGAGTCGATTTCCCTGAAGAATATATATATATATATATATATACATATATATATATATATTTATTTATTTACATATACTATTTTAATCCCCAAGTAGTTCCTCTCCATGACGCATGCAGCACACAAAGCTGTGATAAGAAAAGTAAATTACCTCCTTAAGAGTTGCTGCTACACAAGCATATTTGGGGACCCACAGCATGAACAACATTCCAGAAAAAATTCAAAGAACGAATTCAGAGCGTTCATACTGGGACATTCTTCCTTGACTAGGAAAAACCAGCTCTGAGTCTTAAGCAGATTTTAAGATTGTAACAGGAAGGAATACAGGAAGATATTGAAACTAGATAAAACACCATGAATACAAGCCTGCAGGTAAAAATACTCGAATAATAGCAGAAACCACCAACACGTATTGGACGCTTACCATGTCTGTCTCTCTTAATCTTCACAAAAAGAAAAACAGGAATTCTCTACATTTTATGAATACAATAAGGGCATCTGAAAAGATCAAAAAGCAACTAAGTGGCAGGTCCAGGTTTTAACACAGTACTGGATGGTCCTGCCACATGTGTCTGGCCTTAGCTGAGGGTTTGCTAAGGTGACAGTAAGAACTTTAATGGCAATTGAGATCACTATCAAATTACATTCTTGATTGCATTCTAACAGGATTAGATACCATTCTCCAGGTAGTGAGGTGTTTCTTATGGTGTTTGGAAATGCTGTGACATTGTCAAAGATATATCTGGTGACCATATGAAGCCTTGATTTTAGTAGCAAGTTCCTGAACACAGGAAATGAAGTTAGGAGAATTCTAGAGTAATTTGGATGACTGCAAGAAAGAATCTGCCCTAAAGTGGGATTACTGGTCAAGGAAAGGAAAAATGACTATGGGGAATGCTTTGCATGAAAATGAGTTGGATAGAATACTATCCTCAAAAGGACAGGAAAACAGAAAAAAGGACAGGAAAAGCTGCCTGTTTCACCTTTCATGTCATAAGATATTTTTTTCCAATGAATTAACAAATTAAATAAGAAAGTTAACATTTCAAAAGTGGTAGAAATGTGGCAAAGCGCATAGCTTCACAAAGCTGATGGATTTACTCACATAAATGTAGTTTGGATATATTTGGTAATTATTTCAAATTGTATGAAAGGGATGTAATATTAACATGATGGAATGCTTCATAAAAGTCATGAAATCTCTGATATTTTATTAAACACAGTGCACTAAAATTCCAAATAAATATATAGTAGTTATTAGGGTTAGTAATAAAATCTGATTATTTTTATAATATATGTTGATTTCAGCAATATTGATTTTGCCTTATTTATATTAGGTTATTGAAGCTATACATTACTTACACTGGTTACTGTTCAATTTGGCATATTTATACCTTTTCTTCTAGTTAGATAATTGGCTTTATTTTTATTATACCACATTCTTGTGGTGAACTTTTTTCTTGACGGTTGGCTTTATTTTATCATTTATTATCCACCAAGGGGCATTAAATTAGTTCTTGAAATCTAGATGATGGAAAGGGGAGCAGCTGTTGGCAAAAGCAAAAACATGTATTTTTCTTATATTCTATGTAGCTTCTTGTATGTTCCTTTTTCATATTCAGAGTCGACTAACATTAGCCGAAGGCATACTTTGTGCTTCCGTAACAGGGCACACTCAGACAGACACGTCAACATTTGCCCAGTAACAAGAACCTTGATATCAACCTTTTTTGAGGGAATACAGTTGAGGGCAGTAAATCCAGGAGAAATTTGGGAGCCAATTAAAGAAAAGTAGAGAATGATAGCGCTCACACCCTAGTGTGGGAATGAAGGTCTTTCTCTTCATGTTCTATTACTCGACATTACAATGCAGTGCAAGCTACCAAATGTTACCCAGTGTGGTTCTGAAATGAACTTATAATCTCCTCCATAGAATTGATGAATGTTGACAGACACACTTGGTTAAGAGAAAGAAATGTGTCTGTGCTTGATACGTGTTATTTTCTTCTTAAGCTATTTAGACCCTGCTGATCTTTAATTTCCCTGACTCTGCTCTTGTCTTTCTTTAGAGTGTGTGTGTGTGTGTGTGTGTGTGTGTGTGTATTATAGTTCTGGACCAGGGCCATTAACTCTGGATATATTGAAGAAACCTGTTGTAGGTAATGTTACAGATTCGTAAATCTACAGACCTATGCACAGATCTTCGTAATTCTCTGAATTCCTCTTTTGTGGCACTGACTGTCAGTATAATTACATTTGTCTATTGGACATTTCTCTCTAGACTACGAGTTTCACGATGACAAGGGCCTTGATCATCTGGTTTATCTTTGCCTTTCAGCACCCAAAGCAGTGACATATCGTTTGTCTTAAAACACACAGTTTAAGGAAAGTGATGTATACAATATTGAAAAAATGCTAAAATAGTCAAGAGTTTTGTTCATTTGTTTGTTTGGTTTTTTGGTATTTATCAATAACGTTGCTCCATTTAGGAGCGATCTACTTTTCATACTTTTAATCTTATACTTTCTCCAGACCCTTTTCCATCCTTCTCCACCCATAGTTGGGCTCCGGGAGGCTGATCTGTTAGTCTGCCTCTGCCAGATACCCTTGTCCCTGGCAACCTATTTCAATTAGCCGGTGGGAGGCACTGACAGGACACGAGGAAGTGATGAAGGGTAGTCAGAATACGTACTACCCCCTCTCTGCCCCCACGGGGCCATGCGTTCCTCTGTCAAAGGCCCCTGCTGTCAGAGGCCTCTCTGCCCCTCAGAGGCGCACTGCAACTGAGTTACAGCAACAAAACTGTATTAGTTTCCTCGGGCTGCCGTAACAACATGACATAATTTGGGCTACTTAAAACAAGCACGTACTGTCTCACAGCTCCAGAGGCTGGAAGTCTGAAAGCACGGTATCAGCAGGGCCACGTTCCCACTGAAACTTGAAGGAAAGTTTGAAGGTACCTCTCTTGGTACCCCCAGGCAGCCCACTGTTCTTTGGCTTATAGACGCATCACCCCATCCTCTGCCTTCACCATCACATAGTGTTCTCCCTGAGTCTCTGCCTCCTGTGTCTCTTTGTCTACACACGGCCATCTTTTTATAAGGACCTCAGTCACATTGGATTGGGGGCTCCCCCTACTTCCAATATGGCCTCAGTATAACTAACTATATCCACAAGAACCCTATTTCCATATTAGGTAACATTCTGTGGTACTGGCAGTTAGGACTTCAATACATGCTCTTCGGATGGACACAGTTCAGTCAACAACACAATCCCTCCCCCTGCTCCTTCAGGCCTCCAGGTGCTAAGAGACACCTCCTGCTGCTTGCCCACGCATGTTTCATCATCTTGTTGGTTTCCATTAACTCTGTTTGTGCCTTTGCATGCACTCCTTTCACTCAACTCTCTTGGTGATTTATCTTCAGTGTGCCTTCTGTTTCCTGCCAGGACCCTCATCACGTTAAACTGCCATCCCCATCTTCCTCAGTCTCAGCGTAGCATTTATGAAATTTGGCTGGAATTGGACGTATCCAAATTTCAGAAATTTGGGAAGAAGAAAAAGAAAAGCTAAATAATGTATGGATTAGGAGCTAGTTAAATGTTTTAAAATAAAGGCATCATTATCTCCACCTGCAAGACATAGAACTCAATGATTTGACCTTTAGAAGCAAAAAGGTCCATATTTGATAAACTGGTGACAACATCAGAGGTAGTTGTAGCAAAAATACTACTTTTTTTTTATTGAGGTATTCAATCTGTCCTTTAGATATCAGCTGTAATGCAAACTGACAGGAACTAGTAGAAAGGGTAAAGTCAAAATTTCAAAGCCATTTGTGAATTATAAATAAAATACAACACCATATATTGAATTGTCACTCCAAATCCCTTGCTCAATGATGATAAGGAGATCTGTGCCTGTGTTAAAGTTTAATATGACCATTATTCACCAAAAAGTCATGTTAAGTCGCTTTAGAAAGTGTGATTACTGGAATGGATGTGCTAACATGCATCTACATTTGCACCCTCTCCTCAGCACTTTTCACATCATTTTACTTCTCTTGTCTTCACCGTGTACGAACACCAGTGGAAAGATTTGAGAAATGAATGCCAAGTATCACCTTCAAGTGATGAAAATTATCCATTTGGGTATGACACCTCTGTTATGAACAAAATAATTTAGAATTGTGGTGATTTTAGCTACCCTGAAAGTGTGTGCACGTGTATGCATATGTGCACACATATGTGTCTGTGTGTGTGCGTGCTTTCCTACAGACTTATCCATCATCCTCGTGCAGAAATCTTCTGGTTTTAGGCGATAAAATACTGAAGTCTGTGAGAGTAACCTTGAGAATTTGTGCCTTGCTTTCCTTATGCATAGACCAAATTAGCTCATTACTCCAGCTTAAGGGTCCACAAATTCTCATTTTACTTTAATGCATTTCTTAGAATAAATAATGTGAATGTATTCTGAGTGAAAATAGTTTCTATCGAAAATATCAGATAACAACATTAGCAAATAAAGTAGTTTGTTTACTCATAGAATTTTAAGTCACATACCTGCCTGTCCTTTCATCAGTCTGCACCCAGGAAAAATGAAAACTGTGGGATTTCAGTGTCCATTTTGGTGGTTAAAGCACAACAAAGTGTTGTAGTATTTAAAAAAAAAAGCGTAAGAGACCTGGGTTCTAGTAATAGGTCTGCCTTAAATGTTAAAATTCTAGACAATGGGAAATTTGATTTCTCTGAGGATATACATGTGTCTTTCTCATCTATATAATGTGAGTTTTCTAAACTATCTCGTTTCTTGTTCAGATTTGTCAATATGTGAGCCTATGATATATAGAACTCTAGGGGGAAATTTACCATGTTAGGTGCCATGGGTTATTTCTCATATAAGAGGAATCTCTTGAAATCTGGATAAAGATGACAAAGACATTTTCCATCTGCCTCTTAGGGCACTCTATATGTGGTCAACACAAATAAAATACTGGTTCACGTTATTCTTAATTGCCTCTGTAATTTCAAGGTACTTTCAACTTGTTTCAATTTACTTTAAAAGAAACTGGGACAGACGGCTAGTTCTGCAAATATGTGAGAAACTCTCTATGGTAGACAACTCCTGAGATGGCTCCCAGTGATTTCCATCTCCTGGTATTCGTGTTCTTATGTAATCCCTTACTTCTGCATGTAGGAACAATCTAATGACCTCCTTCTGATAAACTGAGTATGGTAGCAGTGATGTCACTTTCAAAACCAGGTTGTAAAAGATTTTGTCTTTCATCCTTGCTCACCCCCTCCACCTTGCTGGCTCTTCTCCCGGGCTTGCTCTGACGAAACAGGCTGCCATGTTGCACATGTAACTGTTTAGCAAATGGAACTAAGTTAATCTATCGAAGCAAACAACCCTATGGAGAGGGCCCTGAAACAAACAGCTGTAAGTAGCATCAACCAGTAACCTTCAAGGAAGAAAAGTCCTCAGTTTAAGAGCTCCTGAGGAGCTGAATCCTTCCAACCACCATGCGAATAGTCATGGAAGGAGACCCTTCCCCACCCAAGCCTTGAGATGACGGGAACCTCAGTTAACACTTTGATTGCAAACTGGGAGGACCCTAAGGCAGTGACCCAGCTTTACTGCAAGAGAATCATTACAGAAACTGAGAAAACAATATATGTATTTTTAAGTTACTAGGTTTTGGGACAATCTGTTACTGGGCAATAGATAACTAATATGCTTTTCTTTTAGCATGAAGAGCGACTGCCAGCGTACGGGTGGGACTAAGCACCTACTTTTGTGGGGAACAAGAGGTAGTAAAGTAAACATAAGTAGTGACTGCTAAAGAGACAGGTGGATTCTTTTCTCCTGGTCTGCTTGGATTCCGAGATAGGAAAAAAAAAAAATCAGAAGCCTTGGAATTAGGGAAAAAATAAAGGAATCAGTGTTGCATAGGCCCCTACTTTGCTCCCCAAAGTCATCCTGTATCACTTGTACAGTCTGTATGTACACCTGCTTAACTCATCATAGTCCAGCCATGTTTGTCTTTTTCCAGTTACTCAAACAGGCCAGGTCCTTTCTACAAAGGGCCTTTGTCCTTGACATTCCTAGTCCTATTGCCTGGAATGTTCCTTCCACTCCATGGTATTGACTTTTTCCTTTTCTCTATTTCTCAGATTAATTATCATCTTCTAAGAGTAGTATTTCAAAGTAGTTCTGTCTCTCTTTTTTCTCTGTCCAAGCTACTTCTTTTTCTTGTGTAGATTAGCTACGATTGATAGTTATTTATTCACTGGGGTATTTTCCCCCTTCTCACCAGAATGTAAACACCAGAGTGTAGGTCCTGTGTCCTTTTTGTTCACCCTTTATTCCCCAGAACCATAGCTGAGTGTCTGGAACAGCCAGGGGAAGCAATAAACCCTTGTATGGGATGAATGGGGAAAGGTGTAGAGGGGGATAAGCCAGTTAAGCCAGACAAGCACAGGACTAATTTCAAGATCAATGTAAGTATCAAAAGCAATTAGGTAGATACATCAATATATAGCAGACATGAAAATTTTCTTTGACTGCATCTTAGAATTCATACTTCTTTAATAATTCACTGAGCCGTTAGTTACATTTGAGAAGATGTTTCTGTATATTATTTGCTTATTTTGGATTCTTTATGAAAGTGGAATTAGAAAGTTCCAACACTGATGCTTCAACAAAAGTAGATAATTGTAGTTAAAAAAAGAGTAAGTACATGTATGATTTGTTATACCTTAACTCGGAGACATACCTTCAGTTTTGGGCTTTTGGACTGCCCATCATTCTGCAATAGTGGGCAATACACAGCCTCAGTGGGTAACTTATCAATCAAATGAGAAGATAGATGTGTAAATAACATGAGACCCTCCTAAATCTAAAATACTTAACTATTTTATTTAAGTCTTCACTATATTATTTTATTTAATTTTATAAGTCATACTGTGTTGTTATTTCAGGACTGTGGCCACCTGAAACCATCTGTCACTGAGCTTACTGTGAGAAAAAAATGTGTCAGATTGTAAAAATGTCCCAATTCTTCACCACTTCACATATGCAGTCACTTGGGCTTGGTCATGTGACATGATGTGGCCAATGAGACGTTAATAGGCATGACATAAACAGAGACTTCAAATGGCTTTCACTTTGGGTCTTGCTCTTATGCTTAGGACACTACCATGACCATAAGAAGAACATCCCAAGGCTGACCTACTACTCTGAAAAAGAAAATAAGAGACATGTGAAGCATAGCAACGAGCCAGCCCACACATGCGTGTGCAGCTCAACAGATGTGCAGAAATTTAAATGAGACTAGTAAATGTCAGCTGCCCCTTAGCTATCTCAGCTGAACCTCAAAGATGCATGAGAAATAAATCCTTAGTGGTTCATGACCCTTGAGATTTGGAGAGGCTTGTTACCCAGCAATTCCTAATTGATATAGCAGGAAACATGTATTGCAAAGAGGTATGATATACTATGTTTTTTAATGCAACGAAAAGCATAATTTCAGTTAGTAAGCAGTCAGCTTCTGACTCCATGAAATCATTCTGGAACATCAGAATGTTGTTGAAATAAAGACAAATTCCCTAAGACCTATATTTTTTAAAGCATCTATGTTTGAAAACCCATTAGGAACAAATGATCCTTCCCATCTAATTTCTTAATAGACCTAAGGTATGAAAATTTAAAGGTGGCATGATTAAAATAAAAAGAAATAAAGAAAATAAGTGAAAATGGTAACTTTCAAAGGGACTGAATTTTGGACCTTAAAACTTCCTCATAAATGAATAATTTTGCTTTACTAACATGTATGTTTGCTATTATCTCATTATATCTTTTAAATATTTGTGATAGCTTACAACTCATGAGGAAACAAATAACATATGTGCTAGTGTTCTCTTGTTTGACATACTTGACATATCTATCAGACAGCACAGATCAGCTCAGATAATGTATTTATTCGTGCCTGTATCTGTCTCCGCTATTGTGTTGTAAATTCCTTCAGGGCAAGAACTGTGCCCCCTTCATTTTACTATTTCCCAAATAGTGCCTGACTCATAGGCAAGGCACAGTAACTGTTTAGCAAATGGAACTAAGTTAATCTATTGAAGCAAACAACTGTATGCAGAAGTGCACAAAATCACGACCTAAAAGCATGATAGCTGAGATACAACAAGAATATCGCTTCTCCAAAAGCAGTCACTGTCATTTCTCCTCAGAGAAGACGAAGACACAGGAGAAAGCATTTCAGCATGTGAGAACACTTTGTTGATGTTAAGTTAATTTAAAACATATTTTATACTAAAACCCATACCGATATATTACCGAAGAGAAAAGCATCAGATTATCGTAGTTTTAAGATACGCTTCAAGAATTTAAAAAGTAAATAAATAGCAAGTAAGCATGGAGGGATTATTTCATTCACCCCTACCATCCATAGCATTTCAGCGAAGAGTCTGGAGCATTCTAATATACGGTGATCATACATTCTAACTTTGCTTAGCTCAAAATCTCATTCCAGCACGAGGCACATTTATAGGAGTTAAAGCTTTGTTAGTTGGATAAATGGATGGATGGATCAACCAACTAACACCTGTTGGTGAAAGTAAAGATGAGACTGTCTTCAATTTAAATAACATACTACACACACAATACAACTAAATTATGAACTAGAGAAACTGACAGTTTGCCTAAGACAAAGAGCCACTGACTCTTTCAAGTCTCATACCTGCCTTTCTCATTGTATTAATTGTTACCTGTCTTTAATTCCTAGTTATTTTATCAACAGATACTACTTTTTGGTTATTTTTTAACTTTATGGAGGTATAAGTGACAAATAAAATTGTAAGATAAAATGTATAACACAACGATTTGAACTATTTCTTTCTTTTTATTCAAGTATCCAAACAATAAACTACACTGTGTCTACAGGAGCCAGGCACTATCCTAGGCATTGAGGACACTGAGATAACAAGAGGCATAAAGTCATTTCATCGAAGATACAAACAAGTAATTAGATGTAAGGCAGGGAAATACAGAGTGCTGTAACACTCCTGCAAGTTCTCAGACATTTCCTAGAAATTTGGTTATTTTTTAAGCTAAAATTTGACAAATTATGAAGGGCTAAGTATGCAAAGTGTGGAATTAAGAGAGTTCCAGATGAGAGAACAACATGTGCTAACATACTACCTGCAAGCAAAGGCTGCATAATAGAATCAGCAGAATGATTCTTTAATAGAGGGAAGGACAGCATCATGAGAAATGAACACTAATTCACTGCCAGGCGCAGTGAGAAGCATTTTAAACAAAATCTCTTGTCTAATTAATGCATAACTAACGAAAAGTGTTGTATGATTATTTCCTTTTTTAAATGCAAAGAAACTAAGGCTTTGAAGAGTTAACTTAACCACATTCCAAAAGTTATAAAATTTGAACTCAAGTTATCTGATTCAAATGCTGCTTTTCAAAACCACTTTGCAAAATGATGATATTTTGTAAAGTGGCTAAAATTTTTTAAGGGTTTACTTGGTTCTAGATACTATCCCAAACATTTAAATCCCACACAAATTATAGCAGGTAAATACAAAAATAATGATTAAAAATTTTGTTTAAAAAGCTTCATGGGATTAAGTCACTTGCTCAAGTTAATAAACTAAATGGTGAATTTTGAACCTGTGTATTCCAACTTCAAAGTCAATATTTTTAACCACTGAGCTACAGAGAAACATTTGGATCACACCAAACCCATTAGTAACGATAAGAGAGGTTAGCTTTATTGTCCTCAATCTACAGAGATGACATAAGTAACTATACGTATTTGGTTTTGTTAATATTACAATAGGATATCTTCTTTAATTCATAAGGACATTGTAAAGATTAATAGCACTGATTTTATTATATATAATATCTAAATCTTAGTATGACATACAGAGCTCTTCACAATCTTACCTCAATTTATCACTTTAGCATCATTACCCACCAACCTGCCTCTCGAACCCAAGACTTTTCTCACACAGAACTTCTCAAATCATACTCTTTTCCCTGTTGCAAGCCTCTATAAAGCTGCTGAAATTAGTCAGGTTAACTAGGATTTCAAAACAGTCTGTTAATACTTGTTACTTTGCCAGTTTATCTGATTAGCGCCAAGCTTTCAAACAAAAGGGTACAAAATATTAATAAATGCCAATTATGTGCCAGGTTTATTTCTATGCATTCACATACATGCCTGCTCATTAAAGTTTCATAACACTAAGAAATACATTATTTTTCCTACTATAAAGATAAAAAACTTAATGTTAAGAAAGGTAAAGGGTTTTTCCATGGTTAAACAATTAGTAAAATAGAATGAATTGAGCCCAGGTTAGTTGGATTCCAAAGTCCGTTACATTTTATTAAACCAGATTGCCTTAGTTATTTTTAAAGCAAAGAAAATTTTCAGAACTAGTTTTAAATTAGTTTGAAACTTATCTTAAAACTTGCATACATGCATGATTGCCAAAGTATTTCCATCTTTATGTAAAAAGGATGTAATAATGCATATAAATTATCTTGCACTCAATAGAGTTAGTTCCTCTCCCGTTTTCTTTTTCCTTGCATCTGTGATATGGTTGATGATGGATGTTTGGAAGGTCGGATGACAGATGGGGGCCAACATGTCTAGTTTCAGATTAAGGAATTAAAATTGGAGATTAAAATCAAGTGTCTCAAAGGGGAGGGGGGTAGTGGAAATTGTAGAGCCTTGTGATGCTCTGAGTCTCATCAAGATTCAATTTTTTAAAAAAGTCTTTCCATTTTAATTTACACCTCTTGGAGTGGATAGAAATACCACTGCACCATTCATCTAAATGAAGAGTGGAAGATGCTTTCTGCGATAGTAATGTGATGAGTTCTTGGCTATCAATGTGGCCTCCAAGAGCCATCTGTTCCCAGAGTCAGTGAGCAGTAGGATTTATGAGCTTTCCCAACAAACTCTGTGTGTGCGGCAGGGAAGGGCAAATCCAGCTGCTGTTTATTTTCATCAAACATCTAGATCTGTTCTTCAAACATTGCAAATCTAATGAAACCTCAAAAGAGTTTGTAAAATACTTTTCTTCTCTAATTGGGAAAATGATTTGAATGTTAAGAGAAACTGCAAAAGATGGTTCCTATTCATCGGTAGTTACACAAAGTCACCAATGTTGTAGATCTTATCAATGTCCCAGATTCCCAGGGTCTGCCAAAACAAACAAGTAAGAGCGTGCACAAATTCCCACACACTAACACAAACACACAAACATATCTTTCCTCTTAATCTGTCCAAAATTATACAGAGGTTTGAACTTTGGGAAGTGTATTTTGTTCCCTTTAATAAATACATACATTTCAAAATTACTGAATGAATACCAACATGATTGCTAATAATTATCCTTAATATGTATTCAGCCTTTTTTAAAGTCTTTAAGTGCTTTCTTACACATTAATGCTGCGTGTAATAGAGCCAAAATGATGGAGTTGAAAGCTATCTAAAGATCATAGACTCTAACCCTTTCATTTTTAAAAAATCAACTGCATTAAGGTATAATTTGCATATAATAAAATGCATCCAATTTAAGTATAGTATGAGTCCTGTGAGTTTTGACAAATTTATTCACAGTATAACCACCAAAATTCTGCTTGAGGACATTTCCATCACTACAAAAGTTTCCTTTGTGCCCCTTTCCAGTCAATCCCACCCACCCCTGGTTCAAGGGACAACTGATCTTTTTTATCACTTAGTTTGGTCTGTTCTAAAGTTTCATGTAAATAGCACCTTGCAGTATATTTTCTTTTACACTGGACATTTTGTTTGGCATAATATTTTTGAGGATCATTCATGTTCTTGACTATATTCAAAGCTCACTGCCTCTTCATTGTTGAGTAGCATGTCATTGTATGGGTATTCCACAGTTTGTTTATTCCTCAGCTGTTGATGGCCTTCTGGTTTTCCCTCCAATTTTTGGCTCTTATGAATTAAGTTGCTATGAACTTTTCTGTACAGTTCTTTATGTGGAAATAGAATACTAATCCTCTTGTAATCATCTCAGTGTAAAAGGAGACAAGGACTGAAACCTCAGTTATCCAAAGTTCAGTTTCATTTCTCCCAATTTAGTAAGGGTTTACAACCAACCTCATCACCAAGAGATCTAAAATATCATGGAGGATGGTTCCTCTGCCTGTGACTTGGAGTAGGTCACCCAGTGCCCATGAGCCTCAGTTCTCTTAGCCCTTAAGGCTCATTTGAATCTTTGTGAGGTGACAGGCACTGCACAAGGAGTATGCTTTATGACAAAGAACAAAACACACATGGTCACTGTAGAACTCAATTGAAAAGTAAGCACTGTGTGTGTGTGTGTGTGTGTGTGTTTGGAATTTCAAAATGTGATGAATTCAGTAAAGAACTCATACAGAATTCTATAATTTAACTTATGTTTGGATGATTAGAGAACTCTTTGAAGTAGTGAAAATTAATCTGAAGTTCGAAGAATGTGAAGAGCCAGGAATGTGCAGAGTTGCCCTAACAGCGTTAAAAAGAGAGAACAGCATGCATTCAAGTCCTGAAACGTCAGAAGTTAGGGTACAGGAAATGAAGAGAGTTGTGGCTTGAGATAAGGCTAAGAGTCAAAGCTAAGTTTCTTTTTTTTTTTAACTTTTAAGAAAAACTATGAAATCATAATGTATATATAGTAAAAATGTACAAATCTTAAGAATGTAACTAGGTAAGTATTTGGAATGTATTTGGATAAGTATTTGACAACTGTATACATCCATTAATCAAACCCCAAATTAGAATATAAAAATATAGAACACTTACATCATCCCAGAAAATTCCATCATATCCATTTCTTTGCAGCTGAGACTCATTCCCCTACTACTACTCCCACAAAGAAGCAACAACTCTTACGGTTTTCCTGGACATAAATTAGCCTAGATTAATTTTACCTATTGTTAAAATACACAGAAATCATATCATATGTATACTTTTGGGTCTGGCTTCTCTTGCTCAAAGTGATGTTTTAAGATTTATCCCTGTATTAAGTTTATTCTAATTGTTGAATAGTATTCCGATAAATGAAAATATCACAACTTTTAAAAATTAATTGACAAGAATTTGGGATTGTTCTAGTTTTGAACTAAGGCTTATATAACATTCATATATTAGTCTTTTGGGCAAATGTGTTCAATTCTAGGTCATAGTTGAAGTCAGGATGCTAGGCCATAGTATAGTAGTGTGTTTAACTTCATAAGAAACTGGTAGAGAGTTTTCCAAGTTATAGCATCACTTTATATCCCCAGCAGAAATGGATAAGAATCCCTATTTTTTTTGATGAAATGGCTATTCCTTGGCGTTTTAAATTTTTTCATTTTTTCTATTTTGACTTTTTAGCTATATTTCTTCTGTTTCTTAGATTGTTTGCTTTAGTTATAGTTTCCAGTGCTTGCTCTAGGAATTGCAAAATGCACCTGTAAGTTATCGCAGTAAAATGTAAGTTAAACTATATTTTTACATGTATTAAATAAGAAATTTACAATGATACTCTTATATTTCTCCCATCCTTTAGACTATTATGACTCATTTGCATTTCTTTTACATGTGTTATAAACTTTAAAATACACTGCATTTATTTTTGCATTAAATCAGTAATTGTCTTTAAAACAAAATAAGAAAAGGAAAAAAGAAATAATCTTTTCTATTTATTCACATATTTAAAATGTCCACTGTTCTTCATTCCTTCCTTCAGAAATTGAGATTCTATCTGCTGTCAATTCTCTTTCAAGTAAATAATTTGTATTTCTTGTTGCAAAGGTCTATGAATGGCTCATCCCTGCCTGGAATTTATTCCATTAAGAGTTCTTTGCATCCACTCTTCTTAAATAGCTTTCTAGAAATGTATGGTTTTTCATTTATCTTTTTTCCTCCATTGGTGAAATCAATGGAGTGTTGGTGCTTTGTGACTTTCCACAAACTAACCAAAAAGCTAATGCTCCACAAGGGAGTGAGATTTTAAGGATCCTGTATGTGCTTGTGTTCAGTGAACTATGGTGTTAGCTATAGTGGGGAAAAGGAAAACTTTGATATGAATAAGTTTTCAAAGTAAACAGTTTTAGTAATGGTTTGGAGCAAAGGGGTGAATAAAGAAGAAACTAAATAGGAGGGTAATATGTGTACCTTGAAGGATGCAGAGACATGACAATGATGTTTTCCTATGTGAAAGCACTGAACGTGGTGTGATGTACTTAGAAGGTAAGTTAAATATGAATCGGCCTTAGGTGACCTTGGGGAAGACTGTACTCATGAAGCCTAATTACATGAAAATATATTGAAATAAGCTATTATCAAATAACTAAAATAAAGGCGCATGCAGTTAAATTTTTAGTTAGATGGAATGAGAAGATATATCTACTTTACTAATGATATTGTACTGGGGTAACTGCAATCTGATCTAAATTATGAAAGGGGTTGGGAACTGGGACGGTGACTGCATGGGTCATTCTGGGGATGGGGGCTAGATTTGTTTAAAAGAAGCCTATTTAGTTCTAGACGATGTGTAGCAAAACACATGTAGAAAATTAGTTAGGTATATATTTGACATAATATATGCTCACCAGAAGCTAGCTTGTTTGATCTCTCTTAACTATGTTTATCCTGATCATGTACATGAGTGTGTGTGTGTGTGTGTGTGTGTGCGCGCGCATACAAACACAACACACAAACACATTCACAAATACACTCCCCTTCTTTTGACATTTCCTCTAAGTGCACAGAAAAGATGATAATGCTATAAATGAGAACCATGGGTTAAAACAAACAATCTATTGCTCTGAGAGAAAGGTGAAGCAGAAAGATTTTTGCTGGGCATGATAAGATTTATCTGGCCACAAAAGAGGAAGAGTCATACCCTGTTTCCATTATCACACAAAATCCTAATTTCTGGGGATATCAGGAATTTCAAAGTTTGATGACACTAGAGAATAGTGTGTTTGTATTCCCAGGAGCTCTTCCGTGGGAGAACCACCTCTCTCAAATTCCACATTTATTTTGAGTTGCCAATTATCCCATCATGGTGTTGTGCATATGACTTAAGTAAGGTCAAAAGTTTTGGCTGAGTTTTGACATAAGTATACGGTGTCAACTCTTCCTGGTGGAGGAAGTTAAATACGGAACCTGGAGTTCTACTTCAACCTGGCAGTAGCTAGGAGGTACTCACCCCATTACCATGCCAGAGTCACTTCAGAGGAAGCCAATTAAAAGGTAAGGTTTAAAACCAGGAACATCTCAAACTAAATTTAAAAAAATCTCGTAAGGCCAACACTAAGATGAACAAAATATGATCATAAGATGAAATTGTTGTCCTAAAAAGCACTTCAATAAGTAATTATAAACACATTTTAAAAAAAAATGAAAAAATAAATAGAAAATCTCAGCAGAAAAATAGGATATTTAAGAAAATAAGTAAATATATAGAAAAACTAAATGGAAAGTATAGAACTGAAAAATAGTAAATATGATTAAAAACAATTAATGAGCTTAATAGAAGAATGGAGGGGGCAGAGGAAAAGAATTGGTGAACTGGAAGATAAAACAAGTAAAATTACCAAATCTGAAGAACAAAGAGAAAACAAATTAAAAGAATAAGAACAGAGGCTCAAGGACAAGGGAAAATGTAAGAAGAGATCCAACATTCATGTTACCAAAGATCCAGAAAGAGAGAAGAAAGAGGGTAGAGCTAAAAAAAGTATTCAAAGAAACAGTGTCTGAAAACTTCTGAAACAGTTTGAAGGACATAAACCTAAATATTCAAGAAGTTGAGCAAACTCCAAACTGGATACACAGCAAGAACTCCACACCAAGAATTTCATAATCAAACTTCTGAAAAATAAGGACAAAGAAAAACTTTGAAATCAGAAAGACAGGACAGCTTACCTTGGCGGTGGGGAGGGGGCACTGAATTACAGCAGATTTATCATTAGAAACAATGGAGGTCAGGAGGGAGTGGCACACTTTTCTAGTGCTAAAATACCGGTTAATCCATTACTCTATGTCCAGCAAAATTATCCTCCTCTTGAGTTTTCTAAACTATGTTTGATGGTTGAAACAAGAGCTAAGACTGATGTGCTTCAAAATGTATGTAGAAGAAATGTTAGATAATTCTTTTTAAGAAAACTAAACAGAGGTAAGGTTTGTAGATTTTACTTGAAGTGGTAAACTGATGACACCAGTAGACTTGAGATTATATATATTACCTTCAGCAACCACTAAAAACACTACACAAAGAGACAAACTCCTAAACAGTATAGGAAATAGAAATATATTTCTAAAAAAATGTTCAAATGCCTACAGAAAGGCAGGAAAAAGGAAAAAAGGAAATTAAAAACCACATACACACACAAGAAAACAAACAGAAATCACCACCACAACAAACAAGCAAAAAAGCATAAAATTTAAGTGGTCTGAATATGCTAGGAGAGAAGATTTCTGGCCTCCAGTGGAAGTGAAGCCAGCACTGCAAACCATTAGAGGGGAACAGTAAATAAAGACGTATACCATCTTCCTCTATTCTGTCTGCCTATTGATTAGAGAGCATTTGGCTTTATGTGGTCAGTCTATCTGCCTTTTCCAGAAATTGCAGCATTTACCAGGAGCTACAGTATTAGCAACCACATTGCAAAATATCATCCAAGATTATACATTTCCAATACTAAACATTATGTCAGTGCAGAACCAGAATGTAAACCCAGGAAAACAGACCCCTTCTTAACTCCTCATATAGCCTGCCATAAGGAGTTTATTGTCTAGTTAGAAAGACTGTTAAAGAACAAACATATATATTTACGACACTTGTTGACGATGGCAAGAAAGGCTTTATTCAAGAAGCGCCATGGCAATAGGTATAGAGAACACTGCAACGTGGTATCGCAATGGGAGATAGAGTGAGTCAATTCTGAACACACTGTGGGCCACAGGAGCTTATACTGAAGGAGTAGGGTGAGAGTCAATATATGGAAATTTATTAAGAGGATACATCGGGGTAAGGGCGGATTCTGGCTAAACTGATCTAACATGATTCTTGCTGCAGGCAGGCCAAGGTGATCATACATCACCTAGGGGCTGGTGGAGGATGAGGAAACTGATCAGACATTGAGAAAGGGGGTTCTGGTTAAACTGACTTAGCAGGATTTGTGTTAAAACTGGGCAACACAGAGACAAACAGGGAAGTTCAAAAGTCAGAGCTACTTGAAAAAGATTTCAAGGATTCCTGAGTAGGGTTTGGTCAATGAGAGAATCTCTGTTAAAATAAATACGTGGATAGAATTCAGGAAGATAGACTACTTAACTAGAGATAACCAGATAACTAGAGAAATAGTTAAGCCACGCATGGGGAATCAGAGAAATAAAATAGAGATGATGACTCTGCCAGGGAACATAAGGGAAGGTTTTACTTGCTTTTAGTTTTGAAAAATTTAGGTATGTTCCCGACAACAATGAGGAAGAGTGGGGGTGGAGTACACACAAAGCCTCAGACACATGAATAACAAATAAAACTCCCCAGTGACACTAATTTAATTATCTTGATATTTCAAGAACACTGGATGCATACAGACATACATGTTGATAAGTATTTAAATTTGGAGGGAAGAAAACATCCTTCATAGCTCTAAATTCTGATGTAAGTGGAAATTAAAAACTAACTTCAGATTTGACTTTCTTCAATGTCAATATATCTGAAATTTTTGTCCTCAAAAGTAACTCTTCTTCTAAGTATATGATTTGAAGCTGATAGTTTTACATATCTCGTTTACTAAAGTTTTTTAGATTTATTTCTGAAATGTGGAATTATTTTATTTTTATATTGTATTTTAAAGAATAGCATGGTCTTCTAGTCTTTTGCTCTTCTTCAAAGTGAGTTTTGTAAATCAGCATATCCACCTCACTTAGGTGCTTGCTGGGAATGTAGTGACTCAAGTCCTACCCTAGGCTGGATGAGTAAGAATTGATTTTAACAAAAGTCTCACATAATCCTGTGCACATTAAAATTTGAGAAACACTTTTAGAGTTGATTAAAACAGAAAGACAATTAACTCATTCCAGTCAGGGTTTCTGTCATTCTATCTTTGATAGAATGAATCTGATCCCTCCAAATAGCAATTCGGAAATTAATGCCTAAATGTTTGTAGGTTAATGGAAATTTACTCTCAGTACTCATATCAACTGGAAATAAATTTCTTTTTTGTTTGTTATCTGATAGCTAAATTCAGATTTTCAGGTGAAGGTGTCTCAGTCTCAACCCTCTCTCATTCAATGAAAAAGAATACCAGTTGTTTATTTCTGGATCCACATCTTGTCATGTCTTTTCTTCATTAATCGCTTGGTTTTTTTTTTTCCTGTGTGGCTCAGTTTTATTCTTGTTTTGTACCCTGCATTGAGCCTAGCTTCTAGTATCTTATAAACACAAATAGATACACACCATGTGGGATTAAATCTATTTAAGAACCCATATTTCAATCAAAATGATGAAGCCACTGATTTTTTTTTTATATAAATATATAAATATGAAAAACAAGAATTCTCTAATTTTTTAAAAACAAATTGCCAGCAGGAATTTTTGTTATTTCTCTGGATGTTAACAGGATGCTTCCGTAATTCATATGAAAATGAACTTTGCCTTAATGCATGTTCTCCTCAGGGCCTTTTGGTAGATTCCTGGCCATTTGGCCTGGCTTTTAACAAAATACAAGATGTATTTGTTTGTCCCACAGAACACCTTACTTCTGGTCTTCCTTTTTCCAGAAAGACTCCATTCTTCCTGAGAGGACCCCAGCTGTAGCTTTGATTGAGGCATTCATTCTACAGCTGGGGCAAGCTTTCTCTGAAATGCAGCTGGAAGAGGCATTTCAAAAGCCCACATTGTTATACAAATGCTTCTATTCTCCTTGTTAGAGGCAGACACCCAGTCAAGTGCCCAGACACACAAGCTGTCAGAATGGAAGAGACATGAATTTCTCAAGACTATCATCATTTTTGGGTTCATCTTGCATCTGGAAAAATTCAGTAAAAATACATAGAACAACCTAATCATTGGATGTTATGACCAAATTGTCAAATTGAAGATGTTATTCACAGTTCTTTTACTCACACCATGATTACACTGAAAGATACACAAGGAATTGCCTCAGGGAGATGGCGACTGAATAAGATACAAGAAAAGCTGTCATAATCACAATTACTGGTTGCCCAGTAAAACTATGACTGTTTTAGAGAGTGAAAACTATAGGTTATCATAACCTGTTCTCTTTCAACATCAAAATCATATAGCCATTTTTCATATACAAATTTTATGTTTACCAAGCAACTTTGATAATTTTGCTTCCCACATATTTTTCCTACGAGGAAAGAACTACATAACTGGCAAACATACCACATATTAAGGGAGGGTCTTATGCTTCATTATAAGGGATAGGGAAGGTGCTCAATAATTATTGCTTTTTTTTCCCTTAAGTTCAGTGATTTTTTTTTTTTAACTTAAGTCTAGTTGACTTACAATGTTATATTAGTTTCAGGTGTACAACATAGTGATTCAATATTTTTGTGGAATATGCACCACACAAATTTCAATAACTACTACTTGAACAAAAATTGAATGGATTCGTTTGCATTCCAGTTTGTATAGGTGAATCTCTAGTGACATTCTGAAGGCAAAATGATCTCCTTAGAGCCAGTCAATTCTAGAGCAATGAGAAGATTGGATTTTTAGGTTCCAGATCAAAGGCCAGTCATTGGATCTCCAAAATAAGGTCATCTAACATGGACCCCTGGACTAAATCCATATGATAATATTATAAAATAATCTACAAAAGTCAGATTTCACATTGTCTAGTGTATTACAAATCACATATTCCTTGGCCAAGAGGATCTGAATAAATTGAGCATATGTGAATAATGTTTAACTGTTACAGAAACAAAGTTATTATCAATTGACACCCTTATATGCCACTGACCAGCACATTTATCACTTCTATATGCAAGATGTATCTTTTCCTATCTGCCATGATCTAAGTAAGCTTAGAATATTTTTCTGTCTTATCTCCCTAATCAGTACAGCATTGACAGAACTTTATTGCTTCACAAATCACGGTTCTAAACTTCTGTGAGCATTATATTTTGCTTACTGATTGTTCCCATGGCGATTTCCTGAATAAAAGAATAATGTCTTTGATCAAAGGATCCTGGGTTTCATTTTAGGAGGTCAGGTTAATGGTGCTGTACGCTACATTTGAATACATTTTATTTTAGAGACACAGCTTGACTTTCAGCCACAAAACTTAATGAAAAGACTTTTTTGGTTATATTTGATCATTTCTACCTGAATAGTATGCCTGTTTCCTTCCTATTTAAAAAGTCTGACATCATGCTTTTAGAATAATTGTGCAGTCTTCTCTTTTTCTAGTCAAGCTTGTTTAACTGAAGGACCCAAATACAGCCAAGAACAGATTTAAACTTCTAGGTGTCATTTAAAGATGCAGTAAGATATGGAAGAGAGAGTTTGGGCTCGGAGTCCAGGGGTCTTTAAAGCCCCAGGATTGTCAGGTTCATAGACGTTGCCTGTTCCAACAGTTCATGATGTGGGTGTTGTCCTCAGCATCATCCCCATCAATAAATCATCTACTTGTTTAGATTTTTAAAATTATATTAAGTAATTAAAATATTAAAAAGTTGAAACAAATGAAAAAAAAGAAAGAAAAAAGAGAGGGAGGGAAAGAGAGAGAGGGGAAGGAGAGAAAAGAAAAGGAGGAAAGGAAATAGCTACTCTTACTTCCCATCACTCAGAAGTAACCATTTAACTCTAGACTTTCTTGAAACATAATAGAAATGGGAATTCAATTTCTAAACATCCTTTTCTACATTTTGGGCTCTGATTATTTCTTGAATGGCCTACGTTGGCATTTTGTAGCTTTCACCACTGAAGCATGTCTAATTTTGACTTCTTCTGATATTTAAAGAAGACATTACACCTCTTCTGAGTCTACTTTCCTCCCAAGAGAACACAGACAGAATTATTGAAACTTTCTAGAGTATTCAAATATGGATTTCTGTTGTCTTCCCAAAGCCTGGAATTATTGCCTTCTCAGAAAAAATAAAAAACAAGAAAACAAAAAGATGTTTGTGACTGAAGAGGTAAAAGGCAGTGACCAATGACAGTAAAAGGAAATTTAGTGTGTGTGTGTGTGTGTGTGTGTGTGTGTGCACGTGCGCGTGTGTGAATAAACTACTTTTCAGAGCAGTTTTATTTTACAGCAAAATTAAGCAGAAGGTACAGTGGTTCCCTATATATCTCCTACCCCAACCTATATACAAACTCCCCAAATGCCAATATCCCCCAACAGAGTGACAGATTTGTTACAGTTGATGAACCTACACTGACGCATCATTATCTATCCAAAGGCCATAGTTTGCATGAGAGTTCACTTTTGGTATTCTACAGTCTATAGATCTGAACAGATGTACAATGACATTTATCTATCATTACAGTATCATACAGAGTAATTTCACTACCCTAAAATATTCCTCTGTGTTCTACCTATTTATCCCTTCATCTTCTCCCTGCAATCCCTGGAAACCACTGATCTTTTTTACTGTTTCCATAGTTTTGCTTTTTCCAGAATGTGACATAGTAAGAATTACACAGTATGTAGCCTTTTCAGATAGGTTTCTTTCACTTAGCAGAATGCATTTAAATTTCCTCCTTGTCTTTTCATGATTTGTAAAACAAAGAATGCTGCTAACCATATGGTTCTGTAAGAATTAAGTCATTAGCCACTGCAGTCACTGACCTACAGTATATCCTGAAACGAATTCAAGAAGAAAGAACAGGACAAAGCATTCTGTGCTTTGGGAAAACAGACAAAATGGCCCTTAGCTGGCTAGATATATTCCGGGAGACATTTTTTATGAACCCAGAGTCTTGCATCTTCTCATACTTAGAAAAGCACTAAAATCATTAACCAAGACAACTTCCTCCTGTGACTAGCAGCAACCTTCTACCAAGATGCATACTAGATGGCACATTTTCCCTAGCCAAAATCTCATATATTCTGTCCTCTCCCCTTACCTCTTCAGAGCAATTCCTCCATGCTATCTGAGAGGCTGTCTCCTGGGCTATAGTCCTTAGTAAGACACTGAATAAAACTCAACTTGCAGTTCTCACATTGTGCTTTTTTATTTCCAGTCAATAACTTGATAGCACATTAAACAGTATTCCATTGTCTCAGTATACATTTTAGTCATTCATTCACCTACTAAAGGACATCTTGGTTGCTGCCAAGGTTTGGTAATTATGAATAAAGCTGAGATAAACATCTCTGTGCATATTTTTGTGTGCACACAAGTTTCCCACTCCTTTAAGTAAGTAACAAGGAGCATGATTGTCGGACTGTATGGGAAAAGTATATTTAGTTTTGTTGGAGACTGGCAAACTATCTTTCAAAGTGGCTGTGCCATTCTGTATTCCCACTAACAATGAATGGGAGTTCCTTACTGCCCCACATCTTCATCAGTATTTGGTGTTCTCTGATGGTATCTCACTATTGCTTTAATTCAAATTTCCCTGATGAAGCCTGCTATGGAAGATGTTTTCATATGTTTATTTCCCATTTACATATCTTGTTTGGTGAGGTGTCTGTTATAGTCTTGGGCCCAAGTTTTAGTTGGTTTAAGATAAAAAAACAAAACAAAACAAAAAAAACTTCTGTGTTTCTCTTTAACTCTCACACTCACAATATTTCTGACATGAGATGATGGGTTTTTTCCCCCTATACCACCAATTCTCCCACACCAGCGATTATGTAACAATTCAGTTCCATTCAGTTTTGATACTAATTGAGTTAGCACAGACCCCAGAGGTTAAGGGTTCAGTCCCACAAGACTGGCCTCCTGCTTTAGGCACCAAACAGTTGGTCCTCAGGTGTCCCACATCTTGTATAACTTGGCCACAAATTGGAGGTTCCCACAACTCTCTCCTTGGGTTCTATAATTTGCTAGAATGGCTCTCAGACCTGGGGAAAACAGTTTACTTCATAGATAATCAGTTTACTATAAAGGGAACAGCGGATGGAAGAGATGCATTGGGCAAAGTATGCAAGAAGGGGTGCAAAGCTCTCCATGTGTGACAGTCTCCCAGAACTCCAACTATTCACCAACCTGGCAGCTCTCCAAACCACAAAGTTCAGAGATTTTTATGGAAGTGTCATCATGTAGATATGACTAATTAACTCAATCTCTAGTCCCTCATCTCTCCCTGGAAGATGGGAGGTGGGCTGAAAGTTCAAGCTTCTAATCATGGCTTGGTCTTTTTTGGCGACCAGCCACCACACTGAAATTTTCCAGGAGCCCACCAAAACTTGCCTCATCACAACAGAAGATGCTCCTATCACTCAGGAAACTCCAAAGGCATCTCTGTGTCAGGAATCAGGGTCAAAATCCAAATATTATGACAAAAGATGCTCTAGCACCTTTATTGCTTACAGAATTACAAAAGTTTTAGGAGCTTTGGCTAAGAACTGAGGATGAAGAACAAAATATATACTTCTTATTGCATCACAGTATCACAGGGAGGTTTTTTTTTTTGTTTTTTTTTTTTAGTTGTTGAGTTATAAGAGTTCTTTGCATATTTTGGGTAACAGTCCTATATCAGATATATCTTCTGCAAATATTTCCCTCCATTTTATAGCTTGTGCTTTCATTCTCTTGACAGTGTCTTTTATAGAGTGGGAAATTTTAATTGTAATGAAGCCCAGCTTATTAATTCTTTCATGTAACATGCCTTCAATGTTATATTTAAAATGTCACTGCCAAACCCGAAGTTATCTAGATTTTCTCCTACACCGTCTTCTAGAAGCTTTATAGCTTGGGTTTTACATTTAGGTCTGTGACCCATTTTGAGTCACTTCTGGTGAAGAGTGTAAGATCTATGTCTAGATTATTTATTTAGGCATTATTTTGCATGTGGTGGAAATTTAGTTTTCCTGACAGTTCAAAATGGTGATTTTGAGATTGATCCTGAACATTATGTGTAATTTGAATCCGAACCTTTTAGTAAAATATGCAGAACTTAGTCTCAAATAGAAATATATATATATATATATATACATATATATACATACATGTATCTTTTTTGAAGCCCAGGGCAGGCCACACCAGAATATGCTTCAATGGAAAACTGATTATTTTGTATGAAAGTTACTTAAGAAGCTACCAGTGCAAGAGAGATATCTTGTATCCCTGGGAGCAAGAAATAAATCTCCCATGTGCAAGGCTCACTTCTTGCTTTTGGAGGTGGAAGGACACCCTAATCACCAGAGATAGGGAATCTGGGCTGAGAGCCACCTACATAAACAAACCTTGTCACTTCTTTACTAATCTATTACCCTAAGGCCAAACTCTGTTTAGATTCTTTACTAATTAAGTGCCCAAAGCTTAAATTTCTTTGTCCTGTTAATTCCTCACAAATTTATTGTCTAAAAGGTATAAAAGCTGCCTGCCTTAGCAACTTCTTAGGTCGCATTTCCATGCATATGAATTAAAATTTGCTTCTTTTTCTCCTTGTTAATCTGTGTCATGTTAATTTTATTATTTGTCCAGCCCCAAGAACTCCCCCTCCTTGATAATTCAATTTGAGGGCATCAAAAAGTCTTATCCATCAAATGGACATCATTCATAAATCTTCAAGCTGAGAACCACTAATAACTTCAAGTTCAACAGTAGGAAAGACAGGAGGGGATGTCCACTTTATATAGTCAGCGATTGGAGAACAGAAGCTCAAGTTTCTGCAATTAAGCGTATCTTTCTTTTCCAATTCAACTCAACCTAATAACAACAGTAGTGACATGAATAAGCATTTACTAGATGATAAACATGACAATAAAATATTTTGTATGTAGTACCTCATTCAACCTTTACAACACTGCCATATAGTAAAACAGAATAAAAATAAAGAGTTAGAGACAGTAAGTACATTTCTTAAGGTCCCTGAACTACTAAGCAGAAACCCAGGGTTACAAATGAAAGAACATCTGAATTCCAAATACCATACAATCCTCTTGTACCTCTATCCCAGTTCTACTCTCTTGGGAATCTCTCTCAAAGTCTTGTCCTGATGCACGACACAAATATTACAGAGCATCCAAAGTCATTGCTACCCCTTGTTGACATCTGCTTCTTGCCAAAATGTACCACAAACATCGCTTGGTGAAAGTTTTACACTAAGTCACTGTTTTTGCCTAAATCCACATAATACTTCATTATATTTTAAGTAATAATGACCCATGCATTCAACGGGACTTTGTTAATTTTAATACTGTACAAACCATACAAATACTATGTAGAAATTCATCTTTTATTAACAGCATCAATTCAATGAGAAATTATACTGTCACGGTTCATACTGCTAAGAACCATTTATATTCATCTCATCTTCCTGATTTCCTCTAAATCCTATTTCTACACAATCCTGATATATTCTTCCTTGAAATATGTTATTTCAGATAAAGCATGCATATATTTAAAATTATAATTGTATGATTTGTATAGAAATTTAAATACCATAACTTGTTGGGAACCAGAGTTTCATGAGAAGACAGGGAATTTGGGATCCTTGAAAATTAACCATGCCATCAAAAATGAAAAAGGCTGGAACAATTACACTGATGTGACCTTGTGTCATAGAAATATTTCTAGAATGGAACACAGAAAACAGACCCTGCCAACAATTTGGGTGTTATCTTCTTCTGGGCTTCTCATCTATAAACCTAGTATCTTTGATTAGTTTGACGGTTCTGTAATCTGTCAGGGAGGACACTGGAATCACTGGAGAGGCTTACTATAAATAGTTTCCTGGTCCCACTTCCCAGGATTGCTGAGGCAATGATGTTTTAGGATATGGGTGTATGTATGTATGTATGTATGTATGTATGTATGTATGTATGTAGATACGCAGGTATTCATTTTATAGTCTCTCCAGGTGATTTTCATAGTCTGAAAGTTAGTCTTTCAGAATGGATTTTATCTGAGATTCCTCCCGGTTTTAGGATCTTTTTACCCATCAAAATCATTATTGTTCCTATGAGTCTGAAAGTGTTTTATAGTGGTGTTAATTAACAAGATGGGCATTAGGCTGGTTCTAATGCCTTACACTGCAAATACACACAGAACCTAAGCCTATAAATGCCTCAAAGTTAAGAAATCAAAACCTAATGACAACCAATCACAAACAGCCAAGTAGGCTTTTCTAAATAAGGCAAATGCTTGTGCTACAACTAATCAAACAGCACCCTTGCTTTGCTTCCAGCTTTTCTCCATGTAAGTCTTTCCCCTAACTCCTGTCTGTGGAGGCTCCTAACCATTTCCGGTTTGCTGCTTCCTGCTTCGAACTGATTTTTGTTCAGGTAAACTCTTAAAATGTTTAAGATGCCTCAGTCTGTCTTTTAACAGTGGACTGGATGATTTGGGGGCTCAAGTACGTGTACTACAGCCATACCAGAACAGTCAACCGGAAGAAGCAGTACGAGCTGGAGGAAGCAGAGGGGACGGCTCTCTGCTGTCATGTACTACACCGTTCTCAGCACCTTTTCCTTCCCACAAGTATGATTCTTTCTCTGCCCAGAAAATTGATGCTCTTATCCCTCAAATTTAACTTTCTTCCCAAGGTGGCCTTCCCAAGGAGTGCATTTTATATAAGAGGAACTCCTTGCCATGTAACAGACTCCATCTGGCAGAGCCCCCAAGAAGGCAAAGGGCAGCTCAGCTGGCAGGGAGTGGCACCAGCTCTCCCTGGGTCACACGGACTACCGACAACCTGTTGAGGCTCTGTCTGCTCAACTGCATAAGGAAATTTCTTGATTTTGCTCTTGCTGCTGAACAGTCAGAAGGCAGAGTTTGAGTGTTTAATATGATTTAACTGCTGGCTGTACTCGCTCTCTTATTTTAGTGTATTGGGTGAGAAGTCACTGCACGGAAGCCACTGCAAGAGCAGAAGTAATTCTTTAGTTCTGTTATGTAAGAAATATTTATTTTGTACCTATTATATGACACTGGAAATAGAGTAGGAAATAGGAAAAACAAGTTCCCTGTCCCCATGGATCTTATACTTCAGTGGGAAATAGTCATGGCAATGATGATAATTATAATAAATGCAGATGCTACTTACTGAGAATGCACCAGGAAGCATGCTCGATGCTGCAGCAACCTGTGACCCCATAACATCCTGGAGGTAGGTATGACCCTTCTCTTGATTTTACAGTGTGGATCTTGGGAAACAGAGTCAATTAGCCAAATGTGAAACTAAAGGGAAACTCAGGTCTGTGATCCCAATCTGGTCCTATTCTGTTTTGAATTATGACCTGGATTTCAAAGACTTCATTACTCTCCAGCTGTCTAGCCTAAACAAGTCACTTAATTTCCATGAATATCTGATGATCAGATTCTTCATTTGTGAAATAGGATTAAAAAATATCTACCTTGCAGTGAGCTTGTGAGAATTAAATAAAATTAGAGGAAAAAAAAAGTTCCTAACTCAAAGTCTGGCCAGCAATTCATTAATGCCTATTCTTTTTCTGAACCTCTCCCACAATCTACTTTTCACTAACTTCCTCCGGAAAACAGGCAAAAGGTAAATTACTGAAACACATAATCAATCACATCATTAGAAATAGGGAATTTGGCCAGGCTGGTTGGTGGGGCTTACACATGACCCTGTGATAGTCTTCCTTTCTGTAGAAGGCATACTGAATGAGGTAGCTGGGTCTCCCTTTACCTTGACACAGTGAACCAGAGAACTGCCACACAAAACATGAAGTAGAAGCCGGATGTGTCTCCAGAGTTTAGATAAGAGATGTTCCAAATCTGTGTCCTCCGAGAAGTCAATCTTGTATAACTAGGCTATCCCTCAAAAGCCTACTGGGTCCAAACATACCTAGGGCATAAAGCAAGGATCCCCTTTCAACCACAAATCCCCTGATTTCTAGCACTGGTTCCCTTGGAAGATATGATGAGTACTGTCTTGGAAGATTGAGAACTCCTTTTCATTTGGCAGCAGTGAATTCCTCACCTCAGTTGAGGTGATACCTGGCAACAGTGCCTCTGCAAGGAGAAAAGGGATGGGCTTGGTCTCTCTGAGGAATTTTATCATTTAACTCTGCTTTTCTCATCCCTAATCTCCAGCAGATGCTTTTCTGATGTAGATGTTAAGGTGGGTCTCCAATTTAACTGAGTACAAAAGTAATTTGTATGAACAATCCCTATTTCTGGGGGCTTGGTTTGACTCAGTAATACTCAGATATAATCTCATGCGTCCTTGTAGTTGTTATTGGTTTTTAAAGCAGTCTCTTACCACATAATGCTCTTGTGGTCAGTGTAGAGATTTTTTTTTTTTTTTTTTTTGAGAAGTATAGCACTAAAGACTTAGGAGAAAGTGCACTATTAATTATTCATTCATTAAATAAGTTTAATAGTGTGTTGAAATATAAATCTTGATCCCTTGATCACCAGGGTAACCCTTGAAGCCTACATCACTCACCTAGAATTGGGTGCACATCAAGGACTCTGCCAGTGAGTTTAGAGAAAAGTGAAAGAAAGTTTGAATTCTCAAGGCAAGAAACATGAGAGAGGAAAGATGACGCTAGGGGCTAGGATGTTTAGCAGGGGTTAGTGAATTAACTTTTATTTAGTACTAAGCACTTTACGATTTTTTATCTCATTTAATTCTCACAGTAAAGCAAAGAGACAGGCATCATTAGCATCCATTTTACGTTCAAGCAAACTTAAGCTCAAAGAAGTTAAGAAACTTGCTCCAAGTGACCCAGCTGGTAACCATGTAGCAAGTTAAGATTCAAGGCTCTTTTTTTTCACTGAAAATTTAGCAAAAGTATAATTTTGCATACAGTGCTGGTACATTTTATATATTCTCTACCCTTGGCTTACTACATTGTATCTCAAACTCTTTAAACATTAATTTACTTAGAAAGCCAAGCATAGTGTCTTTTGCTCAGTTGGCAATCAATAACCATGAGTGATAGTAATGTTTCTGAATGTGGTTGACTAGAATCCTACTTCATCATTCATCCTTTACCTTAGCGAGATCCAGTGCTTCTATTTTCATGGTATATATGCCTGAGGACAAAAGACTTTGCTTAGGGTAGGAGGAGGGAGGGAACCAGGGAGGGAGGCAGGAAGAAGAGAGAGAAGATCATTGCAAATCAGGACTGGCTAAGTCTAGGCATATAATTAAATATTTTAAAGTCAAATTCTAAATTACCCTATTGGCTATTTCATTCAAATGCCCAGGTAGTAACTAGGCAGGTTTTCTAATGAAGTTCAGTATTAATTTGAACACCATTGTACCATGGCAGTAACAGGACAAAAGAGAAAGATAAGTAAAATACTCTGGGTTTGTAGAAAGCAACACATTTCCAAATCTAACATACTCTCAAAATGTCAGCATTAGCTTGTATTATCATGAGTTAAATGGTGGCATTTGATAATGCTTTTTATTCTTATTTTTCCTTCCTAACTACTCCCTACCTACCCTTCTCCCTTCCTTCCCTTCCTCCCTTTCTTTCTTCTTTCCTTCTTCCTTTTAATCATAAATTTTAGAAGCTTTTTTTACAAACACTATTATTTATTGAATATTTAGTGCTAAGCAAGTGATAAGAGCATTAGAGTCATGGCATTTAATTCTCACCAAAAAATATAAATTATCAGTAGTAACATACCAAGTTCTACTAAGTGGCAGATTTTTAGCAAAATGTGACTGATGCAAAGATCCACGCTCTTTCCTATTACATTACAATAAATCTACAAAGTATGTGACTACTAAATGGCCAGAATGTCTTGTGAGGCTTTGGAAGAGTCTAGGTAAGGAAAGAATCATGATGCCTAACTTCACAGTAAAATCTCATTTTGTCTTCAAAATGGTTGATGGCGTACTTGATATAACTCTTGATTGAGACTAAATCCCAAGCTCCAACTTCAGAGCCACATTCAGTCCTACAGCGGAGGTTAGGAAACATGTGGTTGTTGCCTACAATGTCATCAATGGCTGCCACAGAGCAAGGGTAGTCAGGGTGGAGTAGAGCATAATTTATAATGCAAAACACAGCAAAAACAATCAGAGGCAGACCAGATCTCACCAGCCTGCTCTGTGTGACATGAGAACATGTGGAGGACTGAAGTGTTCATAATTATGAATAGCAGCTATATTACCATAACTACATTATTCATGGCTTCAAATGGAACTGTTGTCTTGAAATTCCATGCCACTAATTTTTTTTTGTTTAAACAGGAACAATTTCTCTTCATTGTTTAACCACTCAACAAAGCTTCAAAATATTGGGGCAGTGCTGGGAAGGGGGTGATTCTTCTTTTAAATTTCTAAAGATGATACATTGGCTTGGTCGTAAACAACAGGTATAATGAAGAGTCTTTGGAGAGAGGTTCTAGGCAGAGTGGAAGGGACCAGCAGGCAATTAGTATCTTGAGTCCACTGAGAAGGGAGGAAATGGGCTGCTGATTGCTGTTCTCAAGTGCTCTCTCACCCCCTGGGTGCCAGGGCAAGAATGGGTCAGCAGAAATTCTGTCTGTCAACAAGCTCTTACTCATTGTCTGGATTGTAGTTCAACTTCTTGCCTTTAAAATAACCTAGGGAAATAGTCTCTCAAAGATCTTGATTTTTGGACAAGAACAAAAAGAAAACACACACAGGCAGCATCCCACTTTAAAAAAAAAAGGAAGGAAGAAAAAAAAGAAGGAAGGAAAAGGGCTATTTTCCTCCCCTCCTCGAGTTTAATCTGTAGCAAACAAGTTCCAAGCATTGTTTCATTCCATTCTAAATACAGTAATGGCAACAAACATCTGAGGTATTATGCCCATAAAAATAAAATGTAGTATCCAAGGAGTCTGCAGTGTTGCCCAAAGCCAAGTAGTTAAAAAAAAAAAAAAAAAAAAAAAAAGTGAGGAAGCTGATATTCAGTCCCAAGACAGAAAGACAGGAGCTCTTACTTCAGGCTTTTTCTTCAGAAGACATTACGAAAAGTCAAATGTTTTATTAATCACTTCCCAGGCAGAGGCAAGTCAATGCTTTACTAGCTGAGCAACCTGAAGAAGTTACTTAATGTAAATCTCAACAATACAGGTAGATATAAACTAGCACCAACCCTGTAGCAGTGTTGATTGAACCACACAAAGTGATGCCAGTAAAACACGTCCTAAGTGGCCCAACACAGAGGAAACACTGGGCAACTTATTATTTATGATCGCAAAGATGACGGGAAAAAAATAGGCAATGTTAAAACAAAAACTGAGGCATACCAAAAATTTTAAGAGCTTATTTGAACGAAGACGGGTTTGAATCTGGCAGAACCAGATCAAACGTGGTTAGAGGTACTCCACTGGCAACAAGGAAGCGAAAGACTTTATAGAGCAAACTGGAAGCAAAGCAAGGGAATAATTTGACTGGCTACAGCTTAAGCGGTTGCAAGAGAAAGCCTACTTGGCTGTTTGCGACTGGTTGCTCTTCAGTTTTGACTTTTTAACCTGGAGTCATTCACATGGATTGACTCTGGTTTCAGTTTTGGTTTGTTTCCATAGGCTGACAAGGCATCACGGCCCTCTCAGTCTAATGGCCTCTTTGGTTAATTACTTCAACTGGACAGAGATACACTGATAGAAGATAGAAGATGTAGGTGTAGATATAAATACATACGCACACACAAACACATGCACACATATCTTCATAGCTACAAACAGACATACACACATATTTGGTTCTACCCTTGAAATATTTGCTCATTCCTTGTCTTGATGTTTAACACACTGGTTGTTAGAACCTGAGGTTTGATGATAGACTGGTCGATTGCTAGGTAGAAAGACAGATAAGACTACATTGTAAGTGATGGTTCATGCTTTCATCAGAAGGCTCATAAAAACCTATTTGACTCTATTTTGTGACATTGGCAACTGTTCATCACTTTTATCTAGATTTGTTATAATACAAGGGGTTCAACCCCTTTTATGACCAGGAATAATGTTTAATCTAGAGAAGAAAGGATTTGGAAAGATACAGTCTTAGCCACATAGTCTTGAGATGATGCCCAAACAGAACCCAGACCATTCATAAGCCATTAAATACAGAAACAGTTCCCATTAGTTGAGATATCTAGAAAAATTTCCACTAGGCTAATAGCTACTGTCCTGCATATTAGAATACCTGAGTAGGTATACATAACATAGTCATATCTGTTATCACTTATTGATTTTTATCTCAACACTGGGCAAAATTATTAGTATTATAGAATCGAGGTTTTTATATATTCTATATTATATAAGATTACAAAGAAATTTCTTACCATTCATAAATAAAAATATTCTTCTTTCTTATGTATAGAGTTTATTTTTTTAATTAAAAAATTGAGAAGCATAGACACCATAGAAAATTATAAAATTAAGATGAAGTGGTAACACTAGTAGTAATAATAACAATAGTTCCAAAATCTCACACACCACAGAGAACTGTAGTCAGTTTCCTTTCAGATATTTCTTAGACAAATAAATAAATACAGAGATAAAAATACATTTAAACTTATTCTACAAGACATAAAAAGATTTACTGACACGATTTCTTTGACCTTTCCACAACAGATCACCAGGGCCTCTCTGAAGAAGCAGGCTTAGAAATTCACCCTGGAGCGTATCTTGAGGGCTCTACTTACTTATGCAGATTTATGCCAGGCAGACCTCAGCCTTAGAAGACTGTGTAAAGAAAACCTTTGTTTAGTTTATAAAAGTCCTGCCCTCCCCCTTAGTGATACATTAAAATCTGAGAAGAGAGAATAATTTTCATATGAAGTGCAGTTTGTTTGTTTTGTAGGGAAATAGATGGCAAATCTCCATTCCATTCCCTGTAGGACACAGATCAAAGAGGGCAAGTTTGATTGCAGACTAGGACCAGCAGCAGGCGAAGGCCAGATGGCTCTTGAAGTGGGCATCAGGAGCATAGTGAATGGCGCTGGGCTCACAAGAGTCTGACCTGTACGCAGTCACCCTGGGCCTGCTTTCATAAGGGACCCACCTTGCTCTAATAGCCTGCTGGTGTGCTCTTGGAATTCTTAATTTCTAAACAAGAGGCTTGCCTTCGTTTTTCACACTGGGCCTTGCCAATTACTTGGCTGGTCCTGGTAGAGACAAGTTGGGTCACAGCACAGGTGACAGCAATGAGAGCAAGAGATGAAGGGGTCGTATTATGCTGAATCCACGAGGAGGAGATAGAAAAAGTGTTCTTTCTGTTGACAACTTGCCTTCTTGGAGGTAATTCTGTGTGTGTGCGTGTGTGTGTGTGTGTGCATGCGTGCGTGTATGTGATGAAAAGAGGTACCTACAAAGACATGATTAACTTGACAGAGTAACACATTGAGTTATTGCCTTTCCTTGAAAAACTAAGATGACAGCAGAGGCTATGTCCTTGTCCTGTAACCTAGGACATGTGGCCCAGTCACTTCACAAGAAATAGTAGTAGGTAGCTCGTGCTGTTCCAGGAAGTCCTCTGCCTTTCCTTAGGAATTTCAACATATAAAACTGCTTAAGTTTTGGGCATATTTCTCCTTTGTTGGACATTCATAAAGTTTCAAACCTTAAAACCTACTGTGACCGTAACAGTGGCCTTGGACTCTATAGAAACAGGAAACAAAAAACACAAATAAAAATGAGAGAGAAAGAGAATGTGTGTGTGTGTGTGTGTGTGTGTGTGTGTGTGTTTGTGTGTGTGAATAAGAGAAAGAGAAGAGAGAGAGGTTGAGAGGGAAACAAGTTTTGAGCGAGAATGGATTCCTCCCCTCCACACAAATAAGAGTAACTATACAGGAATTCTTGTGAAATCACAGGAAGTTTGGAGACATCAGTACAGCTCCACTGGATTTCAGTTACTCTTAGAAGATCTATCCGTTGCTCGGCACTCTGGGTCTGCTGAGGACATAAAGATTACATTCCACATTTTCCAAACATTAATGAAGTAATCTCTATTTCATAAATATAATCTATGTTAATAATAATAACAAAATTGTAATATGCACACTTTTCTATAACCTGATGAAAAAAAAAAAACTTAAGCATATACTGTGAATTTCTTTTGTATTACTTAGGCCTAAATCATATTTTTCAAATAGCTACATAGTGTTCTGTGGAATGTTGCTACCATAACTGTTACAATTATTTCCTATTTTGAGTGATATGTGTCTTTTTTTCCTATTTAGTCAACAGATATTTACTGAGCCCAAGACCCTAGCACATTGAGGATAGAAATTAGAGAAAGGAGACATCCTTTCTGACTATAGAGTTTTGATGGTCATAAGCAGATAAAAAGAACCATCCCACCGTGAATCACCTGCAGGTGGCTATTGCTTCTGAAGTACTTAAAATAATAACAAAACACATTCTGAATGGGTTAAAATTTAAAATGCTTCAGGGCATGAGAACAGTATATTTCAATGAAAACAAGTTTCCCTATATAAATGTTTTCAGTAACTGGACTCCACTTAATGAAGTAGACAATAATAACTTTTTCCATTGCTCTAGACATTTATTGCTTCATATTTTTCCTTATTGTGAATAACTCTAAGTAAGAGAACAGAGAATAAAGGTCACTGTGTTCCCATCTTCCTAGCAACCAGGGCAAAGAAGGAAACAGTATCACAACAGTCTTGTTTACTAAATAATAACAAGGAGGAGCAGGAGGAGGAAAAGTGACAAATTCATTAAGAACAAGACATTTTCCCCAAATTTGAATGTTTAAAGAAACTATGGGATGGTTCTGCTTTTAACAGGAAAGTGTCACATACTGGTGATGTCTCTGGAAGAAGGTCCAATAAGTTTACTGAAAATGTTAAGAAAATTTAAGTGCTTACCTTTTTCTATTCTTGCCCAGATTATAGTGTTGTCAGGGCCATGAAAACTAGACCGGTAATCCTCCCTAAAAAAGCAAGTTATCAACGATCCTACAGTATTTGAACGCAATCCCATGTTGTCCATCACAGAACTCTCTGCAGATGATCTTGTGGTGATGCTTTAAAAAGACAGAACATCACAAGTGTGTGATGACAGCCTCAGAATAAGCCTTGGCCCAAACATTGGATTTTGAGTTCTTGGTCAATAGTCTCATAAACATGGAGTCTGTACATTACATTCCTTCTGCTTGCACACAGAACCAACCTCAGGGTAGGCACTGAGCTCATACAAATACAATGAACTGGCAGAAAACAAACAATAACAACACTTTTTTCTCTTGTGTTGTAAAAACGTACTGTTTTTGAAGTCTTGATGCAGTTGGTTTTTGTTGCATACTAAAGTTTCTTGGACCTATTTTTACCACAGAAGAAAAATGAGCTGTTTCCGGAGTAGGAAAATTAAGGGAAAATTGCATTACAAAATACACTTTTCTAGTCAGGGTTTTGGTTGAAAATAGCTGATTCTGATTAATTTAAGAGGAAATGATGTTTACTGGGTGGATACAGGATAGATCACAAAATCCAGAAGGCTAGAGAGCCAGACTTAGGAAATTGGGAGGAACCAAAGAGGGCTTGGCAATTAATTAACAGCTAGAATCATGTTTTAGGAAAAAACTAGTTGCCATTACCTCCAGGGCTAGCATGCTATTACTGACCCTGCTGCCACTAGTCAGTGAGGGTCTTTTGCCTCTTGAAGAATTATGTAGAAACAGCCCCCTATTCCTTTGGCTTACCCCTTTCAAATTCAAAGTCCTGAATTTTAACCTGCTAAATATCGGTCTCATGCTTATGTTCTGGCTGTCAAGAGTCAGGGTCCGAAGTATTTGAACGTGTTTGCTTCTATACTAGTAGGCAGTTGTGAAAGGAGGGAAGGAAGGAAGGAAGGGGAGAAAGAAAGAAAGAAAGAAAGAAAGGAAGGAAGGAAGGAAGGAAGGAAGGAAGGAAGGAAGGAAGGAAGGAAGGAAGAAAGAAAGAAAGAAAGAAAGAAAGAAAGAAAGAAAGAAAGAAAGAAAGAAAGGAGAGAGAGAGAAAGAATGGAAGGAAGGAAGGAAGGAAGAGGGAGGAAGGAAGAAAAGGAAGGAAGGAAGGAGGGAGGGAGAAAGAGAAAAAAAGAAAGAAATTAAAAATAAAGGTGTTCAAATATCATGGACCAAAAGGGCAAGGGGGAAGGGCAAATGTCCAGTCTCGATAAGAGATCACATTGTCCAAAAGCCTCCTTAGTTGACCCATGCCCCCACCCTATGCTTCCTACACACCCTGCATCACCTCCATAGGACCTGCCACATGGTGTCCAAAGTGACACTCCATGGGTCTGTTTCTCTGGCTAGGACAGTGAGCTCCAAATCGTGAAGACTACTTCATTTGCCGGCCACATAGTTTGGGGTGAACAACATGCATACTGATTAAGACAGCATATGAATTCGAGTTAGTCTCTCCATCTCACTGAATCACAGTTTTTTCTCATCAGTCTCACGGGTGATAACTAACAATGATGTTACTGTTTTAATGAATCAGTATATGCAGAGTAAGTAACCAAACCATGTCTGAAACTTAATGTAATTGAATAAGCTAGGCGTATTGTTACTGTGGTTTTCTAGTTTTATTTTCATTTCTGTGGTCAATGTAATGTCATTACAATAAATTCCTTTTCAACTTAAAATTAAACAAAATTGGCTTCTGTTTTCATGTATTTGCAATGAAGCTTCCCAGACCAGATGTACCCCCCTCCCAACCATCTTTGAAGATGGCTTAATCACATCCTTCTCTTTCATATGTAATTATCAAGATCTTACATTTCTTTGCTTTATGTCTTATTCAAACCTCTATTATAATAACTTTAACACTTCTCTGCACTCTAATTATTTACATGCTTGTTCCCTGTTCAGAGATGAACTCTTTAAGGGCAGAAACTCTTTCTGAGCTGTTTTTATATGCTTAACATCTAGTTTAGGATTTGGCAACCTGGGAACCCATAAGTGCTTGCTGAACCAATGCAAGGCTGTGAAGACTACACAATGTCACATGTCTGTGACACTAGTGTCCAGTGTGGTGAACAGCACCTAAGTGGTCTCAGTGACTGTCCCCAGAATTGCATGGGAGAAAGCTCTGCTTAGTTAAGTGGACAGTCATCCTCACCTTTCTGCATGGAACTGCATAGCTGTCTGCAAACCACTCCTTTATCTAGTTGGCTATAACATCTGTTTATTTATCTATCATGTCTTCATAAAATCATATAATTCCTGAAGACAGGGAATACATTTTAAACTGTGGCTCCAGCTTGAAACACATAACACATCCTGTGGGGTTGCTGTAAATATTAATTGACTCTAATTTGGTAACTGTCAGAATTTGAACGTCATGTATATTCTATCATAGGGAATAAAACATATACCACAGAACCACAAAAGAAATTAAAACCTCTCCATAGTGATGCCATAGTTCCTAATTTGTGCTGTAAAAGTAAGATTTCACAATTACAAGGCTTCACATTGTTGTAGGATTATTTTTAAAGCTAATGTAATGTCTTTATCACTACTCAGATGCTAAAAAGTAACTTTAAAATGAGTATCTGCAAGAAAACACTACACTAAGAGAGGAACAAAGAGATATAGTATCAATAGGTTTCTATGAATATGTTCAACATAATTTTAACCAGACATTTAAAGTAATTGAGTTGTGAAGTTTTGTTATGTTTCTTATCAAGCTCATATTCTAGAAAATAGTTATCAATTAAAAAAAAACTCTTCCAATAATACAGAGATAATATAATTTATGTTTCATATATCCTGAGGAAGTTTCAACAAAGAAAAGCTAAAAAGTCATTTTCACTAAAATAATGTTCAAAAATTGCTTTAGTCTCATATTGTTAAGCACATAGAAGAATGGAGACATCTAATACATTCAGACCTAAAAGGTGCATACATGTGTTTCACAAGTAAGCAGTTCATTTAGAATCGATCCAAAATCATTGAATATACATCATCCTTGATGTTTCAATTGTTCACTTAAAATACCAATTGGAAAATATAGTAATTCTCTGACTCTAGTTCACCCGTGCTGTTACTGGGTGACATTTCAAATTACATATTTGTCATTCTTTTCCTTCTCTTTTGTATCACAAATAGATTGAGCAAAGTAAAGAGAATACATTTTAAATCTTAGGTATTCCCTTTGAGAGGATTTTCATAATATTTGTCATTGCATTTTAATTTGTAGTAATAGCAGTTATGAATAAAACATTTACAAATGCGTGGAACATACATTTTCAATTCTAACTCAATCTCTCTCTCTCTCCGTTTCTCCTCCCACCCACCTCCCAATACAGTCGTTTTCCAGGCTGTCAAAAGATGGATGGTCTCCAGGGCGAGTTTGTCATAAAAGGTAAGATCAAACCAACAGAAAAAAAAAGAAATACAAAGAGCCTGTGCACTGAGCCAGGCAGTGCAAGAGTCAGTGGCAGTTTCTCCAAAGTAATCTGACGGACTTCATTTGTCTCCCTGTTGCACAAGTCATGGTATCACATGTCATGACCTCCCACCATGCTCCTGCCTTGCTCCTCCCCTCCCCTACTCCAGGCGCTCCCTGCTGGGGGCCCCACTGAGGCCAGAGAACATCCAGAGAATTTCCAAAAAGAATCTGACTTTTAGGAGCTTCTAAAAAGGACTGCTTCTCTGCTCATCTCTCTGCCAAAGAGCTGTCACTTTCTTGGAAAGTTAAATTTGTCACAAGGAAAGAGAATTTCACCATAGCCTGTTTAAATAAGTTAGGGAGTAGAATCTTCTCCCCAGCGCTTTTTCCACAGCAAGCAAATGTATCAATCATTTTATTCTCTGAAATAACAATTTATTATCCATGCAGGAGGCCTTAGATTCAATCTGCACAGTGTTCTGAGTGTCACATCAGATACTAAGACCTGTCATCCGTCTTTATCAGGGTAATCACTCTGCTCTTGTCATCAGTTTTTAATAATAAAACTATTTATTACTTCAATAATTATTTATGACAAGAAGTCTGCCATTGGCATCATGAATAAATATTGATAAATTGCTTGGTTAATAAACTGGTACTGTTTACGTGGCTTAGAGAATGTAGAAATGAGAGTGGTATTATTACAAAGAGTTATTACAAAGAATTGCAAAATGTTTATCTCCTATTGAAAAGATTATATTTGCCCAACAGGAATCCCATGAAAAGAAAGTGAGAAATCTAATTTGTAAAAGGACAAAGATTCAGCATGAAAGATTGAAGAGCCAATATTAAACCATAAAAAAATATAATTTTCAGGCAACTTATCTAGATGCCAAATTGAACTAAATGAATTGGACTCAGTTTTAGGCATTGTTAATATATATTTTTAAAATGGAAACAGATTTGGGAACTACATTAAAATCATTTTTTTAAAAGTTGAGATCAGCTCCCAAGAGCCACAGATTTTTTTTTTTTTAAACGCCTTTTATGACAGGCTGGAAACACGAATTTGAAATGGGAGTCTGAAATAGCATTAAATCTCATCCTCTGATGAGCTGCTGGGAACACATGGATATAATCTTTACTTACAGAGACTATTTCCCTTGGGCCAATTTTCTGGAAATCACAAAGGACTCAAAGCATGACTAACAGTTACCTGGTCAGTGATGCTGGATAATAGGATATTCAACTTAAAAGTCAGAGTGGCACCAAAGCCACTTCCACAAGAGGGGCTGGCACAGACCTCTCAGCCACCCTGACTGCGTGGCATAGTGGGTGCAAAAGAAAAACAGAAGCGAGGGGAGAGGCATTTAGAAGCAGTTAAGAGATACTTCCTTTTTAAAATGCAGATAAAAGCTGGAGCCCACCATGGAAACTTACTGAACAGAAATTATAAATTTCATGTCCAAGTCAGGCTTCTGGAGTCAAAGGGAAAACAGGAGAGTGATGCTCCATGGGTGCAACAGATTGTAGGAAGAGTTGCCCCCAAAGCACACTCTGAAATATGGATTTGAATGCAAACAGTGAATTTGGGAAGTGATCCTAGGAAGCACCAGGATGGAAGTGGAGAAGTGAGACGGGGAAGAAGGAGGTGGGGAAAGAGTGTAAGACTTACCTGGTTACTGCTGTGGGGAATTGAGGTTCATTTCCACTGGAGAACTCTAGGGGGCAGTCTAAAACCTGATTCAGAGTTCATCTAACTGGGAGGTAAGGAAACTGGGCTCTGAATCCTCCACATCCCAACCACCTGTGCCAAGCAAACCCATCCAGAGTACCAACAGCTTCTTTTACAATGGGGCAACTGAAAATTACAAAATTGTGTTTTTCCTAGAGTTTGGTGGAATCAAGAACCAAATACAGGCCCATGCAAATAAGGTGGGGGGATGGGTAAGGGAAACAATGAAAAGAAGTATCAAGAATGAGGTTTTCTCTTGAATGTCTTGGAAGGAGATGGTGTAGTTTAAGTGCACGTGGAACCAATTAAATATACGCATGGAGAATGGCTGAGGAAGTGCAGTAAATGCAAACCTGACTATTGGCAGGGTATTCAGAAAATGGTTAAGCACTCAGGCTATGGCATCAACCTGCCTGGATCTGAATCCCAGCCCTAAGACTTCCTTTCTGTAACCTTGGGGAAGTTATCACTTGTCTAGATTATGGAGAGGATTAAATTAAGTAAATTATAGAAAATGATTAACACAGTGCTGGATCTGGAGTAGGTACTCAATAATGTTAGCTATTATTAGTGTTTAACATGCCCTGGAAAATCAAAACTTAGACACAAGACAGACATGACTAATTAGGAACACTGTTTGATCTTTGAGGTCACCTGGACATCCACTGGCACACTAAATTGTTTGCAAGAATAGTCTGTGAGGAAGAACCAGTGTATTCTGCAGACCCCTGCTGATACTTGAGACAGAGAGGATGAGGCTAGAGTGGGCAAAGTTTTGAAAGCCAGAATGATTGATTTGATAACCAGAGGCATTAGATGGGTTGTTTAAAGCTGAATTGGTTCAAAAAATTAGATGCAGAAACTCATATTAATCATAATCGTCTATGTAGTTATTGCAACTTCACTAATTTTTTATTTATCTCCCATGCATCAGGTATTTTACATACAGGGCTCTGGGATTACAGCAAACAGATCCTCTGCCCTCAAAAACCTTACATTCCAGTAGTTCAAGACAGATAATGAACCAGTGATTACAAGAATGAAAATAGTAGAGCAAAATGTTGAAAGGCATAGAATAAAGACATTCAATCAAACCTAGGGGTATAGACAGGTATCTTAATTAGTAACTCTTCCCACAAATATTTATTCAGCATCTAATATGTACCAGACACTGTGCTAGGCAGTAAAGTACATTGGTGAGAAAAATGATTAAATTTCAGCTGGAACAAACTGCACTATGAGAAGGTTAGTCCAGAAGAAAAGATTAGGAAAAGGAGCATCACCGCAGAGATTATGATGGATCTGGATGCTGAAGAGGTAAAAGGGCTTTACAGGCAAAGTCAGACAGAAGAGCCCAAGCAGAGAGAAGGCTATGTGCAAAAGCCCTGCAGCAGAAAGAAGTGAGGCCAGCTCTAAGTCTTCGAAGAGAGTCCATGGAGCTGGACCGTAGACCACAGGCGAGCGTGGCACATGAAGAAGGTCGGCAGCGAGCAGACCACCGAGGCCCTGCAAGGTCAGCTTCAGCTTGCGGTTTTACCCTGAGAGCAATGGGAACTGCCTAGAGGTGGTGAGGCCCAGGGTGCATGACAGGATCTGCTTTTGGAAACAGAATACACTGGTTGCAGTTCACAGACTGTTTCAAAAAGAGCAGAGGAGAGGACCCTTTATTAAGCTGAGGTAATTATCCATGTGAAGGTAGATGGAAGTGACATTAGGCTTGAAAGAAGATTGGGGAAGTTGGCTGAAGAACAGTGGAAGCGGCCTAGGCAGAAGTAACCAGGCTTAACAGAAGAGAGTGATCATTTCTGAGAAATGCAAAGATAATGCATTCTTGCTGGAGAACTGAGCACAAAGGAGAGTGTGGTGGAAAATAAGACCTTGGCCAGTTTCTGGAGGGCGTTCTGAAAATATTTTAAGGACACAAGCCTGTATTCTAAGCACTACTAAAAGATTTTAAGGACGGTTCTTGAAAGATCAGTGGATGAAAAAACAAAGATAAAAATCAACAACTAATTCCACAGGCAAATGTTGAGACTGCTGCTCTATGAAAAAACTGTCTTTGTCATTTTCAGATGTCAAAAATCCTTGGGAAAACGGTATCAGCCAAACAGTTAGGAGCATTCAACAATCTGTCTGATATCACAGTGCCTGACACAGAGCAAGCTCCCCTGGAAAAATGTTTGCGAAGTTTACACTGACTAATGCAGATCTGATGATGCCCGAACTGGCGCTGCCAATGCCTTATGGTTCAGTGAATTCACCCGTCCTGAGATCCATGCCATGGTTATGAGATTGATCACCTCTGCTCACGTGTGAGGACGAGGCTGGAGGCTGGTACTATCACAGTCAGAGCTGCCATTTTGAGTGAGAGTTTTCAGTTACACGGAATGAATGTACTCCCATAAGCCACTTAAAAAAATCAGAGAAATACCTACTTGTATAGAAATCCTAGTATTCTACATTGTTTCTTGAATGCTTTACCTGTTGTTTTGTGTTTGTTTGGCTAGCTGGTTGTTTCTTTTTAGTGAGGAATTCTTTATTTCTCTTTCCCAATTGCTCTCACAATTATTTCAGAGACTTGGGAAAGGCTTAGGTATCTGCTTTAAAATAAAACTCTTCAGATAACTGTGACACACGTATAGGTTTGTTGACCTCACCTACTACACATTAAGCAGTTAATTAAATTGAAACATGGAGAAAGGTATCTGAACAATTTGTTCATTCAGCCAGCATGTATTAAGCCCGTCTGTTCTCTTGCTATCTGTAGCCATGACAGTGGGTGAGATGAACAAGAAATAATTTGTATATGAAAACAGAAGAAAGCTGAATGCAGAACCCAGGGTAAGATATAACTTTTGAGGGTGGTCGCAGGAGGAGATAGAGGAGGAAAAGTTAGAGGGATGGGAGGAGAACAGGCAGGAATGAATCTGTCAAATACTTCATAATAATTATGGCACTTTAATAATTCTCCATTTCAGCTTTTATCACTCTTCAGCCAAAATGTTCATAAACATTGTGAGATGGGACCTAATTTACATATTCTGCCAATTATCTGTATTTATGGATAACCACTTGGAGGTTTTCCCCCATTACCCCGAATAATTGAGAATTGGCTATAGAAGCAGTTTCCCTTCCCTGCTGAATAAATGTGCTGTATTTATATTATCCATTACCAGGTGGCAGACGTAATGTTCAGTGATGTGTGTTACTTATCGGAAACTTGAAACTTCTTTCAAGGTTCAAGCTCACCAGTTAATAGAAGATAATCTGTATGGAGCATAAATTTCAAGGAGATGTCTACAATATATCTTTCATGAGCCTTCCGTTTGCCAAGATAGCTCTTGCTGGAGTTGACTATATTAGTAGTAACCATTTGCACGGGGATGCTTGTGACAATGATAAAGCTTTTACATAATGTGAATTATATTGGACATATTCTATTTTTTTCACATTCATTTGTTTACTAACAGACCTTAAGATAGAAAGCTTTCAAATCATTTGGCAAAATATCATTAAGAATCACTCAGACATGTAATTTAATCAGAATAGGAAATACATAAAGGTTATAAATGACTTCACAAATGACTTTAGAATTCTTATTCATACTAATTCTTTTATGATGCAGATTAGGGAAGTGAGTTAGATGTATCATAAGTGTTTGGTTTTCATAGTATTTTAGTTAATTAAAATAAAATCCATGTGGTTAACCTAAGCATACAAAGGAAACAATTATAATTTAATCTCTTTAATGTCCAAGCTTCTGAATTGTGTCTTAGTATTTTGAACATAAGGAGGTTTCATACTGAGATGATAATAACATTAGTGGATATGGAATGTCACTTGTGGGACTATGTTTTAATATTGTCTTTACTCCCCCAGATCTCATTTTTAATGACCTTTCTCTTATGTAGATTTTTTAGATTATTGACATTCTTATTTATTTCCTTGTCATCCTTTCAAAGCATATGAAATCACAAATCATTTTTATTATTCTAATTCTGCTTTTCAGAGAAAGGTAAACTATATTCCTGTTTTCTTCCTATGATAGAAAATTGCTTTTGAGATTCAATTCTTCTGTGTTGAATCAACCAAATTTGATCACTGAAGCAGGAAAAAAAATAGACATATAGTTCAAATTTATACTGGAAACATTATCTTCTCTACTTTTAAATATGTAATCAGAGGAGGAAAAATATCTTGAGAAAATAAACCTCAAATGATGGGCTGGGAATATAGCTGTGATGGGAAAACATTCAGTAAACATTTCAGATCCTTTCAGCTCAAACTCAGTCAAACATATCCCTACCATCTGTCTACATGGTATATGGATGCAGTCCAATAGGACAAAGGGAATCGTCTAGATGCCCCGAAGCTCAATATGACCCACACTTTTGGTTGAAGACATTCTGCAATAATTCTGTTGTAATGCACTGTGGTTTAGAAGAGGTTTAGGCTCTTTCATTACATACTTCTCTTCTTTTGTTTTATTGTTCCTTAAGTATCTGTCTATCTTTATGAAATGTATGGAGACTTAATGGCAAGAATGTTTTCTTTGGAGGTAAACAGGCTTAAGTTTGATTCCAAGCTCTGCCACCTACCAGTTAGGAGATATTGGTCATTTTTTTTTTTAAATTTCACTGGGCCATTGTTATTCATTTGTAAAATCCAGAAAACAGTTGAAAGGTAGAGGCTAAGTGGTTATGAGACTTTAATGGCTTTAAAAGAATTCTGAATTCATACTCTACTGTTAAAATCTTCAATCTGCCATTTAAAGGCTGCACGACTTGGGTGAATTTCTGAAACTCTAGCTAGCTTGTTTCCCATGTGTAAACTGGAGTTATAGTTGACCCCTGAACAATATGGCTTTGGAATGCACTGGTCCACTTACATGCAGTTTTTCAATAGATATACAGTGGGTCCTTCATATTTGTGGGTTTCCATCTGCAAATTCAACAAACCACAGATTGAAATTTCCATCTGTGATTGTTTGACTCTCTAGATGTAAAACTGGGGGATACAGAGGGATGACTCTGGGACTTGAGCATCCACAGATTTTGATATCTGCAGGGGCTCCTAGGACAAACCTTCTATGGATACTGAGATACAACGGTATAATAAAATCCATCTCCTTCAGTTGTGGTGAGAATTCAGCAATTAATACATATAGCACGCCTCAAAATATGTCTAGAACATAAGAGATTAGGAAATGTTCTAAAATGTAAAGATTTCAGTGAGACAGTAATGCCTCATAAAATGACTGGCTAATAGAAGTTTATTAATTTTCATCCCTTGACAACACCAAGTTTGTCATCCTCAACTTTATGACCACAGAATTAGGAAAATATTTTGCAATAAACTGTGCATAATAAACACACAATTAAATACAGACATATAAACCTGAAGACTTTAAAAACTTTACCTTACTAAAAAACTGCCCAATATATCCTGCTGAGCTATTTGTCTCTGCTTCTCCAATGAAGCCTCCCTTGCTTACATTAATTAATTTCTGACGGTCCTACAAAATCTACTTTATCTCTAGCTTCATTTCACTTTTTACATGACATCCAGCTAAATACAACATATTTTGACAAGTGAAACAACAGCTTGCCAATAAAACTCAATCATCTAGTTAATAACATAGAGTCTAAATAAACACAGACAACATCTAGACATCAAGCAAAACAGTTGACACAAAGTCCACGTACAGTCAACACCTGAACAACACAGGTCCATTCACACCCAGATTTCTTTCACTAAATAATACCACAGTACTACACTATCTGCAGTTGGTTGAATCTGCTGTTGTGGAACCTTGGGTATGGAGGGCTAACTGTAAAGTTATACACAAATTTTCAACTTCAGGAAGAGTAGGTACCCCTGACCCTCATGTTGTTCAAAGGTCAACTGTACTTCATTCGAAAGTATTAGAATCACTCTCATGAGTGCAGTTTATGATTACAGAAGTCACAGTAAATGAAAATAAATGTTGATTTTTTCAAAGATTATCCTTTTTTTTTTTTAAAGTAAAACTGATTGTGTTAGAAAGGAGAGCTAAGTTATATTGAGGTTTTCCATTAAACTTCAATACAAACTAGCTTATATTATTTAGAAAATTACAATAATTCCAAATCATTTTGGATCACTTAGGATATTAAAATAATTCCAAATATATTTTTTCACTTGACATTTTAAAAATTGTATCACTCATTGAATAACAATCTTTTCAAATTTCTAAAAATGAATAAAGAAAAGAGCACTTATTTGGGTAGCAGAATAGTGATCTCTCAAAGGTGTCCATGTCCTACTCCCTGGAACCTGTGACTATGCTATTCTGTATGGCAAAAGGGAGTTACAGTTGCAGATGGAATTAAGGTCACTAATCAGTTGACTTTAAGAGAAGGAGATTATCTGGGAACATATCTTGGTGGATCCAATGTAATCTCATAAACTCTTAAAAGAGGAAGAGGAAGGTAGAAGATGGGATCAGACAGATGTGACTTTTAAAAGACACAGCTTATTAGACCTATCATTGCTGGCTTTGAAGATAAAGGAAGTCAGGAAATGTGGCAGCTTCCCAAAGCTGGAAACAGATGCCAATTTACAGCCAGCAAGAAAGTGAAAGCTCAGCCCTATAACCACAAGGATCTGAATTCTGCTAACAGACTGAGCAGAAAACAGATTCTCACCTAAAGCCTCCAGGAAAGAATGTAGCCTTCTGAAACTTTGACTTTAGTCCAGTGAGACGTATAACAGGCTTCTGACCTACAGAAACTTAAGATAATATACTTATGCTATTGAAGTCATTATGTTTGTGCTAATAGACATGCAACAGAAAATGCATACTTAACAAGCTAGAGATTTATATGATTGTACCATTCTGAATAAAAATCACTTGAAACCTCTAAAAATGAGGCAAAATAAGACTCTTTCACTCCTTTTAAGTGTTCTGTTGTACAGGTAGAAAGAATATCTTCTGGTTCACAGAGTTATTTTACCTGTGATTCAGTGTTTGCTGGACATCTGTTAGATTTAAAGACCTCACTGGTGTTAAAACAATACCAGCTTTTGGAATATAGAGTTTGATAATAAATCTGTGATCATGCAACACTCCTAATGCAAGGTAGGTGTAGTGAGTTCTACCAGGGAAATAGCAGCAGGGAAGAGGGAAGGACATTTCTACTTTGGATTATCAGGAAGTCCTTGATCCATCAGGGGGCTTTTAGAGGGATACTGAACTACTAGGGTTTTACCAGATGGAATTGGATTGGAAGGCTGTCCTAAGGAGTAAGACTAAATGACCTATAACATCAATTGGGACTATGCAGGCCTATTTTAATTTTATTTAGCTACATCTTTTACTTTATATTTAAATTATATCTGCAATCTCAGTGACAGATTTCTATTTAAACAGTCCTAGTGAGAGGGCATGCAATACCTCAAAAGGTGGCTGATTTTATTATCCAACAGTTCATAGAACTATTAACTTCTTCCTTGGTGTAAACTGAAATACGCTCCTGTCTAATTTCTAGCTGCTGGCTTTAGTCTGAATAATTAGAGCATCTGAATATACGTATTCTTCAGCTTTCTCAAAGTTGTCCTTCACATCATTGAAAATATTCCTCAGTTTCTTTTTGTGTCTCTCCTCTTAGACTAAGTGCCCCCAATTCTATCCACCAACAATTAACATAACAGCGTTGGGGACATCCACTATCATGGTTATTCTTTCCTGGATATTCTCAAGTTTAGAACAGTCTTTTTTATTATTGTAGAACTATACAATTCTGTAATTGCAAAACTATTTTGAAAAATATTAAGGAAAAAAATTGGTTCCTCTAGGCTGGATAATAGCATTTCCAGGTAACTGATAAGTAAAGACCTGTTAGAGCAACATGGAATCAGTTTACCTTCTGCCTTCGTTTGCTCTAATAGCCTGGTTTTCTTGGGCATCTAGAGATACGCTAGAACCTTCTCCCCCCCAGACCCCCCCCCCCGATAATTAAGGTTAATTTTCTCTGAACAAAATAATGTTGCTTTTTTAACCATTATACAATGAAATATTTCTAGAGTAAATTAGAGATGTTTATGTCTTCTTAAGAAGCAATTGAGTCAGGAAGAATGCACATGGGTTTACATCATGTTCTCTCCTAATGCTGGTAACTTATAAAACCTTCGTTGAAAATCTTAATTACTCTGAGCCTAAGATCTAGTATCTCTACATCATGAATAGAATTGCTTCATGGACTTGTGGTAAAACCGACAAGAAACAGCTTATTCAAATGGCCTAGCAAGAACGCCAGATACACAGTAGATTCTCAATACGGGTTAATTCTCTTTATTCTTAAACAGACTATATTAAAGATCAATTTCTTTTACTTGACCAAATGAGATCAATTTTTATATATTTTTACATATACAATAAAATACATATTATACATAATTTGCTTATATATTAAAGCCTTTGGACAAATGGAGACTGTGATCAATGAATCATTTGGTTATTTTTTGTTCATCTATTCTCAACAGTAGTAGCTGTAAAATGCTATCAGATACTTTTCTACTCAACATTCTACCTCATTTCATAGTTGTTCATATAAGGAAATGTCTTTGTTATGGTGCCCTGGGGATCTTGTACATATCTAGTTGGCCTTGAAGATGGAGACTTGAACCTCGACTAACATAAGTCTTGGCAGAATACTTAGTGATCTTTCTGGAACCACCGTCCATTGCCTTCACATCTGATTGCAAGGCTCTCATAAGATAGTTTCCCATTATTCCCTGGACACTGGTGAAGTGTGGGGCTTTCTGTCTCACCCATCTCCTAATAGTCTGCAGAATGTAAATAAAACTGCTTAGAGGCTGACTAGAAATAGCTTCCTCAACACCTGGGTAACCTGTAAATGGTGTTGCAGTCACTCAGTCCTTTTTGCTTTGATTTTCCTCCTATAAATGGCACATGGGCCATGGGGAGCTGGGTCACTTGGCTTTTCTTCCTTCCACTGTTCGTGTGAATAATGCTAAATCTACAAGCAGCTCATTGTAACTTTACTGGTCACATTAGTCAGGCTTTGGCTTTATCTTGTCTTACGTGTGCTTGACAATTTGCAGGTAGAGGATAAAAAGTTGAAAATGTTTTTACATAGAACCCTGTGCCTCCAAAAGTCTTCAGTCACTGCTGTCTAGAGTTACCAAAAAGGGATTTAATTGTATAATACAAAATTTCACCTAGAAGAATATAATCTTGAAAACAGGCACAACCACTGTTAGAACATAAACAAAAAGTTTTATTCTGTGTTAAGATAAATAGAAAGTTACTTACTTATTAGTATTTCACTGCACTTTTTCCCATTGTTAACTGACACTTCTCACTTCAGTGAAACACTTCATTTTCCTTTCAACTAATTTGCTGGAATTCTATTGGGTGGGAAAAATCAAATAGACAAGCTTGATAAGATTTACAGTTTAGATGATGTCAAAGTCTGAATATTCCTGCTGAAGAAGAACCATATGAATTCTCACTTCTGTTGTCAGACACTGGATCATGGAAAGACAGCTAATGATCTTCCACTAGCACGAGCTCTAAGCTGGCTCTCATGCTGTATTTTCACTTACTTTTGACACTTCAATTTTTCCTTAAAATATCTTTTCAAAACCCATCTTTATCCCACCTTCCCAAAACACTTTTTTTCTTCAAATAAATATTTCCTAGGAACCAAACCAAACATATAGATCAATGTAATTTAACGTGAAGGCAGTGTAACATATAGGTAAAAAGCCTGACTCTGAGTTCAGACTCATGTGAGTTCAAATTGTACCTTAGCTCAGAGCCAAGTTATGACCTTGTCCAAACTGTTTAACCTCTCCAAGCATCAGTTTCCCTCTGTGTTAAATGAGAATAAGTAATATCTACACCGGGAAGTTGTTATAAGAATGATTTACAGAGTGATTTAAAAAGAGTGATTTACAGAATAATTGGTAGATCTTATAAGCTTGATAAATAGTAATCATAGTGACAGTAACCATTAAAGCGTTTAAAAAGCATTGTTTAAGCATATATTAGGTCAAGGTTTGTTCCAGGCATGGGAAATGTAAAGAGTTGGAAACCAATTTCTAGAGAGATAGATAAGTATATAAGCAAACCTGAATTTCTCCCCAGCATCTGTCACTTCTTGCACCTTGGACTGAGCTTTCTCGGCTTTACTAAGTTACTAATCTCCCATCTGATACCCGTTTTCCCAAAAGGCGTCATCTTTTGTCTGCTGATTTTCTTTTCTGATACTGTGTCTTTCGGGGTTCATATCTGTTTAGGGTATGAGGATGTCAATGTAAATGTGGTATTCAATTGACCATGTTTAAGTACAAGGCAAATAAGCACTTTTAAAGAAAATTTGAAAGTCCACTGGGAAACTAGAGAAAGGCGTAATGACAATCTGCCTGCTTGAGTCTGAGGATATTTTAGGAAATCAGAAACATTTGTTTTCAGTCTTTCAGGGTGAATTGGGGTTAGACAAACTGAGAATGGGGTAAGAAGCAGAGGAAGTGCATAGTCATTTTGGGAATGAGGCTTCAGTAAGGCAACTGCTACAGGCACAGAGTACGTGTGGGAAACTGGAGGATCTGAAGAGTTCAGATTCTTTTCTCTACGTCCATAAAAATCAGAAGAGTAGGGTGACATGGTCAGGTGTACATTTTAAAACAACAATCCTTAAAGCATTTTGAAGAAGAAATCAACAAGAGAGAAAATGCAGGTGCAGAGAGTAGGTGAAAGGCTGTTGAAAGAGACCAGATTAGGAACAGAGAGAGCTTGAGTACACAGTCTATCTGATTAGCACCACAAATTTGATTTTTGGTGAACTCATTTTGAAATCTTGGGGTCTTTCAGAGTAATGTGTTTCTCTGTCAGGCTTAATTCATTTCTCGTGGTTTTCATCTCTCCTCCTTGTACCATTCTCATCCTCAGATCACCTCCTCTACAGATCCTCACCACAGATAGAAGAGGACGCTGATGTTAATTTATCTTGGCCTTGCGCTCACTCATACCATTTCATGGTGTTAAACAAATTTTTAGCTCTTACTACCACAAACTTAAGGTGATATGCATAAACCTTATAGATACGCTTCTTCCTGTATTTCCCCCAAAACACTTGTCCCTGAAACTGGCACTGCATTGCTGATGCAATTACTGAAACCCCATCCTTGTCCAGAATTCCAGATGGTACACACAGCTTTTTATCTCCTATTGGAAAATAGCATATTCAGGGCAAGTTTACACCTACATGTAATTTCATTGGCAAATTATTTGACCCTCATATAACTGATTAAATTAATCAAGCTTCTAATCTACATTGTTTTATGCAAGATAGTTTAATCTTGTTTCAAATCTGGATATTTAGAAGTAAAGCATTTTTTCTTTACTTCATAAAAGCCATTAATTTCTCAAACATAACTAATTAGCCAACAAGGTATCATAATAGATAATGCCAGTTTTATGAAAGTTTATACTCTTGTAGGTTGAAATTACTTTGACATTTATTATTCCCAATAAGCCACAGACTTTTGATCTGAGGCCAAAAGTGTAATGTTTATGGTATATATATATATATATATATTTTTAAGATTTCATGAAATAATATGGGGTTTACCCATGGTACTTATTTATAAATCAAAACTCAATCATATTTGAGTTCATACACACTCAAAGAGTAGGGATACGATTAGATGTTGGGACTCTTGAGGTAGATTTATGTTCCCAGAACAATTTTTAAAATTTGCTAATAATTCACAATGGGGGATTTAGACATCTGGTAAACCTCAACCTAGATTTAAAAAAAAAAAAAAAAAACTTCCCAACATCTGTGATACTTTGCTCTAATTATGTCAAAATAAAACAGAAATAGTAGATGAACATGAAAGTCTCCCAGGAATTGAGGTCATGAGGGAAAACATTTTAAGGTGTTTGGGATTTTTTTTTTTTAATTAAAAGTATTTGATTGCTTTCATAACAGTTGCTCTCCTGGTAGGCAGCCTTTCCTAAAAGGATATCTTCCTGGAAAGAGGGTTCTGCGAAGTGATGCTCTAAGGCATATTAACAGCTGTGCATAAACCTGAGATTTTCCTTCTCTATTAAATGCTAATTTTTTAATAGGACATGTTGGACAGAAGAGGGTCAGAGTAGGATTTACAAATGAAAAGAGTTGCATGGTCAGATCTCTCAGTTCATAGAGGAAGTGTTTAAATATGACTTTCATAGATTGAGAGATATGAGTTATAAACCTGGGAGATGGGAATTCTCCATTGATGGTTGTCTTAAGTTTGAGTAGCCTGAGTATGAGTCATGGACCACTGGGGAAAATGAGGAAGCATAAATCAAATGGCTCTGGGAAACTATTTTTGCTGCACTGTTCTAAGTAATGGCTTGAATTTCAGCTTGGTTGTGGAGAGGTTAGATGTTGGCGGCGATTCAGTGAGGTGAGCTTCAGGCCTGGTGGTCAATGTCTAAAGAGCTGATGAGATCTAATCATGAGGCACCCATTATTTTGTTGTTAACACACTTTAGATCTTTTACAATTATATCACTGGGTTAGTTATTTCTGTGTGTTCCTTTTTATCTGTCTAATGCCATGGTTCCAAATTTGAGATGTTATGTGGCCTTGTTATGTGTTGATCACGTTATTTTTTAATGATTTGCCATACTGTTTGCTAAGAGGAAAATTTATTTATTTTATTCATAAAGTGTCTTTCTTTCTATACGGAAATAACTGATTGCTTCCATTCAACATCTTTAACCAGATTCGTAATCTGATAATGTACTGCTTGCAAAAGCATGACTTTATTCTTTAAAATATAAATATCATTTTGTTTTATGAATAGCTTTACTACAGAAATACCCTCAAATGAATGTGTAGCAAAATTGGTGCTGTATAAATAAACACTTAAATACTCTTTGCTGACAAGTTATTGCAAACTGATTGGAGTAAAATGAAAAATTACATGGTTTATATTACAAAGATTAATGTCAGTAATGACAATCTACATATGTCATACGTAAGATATTAATAATAACTAAGTCATTCTCTTGTTTGTTTGTTTAAGGGAATGACACTTTTGTGACCTAGAGAGAGATTTAATTTCCCCTGGTGATTGAGTTGCTGTGATCTGCTACACTTTCAGCAGCAGCGTCTTTACTGATATGTGGGCTTTATTGGAATGGCACTCATAAATGCCGAATTACATGGATCAAATTGTAAACAGAACTCAACTGATGGTAATTCTATAACTCTGGAATACTGTCAAGGTTGGAAGGGACCATAAACACATCCAGGCAGGATTACTCCTAAGTGATTACCACAAATGCTACTCACTTTGCTTATTGGTAGATGTTACCATAAAGAAACAAACAACAGTATGTGGCCAAACAAGTTAGGGATGTTTAAGCAAAGTTAAGTCTGTGTCTTTACTGTAGACTCTCTCAGCACTTTTACGATGATCAAGGACCTTGTGAAGCTCTGGGTGAGTACACAGTATTCAGTGGTACATATATTTGTCTTTCTCTCTCTCCTTTCTTCCATCCATTTTTGCATTCATGAAATATTTCCTGGGACCAGTGTCTCCTGGAATGCACTCAGGTAGAGCCTGGTTTCATCTAAACTGATTTTATAGATAATGAAACATTCCATAGCCGTTAAGAGGTGAATTTATGAGAGGATGGAAAGAACTAGGAGTGTGGAAGGAAGTAAAAGGCAAAGAACTTGTGTTCTAAGGAAGAAAGAATATAAGACCTGAGGCATAAAGATTATGTTGTAATGAATCACTCAACCCAAGGTCTCGGGGGTTGTGATGGGGACAAAATAAGACCATGCTGTGCGGATGCCTGATATAAATACCAAATTCAGGAGAGTAAGATAGGAAACAAGATTGGTTTGCCAGGGGTGGAGGGTATAACCCAGTGGTAGCAAGCACGAAGACCTGAGTTCAATCCCCAGTACCTCCACTTAAAAAAAAAAAAAAAGCACCTAATTACCTTCCCTACCCAAAAAGAAGAGACACATAAACAATTAGTAGATAAATAAAAATTTTAAAAAAGGATTGATTTGCCAGAGCCAAGAGCTTAAAGCTAGAGTGAGACACAGAAAGGGGACAGGGCATTGAACATGACCAAAGTTTAAAGAGAGGACAGAATATAATGCTAACTTCACTTGTACAGCAGTAATGAGAACAATTCAAGATTAAACACAGAAATTCTTTTTTAGATTCTGTTACTTTTTTTTTTTTTAAAGCTTTCCTTACTTCACTATCAGGCAGAATGTTGTTGAGTTAGAGAGAGGTGTACTACTATTTTAGAAGGGGCACATGTTAGAGATTAAAGGGGCCCCATGCCCTTTGGAGAGAAGAGGACTTCAATTTTAGATAAGGGATGTCTCTATAAATCCCCTTCTGGGAGTGGAGCAGGGAATGCCCGTACTGATAGGAAGAAGCTGCCCTCTCTAGTTTCTACCTTCTAGTTTCTATGTAATCATGCTGGTCACATTTTAATTTTCTTTTTCTTTCCTTTTTCCTTTTTTCTCTTTTCTTCCTTTTTTCTTTCTATTTATTCTCTTCTTTTCCTTCATCCTCCCTCCCTGCCTGCCTGTCTGCTTTTCTTTTAGACAGATATTGAAATCACTACCCGATCTCCCCATGTATGTGTGCATTTTGTTTGTCTATTTGTTTTATGTTGGCTTGCTTATCCTGGTGCTGACGAGCATAGGAATTAATTCTTCAGGAGTAATTCTAAATTCCCATGAAAATGTGTTTAAATGTTTATGGCAAAAGAGAAAAATCCAAATGATTGCAAATTTGGAAAGCTTCCTAAATTTTGCTTAAGGAACTCTGGAAGTCTGATAGACTTTCCAGATGCAAGTGAATTTATCACATTCTCTCCGCCAAGTGCACTTGCGATGTGTGTTGTTATCTATTTTGTTTTCAACACTGTGGCCAAAAACAACAGTAAAACAATATAAACCAAATAGAATTAAAAGGACTTCCAGGGCCTTTCTTCTACCAACTGAGGAAGTTGCAAACAATATTACATTGTCTTTCTTCTCCTTCACCTTTTTACAAAAATCGCATTCTTTGTAATACACATACTGTTTTCACTCTCAACAGGCATGAGTGTAAGGTGTAGCACAGTCAGGAGGAACAACCCTAGTTAAGTCATCATTCTGAAAGGACTTGCTGTGATCTGCTCTTCTCATCCTGGGCATCTGGTCCTGTGGTTCACATGTCATTGCCACACATTATTAGAAAAAAAGGTGATTAACTGATTTAGTCAACACTAAGTTTATTAAGCAAATTAATGTGCTAGGCACGGGTATTAACTCCTATTCTCACAGAGAACATTTTCTAGCATGGGGAGACAACAGGAAAAGAGAGAAATGAATAAGATAATTTTATGTGTTGATGAGTATTGTGAGGTTAATAATAATAGACAGGTCCACAGTTGGTCCACAGAGGGTGATCAGGATGGGGTAGGAGTAGTGGAAGTGCCTTAGTTTTGGTGATAAAGAAATGCCTTATTAAGAAGGTGTCCATCAACAGACAATTGGATAAACAAGATGTGAGACACACACACACACACACACACACACACACACACACAATGGAATACTACCCTGTCATAAAAAAGAATGAAATAATGCCATTTGCAGCAACAAGGATGGACCTGGAGATCATCATCCTAAGTGAAGTAAGCCAGAAAGAGAAAGAAAAATACCATATAATATTACTTATGTGTGGAATCTAAAAAAGTGACACAAATGAACTTATTTACAAAACAGAAACAAACTCATAGACACAGAAAACAAACTTATGGTTACTAGAGGGGAAGGTAGGGGGAGGGATAAATTAAGAATTTGGGATTGGCAGACACACACTACTATATGCTAAATACTATATAAAAATAGATAAACAACAAGGTTCTACTGTATATATAACACAGGGAACTATATCAAATAGCTTGTAATAACCTATACGGAAAAGAATATGAAAAAAATACATATGTGTATATAACTGAATCACTGTGCTGTACAACAGAAATTAACACAACATTGTAAATCAACTATACTTCAACTAAAAAGAAAAAAAAAATATATATATATATATAAAGAAGGTGATTGTCATCTTAAAGGCAAAGGACCTAGACATAAGCAGCTTAGGCAGAGAAAACACAAGTCAAAAGCCCTAAGGAAGGAATCAGTCGTATGTCTGAAAGGGGAAATCTAACAAGCATCACCCAAATCATGAAGACCCTAGTGAGCTATTTTAAGTAGTTGATCTAATTCTAAGTGCAGTGGGAAAGCCTGGGAGGGCTTTAAGAAGTTGAGGGACGTAATACCATTTATGTTTTTAAAAGATTTTACTCATTCTCAGACATATGTCTCAAAATTTCTAGAAACATATTTAAATCCTGAATACATAAGGAAAATATGAATGATTATTTAATAATGAAAACTGTATATTAAAGAGGAAGAACTGTCTATATAAGCCAGTCCTTCATAGTGGAAACATATATAAGGGCACACATTGAACTTTTTCAGAACCTAGTATGCACAAATTATTCACATTTTAATATCACTGCTATCCAAATGTGTTAAAATTGATATTATTCTTTCTTAGGGGGAATAAAAAGGTATTGATTTTACTGTAGATATTCAGCTTATATTTGATGGATTTGGGGGAACAAATGTGTGTACTAATATTTATTGAGTGTTTAATATGTCATTCTAGGCACTGCTCAAAGTGTTTTATATTTATTAACTTTTTTGAGTAAATTCTTTTGGGGGAACCCCTCTCCTTCCTGTGTTTCAAGTGGCGCTGTTCTGTCATTCACTCTCCACTGTGAGGAGGGTATGTGACCAAGGCAAGGGCACCGGAGTTTCAGTGTAACACTGGGACAGTCACAGAAAACTGGGATGACAGGTCACACTTATCTGTTCTCTTATACCATGCCTGATACTGAAATGGGCAGAAAATCCAGACTGAGCCAATAAGGGTCCTCTCTTGTTACTAGTTCTTTTGTTATTAGTCTCTTTTATTAGTTCCATCAAAAAATGTATGCTTTCTTTTTGAATTATTTGATAGCAATAAGGCCACTCCATGTTTCGAGTAGTTGATCATTATCACTGCAGATACCAAGTAAGACCCTGCTTACCACGGACACCAACAGAAAAGAAAACAAGACAATCGTCTGATAGAAAGTGTTCAGATGGTACCATGTGAGGTTTTGGATGATGGAAGACCAACAGCCATTTTTATGTTCAGCTCATTATACAAAAAACTTCCTTCCTTCCTTACACTCTTTGAGTTGGGTTTCTGTTCCTCCCAATCATAACTGTACTCACATGCATACTATTTTGTCCTATAAGCATATTTATTCTCTCTAATGCATGAGAATTAATAGAGAAAAAGCTGAATGGGAAGATTCTCGTAAGAAAAATTATCCATGTGGAAGAAGAAAAGAGAGTGTGACATACAGGAAGTGTATATACATATACATATATGTATATATACATGTGTGTGTGTGTGTGTGTGTGTGTGTGTGTATATATATATATATAGCTTTAAACAATTTCAAAGAGGTCCCGTTTTAACTATTGCAAAGTTGATAATGTTTGAAGTACAGCATTTTCAGATTTTGGTTCTTTGTTTATTTCACTACAGCAATACAACTAAGCTAAGAGCATTATCTTTGAGGAAGTAGCTTTCAGGAAAAGTGTTAGGTATGAGAGTTGTGCAACTTTGTACCCTGAGTATTATTTTCTTTACCAGTTCTTAAGACGGCATAAAAGAAGGAACAAAAGGGATGGGTTAATATTCTTTCCTCTGTCCCCAATTAAAAATGTAATGAAAATTGAACTACTTATCAGTAAATTCATAAGGTGGAATGAAGGGTACAAGGTTCAAGAACATGTCAGTGTTAAAGGGAGACTATGTAGGCTGAATCCAGTAAGTGCAAGGGAGATGTCAGGAAAATAAGGCATTAGTCCACAATCAAACATCAGACCCACTGGGGAAAGTCAAGTGTGTTCAATTGTCAGAGACCCAGAGTGAAGGAAGAAAACTACAGGAGATAAACAAATGGATGTCAGTCCAGGTCAATAACTTGTAGAATCAAATGGATTAATTAGAAATAGAAATGGACCCTTGAGTCAGGAGAAGATGGCAGACTCCAATAAATATCTTTTACTTGTTTATGTGCTTCTTTTTAAAAAATAAACTTAAAATATTTTATTTAATTTTTTTATTTTTAATTGAAGTATAGTCAGTCTACAATGTATCAGTTTCTGGTGTACAGCATAATGTTTCAGCCATTCATATGCATACATATATTCTTTTTCATTATGTTACCATAAGATATTGAATATAGCTCCCTGGGCGGTACAGTAAAAACCTGTTATTTAACTATTTTATATATAGTAGTTAGCATCTTCAAATCTTGAGCTCCCAATTTATCCTCCTTCCCCCTGCCCCTCTGGTAACCATAAGTTTGTTTTCTATGTCTGTGAGTCTGTTTCTGTTTCGTAAATAAGTTCATTTGTGTCATTTATTTTTAGATTCCACATATAAGTGATATCATATGGTATTTGTCTTTCTCTTTCTGGCTTACTTCACTCAGTTTGATGATCTCCAGGTCCATCCACGTTGCTAAAAATGGCATTATTTCATCCTTTTTATGGCTGAGTAGTATTCACACACACACACACACACACACACACACACACACACACACATTTATATACCATATCTTCTTTATCCAGTCATCAGTTTATGGACATTTAGGTTGTTTCCATGTCTTGACTATTATAAATAGTGCTGTTATGAACACTGTGGTGCATTTATCTTTTCAAATTAGAGCTTCTTCTGGATATATAACTCTACTGTTTTTCATAATAAATTTTGAGGGTTTTTTTTTTCATTTTCTAAGAAGGAATCAGGTCTTTATGCTTTGTATTTACCCCCCTCTGCCTAAAAACAGTGCCTTACAAAAAGCAGGTTTACACAGCATTTGTTGAATGCTTGGATGAGTACTGTTAGGTATTCTTAAAGAGACAGTTTGGGATGATGTGCTTTTAAGTTCTAAGGATCATAGAATCAGTTCCAATTAGAGCTACTAATAATTGTTTGAAACGTTTGATTAAATCACTAGCAGTTGAGTCCTAAAAAGAATACATGACTGGACCAAGGTCAAACGGCTAATGTAGTATTTGTTGAGCAGGGGACTGAATCCAGCTCCTGCCTCTCAGTGTTTGCAGGTCTTATATTCTATGGTCATATACTGCTGTATAGCTATGTACTCATTTTCTGATCCAAAATATAACTATAATATGTAGCTTCAGCATAAGGGCAATTCTCAAAATGTTTTCCAGGAGTTTATAAAAGCTATGCAAAACAATAATCAAAGCAAAGAATGGATACTCCGATTTACATTTCTTTAAAAAAAATCTCAATTTTTTTAAGGGATGCTGCATGCTTCTGACTGTGTATGATCTCATCTCAGGAAGTTGCTCCTGGTGTTTAGCAGCAAATATGTGGGAGGCTAGAAGCACTGTTGCTATTATAATATTTACAGCAGTCCTCTGCGGACCCCTAAATATGGGCTGCAGAGCAGCCCAGCAAAATGTTCAGCATTAAGCATTCAAGGACAGCAGGAAGCCCTCGGTCATTGTTGGAAAGATCACTTATCACTCAGTTATAAGAGCATTTAGTTCTTAGTATGGTAGATAGGACAGAGAATTAACTGTGGCGTCAAAAGGAAGTAAGTTTGAAATCTTCCTCTGCTTTTTACTAACTAGCTACGTAAACTGGGAAAAGTTACTTCTTAAGCCTTTGTTACTTTGTATGTAAACTAAGGGTAATAACTCTCTATCCCTGGGTTCCTGCAAACACACTGCTGTACTTTGTTCTTTCTATTATCCTTGTACAATCTCTGAACCTCTGTGAACTCCTATGTTTATTCTCCACGTGTTTTTCATTATGGGCACTCTTATTTCCCTTCTACTGGATTACAGTTCTGTCTGTATAAATACATAAGCTTATGCAGCTTCCCCTGCTACCTGGTAAGCAGTTTCTCAGCCTTGGCACCACTGACATCTGGGGCTGAATAATTCTTTGTTGTGTCCTGTGCATTGGGGGTTCAGTGTTTAGCAGCATTCCTGGACTCTACCCGATGTTAGTAACAGCCCTTCCCCTTACTCTCCAGTTTAACAACCAAAAATGTCTCTAAACTTTGCAGAATGTTTCCTCGGGGGCAAAAATTGCTCCCAGTGGAGGACCAGGGATCTGGTACAGTGCTGCTTGTAATGCAAAGCACATTAGCTCTAGGTCAAGAAGTCCCTTTTGGATGCCCTGCGAGAACCTCAAACATTGTGTAGCTCAAATTGGATTCACCATCTTCTCTTCTCTCTAAAACTGTTCCTATTCCTTCATTGCCGATTCCTGCTAGTGGCACAATTATCCATGGATCACTCTTGGCAGAAACTTGAGATATAGTTTTGACTATATTTTTGCCACTTTTATGTTGTTTCTGTATACTTAAAAAGAACAAAAACAAAACCCTCTCAAGTCAATCCCTTCCTTTCCACCCTTGCTCCCTCCTTTTTCAATAAATAATTAAGGAAGAAAGGTTATATTTAATGTATTATATGTAGTCTGTCATATGCATAACTACACCTTGAATAAACAAAATCATGACTTATGCCATGAGATTAAACTAAGAAATAAAAATAAAATTTCCAGGGACAGTACCTATGTAGAATGTTGCATAAGAAAATTATAAAAATTTTAAAAAATTAGGAATTCCTTTCCTCATCTCATCTGTCATCTCTCTGCCCCTAGAATTAAATACCACGTCTCATCATAGTCAGTGATCACACTTGTATCACTTTAAGACACCGCAAAGTAGTTTTATTGGTATGAACACATGGGTCAGCGACAATAATCTTACAACTGGCAAATTTAGGTCCTTTGGTGATACAAGATTGGTGGGTTTTGCTCAGAATGATGTCAAAAGTTATCATCCATAAGATTTTCTTTAATTGAGATAGAAAGATTAATATGCTTTAATATTATACAATTAAAATTCATAGATGAAGAGAGGTAATTTCTGCGAGAGTGTGTATGCATGTTTGAAAGAGAGACCAGTTGTTAAACAATATTGTCACATTCTCATATTTTTTTTTCCTAAATGAAAGGCTTCCTTTTTTTTTTTTTTAAACTCAATCACTGTTTATTTTTCTGAATTGAAATAAAACTAAAATAACTGTCCTTTGGAAATTAGAAAATTAAAGCTCATCACAGATGGTGGGTGTCTCCTCTTATCTGGTCATCTGGCTGATTCTGAACAAATCCCTATTTAATTTCTCTCTTCTGGAAAATTTCTAATCAAACCTTGGAAACTCAACTCCATCAAGTATCACCCACCCTGCTCTCTACTTCTAAAGGTATCAAAGGATGAAAGTAGAGGAATTCATGACCTTGAAATATAAGCAAAACATCATCCAGTCACCACTGTAGGGAACAGAACCTTCACTTCCACAGAACAGGTGGTTACACAATTACAGATGTGCAGCTGTTTTCTGCCATCAAATTCTCCATGGAAAAGCCGGAGGTGATTGTTATGTAAAAAATGTGTTTTATCTACACAGAATATATTTAATAAAACTGTGAGGTATGTAAATTTGCCAGCCAGAGGTAGAAGCATTTTGAAATTTGACTGTAGTTTTGTTTATATTAAGAAATTACACTTATTAGCGTAAATCATCTAAATCATAAATTAGCATAATAGAAACATCTCTGTAATAAAAACCTGCCATTCTATTACTACATAGCTTTATTTCTATGAGACTTTATTAGCAATGAATATCAAGCAGGCCAGGAGATGTAATATACTGCCTAATGTGGTATTGTGGAATGGAAAACATACTCCATGAATATGCAAATTCTATTTCCATACATAAAAATAGCTCTATAAATATCCGTCCAGCAACACCAACATGGTGGCGGTTATATTATTTTCTTAGCATACCTCATCCTGCATATACCTGTAATTAAAATATATTCCAGATGAACCTCTGCTATTCAGGAAATGAAACACTAAATGAAAAAATGTGCAGTGGGGGCCTACCATTGACATTGCAGTATGAAAGATATTACAGAAAGAGGTGCGGAGGAAGAATGGGAGAAAAGAGAGAAAAAACAGGCTGGAGAGGGGAGAGCGAAGAAACAAGTGAAGAAAAGGAAACACTTCTGGTTATCTCCTTAAAGCCTTAATTCAACCTCTGCGGTTGGCACATCACTTCTATTGTAAAGATAAAGAACAGAGGCCCAGACAAATGAGGACTTGTCTGTGGTCACCCAGCAGGTGTGAGTCTGAATTCAGTCCTTCTGACTATGAGGGGCCTTCTCATTAGTGCTTCTTGGAGAAAGAGTGAGAAAGGAAACTGGGAAAGCGGTTTTGGAGGTCAGCACTTTCACGTCCACCAGAACGTCCCTGCATCCATCTATTTTCTGTGTCACGATTCTGTATACACTTGTGTTTCAAAGGAAGTTTGGAAACCACTGCACTACTCTGTGCATGCCTCTTGTTCTCAAGTCTCATCAGTATGGTAGAACCAAACCGCCCAGGACACTAAAAACTGCGATAAATGTTTCCAGAAGGGAGAAGTGACATCCTTGTGTAGCTCAGAGACGTTGGTGAGGAAACTTGGTGAGGAAAGACTAAAGGAGGTAGGATGTGACCAGGGTCCTGAAACATGGGTTAGAGATGGGGGCAAGAAAGGATTAGCTGATATAATTGTGAAACCAACTGCAGCATGGGGGTTTTTACCCTAACACCAAGCAGTTCACCACCAGTCCGGTGCCCTGCAATTCAACTCGATTCTGACACTGTCTACCTGGAGATAACAGCAGATCCCCCAGGGTAAGGGCTCAGTCCTACAAGACCACTCCCTACTCACTTCAGCTGCCAATCGCAAGTCCAGGTTGTCACCTGAGCTTCTGACCAATTAGCTATAGACTGAAAATCTCCAGCACCCCTTCCTTGGGTTTCATTAATTTGCTAGAACAGCTCACAGAACTCAGGAAAACATTTACTGACTAGATTACCAGTTTCTTTTAAAAGGATGTAACTTAGGCAGAGCCAGAGGAAGAGCTGCATGAATTGGTGCTAGGACACCCTCCCCGAATCTCCACACGTTCACCAACCTGGAAGCTCTCTGAACTCCCTCCTTTGGATTTTTATGGAGACTCCATCACATAGACCTGGTTGATTAAATCATTGGCCACTGGTAACTGAGCTCATTGTCCGGCCCCTCTCCATTCCCCAAAGGCCTAGGTGGGACTGCAAGTTCTAAAGTTCTAATCACACGCTTGGCTTCAATGGCTGCCAGCCCTCATCCTTTGGTACTTTCCGAAAGTCAAGGCACTGGCATGCACTGACATAACAAAAGACACCGTTACTGCTCTCAGCTCACATCACAGGAAATTCCAAGGGTTTTAGGAGCCTGTGTCAGCAACAGGGACAAAGACAAATATATATTTCTCACTGTAAATCACAATATCACAGCTGATGAGGGAAAAACTTCTGATTCCAGGAACTTGGATTTCCTTACCAAATAACACTACTGTCAGTTTCAGTAGCAAAGAGTCCTCTCTAGGAATAAGAACAGTAGTTAGTAGTATTTGTTTATGCAGAATACTATAGAATGAATGTGCCCTCTCCCCAGATTTGTGTATTGAACTGTAATCCCCAATGTGGTGTATTTGGAAGTGGGGCCTTGGGAGGTGATTAGGTAATGAGGGTGGAGACCTCATGAATGAGATTAGTGCCCTTATAGAAGAGAACCCAGAGAGCTTCCTTGACCCTTCCATAATGTGAGGACCTGGCAAGAAGACTGTGTCTATGAACCAGGAAGCTTTCCTCACCACACACCAAATCTGCCAGTACCTTGATCTTGGACCTCCCAGCCTCCAGACCTGTGGCAATACATTTCTACTGTTTATAAGCCACCTCGTCTATAGTATCATGTTATAGCATCCTGAATGGACTAAGGTAGATTATTGAAAGGCGTGATGGAGTAATAACAACACTGTTTATTTATGGATTGATATTGGGAACAGATCATTCAGGGTCATCCACCACTGAGAAGATGTCTGAGGAAACGTGTTTACTACCTCACAGCTAAGCCATTTGAATTGTTTTAAAAGGATTGCATTAGTATAATTTGATTTAATAAGTACTATATGCATATGGAAGGCTTCCTTATATAAAACCAAAATCAGTCAAAGACCCCTAATCTATATGGAGGGACAGTAAACCACCGGATGACACTCCTGCTCCAAACCCAACCTGCAAACCTTCTCACTCTCTGAGAATGATGATGCCCCTCTCTGCTTCCATCCCCTTTCTGGTCACATTTTTCTGCTGGTGGGAAATAGGGGTTAATAACACAGACAATTAAATTGTCTGGGTACAAATCTCATCTTCAGCACTAATCCTTGACTTTTGGCACTTGTTTGATATCGTGTGTGCCCATCCCCTTCTATGAAAATAAAGATAGTCACAAGCATCTCAGGAGGAGGTGGTGACGAGTGAGTGAGATAGGTGCAGGTAAGTGTTGATCCCAAGTCTGTCACAACACAAATACTTGCTGAATGACAGTTGTTGTTTATGTTAAAACTGGTACAACACCTGTCATATTATATAGAATTTAAATTTAGTTCTTGTTTTCTCTTGTGCCACAGACTTCTTACAAAGCCTATCAACATAGTGCTTTCCTCCCCTTCTATTTTCTGAAAAAGGGAATAAGGGGCTAATTTCTCTGGAAATAAAATCAAGCAGCTTTCCCTGCATTGAATGGTAAAGTGCCTTTTCAGTCTAATCACTCTGTGCTGCTTAATGTAGGAAATTAGAGAGCTGATGAGATGCCACCAGCTTCCATATTCTTTCTTGCTGCACATAAAGCTGTATCTTTACCATCAATCAGGTAATCTTAAGTTAGCTGCATTCAGAGTTCAGAAAGAGGCAAAAAAAAAAAAAAACTCTATGTGTGCCAACTCTAGTAGATTATTCTGAAAGTTTAAGTTAGCAAGAATATTCATGTAGCATTGTTTCTGTTTCCTGGGGCCATGCATGATCTCTATTTTTATTATGCCTCTTTGTAACTTCTGTTGTCAGAGATGAATTACACCTGGTCTGTGTAAAAGGCAGTGTAGTGATTTGATTAAAGAGATGGATACTCGGATTGTATTACAAGATCCATGTTTTGGCTACTCCCTCAGTAATGTGGGACCTGAGCAACACTATGTAACCTCTGGACCCACAGTTTCCCCATCTGGGACTTTTTAATAGTATCTACCTTGAGGGATATTGAAAAGATTAATTAAGATAACATGCACAAAAATATTCAGTATCATGTCTGACACACATATACATACACACATGCACATACACAAGTCATCCAGTAAGTGTTAGTTACTGTTGCTATTAAGCTCACATCTTAGCGCAGCAGGAGGAGAGCTTGGATTCCAGAAGGACACAAAGATCTCCGCTCAGTCTCAGCAGGACGGGCAATGTGCAAGCTACATATGCTCTGCTGAGGGTGTGGACTAGACCACCAGGGAAAGCATATGCATTCACAGAGCCATTCACATGTGCTCGGTAGGGACTGTACTTCACAGTTTACCTTATTTCACATGCACTACCTCTTATAAAATTGGTACTGTTAATCCAGTTATGGAGGTGAGCCAACTGAAGCTCTGAAAGATCAACTCTCCTGAGGTCACAGAGCTCAGACTCAAGCCAAAACTTGTCTAGCGATAAAATCCGTGCTTTTCATACTTCACCACACTTCCTCTATTTATCCTGGGCAAAGCTTCACAGGCGTAAAAGAAACATATATATATATATAGTTGTCTTAAAAAAAAAAAAAATATATATATATATATATATATATATATATATATATATATATATATATATATATATAGTTGTTGTAAAGGCAACTCTTTTATTTGAGATTATATACCTAGTATTTTTTTTGTGTGATGTGCTTTGTTTATGGAAAAGATGGTGGTAGAAGGTAATAGATGGTAGATTCTTTTTCTTCCCCTTAGTATCCACTGTATTTGGCCAACCTTTCATAGTTTCCACACTCCCCGACCCTCTTTTTCTAACAATGTTATAGCTTATTGTTTGGAATATCAAATTCTCCTCCCCTTGTAACACATATCATAAAGTTTTCCTTGATAGAATGCACGAGAGAAGTAATGGCGAAGTCAGTTTTGAGCATCAGCATTGGAAGCGGTGGTGATTATTCAGATTTTGAAGGGGCAATAAATGTAGAGTCTAAAAAAAATAAACAAATGATATTTATTCTTTTATGTTTGGTTCAGTAAGAAAAAGGGAGGAAAGTAGGCACAGGAGAGACAAAGGTGGATGTTGAAAGTATTGTGACCAGGAAACCATGGAGAGGTAGAGGAAGGAGAGGAAAGCTGTTAAATCAGCGTAACATAGTATCAAGGTTCAAGAGGCCGGAATTCCAACGTAGATCTTGTAAGACCCAGCCTTCTGATTGTAAAGACTCACAGTGGGTTTCAATTAGCTCATATTTCACTAACCTTAACCTCCAAATACATACATTCTGTCTAGATTAGCAACACATCTCAATGAGTCAGACTTGCATTTATTTATTTACTTATTTGTTTAACACTTGCACATGTGAATTTTGCGAACTCGTGCACTTTAGCAACATATAATGCAAGTAGAAATGTGCCTGCATTTTAAAGGCTTAACTGTGGCATTTGAACTTATACCCAGAGTGACATTCCTCATCTCCCAGGGCAATGTGATGCCATGTCCCACATCTCGGGGGAAAGCAACATTCTCCAGTGTAGCCAGAAACATGAATAACACACCTTCCTAAGAGACAACATGTTTTCAGCACCATTGCTCTGAGGAGGAGGCTGCCCCTTCCCTGAGCGGATGAGTATGTTATGCTATTTGGTCCAATTATGACAAAAACAGCAATTTAGTTCAGATTCAGTTAACCACTGGCTTCCATAACGGTGATGGCACTGAGTCTGCAGCATGACTGGCGCTGACAGCACCTGAAGGGGAGCACTGTAAACACTACTGCTGGGAGACTCCCACAACAGCTGCTGGGTCGTACTGTAAATGCCTCTGTCCTCAGGGGAGGGCTTCCCGTCTGACAGTTTTACAACGCTTCTATGTTCAGGGGACAAAGACGATATATTTCCTTGGAAAATCGCAATAGAGACAATTGTGATTCTCTGGCAGTGGTTTACATGCTTAGAAGCTTCTAATTTCACATTCAAATTTGAAAGTGAAGGGCTCACTTCCTCTTTGAAAAGCACTATTTCACTGGGAACTCTCTCAAGTAAGTGGTAAATGTTATTTTTCTATAAATAGGATCCAAACACTTGGCTCAAATACAAGGTTCTGTGCTCATCCTTTGGGACAACCAAAGTTGGGTTGTGTGTATCTTTCATCTTTAAGCAGCATCTTCCCTCAGTTGCACTTTATTAATTTCTACCAGCTTGTAGTTACTTTATTATACTTTGTAATAATCTCTCCCTGATATTTAATAAGAAGCACTATTGTGATTATGGAAACTAACTCCTTTATTTTCCAGTGATCTCTTCACAACTGAGACCTGCTGAAGTCTGCCGGTGTGTGGCCCTACAACACAGGAGCATATATTTGTAAGACTGTTAATGTTACTGTGATTTTGATGGAGCACTGTCTGATAAGACAAGCCATTGTATATGTTAAGCAGAGTTATCCTAGGTAAGGACTCTGAGAAGTCCTTATATCTGTGATGGGTAACAAAACTATATGTTATGGAAAACAAAAACAGTTATTGTTTTTTTGTTTGTTTTTTTTTTTTGATGATGATGCAAAGAGAACTTTTTCCAAAATACAACAGTCTCTCAATTGTCCTTGTCTTTTTTGTATATGGCTTTGTAGGCACACTTTTTGAGGCATTTGACCAGTCCATAAGCCAAGGTCACTTTTTTCTCTGATCACTTCTGCTTCTTCGATAGGAGCAGTTTCCTGACAAGAAGGTATGTATTAGTGCGCACAACCTCTGGCCGTGGTGCTCTGGAGTGTACTGGGTGAGCATGTGATAGTATTTGATCTAATTATGACAAAAACAGTCATTTAATTCATACTTCTGTTAACCATCAGCTTACAACCATTATTTCTTGCAATGTATAACTAAGAAATGGGGAGGGTTGAGCTACTCTTTTGTGACTATAAACGTAAAGTATGAGCTTAGGGTGAGTACTGTCATGCTCTTAAAATATCAAAACCCTGTTTGTCTGTCTGTTTGTTTGTTTGTTTGTTTGTTTAATGAAATAGATCTTCAGTGTATGCCCTTAAGATCTGTGCAAGGGGTTTTGGTTTTCAGAAACATTCCGTGAGATGTCACCTTAGATCTTTCTGAGGTCCTAGCAATGGGTCTTAACATTTCCATCCTGGAACTAATCTTGGTCCAGAGGACCTTTTTTAATTTGAGAACCCACTGCTGTCTGAAAGTCTGTTCTGGACACTTTATATATCCTCCAGGTTGTACTTGAGAATTGAATAGTTTATTCTTTAGTTCATCTCTGTCTTGTCTTATTTTATTACAGAAGAAGGCAGATGGCACCTTCTATATTCCGTCTGGAAATACCCATCACTATCTTATCAAGTTAATTAAGTTTCATATTTTCCACATTACTCAAGGTGACAGTTTTACTAAATTTTCTGTAACTTCATAAACTGTCTCCTTTCCTATAGCATTTCATAGTATTTTCTTCCCAGATTTCCAATCCTTGACCAATCAAGGTCCTTCTAGCTTTCACCAAAGGTCTTCCTCAAGGCTTCAACTGCTTCTGCTGGGTCCCGAAGCCAATGCTATGTAGTTTAGATTTTTAGTACATATAGTGTTGTATAATTGGCTCTAGTATAGTATAGTACTACATCCAATATGAAATATTTCAGAGAAATCTACTTCCAAGTTCAAAATTTCTGTTTGCTTACTTTTGTCTAACAAGCTACCCTAGGACTTAGTGACAGATGACAACCACTTTATGATAATCATAGATTCTGTGGGTCAGGAATTTGGACTCAGCACAATGATGTGGCTTATTTCTGCTTCATGATGTCTGGAACCTCAGTTGGTAAGACTCAATGTTCAGAGGCAGAAAATATGTGAGGTGTTTTGACTCACATGTTTGGCTGTTGACTGGGCTCTCAGCTGGGTCTGTGAACTAGGGCACTTGCAAGTAGACTTTGCATGCAACATGGAGACCTCGGGAAAACTGGAGGGCTTAGCTGGCTCTAAAAGCAAGTGGTCTAAAAGACCATACTGACTTTTATAACCCAACAAATAAAGTTACACAGTACCATTTCCACCATACTGTATTGGCCAAAACAGATGCAAACCCAATCAGATTAAAGAAAAAAAGATGTATATCCAATCTCTCAACGGAAAGAGTGTCAAGCTAATACTATAGAGCAGTAGATGGGATGGGAAACATTGCTGCATCTGTCTTTGGAAAATACATTTAACACTTTGGCTAATACAATGCCACATCGTTATGGTATTATTTTTGTATTACACAAGGCAGGAAATCTATTAGCAAAAATACATATTTTCTGCATTTTCCTACATAAATGTATTTTAATTTTGAATGAAAAAATAATACAACCTCTACACACTGTTCTTTGTGTGAATCATGACCCATGTTTCCACCACTGTTTTAGACCAACTCATTCATTTTATATATGAGTAAGGTAAGCTGCAGAGAAGCAAAGAGACTTGACCCTGGTCACATAGTACACATTATGTAGCACTAACATTAAAATCTACATTTTAACTCTGTTCAGTGGTCCTTCAATTAAATTAATTAGCCTCTCATCTGAGCTATTTATTAGAATGTTTCCATGTTAGTATTTTTCAATCACTTTATAAATAACTTGATTCCAAATTCCTGAAATGGAGTTAAAAAGTTAAGTTTCCATTAGATATTCAGACATCAAGAACAGCTTTAATGGTTAATCTCTTCTTAGATATCTGCTGTAGAAAAAAGCATGTGTGTCAAGCTGTTATTTAGTCTTTCTCAATCTTTTAAAAATATCCATACAGAAAAATCTACCCATTGGCTACTAATTCCTACGGTTAGAGAACTAAGTTAATGGGTCCAAAGTTAATGAAGAGGAAGATACTGAGAGGATAAGATTACTTGTATCATCCTAAATTACTGTTCCTACCCTTGGCTTTCAACATTAGCTAGATAGCTCATAAAGCATCAACTTTTGAGGTAAAAGACATGGGTGCAAGGAAAATTACTTAAGGTAAAATGTAAAAAGTCTACGAACAAACCTCCTAAAAAATCTATTCTCTAAAAAAAATTTACTGAGACTCTATGATGTCAAATGTTACTATTAATAAAGATGCATTTTAAAACTTCATTGGTTAGCAAAGTTAACCGGGAGATAATCTGTAACCTCTTAGCAAACCAGATAGGGAAACTCACACACATACAATTTTCCTTTTTCTTCTTGAAGTGATTGTAGACAGTAATATCAAAAAGAACTGGCAATTAATGACTCTTTTGAATCAACATTATTATCCTCTGTCTATATATCAATATATAGATCGATCTATTTATTTATCTTTATGTCTACTTATCTGTAAAAATTAAATGTGCCAATATTCCTTAATATCCATCCTCCTTTTGGGAACTTAATATATAAGGAAAAAGCTCAATGGAAACAAAAATTATCATTGTACATATATGTTATGTATACTATACATATTACATATATAGTGTATATGTATGTATTTGTGTGTAAAAAGAAACTAATTGAAAATGAAAATGATATGGCACTATCATTTGGAAAAAAACCATAGAACAAAACTGGGAAGCAGTATGCAAAATTAAAAATGCTTTGAATAGTGTATGATGGTTGGGGTTATGGATTTTTTTTAACATTCTAGTTTCTTTCAATGTTACTATACTATAAAGTTAAAATAATAAATCCTGAGAAACTGGGGGAGATTTGTGGCAAAGAATGTTACTCACTCTTTGGAAGAACTACTGGAAACCAGCTCTGTCTCACTGTAGATCAAATGAAGTTCATGTTGAAGCATAAAGCTGCTACTGCCATCTGGCCGTCCTAAGTGACCTGAACTTGCAGAATGAAGATGACACCAGAGAATGATGAGTGTGGGGATGAAAATAAACTAGATTTTTCTGTTTTTGGCCACTGTATCAAAATAATATTAAACGCTGGCAAACATCTACATGTGGACTACCAAAGTGACTCTTAGTTTATCTTTGGGGCAGAGGTGTTGATACCACTCCATGTTCCATGAGTAGAGGTGGCTTTATATAATCAAACTAGGAATAAACAGGTACCCATTCACCCACTCCCATCTCCTACACCTTCCCTGCTCTTGATATTTCCATGATAATGGGAATTAGTTTAAGAATAAATGAGGTTAATCAGTTAGGCCAATGAGACATGAGGAAGGTTTCCTGAAAGATGCCTGACCTCTGGTGCCTTCTCATCCTGTGGCTTCTAAAGCTGTCTGAGATGCCAACTGCCAAATATCCATCACTCAGTAAGTAAGACCTGGTTACTACAACTTGGGTCAAATCAACTTTCTTGGGCCTTTCCCACATTTTCCCTTATGCAACACTGTTCTTCAAATGAAAGTGATTGTTCACTCTTTATGTTGATTCTGTCTACTCTCTTTTGGATGGGCCTTGATATTTTGTCCCCTACTGTCCCTTTCCAATTTATCTTTGATGCAACCTTCTCTAGTAATTCTAAAACGAGGCTGCATTTTGCACTTTTCTGAAGTGATTGGATAATAATGCTGTTGCACGTGTCCCACCAGTTTGGTTTCACTGGTCTCAGGTGTGCACTGGGCTAAGGATGTTGAAAGCACTCTAAGCTGAGAAATACTTCTTTACTGGAACCACCTGTTTTAGTTTTCTGCAAATACGGTTCCCTTCTTCAGCTGGGCAATCCTTCACAAAGTGGGAGATTTGGACTGAAGATATGTCAAAGGACTTGGCATGGAATTTAATTTTGTCCTAATGCCTCTACAGAGATGTTTGGTATGCATATTATCAGTGTTATTCAAGACAGTTTTACACATACAAATAGATAAATAAATACATAAATGCACACATACATACATATTTAACAGTTACACACATATCTCAAATCTGTCTCTCTCACAGACTGCAAGAATCATTTTTCTAACAGAAATAATAATAATCTTACTCTCCTGCTTAGAGAGCTTTGTTGCCTCCCTATAATATTCCCATCAAAAATTCAAACCCTTTCTTAAGTTCATATCCAGAAAATTCAGAATCTAACTTTTTCTTAAAACTTGAGCTTCACTGCCTGAAACTCTTCCACATTATCTCCTGTCTCTAGACATATCAGCAAGCAATAGTGCCCTTCATAAGGATGATTTCTTAGAGTGAATTTTTCTTTTTGGGTCCTTACCAGACTAAATGTAGAAAGTGGCATCGTTAGTGTCTATGGAGAATAAAAAAAAAAATGTTGCTATCTGTCAGGAAAGGCGACAACAGCAGAGAGTCCCTGGGCTGGGTCTGAAGCTGACTAATGTCAGGGAAAGGGAGGGCTCTTTCCCTGGGTCTTTGACAGTCATGGCAACTTCCAGCATCGCACATTCAGAGCCAGACGCTGCCTTCATCTGTTTGGCAGAGGCAAAGGGAAGCTGTGGATGGGTTGCCAAGTTTTTAACGGAAGGGCTTTCAGATCCAGAGCAGGGACCCACAAGGACCAGTAGGCCCAGTCCGCCAACTTCACTCCCAAGGACTTGGCAGGCAGTGAACTGTCCTCGTTAAAATCCAGTTTGGATCATGGCACTTTTTCATTCCCACCCAGCTGGTAGTCAAGGAAAAACACAGGTAGTAGGGGATAATACACACATAGAAACACACATGCACAAGCAAACCTGCAAACCAAAAATTTAAACTAGAAGTAGGTAAAGCATCAAACTCATTTTTAATAGTTGTCAACAGAATGCTACCCAGGTAGCTTCATGCCCCCGGAGCCTTTCTTTAATCATCTGATTTCTTTCTTTTTTTCTCTTTCCTATTTCTTGCTGGCCTAATTATTCCCCACTTTTACTATCCCCCCACTGGCTTTAATTAAACTTTCTGTAGTTTCAGCTTGTTTGCCAGGAAGGTTCACTTTCACTTCAAAGCCCAGCCCAATCCTGTGTCCAGGCAGTCAAGGTTATCAGGGAAGTTTGTCGGATCCTTGCTTCCTCGGGAGTTTCTCTCATCCTCGCTCCGTGATTTCTGTGATTAGTCAATATGAGCTCAGCCCCAAGGAGAGGCTCTGTTTTCTGAGATTAGAGAGGCTGACGCTCTGCACACATTTGCTCCCTTGTCACTTCTTCTCCTCGTTCCTCCCTAATTGAAACGTAGTTTCATCACATTTTGCTTCCACAAAATCTATTTAATCTTCTATTTAGTCTTCTGTGGTCTCTGTACTCTTGGAGGAAACAGCTGCAGCGAGCTTTGCGATGCTGGGGGAGCTGCCGAGGCCTTTGGGAAAGCGAGAATTATTTTTATTATTGGCACAGTCCTGTTTTGCTACCTGTTTATGGTCATTGGAACGCCACCAACACAGAGCTATTGCTAAGGTCATGAAAGGCGTTCTATTATGAAAACTACATGTTTAGGTTTTATGTTCGTCATCAAATGAAATTTTCTAAGGCTAAATTCTAATGGGGATTGTCTCATGATGAACCTATCTTTCTTTAGGAGAGCTGAGGGATGATATCTTTAGGGAAAATGTTGATTGCCAAATGAGAATGATAGAAAAGGTCTTGCAGTTTAGTTTTTTTTTTGAAGGAAACATTCATTCATCTGTTCACTCAAAGTATATTTTTTAGGCCTTCTGGTGGCAGGAACAGTAATAGGCATTAAAATTGGTGGCTATGAAACCATTCCTCCTTTTTTTTTTTTCTTTTCTTTTTTTAATGGAGGTACTGGGCATTGAACCCAGGACCTCATGCGTGCTAAGTATGTGCTCTACCACTGAGCTATACCCTCTCCCACATTTCTCCTTTTAATATGTTCACAACCACTTGGGAAACAGATGTATGGAGACATCGTTACAACTCAGTGAGGCAGGTACTGAAATAGAGGTTTGCAAATGGAGATAGTAGTATCGGCAGATCAGAAAGGTCATCGATCAACTGGAAATTTGGGGAGAGTCCCTGAAAAATATAAAGGAGGTGGGGACAGATGGAAGAGAAGAAATCATAGTCTCAGATATTTACCAGAGAAACCTGATGCAAAATGAGGAATCGTGTGGGGAGAACTCTAAGCTTATAGTTAAGAGATTGAAAAGTAGGAGGAGTTAAAGACAAGGTAATAGAGCGCAAATGGAGTCACTTACGCTAAGCTTCACACCATCAAACTGAGATTTAACTTACTTACAGTTTCAGCTCTCCCAGAAACGGAATCTTAAACTAATATATCAGGAATTCCCTGATAAGCATTAGTAAGGTAAACTGCCTGATAAACTCCTGCCATACCCTATAAGGACAGTAAACCTTGTAAAAACCAAATCACTTTTTTTGCCTAGTACAGCTTCCTTTTTTCCCGTCCCTTCTGCCTGTGAAATCTCCTGCCTTGCATAGCTCTTCCGAAATCCTTTCTATTTGTTGGGTTGGATGTTGCCTGACTTGTGAATTACTAAAGTCAATAAGAGCTTTAAAATGTGCTCAGTAGAGTTTTTGTTCTCTAACACAGGTAATGAGACATCCCCAATGTTATTAAAAGAGGGGCTATACTAGGAGCAGTGAAGATGCAGGCGCCACTGCTTTTTCCTGCAACTAATCCAGATGCAGTGAGCGTGGGCCCCGGGATCAGAGGGGCAGGGCAGTGATTCCATGGCATGGTGAATCTTCACACAGAAGAAAAAGCCACTGGAAGACCCCTCACCACAGGGAATCTATAATCACAAAACTGACATCACTTATCAGGACACAGCGAATACCCTACAGAATGCGGCAAAAACACCCAACAAAAGGGTATTTTCAGTGAATACCCTTGATAAAAGTTTAGGGGTTACAAAGGAATACCAGAAACATCTAAAAAAAAAAAAAAAAAGAAATCCAGATGATTATATACAATATTAGTATCAGACACAAAAAAAGTAATGTAAAAGGCTTTCAGTGGGAGGCATAGCATATTTTAATTCATAAAAATTCAGTCTATGAAGAAGACATAATATCACTGACTTCATTTAAATTGAATGGCTTCAACAAATCAGAAACAACTTTTAAAATGCATACTACTTAACATATCTGTAAAAATTCAATAGTTCAGGAGGAACAGTAAATAAGAAAAATAAGATGTGTGATATTTAAATGACTCAATAAGATTTATTAATATTTATGTACACATATATACATATGTATACTCGTGTGTATATCTGTACCTGTGAACTATATGAAAACATGTCATTTGTTTCCAAAATAAAATACACAATATGTTCAAATACACATGAAACTTTACCAGGAAAGTTGATCCTGTATATTCAATTAATAAGAAATAAACAGGAAAGAACAGGAAAACACAACAGAAGGATGTGTTATACGAGCATGGAAGAGAGGTATCTATGACCCAAAAAGGGTCAGGAAGGGCTGTGTGCAAATAGGGTTTTGAAGGATAAAGGACAATGGCAAGTGGGCCATAGGGAAAGGGCATTCTAGGAGACGACATGGCTTGGAGAGCGTTGTCTTCTTCAGGGATGTTTCAACTTCAAGCAACTAGAACTCACTTAAACAAACTATGGCAAAAAATGGCAATTTATTGGAAGGCAAGAGCCAGATGGAGCCAAAGGCAAGCCTCCTACAGTCTGGAAGCAGGGATTAAGTGTCTCTCTTTATTTCTCTCTCTCTCTCTCTCTCTCTCTTCTTTCCCTTCTCCCCCTCCCCCCTCCAAAAAATACCTCCTCTCTCACCACACGGTGTCTCCTATTTTCTGGGCTTTATCTGTTTTATTCATTCCCTTTCTGATTGCTTCTCCTTGTTTCTCTTTGCAGAAAAATATCCCATTAAGTCTTGGAGATTCTCTCAGGAGGAACATACAACAGAAAAAGAAAGCATTCCTGGGTTTCAATACCAAATTCTTCGAAAATTAAAGCGGTCCTCTTTTGGTCAAGGGCTCATTCCTAGTTCAAAAGACTACAGGGGCTCAGACTGGGAGACGTGTTCCTCCACCTACGCAGTACATGCTGTGAGTCAAATTCTTTGGAAGTACAGGTGAGATGGTGACAGTAAACGCTGCTGGAAAAGGGAGCAGGAATAAAATTACTAAAGGTGTTGGTTTTAGCCACCCTCCTCCCATTGTAGGTAAAAGAGAATTCTTGTGAGATTCCAAGCAGTGATGTGGCTTGTCCCGGTGCTTGGAGAACGGAAGAGAGAAGCTGGAAACTAGGAAACAGGGAGCCTGTCAAATACTGGGATGGGAAGGAAGAGCCATAGTCAACAGGGCGTTTTTCAGTCTCCCAGTTTAGCCTGGTATTAAGACTGGCACCCATTTGGCCTGAATTGTATAATAACAGCACTCTGACCTGGCTCATTCGGGTCTTGAATACCTACAGGATGAAAAGTGAAATACTGATAATGAAGCACTTAATCTAAACATTTAGATACAAGAGTGTGAATCATCTGGCTGATATCTGAATAGCTGGATCGAGTACTCTGATTTGTATTTCTAAATCTTGGTTATTCTTCCTTGAATTTGAGCTAGGCTTATTTCCTTAGCATAAAAGTATAGGTAATGGGAAAATATATTGCAAAGCAAACTAAAGCAATCAAAAATAGCTCTTCGAAAGCTACCTTTGCCTTTAGTATCCTTATATAAAGCTTAAAATGTCTTTCTAAGTTTCAATTTCGCCATATTTTGTAACATAATGGTGTTTCCAAAGATGTTTATACAAGACAACTCTTCGGAATTTCCCAGTTATAAATGGAAAGACCCTTGATAGACATTGATAGACATCCAAACTGATGGTAAGCCCCTTGGAAACACCTGTGTTCTATGTCTGGCCTGAGACGTGCAAGTCACTGCCTCCCCAGGAAACACACTCCATCTCTGGGCAGTTCTGACTCAGACATTCTTATTTCTATTGGACCTAAATCAATATTCTTGCAAAATACTTGAAAAATTATTTTTCCTGAATAATATATAAATATTAACATATTAATTGTAATATGTTAAAACTATATATATCCAATAAAAATAAGTTTTTAAAACTATAATAGTAGAGTCTACTTTTCATGTACTCTTTCTCACCATTCTTGTCCTACTTAAACATCCCCATTGATTTTAACCATTCCATTGTCCTTTTTTATTTTTTCCCAAATCTCTCGTGATGCTAATTCTTCTGTTTTCATGATATTGTGATATTTTAGTTTTCCCCTTAAAGTAAGATGCTCTGAGCCCAATAAAATTGCGACTGCACACTTAAGTTTAATTCCAGGAGCTGACGAATGGTTGTGTTTAATAGCCCAAGAACCTTCTCCAGTTCTGAGATTGTGTGATTCCATGACAAGACCAATAGTGTCACTGTACTGCCCCTTGACACGGCTTCACTTTCAACATGGAACAAACTCATTACTCCATGATATGTAAACATAACACCACGTCAGAAAACATCAGCTGTTGCTTTTCCACAGACATCGGTAACAGCTGTTTTTCTGACAATGTAGAAAACCGTGTGCCCTGCGTGGCTCCAGAGTCCTGAAGCAGCTTTCTGTCTCAAGCATAAAGATGACTCCTCACCCATTGGAGATTCAGATGACAAAAGCCCATAAGGTAGAGACAGTCAGGCGTCAGAATGATGGTAGCTTTGAAACATTGCATTTCTTCTTCCTAGCTTGATGAGTTGAATCTATCTGGCTGTTTGCTTCACTGTGCTATGGTTAAAGATTGTTCCCTGAGTTAGTATCAGAAAATTTTTATCTGGTCAATTATTTTTATTTCCTATTTCAATCTCAGAACATAAATGTTTCTTAACTGTGCTCTGACTGTGTAATGCTGTTGATTCAGCTACCAAGAGATTAATACATGATAGCATCATGTTCCCTGACAGCCTGCAGACAATATTAGATACATGTTGGCTAGATTCTTACTCCTTTGGATGATGTGCTAGATAAATTTTATGTGACAACTTAACTGGATCATGAAGTGTCCAGATATCTGGTGAAACTTTATTTCTGGCTACGTCTGTGAAGGTGTTTCTAGATGAGATTAGCGTTTGAAATCAGAAGACTGAGTAGCACAGGTGGCCCTTCCAATATTGGTGGGCATCCTCCAATCCACTGAAGGCCAGAATGGAACAAAAAAGTGGAGGAAGGGGGGATTTGTGCTCTGTCTGCTTCACTACTTGAGCTGGCACATCAGTTTTCTCCTGCCCCGACTCCTGGTTCTCAGACCTTCAGACTCAGGCTGGAATCTACACCTTCAGCTTTCTGGCTCTCAGGACTTCTAACTGCATCACTGGCTTCCCTGGGTCTTCACCTTGCAAATGTCAGATTGTGGGACTTCCAAAACTCCATCATCATGTGAGCCAATTCCTCATAGTAAGTCTCATCTCTCCATATCTACCCATTTATCTAGAGTGCTCTTCTTTTTCCCCCTGGAAAACCCTGACTAATATAGACAACCAGTACAAAAAGAATGTTGGCTAACCCGTCTGTACACAGTTGCGGGGAGACTGTCCCACAAAGTCCTGTGCTTAGACAGTGAAATAGAGAACTGCTGTTATTTACAGAGAAGACCAAACTTGGATACGTTGTTTACCTGTTTCACCATAGAGACGTCAACACAACAACTCAGAAAGAAAGGTAGACATGAACACCTACTGCAATAAATTTTAGTGAGAAAAACTATGGTTTATCAGGTTTTCTCTTTTGTTTCCATTATCTCACTTCCCATTCTACCTTAATATGTCATCATTTCCATCAATAGCCAATTATATTATACATGCAATTATTTTGTTTCTGTTTTTTTTCCCACCCATTTCCACTGCCTAAATATCCGTCCCACATTGTCAACCAATGGAATTGTATTCGTACTTTAGAGATCTAATACTACCTTTTTTTATTCATTGAACAGCAAATGATACACATAAATTAAAATAAATGTATAGATAAATAAATATAAATAACTTCAGTGTTCCAGATAATGTGTTAGGCTGACTAAGAATTCAACAATGATCAAGAGAGATTCAGTTTTTGTTCCAAAGATCTTGCACTCTAATGGAGGAAATTTACAAATGGATAAAACAATGGTAAATATTAAATAGGAAATGAAAAAGGTTAGTATAGATAACAAGTGATATCTATTTATATATATATTATAATTTTGTAACAGATACCTATTTTTGATAGCATAGTGGTAAACACTAAAACTGAGGCTCAGGGACTAACCAAGTAAAGTGTAGGTGCAGGTTGATAATGATGGTGGAGACAGACAATCCACTTACCATGAAAAGCCACCTACATTCAAGAAACTAAAAGGTGAGTAAGATGTGAGTGAAGCGAGCACAGGATGAGGCTGGAGAAGTGGACAGAGGCAAGACCATTCAGATCTTTCTGAGGGGTAAGGATTTTGTTGCACATTCAGTGGGAAATTACTAAAACCTTTAATGTATGGCTTTCTTTATTTTACTGGATATACAATTAACATAAAGTGGTCAAATCTTAAGCAATCAGTTGGACGAGTTTTGATGGTTGTAAATATCTATGTAACCACCATTCCAAACAAGACGCAGAGGATTATGATCCTTTCAGAAAGTTCCCTATGAACACCATTCCTATCAGTTTCTTTCTCACCACTCGTCCACTAGCCACCAGCACCCTCAGAGCAACCATGGTTCTGATTTTGTTCACTATAACTAGTTTTGTTTGTATTTCGGTTTCAAAAGAACAGAGCCCTATGATACAGCTGTAGCATGATCTAATTTAAAAAGCCTAAAATACCACACTTGATGCTGTGTGCATGCAATCTCATTAAACTGGCTATATTATTCAGAAAACAATACAATTAAATTGTAAAAAACTGTATGTATATATAATTTACAATTATATATAATTTTATATATTTAAAATAAATTTATAAATATAGTTTATGTTTTTAAAATTATAAAAATTAAAATTTCTCTTAAATGATGAGTTTATGCTGTATATCACAGGGAACTATATTCAATATCTTACAGTAACTTATGGTGAAAGATAGTATGAAAATGAATATATGTATGTTCCTATATGACTGAAGCATTGTGCTGTACACCAGAAATTGACACACTGTAAACTGACTATACTTCAATAAAAGTATATTAAAAAATTTTTCTTTAAATCACATATATACTTTGCATATAGTAATTAAAATTTACCCTGTGTGTACTAATCTGTGTGTATACACACATACACGGTGGTAGTAGTGCAGACAGAAAGAAGTAGAAAGATTTAAGACTTTTGTATCAAAATTTCTAGAACTTGCTCATGATGTAATAGATGAAGCATGTGAAAGAAAGAGTAAATAGGATATTTCCTCGATATTCTGCTTGGGCAAGTAGGTAGACGCAAGGTGGGTTGTGGGGGTGCAAATCAAAAGTTATGTTGGAATACACGTGGAATTATTCCAGGGAAGACGTAAAGTACATAGTTTAGATATGCAGATAGGAAAAATCACAGAGAGGTCTGGTCTGAATGGATAAATGTAGAAGTGATTAGGATAACAATGATGTTTGAATCCTTGGGAATAAATGACCTTTCCAGGGGTTAGGGGAGGTGGTAGTTTGAAAAAAGTAACTAAAACTAAGCCAGGGGGAAACCCAATATATAGATTTTGGATAGAATGGAGCTAGCAAAGAAAAATGAGAAAAAGCAGCCAAGGAACTAACAGGAAAATCAGTAGAGAGGTGAGTCTCAAAAGTCAAGATAGAAGAGTCTTTCAAAAAGAAAGCCATGGCTTACTGTTTGGAAAGCTACTGAAAAATCTAGTGTGATGCGGACAACAGAGAAAGGCCCATCCACTGGGCAGTGTGGACGGCTTTCGTGACTTTGTAAGGTCACGTTCAGTGGAAAAGCATGGCAAAACTCGATCAGAGTGGTTGAAGAGTGACAGGGAGGTAGGCCAATGGAGGCAGCATTTATAAGCAGTATTTTTGAGAAGACCATGACAGATTCACAAAAGAAATGACATCTAAGCTTTAACTTCTGGATTTTACTTAACCAGTGAGCACATAACAGGTAATCGAAACAGAAAGCAGGGTGAGTAGGGAAGCAGAGGGGTAAATCACAGGGGCCTTTGGGAAAGTGTTTGTCATCTCTTTTGATCAGAGAGTAGACATGTGGTGGGTAGTGAGTGGAGATAAGGCAGGACAGACTATCAGTTTATATTTGGTCATGCCTGAGGAAGCAAAAATATACCTGTCAGCAATTACTTTAACAGATTAGATGGGGCTGTGGCACTTTGCCTTGAAAAGCACATCTATCTTTTAAAAACCCCGTGTTGGGTGCTTTGTAACTTTCTATTCCAGTGAATCTGCTCCTCTCTGTCCTTTTTCTTATTATATCCTCTAGGTTTCCTGTAGAACTGATCTGAATAAAATCCTGCTGAAGGAACAGATTGCAAATGCCACCTTTAGCAGCTTCAAACTTTCCAAGATCCGCAAAATTTTCATTTTCTGGTGATCAGCCAGAATGTATTTTATAAGTTTCAATCTTGAAGAGCAACAACTAATTTCTACTTCCCTCAGAAGAGCAATTATGTTCCTCAGGGCAGACATTAGAGCCAACAGGAAGGGAGTCCCATATCCCAGGAGAAAAGAATTCCTTGCCAATCATAGCTATCTTTGCCAGAATAGTACTGTGTCATTGTGATAGGGGCCATGGAAATAAGAAAGTAGTGTTTTGCTTTCCCTAAAGTCCAGAATTGGATTACCTACTAGATAATTCACATCAGAGTTAAGAAAACTGCAGTAAACTTTATCAAAACTCCTAGGCAGTGATGCAGTCAAGAGTTAACAAATGCAGAGACCTGAGCTTTTGGTATGGTTAAATTTAATTATATGGTACATGCAAGCATTCAATTTTATGAAGGTGCAAATAGGATACCTTGCAATAAAATGAACACTGGCATCAAAGTGTTCAAATCTGCAGATTTAATGTGCTTCAAAATAGCTTCATTTTATCACCATTCAACTGCAGGGGAAAAAAATCAAACTCATCTAGGAATTAATATCTAGTATAGAGAATGACAACATGAAACTTTCTATTTTAGAATGCATGGAAAATAAATGAATAGAAGAATAATCATATGAAACTTATTTGATGACAGTTAACAGCCTCTCCCCAAGTGGTCTTTAAAATAAACACACACACAACATTCGTCTCTCCAGAGTGAGAGAAAAGAGGTGCTAAATTACAGTAGAAGTAACTGACTTTCCAGCCTTCTGACCTTCCTCCCCCCACCTTCCTCATCATCTAACCTGTGACTCCCATACCTAACGCTCCAACTGTACCATGTACTCAAACATACACTGCACAATGTTTGAAGATGTTTAAGCAGCAGTCTAGGTATGGTCCAAAACAATGTATGACAGGCATATACAATATTTAAGACAGAATAGCCACATTTCACACCAGATTGAACGAGAGGTTATTTAATGATACCTAGTTAGATGTGGCCAAGCAGGACTCAGAGAAGATTTCCTGATTATCCAGTTCCTTCGATAGACGCAGACAGCCAAACCAAAGTTTCAGGCCAAATAAAATTTATTTTGAAACCTCATTGCTTCACTGAAATTAACAGGATTAACCAGGTAATTGGCAAAACTGTGTTTCTGTTTGTGTGATGTGAAATGGTTTCAGGTGACACTGCTGTCCCAGGTGTATATTAGACACAGCTGGGATGCCATCTGTGGTCCTCGCTGCCTTGTTTTTTAGGTTACAGAAGCAGAATCTATCTTTGTTCTTCTCCTAAGGAAGCGTGGCATCATTGTAAAGAGCATATTTGCATCAGACTGTGCTGGGTTTCATCACTTATGGTAACACTCTGGATGAGATTATTAACCCCTTTGGTTTTAGTTTTCTCATCTATACAATAAAAGAAAATGTGCTGTTATATATTGCTTATTGTTGTATGTTGTTATAAATGCATTGTGAAATCTAATTACCTTCCCACAGGTTACTGAGTTCCCCATTAGATGATAATCTTTGAGCACTTGAAGCATAAACTAGTGGATTCACTCCTGTTGAGAGGATTCAAGCTAATTCAAAAAAGCAAGTCAATAATTTTTAAATGAAATTTAAATGTACTGATACCATGTGACTTAGAATATTCACTGTTTAACTATTTTTTCTTAATAAAAAAGGCACACATGTTCAGTTAGCACTTTAGAGAAGATAAACTGAATCTATGCATCAGAATCAATTTTAGCAGTTTGGTTTGGGGTAAATACTATGTTTGTCTCTCTCTCGATATATACAAAAGAGAGAGAGAAGATATATACATATAAATATAGCTATCCATGATACATTGGTAAGTTCATACATATATATATATATATATGTTTTGAAAGTTTTGAAAGGAAATAAGTGTGAAGCACTTTGTTGAAAAAATAGTTGTTAACAGTCTAGCATTTTATTTCCAGGCTATGAAGTTCAGAGAAAACTTGAAATAAACTTTGACCAGGGCCCCTTCATGAGTACCTTTCGTCACTTTGGGTTTATTCCTGCTCTAAAGTGTTTGATAGAAAGATATACACACTCAGAAGTTGACTCTTTCAAGAATCACACCTGTTTCTTCAATTAGTTCATGAGTTATTCAGGACCTTGGAGCAGATTTATTAATTACTTCATGTAACAGCAAAACTTGATTTTCAGTTACGAGTTTTATAAACCTTCCATTCACATTAATGTTTACTTTCAAACCACAAAGATTTAAAAAAATCCGCTCGTTTTCTGACTTACTGAAGGGAACTCAGGCAGGGGCTATATGCAGAGACTGTCTCCAAAGAAACTGTTTTCTTGCTACTAGAACATTTCCAAGCTTCGCTTTTTCCATGCCTTCCCTGACTTGGGCTTAAAGATCATTTTTTGTTTGTTTGTTTGTTTTATCCCTTTAGAGATTCTTCTTGGTTACCTCTTCTTTTTCTGATGAATCCAGATAAGAACCGTGACTGGGAAACCAAACTGGTTTTCTTTGAGGGTGAATCTATTTGTTTTTCAGCATTAAGCAAATATGAATACACAATGTCTGCACTCCACAGCTATGCTCTAAACACAGCTATACGTGCATCTGTGACGACTCTGGAAAGCAAACAAGAAATGCTGAAAGAGAATCCTAAGTAAATGTTTCCATCTATACTGGAGATTAATTAACACACATCTGGCTAATATTTTATCCCAATCACTGCGTCGTATCAACATTTTGAGAACTATTTTTTTTAAATAATCATGAAACACTACAGGATTTTTCTCTCTTTAGGATCACACTTTACATTCTGCATGTAAAACTTGAAATGCTCTTTGCAACAATGCAAATTTTTAAACTTTTGATTTTAATTAGAGAAATGTAAATCTGAAATTCTAACTCGTCCTGATTTACGATGCTATTGATAATCTAATTCCAATTCTTATGGTCAATTGACACTAAAACCTAGAGAATAAAGGGTGAGGTGAATTATGTCATCCACATAGAAAACAGTGTTTGATATATTTCACAAAATGAAAAATTAGCCTTACTGAAGGAATCTTTTAAGGAGATAGCTTAATACATTATGCATCATAAAGAATTGTCTCTGGCATTTACAGCTTAGATATTTGGGGCTCAGAGAAGCCCTGCAACTTGCCAAATATCATTTGATTTTTTAGACCAGAGCTAGGGTTCACTCCTGTTCCCTACTCCATGCCTAAGGTGTTTTAATTTGTCTCTACTTTGTCACTATGCTGCTATTTATTGATTGCTAGTATTTAAATTAGAGGCAACTTCTGTACAGATCTAGGGAGGGGAAATAGAAGTGCTACCACTGGAGCTGACATCTTAGTGGGGCAGGGCAGTCTTCCCACTGTCCTAGCGCAACTTGTCCCACATGGCCCTTCCTTAGACAGGATCCACCTGTACCCTCCTAGCCGTTTTGGTCACTCTTCGGTTGTCCTGGGTCATGGCTAGCTGCCTAGGTAGAGGTATGGGGTCTGGGCTTAAAGAAGGAGGGGAGGAGGAAACACACATCAGTTAACATGTTAAAGCACTATCCATGCATACCTACTGTGACCGCTGTGATGCTAGAAACAAGCAAGAATGCACGCTGGCAAGTCCACGGAACAACGGAAACTCATACACTGCTGGCAGGGGCAAAAACTGGTACAATCACTTTAGAAAAGCACTTGGCAATATCTACCAAAGCCAAATGGTTGCATCCTGGATGAGTCTCAACTGCACTTGTAGGTATAAAGACCAAAGATATGGCAGTGCGAGAATGTTCAAAACAAGACGACTAAGAACAGCCCCAAACTAGAAACTACTCAATACCCTTCAAAAGTAGAACAAATAATTAGTTTGTGATATATTCACACACTGGAATTCCATAAAGCAATGAAAATGAGAAAGCCTTGGCACAGAATGTGGATGAGTTTCAGACAATGTTGAACAAAACAGACCAGACAAGAGCGTACTATAAGGTTTCACTTACATGAAGTTCAAACAGACACATTAGTCTATCCTCTTGATATAGTATGGGGATTACTCTGGGGATAGGGTTGTGGGCAGTAAATGAAAGAGGGCCTGAGGGCAGTTCATGGTCTTTTATTTAAATCTAGGTGCCAACTAAAAGGAGAAAAATCTATGAAAATCCATTAAATCATTAAATATGACTTGTGTACTTTTCCATATGCCAACATTTGTAAAAAATAAAATAAGCCCCCTCCCATTTAGACAAAATTAAGTTTATTTTTATCACCCAGAGAACTGCTCATTTAGAAATCTTTTTCTATTTCTTCCCCATCTTTGTATTTCATGCTCTGGATTTAAAGCCCCAGTCCATTCCTTTAACTGATTTCTGATTAGATATGCTTTTCTTTGGCATACAGGTTTCTTCTGTAGCTCTGCATGCCCCTCACATCCCTCTCCTACCAGGTCTCCGGCCCTCTGGGCAGGCAGCCTGTTCCTGCATCGTCCCACCCACTGGCAGCCAGTGCACTGTCACTTCTTCGGCCTGCCATTGTCATCGCAGAGTGCCACTTTCAGGGCCCGCCATGTTGGCAGCCTTCAATGCTTCTCCCTGGGGCTTTTCAGTCTCATTCCTGTGATGGCCCCAGGGCCTGCCAGGCCTGGGTCAGTTCCAGCGCCTCTCCTGTGAGAGGCTCCCTCCCTCAGTATTGTCCAGACGGGTTTGTATTATTATGATTATGGGTAATGGGCTTTCCATCCTTCAGCTGTCAAAAGCTCTCCCCACACTTTATTCCCACTGTCTTTTAATTTTCACTTTTTCGTTGAAAGCAAAACAAAACAAGAGCTTTATAATCACCTCAATTTAACATTTGGAGTGACAAAAAAAAAAAAAAAGAAGAAAAGAAAAAAAATTGGCAGTATCTGAGTGCCACTGAAAGCCTCAGCTGCCTGGTGGCTTTTCCTGTTTTGTTCTATTTTCCTCTTTATCCCCTTCCCCATACCACCCTCCCCTTCCCCTTTCCCAGAGCCGGAGAATTGTCCACGTGGTGATAGTTTTCAATACCGCTCACCTGAATCATTTAACCATGGGTTTTAACCTCTGCTTTCTAGCAGCTTGGTGCACCATTAAATCAGTAGTCTTGTCGCAGTACCAGAAAAGGGGTTGGAGAGCTATTAAATTCAAAATAATTGTTTTGGAAATCATGATTGCATGCTGCACCCACTAGTGCAGTCATAGTTAAGGGAGCATTAATCTGTTTTTCCTCTGCAACCAAGTGCTTTGCAGGACTCTGTAACTTGGCATATTCCATTACCCAGGTCCAGCATTAGATAAAAGCTTCTGGTAAGAGAAGTTATAAAATATTCCTTATACTTTAATACAATCAGTAAAATATACATTCAAATATATAAGGAAGTGGAGCTTTAAAATGGAATTTGAGTGTCTGTTCTGCCTTTAATTAACCATTCAAGAACCTTCTTTTAAAGGAAAATGCCTTGACCAATGCCAAGGATTTTCATGAAGGATAATTTTAAGAACTGTAAAGTAATGATTATGGGTGTATACATTTATCAAAATTCATTAAATGTACATGTGAAATATGTGTAGTTTACAGTACAGGAATCAGACCATAATAAAGATGTAAAAAAAAAAAATAATGATTATGGTAGTAGTGGTTTCCAAGATGGCTCCGGATAACCTCTAGTTTTTGGAATTCACATTCTTTTGTAAAGCCCTCCACTTGAATGTGAGTTGGGCTGAATTAATCACTTCTAATGAATAGAGTACAGAGCCCATCCTAGCCCTGGGTTCTCTATCCACATATTCAATCTAACTTGGGTTGAAAATACTCAGAAGAAAAATTCCAGAAAGTTCCAAAAAGCAAAACTTGAATTGCTGCTGACTGGAAACTATTTTCATAGCATTTGCATTGTATTTACAACTATTTACATAGCATTTACATTGTATTAAGTATTATAAGTAATCTAGAGATGATTGAAAGTATCCAAGAGAATGTGCTACTTCATTTTACATACAGGCCTTGAGCATCCTTGGATTTTGAAATCCATGGTCATCCTGTAACCAAGCTCCCATGAATAGAAGGACAACCGTACAAAAAAATGATAGGTTTTTTTTTAGTTTAAGTTACTAAGAGACTGTGGCTTCTATCTTGCCTACCCTCTCCTGACCTTTTGTTTGCTCTGAGGGAAGCCAGCTGCCATGTCTGTCCTAAGCTGCCCTATGAGACACCCACAGGACAAAGAACTGAGGGCGGTCCTAGGGAAAACAGCTAGCCAGGAATGGAGGCCTCATTCCAACTGCCCTCAAGGAACTGAATCAGCCAAGAACGCGGTGCAGGATGCTGCTGGAGTGGAGTGTTGAAATGGCACCTTGATTACACCTAAGACACCTGGAACCAGAGAGCTCAGCTAAGCCACACCCAGAATTTTCATCCACGGCAGCTTGATAGTACACATGGTTATTGTCTTAAGCTACTATGTTTTAAGATAATTTTTTATTCATCAATAGGTAGCCAATAATAGCAATATTAAGAATTGTTACTATTATTTGCATAGTGTTTTATAGTGTAACAATCTTTTTCACATATATTATCTTATTTCATCTTCAAAGAAACATATAAGATAAACATCATCATTTCCACTTTTTTTTTAAATTTTTGATAAGAAAATTGAGACTCAGAGATACTTAGCAGGTTGCCAGTGTCCACATAGCTTGTAAGTGCAAAGCTGGGGTCAGAAACCTAGCAGATAACTCTGAACCTTGTGTTCTTCCCAAAGGAAAGTGCTTTACAAACTGAAAATTTTACTATAAATGAAAGTTTAAAATACCAAAGATGACAGACATTCGAAATTCTAGCAACAGAGCTTCATGTTCGGAATGTAATGCTCTGAAACCTTTGATAACGCTAATTTTTCAGAGAAATGCAGTACTTTTAATTCTGTCAATTCCTGACATTTCAGTCTTAAGGAGAAGGTTCATTTGAAGAGAAGAAGCAGATAAAGAATAACAGCAGTGATGTTTTATGAAATAAGAATGAAGGGGAAATGACGACTCAGAAATGTTAGGGAACTCATGCCTTATCTCTCCCTGTTAGTTACAGGCAAGTGACACTTTCAAACATTTATGGTTATGCATCTACTCAAACTATGCCACAAATAATCAGAAATGACAACATGAATTAATGAATAACTAGAAATTACAGCCATACGATAGAAATTTGCAGATAATGCTTTCCACATAAAATTGAAAACACACACACACATAGACATACACACATACACACTCATAACAGTGCCCAGGATATAATCAGTATTTTTTAAAAAATAATTGATATTAAACTTGAAATACTTATTTCCAAGGGTTATATACTTACAGTGAACCACAGGAATACATTGCATTACTTTGTTTTATTCAAAATGGATCACGTTGCTCAAAACAATACATTACATAGATGCAGATCTAATAATCACCATGGCAACTAAAATATAAATCTCGATCTATTATTTTAATAACATTTAATCTTTATAACCCATAGAGAGTTGCTAATTTGAGTCTTTGTTTTCTATTTACTCTTAGACTAATTTAAGAAGGGATATTCTTTCTTTAGAGATGGAGACTGGGAACTGTATCAATTTCCTGTTGCTGCTGTAACAAATTACTGCAATTTTAGTATCTTAAAACAACACAAATTTATTATCTTACTTTTCACATCAGAAGTCTAAAATCGGTTAGCAGAGCTACATTCCTTCTAGAGGCTCTGGTATGAATCTGTTTCCTTGACTTTTCCGGAGGCCACCTGCCTCCCTTGGCTTGTAGTCTGTTCTTAAATCTTCAAAGCCAGCAGTATGGCTTTACATCTCATTTTCTCTCTCTGGTCTATATTTCCATCATCACATCTCTTATTATAACTCTGACCCAACTGCCTTCCTCTTATAAGGTCCCCTGTGGTTACATTAGACCCCTCAATAATCTAGGATAATCTTCCTATCTCTAGATCCTTAACTTAACCATATCTGGAAAGTGCCTCTTGCCATGCAAAGTAACAGACACAGGTTGCAGGATTAGGGCATGGACATTTTGGGGGGACCATGGTTCTATCCACCACAGGACATATTTTAGTTTGGAGAGAGACTGAAGAGAAGGAGATCCAGGAGGAAGCCTTTTAATGTGAGAATCCATGGGAGTTTATTTGGTTTAGGAAGGAAACAGAGGGTCATGTTTTCATCTGACTCCCATTTGCTGTAATGGCAGGGGACTTACTGATGCACAAGATCAAACATGTCTGAATAGCTTACTCATACATCCAATGTCACATCCTCACATACTCAATGTCATCATCTGTTCAAAGAAATTAATAAGATGAGTATTAAATCATTATTTCTGTCATCTACAATGTGTCCAGCACCTGCCAGGAACTCAGCCAGCATCTGAAGATGGGAGTACTTTCTGCTAGAGGCGTTTGAATACACTGATAGTCCTGAAAAAACTTTGTTGCCTTTGTCTTTCTTGATTTGATATGGGAGGTCCTATTTGACTTTTAACACCAGTTTGAGATAGAGACTTAAGAAGACGCAGTTGATTTATGTTGCATATAGAAAGAGTGGAAAAGGACTCAAGGATTATTCTATCCACTTCTCTTTTCAGGTTGAGAAGTTGAGTTCAATGAAGAAAAAACCTCGGTACTAGTAGAAGAACCAAACTTAGAATTACGTATTTCTGATTCCAATTCTTTCCATTTTATATCTTTGTGTAGAAATAACTCATGATAAAATAACAACAAAGCCTCCTAGAAAACTCCATTTTTCTCCCAACAGAAATAATGGTCTAATAAATTAAGAGATTTCTTCAGATTTATTGACAAACAATCTGTTCTGATAAAAGTGATAGTAAGCCCCTTAAAAAGAAGACACAAAAATAGACATTTTTTTAAAGATTAAAGAGCTGATGCTTCCTCTGAATGTTCTCATTGTTATCAGTAAGAATTTAACACCTGCCAACAATGATCTGACATTAAATATTAAGAAAAAAAGACTCAGGAAACCATTGTTACTCTGATTTTGAGGTTTTATGGTTAGAGAAATGCAGGAAACCTAAGAGGTTCCAAGTTCTGCCATTTACCTATGTGTTCCTTCAGCAAGTTAATTAATACTTTGAGGTTTCATTTTTTTTTCAACCTTGATGAAATTCACAACTTCACTAGGAAATGCAGGTGACTCACTCACATTAGTTCCTTGAAGTGCTCTTGGCCAGAGTTCATGCTGTTTAAAAACACCAACATGGAAAGTACCCACTCTGCTTCATTTTAAATTTAAATCAGAGAATAACGTTCGTTTGATTATAGAATAATCTCAAATAACTAAAAAAAGGACCACTCCCTTGTATTTGAAATTACTGAATTTTATAGTTGTTTAATCAAAAGCCTATTGAATTCCAATAATGTGACTAACCTCCTGCCAACTGCCACTGGGGCTGCAAAGACTTGTGTGTGGGCTGGACTTCAAAGAATAGCAACATGTGAAAATACACCAGATATTCTCAGGAAATACAGAATGTATTAAAGAGAAAACCAGGAACTTTGGATTCAGTTAGTCCTTCAGTGCAGGAGCACTGTCCTTCCTATAGTCTCTCTACCATGCCAAGCCCTTGCCCCTAAATCAGTTCTTTGCCCAGCTAGTATTTAATGAAAGGCGCTTCCAGCTCGGCCTAAGTGCTAGCTTTCTGTTTAACTCTTTCTCAGTACTTACCATGATTTGTTTTATTTGCAGCGGTTACAGACAGTTTTGTAACTACAAGTATAACCTCATTTGATATGTTATTATTCATTAATGTATTTAAAAATTTCCCCCACTATAGCCACCTATAAGCCCTTAAAAAAAAAAAAAAAAAAAGAAACAAAAACAGAGAAACTGTATCTTCATTGAGTGATCTGAGTAAGACCTAAAGGAGTTTCCAAATTCTCTCTGGAGGAACAAAAAAAAATGTTACATGTTAAATTTAACTGTGTGAGGGTAACACCTATAAATTTTGTACTGTATTATTTCTCCAGCATCTAACATGGTACCTGGCATAGTTATCTACTAGTTAAATATCTGTTCTTTAAATAAGTGAGGAAGTGAATGGATATTTTACTGTACTTAGCCATTTAAATTAGAGGAAAGAGATTATATTTAATTACAAATTAACTATATATATTTCTTAATGATATATCAGTTATCCTCTTAAATTGTTTACCAGTAATATTCTTATAACACGTTTCCCAGGTCAGTCCTCATCCACTAACTGGTCAACAATCCACACAAAGAAGTGGTTCCCCTGCCAGTTCTTGGGACAACCCTGAAGGATTACCTCAGGTTAAGAACTTCCCCATCGAGATGGTTGAGACTTTTGTTGCACCTGAATTACAGCCCATCTTCTCCCTTTAGCCAGTCCTACTTTCTTCCATTTTATGTTTGGTGACTCCAAGAATGTCCCCTAATAAATCTCTGGCAAACTACTCTCCATATCTGAGTTTGCTTTTGGGGGAACAAACCCTACTTCTGTTGGTGCCAAGAATATTCTGAGAAGTCAGATTCTAGGATGGGATTTTGGAGCTGGATCACTTGCTGCTCAGCTGGTAATAAGGGGCCCAACACCGACGGCAGGTGGAGCACAGATTCTTCCTGGCGCAAGATGTGAGTGCAATGGTAAAAACTTTCACCAGTAATGAACTGAGAGATTACACTGTTTTAAGTAAATGTTATTAGCTGCTTTCATGTATCAGACAGGTGAGTAGTAGCAAGTATAAGAGCAGTGGAATTGGGTGACCACTGATAATCTTGATTGTTTTGGAAAAAGACAACGCACATGGGAGAGTGATTAATCAACAATTAGAGGTTAAGTGCCATTCACTGTTTGAAGAGATTAGTGGTCTGACATTAAATTACACATGAATATGAATGATATTTAGAAGGTCAGGGACAAGAAAATCTGGGGTTAGAAGCATGTAGAAAAACAAAAGCAACTGGGCCCGGAGTGTGAAGATTTTCAAATCATATTTTAACACCCACCAAACAGCATCCACCATTGAAAAGTCACAAAACAACCAGGGAGAATCTTTCTACATTGTTAGGCATGTGTTTGCATTGTTTGCAAGTCAGGCTTCTGCCATCACCGCTCTTTAACAGGGTGTTTAATCCTCCAGTATAGAATTCCACTTAACATCACTTTAATTCAAGTGACCCACGTATAGCAAAGGTGGTGTAAGAATAAGCCCCTGACTATGAGATCCACGTACTGGCCAGACGCCGCCAGACAGAGTGCTAGAAGAGCCAGTTTGAGGCACTAGCCCGCGGACAATACCTTGAGAAGATGGAGAGCCATCTTCCAGGATGTGGTGTACACTTTAAAGCATGGGTCCAGGAACCCAGGAATGGTCCCCTAATATCTTATCAGAATATATGATTTCTGATCTGTTCTTATCATCCTTGCAATTTTGCGCTCTAAATTTGTATGTCCTGATTTCAAAAGGGAGCAGAACACTTCCACTAGGGAACACCAGAGCCCTAATGAAACACAAACTGTAGCTTCCACTTTGACACTTCAGGCTTCATGAAACGTGACCAGCACTCAAGAAGCAGGATAATCATCTTGACCAGGGCTCGTTAATCCCCTTCATCAGAAGTGGCCAGCGCTGTTATCAGTGCAACTGTCAAAATGAGGGCAGAATAAATAAACTCACCCATGTGATTCACTTGGGTGCCTCTTTGAACTCCCTCGTCCATTTTTTAGTTTAATTGGACAAGTTCAATAACCAACCCCTTTTTAAGAAGGGAATGGTGACCATGAGTTCAGATTTCTCTAGGGATACAGATCTGGGCCATGCCGGCGTCAACAGTGGAATCGAGGATGGGTAAAGAGAAGGGAGACAAAGAAAATCAGTTGCAGCCCTGACACACCCGTTGAGGAGGGACTAGAATTCATCCCACTAATCTTCCTTCTAGTTTTTCCCAGAAATACTGGAGCATCTGCTTCTAGAACTGTAAAGAAAAGACATAAATAGAACCAGTGGTAGATAAGGTCCAGGTAAGAGGTAGACTATATTTATACTAGGATAGGCCACTAGATCCTCTTTTAAGAATGAAGGAGCAGCTGGGAACGCTGCTGTCAGACAGCCATCAGCTCTCATCACTCTTTGGGGATCACTTCCCCTGGAGAGAGTCCTCTCCCCTAATGATACACTTCCATTCCAGAGCATTCCTTGACTAAAGATTAATCAGTATGGAAGCACTAATGCCTTGTTCCTATGACTTAACCTGGGACAGCTCTGAAAGGGTCATTCCAATTTCAGAGCTACTCACATGATCGTCTGAGGCCTTTGTTGAGACTGCACTAAGGCCTAACACTCCCTCTGCCCAATTTCACTTTCTTGCATTTCCTACCACAGGCGCTCCCCCGCCCCCCACCCCCGGAGCACTACCCTATAAAGCCTCAGCCCACAAATCTCTATTTCAGATTCTGTTTCCTAGGTAACTCAGTCTGCAACATCCCTTCTCCATGGCACAAGATTACTCACCCCCTCCTCCAAAAGGCCATGTTCTTAACAATCTTTGAACCCTCTCTATTTTGAATATGAACGCCTGAATTTTCTCTTCTTACATGCTCCTACTCTGGTGATTGCATTAGTTATGACAGAGGCTGCTTGGCTCACAAATCAAAAATTTACTATCTGGTCCTTTACAGGGAAAAATTTCCAATCCTTGATTTGGATGTCACCCCTTCCACAGTCTATCAATATTACCACAGATGGAAGTTTTCAGTTTAACATTCTCTTTACTTTTTTACTATGAATTTTTATGTTTCTGATTCTGCATTCAAATTAAAATGATAACATCAGACTCTTCCTTATTTCCAAATCCATAACCACAAAAATTACTTCCATTATTGTGTTTTTTGCATAATAATATTGATTCAACATCAAGTTTTAAGAAACGAAGAAAAATGCTGTCTGTCTAGATCCTCCTCCAAGTGAAATGTACCAACAGAGAGACACATGGGAAAGAAAAATAATACAATAACCAGTGTGATTAGCCTAATCCATCAGAAGCTTGACTTTTTGTTTGCTAAACTGTTTTAGACAAGATAATTACATTAAAGTGCTTGGTATTTCCAAGATATTGCATAATGTCATGAGTCTTAGATGATTTAGTCTGGTTGCGCTCCTGATAGCGGAATCAATGAAAATGTGCTGAAATTAAAGGGGAAGATTTTCAAAGACATATGTGGGAGGCCTGGGCGGAACTTCCTTTTGTTCTGGGTTGTGGGAAGATTCTGTTGTATAATACCAGAGGGAGCAGCATGGACAAAGGTTTAGTGTTTCTCTTCTAGTTAGAAGACTCAGAGGATTACATAGAACACTTTTTAAAAATGGAGTTTATCGTAAGAACACTTGTGGTGAAGAACAGAAATAAGAAATGGAAGTCAGGAACTGAGGAACTTCTGTTCTCCCTCTTTCTTTTTTACAGCATCTTGTTCTGTCATCTGCTCTCTTTTTCTCTCGCTACCAGCTGACACTTCCTTTATACTTTGGGAATCTTTTTATTACTTCATGGCATCTGTTTACTTATGGTTTCTGCTTCCTCATGACTGTAGCTTGCAGCCGCACATATGCACAATTCTCCTTAGTGGCTTTTTTCTATCTATCTATTCCTTCCATTTCCGTTCAAGTTTCTAATGTGTTTTTCCCCCATTTTTCTTCTATTTTGTCTCATGTATGATCTCACTGACAATCTGATTGGGCTAGCTAATTCTGTCACAATGGAACACATCTTAGGGTATGGATCATTTTATTGAGCAGCTGTTCTTATCTGCCCTCTGAATCATCAGATCATGTATCTGCTGACTGTGGGCATAATGAGGTCTTCACAGAGTTTTCCCCAAATTAGGAATATGGATGAGAACCTACAAACATGATATACTTCATCAGATATTCTGTATCAACCAGTACCTTGCCCTAATTCACTTTCACAATAGAACCTGAGACACAAGCTTTCATGAGGTTATTTGGAGATTGATACACAGGGAGTGTGAGTGCAGAACCAAGTTAGTGACACGGAGAAGAAATAAAAGTCAATGTAAAGATGTGTTACAGTGCTGCTCATTGCTATAGGTAGTTGATTGGATTGTTACAGTGTTGGTCATTGCTACGGGTTTGGATGCTCCATCATCTGGGATCTTCTGAGTGGCTTTATAAACTGTATCTCAGAACTGACTGCTTTAGGGATGAAAGGAAGAAGCATTTACCGATCATCCACCCCTGGCTATGGATGGCTCTGTGGGCATTAACTTCTTTGACTTCTCAGTTGCATATATGTGAGACAGAGCAAGTTCTGCATGTGTCCCTTGCCATAGGGTCAGAAGAACCCGAGGTCAGGAAGGGGGAAGTATGTAGAAAGTAAGGCCAAGATGAAGCATTGTCTGATTGCAGCTGTGCAAAGTTGTTTCAGAATGTGGCCAAGATGGTTTTGAAATTGTACAGTGTCCAAATCAATTGGTTAATATGTTCTATTCATATGCCAATCCTTGAATAGTCATTGTGTCTCCTCTCTCTATTCTTACTGCTGTTACCTAAGTCAGCCCACATCAATTCTTGCCTAGAATGTTTTAATCTTCTGATTTACCCAATTGTCATCTATTCACCATATCATCTCTAGAATAGTTAAAACCAGACAATGCTGTTATTATTAATGCCCTCTTGCTTATAATTCTTAAAAAGATCCTTATTCTTTTTAGAATGATGTTGTCTTTGCCTGTCTCTTGTTCTCAGTGTGTTCTTCTCTTCCCAGAATCACCTAATCTCGATTCAAAGCATAGTGCAAATGCCACATCCTCTGCAAAATCAGACCCCGCTTCCTCTGTATCCTCTGTAGCCCAGCAGCACATGCTACAGTGTGACAAAACCATTTGTGCTCCAATTAGACCACAAATTCCATTTGACTAAGGAAGAGATAATATGTTATCTCTATAGGTACTTTCAGGTCCTGGCACTATGTTTATCATAGTGTAGGTGTCAGTAATTTATACTGAATAAATGAAAGAAATTAAATAGAGTAAGTGTCCTTTATCCTTTGCATTTTTTAATATAATCCCTAATTTTCCATATCCTAATAATTTCTCTTTCATTGGCCTTTGTGGGTTCAAAGGGTAGAACTACTTTCTTTTGCTTTAGAAGTTACCGAGAGCTTGCCAGCAGTAAATGTAGTAATCTGTCTTCACAACAACAAAGTAAGGACCCAGACCACTTTGATTGTTGGGGCATGGCATTCTGCTGAGCTAGTTGGTTGCATTTCAACATTCAGCCAGAAAAAAAAAGCAAGTGTTGGTTTTTCCATGAATCTAAATTCCTACCAAACTAAATGAATACATGAGAAATACCTTTTATGTATTATGATGCATTCAATTAACATCTAAACTTGATGATGCCATTCTGCATCTGCATGTAAGTATTCTCGGAAATAATATTATGTTAATGAATAATAATCTCTATTATATATGTGCTGGAACTCTGAAAATATGAAATAAGTGCAATAGATTATGATTACTGAGTAATCAAATGCTTGACAGAAGATGGCCTGAGTTCACCTTCATATGCAGAAGACCTTCCTAGCAAAACATTTTTTCTATTAAGAGGAAAAAAACATTGGCTGCTCTACCATTTGGTGAGCTGTAAATCACTGGAATTACTCAAGGAATGTGCTTTAGCAGATGCAGATAGGTCTCACATATCTTGCATGGAATGTATGTCTTTGGGCAAGTCTGTATCTGTATGTCTTTGGGCAAGTCACTCTCCTTCTTTAAACCTTAGTTACTTTCTCTGGACAATAACAACAGGATCTTTTTTACATAATACATATAAGAACGGAGGCAATGTACATAAAAGTGCCTGGAGTGTCAGAGCACTCAATAATAATATAGATAATAATACACTTTTACACAGTTATAATTATATTTATTCCTAAGTATTTTTGCTATTAGTAGTCATGCTGTAAGTAATAGAGGAGAGGAATTTGTTGGAAATATTTACAAGATAATCAAGTATCAGGTGCTTGACTGGACAAGACTAGTGTCCCTGGTCCCATCTATGCTGACAATAGGTAAACCAACTAACCTCTCTTCTGCAGAGGTGCAAGGCACTGAGAAAAATGGAAGGAAAAGAAAAGAATAAAAAATAAAGATATAAGCCAAGATGCAAAGAGTTGAAGAAACAAATAGGAAGTATACCAATGTTTATAAAGCCTTCAGGTGACCTTTTGTTCTGTTTATTCTCAGATTACCACAAGTCTGTGATGCCAAGTTCTTTAGAATATTCTGGGGAGTATCTTTCTACTTTATCTATCTTTCTACTTAAATGTTGTTATGTGTTTTCACTTGGGGCAAGTCTAGACTTATCCAAAATCATGGGATTTGTCCAACCAACCAAATGGAAGACCTCAGACTTCAGATAGACAGATGGTTTAGGATACAATTGCATCTGAGGGATTATTTATGTTAATTTATGCATTAGTCTTTTCCAAGGGTACTCTCAAAATATCGGAGTATTATACACAAACTAAAATTAGATTTAGGAAAGTAAAGGCAGGGACAGATAAACTAAAAGAAAGGAAATTCATGAATAATGCATGTTTGAAATGAATACATCTTAAGTCTTAAAGCCTGGGTTGGAGAGGAAGCATTGCTTTTGTTATTTCGGTAAGAACTGAGCAGATAAGATGTGACTATATTGCCTCACAAGGGAGGTGGTGGCGATATCTTGGTCACTTAAAAAGGGTCAACTGAATTGCCATACAAATGATTAGCTGAACTATATCCACATAGCATAAGCATAGCCACAGTGGAGTTTGGAAAATTATCAAAGAACAATTAAATATCTTATTTTTGGTATGCCTAGAACACATTCCAAGATAAATCCACAGAAATATCACTCATATCTGAGACGTTGCAGAATGACAACTCTACTCAAAACTTCCTTCAGAGTTCCCAGCCATGTTAGGGATGCCTCACAGAGTAATTTTATAGATACTCTGACCATCAGATATTATACAACACTTAAAGCAAATTTCAAGAATTCTCCCAGAACACTGACTGACTCCAGCTAATTTTCTTTCCCTAGAAAAGTACATGTAAATGGCTTGTTTTCTCTGAAAAAACTGAGCTTGAGGCAGAGTGAGATAAACTAATAAGCACCCAGATCTCTTATTTTATTGATCCATTTTTTCCCAATAATTACATCTTATCTTCAAAGGTACAAAAGACAACATATGGAGTGTTTAAAATCGATAACACTAAGGATATGAAAGCAAGCACTTTGAGCTGAATTTTGTATTTTTATAAGAGAAGGGCAAACTTTATTAAAGGATTGATTAACAACATCACCATTCTTAGTCAAGCACCTCAATATACTAGATAAGAAAAATGATGTCTTATTTATGAGTTAATAATACATATATATGAATACACATTTACATATGTGTGTTTACATATAAATATGGGTAGATGTATATGCATATACATACATGCATATGTAGACACACACATACACGTGTGTATTCAAAAAAAAAAAAAGACTTTACTTTTCTTCCCCAAATAAATTATGTAGATTCCCTGCTACATGGAAGTAATAGGTGATACCCCTTAGTAGCCTGCCTCTGAGAATTTTCTAATTTTTCTTACACTTCACTACTTTGAAAATAAGGGATCACATTATCTTGCATTAGGTTCCAAAATTAATCAAGCATTAATCATAAATGAGACAAAACCTGTTGAATGCATTTCTAAAGATGAATAGACATACTGAAGCTACAGAAGTCAACTAGAATACTAATAATAGAATAACAGGAAACAGAATCATCTGTTGGACAGTGAATGGTTAAGACAAATCTTTTAGCTTTGGGTTAGACTTAACACATTGGGTTCCAGTATCATGATCAGAAGTGGTTAGACTTTTTCAGGAAAAAAAAAAAAAGGCGGGGAGTAGGGCTAGGTCAATTCACTGCAACTAGATATGTCTTTTAAATAAGGTTTCAAACTCAAGAGGGAAAAAAAAGCGCTGAGTGTTTAAGGGCACAAGATGCCCTTGGCGGTGGGCATGGAAGGCATTACAATGGGCACGCACTGTATTGTGAGAATGTAAAGCAGACAAATAAATATGAAGTGATTTTGGGTCCTCATATAGTGGAGAGATTTATAAGATCTGTAACAAAAGATGACTGTTGTAGCAATCAAGGTCTTCATATACAGTTGATGCATTCAAATACGTACTCAGCAAATGCTTGTTTTACATTTGCTCTGTTTCTCTGTTTTAATCTCTATCCTAGGGATTAGTGATACAGAAGTGAACAAGACAAATTTACTTTTACCCCCTTGAGCATATATTTTAATGGTAAAGATAGAAAAAAATCAAATGGAGTTGTCAAACAAAGCAAGTTATTGTAAATCTAGCTAAGTATTGGAAAGAGGGCCTGATATGGAAAACAAGATGATAACATCTAGGTGGGATGGTTGGTAATGGCATCTCTGAAGAGGAAGCATGTACAATTCCCAGTGAATAATGTGTAAGAGCCAGCCATTCAAACAGCAGAACAAATGTTGCAAGGAAGAGGATCAGAATTACAAACGCCCTGAAGCAGTAGAGAGTTTCCCCTGCACAGTGTCTGTTGTAAATGCCTCGCCCAGATCTCGAACTGGTGTATTTACTCCCTAGCTTTTGTGATGTTTTGTGATTTCTCTAGATAATTGCCCTTGGCTAAACAGGAGACCCGTGGGGACTTACTTGACCCCACTAGAGCATCACTTGGTCCTCCCATGCTCAGTTTTAATGGAAAATGGGCAAGTATACTAATCATTTCTGAACAGAACATGGTAATCAGCACCTTCAGATCCTCTGGAACAAGAATCCGGGCTGCAGAAATTCTAGCCTAGGAGGACTCGGATACAGGGAGGGAGATGATAGGCAGGCTGCAGTAACGACTTTGGGAGAATTGCAGCACGGGGCTGCATTTTATCCCACTAACCCTCCTCTTGTCTGGAAGTGGGACTAGCTCTGTTGTGCAATTTATGTCCAGAACTTCCTGGTGAGATTATTTAGAAGCTAGTCTCCATCTGAGACCACAAAATTGTATAGCATTTTCCCCCGACCTATCTACTTTCCTTTTTTCTGCAAGCACACCCCAAACAAATTTAGAATGCCCATCTTAAGCCTCTGTTTCTAGGGAGTTGGCCTGAAGATAGCCTGTTCTAAGAATCAAGAAAGTGAATGTGTCTGCAGTATGTCGAGAAAAGATGGGCCACGATGAGACTGGAAAGATAGACATGCCAATTTATTAAAAAACAGAATAATCCTTTGCCTTTCACCTCGTGGGCATGGGAAATAAATAATTTTTGGCAGGGGGAAGGAGACACATTTTATTAAACACAGACACAATTTAATAGTCATATATATTTGTTACAGTATAAAGTGTTTGTCTCTTCCACAGTAACCTGTGTGCTCAATAAAGGTAAAGGTTTTTCCAGCATGAAACACAGTGACCAGAGAAATATACAGACACAGCAGATATGTGCTAATAATAACATTTCATGTTGACCACCAAAGGTCAATGACAAGTTATAATCTGGTTTTGCAATTACAACATGGCTGCTCTTTTGCTCAGAAATGATTTAGTCTTGTAGAACTTTCATACAAGAAACTTCTGAAAAGCAATAAACCATAGGGGAAGAAGTACAGACACAGAAGGGGACAGATTTTCTGCAGCAGATTTATGAATGTATTAAATATTAAAGGGATAATCTCTATTGCTTTGTAGTTTAAGCAGCGATAAATGGGTGTTAGTTAGGATTGATTAAATGCCTGCACTTTACTTCAATGTTTAATTTGTTTTGAACTGTTTATGGAAAGAATATGTAAAAGGAATAGAAATGCCTTTATCAAGGAGAATTTCTTCTTCTTCTAGATGTACTTGGAGGTGGCATATTCATACCTACAAATATTTCTGAATTAGGTGGTTCTGGCTAGCAAGTCAAAATTAGAAAGTAAATTGCCATCATAGAGAACATACGCTTCAGAGTGAGATTGCCGGGCTTTAATTCTGGTCTGATCACCTTCTGAGTACATGGCACTATATAACTTCCTTAAATCCTCTGATCTTTTATCACCTTAAAATTTTTACAAAAACCAAAGTTGCATGTCTGTATATATATCCATAACTATACATATCTCTCTATATAGATATATCTATTTCTATCTATACATTTAATTTTAACCCAAATTAAGTAACCTTAAATATAAACATAATTGTGTGTATATATATATATATATATCTTCGCATGTCTTAACTCATATATATATACACACACATATGTGTGTGTGTGTATGAGTTAAGACATGCAAACTTCTTAACCTAGAGTCTGACATACATTAAGGGCTTAATGGACATCAGTGCTTATAACTGCTATTAAACACAGGATTCACTGAATGTTTACAATCTTACTATGTAGCAAGTTTTGTCCTTAGTCCTTTAATGGATTAACATATTACACCCTCCAAAAATCCAAGCAGGTGCTAATTTCATTCCCCCATTTATACATGAGCCTTAGAGAACATAAGTGACTTGCTTACAGCTTGCATGCTGTAGAATGATCTTGAGTCCAGACTATGTTTCCAAAGCCCATGCACATAAGCACTACTATGAAACAGCAACATCAGAATAATTACTGCAATATGGAGCTAAATGAACAAAAGCACACCTGGGTGAGCAAATGCAAGAAGGAATGCACAATGGACTGATTCACAAGACAGCAAATATTTGGAGCATTTTCTTGGTAACAAAAAGAAGGCCAAGGTATGGAATAAAACAAACATTCTCATATATATGATATACCATATTTAAAACTGAAAAGAAAGTTGCAACCTTTATACTAATAATCCTACAAGTAGAATATTTCTAGATGAGATAAGAAATATATGTAAATAGATTCAGAATCATCAATAATTTCCAAAATGAGGAATAATTAAATATATCTTTTTTTACTACTTTGTATGATTGAATTTAATTATCATGTTACTGACACATGTATTTGGTGTACAAGCGTAAAATAAACATAAAACTAATTATTTTTAACAAGCAACTAATTAATTATTCTACACTGATCTATAGAACATTTTCTGTCCTTTGTTTTGTTTTCTTTATCATGCCCAATTTTGAACACCAGTTTATTTAAAAATCAATTGCCAGGATTTTCTGTAATGATCCATGCGTTTATCTATTCTTGCATCATTACCAATTTAGTTACTGTCCCTTCTTAACATATTTTAGTGCACTAGAGAAATAATATAAGAACATAATCATTTAGTAACTAAAATCACAATGATATAAAGTGATCAGTAGGGTTTAATGATAGTAAACAGGAAGAGGAAGGATTTCCAGGAAACTAATCTTCAAATTTTTTTCTTTTGGCATCTCTTCTACTATTGTTATTTTTAAAATTTTGTATTATAAACTACTAATGTATTATGGACAATCTAGATTTAGCAAAATTATAGTCACTGTATTTTAAGACTTGTAGAACTTGTGCTATGCTATCAGATGCTCTCACTCTATCAGGCAGTAGATTATGATACATTTGATCAGACAGTTACTGGTATTTTTTCCTAGTGTACATCTCTAGGGATTAGGTTTTTGTAAAAAAAATAATAATAATAATGCAATGAAAATCCTATCTATTGCACTGAATAACTATGTATTTTCTCATACATAGAGTAACAAGGATCCATCATTATTCATTCCTAAAGTGTTAAGATTATGCAAAAATAGCCAGGTTTTCACTCTAAAATATCGCCAAGAGGCTTCAGAACTCATGTTACTACTACTTGAAACACACAAATGATATATTTAAATAAATCATGTGCCCTGTTTGCCCTTTTTGCATACCAGCCACTATTGGAAATGGTGCACCCTACCAGCACCATTTTGTCATTTATGATTGTACATGGGGCAGAAGATACACCTTTCTTGCACAAAGCACACCTTTGCACAGCGTTACTTTTTACTGACTGTGGTATCTCAGTTATATTAAAATTATTAATAAAAATGAACCTCATACTGGACCTTAAACAGTAACAGTATTGCATTTTATTCTCAAATAGATAGGACAGGAATTATTATCCCATTCTATGGATGGGGAAACAAAGATTATAGCGAATTGGTAAGTATTACTTCACAGTCTCTTTATGATGATTTCCATTGGGTCCAGCTTCTGGGACCATGAGGTCTTGCTGGAATGCCTGTGAAGGCTGAGCCGTGCAGTGGTAGTGATGGGAAGACAGAGCCTGGGGATGTTCCCCTCAGCTTACTGTAATTTACCTTCAGCAGAAGAGTATGTGAGAAGAGCAAGAGTGACCAGAGAGCACTGGATCCTCCCTTGCTTCGCAAGTACCCTCAGAAACCCCCTCACAAGCCCTTCCCTGTCTGGGAGACAGATCATAGGCAATCTCTTAATGGCTGGAAGCTCACCCTGAAGGCCTTCATTTCACCATGAATATGGACAAGCCCTGCTACTTAGGCTTTTACGTTCTCATCTGTAGTCACACCAACCCAGTGCTACACAAGATAGAATGTGACTGGGCTTCTCAGTCATGACCCAGCCCAGACCTGATACCCTCCCCATGGTCTGGGTCGTTAGGGACTATAGCCGAGAGGAAAAAAGGTTTTCCTTAGTGCTTGCTGGCCATTTCATTTATGATTGCATTTCCTAGTCAGCGGGTCCTTAAATTTTGACACCCCCCCTTCAGCTTTTAAAATTTTTAAATTTATTTTGTCTTTTCTAAGCTTCCTAACTTACAAGCTTCTTTTCACAACAAAAATAAACTTCTCAGCATTTGGAGGGGAAGAGATTTATCACCTGAGTACTTTTAACTCTTCAGGCGCTAAGTCAAATATTTTACAAAGCTATTTTATCTTTGTAAGTATTACTGTTCTTATATAACAGAAGTAAATAATGCCTTAACCAGGGTGAGTGACCTGCTGAAGGTCATACAACCAAGCCTCAACTACAGTCTTATTTCAAACTCAAGTTCTTTTCCTTGTTTCGTGCTGCAGGAGACCAAAAGAAACAAGGAAAAAAGAAGACACATAGGGAGGTTCCAGAACTTGGAGAAGCATGAATGCTATCATCACCATCAGTGGACCAGGGATCTGCAGCATCCTGCACTAAAATCTGTAGAGAACTGCTGAGGCACTTACAAACCCTAACTCCTACTTTGAAAGATGCCTGCTTTAAATTCTTGTTAATAACTGGAGAAAATCAGCAACTTAAAAAGATTTGAACAAAGAGAAAAGAGATTTAGTGAAGGAGAAATAATAAAGTGGTCACACGTAGGCTAACAGATTGCTTATTCTTATGCATGCCCTTAAAATGGTCAACAAACCTGACTGGCCAGTTACTACTCACAGCTCCAGGCCCACTGTTAAAACTAAAGCTGTTGATCTTACTGTTCCTACTTTATTCCAGTCATCAAAAGTTATAATCATGTCTGGTCTCTGAGTCGTGCTCCAGGGAGAAGGTCACAGGACTGTAACCTTACAAAATAGCCTGAATTACCAAGAAGACCGCACCTTGGGCACTTATAAGATAAAGAGATAGAAAGAGCGACAACCACTAGCCTCTATAGAATTGGTCACTTGGGGACACCATGATGCCACTCTGAGTCTTATGAGAAGAAAATAATTTTGTTGATTGCTATCAATGCTTTATTGCTTAAGCTATGGCTGTTTAATCACCCTACCCCATCCCCAAGATGGGTTCACAGTTTTGAAGGCACTAAACTGCTGGGAGTCCCCATTGCCCGACATAGCAATAAAGCTGTCTCTTTTGTTCTAAGCTCCAAGACCCTGTCTCTGAGTAATTTGGCTTGTCAGGGACAGGGGCCGATCTATTGGCACCATTAGTACAGTTTATTCTTTCCTTCTCTGAAAGTATCCAAGAGAAACAAAGCCAGATGCTTTTACAAGTGGTAAGATAGATTTTATTAAGACTACTGCAGGAGGGGAGAGAGACATCAACACAGAACTGAGGTCCACTCCACTGAAATGTTTTAAATATTACTGTGTGCTAAAGGAAAAGTACTGAAATGGGTTAAGGGGTGTTGGTCAATGAGATTAGGCCACCTGGGTTTGTTAATTGTCCTATCTGGATGAGAAACAAAACTCTTCATATCTTTAGGACAGAAGTTAATTTTGCAAATTGGAGCAAGGCACCCACCAAAATTAAGTTCTTATCCTCCTACAGGAACTGGGAGACAAAAGAGCTATCTCCCTGCTTGTCTGCATTTCAAAGAGATGGCTCCCAGGTCCTTGAGGAGGCATTTCAGGGTGGTGGAAGATTTTTATCCTAAACGGGAAGAGAAAGGATTTATAATCGTAAGCTGTCTAATGTAAATGAACCAAGAAAAGAGAAGTCAGGATCCTAGGGTCAAATTTTGGGTGGAATAAGCAGTAAGTTTTTTTTGGCAGCATTGAGCTTTCTCAGGCAAGCATTTTAAGAAGGCATGGGATCACCGTAGGGTCATGGTCTTGAGGTGACAGAAGCCCTGCCAGAGTTTGGTCAAGCCTTTTGGTGCAGGAAGTTGGATGGAATCCTTTGTGCCTAGAGAGAGTTTTGTAGTTCTCAGAAGCCAACCACATTCTAACTGCATGGTTCCAAAATAGCTCCTCCACAAACTTTAAAATCATAGAAACTTTATATATGTTTATTATACAGATTAAAAAAAAAGTTTTCATTTCTGACTAGCAACTTTCACTTCACCTTGTACAAGCCAATGATTTGTTTAGTCATAGGCCACACTATAGAGGAGGCTTCTTAGCTTAAGCAGATCCTATGATGGTTGCTAAAGATGTCACTGACTGCCAAAGAAAAACCAGTTAAACCTTTGGATACACTGCACCTTCCAAGGGACAGATCACAGATGTTTGGGGGCAGCATTCCAAATTACAGAGACCAGAAATCACAGCATTTGGGCATCAAGCACATACTGTGCATCCTGCATGGGCTACGACAACCAGCTGCTTGACATCGCTGACTGACTATTCCCCGATAAATCATGGTTGACAAAGGGAGAACGTATTGTCAGTGACTCTCTCTCTTCTGTGATTTCCTCCCCTTTCTGTATTTCAAAGTAATTGTGAGTTATGTTGTCCAAATTAAGTGTGTATTTTTGGCCCACATATATAGACGACTGTCAAGATTTACAGATTCCTTAGGAGATGGCCCTTGATTTTTCAAATTCATAATGAACAATCTGTAGTTTTTAAAATATGCTATGTTCCCCAGTGCTTTCTCTCGCACAGGTCTATTCCTTTGCCAGAAGTACTCTCCTTTGTTTGTCCATCTGAGATTTTCTATCATTTCTTCAATACCTATCTCAAAGATCATGTCTTCTGAGGTTCCCCAACTCCATAACCTTTGTGCCAAAGTTGGATCAAGTGGTTATTAACATCACCGTTTTTACCATGATCTACTGTAATTGCTTATACCTGATTCTTCCAACTACACATGTGAGCTCTGTGAGGTTAGGAATCAATACATACCACATCATTAAATACAATGGGGCCTAGGACTGCCCTCAAATGAATTCAGAAATTCAAATGCTGGGAAAAGAAAAGACAACCATATCTACTGAACTTCACTGGGTTTGCATTTCTCCTTCCCTAAATTGGTCCCCAGAATGGTAAAGGACTGGCAAGTTTTTTTTTTGTTGTTTTCTTTTTTAGAATTAACTGTGGATGGGTGAGGGGGCAAGAGGATATAAGTTAGATTTCTTGATTTTTGGAAACTACAACTCAAGCTATTGTGGCAATTTACCTATCAACCACTTTTGAGGGTCACATAGATGTCTTATCAGATTCTTTTGGGTTGAAGAGAAGGTAAATTCTGAGATCCATATACATCAAGTCACCCAGAGAAGATTTGAAAAGTGGTTATTTACAGGATTAATACATAATTACTTAGAAAAGGGATCGATGGTTCCTAGGAAACAATATTAGCTCAACCAAGAACAGATTATAGCAGACTAGCTTTATTTCCCTTTATAACTGATGAGAGAATATTTTGTCATAGAAAGAGAGAGAATGGAAAATGAGACCTTTGTTTAATGTCATTTATTTACCAAGCAAAGCACTATACTTATATTGCATGTCTCATTCAATTATTGTACAAACCATTGCATAAACTATTAGCACAAAATCAAATATGAGGAAACTGACTGTAGACAGGTTAAGTGATTTTTTAAATGTAATTCAGCTCCTAAGTAGCACAGTAGGAATTCAAGTAGAGATCTCAAATGGATACGAATGTCTTTTTCATAAGAGTCAGTGATTTCTCTGTAACTGTTCCCCATACAAGGGATTGCAGAGATCTCTATTATTCTTTCTTCCCTGAAAGATCAATATGATTCAGCTTTTGTGATGGAGAGAAAAACAACACCATGAGAACATTGGTTCCATGATTTTTAGAGGTCTGTAACTTTGTGACTCATGGTTAGCTAAATAATATTTACTCACACACACACACACACACACACATCAATTTTTAAAGGTTATTTCAATTAAGCAATAGGCATGTTTCAAGACGAGATTAATCAAGATGTCCCTCCTGAATGAATTGGATCAAAACATATTAAAGAGCCTAAGAAATTAGCACACACTTTGTATAATATCTACCAAATGGATAATAAGAGTTACTATTATTAACACTGTTAAGTGCCTCATATGCATTTTCTCATTTAACCTCATAGTATCCCAGGGAGGTAGGTTATCTCCCCCATTATTTTCCCCACTGTACAGGTAAGGAAATAAAGATGCCGACGTCAAAGCTAAATATTGCCCATAATGACGTGTACAATCAGGCTTCAAGTCTCAGTGCTGTCACTGAAGAATCCACACTCTTACCCTCCATGTGCCTGTCAATATATTTAATCATCCATTAAAGTTTTTGGAAACTTCTGCAGTTATTTTTAGATGTTTTACATTTCATTAACTATAGGTTTTCTTTCTGCACTTTTGTTTCTTAAAAAGTATATAAACATCAAGGTCAAGGAAAGGCTGTTTAAAGTCTGTAAAGACCATTCAGTCTTCATTTCTTTTCTGTCTAGTTCCTATGCCATATGGCACCATCTTTTCAATATCTGTTATTGTTAAAAGTAATTCTTTTCTCCAGTTTGCACAGTATTTTTTACATGAATGGTATAAACATGGTTTTTCCTTAAAAATATCACCCAAATAATTAAATGAACTGCCCCTCCCCCCAAAAAAGGAGGACCTCAAATATCCCCGGCCTTTCAAATTCTTCTAATAAAATACTACATTCATTTTTTTCTAGAATACTTTTCCTTTGTTAAGTAGCTTTTTACTTTTTTAAACGTCGTTAATAAATTAACATTTATTCTCCTGGGAGCCAATCCCTTCTTCAGATAGCTCTGTTCATAGTTAATTACCTGGGTCTTTCAGTGTCTTATATCCAGTAATCCTTATTTGGGCACTTTCAGAAATGATAATCCTTTAATAGTTAAAGAAGTGTATTTATATTTTAAATTTATTTTAAAAATAAGTTTTAATTTTATTAAGATATAATCCACATAACGCAATTCATTCATTTAATATGTACAGTAATATATTTGCTTAAAATAAAAACAAAATCTCTAGTAATGATTGTTTTCTTGGGCAGCAGGTTGGTGGGGTTCTTTATGCTATTATCTCTAAAATCAGCTCTTCAATATTGAGCATTTAATGATACAGAAATTATCAAATACATACTGAGGACAATTGATTGACAACTGTCAATTTTCTCAATATAGTTACGCCCATTTTACAAATAAGGAAATTGAAGCACAGAGAAAAATGACAGTATATGCAAGAACAGTGAGTTAGAACGTTGAGTTAAATTTGAAATTCAGTGTACCTGTTTCCAGATTGTGCTTTGTCATCGTTCAAATCACTGTGCTGGCTGGAGCATTTTGTGGTGTAAGATTATGAAGTGCTAGAAAAATAATGGAGTGGGTGGTGCCTGTCTAAACAGCACGGGGGGCAACTGGACAAGTCCCCAGTGGCCAAGTTGGGGGTAAAAAAATAACCAAGGAAACAAGTAATGTTAGCATAGTATCAGATTATTACCTAAGGAATACAGTAAATACCTATAAGCCCACACAGATATAACTAATTAAACAGGAAAATAACTAAATAAGTGGGGAAGAAAAAACCTTTCTCACTGAAAAATGCCAATTATAAAACAAAAATAATGGGAAATATAAAATCACCACAGTAATGTAATAAAATGCAATTTGCAATTTTTGATTAAAAAATCAATTTCATAAAATTATACTATGGTAATAAATTCTGCAGTTGAGAACCAGCAATAACCAAATAAAACCAAATAAACCAAAGTTTCTTCATAGTCTTGAATATACCAAATAGAATATTTAGTAATTAGAAAGGAAAAAGAGTAATGTGACAGTAAAGATTCCTGGCAGATGCCTCCTTAATCAAATGATCAGGTTTAGTATCATCAGTAATACATGTAAATAACAAGGACATCCATATGATGACACATCATTGGTGTTTTTGTGACAAATGCATAACTCAATCTAATCCTAAGAAAATACGAAACGCATCCAATTTGAAGGACATGCATAAAGTAATTGACTAGCATTTGTCACAAGTGTCAAAACCATGGAAGACAGAACAAGAGTGAGAAAGTGTCTCAGACTGGGACAAAAGTGACATGACAATTAAATGCAACATGGGGTCCTAAAATAGATGCTGGAATGGGAGAAAAAAAATCAGTTAAAAAGCTGGTGAAGTCCAAACAAATACTTTTTTCAGTTAATAATATTGCGCCAAGGTTATATTCTTAGTTTTGACAAGTTGTCTATGGTTATATAAAGTGTAACATCAGGGGAAGCTGGATGATGGTTATACAGGATTTTTCCGTTCTACTTTCGCAACTTTCCTCTAAGTCTACGTTTTTCTCAAGGTTCTTTCTTTTTCTTTTTTAAGCATAATGTCTCAGGCTTATATAATATTTCAGTGCTACTCCATCTTCAATAAATTCTTGGATATGAGAATAATGCACACAGTTCATCATTAGTGATGTATGTTAAAGGATACAGAAGCACAGAAGAAAGTGAGAAATTAATTTAGATTGCAATGAGCATATGAGAATGTGATTAAGGAAGGCCCCATGCACGCAGGAGGTGACTCTCAGGAAGACTGTGAAAAGCCGCGAGGTTGTTATGGGTTCAAGAAGGAGAGGAGGTTGAAAATAACATTGGCATATACAGCAAGGTTTGAAGGTGCATTAAACAGTGAGATTTCCGGTGTTCCAGCGAAATAAAGTACATGGAAGAATTATACATATATTGAAGTCAAAACGGCTAGTTGTTATCAAACCATGAACAACGTCAAATACCTAGAAAACAGTTTGGGACTTGAAGTACAGGTAAAGGCAGTTATCTGAGATTATTTATGTAACAGAGAACGCTGCGCAATTACGGTAATAAGTACATATCCACGGATGTGATGATTTTATTTGCTGAAAGTCACAGATACTCTTTATGCTTTTAATGTATGTCAGTCAAAAGGCAGTCAGTAGTTCTTTCCTCTTGAGACAATTGTATCAACTGATGTTATACTCATGCTACAAGGTGTATAAATGGGTGGGTATTTTTTCCTAATTGCTTTCAGTTATGTTTTGAGGCCACATTTGAAAGAGCCTTAAATTTTTTATACTCTTTTGGGGTTTGTTTTGGTTTTGATACTTTGTGGTGTTTGGATACATCTTCAGTTGTTTAAATGTGTTTTCTCCCCTGTCTTCTCTTTTTCTTGCTGAATCTATGATTATATTAAACATCATCCACAAGCAAACTTTGTTCTTGATTCATCAGGATTAATCAGTCTTTTGCAAACACAGCCACATATCCCATTACATGAATTCAATAGAAGAGGGAAAATGGCTTTTGAAAAAGTAATACCCTCAATGCTTTTTCTATTAGCTTGCTTTTTTTTCCTTCTGGTTTATTTCAGTTTTGTGAATGTGATGATGACGTGTGGTCCTTTGTTTATTCATCAGCTATTTATAGAATACCTACAACTTTTCAGGTCCTCTAATTGTAGCTGTGGAAAAAAGCTGGGTAAGTGATTCAGCTGTCAAAATCAAAGTCCTTAGAGTTTATATATATATATATATATATATATATTTAATATATATAGTGCACATTAAATATATATATGCACACATATATATATATATACTCAGATTATTCTAAAAAAAACTCCAAATATTGATCCATACTTTCAATGGGATTTTCCTACTTCTAAATCCCCTTGTACTGCAACTTTCAGTGCTTCTCACTGAGTGAATGCTGTCAGATTCCTGATTCCTGCAAAATACATGAAAGGCTTTTTTTTCCTACAAAGCCTCTTGAAACTACTCCATCACATGATAACTACTACCCGTTCCTTTCTTTTGCACTTACAATTTATTCTTCCCTGTTTTCACTGTTCTTGGTATTAATCATCTCTAGCAGACATTGAATTCCTGGAAAATTAAGATGAATCTTTTTTTTTTTGTCCCCTCTTCACCTTATGTCCCTAGTTCCTAACACCCTGGGAGGCAATTACCCGGATGCAGAAAGTGCTGATTGATTTGTTACCTTAAAATAACAATACATTTGATTTTTTAGAAAAGTAGTTATTTAGATTATTGGTTTTTGCAGCTTCCAAAAAACAGAAGATATTAATTTGAATTTAAACTAGAGCAATGAGATAATACTCTTATTTCTGTGCAGTAGAGACAGATTCCATTCCCAGGATATTGAATCAATAAATCATCAAGTGGTTGTTAGGGTAAAGCCTGTCTTCTTCCTAAGTATTATTGGTAGCTCACAATAATGAACATATAATTCATAAATAGAGAGAATAAATAAATTGAAGCACATGCATACAATACAGTGTAATATAGCAACGAAGACGCATGAGTTAGCTCCAATATGCATAAACATGGCTGTGTCTTTAAAATGTACCATTGAGTGAAACATAAAAGTACTAATAAGCTGTATAAGACACCATTTATATAAACTGTACAACATATTCTAAAATATGCCTGAGAATATGCATGTGTAAAAATAATGCATATGTATTAAAAGTGTTAAGACATGAATGGAAATTTACACAGTAATTTCTTGATATCAATTGCATTTAGAAAGGAAAAGAAGATGTACACTCCATAGGGGTGTTAAATTCTTTTATAGCATTTTTTTTTAAGTGAAACAAATACACGAAATACTGTTGTTTGTTAAATCATCTCTTTATACTGTATCCATGTAATGGGCACCTGTTGTATCATTTTCTGTATTCCTGGATGTTTAAAATAGTTCATACTTGAAAAAGATTGTGTACCCACATATATATATTAATTAATATAACTATCTATATAAATACAGATATATATAAAGTCATAAATTAAATGCACACATATATAATAAATGTACTTTAAGCTGAAGCTAAAACATAGATAATGTGCAAAATTCTTATTATATGAAAGTAGGAAGCAGAGTGTTCCTGAAGACGTGGTTTGTTTAAAATGGGCAAAGTCAACAAAGTTAAAAAAGAAATGACACAAATGGGACCTTATGAAAGGAGTACAACTGGTAGGATTCACAAAAACTGTTTCCTAAAGCAAATGCAGGAAATGGAAGACACCATGCTCCTCCAGTGTTCTAAGTACTGTGTCAAACACTGGTCCCAAAGTGAGTAGTGACTATTTGGGACATATGAGTGATGCTAGACTAACTGGTACATTTAATCATATCAGCTGTGACTCTGTCTGGGTGAACCCGAAAGTCCCCATCAGAAATTACCCATTATAGCTTTATGGTCTCTTCTTGTTATAGATATGTGGGAATCATGAAATTATATATAAGTATATTATACATATAAATAATATATAATATATAATATATAAAGTATATAGAGACACATGTAGACATTTATATACGCACATTATATCAATATGCAATTTCTTCATGAAAAGAAGTGTAGTCCTAGAATCACTGTTACCTATTTATACATTTTTGATTAACCACATTTTACAAATAACAGAAAGGTCGTGTGGCTTATTTCCTTATACATGTTACATAAGGGTTACATACACAATACAGATCTATTTGACTTTAAAGCTAATATGTTTTTTATCAACGCCATAAACCGCCCTCCTGCTATTATTCTGTTTCATTTATGTATATATTTTTTCACTCAACTAAAACTGATTGATTGGGCTTTAACTATATGTCAGGAAACCTAATAGTGTTGGTGATAAAAGGATGAACAAGACTTGGTCTTAATCCTGAAGAAGTAGCCCTACAATTTTTCTTAGGTGCTGTTTTTAACTTTTTAAAGAAGCAGTTGCACTACAGTGTAGTTATAATAAGGTAAGGACAAGGAGCTATGTTTGAAAGATTTTTCTTAGCATGTTTTTTAAATCACAAGAACAGAAGTCACATGAAATAGCAAACTACAAGCAAGAAGAAATGTATGAGCATGTGAGTGTGTGTATACATGGGTCTGTAAACATAACTATTGTGAATAAAGCCTAATGTATCACTTTTGTTTGGTTTTTCTCTTTACTTTGCTTCATGCTTAATTTCAAACTCGCCAAATATTTTAGTACTCAGGGATAACATTTCTCATGATTACAATATTAAAAGAATTAAGAAAGTATTGCTCATCAAAAATTGTGGCTAATAAATTGCCTTCTTTTATGAAATTTCTGTAAAATACTTGAATAGGTTTATCTTGCATATAAAAACCAGTGATTTTTGGCCTCTCGCTTTGAGAACAATAAACTCCATTAAAATGAAATAAAATTTTTAAAAATTCTTCAAATACCAATAAAGTATGTATACTCATTGCAGTTTTGTTCACATATTGATGTATTATATCTGTATAATTCATCCTTATTTTTATTTATAAACATTCGTACGTAGTATATCCAGATTCATCATAAAAAAGACATTCAGTAAAATCACATGCTGGCTGTGCCTTTTAAAAATGAATTTGGGCCCTAATTTAACTTTTGACTGATAGTTATGTGTAGGGAAATGCTTCTGTACAAAACAAAGGCTAGAGTAGTCTATAATTTAAATTGGCATATTGATGGGCTTTGTAGATGGATTTGATACATAGAGAAGAAGAAAAGAAAATTATGTATGTAAATATAGCATTGCAGGTGTTGCATTTACTGATGAGACCATATTACAGGGGAAAAAGGTTGGCTATAGAGTGTGGGATACACCTGTTATGCACCAATATTTTATATTTCCTTCCATGAAATTACTTATGTGGAACGAGAAACACTTAACCTCTGTATGGGTATCAGACTGATTTTAAGAACACCTTAGACAGAAGGAGAATTGGGTGTCACAAGATTCTCCCAGTTGAGTACTGTGCTGGAAATAACAGAGCCCTGCATTTGCCACGAAGAAGCTCAGCTCTAGGTCATATTTCTGCCATTGTCAAGCCATGTGACTTTTTGCAAGTGACCTAAATTCTATGATGTGCATCTGTGGAGTGGGGAAACTAAAAACCACCTCTTCAGATTGTAATAAATATGATATGAGATCAATGGCAAAGTGCTTTCTAAGTGGTAAATCATACAAATAGAAAGATAATTACAAGAAGTGAGTTTTTAGAACTGTACCTTAAATATACATTCTAATTCTATATTCAGAAAAACATTTTAATTATACCTTTATAAGAAGCATTTCTAGGATGGAATGTTCCTTATCAGCCTCATCAATTCTAATCATTTCTGTGATTCAAGACCCAGTGTACATTTCTTATACTCTAGAAATCTTTTTTTAGTTATTCTCAGAAGATATTGGAAATATAGACACATATATGTGTGTATATATATATTCATATACAATCCTAAAGCTTAGAGTTACATGGAAATGTATCTAAGTTCATGCTACCCACTTTGCCAACAGGGACTCTGAATGCCAAAGAAGATGAGTGTTTAACCCCCCGAAAACAAACACATGATTGCAGGACGCAGAACCCAGGTATTTTGATTCTCTTCTTTACCTCACGGCCGTATGTTTGTCCTTGGATCTCTTTAACCATCATCACTTTAGCCCTCACAATTTGAATCTGATTACGTATAATTCTCAAATTCTATTGACTCTGCTTTTACTCTATTTGGGGAGTTAAGGGCAGCCAGACTAGACAATATATTCTTCAACAACCTTCTTACCTGTCTTCAGCTTTGCCACATAACAAAAGTTACTGGGAGATATATCTTAACTACTGGAGAACTTCTTTTTTTCTCACTACTTTACTTAGGTATAATTTACAAACCATGAAATCCACCCAATTTTTTTGTACAGTTTGACAAGATTTTGGTAACTGCCACCATCAGCACAATCAAGTTTTGGAACGTTTCCATCACCACAGAAAGTTCCCTTATGTCCCTTTCTAGCTACACCCTGAAATTTCCCACCCAACACCTCACCCCAGGCAACCACTTATCTTTCTGTGCTCTTGCTGTTTTTCCATGGTGATCATTAGAAATATTGTAAAGCAAAGGCCAGGTGTTATCTGGCTCTTAACAGGTACTCAGTCAATAGATTTCCTTTTTTTTTTTTTTTTTTTTTTTGGTACCTTCTGTTGGCTTAGTCAGGTGACCAGGCTATTGCAGGAGACAGGACAGAGATATAACACACGTGCTCACTGTCACATACTGAGAAAAAAAATATGAATGATATTCCTTGACACAGAAGGAAAAGAATAAATAAAATGGTAAATAAGTGAAGGGTCAGAGAGAAGTTTATGAATAAAGACTGGCTGGATCCCAGAGTAAATTCAATAGGAGAAAAACCACTGAAGTTCCCAGTAGGTCAACCTGGAATCCAGTCTACATCTTTCATTTGTTAACTGTGAAGTCTTAGATGACACATCTACCTTCTCACTTGTAGATCGGATATACTGACAACAAACCATCACAGGGAGAGTTTTGATTTTACCAGTAAGTGAAATTGCTTTGTCGATGGTTTGCATAAGAAAAGACTTAATAAATGTTAATTAAATCAGAAATGTTTGGGTGCCTCGATCACTGGTGTTTGAAGAAATACACTCTTCTGTGCAAGACTCCATTTATATCCATGGCCAATCCAATAGTAAATCCATCCATTTTCATCTCCAAAATATATTTCAAAGGCACTCATTCCTCTCTTTTCTCCACCAGCCCTTCTCTTGTCCAACCCAGCCTCCTTACTTAGATGGAAGTCTTCAATATATTCTGTGTGTCCTGCTTCTACTCTAACGCCCTTAAAACAACTTCTCACCAAGCAGTTAGAGTGATTTCTTCCTTACTGCCTCCTTCCCTCTTTCCCTCCCTCTCCCTCTCCTTCAATCCTTTTTCCCCCTCTTTCAGTCCTTCTTTTGTTCCTAAAATATCTATTTAATCACATCACTCCCTTATGTACTTTCCATTGCATTTATAGTAAAATAGAGATTCTCTATTGATCTTGTGCAGCTACATTTACTAATGCCCTTTTTAATACTCTGATTCTCATGTTCGGTAAGGTGTGAACACTGATGATGTCAATTTTCACTCATATCATTCTTTCTACATGGGCTTTCTTCTAGTTCTCACGTAGGCTGGGCACCTATTAATCTCCCAATCCCTGCTCAACATGCATTCAGTCTAAAGGACATCTCTCCAGGAAATCATTTTCTGTCCATGCACCTAACTAACCACATTCATCTTTTGTCATGTTTCCCTTTACTGCCTCCTATATATTGCCTTTTGAGCAAGTTACCTAAACTGTAATCTTACGTGTATTTGCTAGGACACTTGTTCATTAGATTGACAACTTGGAGAGGGCAGAGACATTGCTCCATTCATCAGTGCACATTCAGCATCTGGTATATTGCCTGCTAAATTCATGAGTGATAATTCCTAATGCCAATTCTTACTACCGAGTTTGGATTCAGTAAAAAATAGAGATATAAAGGGGTGTCAAAGTTTTGCCCAAGTTTGTTTACGTAACTTTAAGTAAAATTTATTGATCAACTTTTGATTTTGAAAAAGGATGAAGAGATGCTAAAAGTATAAAAAAAATCTACATTCTTCTCCACTTGTAAGCACATGGGGAATAAATATTTACTCAAATTACTGTCTTGATTTTCACCTTTTCGTCGTGTTACTATAGGCAGGGTTACCTAACATGATGGTGGAAATGACTTCTGGTGTCTATCAGCCATACCTCACCAGTGACATCCCATGTTCCCCACCTAAGGGCTCTTGTCTTTGTAAAATCACAATTCAAAGAGGTTATTTTCTTCCATGATTTTAGTAAATGAGTCTCCTAAAATGGGATCATGTATAAGACATTTCCCAGAGAAAAGGCACCACACTACCTTTGAAAGATTATTTATTTTAGGTTTCCCTCCTCCAGTGTCTTGGCAGTATAGTCCCTGGTACCTGTTACTTTCTGCAAATTTCAACCTTTAGCTCCATAGACAATTAGCAACACTAAATTGAGTCCTCCTTCTTTCTTTTTCTCCTCCTACCATAAATTCCAATGTATAATAATATGTACTTGTATCATCACCATGCAGAGTTTAGCTATAGCAGGGACGTATGGAATCTGGGGCCTCAGAGAATCACTTTTTATTACTTCAGAATATTTGAAAGCAGACAGAAAAATAACACAGCCTTGGTGAAGCAGTCACCACAGAAACAATTGCTGCTCTCATTTATCTATTTTTATAGGGTGTATTTCAGTTGTATTCAAAGATACATATATTTATTGTGGGACCTGAGTTTGCATTTATTTTCACAGATGGCATAGGAAAATTTCTCCATTACATTCTGGTGCGAGTCACTGGATGACTAAAATGTGCCCATATTTAATGACTTAAATGAAAAATAATAAAAGTTGAGTTCTCAGTGTTCCTTCAAAAATTAATAAATCTCTTTGCACGTAACAGATCATCTCCTTCTGGGAAATATGTTTGGGTTTGTGTGAAGGTTTCAACTTATGAAGACGTTTACACTAAGACAAAATAAGTTTTAATAAGTAAGAAGCAACTCCTGAAATCAGATTGGAGGGGATCATTTCGTTTAAAGAGCTAGTTCTTTCGAAATTTTTGTGTGGTAAGGTAAATTTAGGGATGATATTCAATAGAATGCAGATGATTTAGGAGTATCTACCTCTGTCTTAGCCCAGCCACTCTCTTCATCATAAGCTCCTTAGGGAAGAGACACAGAAAGAAAACATGAAATCAAAAGAGTATTTATTATCAGTTGGGCTTCTGCCCAGAACCCTCATGCAAAGTGCTGGTGAACTGAGTTGGGAGCTATGGCTTGTTATAAAAGCCTAAGTTCTAAAGAACACCTGTTCTCCCTAAACCCCTGTTTGAAACTTTGGGTATTAGCAGCCTCTGGTTTGCACCAGAAGCAGAAGACCAAACAGGGGAGAATGCCAAGAAAAGGAGTAGCTTGGGCCCTGATGCAAACAGGGAAGGCTCTTGTTTTCAGTTATCCTCCCCTCTCACCGAGAGGAGAACAAGACCCAGTAATACCTATGGCCCAACCAGGACTCAGTTTCTCTTGGAAGGATGTACAAATAAATGGGAAAGGAGCTCCCCACTTACTTACCACACTTCTCACTAAGCCCCCTTCTCTGAATCTTCAAAGTATGAAACAGACTGAAAATTCAAGCACCTTTTCTGTTTGTTTATTTTTTGTTTGGTGCTTGCTCCTGCTGTTTTGTTTTGTTTTAGTGGAGACAGAGGGTATTACTAAACATTATACTTGCACTAGACTCACGTAATTATCCTCTGGTCCACTATGGAGCAGGACTGGTGCTACAAAGCCCTTTTCCTGCAAAGTAGAAACACAATATATTCCTCCAAATAACTGCTGCTGAACAAACCATAATCTGTTTATTGGTCAGGGAGACGAAACATCCATCTCAACATCTCAGCAAGACTTACACAAATACGTTTCTGCCACATCACTCAGGTGCCTGAACATGTGTTGAGAGACCCTCCCTGCCGGCCTGAATGCCTTCCACTGGGAAATGAGTGCTGACAGCAGTTATTCTGGGAACTGATTAATTTAATCTCTTTCCTGGCAGTTCCATTAATATCAACACAACATGGCAGAGATATTGACACAGTGAGAAAACATTGTGTTCAACAATAGGGCTTTGTTGACAAAACAGTGAAATGTCTAGACCATTAGCAACAACTTGTCTTCTCCATCAACTCATTTAGCTTACACATAACTCACTCACTGTCTCCCTTTCTCTTTGTCTCTGTCCCCTTCCCTCCCTTCCCCCCTTTTTCTATATTTCTCTCTCTCTCAAAATTTGTAGCAGTTAGGTAGAGAAAATGAAGTGGAGTTATTATTAAATAAAAATGCAGGATGGGTTAGAAACACACTAGGCCAATTGTTTCTCTCTCTCTCTCCACATACACACACATAATTATCGGAAGCTGACAGTGGTTATTCAACAACATCATCCATGTTGACTGATAATGATGCAGGAAAACAGATGTGGGGCGTGAGAAGGGCTGTGTCCCAGGCTTCGTTTGAGTCCCTGGGACGTGCCCCGCCAACTGTGGGTCCTTGGCTTCACGCAGGAAAGAATTCAAGAGCGAGCCACAGTTGAGTAAAGGTAGATTTATTCAGAGAGATACACTGAAAGGCAAGAGAAAGGCCACGAGGTATGGGGGTTGGGTGCTCAGATTAAAAGTAGGTACACACTCCATAGACAGAATGTGAGCCTTCTCCGAAGAGGGAGAGAGAGGGGCAGTCTCCTAGGCACTGTGTTGCCAGTTTTTATGGGCTCGGTGGCTTCATGTGCTAATAAGTGGAAGGACCAGTCTAAGTAGCCTGGGGAAGGGGCTGGGATTCCCAGGAAGTTGGCCGTTTCCCACTCTTTGACCTTTTGTAGCTAGCCTTGGGGCGGTTATGGCACCCATGGGCATGTTATTCACCATGCTAATATATTACAATAAGCATAGAATGAAGCTCAAGGTCTGCTAGAAGTTAAATCTCCCATCACCTTGAGCTTCAAGGCCTACTGGGAGTTGAATCTTTCACCATTTTGATGTTAACTGCTGTAGCATTCCTTGAATGAATGGCTGTGCCCTGCCCCCTTCCATCCTGTCTCAATAATATTATTTAATGTATTAACTATCAGAGAATATTTTTTGCTGATTTTATACTATGTGCCTGTTTCTTCACAAGTATTATCTCGTGTCCCCACAAAAGCTTTCTGAGTTGTTTTATTGCCTGTATTTTCAGCAGAGCAAACTGTGGCTACAATAGGAGATTGGCTAGAAATCAAACAGCTTGTAAAGAACCAGAGCTGAGATTTAATTGTGAATTGGTCTTATTCCAAATTTGTCACCCTTTCCACACCGGAGTCCCCCCTTACTTCTGGACCTCCCTTTCAGTTCCCCTCTGTACTGAGCATCTGTGATTCTGCTAAACTGGACTATATGATGTGTGCAATATTGCCATTCAACTCCATCAGAGGCCCTGCTCAGCTGCTGGTGTGACAGTCTCCTCTGCAGGGACTGCTGGCTTCTGAAGAGTTTATCTGATTCACTTACGCACTCGCTGTAGAAGCATCTAGTACTTGATCACAAGTGTGAGGAATGTGTGGACACACATGTTTCCAAGGAATTACATAAAGATACAATCAAAAGGGTAAAAAAGTCCATCATTGTTCACGCCTAAGTTAATGGGCACATTTATGATATATTCCATCTTCTAACCCCTCACCTCCAAAGTTGCCTAGAAACCACCATCTTTATGACTTATAGATCTTTCCCTTAAACAGCATGTTGTCAACAAACCCATGGTTTGTTTCCTTCCTTCCTTCCACTTCTATGTGCAAATACGTAGGAGTCAACTGCTCAAAAATCTCAAGAGAAATAGAGGATTATGTTACAGTGTGATCAGTACAAAGTCAGAAGTGTGTGCAGGGCACATGAGAGCATGGGAGTCATCTGCTCTTTTGGGAGCCCAGGAAAGACTACTTGGAGGAGGTAATTAGGGAACTGAGCCTTGAAATGTAGGAAATAATTAGGCAGAAGTTAACAAAATGTTAAGTGTTTTGTGTTTCCAGAAGAGAGACGAACATGTTTGAAGTCTTTTTTTAAAATGTCTTTTAAAAATCACTTTCACTCAGGAGCTCCAGATTAAGGACTAAGACATGGTGGATAGGATTCTCTGCAGATTTGCTCCAACTTGGGTTTTTTTTTTTTTTTTTTTTTTTCAGGTCAGGTACTCAAATGAGAAGGGCACAAATTGGGTGGGAAAATGTATATTTGAACCTTTCAGAGCTCAAGCACGAGATTACAGTGTTAATTCCCACTGTTCAAGGCTGGAGAGTTTGAAAACAAACTCTGTATCAGTGAAAACCCTGGCTTAGAACAAGGGACACAATACATTGCATGCATGCACTTGGCAGACCAGGTCTGCACACCCTCAGTCTGTCTCACTGTTCTGGGGCCTTGAGCAAGTGATTCAACCTCTCTGAGCCTCAGTTTCCCCCATCATTATAAAGTGATGATTATAAGCTGATTAGCAACATTTAAAGATTCAATAAGATAATATATGTAACATACTTTAGTGTTCAGTACTTTATATTCAATAAATAGTATCTATTACTGTAATAACATAATTATTACTGACTATATGTAGTGTTCTCAACTCTGGGTCCAGGTCAAAATTACTTTAGGGCTTGTGTAAAAATTCAGATACTGGGTCTCTCCCTAGACTCCACTTGATCACAGTCTCTGCACAGTTTGCACATTTTCTGTTTTAAAAAGTACCATAGACAGTAGCTACATAGAACTAGGATGTTACTAGATTTCTAGCAATGACCTGCTCTTAGAACTCCATTACACAGGAGGCTCTGAAATAGAGTGTGGCCAACATGTGAACACATTTTCTATAGTTGCTAGAAATAATGAAAAGCCAGGCTTCCAATGTTTCCAAAATTATTTCCCAAATTATTTGTTTCCTATCTTAAACATGATTGATAAAGGAACAAATAACAGTTATAGATTCATAGCTATTATTTTGAGCACTTCCTATGTGCCAGAAATCTAGAAAGTACTTTGCATAGCTGCATCATCATTTTTATACAGCAACTCAACATATTGTTCTTTATGGCCTCTATTTTAAATGAGAAAAATAAGAAACAGAGATGTCAATACACTTTCCTATGGTCACACAGCTGTTGAACGTAAAGTGCAGCACAGAGCTGGGTGCAGGCTTTATACCACTACACTGTGCTATCTTCTGGTGTTACTAATTGATGTGATTACACCCAAACCTAAAACATTTTATGTTACACTTTGTGTGACTATGTCCAGTATAAATCTGTCATTCTGAAATATCAAGGGGGAAAAGACCTCAAGTATCATCTATTTGAATGGCCTCCAAAGTTCAGTCCAAATGGACCATTACTGGACAACTCAGAGCTGTGCCCAGTTCAAGTTTCTATAGCCAGCCTGAGCCATGCCTTTCTAAAGCATGCCTGTATTTTCTCAGTTGTCTCTCTATTAAATCCATTATTGAAGCATTCTTGCTTTTCTGCATGTGCTGTTAGCCACTCCACTGAGCTGCTTCTGTGTGGCTTACAGGCGCAGTATCATTGTGACTGAAACCTAATTGACTTCCATGGTAAATATTAAAGGAAGGTGGCAAACGTGACTAGTTGTCCGTTCAACATGACACGAAATGGCTAACGCCTGTGTGTAATGAGGGAAAACTCTTCTGGGCTTCAGCTCTTTGTTTTATGGAGGAAAGGGGGTGAATCCTCAAGTGACTGTTGACAAGTCTGTGGCAAATGTGTGCGCCAAGTGAGAAGCTGAAATAAAAAGCCCTGAACGAAGTCGTTAAACATCAAGCCCGATGAATTATTCATTTAATGGCTTCAAAGTTGGACTTGGAAAAATGTAAATAAAACACACAGAGAACTTTCTCCTTTCTGGAAACGATTTTATAGTCATGAACTAAATGCAAGGAGCACTTAAAGTGTCGAACTGCATTGTATATTTTATGTAAATTAAGAATACTGAACAAATCCCCCATTTGGTACAAAAGAGAGAAAGGAAAAATACCTTTCCTGATGATCAATGCCTCTGAGAAAATGAATTATCTTTATTTTCTCCATTATCTTTTATTGCCATTTTATATACTCTATAAAATATCGACCTGCAAGGTATTCAAATGAAATGTGATGTAATTTTTCTGATTCACGAGCCTTTTTTATACCCTTCAGGCATGACTGCGACCTTCTCTACATCCGTGAATATGCCTCGTAGCTACACTCTGCCCTGGTAATAGAAAGTGGTCTAGTGATAGAGTGTGCCATTATAAAACAAAATGTAGTCCTTGGTGTCCAAAGAGTAGTTCAAATCCCGATTCTGCAATTGAACGTGTGGCTTTGGGTATGTTAATTATAATGGCCAACTCACAGTGCTGTAAAGGTAAAGAGAGAGAGAACATGCATCCATCAAGTAATCGGTAGAACCACAACACATATTCGTTAATAAAATGGATCTGATGCAATTCTTCCAGCCACTGTGTCCACAAAAGCCTCCTTGAATCCAGAGTAACAGCTTTTTCCCAAAGCCTACTACTCATTAGCCACATATTTTTATGCACCATCTAAGGCAAAACAAAGTCACCGTTTCAAAAATGACGTGATTAATTCATAAGAGGGCAGCATTCCAAAACTCTACTGAAAGTCAGCACATACCCAGAAACCATATCAAATGCCAAGTCCTCAGTGGAACTGCCATGATCCAGCCTAGTAAAACCGAGTGGAATCCATGATGAAGTTTCCACTGAAAGCAGCAAAATGGAAGTAGTATATAAATACTGCTTATTTTTTAAAAAGACACACCTAAGTTTAAATGTTTTAACCTTAAATCAGTTTTTAAGTCTCTTGGCAAGTACCCTTCTGAGTGGCCAGACTCTGCAAAGACTCATTATGGATGTTTAGTAGAACAATTGACTAACTCCACCGTCATGGTTGGTACAGAGACGTAACTGAAGTTCATCGCTGATCTATTCCAGCTCTCACAGTTCCCTATTATAGTTCCTGCAGAATTTCTGCTGCTCTAGGGTGTTCATCTGGAGCTGCGTGACTCAGAATCTTTATCTCCAAGGAGGACTCTGAGCCCTTCATTGTTTTGCCCTTGTTGAACTGTGGTTCTTATAATTTTTTTTTCTTTGATGTTACCAAATATAAAAGCACCAAGACAATCCAGTGACATGACTGGGGTTCATTCTACTCAGAGGCAATTACCTCCTTTTTGCTTGCTGGGCCAGGATTCTAAGGTGATGAGGTAGTGGTATTAACTTCAAATTAAGGGTAAAATAGATTATTTCCTCTGGTGGAAGTGATCCCTTCCTGTAGCCCAAACCATGAACCTTCAATAGAGGTTCGCCTGAAGTCATGGGGAGGGAAAGCGTAGTTTCATATTTACCCCAATTAGGTCGAATTGGCCAAATTAGGTTAAATAGAATAAAAGGTGAAAAGAGCTGTTCCTGATTCCACAATCTGGTTCCTGCATTTATGTATTCTAGCTGCTGTGGACAAAACACCATGTAAGAGCTGTTGACTCAGTAAATATCTCACATACTAGGGTGCAGCACCTAAATCCTGCAGGGACTCATCTCTGAATGGGTGCTTCAGCTGAGCCTTCAGTGGACAATCCCATTGTTCTTCCAGGGTATCTACTTTTATGTGACGAAGTGTGTGGTAAGAACGAGAGGTCACAGTCACAGCTCTACTGCTGTGCATCTGCTGCCACAAAATTGGCTGCTTGGTCTGAGCAGACGCTGTGCTGAATAGCATGCAAACAGATCAGGAATTCCGCAAGTATTCGGATGATGGTGCTTCCACTGGCACTGCAAGCAGAAAACGCAAACTTTTATGTGAAGGATCCTTGCATCAGCAGTACAGATGATTCCCACTGTGTAGTCAAACTGCTATCAAGTGGCTGTGGTTCCACCTAAGAGAGGCCCCATTTAGAGGGTTGGGTTCTTGGGTTCTGCTAATTGTAGGTTAGACACTGAGCGCTCCTAGGAGCCAGGCCATATTTGTTAGGGAGGAACTCATGAAGCTTGGTCCACTTCAGCCTTCAACCTTGCCACAGTGGCCTGTCAACTAACACTGGTGTGGCTGAAGAAAAATGCTAGCTGGTATCCACAGGGTCAGATATTCCTCTGTTGGTTCAGGCTACGTACCCCTCACACAAAGCTAACAACTAAGCATACAGTATGAGGCTCCATTCACTGGGAGGCTTTTCCACCATGGTCCTTTGGGACAAGGACCCCTGGGTGGGCCTTGGTAAGGCAGCAGCCCATTTGGGACTTGCACCAACTTATCTGCTCTAATGTGATAATGAATACATACCTCTATTCAATCGAAATAGCTAGTTTTATTTTTAAATTATTATCTTTCTAACCTACTAGTATTTAAATGGCTTCTCATTTTATAGCTATTTGGTTTGTGTGTGTGTGTGTGTGTATCCCATATAAATTTTAGGATTATTCTATTTATTGGAAAACATCATTGGAATTTGATAGGGATTGCATGGAATCTGCAGATTGCCTTGGGTAGTACGGACATTTTAACAATACTGATTCTTCCAGTTCATGAGCATGGAGTATCTTTCCATTTATTTGTGTCTTGTCCAATTTATAACATCATATATGTCATTAATATCTTACAGTTTTCTACATACAAGTTTTTCACCTCCTTCCTTAATATGTGGTTTTCTTGAAAAGGATAAAGTATAAAAACATGCCAGTAACAGATCAATTATTTCTCTTGCTTCACACACATGTGCACACACATACACACACCACAAAAACATATACACATCTATAAAATTCAAAATGAAAATAGTATACATGGGGGAGAATGCAGTTATATCAGACAACTAGAAATTTAAATCTCCCAAATTCGTTGATTAGATGACTTCAAGTGTGTTAAAAAATTTTTTCTGACCTTTAATTTTCTGATCTTTAATTTTCTTGTATGTAAAATACAGATGATAAAACATACTCATACTTTACTGCAAAGAATAGCCTGGAATACACACAGGCACACATATACTACGGGAAGTACAGAGGAAAGCCTTGGGAACCCTGTGAATCAGCTGCAGTTGAATGCAAACCTGTCAGTGTACCAAGGGACAAGTACACGTGTGGATTTTTTCTAGCCCTTAGTTTTAGTGAGACAAACAGAGAACATTGTTTATTTTGGCAACCTTCCTTTTTTTTACTTCTTCTTTCACTAATTCATCCATCTCTGACAACTTCCTCACTAAAAGGTTTCCACTGGAAGACAGAAACCCTAAGTCCCTAACTTGCTTTACCTTACCATGAAATTTTCTGAATATTCAATCTTGTTTCCCATATATTGTAACTTTTTTGTGGAGGGTATGGGGAGTTGCCTTCAGTCATGTCTCCTGTCAAGAGAAAAGTTGGAGTTTCAAAAGAAAATGATAAATTTTCAACGGGAGAGAAAAATGTTAACTGTGTCTTATTTTTACAAGATGAAGGCAGTCATTGGGTCTGAGCAAAGGATAAGTGTTTAAGAGCTATCATTTCCCTGCCTCTGGGTGTGAAAATACCTCAGGAAGGCAAAGTTGATTCAAAACTTTTAAAATTCCACAGCAGTCAGAGTTTGCAAAATTGTATTTCAGCTGCTTCACCAGAAACAATAACCAGACTTCCAAGACTAGGTTTCATAGGTTAGTCTGCATCGCAACATAGTATATTGCAGATGAAGAACATATTTTGCAGCACAATCAAAATGATAATCTTTCCAGTATGCCTTTGAAGCAGCCTTTGCCACAGAAGACAATAGCATATACAAATTGTATTGTGCCAAACTTCTCTTAGTTCAGCATGTATCAGGACACAGAATTCATTCTCCCAGGCATTTATAATATTTGTTCTACTTATATTTCTATATATCCATGCCCTTGCTGGATTCCAACAGGGCATCCAAATCCATGTGATTGAACTATACAGTAATTTAATTATTGTAATACAGTATTTGACTTTGCTCTGGTAAATTTAAAAAAAAAAAGAGCAGACTAGAGTTAAGGACGTCTAGGAATTGATTATTTTTATTTTCTGTGAAAACAATCCATAGCTTAGAGTTAGAAACCTCAGGATTTCATGGCCTTGGCTAAGATACTTTAACATTGGGTTCAGTTTTCGCACGTTAAGTTAGGGTAATTATATCTCTTTCATACTTTTTTTAAGTTTGAAGGAGACAACATACGCAAAGGCATTAGCACAGGCTCTGGCTCATAGGGAAAAAAATCAGTAAGTGGCTAATTATTATTTAATGATATTGCTGTCATCACAGATGATAATCATACTTTTTCTACCTCTTTTCATTTAAAACAGATAATATTCCCGGGACTTTGCACTGCAGCTAAACTGATCATCAGAGATACTGCCGAAGGGCACTGCTTACGAATAGCACCATCAGGATGGTGAAGGAGCTAGGTATCAAGTCTGGTGATAAAGAGCTGAGGGGCTAAGAGTGTAGTATGTACAACAGATATGATTAGTGTGAACACAGACTTAAAGGTCTTCACGTGAAAGAGGGGAAATTTAAACTCTCTGTTTTCACATAGCAGAATTTGCATCTGTAAATGTAGAGTAGAAGATCAGTTCTGTGTACGAGAAAGTCTTTACCAACGCAACTGTCTAGTAATGCAAATAACACAAGGAGCAAAGTCAGTCATTCCTTTGTTATTTCATGGAGGTCTTCAGTAACGTTGACCTTGGGAGGATGGAGCCATTATAAACAAGCAGTTCTGATGAGGAGAGAGGTGAAGCAATGTTTGTTTTCTCCTCATCAGCATACTCTCTCGAGGTATACAGCAAGGGACAGAATAAAAGAATCCTTGTCTGCTACTATGTACAATCTCCCGCTTGGTAGGTGTCAACAACAATCATTCTACACCTCAGAAGGTTAGGCTATTCATTCAGTCGTTCACCATCACTTGTTCTGTGGCCCAGGCCTGTCCCTGGATACATAAAGGTGAGTCAATCATGGGACTTGTTCTTGAGCAGTCAGGAGGGAGAGATGGAGCTGTAAACCCAAAATTGCAACATGGTACAAAGTTAAAAGAGAGGTGTACAAAGTGCCCCATGATCTGAAAAGCAGAAATAGCAAGCTATGCTGGAACTAGGGACTAATTCAGGAGAAAGAACAAAAGGGTTGTTTTTATATCATATGCTAAATGATGCATAGTTTTTCTAGCATACCAAGTGGTATACATCAAAAAATGGATCAGTAAGCAAATCTACAGAAATGTGGAAAAGAACTAGGGTGATCATGGGCAGCAAGTGATGAGGTAAGAGGCTATATGCAGAAATAGTGGGGATTATCCTACATAGCAAGGCTAGATCTACCAGAAAAGACCCTGAAAGCCAAACAACAGCTTGGATTATGTCACATGCTCCGAGAACCTGATATTTTACTCTGGAAGCAGACAGATAGGTTGGGGAAGTCAAGAAAGAAGCCTGAGGAAAGAATCTGAAGCATGCTGAAATACTAGAGGAAACAGGTGGTCATGGCCATGAGGTAAGGGACTCATAGGGAACAGGACCCTTGACTATTGTGCTCTATTTTCTAAAAGGTAACATTCTACGTGTTGGGGGGAAATAATAGACTGAGAATGAGAAGGAATCAGTACAAGCTAGGTTTTTGTTCCTAACTCACTGTGTTACTTGGACCTAGGAGGTTTTGCAAGATCCTTTTTGCTCTCATATTCTTTAACTGTTTTTCAACAGAAGATATTTTTATTTAACAAATATTTACTGGATTTTTTTCTTTGCTCCCTGAATTTAAGTAACCAATGCAAAAGCCTCTTTTGAGAATGTGACTTAAACTTGTATGTCACTTGATCTTTTTGCCATATCTAAATTAACCCTATCTATTGGATTAATTAAACCATTTTTGTCTTGAAAGGATACATTTTTTAATTCTCTCTCTGATCCTTCTTAAATGGCTGTTAAAAAGTGTCTATCTTGATTCTAATTTAAACTACAACTATTTAATTAACAAAATATATTTTAAAACAAAAATTTGGACCATTTTCAAAGCAAGAGCCTGCTGTACACAATTTCAGACCTCCACCAGGAATTAGCAACTGATGTGCTGACATAGTACATGCATATTTACTTTTGTTATTCCCCAAAATGCACTGTTACCATGGCAACTCATGTCGTGCTGCTGCTACCAAGAGACAGAAGTTTTTGGTGGCTACAAAGAAAAAAAAAAAAAAGCAAAGGAAACAAAGAAAAAATAATCAATGGGAATGACTATAAATGCAAAGCCATTTTTATGCACCACCACGGAAAAGGCTACAAACTACCCTGGGAAAATCCCAGGGAAAGGAGACCACCTTAAAAGAAATGCTTCAATTCTGGAAACTGCTCCTAATTATTTCTTTATCAGAAAGAAATGTTGTAAACAACTCCGTTGGTTATCTTTCAAATTGTTTGAGTAACTTCATTAATCTTCGCTTTTTGCTCCATGAGGGAAGAGACCTTAAATGTTTTGCTTAACATTGTATGGCCAGCACCTGGTACAACACTCAACATACAATAAGCATTACAAAAATTGTGAAATGAATGACTAAACGAATGAATGCAAATTTAAGGCGATTTCTGCAAAACAAATAACTAAAGGGGACTCTGTTGAAGTAAAACGAGCATGACTTCTTAATTTTAATGTACTTTAAAAATACTGGGAGTTAATAAAATACAAAATCCTGGCCTTATTCTAAATGATTTTGATTCAGTAAATCTAAGATGGGCCTCAGGACTCTTTAGCACATGTTTAACATGTATTCTAGGTGAATCTGATGAATTTGACCTAGGAACTTCCCTCTGAACACATGTGTAAGAGCATTAAACTAGAGGTTAAACATTCTGAATTTGCTCCATTGCTGAACAGCTTTGTAGAATCATGTAGAATTTCTAGGTTAGAGTTTTCTATTCTCAGACATAAATAAAATAGAATTTCAGTTGTCTTCAAGATAGATGCATCCCAAGGTCCCCCATTTCATTTAAAACAGCTCCGATTGCAGTAGGATCTTATTTCTTATTATTATTATTTTAACATTTGTGTTTTACATTTCTTTTTTCAGAGAAGGTTTCTGCTGCTGACAATAATATGCCAATGATGTTCTGAAATGCAAAAACAAAGCTACTTTGGAAATTTCAGGAATACGTAAGTTTCCAAAAGAAACATCTAGGTTTTAGAAATCATTTGACTGGATTAATGCAGGCAGTCTTCCAGGGTTTGCTAGAGCAAAATAAAACTTACTGGAGGATTATCAATAAACTTTCTTTATGAATTATATTTACCAAACAATTACCAAATCACTATTTTTAGTTTGTTGCAGACAGAAAGTACAGAATGATATATTTATTTTTAAACAGATTTTCTTTGTTTGCTTTTCCAGGAAGAGTACCTCTTCCTTCAACCTATTACCAAAATTGCAAAAGCAAGATTTTATTGTTGGGCACATTGAAATATTCTAGCGTAGTAAACAGAAAGTTTGAAAAGGAGCTTAATTTCTGATGCTCCCATTCCCTAGATTGTAAATAAAGCAGAAATAAGAGTTTAAAGAAATACAGCTGAAACTGCAATCATTTTGCACTGCATTAGTTGAAATGGTTGGAAAACATAACAGCAAACAACCTGTAATCAGCTGTTGCTTTTGCTTGCAAAATAATTTGTCATTTTGCATCAAACTCTGCCCTCAATGTGCTCAAGGTTAAAGGTTTTGCAATTTGATCAGCTTCCAGACAAACTGGTCAAATCTCTTTTTTGTGGATCTGGCTGAGGGCCTGTCCTCTGACTTTTTTGGTCCTCCTGTCTCTTCCCTCCTTTCCCTCTCCCCACCACGGGCCCTGAAGATGCTGAACAACTATTTCCTGGTTTAGCCTGTCTTAGCCGTGAGTGCTTTCCACCGGTCAGACACATTGCTAATAGAGCCAATGGCCTCATAAAGTGAATAAACCCAAAGATGAAAACGGATGTGCCAATGTAAAAGAGGTCGAGCAACAAATGGGAATCAAGTGTGAATAGGAAGCAGATGGTGATTGCATTTCAAAGAGACCAGTACTTCCAAAACGCAGGGCTGCCAACACAATTACTATATTGTCATTTTTAAAGAAAAGACATGTATAAATAATTATTAATGTAAAGCTCATTTAAAATGCAAAGCACTTTAAATAGCTACTTATTTTAAATGAAACATGGGCTTATTTGAAAATTTAAGTCATGATAGATTGACAAATGAACTTCTAGAATCATTTGATTTCACGTTGCAGATGTGTAATAAATGTTCTCTCCCTCCCTATGTGCCAACGTTGTAACAGTTGCTTTCACACATTTATTTGTATGTAGTTCTAACAGCCCAGAGGTGAGATAAGTAGGTTGTAACCAGCTACATTTCAAATGAAGAAACAGAGGTTCAGAGAGGATAAACTACTTTCCAAGGTTAAAGTTACGCAGTTGATTGAGCCATCACTCAAATCTAGTCATCATTAGATTATATCCCCTATCTTGAACAGTAGATACATATATCAAAATAAGAAAGTTTACAGAGATTAATAGTGACTAGAGACTATAATAAAGGCTCATGATTGGTTGATTTGATCCAGACTTTGAAAGATGTAATTTGAGGTGAAGGAAACAGAATAAAGATCATAAACAAAGATATAAAAATGAGAGCTTTCCGGGACTCTAGCCATAGAGTAAGTCTTGAGTTGAGGGGTTTGGGTTGGGTTTGGAAAGTTACTAGGTGAGGCAAAGGCTCTCAGAAAAAAAAATTTAGCTATAAACAGCTTTGGAGAAAAAAAAAAAAAGAACTAAATTTAGCAAAAGCAATGATAATAACAATACTAACAAAAGCCAAGATGGGTCTGCACATCTTGGCTCACCTGTGTGCTCATTCATTCATTTGTCCATTCACTTGCCAAGGTTCATCCAGCACTTACTCTATGCCCGAAAAGCTGTGATAGGCAGAACAGATGGGAGCACAGTGCAGGAAGGTAAACTGAGGATCTCTCTGCTGTGGCAGGTAATGACGTAGGTTTGTGCAGGGACATAGAAAATAAGTATCTACTTAGACTTGGAGGACAGATAAGATTTCCTTCTGATTGAGCTGAAACTTAAAAACAAAACAACCAACAGCAGGAGCTGGCTAAACCAGGGATGGATGCCGGGAATGTACACCAAGTCAAAGGAGAGGGAAATAATAAAGGAGCCACAAAACAAGAGTATAAAACAAACCCAGATGTTCAGGGAACTCTAAGGGGTGGAGTTTAATAATAGGAGGCTAGAAATGTATTTGGCAGTACTTCTATTTTATTCTATAAACAGTGGGAATCAAGCAATAAATGTTAATCTTGGGAGAAACCTGAGCAGATACTTGGTTTAGGAAGATGACTCAGGCTCCTGGGTGGAAAATCGTTACCAGAATCTGGAAGGCAGGTGGCGGTTATAAGAGGGTCAGGAATGAGGAGGAAGAATGAACATATATACTCTCCCTACAAATATTTATATCTTTCAGGAAGTGTCCCATTTAAGTGCAGAATAAATTTGGGGTGGGTTTGAACTGAAAATACTATTTGAGCTCCTTCCCCACAATGGTGCAACTTATTTTGTTTCCTGAACAAAAATGGAGCGGATCATTGCACACCACCTCCATTTCCATCCCAATTAAATTGTAATATTTTTTTTCCCTGTCACTGCTTCTGGAAAAATGTTTCTTTTTCACATAGCCTGGAGGGAACTGCCCCTGCCTGAACAGGCAAAGTGACCCTGGCTTCTGGAGAAGCAGGATCTTTGACCTTGAGGCTGCTTCAGCCTTTGAGTGACTGCCAAGATGCTGCTGGAGCTCCCTAGAGACAGACTCAGCAGGACCTAGGAAAGATTAGGAGGGATTTTTAAAATGTTCAGAAATACTTATCAGTGCAGAAACAGTGTTTGGGAGCTACTGCAATGAAGATTAAACTGGAGCAATCAGGTTAATGATGGCCTGTATTTTACTGAAGACTTTAATGCAGGACAGGCACTGTTCCCAGCACTTTACAGAGAACTTCTTATTTTATTCTGACAATTCTGTAAGTGCTCTATCTGTTAGGGTCCAAGCAGGAAATTCTTAGGATGCTTAAATTAGGGCAATCTGAGAAGAGATAAATCAAGGCACTGTTGAACAAGGTGTGCGTAAGATACGGGGAAACCAAGAGATGTCATGCAGTATCCCTGGGCTAGTAAAAAGTGGGCCCTGTTACTACCACTAGTGCTGAAAAGGCAAGGAGAGGAAGCAGTAACTGAAACAGCACATACAGAGGGAGGGTGGAGAGGTGGAGAGGGCCACATAATGGGAGCTGAGACAGAGCAGACTGGAGCCATGCCAACGCCCGTACTGACCCTGCAAGAAAGCCAGAGCCAGTGAAACTAATATTGTATCAGCCAAGATTCTCCAGAAATACAGAACCCGTAGTATACATATACATCCTCTCTATATAGAGAGATTTATTTTAAGGAGTTGGCTCATGCAATTATGGGGGCTGACAAGTCCAAAATGTGTGGGGCAGGCTGGCAGGCAGAAATTTCATGCACAAATTTCTTCAGTAGTCTTGAAACAGACTTCTTTCTTTTCCAAGAAACCTTAGTTTTCGCTCTTAAGGTCTTCAACTGATTAGATGAGGCTCACCCACATTATGAAGGTTAAAATCCTTTACTTAAGTCAGCTGATTGTAGATGTTCCTTGTATCTACAAAATGCCTTCACAGCAACATCTAGACTAAAATTTCATCAAACTGAGTACCATAGTCTAGCCAAGTTGATAGATAAAATTTAACAATCACAAATACGCAGATCTCTCTCTCTCTCTTTGCTCCCTTTGGTCTGTTACTGTGGCTTCCTAGTAGCCAAATCCAATCATAAATCAGAGATTAAGGGAACCTCTTGACATAATTTGGAAAGGCTAGGCTCCCTAGAATATACAACCCCATTACTTCCTCTCTGTCATCACTGATACCCACAAACACACAGGTAGGAAATATTTTTAAAATACTTGGCATTTATAACTCTCCATAGAATCTTTTCCCATAATCTTTATTGTCATGTGTTCACTTAATTTTCAGGACACGTACTCTTAATAACTCTGTTTTGCAAAGATATAGATTACATGGGGAAGTTAGGTCACTGGGTAGAGCTAAAAAGCTACTGACTGGTAGATTTAACATTTGACCCTAAGTCTTCTAGCATTAATTTGCCATGTGCCATCCACTACCACAATTCTTTCAATTTTGTTGTGTACATGAATCTAGGGTATCAGTAAAACAGTGATGGCTTAGCACCATCCAAGGACATTTAGAATCAGCTTGATGGGGAGGGGGGCTCAGAATCACAAGTTTCAATGCTCCATTTCAACAACATCTCTTATAAATGGGATTTACTTGAGAGAAAAATTTGTGAAATAGTTATTGACATCGAGATTTAATTTAGACAATCCTTTAGGTTTCTATACAATAAAGTGGTATGTATCTTGTCTAGTGACACCAAATACAGGTTTTTCTTTATAAAGTTACTCTCTTTTGTAGCATGATTATCCGAGGCAGCTATCTTCACTATTCCAACTGAGTTTGTTTTTCGAGGTAGTTTTTCCATCTACTACTGAGCAGCATTATGTTTACAAGCAGAGAGAAAACTCTTAACACCCAAGCCCTTTTGCTTGTATCTGCATAGAGATGCTAATTGCTCTGAGGTTTTATATGTCTCTGTTTGCTTAGTTTTGTTTTGTTTTGAAAGAAAAGCTATGCTGAGTTTTTGTCTCTTTGAAATTTCCTTATTAGCTTATAAACTATTTTTTTACAAATTGAGAGTGGCATTTGCTACCCTTTAATTGCTTGATTTCTTCTTGGCACAGTGAGGGCAGAATGGGCTAATTATTTTAGATACTGATTTCCAGGGTATAAACTAGTTATTTTCCAATCACTTTTAGTTGAAGGGTTTCCACAGTTACTCTGTAAAGGACCACATCATAAATATTTTAGGCTTTGAGGGCCATATGGTCCTTGTCACAACTACTATACTCAACACTGTCATTGTAGTACTTAAGGAGCCACAGACAATATGGAAATAAATGAGCATGGCTTTGTTCCACTAAGTTTATTTATGAACACAGGAATTTGAACTTCATGTAATTAACCTTCTATTTTTTCAACAATTGAAAGACACAGAAACCATTCTTAGCTCACAGGCTATCCTAAAATAAGGGGGGTGTCAGATTGGGCTCCAAGGCTGGTGTTTGCTGATTTCTGCTTTAGGGAAATCCTGTGAGACCCAGAAGAGCACTTCTTAAGAGAGATGCATTTTACATTTATTACACTGCTTCATATATACTTTTTAAAGTGTTAAATTGAGATAAATTGATTATATTAAAAAACTGCATGTATTTAATGTATACAATGTAATGAATACACTGCTTTTGAAGGGGAACACCAGTCATACAGGAAGAGACATTTACTGTGCCTTTTACCTGTTGGGTGTTTCATACGTTTTGTCAGTTTTGTCCTCTCAGATGACTGAGGACACCAAAGTACCTCCCTCCTCTCCACGTAATTCTTGTTGGTTTCACTGCAAATCTGAGCTCGCCAGTCTAGCAAAGACTGCGGAGAGAGCCTATGGGCACCACCTTAATCTTATGCAACAAATGAGAGTTGACTTTGGGATCTAGAGGCATCTTGATTACGACTTTTATTCTTAGTGACTGATGAATAAGGAAGTTTAGAGTAATGCGAATAGCTACAAGAAAGTTATACACTTCATTTTCAGGTATTTCAAAAAGGCAAATCCTAAAATAGTGATTCTCAACCTTAGTGAAACAATGGTATCACCTAGAGGGGCCATAAATCCCTAACATCAAAGCCGCAACCCAAAACAATTAAATAAAAATCTTTGTAGGTGGGATTCAGGCATCAACAGTTTAAAAAACTCCTTAGGATACTCATATGTAAGGTGGGAAGCTGCTATTCTAAAACAAGGTAGTATGTTCAAAAGTACAGAGTTGTAGCTGGAAAATACATGTGGATTGTAGGAAGTCAAGCAGGTTGTGTGTGTGTGTTTGTGTGTATGCATATATATGCATTATATAAAGACTGTCAAAAATTCAAGACTGTGTTTTCTAATCAAAGTAATTCCACCTGGTATTCTAATCCTTTATTTTAAAAATATGCTTACAAATTGTCCCCCAAACTACTAACCATCTCCTCCAGGAATTCTTGCCAAATATATAGTTATACATGGAGAAAATCAAGGAATGGAAAAAGTATTTACAAATTAAAAAAATGTATAGTATATATGTCTGTCTCTGTCTCTGTCTCTCTCTCTCCCTACCTAGCTAGCTAGCTATTTAATAAGAGAGAAGAGAAGGGGAGCCTGGCTCTTGACTTCTGTATAACACCGTATTATCAGATGCTGAACTAGGAAATGTGTGTTACCAAAGAGATTCGTAGGCAGAAACTATGCTTTTATCCACTGCGACAGTGTTTGCTCAGATCTGCATTTGAGGAGGAATGATACTGACTCGTGAAGAGGATGGACTCAAGGTGGGTTAGGTTGAAGGCAAAGCAGCAGTTAGGAGGCAACGACATTTATGCACATGTGAGTGGGCCAGGGATAAATTAGGGAGCTCTAGTAGAAATGAAATCTATTCAGCAAGACTGGATATCTAACTGAATGTGAAAGATGGGCTAGAAATTTCTAGGCCCCTTGAAAATACTCAAACTTGAAATTTTGAGGTATGTGGTTCAATTTTGTGCTGCAGATGACAATGGCCTCTCCCGGTTATGGTTCTGCTGACAGCAATTAAACATCTGAATGCTGACAGACAGGCCAAGGGAAAGGGTTTCTTCAATAATTCAGTGATCACATTAAATAACCTGGTCCTAAGTGAATCAGAGTTAGTGCTCAAATTTCCTTCGGAGAATGTTTGGATCCTGTAAATTGTTTCAGCAGATTTTTGTCTAAGATGATTCATTTAGTTTGCTGCAGGTTACAAGGAAATTCACATGCATTCCAAGAAATCAGTCTGGAAGACAGCAAACAATTCATGGTGCCCTGAAAAGGCCATTTTAAGGATAAAATATCCTTAATATTTAAGACTCAGTCTTTGGCAACAGGTGCACATTGATTAATCTTTTTATTATTATTACTTTTATTTTGGTAAACAATTTAAAAATATTTTTCAGTATGTGATTGGAAAAGTAATGCAAGCTCATTTTCTGAACTTTTGAAAATACACAGCCATAGGCAAAATAATAGTAATACTAAACTTACAGATAGGAACTGCCAACATTTTTCTTTTCATCTATTCTTTTTTTATATGTATGTATACCCCCTTAAAACCTGGAATTAATTGTGCCTTCTTAATGGTAGATTCTAACAGCTATGTCATATTTCTCTCTTAAGATGTATTCCAGTGGCTAAAATTTCCAGGATAATATTAGATGGTAATAAAATTGGCCCCCACTGTCAATCTTCATTTTGAGAAGAAAAGACTCTTGTTTCCAATATTTAACATGATCCAGATGAATTTCAGGAGACATTTTGGATAAACATTTTTTAAAGAAGCTAAAAACTATCATGTATTTCTTCCAGAATTTGAAATCAAAGAGTTTATCTGTTTCAAAGTGATATTTTTGAACTTGTTTAGATCTGGGGCTAGATGTTACCCCTTTCTAAATTTTGTTTATTTTCATCTTCTCTGATTTTTTCTAGATATTTTAATAATATTCATATATACTGCTTTTCTTCTTCTTTTTTATTTTTTTCTATTTTCTGATTGAGTGTGGTCCCTGGATCTGAAACATCAATATCACTTAAGTCTCAGAGGACTGTAAACTCTTGAGGTCTATCCCAGATCTAGCACATTAGAAACTCTAAGGGTGAAGCCCACATTCTATATTTTATCAGACACCAAATTATCCAGGACATTTTTCACAGAACTAAAACAAACAATCCCAAAATGTATATAAAATCACAAAGACCCAGAACTGCCAGAGCACTAAGAAAAAGAACAAAGCTGGAAGAATAACACCCCCAGACTTCAGACAATACTACAGAGCTACAGTAATCAAAACAGCATGGTATTGACAGAAAAACAGACATGTGGATCAGTGGATCAGAATAGGCAGCTCAGAAATAAACCCACACAGCTATGGTCAATTAATCTTCAACAGAGGATGCAGGAATATACAACAGAGAGAAGACAGCCTCTTCGACAAGTGGTGCTGGGAAAGTTGGACAGCCACGTGTAAATCAATGATGTTAGAACACGTTAGAACAAAAAAAAGCATCATAGTCTCAGGGTAAGTGGAATTTTGGTTTTCTCCAAGAGGCAAAACCAGAAGCTGCCAAGATTTCTTAACTCTAATTATGGAACTTACATTTCCACTTAATCCTATTGGTTAAGACAGGTCTTATGCTTAGCCCAGAGTCAAAAAGAGGGGATTCCATCAGCACATGAGTACCAAAAGACATGGTTCACTGCAGTCCAGCAACATAACAGATCACCAAAGGGGACATGATTAATACAAAACTGATAACAAAGGGGAATTAAAATTATGTTCAAAAATATTAATGAATACAAATAGAAAGAAATAAGAAATTGCATTATTGCTAGCAGACAAGTTAGATATCAGGGGAGAAGACATTAAAAGGAACAAAAATGTCATTTTATATTGTTTGTAAGTTCACAATAAAAAAATACATGTGTATTTAAGCTCTATAGGCCAAAAGCATAATAATTCTGTATAAATCAAAACATGTTAACAGCTATAGAAGAAATTGCTTAAAAATCCAAGTATGGGAAGCCTATTCATCTAGGACAAAGAAAGCATCAATTACTCCATTAAAAAAGTAGATATAACAATAATGTGTGGAGGACAAAATATCCTTATAGTTCAGTACAAGTTGAACAAAGAGATATATTGAGGCCCAATATTTACTAAGAAAAGAAAAACTAATTCAGATATTCTCTTTGGGCTGTCTCACTATATATTTGGGTTCTGCTAATATCTCATTCATTTTAAAGTAACTTGTTTATTTCCACTGACTTCAGTCAAAGTTTTTATGTTTAATTGCACTCTCCTGTTATGAAGAATTGTATTCTTCCTACTGCCTGGCAAGTTTACTATGAAGAAAAACATCCATTCCTAAATAATTTGAAGCAATCTGCGGATTTCTCTTTGCCAGAAGCACTGCACAATAAAATATAAAAATCCACAGGGTAATACTTTGAGTCATGATCTATCCTGTCTGACATGCCCCTACTTGTTCACTGTCCCCCATGTTAAGGCTGCATTGCAGAGAACTCTAGTTCCCAAAAGATTAGGGAGAGAGGTAGTAATTGAGTACGTGGGGAAAATGAATGGCCCTGGATAACCGTGAAGCAGAACTCTTGCAAGTGGAGATGCGCTGTAAGATTTCTGATAGGTAAAGCTGCTTTTAATTAAGAGCAGGTACTCAGTAACAAAGTATGATGGTCTCCTTTCTTCCTGTCTGGACTCGCTATTTTCTTCCATGCCTCCTTATGCATTGGAAATTACAAAGTCTTGCTACTGAAATGTTCTGTTTTGGTTTTTGTCTCCTCCTGGTTATAAAGAAATCTTCAGGGCAGAAAACATCCTTTATTCATAGTTCTCTAGCTGGTCCATAGGACTCAGTGCCTGGGACATCGAAGGCACACCATAAATGCATGTTGTGCCATCCACCCAGACATTCCTTTATGTCTTCCATCAAAACAAAACTAAAGAAAACAAGACAGAGTTCTATATCATATTATAATAGCAAAGGGTATTTCCAAAGAAGTTTACTAAAAGCCAAAGACTTGGAAATTATTTCTAAATGAAAGGTGATGAGTAACCAAAGATACAAAATGGTTGTTGAAACCTTAGAGAGTTATAGTGGTAAGTTTGAAAATAAAGAAATCTTTAGCTCATAAAAGGTCCGTGGAAAGATGTAAACATGAATATGAGTAGAAAGGGGGAGCCGTGGTCATGGGCGTGTGACTTATACGTAGTGGCTGGTTTAATGCTCTGCTGTCACTGTCTTGAAATAGTCAATATATTTTCAACAAGAAACCTCACATTTTCATTTTTTTGCTGGGCTCTACAAATTATGTAGTTGGTCCTGGCAAAAAGGTTTTGTAAGATGTGGAAGAACTGATTCCTCTTTCCTTTATCTTCAGCTAATTGTCAGTAGCATGGTTACTCTTTTTGATTTTAAATATATCATATGTATGTAAGTGGCTGTATACCTTCAAAGCAATGTGTGCTCCTTCTTTAAAATTGTTAAGAGTTGAAAAACCTATAAAAAGTCACCCAATTTCCAAACTTCAACACTTAGGAGATGATATGAACATTTCTAATGTACTCATCATGTCTAATTTCTATGTACGTTTCTCTAAAAAGTTAAAATAATTCCCAACACCTCCCCACATGCATACTTTGCAGTACTTTTAGTTTGGTCTAATATTATAATCAAATACTTTTATAATATTATACATAAATGACTAAATGATAATCCAACTCTATAGAGATAATATTATTTGACTTTCTCATTCATGATGTTTCATTATTTTTTTCTTCTTATTGTTATTTTTCTACCTCAGTTGTTCCAGCTTGTCTTTGGAGGCATATGAGACTTAGAAAATAAGAAATAATACTGAAAATGACACTTTCCTAAATAATTAAGGTATATTATTTTCCTGTATTTTGAATGCAATATTCATAAAGTAGCAAATAATCTACTTTTCACTAGACTTAAACATATCAGAAGCTATTAATAACCTTAAACTATTAAAAAATCACAAAACAAGGTAACCAATCTTGATGTAACTCACGTACGAATTGAATATTTGCGAATGAGATAAAATAATCTGTGAAACAGAAGAGAAACCCAGGAAAAAACAAAGCTATTCTTTCTGTGGTCACCATATTCAATTCTAGGTGTACCAGATCATTACTTAGCATGGTGAGATTGAGATTATTACCTGGTTTGGGTGAGGACTAGTGTAGAAATCACAGAGAGATTTTCAAATTTTCCAGCCACTAATGGGAGGAGGGCTTTGAATCTTGGTTTTCATAACAGAGATTTTCAAATATTCTTCCAATTTGAAAAACTTTGTGATTCTACCCTAAAAGCCAACTGTACAAATGGGCATCAAGCAGAGGTCATGACCTTGAGCAGCTAACAATCTCTACACATTAGACCTGCTGCTTTGCAGTTCTGTTAGGTTTAGGGAATATTTAACCACTGCAGGCCTCAGATCTGTAATTCTGAAATGTTGGTGCTAACATTGTCCATTCATTCACTCATTCAATCAATCATTCAATCATTCATTCAGTATTTATTCAGTACCTATTGTGTTACAGGCATTGTGGATAAAACAATGGAATAAAAAAAAAGTATTTGTCCCCTTGGAGTTTTAATCCAGTGAGGAAGAAAGACTTAAGGATGCACTAAAATACTAGGTACTAAGAATATTATAAAACAAATACCAAAGCGAGAAAGGGAATCCCAAGTGATGGTTCATGCAATTTATATAGGGTGGTCAGGGAGAGCTCACTGAGCAGATGTCATTGAGAGTCAGGTAAAAAGGTACATGATGTGACCAAAGGTGTGATGTAGGAAAGCCAGTCTGGCTGAATCACAATTAAAGAAGAGAGAAATAACAATAATATATTCTCTAAGAGTAGCCAGGTGCTAGATTACGCATAGGTCATGATAAAGAGTCAGTGAAGGTTGAAAAGAGACTAGGATATACTAATTAAATTTGTGTCCTTATTTCTGTGACTGTTTATCCTAAATAGCCAATATTAATTCATCTTGCATTTACGCAATGCTTTTTGAATGTCGATATTTTCCTTGCACTTGAAACTGGGCTAGAAAAAACATGAAATCACAAGACAATACTCAATAGGTATGAATGCTAAACACCAAAATAAACAAACACTTAGTACATTAGCCTCATCTTCTAGATCTAAATACCTATTGACTCAAAAATAACAATGCAAATTACTTAAAAGCAAAAAATTAAAGGTTTATGAGGGTCATTCTGAGTTGTCAATACTTGTATCCCATTATTTTTTATCAATTGGCATGTTTCATATATATATATATATATATTTTTTTTTTTTATTAAGTTATAGTCAGTTTACAATGTTGTGTCAATTTCCAGAGTAGGGCACAATTTTTCAGTTATACATGAACATACATATATTCATTGTCGCATTCTTTTTCACTGTGAGCTACCACAAGATCTTGTACATATTTTCCTGTGCTATACAGTATAATCTTGTTTATCTATTCTACATATGTCTGTCAGTATCTACAAATTTCGAACTCCCAGTCTGTCCCTTCTCACCCCTCTCCCCCCTGGCAAACACAAGTTTGTAATCTATGTCTATGAGTCTGTTTCTGTTCTGTATTTACATTCATTTGACTCCCTCTTCCTCCTTCCTTCCTTCCTTCCTTTCTCACTTTCTTTCTCACTGTCTTTTAGATTCCACATGAGTGATCTCATATGGTATTTTTCTTTCTTTACCTGGCTTACTTCACTTAGAATGACATTCTTTAGGGACATCCATGTTGCTGCAAATGGCATTATGTTGTTGTTTTTTAATGGCTGAGTAGTATTCCATTGTATAAATATACCACTTCTTTATCCAGTCATCTGTTGATGGACATTTAGGCTGTCTCCATGTCTTGGCTATTGTAAATAGTGCTGCTATGAACATCAGGGTGCAGGTGTCTTTTTGAAGTAGGGTTCCTTCTGGATATATGCCCAGGAGCAGGATGACTGGGTCCTATGGTAAGTCTATTCCTAGTCTTTTGAGGAATCTCCATACTGTTCTCCACAGTGGCTGCACCAAACTGCATTCCCACCAGCAGTGTAAGAGAGTTCACTTTTCTCCACATCCTCTCCACCATTTGTCATTTGTTGACTTTTGAATGGTGGCCATTCTGACTGGTGTGAAGTGATATCTCACTGTAGTTTTGCTTTGCATTTCTCTGATAATTAGTGATACTGAGCATTTTTTCATGTGCCTATTGATCATTTGTATTTCTTCCTTTGAGAATTGCTTGTTTAGGTCTTCTGCCCATTTTTGGATTGGGTTATTTGTTTGTTTTTTTTTTTTCTTATTAAGTTGTATGAGCTGCTTATATATTCTGGAGATTAAGCTTTTGTCAGTTTCATCTTCTGCAAAAATTTTCTCCCATTCTGTAGGTTGTCATTTTATTTTGCTTATGGTTTCCTTTGCTGTGCAGAAGCTTGTAAGTTTAATTAGGTCCCATTTGTTTATTCCTGCTTGTATTTCTATTGCTTGGGTAGACTGCCCTAGGAGAACTCTCACCAAAGTGGGTACAGAGGGGACATATCCTAGCATAATAAAAGCTATGTATGACAAACCTACAGCCAGCATAGTACTCAATGGTGAGAAACTCAAAAGCTTCCCACTAAAATCTGGGACAAGACAAGGCTGCCCACTACCACCACTCCTATTCAACATAGTCTTGGAAGTCCTAGCCACAGCAATCAGGCAAGAGAGAGAAATAAAAGGGATCCAATTTGGAAAAGAAGAGCTAAAATTGTAACTATATGCAGATGTCATGATACTATATATAGAAAACCCTAAAAGGTCCACACAAAAACTACTAGAACTAATCGAAGAATTCAGCAAGGTAGCAGGTTACAAGATTAATGTTCAAAAATCAGTTGCATTTCCTTACACTAACAATGAATCAACAGGAAGAGAAAGTAGAGAAACAATCCTCTTTAAAATAGCACCCAAATAATAAAATACCTAGGAATAAGTCTAACCAAGGAGGTGAAAGACTTATACATGGAGAACTATAAAACATTGATTTAGGAAGTTAAAGAAGACTTAAAAAAATGGAAAGATATCCCATGCTCCTGGGTTGGAAGAATCAATATTGTTAAAACGGTCATACTGCCCAAGGCAATCTACAGATTTAATGCAATCCCTATCAAATTACCCAGGACATATTTCACAGAACTAGAACAAATCGTAATAAAATTTATATGGAACCAGAAAGACCTAGAATTGCCAAAGTATTACTGAAGATAAAGAAAGAGGCTGGAGGAGTAACTCTTCCAGACTTCAGATAGTACTACAAAGCTACAATAATCAAAACAGCATGGTATTGGTACAAAAACAGACATATGGACCAATGGAACAGAATAGAGAGACCAGAAATGAACCCACAAACTTTCGATCAACTAATCTTTGACAAAGTAGGCAAGAACTTACAACTGAATAAAGACAGTCTCTTCAGAAAATGGTGTTGGGAAAACTGGACAGCAACATGTAAATCAATGAAGCTAGAACACTCCCTTACACCATACACAAAAATAAACTCAAAATGGATCAAAGACTTAAACATAAGACAAGATACAATAAACCTCCTAGAAGAAAACATAGGCAAAACATTATCTCACATACATCTCAAAAATTGGCATGCTTATTAATATGTTCTGGGGAAGCATACTGTCTACACTATTTCAGTTCCAAGAAAACTTTTCTTGGATATATATTCCTACCTGTATCCATTTTCCATACCTTAGCACATATCATGAAAGTTGAAGTATCAGCGAGAAACATGAAGTTGGATATGAACATGCATGTATGTGACTTTGATGCAGGAAAAATGGGGTGTGAGGAGGGCCATATCTCAGGCTTCAGCTGAGCCACTGGGACGTGTCCTGCAAGTGTGGGTTCTTGGCTTCACACAGGAAAGAATTCAAGAGCTAGCCACAGTTGATTAAAGGTAGATTTATTTAGAAAGATACACTGAAAGGCAAGAGAAAGGTCATGAGGTGTGGGGGGTTGGGTGGTCAGATTAAAGTAAAAGTAGGTACACACTCCACAGACGGAGTGTGGGCTGTCTTAATAGGGGGAGACAGAGGGCTGTGGCCATGAGGCACCAGCACTGGTTGCCAGTTTTTATGGGCTTGGTGGCTTAATATGCTAATAAGTAGAAGGACCAGCCTAACTAGCCCGGGGAAGGGGCTGGGATTCCCAGGAAGTTGGCCGTTTCCCACTCTTTGACCTTTTGTGGCCAGCCTGGGGACTGCCATGGTGCCTGTGGGCGTGTTATTTACCATGTTAATATATTACAGTGGGCATATAATGATGCTCAAGATCTGCAAGAAGTCAAATCTCCCACCATCCTGAGCCTTGAGGCCTACTGAGGGTTGATTCTTCCACCATTTTGATGTTAATTACTGTATCATTCCTTGAATGGCTGTGCCCTGCCCCCTTCCTGTCTCAACTTAAATAACTGAGCTAGAAAGTGTTTCTCCTCACTAACACTGTCTAGGTAACCATGTCTACACTTCACTGCCAGAGTTCTGAGTTCAATGCTTGCTAACAGATAGATAGTGAAAAAAACACTGGCAACCTGAAGGGTAACTTAGAAGAATTATTAAAGCACATAATTGATATGAAACCCTATGCTGAATGAAAGAGTCTATAAAGAATTGAGGAGTTTTGGTCTGGAATGCAGAAGATGGGAGAATAACTACTCCACACAGAAGAGCCTCCATGAAAAAGAAAAATAATCCAGAATGAGACAGACTTTCTATGAGTAATGAATTCAGTGTCACCAGATATATTAAAGGAAAAGAGTGAATATCATACAAAGGGACGCTAGAAATGACTAGGGTTCAAGAATGGGACTAATAGACTAATAAATTCTGAACCCTCGATATGCTTTTATTACTCTGTGAAAACTCAATGTCATATATATATAGGAAACAATCTTTAAGATTATCTTATCCCCATTTTTCCTACTTTCCCAGGGGCATTTATTCAAACAGAAATAAATCCATGTGAAGAAATGTGTGTGTTACCTCTGAGATAGATAGATACATAGACTGATAGATAAAAAAAGAGAACAAAAAACAAACAAATGAAAAAAAAAAAAAAAGAAGAAGACAGAACAAGCCATGGTATGGATATCTGCCTATAGACTTTCTTTTCCCTGCCCTTTGCCTCTGGGTCTATTTACCTACTATTTAATCATGTGTTAGCAGAGTTTTATTAGCATACAATTAAAACTATTTCCCTTATTTCATTTTGCAACATACATTTATAACCATTGTTTCAAGAGTTAACTTCTTTAAGCATTTAACAACCATATTTTCTCACAGTTGTGATTATAATGTATATAATTTTTCTCTTCCTTTCTTCGTATTATTATTTGCATTTCCTATGTTAATATCAGTACTTATTAAACATTATTCAAAGCATTTCATAATATTCCAGATATTTCCTACCATTCCATAAGTTGCTTAACCAATCTCCTATTCTGTGATTTTTTCCACCATTATGAGTAACATGGTAAAAATATTCGGGCATAAAGTATTTTCTCTATGTTTTTGATAGACCTGTATAACAGTTTTCCAGAAACTGAGCTATTAGCTTAAGTAACAAATATTTTAAAAGAATTTTAATCTATGAATCCTAACTTTCAAATGACTAATACACCTTCTAGACTATTTTAAACATTTCTTAATGAATTGTAATGCAAATTTTTGGAAGACTGTAATTAGTATCTCTGTCAGTCTATGCACAATACATTTAGCTGAGTTTTAATATTAAAAAAAAACACTGAGCACAATTAAAAAAAACCCACTGATCAAAAACTGTCTTAATGTTATATGGTGTTAATTCTCATCATTACTCACACTTAGAGAAGGCTTACTGTATGCCTGTCTCTTTATCTGGTTTATCTTGCTCAATTTGCAGAACAGTCTTAAAGAGAGGTCTTATTATTTATTTTGCAGATAAGGAAACTTTAGAGAGACTTTATCTCTTGTCACACAGATAGGAAAGGGTAGAGAACAGAATCTATGCTGCCAGACTCCAGAGCTGATAATTTTTTTAAAAAATGAATTATTCTATTTATGGATTTCAATATGTTCTAAAAATTGGATCCTGTCTTTTAGAGTATGTTCGTTCCCTGTAAAGTGGGCTGTGACCAGCAATGTACGGAGAAACTGGTTCTCCAAGAACAACAACAACAAGGAGCGCTGAATGTAGCGTTTGCTGATTTCTGTTTTGTAGATACTTCCACAATAGCCAGTTTCAATCTACAAAATCTCAGCAGATGTGGAGCAACGTAGGCAATCAGCTCTCATTAACTGACATAGCCAGTTCCAGCACACTGCTGACTGTGCCCGTTTTCCATTACGATCTTTCAGCTCGCCCTTAATGATACCAGAACTAGGTCCTGGGCACTGGAGAGATATTGGAAGAACTGGTGGACTAGGTTTCCCTCTGTGGTCCCAATACACTTTCTTTTAGCAAAGGAACCAATAGATAGACAAGAAAAATTTAAGTAGCCATGATAGAAAGTTTCTCAGCTGCTTGGTGAGACGTTCCTACAAACCAGCTCTGGCCCACCTTCTTTGAGGCATTTCCTTGTCCTTGTGTTCATGTGACTGACAGTCATGCTCTCATCAACCTGAATTACATATCAGCCTTGGATGTTGGTGGGGTAGCTATCTACTAAATTCTTAGTTCTTTCCTTGTTCACGTTTCCCTCACATATTTGTGAACCTAGACACGTTTGCTACCTCCTGCATTTGTAATTTCTGGACCTCTTAGAGCCTTCTTTAACCTCTTTTAGTAGTTAACCATCTACTCAAGTCATCACATCATTTGAATTACTCCTTTCTGGACACTGACTGATATACAGACTTACTAAAGAAACAAACAAACAAATGAAAACTAGGATGCAAATCTCTTTGACCAAAAATTTCCTGGCAGTGTATCCAAGGCCAAAATGAAACCACTCTTGATACACTGCATCATCCTCCAAAGAATGACTAGTTTAACCTGACATTAAAATAAATAATAATTTTAATAATAATGGCAATAACCTACAGCAAGTGCTTATTAAATGTGAAGAACATGCCAAGATATGCTATGAAATGAAGCATCTCAAATTTCTCCTTTGAAGAGAGGAGCCATTTTTAAAGATAAAGAAAGGCCAATGGACATGCAGCTGTAAAGAACTCAAGACAAGCAGCTCTAAAGACTATTCTCTTCACAACTGCATTCTATTGTTTGAAAAAATTGTCTTTCACTGAAATTATTAAGATTTTAATTTTGAGGAAATACCTACTACAAAAAGAAGACAATCAAATAATGAATTTCATTACATTATGATGTGTTCCAAAATTATTTTATTCTTTTATTTTAGAAGTTAAGTAATCTTCTGGAATTTAAAAAAAATGTAGTTTCCCCGTCACCTGTTTCACTTGAAATGACTTGGAAACTAGAAAACTTGCCTCATTTGGTGACATACTTGGAATTTTCCCAGCTAATGTGGATAATAAAAGAGCTGCCAAATTCATTAATTACCCCTAATATTCAATTCTCAAGTCTAATGAATTCCATTTTCACACATATCTGAGAAAATTACATTGGAAAGTTAATATACTGCCTTTTGCTGGGTTTCAGTGAATACCTCAAAGTGAAAGAATTCAGTCTGAACTCATTGGTGGATTCACATTTATTCTCTCAGTACCAGATCAGACGTCAGTCATGACGATCTCCACCTCCGCACAACTCAAATACAGTAACTTAAAGATGTGACTCCAGTGGCACAATCTAGTTACACAGGATTCTGTTTTAGACTATGGCAGTACCAGCAGTGCTTATAACATGTCATCTACTTCATCACATGTCCCATTCCTCCTCACACTCAGGCAAGGGACATGCAACCACTGATGGCGACTGGCTTGTGGACAAAAGTGATGTAGTATTATCAGGATGAAGCACTGAAGAGCCATCAGTCTTTTCCTGTGCTGTGCTTGATACTGTGGACATTAGGAACCAGGTAATGGTGTGAGTGACAGGGTCTGTCCTGTGAATTATAGGATGTTTAACAGTATCCCTGGCCATTAGCTTCCAGTATCATTCTCTGCAGTTGTGACAATGAGTGATATAGGATGGCATTGCCAAGTATCTTCTGGGGAGATACTGGTTCCATGTGAGAGTCACTGAGCTTCAAGATGGTAGAGCTTCCACTGGTCTGTCCTCTGAGAAACTAAATGAAGCTGAGCACCTCGCTCATGTGTATTGTGTAACATACTTGAAATAAAAACACACACCCACACAAATACATTTTAAAAAGCAAAAATAAATTCTAAAAGTAAACTTACACGTTAAGCCAATGAGATTCAGGAGTTGTTGGTCACCACTGTAGAGACCATCCTGATTTTATGTGCTTTTCTCAGGCACATATAATCTATCTATGGCTTCAATTATTCTATGATGATTGGCGTATTATCTTTTACATCCAATTCCTCCTCTAATATCCTAGAACTTTATCCATCTGCCATCTTCTCATCACCCATTAGTGATAATAAAGGCATCACAAACCTTATGTATTTTCCCTGTCCAATTCTCCGGGGATGTAAGCAAATCTGGAAAACTAAGAGTCATCCTTGTTATCTCCCTTTGCCTCATCTAACAATGACTCTCAAAGATTTTCTATTTCATAAATACCTCAAACACCCAGCCTCTTCTCTGCACCTCCTACTATCACTCTAATGTAAGCTATTATCAGATCTAGCCTTGATCTGTACAATGGCTTTGTAACCCCTAGAATTCATTCCTGTATCATGTATTCTGTTTTCCACAAAGAAAATAGAACAATCTTTTTTGCTAAATGCAATTATGTCCACACCATTCCCATGAATATGGCCCTTTAAAAACTTTTCTCAAGCTAAAGACTAAAATACTTAACACGGCCTATTGTCTGCACAGCGCTCACCTTCTGAAGTTTTATGTCTCATCTTCTTTTCCTCTGGATCTCTAATATTTTTATATCACAAAACTTGCCATGTATTTGTTCATTTTAGGTCCTTGTGCAGGGTATTTCCATTGTCCAGAACGCCCTTACCCTAACATTGCATTGCTCACCCTAGGCATTCCTCAGATCTCAGCTCAAAGGTACTTCTTCAGGTAGCCTCAGAAGGTCCTCCCTAAAACTCTCACCCCATCAGACTACATACTATGACCAGTCTCAATACTGGATCATTGCCTATTTTCCTTGAAAGTGATTACCCCAGCGAGATTATTTGTTAACTCCTATGTTATCACTAGACTATAAACTCTGCGATGGTACAAACCCACCTCATTAGACACTTCTTTGACTTTCTAATATATGGTGTAGTGCCTGATTTATAACACACTCCATGTGTGTATTTTTTAAAGGAAGGGAAGAAAGTGGGAAGGAAGGAACAAACAAATGAATGAATGAAGTTAATTAAGGAAATGAGCAACACTTAAGGATCTGTAGGATAAAGAAAAACTGAGATTTCAATCCATGGCTTCTTTCTCTTTCAGCTATAGGAAAGAAAAAAATTAAGCAGTAAAGGAATATTGGTTAAAATATATACTCTGTTTAGTTGATGTATGCTACAAAGGTAAATTAGAATTATTTAAAATGTATAGAAAAATTTGATATTATACTAATAGATAAAAATTATAATTATGTTAGTATTTTATGTAACTCAAAATATGTTCACTTTTATCGACCCACAGTATCTCGGGTTTTCAGCTTTATTCCTCTGTGTGTGTGTGTGTGTGTGTGTGTGTGCACATCACCACTGCTATAAGCAATATGTCCATGTCGAGTAACTATGCGTATCTAACACTAACAGGATACTTAACACCAAATTAATTTCCTGTCAAAGTCACTGCATCTGTGTTTCAATTACTAAAATTCTAAATTTAGTGGAAAATATAAGTGTGCTTTCTTGTTATCACTGCATTAGTATTTCTAGGGCAAACAAGAATAACAACTAAAGTGGTTATTAGGGAAATGGTATTTCAGTGTGAATTTATGCTTACCAAATATAAGTGTCTTATTTAGATGTCATTTATGTGATTGGCTCTATTTTGGGGACAAGTGCTCCAAGATATGAATTTTCCCTTCAAACACAAATATACAGCAGTAACTTCCACTTAGAATCAGTCCTTTTGTCTTCATGTAGACTATGGATTTCTTAGGATTTAATATTCAGGCATTTTAATAAATATACTGAATTCGTAACAATGTTTATCTTAAATATGTATGAATAAACATGTTTTTGGTTAACCCTATTGGTCTCACAGAGCCTTCCAAAAGCCTTTGCTTCCCATCCTTCTGCCCACTAAAAACACGTCCTTCACCTAATCATCCAGCCTAATGAGTTAAGGTCTCAAATGCTCCCTTTTTAACAATGCCCTATGTTTTCAGCCCCAAAAGTAATTCATGTATTGATTTCAAGAAAGACTTTTATCAGGACTGATTGCAAGGGTACTTATAAGTACATTTTTCTCTGAACTCTGCAACTAGTAATTTTGATCTTTTTACTGAGGATTAGGAAATTTCCAAATGACTCTGAAATGTGAGGCTATGCATATATGTAAATACAGGCAATCGGGATGCTCATATTGTTCAGATTTTTTTTTCTATTAAGGAATACATTGCCTTCTGATTCTCTATTATCACTGCAGAAGGCAGAACGAAATCTTGGGGAGTGATATATTTCTCATTCTGTTTCTATCCCACATTTAAAAAAATGCTTTCTCTTTCAACAGATTTAGCTACTACTGGATGCTGTTGGAGAAGATAGCAACCTTGAGTGCCTCTTGCTAAACATATATGCCTGGAGTTGCAAGAATATTGATCTCAAGGCAATTGTCTTAAATCATTGTGTAAGTTAATCATGAACTTGGTTGCCTCCTGGTAAACAGGTTCTGTTCTTTCTTATTAAAAAAGAAAATTAGCTTGCTGTGAATGCAAAACAAAACAAACAAATCTTATGCTCCACATGTAATTCTAAACTACATGAAACACACCAGCAAATACATGAATTTTTTTTTCACCAAATTGTTACTCGTAACTGAGGCTTAAGCACCAGCATCACTTTCAAGAAGACTTCCCATTTTGTAAGCAAAATGAAAGGGCTTTTTTGCCTTGTGCACTTATAGAGTTATTGTTCTGTCATTCCTACCTCTTATCTCAATTTTTATACCTTTATTAATGGGTCCATTTCACTCATGTTTCTCTCCTTCATTATATTCTTCCACGCGAGAAGGCGCATATCTGATTTTTGTCCCCATCGTATTTCCAGAGACAAAAAGAGGGTTAGGCAGATAGTAAGATTGAAAGGCTTTAATGGGTGGATAAATAAAGAAGGCATACGGCTTTCAGGAGAAGATGATTTGTCTTCTCAGCACTCTTTGAATCGGCACAAATTCGTACCATTTCAAGCTCTGTTTTAATTTCTTACTTAATAAGAGCCCTATAGATGACTTTTGCCCTCCATTTACTGTTAATGGTAACATCCTGTTAATCCAATGAGGATACACACAGTTGTGATTTGTAAGAAGCTATTAAGTAGAAAGCTTATTTTAAAGGGAAAATCTGAGAGATAAAAGTGGGGGGAAATTGCTGTTAGATTAGTGAAAGGGCAACCCTTGATTTACAGGGTCATCTGATTTCTCGTTGTCTTCCATATCCCTTCTCTTGCAACTTGTCGTATCTGTGCTTACACTTTTTTGATGTTTTTCAATGGCCTATTCAGGGGAATCTTCTTATTTGAGACTTAATGGCCTTTGTAAACTGACTTCTGCTTACCCTTCTTCCCACCTCATTTTCTTACATGTCTCTTTTAGCACTAACATACAAATTTTTAAGTCACTGACAATCCCAGTCTTGGCCTGAGTTTCCACTCCTCCAAAAATGAAGGATACAGGTAACCTTAAACGTATCTCCCAGAATTGATATTCTGTGAGGTAGTCTTATGCAACACAGTACATAGACAAACATATGTAAGAGTTTTACTACAACGATGAGGTCAACTGTATTATAAATTTATAGCAGCTTATATTTATTTATTCAACAAATGTTTACTGAAAACCTACAGTGCGTTAGGCAATGCACTGGCATGACTGGCTACAACCAAAGGAGAGAATACAGATGAGATAATGAGAGCCTATGAGGGTTAAAAAATCTCATCATGGAAAGACAGCTGTCATATGATATCACTTATATGTGTAATCTAAAAAAGTAACACAAATGAACTTACATGTTAAACAAAAACAGACTCACAGAGAAAAGAAACGTATGGTCACCAAGGGGGAAAGTGTGGGGGAGAAGTAAAATTGGAGTTTAGGACTAGCAGATACACACTACTATGTATAAAACAGACAAACAAGATCTTACTGTATATAGCACAGGGAACTATCTACAATATCTTATAATAACTTATATGGGAAAATAATCAGAAATATATATATATATATATATATATATATATATATATATATATATATATATATATATATATAAATCTGAATCACTATGCTGTACACCAGAAACCAACACAACATCGTAAAGCAACTGTACTTCAATACAAAACTAAGAAAATAAAAAAACAATTTCATCATGTTCAAAGTACTTGAACTGGGATGCAAATCCATGACTGAGACTCCAAGAGTTTTGTTCAAATTCCAAGCCTTCTTTCATGTTCAATTCAAGTTCTATTTTCAACAAGAAGTCTACTGAATAGTACTCTTTCATTACCAAGAAATTTGGTTGTCCACACAGATGGCCACAGAGATTGACGTTCAGTACTCGTATTGTTTTTTGAAGTCCTGAATTTAAGTACCGCTTTCTTTATCATACTGAAAGCATTTGTGCTAAGAATGATGCTTCTCTTAGAGTCAGCATAGTAGGGGGTGAGAAGAGAAACAAAACAAATCTGTAAAGATTTAGATAGAATGCTGATTTAGTACCAGTTCACCATCCTCAAAATATTTGACCTTGTATTTGAGTGTCAGATTATACATCTGAAAAAATGGTCACATGCCTAATGAAATTTGCTTTTTAGGGTTGACATGAGAGGTAAAGTAAACTAAGAGGGTGGAGTATGTGCTACAAGTTAGACTCCCATAGGGGGATAAGTAAGAACCAAAACACTAAATTCCAGAGCACTGAATTCAAAAGAATGTCAACCCTCCCCTTTATCCAGATTTGTACCAAAATATGAAGTTGAAAATTTGTTTGAGGGGCTTTGTTCAGAATAGGAAAAAACTTAAAGGAAACTACTGGCTTTAGACAGGATAGAGACAAAAGAGTGAGAGAGTTAGAAGGGAAAACAGAGTGTGTGAAAAGTGAAAGGAATCCAGCAGGTTCACTCATGAGATTTTGTGATCCCTCTGGGGGTGGTCGGGGGTGCGGCATGGCAAAAATCTTCCCACTGTGTAATGAGAATGAAAGAATTTGTCTCATTGCTAAGGCCATGGCTAGAGGACAACAGAGAGATGGTGGTGCTCATGACTCATCAAGGTGGAAAGGGGCAAACCTTGGGACTGTTTGTGGACAGCATTTGAAATGGAAAACTCTGTGGGCTAAGAGAAAGCCCCTAAAGTATCCAACAACTGAGACTGACCACCACAAGGGCAGTATTAAGAATGTCCATGTGGGAGCATCAGAATGTCATATTGTTACGGACAAAGTGTGGGAAGTGATGGAGAATATTGCCTTGAAGTTCTTTACAGAAATCTGAAAACATGAGTCACTGAATTATATTTTTTTCTCCAGTCCACCAAATATTTCTACAGATAACATCTAGAGGTCTTATGTAATTTTCACACAAACGCTAATGGAAGTCAATATCTACATATTCATTATCTTCAATCCTGTCAATTTTATGTGGGGATAATTTTCCTAAATTTGTCTTTATTTAAATCAATCCTGAACTCTAACCCTTGAAGAGCAAAGAGCACGGTATCAGTTTGAGGCCATAGGACATAAAATTCTGTCGGATATCTTTTGAGATCCCAGGTTCATTACCTTCTGGAGAAAATTTGACTTTCTGTCGTCAGTGAAGGGTTGCCCATCCTAGACTCACAGAAATGAAGTACACATCTCCCTGAACTTAAATATCTGACTCTCAGAATTTAGACAGGCACCATCTATCAGGTGCTTGTTCATTCATTTATGTATTTATTCAACCATATGTTAGGCATATAAAAGGAAACAGAAGGACTAAACCAAAAGTTGATTTGACTTTAATATTTCTCCTACCATCTTCATATGATGATTTTTCCCCTCTAACAAAATCCTTCTTTTATGGAGTAAATCAGTTAATTAGCTTCCTAACCTCTACTTTCAAAGTAAAATTATCTAATTACGCCTGCAATCAATGCCCAAATAAATCTGCCAGTGAAACAGAGGTTAGAAAATGACACTGTTGGTGTTTTCTATGTATAATCAGAGCAGTTATTGAACTTTCCAAGTGACCATTTTTAAAATTTAGTATTCCGGCAAATTTTCTTATATAAAATGGATTTATCTTCCTACATGCTATAATTCCCTATTTTATAAATGGATTTTGTATCAGCTCAAACTATCTGAAAAGCAAATTTTAACATACTTCAATGATGTGTATTTAATTTTTTGAGATATATAGGTACAATATAATTGTATAATATATGTGTGTATTTACATGTTTTTACATAGAGAATTTTTTTGTTTTGTTTAGCACAGGATCATTTACAGTAAGCTAATTCACTACTAGGGAAATAAAATAATTGCAGTTTTTAGAAAACTGTAGAAAGTTTATTCTTTGTAAGCATAGAAGGGGTTAATTTCCCATAAATACACTTCTATTCAAGTTAATGGAGGCTACATGAATGCACTGATAACATAATTTGACTCTTAATCTTTCCTGAAGTGTAGGACTACATTTTGTGCATTACAATTGTAATAAAAGCCTTAAATTTGACAAACAGAGACCTATTAGATCCTCCACCTTGTTCGCTGAACAAAGCAAAGTTGTTTCCTTCTCCCCACTCAGGGGCTTTCTCAAATAAACTCTTTTATTCAAAACTTACAAATACTGGGAAGAGTGCCCTTGGGAAAATATTCTGAAGCCCAGAGGATCCTTCAGGCATGATTTTACTTTCCTTCTTGAAACCCAGTCTGTTTCAGATTTCTGTCCTCCAGACTGCTCTTCTGTTTATCTTCTGCCACCCATTTTACAATGCCTTATGTCTGAAAAGAGGCAGTATTTGAACGAGAAGCTTAGATTCTATGAAAATCATAGCTATCAATCTGTGACTGCTTACCAGGACTATGCTCTGTGATTTGCATACAATAGTCTATCCCTCAGACCAACACTCAGATCTCCTTGTGGGCAGATGAAAAATGCAGGGGTCAGTGACCTAAAATAGGTCACTCAAGAAAAACAAAGCAAAGAGCAAAGAAATGGCACAGCCAATATTCTAACCTAAATTATTAAACTTCAGATTCCCTGAGAATTCCAGCATGTGTATCTGGTGGAAGCTACAAGTGAGCTGTTGATGCAGACGTATCTGAATATAGGAACAAACATCTGGACACCTGGAGTCAGTTTCTTTGCAGAAGCTACAAACAATAATTTGCCCAGAGTTCTCATGCATCTGTAATTCAAACATGAGGGCCCAGGTATGTCTTTGTGCTTGCAGCCCTTGCTGAGTTCATGCTAACCCTGCTATCAAAACTATAAATTCATCTAGAAAGAATTTTCCAAATAACCAGACTTGCATTTAGATCAAAAGACTATACTTTTAAAAATGAATTTTCCTTTTCAAAACTATACTTTTATTAGGAACAATGCATACAGACACATTACAAAAACTACATATTGAAAGTATCCACAGCTTATGTGATAATTTGATATGATAATAAATTTCTCCTCCTACCCTTTCTGCCAAGTCCCCACAGTTGTTAACCTTCCTAGCGCTGTAGCTTCAGCTAGTCACACAGGTGTCCCTACTCAGATTGCTCCAGCCACACTGGTCTTTCGTCTTCCCAAATATAGTATCTATTCTGGCATTAGCACTTACTATTTTCTTTGCTTAGAAAACACATCTCCAAGCTCTAAAAATATCTGGCTCCTTCTCAGTGTACACGCCATCTCTTCAGAGAGTCTTTCCCTGATGTCTTGGGTCAGGTTTCTCAGAAGCCAACACATCAGGTAACCAACCATCTTGGTTTGTCCACAACTGTCTCAGTATTTGTACCAAGAGTACTGCTGGCTGATAACATTCCTGTCCCAGGTAACCCTACCGCCCAGACCAAACTGGGACAGTGAGTCACCACAGATTTATGAGGGAGGTGCTCCCAGAGGTCTCTGGGAAGGGTGTAGGGGAAGCAGGAGAGGAGAAAAAATGCTAAGAAACGCAAAGCCCAGTGGAGGTGGCTTAAATAAGACTCTGCAAGGGAATTCTGGAGTGTTAAGTTAGGTTCTGAATTTTTCCCAATGCAGGCAAGGAATTGGGGTTTTCATAATCCTATATTGCCAGTCAAAGGCTAACCACCAGTCTCCAGGTGGTGGTGGGAGAGGTACATTTATAGACAGGTCCTGCTTTCTGTGAGTGCAAGGAAAGCAGTTCTGTTAGCCCGAGAAGAGGTTTCCAAAGAGAGTCACAGGTATGGTTCATTAGAAGAAAAAGTGCACTGAACCTGGGAGAAGCACATGGAAACAGTCTTTTCCCTTTGGAATCGTGCTCCCTCTTACATCTACCATGCCACAGCTTTACCCTCTTCAAGGCACTTGCCGATATTTGGTGTTATCCCATGTATGTACAGCTGTCTACATCTACATGTGTAACTGCATCTTTACCCATGGTCATATCCATATTGATACCAATTTCTGGATCTGTGTATATTTTACTTCTTTTCCACTAGCATTTAGTTCCGAGATGGCAGACACTATATTTTGTTCACCAACCTTGGTATAACAGTTGCTCTATAAATATTGGAGAAATCAGTAAATTAATTCACAAGTGAAATGACAACATTCCAGCAGACTGAAACAGCATAGCCCTTACCCTGACTTCTCAGCTGGTTCATCTCATAATTCCCATATCCCTGTTCATTTTTCTCATGTTTTCTCTTTTCTAAGGTTTTATTGCAGACATACAGCTCCTGTTCTGCTATCCTTTAAACCTCTTTTCTGTCTTGTCAATTCCTATTATTTTTTTTTTTCCTTAAGAGCATTTTTACCAACCAAAGCAGTAGAATTTAGATCTTAAGAGCACAAGCAGGAGTGTGTGCTTTTGGAGTTCAGGCCTGCCACTTAGTATGGTTATGACTATGGTTTCTACTCAACCATAAAATGGGGGGATATACTGGCCCACTCATGAGGCTGCCATGAGCATTAATATACACAGAATGGTGAGAAAAGGCCTAGTACATGGAGAACACGTAAGAAATATTAGCTGTTACCAATTGTTAATAAAACAGTACCAGTTTTCCACATGGACTCCGTGCCAATTTTGATTCATTATGATCTATTTTCCAACCACCTCAAAAAAGGATCCAAGATAACTTGCCTTTAGTCTGTTATTTCAGTATTAGTCATCTTACTAGAAATTGTATTGTATTTACTAGATATATTTACTAGATTATCTACATCTTACTGGACATTGTAGTCAGTTTTCTCAAACGGCATAGGAGTAAATTTCTCATGCAACACACACACACACACACACACACCCCTGCTCTCCCTCACATACTCAAGACACAATATAAAAAGTCCATTTTTCTGCTGACCAACTTCTTTGAAGAATCTTAGCCAGAATTCATTGAAATACCTCTACGATCTCAAATGCACAGTTGAACAGAATGAGCAGTGTTGTCTTCTCATTATTTAAATAAAATTTTTTCAGCCACTTAGAGTTCACTTGATGGTTCACTACATTTAAGACGGCTTGACTTGTACTCTAAGAAATGCATTCTTGCAATCACTTGCAAACATCATTGCTTTAATAAGTTCTAAAAGTCTGTATAATCTCATCCAAAATATAACCTAAAAATTGTTTTTGTTGCTTTTTAATTTCACACAATAAATGTAATGTTTTAATACCTGAATAACCCTTTCACTATTTGTACATACTTTTTGTATTTGAATATTAACTGAGCAGACATTAGCATGTCTACTATTAGTTATTAAAGACCATTTGCATGGCAACAGTCTGATATCAGCTCTTTTAAAATACATATTTAAATATGCAAATAATATTTGAGAAGCAATATGTTAAGGACACAGAACCTAGACACAGTGCCTACTCTACCTTTAACTATCTGTGTGTGAGCTGAGCAAGTTATCCACAGCTCAATTTCCTCATCTATAAAATGGAGGGAAAAAGAGCACATACTATCAGGGTTGTTGTTAATTTTCAGTGGGTGAAATCACAGAAATCACTAAAGTGGTTTGGCACCGGGCTTGGCAAATAAAAAGTATAATTCAAGATTTTTCTATCATTGTTAATATTAATATATCATAATCCTCTTGTGGTCATTTTATTCATTCATAGTATGAGACACATGGACTGTCAGCGGTCCTACATATAATTTTTATAAAGAGAATTTCCTGCTGTCAATTTTATAGTGTACTTACGTCATGATTGAGGTTTATTCCTAGAATGCAATGTATATGATACAGAATCATAAGGTTTGGGGTCTAATCTTGACTTTGTATTATTTGTTATGTGCCCTCAAGAGACACAGCCTCTCTGTGTTTCATTTTTCTGATCTCCAAATGAAATAGTGATCATATCTTCAAAAAAGAGTAGCTATGAGGTTTAAATGAGATGCTATCATAACAGTGGAAATTCTTTGCAAGCCTCATCCAAAAAGTTGTGCTAATAGTTACTGTGATCAAGGCAAGTTATTTTGATTTTTTACATTTCAAGTTTATTTTATATTCCTATTATGCTTTTACTTCCCTGGGAAGTGTATCTCTTTTAGTCTTCATAAAATGTTTAAATACTTTGCATTTAATGATTTCATATCTAGAGTTATTTTCCTAGCCTAATGCCCTATAGTAAAGGATGGCAGATAAAATTCATTCATGTGCCAATATCAATCTACCAGTACTAGCTCCCTGGGAATGCTGTGATGCTAAGCATTCTGAGGCTGTATATGAAGAGATGGTTATAAGTCACCATACCTTCTGTGGCTACGGGAGGAAACTGTATTTGTTGCTCTTAATTACAAAATACGGGTTGGTTGTCAATAGGAATAAAAGGCACAAACGCTAGGTAGGATTTGAGTCCAAAGATTTCCAGCAAGAAGAACTTATGTTCAGTGCATTATTTTCTCAGTATACCTTTCCAGAGGATTTGAAAGTTGGCTTATCAGGAATAAGACTGAGGCATCCAGAAAACAACGTCCCAACCCACTGCCAAATTTTAGTCTCTGCCCATTTTGCCATGAGCAGTTACAACTTTCATTAGACCCAGAAACATAAATAGATAACTTTATACTTTTTTAAAATTCTACTGATCATTTCTATAAAAGGGGATTCTGGATTTTTCCATAAAAACATTTTACTGCCAAACTGCCTTTTAATTAATTCCTTCTTGGCATGCCTTAAAATGAATTTCTTAGAACAGAGTGGCAGGAACTTTTAATGTCAATATACAGATAAACTAATTAATATCTCAGAGTAACTCCCTTTTTTATGCTGAAATTCACTTGCTGATGATTTAGGCTTCAAAACGTAAATGTGGTACTTAAGAGTCTGGTAAATACATTCCAACAAATGTGTCTATAAACCAATTATATCTTTATGCCTCATTGATTGGCATGTGCAAATCTGAGAACAGAGAATGTGGCTAATCTGTATGTTGTAACCTTAAATCCTTCTCCAAAGAGCCTTGTATAAACAGGAATGTCACCTTTTAGAACATATTTCAATGCAAATTCCAATGTAGTTTAAACATGATTTATCCTCCCCTCACCTAGCTGCTTCTCCATACCTCTGCCTCCCCTCCAAACTGACCCAGTTTTCATGATTGTTAGACTCACTATGACACTCTCACTCTCAAGAATTGATAACCTTGTTGTTCAAAGTCAACTTAGAGAAACCAGGGAAAATTCCACGTTTAAAAATGACTCATCAAATAGCCAAGACGAGGAACCAACCTAAATGTTCATCGACAGATGACTGGATAAAGAAGTTGTGGTATATTTACACATATATATACATATATACAGCCATAAAAAAGAATAAAATAATGCCATTTGCAGCAACATGGATGGACCTAGAGATCATCATTCTAAGGGAAGTAAGCCAGAAAGAGAAAGAAAAATGCTATATGATATCACTCATATGTGTAATCTAAAAAAAAGAAAAAAAAAAGGACACTATGAACTCATCTACAAAACAGAAACAAATTCACAGCCATAGTAAACAATCTTACGGTTTCCAGGGGAAGGGTGTGGGAAGGGGTAAATTTGAGAGTTTGAGTTTGCAAACCTAGTCACTATATATAAAAATAGATTTTAAAAAATAAGTTTCTTCTATATAGCAAAGGGAACCATATTCGATATCTTATAATAACCTTTAATGAAAAAGAATATGAAAACAAACATATGTATGTGTATACATGACTGGGACATTGTGCTGTACACCAGAAATTGACACACTGTAACTGATTGTATTCCAAAAAAAATAAAATTTTTTAAATGATTCATCATGGGATACGGGTGTAAGAGAAACAGTGGAGACAATGAAGGGAACAACGGTGACAACACAGTAAGATTAAAGTGTTTAGATGTTGAAATAGGACAGCTATAAATTAAAAACCCAGTTATGATTGAAAGGGGCATAAAATGTTTTTTATTAGATTTGGGGAAGGGGAGATTCAACTAACATGTGAGCCATTATTATACGTCAGTGTGCCCAGAATTTTATTTCTACCTTATCAACAAGAAGGCTTAGGTTCATAAAGGATGTGAAGTTCTCATGGAATAAAGTGGGAAAGAAACAACTGCAGGAAGGCTGGGAAACAGGGAGACTATAGGCATCTTGTGTAGGAACGAACGGACATTTCCTCAGGGTACCATTGTCAGGATGACTAACCCGCTTCCCACTCGGTTCGAGTCTTTGAGTCACACTTTTAAAGCTGTGAATTCTTCAGGAAATCACTTGACTGACTAACTGGATCCACTAGCCACCACTGGCCAGGATAGGTGGGACTACCTTCATTGACAGCTTTAGGTGGTAAAAAGAGGGAAAGGAAAAAAAAAAAAACAAAACAGAGAGAGAAAGATATGCTGGACAAGTAACATGATAGTCCAAATGCAATGCCCACTGGTCAGCCATCAGTAATTTATCTAAGATGAAACCCATTACAATAATTTGACGGAGGGGAGAAACTCTCATGTTTTTGCCTATTTTACGTTATTAAAACTACTTCTGTTTTCTCTGACCACAGAAAGGTTTTTATTAAAAGTTTTATTAAAAACTTTATTTTGCCAGCATGAAAGAAAGCAAGGCACTCAGTCTTGGGGGGAAACCCTGGCTTAATAAATTGATCCAAATGAAGCCATGGTTTGGTCTGAGATCAATATTTAAAGCAAAAAAATCAGAATAATTTATATCTTTTGGCTCCTGCATCCAGCAAATAAAAACATGTGAATTAGAATAGGACCGTCAGCATTTATGCATACCATTTTAGCCAACACACAGTCAAAATGTCAAACTCTGTGTTTAACTGTACACAGCCTATGAAAGTAAAGTGGTACCAAATATCATTAACAGCCAGCAAGTAAGAAAAAGGTTGTTACAAACTAACATCCTCTGGGAAACATTCTGTAAAACAGAGCATCAGGCAGCCCCACAAATAATCTGTTAACTCCACCTTCACCTAAGCCAGAGACAAGCCCAACCTTTTCATAAATTACATCAAAAAAAGCCCATCCCCAAAATGAGGCGATGACAAAGTTATAAACTCTTCCCGCACTTTCTTTCATGTCAAAGAGTTTTACAGACATCAGTGAAACATGATGTACTGGGCACAGTGCCAAGTGCTTTACATGCATTGTCTCCTCTGCCCACATCACTATTACTGAGTAAAAGGGCTACCATTAACCTTATTTTATGGACGAGGGAATGGGGGCTTGGAAGTGGTTAAATGATCTGCTCAAAGGCACAGAGTTAGCACACAATATAGTGAAGAGCAGTAAGTGCAACCCAGGTCCCAATATATTATTAGATATTAATTTCTCAAGTTTGGGGTGGAGTAATAATTTAAGTATAAGTGAGTGAAGTAGTCACCTTGTCTAATAAAAACGGAGAAGAAATATTCCGTAGAAACAGTCTTAGCCCTCCTTGTTTCTTCCCCGCTTTCAATCCAACATCTGTCAGAATTTTGCACTGTGGCAGTTACCAGTGGTGATCTGGGCAACGTTATGCAAGTTCTTCCTGGAAGGAATGGGCTTATCCTCAGAAACATCACTGAGCGGTGTTTGGGGAACACTGAATTTCATTATCAAAGCTATATCTAAATCCATCTGACACTGAAATCTGCACCTTTCGTGAAAGGTTCCTTTTTGTTCTATCTGGGTTGAAAAATCAGTTTTCATGCTGAATAATAATGTGGAAAAGAGCAAACTGTTAAAAGGAAGACCTCGAAGTACACTGTTAAACTGCTTTCAATAATGAGAGAAATAAAGAAGCACTTTGAGACTTTTAAGTTTTTCTCCTCTCCTCCACTATTAAATCTCCAAAGTACCTAAAATTGTTAGATCTCTTGAACATTGTGCATGTGAATGGTGGTTGAGGATTGGAGAGGGAGAAACTCCTTTTTTCTCTGCTGAGTAATTATGCCAGGGGGAAGTTTAGAAATGCAAATGAGAGTCTCTCTCTCTCTTTCTCTCTCTCAATCTCAATCTCTCTCTCTGGCTTCTATGTAACTGTTTCTCCACACAGTGTTTTTACCTATAACCCTGGCAACAAGTTCCAACATTTCCAAAGACAAGAATGTTATTCTTGATCTGTTTCAGGTGGGGTGAAATATTTTTGTTTGTTTGAAAAACTACCACTTCAGCTGCAGTGTCTTTCTAATATCACCCATGTGGGAAAATGTCCTGTTAGCAAATTCCATTTGTTGTCACTTTTGCTTAATAATAACAACAACAAAAACCACCACAAAGGACAAAGGACCCAAGTCCGTCTATGGAAGAAACCCCTGATTAAACAGACATCCTTAAATACATTTCATATTAAAAATGCATTTGCTTTTTTAAAAAATGAAGGGAAGTTTTACGTTTTTGAGTAGGTTAGGAAACACTGCTATTTTCTTTATATGCACTTACATATATAATAAGTAATTACAAGCGGTTTTAGGAACAATTCCTAAACTCAGTCTGAAAGTCTAGCATAAAATATTATTTCTTCACATCAAATTATTATATCTGCATATAGTGAAAATTTGTCCAAAGTGCTTACTGATGTACTTTAATTCAATTTAATTCAGCATTGTCTACTGTAATTATTTTTATTTTGTTTACTAATATTTCTAAAATGCCTATGCTACAAGTAAGTTAAGTTTACTTTTTGCTCTGAATTGTACTTGAAATGATGCCTCTTAAAAATGATTGTAATATCTTTCCAGAATCCTTGACAAAAAGTAAAAAATAACATTATGGCACCATCTAGTGACCTAATATTTCTCTTTTTCTTCTTTTGTTATTCAGCTTGAAAGTGCATATTTCTACTCATTATATACAGCTACATGTACTCTAAGCAAATGTATAGCTAGAAATAGTTCCTTGGTACTATTACACATGGATAAAGGAGACTTATCTTGACAAACTGAAATTTCAAAAATAATTTTCCACCTTGTAGAGTAGAAAGTGTTTTACATGCAGGTCAATAATTCTGGACCTAGTCTAGTTCTTCAAACAGATAATGAAATTTCTATATACTCCTATTTGGAACTGAATAAGACAAATACAATTCTAGAAAATGTTTTTATCAGCAAATGAAATGCTTTTGTACAACAAAAATGACAACGCTGCTATTATTTTTCTTATACAAGCAATCATGATTATTTATGTGACAGCAACATAAATCCAAAAATACTAGTAAAGAAAAAGAAATACCTCTAAATGTACCAGAAATACCTATGAATTTATTACAGAGCCATGCATACTCATGGCCAATAGATATGTATTGCTTGGCATTATGACAAGCAAATTGATTTACAGTTTATTTCTTAATTTCAAAAATGTCTTATTTTTTATTTTTTTAAAAGAGTCTCATTACTCTAAAGTTAGATTGCACTTTGAACAGCAAAGTGTTGTATTTTTGTGTGCTTGTGAAAATATGAATTACCAAAGTATTAATCTATCTTCCTTTGTGAAGTGTGTTGTTTTATATTTGTGGTAGGATATAGAATTCACAAAATGGAGCTTGCTAAAAGCATACTTAAAGCTAGAATCTTAAGGCTATGAAAGAAAGTTGAGTGGCGTATACTGTAAGTAACCGAACGTGCAGTAGTAGCCTCTGTAACATGAAACATATTCAAGAAAAGATACCCTCACTGAGGATACTGAATGATATACTTCATCCTGGAAATCAGAATTTGATTTTATTAACAAAATAATTATATACATAACAATTAATTTATTTGAAATAAAACAAGGCAAATAAAATAAAACCGTAGTTTTTTTTAAACTCAGAACTTTGCAAAACTAGTTTTAAAAAGGAAGTTGGGAGTGATTAGCCCACACTTTGTAAAAAGAAACTTGCATACTTTATTCCCCTACTTCTTGCTATGAAGGAGCATAAAGGCTCTTCGGTGGTTTCTGACAGTCATCTCCAGTTCCTTTTTCCCTTTGAAACTGGCAACACTCCTTCACCAGTGTGGAAAAGGGAATGGTTCTAAGAGAGAAGGGAGCTCATTCATCTTCTTGTCAGTGTCTGCCGAGCCTCTCACCATCTACAGTGGGTTTGCTTCAAGACCTTTATTCTGAATCACAGAATGTGTTACTCAAATGCAGTCTTTAAGTAACTATCAATCAATTTCCATGGAAGACCTGCTGTATCTTCTACACTCTCTTTAAATCCCTGATTGCTGAGTTTGTTAGCTCTGGGAGTGCTTCGGTGACTTTCTCTAAGTATATGATACACACGTAAGTGTACTCAAAGGTGATTCCCTCCACTATAAGCATAATGATGGTGGTGAACGGAGGATTGTTGCAAACCCTATTTGTATTAGCTCAAAACCTAGCAAGGCAAATTCCGTTTGAGTTCAAGGCTTGAGAATAATCGTCTTCAGCCTGAAGCTCTGTCTTCCACCTTCTGATCCCACTGGGGTGACAGCATCCCCCTCCTTGACCCTGAGCATCAGGCCCATTCCCACAGCACGAGATGGCAGCCCTGCCACTGAGGCCCTGGGCAGCGCGAGCTTGACCACTGAAGCTGAATATGGGGCCCTGCCCTCTGAAACTAAAGAGAAAATAGCCTTGCTCCCCAGGTCCATGGTGTGAGTGGCAGCTCTGCTGATTCCTGAATCATCTTGGTGGAGATTCTTCCCTTTCCTTGAAAGATAATGCATCTTGAAAGTTCCTAGCCATACACTCTATTGTTCTGACTTGTAGAATTCTAGAAGTCCAACAGCTTTCCTTCATTCTGTCCTGTCTCTGTCCCTTCTGGCCAAGTTGTCAGTGTTTCTGCTGGTATCACCCCACCTCTGTTCCTGGCTTCTGCTGAGATGGCTGACTAATACATGAGTCCACCTGTAATCTCTTCATGGAGGGATTCAAACCCTTGGTGTTCTCTCCATAACACACCTTCTCTTTTTTTGCAACATGGATAAGCTGAAAATTTTCTAAATCTTCAAGTCCTAGTTCCTCCCTGCTTAACAATTTTTCAATTTATTTCTCGCCTCTCACATTATACTATAAGGGGCAAGGAGAAACCAGATTGAACCTCCAGCATTTTGCTTAGAAACCTCATCTAAATATCCAAGTTAGTCACTTACAATTTCAAATTTCCACAAACGCTAGAATACAATTCAGTCAAGTTCTTTGCCATTTGATAACAAAGACTGCCTTTCCTCCAGTTTCCAATAGCATGTTTCACTTTCTGCCTAAGATTTCACCTGAATCCCCTTAAATGTTCGTATTTCTATCAATAGTCTCTTCAAGACAATATAAGATTTTTCTATGACACACCTCAAAACTCCTTCATTTTCTACCCATTACCCAGTTCCAAAGCCAATTCCACATTTTTAGGTATTTGTTACAGCAACACCTCACCTGATGGTAGTGAAGTCTGTACTAGCCACGGTTCTCCAAAAAAGTAGTGCGTGTGTGCGTGTGCGTGTGCATATATATACACGTACATTTGTTGTATACATTTGGTTGAATCCATGAGTGTAGAACTGCAGATACAGAGGGTTGGATTGGATTCTGACTTGGATTCTGACTAAGGGTCTGTGCGCCTAACTCCTGGGTTGTTCAAAGGTCATTTGTATTTTTTTTCCCAAGGAATTGGCTCACATCATCGTGGAGGCTTCATAAATCCAAAACTGACAGAGTAGGTTCACAGGCTGAAGTCCCAGAGAAGAGCTGCAGTTTGAGTCCAAAAGCAGTCAGCTGGCAGAATTCCTTCTTGCTCAGGGGAGGTCAGTCTTTGATCTGCAGGCCTTCAACTGATTGGATGGGCCCATCCACATAATGGAGGGTAATTGGCTTTGCTCAAAATCCACTGATTTAAGTGATAATCTCATCTGAAAAACTTCATCAAAACATCCAGAATAATATTTGATCAAATAACTAGGCACCATGGCCCAGCTAAGTTGACACATAAAATAAACCATTATACACTATGAATGCTTTTCCACACCAGGGAAGAAGAAATTTCCTACTAAATAGATATCATTTTCACATGTGATCTTCATAACATAAAGGCATAAGACTTCAGTTTTAGAAGCTAGATACATATTTCATGACAGTAATTTATTTTGGCTTATTCATAACTCTCTATATAAATATATACACATAAATATATGTAATATATACACAATCAAACATATACTGAATATCCATGATTCAGTTAATTCCTTTGTAACAAAAAAGCATTACCCTTTAACTGAATACTTTAACAGTGCTTGCTAGGAGTTAGCATAATTCTGTGTGCCATATATGTGTTTTACTCATTTAATCCTTACACCAACCATAAGATTTTTCAAGATTTTTCCTTGCCCAGATGATTTCTCAATTCCAAATTAAAAAAGGAGAAGAAAGATAGATTGCATATATGAATATATCCTCCCCCTCTCTCTCATCTCATATATATGAATATATATATATATATATATATTCACCCTGAACTATTGAAATTGCATACCAGCAGAGATGAAGACATGAAATTAAGGCAGACACAGAAAATAATTTTTACGCACTTTGACCCTTTGAGGATTTTGGTCATCTGGGGTCAAATACGTGCACTTCAGAACACTTCACTGTTCACAGAATTGTTATGGAGATCGCATGATAATACACACAAAGAATTTAGAAGAGTAGCTGGCATCTAATAGCACTATATAAATGTTTGAAATTATTATTAACTTTGTTAAAAATATGATTTCATAAAAATTATCAATAGATAAATCAGATAAAAATAGTAAGACATTTTTCTCCTCTGTCAAAGCTAGTTTAGGTAAATTCTGAATGAAAGAACAAGGGGGCTTTCTTGAGTAAAGTTCAATCAAAATATATATTTGGACGGGGGGAGAAGAGTTCCAAAGGAATGGTGAACAATACTTAAACTGAGTCGCCTAAGACTTCTTAAGCTTGGAATTACACTAATAACTCCATTTATTACAACCTAATTCAAACACTCGAAGCACTCATCCATTTTCCTAGGTGAGCAAAGTCATGTTATCTAATTGGGAATAGCAATGACAAAAACATATTTTATACTAAGAATCTGTAAATCAACTGAGCCCTGCGTGTGTTGTGGAGCAATCTCAAATTCTGCTGAATGAAATCCTGAATGTGGCTAAGGTTTGCTGATGGCACACATAATAGATTATATGATAACATATATGATATAGCAGATCCAGACTTTTAAAAAAAGAAACTATTCACACATGAACATGTGTAAATGCGTATAAATGTGTTCCCCTGTACCTTCGCACCAAGAGATCAGGTACCAAATGTCCTTATTGAAGCAGCATGCTACTTAAAGTGACCACATTCTTCCTGATTCATAAATCTATTCTCCATTTGGTTTTTCAAATTTTCAGGGTCAATCTATCATTATACTCAGGCCCCTGTATCTTTGGTTCCACCTCTTCAGGATCAACCAACTGTAGATCATGTTTACAATCCACGGTTGGTTGACCCCATGGATGGTTGAACCTATGGATGCAGAACTCATGGGTACAGAGTGCCAAGTTAGGGACTTGAGCATCCACGGACTTTGGTATCTGCCGGGAAGGCAGGAGGAGGGAATCCTGGAACCAATCACCAGCTATACCAAGAAAGCACTGTCCTGCGTAAGTGGGTTCCATTTTCCTTCTTTTCTCTATCCTCTTTGGATTCCCAACCAGTCAGAGGCAGTCCTCGTGGGGCCACCCACAGTTATGAAGTATCAGGAACATATTCTCTTCCTCTGTTCCATTCCCGCAGCCACCTTCACACTTCAGGATAATGTCAAAGTAAGTATTTACTTGTTCTAATTTCTTCCCAAGTAAATTTTGCATCAACCTCTCCAAATACCTAGCTATTCTTTGAATGTCATGTCCTTTCTTGTTTCAGTAACTTCCCACATGATGCTTGTTTTGTTTATAGCTTTCCTGTTACTCCTCTTGGTCAACACTTTCAGGTCCTTTAGCTCATGTGCTATTTCCTCTAAGAATGTGCTCCTATTCTATTCTCTCTCTCCTTTATACTTTCATAATCCTTTAACACATACTTAATTTGAAGTTATACTTTAATGCAAATAATTTTTATACACTAAATTCGTTTTTTTTTTTTAAATTACAGGTGACTCAATTCTGGTAGACAGTGATGACATCTGCTTCCTGAATATATGACTCATCTACTTCCTTACTAACAGGACCCAGATTTTGTGTAGAGTGTCCATTTGATGAGTGTGAACATATCTTTTGCTTTCATCTTTCCCTGCTTCTTCTTGCCTGAAATATCATCAGAGTAGTGAAGAGGGAGGAAGATGAGTATGAGCTGGAGCCATCCTGGGACCATGAAGTTGAGAGGTCCATGCTAAGAGCACTGAGTGAGAAAGAGAGGAGTATAGGACATTGGTCAAAACTGGTCCCTGTAGCACTACCTCTGAACTACATGTCCCCAGTCTTCTTATTGCTTGAGAAAATATAAACAGAAATCTCACTCTTTTGTTATTTGCAGCCAAGCATGATGCTGGCTAATACTCTAACTCAAAATAGTAAAAAAGGAATTCTCAAAAATGATACAAGGTCCTATAAAAATGTCTCATTAGATGCTCAAATTATATGTATTCACAAAGATACATTTCTCTCTATGTATCATCTTTGATTTTCTCTACGTCATTATTCACAGATGGACTTTCACCTTGGACTTGGTAAAATGGTTTCTGGAGGCTTCTTGATCATTTCAGCACACATCTTTGGACTGACCAGATTACATGTTTTCACCTCCCAAGCACTCTTATTAAGGGATAGAATACAAGGATTGTTGTAGATACAAAAACAGAGTTTGTTTCTTAAAGCAAAATCAGGCTGTGATAACTATTAGAAGAGTGACGCTGGAAGACAAAATCAACAGATGCCCATCAGTTGTATTTACCTGAATTTCTGGAGAAGATAAATTATTTCCTATTCCTCTATGAATCCTGTGCCTATACTGAGTGATTAGCAAAGGATAATAGTCTAACCAGTGTGTGTGTGTATGTGTGTACGTAATTTTAAATGAGAGAGACAGAGTGAGAGTGAGAGTGAGAGAGAGAGAGAGAGAGAGAGAGAGAGAGAGAGAGAGAGAGAGAGAGAGAGAATTGATTTTTTTTTTTAAGGGGTTTCATGACAACTCTCTTTGAGTTATCAGTCCAGATTTTTCTATCTAATATCCTTTCTGCTACAACCTTGGGAAGAAATCTCACTAATTATTTTTCTATTTATTCTTCACTTTGTTTCTCATTGTTTTATTTTCTTGTGTTAGATAACAAGATTGAAGGCAAGAGAATTTCTGCTCAGTTACTCACACAAACATTCTGGATAATGCAATTATAATAACATAAGAATAGATTTGAGAGTTTACTGACACATTGAATTTGATTATCTCTTTTATTCATTTGATTCACCTGTTTTATTTTCTTTTCTCATAGCTGAACCAGGAAGAAGCAGTCATCTCTAGAGAGTGGTTGTTACATTTTTGCCTAATATTTTTTAGACTCGAAGTAATTCGCAATTCTGATAAGGTTGGGGGCTTCTGAGATGTTGAAATGATTGCTGAAAATGAACTCATTTAAGGAGTCCCTATCCTCATGTCACAAGCCATTAGTTCAATACACTAATGTCAGATCTTGAAATGTTACCTAACCATCTAGAGCTCATTATTACAATCACACCTAACCAAGTGGCCTTAAATGTTTATGGACAGAATGATGGGCATGACCCTGTTTCTACATAGCACCCAGCAGCTCCCTGCTTGCTACTAAAGAGATACTTTTAATGGTTTCATCTGGGCTGAAGTGGGAGTAGACCCAAATTATATTTCTTTCAATATTTACCAAAGAATCCAGAGAGAAAAGTGAATGTGAGTCCTTATTTATATTTATACAATGACAGATAAATCCAGGCTTTTCAATAGCCTCAAATCCAATGCCCAATACCATAAAGGTAGGCAAATGAAATATTTACCATTAGGCTAAAACTATACTATTCATACATATTAACATTGTAAGGTTTGTTACTTGAATATAAAGCACTTGTATTGGATATTTTCTTATAAAAATGGATCTATCATGTATCTAAAAGGATACTTGAGGTCAACCACAAAAAAACAAAAAACAAAACAAAACAAAAAAAACACATTGCTTCTACTTGTAAGTAGATATCTTCCTGAGAAGGTTAGGTCAATATTGAATGTAAAGATTTGGGGAGTGACAGACACATTTCAGTTACAGATAGGAATGTGATTTTTTGACTCTGTATTTTATAGTTAGATTTGCAGTATAAAAATCCATAGTAAAATCCATAAATGTTAGGAATAAACAATATTTAAAAATAGTAAAACTAACATTTACACAAAGCCTACTTTATGGCAGGCATTGCTCAAATGACTTACATGTAATAACTCATTTATTCAACTATTACACGGGTTATTTTATGTGCCCATTTTGGAAATGAGGGAAATCATCATAAAATCTAAGATTATTATGCAGTAACAGGAAAAAGGATGAGTACCTGTTATGTTGAAAAGCACTACTACCCCAAGGTGTCATTTATGTAGTCAATAACCTATAATTTTTGAGTTCCTGCCATGTGCCCAAAAGGTTCTGAGCATGGGAATAAGGCCTGAGTCTTGTCCTTAAACAGTTCATTATAACGGGAGGTAGCTGCATGTGTTAGTAATTTCAGTACAATATACATATGATACAAGCGATAAAACAGACATATGGATCAATGGAACACAATAGAGAGCCCAGAAATAAACCCACAAACTTTTGGTCAATTAATCTCTGACAAAGGAGGCAAGAACATACAATAGAGAAAAGATAGTCTCTTCAGCAAATAGTGTTGGGAAACTGGACAGCTGCATGTAAATCAATGAAGTTAGAACACTCCTTCACACTATACACAAAAATAAACTCAAACTGGCTTAAAGACTTAAACATAAGACAAGACACTACAAACCTCTTAGAATAAAACATAGGCAAAACATTATCTCACATACATCTCAAAAATGTTCTCCTAGGGCAGTCTACCCAGGCAACAGAAATAAAAGCCAAAATAAACAAATGGGATCTATTAAACTTATAAGCTTTTGCACACAAAGGAAACCATAAGCAAAACAAAACCACCACCTACGGAATGGGAGAAAATATTTGCAAAAGATGAGACTGACAAGGGATTAATTTCCAGAATATATATAAATAGCTCATACAACTTAATAACAAAAGAAACAAAAAAACCCAACCCCAAAATGGGCAGAAGACCTAAAGAAGCAATTCTCAAATGAAGACAGACAAATGGCCAATAGGCACACGAAAAAATGCTCAACCTCACTAATTATCAGAGAAATACAAATCAAATCAAAATGAGGTATCACCTCACACCAGTCAGAAAGGCCGTCATTAAAAAGTCCAAAAATGATAACTGCTGGAGAGGTTGTGGAGAAAAGCAAAGAATTTTTGAAGCACATATATGCAATCAATTAAATTCAGGGAGGAGATTTCATGGAGGAGGTAATATTAGAGCTGATACAAAAGATGAAGGATGAAGAGAATTTCGTCAGGTATAGAAGGAGGATATATTCATTCCACATCAGTGTTTTTGAATCTCAGCACTATTGACATCTTGGACAAATAAGTCTTTGTTGAAAGGCAGGAGGAGGGAAGCACTTCTGTTCATTGTAATACGTTTAGCAGCATCTCTGGCCTCTGTCCACTAGATGCCAACAGTAGCCACCTAGTCCTGACAATCAACGTCTCCAGCTATTGCTAAATGTTTCTTGCATAGGGGGCCACAACTGCCCCCAGTTGAGAACCATTGTTCTCCAGAGAAACAACGTACACAAAATCAAAGTACTTAAGAAACAGAGGATCAGCATGGTCATAAATTCTAATGGAGATGGGGAGGAAGGATGCCAAAGAGAGCTGTGGAGGCAAGTTAGGTCACATTGAGAAAAGCCAGGTGGCTACATATAGCAAGTTAGACTTAATCTCATAGACAGCTGGGAGCCAAAGAAAAGTAGCATAATTATATTTGTTATGTTAGGAACTAACTTGGACAGCTCTGTGGAGGAGAGCTTGAGGTGAAAAATGATACCCATTCACTGTCTCCAAAATACACTTTTTGGAATATCATTTGGAATTGGAAACTTTTTTTCTTGTTTCTTATTGTTTCCATTGGAAAAATAAAAAAGTGTGCTCCTATTAGTTCAGGAGAGATTGGTCTTTATAGATAAATATATCCATAGTTTCATCTGATTATCCTCATGACCATGTGAAATTTTCATGTCTCTCTGTAAACATAAAAGTACCATCTATTACAAGTAAACACTATCTTATAAAATAAAATTATAGTTAAAAGTAAATATATGCACCTGCTAGTGTTGCTTCTGAATTGCATTTTCCAAACTGTCTTCAAAATTCTCGAAAAGTCCTATATTCCCCTAGGTATTACTTTCAATGCTGACTTTCTTTGACAATTTTCCAAACGTGAGATTTCTTTCTTCTTGCTTCTTCTGAAGATTACAAATGCCATGACCCCCGATGATCCCGCACAGAGTATTTCTTGTGTATATCATGACAACTGTAACAATGAAGTCTGTCAAACTCACCCACCAGAGAGAATCCCAGGCATTTTGATATATGCTGCATACCTATGGCATACAACTTTGGGAGTGCAATTCTGTTTGGTCAGAAATTTTCAGAGCAAGTGAGAAAACAACAAAAATTCTTTACCCAAAATATCTCTCATTTAATTTGAAAAAGAAATGGACGTGTACCTGTGTGTGCATGTGTGTTCATGTAGATGCATATGTATGTTACTGGGAAATCGTACAGAAGTGTCTAGGGAATTCTTATATACTTACATACTTAGCTATTTTACCTGGTTCTTATATATTTCCACTTGATGAATTTCTCTCATAAACAAAAGAAATTCATTTTGACTTGTTTTCCAATATACTGAGGTAATTTAAGTGCTTAGTGGGTCAGACCATTCATTTTTAAACCATAACATTTTTATTAAATTTAGGAATAACCCCACAACCCAGATTCCTCTTAGAACTCCATACCAGAACTCAGAGATCATGGATCCAGTAAAGTATTAACAAATGTTTAAGTGATCAATTTTAATGCATAATGGTAAGATTTTTAAAAGTTCATATAATCTTACCTTGTGCCATTGTCACTGGACTCTGGACCCAAATTCATGAATTCTGGTTGTCTTAATTGTATCTTCTCAATTGAGGAATATAATACAAGAATTTTTGAATCTGGTTGTTTTAGCCACTGTATTCTCTATCCAAGCCTCATGTCATCTGTTAATGTGAAAAAGATGGAGAAAAAAAAAAAAAAACTCAGAAAATTAAAAAAAAAAAAACCTTTGTATCTATTTAAGGTCAGTGCTGGATAATAGGCCTACTACCAAGCTTCTCATAGATGCAGTTAGATTTAAAAGAAATTTTAACTATTACCATTCTCAGTTTTTGGCATGAAAATGCATCAGAAATCTGTGTATTTAAAACAAAGGAATGGTGGTTTCCAGAAAAAAAATAATATTACATAAAAGATAAACAAATTTGACAAACCTTTCCTTAGACTAAGAAAAAAGAGAGAAAACTAAAATAAGTAAAATCAGAAGTGAAACAACAGGCATCATAACTGATACCACACAAATACAAAGGATTGTAAGAGACTCCTGTGAACAGAATACACCAATAATTTGGATAACCCAGAAAAAATGGATAAATTCCTAGAAACATATGACCTGCTAAGACTGAATTGTGAAGAAACAGAAAATCTGAACAGACCAATAATGAGGAATGAGATTGAATCAATAATGAAAAATTTCCCCAAAACCAAAAGACCAGGATAAGAATGCTTTACCAATTAATTCTACCAAAGAATTAATACCAATCTTTCCCACCCATTTTATGAGACCAGTTACTTTGATACAGAAAGATACTACAAAAAAAGAAAACTGCAGGCCAATATATCTAATGAACATAGATGTAGAAAAGCCTCAACAATATACTGACAAACAGAATTCAATAGCACATTAAAAGGATTATGCACTATGATCAAGTAAAGATTTACTCCTGGGATGCAAGGACAGTTCAAATTATGTAAATAAATAATTGTGATGCCCTAATGTAACAAAATGAAAAATAAAAATCATACAGTCCTCTCAATACATGCAGAAAAAGCATCTGACAGACTTCTACAATCATTTGTGATTAAAAATTGTCAACAAATTAGATAGAGAAGGAATGTACCTAAACATAATAAAGGCCATATATAATATACTCAATAGTGAAAACTTGAAGATCAGGCACAAAGCAAAAGTGCCTACCTACTCTTGCCACTTCTTTTCAACACAGTACTAAGAGTTCTAGCCAGAGAAATTAGACAAGAAAAACAAATAAAAAGCAATTGGAAATGAAGTAAAACTGTCTTTTTGCAGATGATATAATCTTGTATACAGAAAACCATAAGAATCCATCAAGAATAGTTATAACTGATAAACAAACTGAGTAAATTTGCAGGATACAAAACAACAAAAAAAACCTGTTGTATTTCTATTCATTAAAGCTGAACTATCCAAAAACATTAAGAAAACAATCCCATTTAAAATTAGCATCAAAAATAATACAATACTCATCAGACTTAGTGAAGCCAGAAAAGAGAAGAGAAAGAAAAATACCATGTGATATAACTTATATGTGGAATATAAAAAAGAATGACACAAATGAACTTCTTTACAAAACAGAGACTCACAGATATAGAAAATAAATTTATGGGTATCAGGGAGGAAAGTGAGTGGGGAGGGGTTAAACGGGAATTCAGGATAAAAAATACTTAGGAATAAACTACGGAGATGAAGATATGTACACTGAAAACTATAAAACATTCATGAAAGAAACTGAAGAAGACACAAATGAATAGAAAGATATCCTGTTTTTATGGATTGGTAGGATAATTGTTAAAATGCCTATAATACCTATACTACCCAAAGTGATCTACAGATACAATGTAATCACAATATCCCAATGACATGTTTCACAGAAATAGAGAAAACAATTCTAAAGTTCATACGGAACCATAGAAGACCTCAAATAGCCAAAGCAATTTTGAGAAAGAAGAACAAAGCTGAGGCATCACACTTTCTGATTTTAAGACACATTACAAAGCTACAGTAATCAAAACTATATGTTGCCAACATAGAAACAGACAAACAGACCAATAGAATAGAATAGTGAGAAATAAATGCATGCATATATGGAGAATAAATTTACAACACATGATCCAAGAATATACAATGGGAAAAGGACAATCTTTTTGATAAATGGTGTTGGGAAAAACTAAACAGCCATACACAAAGAATGAAACTGGACCACTATTTTATACCATACACAAAAATTAACTCAAAATGGATCAAAGAGTTGAAGTAAGACCTGAAACCATAAAACTCCTAAAGAAAATATAGGTGTTAAGCTAATTGCCATCAGTCTTGGCTATGATTTTTTTTGGATTTGACACCTAAAGCAAAGGCAACAAAAGGAAAGGAAAGGAAAGGATGAAGGAAGAGAAAGGATTACACTAAAATAAAAAGCTTCTGTACAGCAAAACATCAATAAAATGAAAAGATATCCTCCCAAAGGGAGAAAATATCTGCAAATCATATTTCTGATAAGAGGTTAATATGCAAAATACATAAAGAATTCAATAGCAAAAACTCTAAAAATCTGATTAAAAATTGAGCAGAGGATTTGAATAGACATTTTTTAAAAAAAGACATACAATGTGCAACAGGTGCATGAAAATATGTTCAGCATCACTAATCATCAGGTAAATGCAAATCAGAACCATGGTAAGATATCATGCCATACCTGTTAAAATAGCTGTTATCAAAAAGATAAGAAATAGCAAGTGCTGGTGCATTTGTGAAGAAAACAGAACCCTCAAGCACTGTTGTGAATATAATTCCCAATGTTGGGATGTAGGTTGGTGCAACTACTGTGGAAAATATTATGAAGTTCCCTCAAAAAGTAAAATAAAATAAAATAAAACTACTATAGGGTCTAGCATTTCCATATCTGGGTATTTATTTGAAGAAAATAAAAAGCAACTGAAAAAGAGATACACACACTTATATTCAATGCAGTGTTATTTACAAAAGTCAAGATATAGAAACAACCTAAGTGTCCATTAATAGACAAAGGGATAAAGAATGTATGGCATATATATGCAGTGGAATATTACTCAGCCATAAAAAGAAGGAAATCCTGCCATTTGCAAGTACATGGATTGACATTGAGGGAATTATGCTAAACAAAATAAATTAGACAGCAAAAGACAAGCACTGTATGATCTCACTTACATATGGAATCTAGACAACAAACAAAAAATGAGCACATAGATAGAGAACAGATTGGTGGTTTCCAGAGGCAAGGGGTGGGGGCAGTGGGCAAAAATAGATGAAGGAGGTTAAAAAGTAAAAACTTCCAGTTAAAAAATAGGTAAGTCATGGGAATGTAATGTATAACATGGTGACCATAGTTAATTCGTACTATATCATATATTTGAAAGTTACTAACACAGTAAATTGTAAAAGTTCTTATTATAAGAAAAAAAAGTAACTATGTCTGGTAATGGATGTAAACTAGACTTATGGTGATCATTTTTCAGTAAATGCAATTATTAAATTATGTTACATGCTTTTGAAATCAATATGTCAATTATATCAATAAAAAAATTAATGCAAAACAACAAAAGTCATGTCTAAATCACATGACTAATAGCTAGAGAAGTCAGGATGTTAAGTCAATTCTGACTGCAGTGTTGGAGACATTAACTCATATGCTTCTATTCTTCTCCCTCAGGCTGTACTCAATAAAAAGACAGTGTAAACCTACAATGCTTTCATTGCATTGATTTGTAGGTCCTTTGTGGTGAGTGGTATCACCACAGATTTCCAGTGTATCTAACAAATCAGTTGTTTTTTCAAACAGTGGCTAGATATTTTTCTTAGACCTTATTATCCATGTTTCATATGACATAATGTATGTCTCAAATATATGTCTAACAGTTAGATAACAAGCTAATTATATTTTAACCTAAATAATTTTTACTTTACAGAAAAAATTTTGAAAGGAGTCAAAGACTCCCTAGATCCTTCTCCAAGCTTCCTCTAATGTTATTATGTAACCACAGTAATCACAAAAATAGTTAATCTTGGCACAATACACATTGAAAGTTATTATAAACTGTCTTCAGAAATTTCTTATGTTTAGGGGAAATTTCAATTTTCCCTAAAATTTTCATTTTTAAAAATTTTATCTACTTGCCTTAATTTTGTCACTAGTTTCCTTCTAACATGTCAGAGTTTCTGACAAGTATATCCAGACATTTAGGATGCTGTCTATGCTACCAGAATCTTTGGTAATGTAATAGGTCTGATATCTACGGCTGCCAAATGGCACAAAGTATCTCTGGAGAGAGAGAGAGAAAAAAAAAAATCCCAATTTTCACTTATAAGTCTGAGAGGGGTTTTGAGAAAGTACGTTTTTAATAAGTTTCTTGTATAATCCTTAGATAAGCCATTTATAGACTGATTTAGAAAAACTATTGCATAAATGTTTATATTTCAGTTACATAAATTTAATTTTATCTGTCCAGCGATATGAGACAGTTCTCATGCAAGTATATATTCTTTTAAGGGAAGTCTAACTTAACTTGTAGACATGTGGTTCTTTACAATTTCTGACTCTACTCTCCAGATACTGACTTGATTGAAAAAAAAATGAGATGGATCTTATCTGGACTAATGTATATCTTCAGTATAAACAGAAATGGTAAGAAAGAAGGAGAAGAGAGAGGAGAGCTGGAGAATCAGAGGAGAAAAATGGTAGATAGAAATGAGAGAATGAATAGAGGGTTTTTAAAGTTGAAGAAGAGGAACAGGGAAAGAGATAAAGTGGAAAAAAATAAAAGGAAAAGAAGGAAAACTGAACAGTATTGGATGGGAGGTAACAATATAAGGGTATGAAAAAAGGGGGAAGAAGGAAAAGAAAAAGATAACTAAAAGTACAACTAAAAATCATCCATTAGATACCACATGTCACATCCCATGACATGCTATGTGATTTACTTACACTATTTTAACCCTCACAACTCTTTAGAAAAGTTCATCTTATGCCCTATGCTAACCAGTCTCTAATAGCCTTGACTCCTGACCATTTCTCTTAAAAGCTGACTTTCAGAAATTATAGATTTGAAATTGTTTTGACTCTGACCTCAGCTCCATTTCATTATTTCTAAATGAAATTATTACATTTATAGTATTATAGCTAACATTTGATTTTTTTTTGAATCTGAAAATATATTTCACCTCAATATTTAAAAGACATTTTTGTTGGGTATAAAATTCTCAATGAAGTTCTTTTTTTGTTTCACTTGTTTTCTACGTTTGGAGACTAAAATGAGAACATTTAATGGCCACCAGGTGTGGAGCTGTACAGGTTTCATAAGTTGAGATAAACTCTGGTGAGCCCAGCTCTCAGATTTCAGCACTGTTGCTGCCTGGGGCTACCCACTTTAAATTTATCATTTATTTTTATTATTTTTGAGCTAGGAAGGTATTAAATCTGGGTTTAATCTTTCCATTTTGTCTTAAAAGAAGTTCTGATGTCAACCACTGAATAAATGGGCAAGCATGCCTTCACTATCCTGTAACATTGGGAAAGGGGGTTGGAAGACAGCAGCTATGCTGAATGAATTATTGTTGATTCCAAGTGTAAAGCCTTTTAAACTCCATTCTCTTCCACCAACCCCTTCAGCAACAATAACTTCCCTGTCCCCTTACAGTTGTTATCAAGTCTCCAGTTTGACAGATCTCCAGCTGTCAACAACCAGACCTGTCATCACATCTCTCTGGAAATCAGTTTATCAATGTTCTTTGTCCATTAGATTTTTTTTTCTATTTTCTGAATTTTTCGTTGTGTTACTGAGGGGCTAATGACCTTACAGTTCTTTAATATCATAATTGGAAGTAGAATTCTTATTTATGGGCTTCTTGAGAAAAGAACAAACCTAGAGCAGGGCTGGGACCCAGGATCTGGGCTGGCCAACTTGTGGGGAATTCTCACAGAAATAAATCTCTAACATCTGAAAGGTGTTATGTTTAATTTGAGAATATTTGAGATGAGTAAAGATATTTTTTACTTCTAACTATTCTGGTGAAACCTAAGTATTCAGGAATATTGTTCTGCATCTTTGGTAGGTAGATTTAACTTGTCACTTTTCTGACTATGCCTTATAATTATATAATCTTATCACATATTTACAAACAGTCTGACATTTCTCAATGACACATTATCCAATAAACAGAAGCTAGTGATGTTATAAGAAATACATTTTCAATGAGTTACAGGAATCAGGATGTTGCCAAGGGAACCTAAATGACCAGGAAGATGTTTTAGGAAGTAATAAAACTCACTTTGTCAAGAATTCTATTAAAAATAAGGGAAAAAATCTTTTTCTAAATTGTAATAAAGAGAATTTTGAGTGTCTTTTAGTTCCATAAAATACAAATCTAACAAATGGCTCCATCTGCATGATGAATGACTATTCACATTTATTTCTTTTATTACTTCTAGCAAGGCAGAAAATAGCTCTTTTGCATGCTTCTGCAGAAATTGATTGTTTTTCTTTTTTCTATGGTTGTTTAGGGTTCGTATTCTCAGTATGAAAAGATGACAGCTATTGTAAGTTCCTTAAGTGATAATTAGTCCTCTATGACAGTTTATTATGTTGCCACAGCTTATTAAAACTCTTCATTTTCATACAATTATCAAATTCACCATTGGAAGGCCACTTGCAAAACGGAAATCTGTATGTAGTTGCTAATTCCTTGAAAAAAATAACACTAAACATTTTAGTTGGTAGGATCAAATGGCAGGAGTAAAAGGACACAAAAGCACACACACACACACACACACATATATATATATGCACTCTATTATTTTTCCTACTACTTCTTTTTGTTAAACTTAATTTTCTTGGTTACTGCAAACTTTCCAGAAAATAAAAGTTTCATCTTCTGAATACGAAAAAAAAATGTGAAAATGATTGTTTCCTTTTGTTTTCCTCTGTGTGTTTGTGTGTGTACCCAGCTTTGTGAAATTTGTATATGCTAAGAAAGTTTAGCATTGCTTGAAGATTCACAGAATTGCCATGAAAATTTCATATACTAGAAAATTGAGAACTTTTAAAATCATTTTCTGTTGTGCACTAGATCTAGTAATTTTCAAAACAGAAATAGTCGATTTTTTTAAAAAGTGAAATTTTATTCTTTAATGAGAAAATTTAATTGCTAAAGGATCCAGAGGAAAGCCAGTAGGTTCTCTATAAGCAAACCTGAAATCGTTTTTGACTCCTACTCTTATTTTCATATTTGATTTCCTAATAATTTATTAAGCTTGTATAATGCTTTTTTTTGGTCAAATACTGTTATAAATGTTTTACCAGTACAGATTCATTTTACCCTCATAACAATTGTATGAGATGTAATTATTACTATAACTTCACACATGAATAGCTGAAGCAAAGAGAGGTTATTTATTTTGTCATGCAAGTCATAAATGACAGAGACAGGATACCAACCCAGGAAATTAAAATCTGAGTATTCACTGTAATTAGTAAAACTGGGATACTCCACTGAAACTCTTGCTGCTTGACTTCTCTAAACCTCTATAGTATTCTTTTGGCTGAGTTCGTGACACCTTTGTTCAAAACAATAAAACATGAGTATTTGACTTGCTACTTTGAAATTTTCAGTGGCTGCTCATGGCTCACAGGATAATTTCTCAACGATTTTGCTTACCTGCTCCTACTCTTACTTTTTTCCTTCCAGCTTCATTGACATACAATTGACATTCAGCACTGTAAACGTTTAAGGTTACAGCATAATAATTTGACTTACATACATCATGAAGTGATTATCACAATAAGTTTACTGAACATCTACCATCTCACAGACACAAATTTAAAGAAACAGAAAAAGATGTTTTTCCTTGTGATGAGAACTCTTAGGATTTACTCTCTTTCACATATAATATACAACAGTGTTAATTATATTTATCATGTTGTGCATTACATCCCTAGTACCTTTTGATCTTGTAACTTTGTACCTTTTGACTACCTTCATCCAATTCCCCCTTGCCCCACCTCTCACCTCTGGTTACCACAAATCTGATCTCTTTGTCTATGAGTTTTTTCATTTGTTTTGAAGTATAGTTGACCTACAACACTGTGTTAGTTCCTGTTACAGAACACAGTGTTTTGATATTTCCATACATTTCAAAATCACCATGATAAATATAGTTACCATCTGTCACCATACAAAGATATTACATAGTTATTGACTATATTCTGCATGCTGCACATTTCACCCCCTTATTTGTTTTGCAACTGGAAGTTTGTACTTCTAAGTCTCCCTCATCTATTTGTTTTCTCCCCAAGCCTCCTTTCCCTTTAGCAACTATCTGTTTGTTCTCTGTATCTATGACTTAGTTTGGTTTTGTTTGTTCGTTTGTTTTTTAGACTCCACGTATAAGTAGTATCATACGGTATTTGTTTTTCTCTGTCAGACTTACTTTACTTAGTATAATATCCTCTAGGTCCATCTATACTGTTGTAAATGGCAAGGTTTCATTCTTTATTGAGTAGTATTCCACTGTACATATACCACATCTACTTTATCCATTCATCTACTGATGGACACTGAGGTTGCTTCCATATCTTGGCTATTGTAAATAATACTGCAATGAACATAGGGGTACATGTATCTTTTCTAATCAGTGTTTTCATTTTCTTTGGCTAAATACTCAGGTATGGAATTGCTGGATCATACAGTAGTTCTATTTTTAAGTTTTGAAGAATCTTCTTGCTGTTTTTCATAGTGGCTGCACCAATTTACATTCCCACCAACAGCACATGGGGTTCTCTTTTCTCTACATCCTCATCAACACTTGTTATTTGTTGTCTTTTTCATAACAGACTTTCTGACCAGTGTGAGGTGTTATCATGGTTTTGACTTGCATTTCCCTAATGATTAGTGTTGTTGAGTCTATTTTCGTGTGCGTATCAGACATATGTCTTCTTGAAAGAATGTCTATTCAGGTCCTCTGCCCATTTTTCAATCAGGTGTTTTTTTTTTTTTTGATGTTGAGTTATATGTGCTCTTCGTATATTTTGAATATTAACCCTATGTATCATTTTCAAAAATCTTCTCCCATTCAGCAGGTGGCCTTCTCATTTTGTTGACAGTTTCCATCACTGTGAAAAAGCTTTTTTAGTTTGATAGTTCTGTTTGTTTATTTCTGCTTTTGTTTTCCTTGGCTAAGCAGACATATCCAAAAAAAAAAAAAAAATACTAACATCAGTGTCAAAGAGTGTACTGCCTGTGTTTTCTTCTGGAAGTTTTATGGTTTCAGTTCTTAAAGTCTTTAATACATTTTGAATTTATATTTTTACAGAGTGTGGAAGAATAATCCAGTTTTATTCTTCTGCATGTAGCTGTCCAGTTGCGCCAATACCACTTATTGAAGAAGCTGTCTTTTTCCCATTGTACACTCTTGCCTCCTTTGTCATGGATTAATTGCCCCATGTAAGTGTGGGTTCAGTTCTGGCCTCTCTATTCTTTTCCATTGAGAAATGTGTCTTTTTGTGCCAGTACTACACTGCTTTGATGATTGTAGCTTTGTAGTAAAGTTTGATAAATTGTCGACAATTTTGCCTATTGTTCACACTCTTTCTTGATTTGGCACTTAACCAAGCTATCCAGCTTAACAGCTGTAACTTTTTTTGCCCTCTCAAGAGCTCCATAGTTAAGAGATACTTCAGTATATAATTAACAGAACAGGCCATTCTTGTGTTTGTACTTAGTTTCCTACATCAGGAGCAGCTGAGCTCTGCTTATATACCTGGGCTCACTCCTCAAGAATCAACAGGAACACTGCCTTATGTATGAGGTCTTCTTTGAGTTCCTTAATTTTTGATCTCCTCATTCCTGTACACTGGCCTTGTGCCTTGAAACTACCAATAGAGTAATCGTCAAACTGTACTGGGTTTATATAGGAATGATTGTAACCCACCGTAAGATCCTTGCAGTTGGAAGCATCCCTTTTGTATCTGCATACAGTTTGAAAGGGTGCTTTGTAAATTATGGGCATTTCCTCAAGTCCCTCCTACCTATGACATATTGGTTGGGAATGTATTCACAGGCAATAATAGTAAAACTAATATACAAGGCTGAATATTCCAGAGGGCTGAATATTCCAGCTGGCTGAAGGTGATGATTCAGTAGCTCATAACATAAGCCAGGGATTCTGCTGAAATATTTGTGTGTGTGTGCACGCATGTGTGTGCCTGCAATTTTCCCTCATATTTTCAAGTTACTATTTACAAGATGGCTGCCCAATCCCAGATAACATCCACATTTGGAACAGACAACAAGAAAAGACAGCCGTGTCAGTGCAGGAAATTAACACCAATGTTTATAAAATTATACCAGTGGGCCACAGTGAGTATGTAGCTTTTCCAACTTCTACAGTGAATACAGGCAGGGGAAAATGTGACTGGAATGGGATTTGGTGAGCCAAACCTCAGTGGAAAAACCATAATTTTACTTAGATCTTCTGGATACAAGTCTAGTCTCTCAAAATTTTCATGAGTTATTTTTCTTAGTATACACAGAATGCAATTTCTTTGGGAAGTCACTTCATGCATACCAATTTCACAAGGAGAAAATTCACTGTCCTGCTTTCAAGGTACATGTTTACTTTCCTTAATTGGTCCATTTTTCAAGCCCTGGGAGAGTGGGGTATGCCTGTGCATTTGTGTGTATTTGTGTGTGTGTGTGTGTGTGTGTGTGTGTGTGTGTGTGAGAGAGAGAGAGAGAGAGAGAGAGAGAGAGAGAGAAAACTGGATGCATAGTAGCATAGATGAAAAGGTTTGGGTTTTTTTGTATTTTTTAGTACAGCTGGCATAATATCTTCTACAATGACAACTACAGTATTTTCAATATTTGGGGGTCACTGCCCAAAATACATGATATTTTTTCTTGAAATGAACTCCCCTCCTATAGTTGGACAGCTTAGAAGGAAGTTCTCCTCTGTGTATTGGAATAGTAATATCTTGCACACTGTCTCTCTTCAGCTTAGGAGGTCTTTTGAGAGAAATATCAGTACAGGCATATCCTTCAGCTGACCAAAATAAAAACCTCCAAAAAAACTAACAAACAAAAAAAACACTGAATCGAGCAAATTATCCCAGGCAACGGCCAGTTTAAATAGCTAAGTAAATCTCTGCAAAGGATTACATTTGAATCACTGATCAGTGGTTTACTCTGCTATGGTACTGATGGAGAATAAACTGTAAGCAGTTTCCAGTATCACTGTTTAAATTTCTTAATAAAAATAATGACAGCTTACATCTAACGGTCATCAATATTTTATACTAGTCACTATGTTTATCGTCCTCAATGTGGTACTTTGTTTTTTGAAATCTTCACAACAACTTCATGAGGTGGGAAGTATTTTACATTGATTTTACAGATATGGAAACCAAAACAATAAAAAATTAATTACTCAAGGTCATATGATGTTAAGGAGTAAAACTGACCTGCAAGTTCATATTTTATCACATTGTATTACTTTCTTGTGGCTCCAACAAATTACCGCACATGTAGCAGCTTAAAATAAAAGAATGCATTATCTCAGTCACGGAGAAGTGACTGAATTCGGGTATCTGCAGAGCGCTCCCTTCAGAGGATCAAGAGAAGAATCTATTCCTTCCATCTTTCAGCTTCTAGCGGCTGGAGGCATTCCTTAGCTTGTGGCCATATCATTCCAAACTTTACCTTCATCTTCGTATCAACTGCGTGTGTCTGCATAAGAACTCTCTGTCCCTCCCTTATAAGGATATATGTGACTGCCTGTAGGTCCACCCAGATTATCCAGGATAAGCTTCACCTCCCAAGATTCTTAACCACATTTTTTTCCCGTATAAGCTAATATTCACTCTATTGCCATATTAGGTGATATTCACAGGTTCCAAAGATTAGGAAGCAAACATATCTTTGGGAGGCCAGTTTTTTAGTCTACTACACACATGTAGTGAAGTATCTTCAAAACCTGCTTCTAAAGCTCAGAATTACTCTGTGGAATTTGGTCTGTATGTATTCAGATAGAAAATATATTCCTTCAGTGGAAAATAATGATGGAAATCTAACTTATATACACAGAACAACAGCAACAACAACAAAAAACAGTACTCAAAACTATTAGAAAATGACTTCGTTTCATTCTGAGAACTTATAAAAATAGAGAAGTTGTCTCACTCCAAAACCCTTTTGACAAAATGTGGTTTATAGTCCGGTTTGGGCACTCATCATGCCTGTGGACCAGTTTGAAAAGAGGGCTGTGAATAATCTGGATGTCTGCAGTGACGAAGGAAGCGATCAATCCTTGAGGTGGGATGTGTGGAATGTTTCCACAACAATTTAGCTAAAGACTGACACTAACTAAACTTACTGCCTCAGTCCAGTGGATGTGGATTCCTCCCACTCTTTCCTGAAGACTCAGGTCAGATCCCAAAGGAAGAAATGAAATGCTGGTGAGTTCTTATGTATATTTACCATTTTTGAAAAATAACTAATCTATGTTTTTGCAAAGTCTCTCAATTAGAGGGTGTTCTCTTTCATGTAAAGGTTTCCATTTCTTCCATGTGATATAGTCATACTCCAAAGAAAGCTACATGGTGAGACTGTAACATTTATCTCCTAAATTTCTTTATTAGTGAGATGATAAGATGTCTGTTGCCAATTTTTTAGTGGTCATTTTGAATCTAAATGAACACTTTTACCTAGTGTGTAACACAGACACAATGTACACATACACTTTTAATCAAGATTCATTCAATTTGAGGCCACTTTCTAGATATGGATAAGCACACTCGTGGACAGGTAGTCACTGTGCACCCAAAAGGGCAATTTCCTAAACACTGAACATATCCAGATGGCCCGCTGATGGAATAAGTGCTGCAATGTTTTAAAATTAAAATGTGCAGTTTATTTCTAATTATTCCTCACACTAACTAATCATCACAACCTAAGCCTAGATTAATATTTTTCCTTCATCAACCTGTTAATTTTTTACCAACATTTTATTTCTGTCTATATCTATTATCTACCATCTATTCTTTTGGTTAAAATATCTGTTAAAGCTAGAATTCTACAAAAAATTCTCCAATCAGTCAAATATTTCACCTGCATAATTTTGGTAGAAGTGATTCAGAACTAGTGATTAAAATAAATGTTCTGAATATGCTATGAATTTTAAAAAGTTGGGCTAATCACAGGACTTTTTAATATGACAATGATAATTTACTCATAGTAATCAAGCTTTTCAAACTGTATTTCTAAGGCAATTCATTGGCTATAATGAATAGAAGGATATCAATATCTATTTATGTCTATATCTACATTTCCTTCTATCTAGATATACAGATAGATATAGATAGATATAGATAGATAGATAATGTCCATATCTTATGCTATTTCCCTTAAAGATTATTAATGAATGAGGTATTTTGCTGCATCATAACCAGGTTGGAATCACTATTTAAATTAATTATGACAGCCATATCAATTAGACATAAGAGATTTCTAAAGCTAATTAGAGTCTGAGAGTTTTTAATTTGACGTCTGTCTCTGTGTAATATGTGCTTTATGCATTAAATTAATGAAATTAAGCCTGCATCATTATAAATTTCCACTTTTATAGTTCCATAAGTTTCACAATTACATGCCATATTTGAATGATAATTGAATGAAACTGAATAATTATGTTCACATCAGCATCCCTAAGGTTTAAAGAGTATATCCCTTACTTTTCACTTTCATGTCTTTCCAAACAGAACCTAGCAGAACAACTTGTTCCCTACAAAATCATCTTGTCATTTCCAAAATAAGGACACTTAATAGGGACTGCAAGGGAGATAACGTGTATTAGAAACATACTGGTGTTTGGGCAGGGCAGTAACTCAAGGCCAAAATAATTTTGAGATCTGACTAATGCATAGTGTATGAGTTTCCTCTTCAGCTTAAAAGAATCACATTCACCTGAGATAATTATCTGCTGTTAGACTCCATACATATACAAAAGAAGTTTTATAACTTAAAATAAAAAGTTAGTTATTTCTGCTGCATAAATACATACGCACACTCACATTTTGTATCACCATATAATGTTTTAGAATAAATCATTAACATATTCTGTGAAAACACATATTTAAAATAAAGAAAATAATTAATTTGCATGCAAATAGGTCTAAAACATGATATATGAAAGGACTGCAACCCTGCCTTCAAGATTTGCTTTTGACATTTATGTGTTAACAGGCAATTAAAATTTAATTTGTCGTAGGATGAAAAGTAAATCCTTTTATCCTATTTCAGCAGTCTGAAGAGGTAAAGACTCCATTACAAAATGAGACTGTGGCTGAAGGTTTCTTGTGGCCTCCTGACCTGTAGTGTGAAATTGATGATAATCCAGTAAAAGGAATGACATAAAAATAAGTGCACATCAACAATTATGAGAGGAAAGACAACATCCAAGAGAGAGGAACCACTGGCCACTCTCTACATGAAGTGTTTTAGATGAGAGTTTCACTTGTATTTTTTGCAACAGGTACAGTATCATGATTTGTTGCAATACCTATTTGGAGATTCTGCCAGGATAAGATTAATGCAGGAAACCAGGCAGAATTTCTCTAGGCTCCCACCCCTAAGGAGAGAAGTGAAGTAAGAGGAAGTAAAAAACAAGAAGAGAAGAGACTTTACTATAAGCTGAGTTGATGACATGTGTATACATAACATTAGTCTAGCTAGAAATCTATATGGTCTGTATAATTCTGTATTGGTTTCCTTTAGACTTGGTTTGATTTTGTACTATTTAAAGTGGTACCAAAAAAATCAACCAAGAATAAGCCATCTATCTATGCAAAATATGTTTCCCACTTAGTTGGCCCATGTTTTCTCAAAGAAGGGCAAGGATTTGACTTGGGATTTAGAAACCGGGGCTAAATGTAAACTAGGATAAACATTCCTAACAAGAGAAGGACCATATTCTGGAATGGCTGTTCAGAAATATATGAAGACATTTTTCATCGCACATCGATCATGACCCTCCACTCATTTAAATTGTGGGGCACCCCTCTCCCTTAAAAAAATTTCCCATATTCAACACAGCCTATTTCTTTGAGGAAAAAATATAATTTATTTATGTGTGTGTGTATATATATATATGGGTGTGTGTGTGTGTGTATATATATATATGTATATATATATATATAATTTATAATCACTTGAATCTATAATGTAATGTAGTTTAATATGCACTAAATTCTGGAGAAAAACTATTCTGTACATTGAGAAAACATTTACTTTGTTTGGTATTTAAGTTTAGCAAGAGTTATTTCACTATTTCAGAAAATTAACTTTTTTTTTTATAGCAGTACTGCTTTGTCCTGTTTCAGTCAACAACACAACTGTATCAGTCTGGCTTTGTAGCTGATGCACTGACAATATTTCTGCGGTAAGTTTGAGGTAAGTATTCTGAAACTTTAGTCTGTTTCACTATAGTTATGCTCATTCATCTCCATATTAAAAATTATTTTATAATAACTTTCTCTTTTACATTAGAATTAGGGCATTCCGTTATTTTTTTCTTTGCTAATTAGTGTGGTAGGATATATTATACATAAATATTATTTCTGGAGAGCAGAGCAGATGGCATTAGCTAAATAAAATCTATATTAAATAGGGTGTTAAGTCAGAAAGGAGTAATAATCTGTGCCAGGTGAATGTGTCAGTGTGAGTATCCCAAAATGGAACGTCTGAGACCAAAGCCATTTCAAGGTTGGATCCTAGTGGAGAAGCCAGCTTCATGAAATAAGGGATGGTTTCTAGTATCCAATGCATTGGAGTTTATGAAAAAAAAAAAAAAAAGATTTGATATTAAACAGTTTGCAAGAAGAGTTAGTGGAGGATAGAGTCACCTGAATTCAAGATTTTGACATACCCCTCGAGGAAATATCACCCAAGAAAAGGGAGCTTTCTAGATAGCACTTCTTCTTGCCTGTGAGCTGTTGAAAACTGTAATATGCAAAGGTTTATGACAGCAATAAAACCTTTTTATTCAACATATGAGTTAACTGTCTTTAAATTTTAATAAAAATGTGTATTCTTCTAATACAGGTATCATTCAATTTATGGAGCCACTGAGTTTTAATAATATTGGATACACCCAAAAAATGTGTAAAATATGCTGTTTTTTGATTGGCATATGGATATATAACTGTGATATGGTGAAGAAAGTAAAATATTTTCTCCTAATACTGAAGTTGACATCTTATTAAGAACTGAGTTTTGATATGGACAAGTCCCATGTTACGCTGAGCAATATAGTGTAGAAGCAGTTTAATAGTTTAATAGTTTCATCATCAAATTGTTATTTGCCTGGTTATATTTTCTTTGAAACCACTAAGTACTTTTTGAGGAACTTTTGCCTTCTTTTCCCCTAGCTACTCACTCTGGAAACAGACATTCTTGCACTTATTTATCAGCATTTAAGATGTTCTCTGGGTCCTGTTTACTAATGATTAGGTGGATTAGCTTGGGTCTTTCGAGAAGCAGTTGCCAAGATGAGAACTAATATGCTGGAAAAAGCAGTGAGAGTCTTTGGGATGAAGTTCTGATCTCTGTGAAAGAGAAAGGAGAGGAAGGAGGATGGTGTAGAAATAGTTTCAACTGCAGTGCAATTCCATCAAAGTTTTGGCTAAAACATTGTGAGTCTTCAGGTAGAAGGTGCCCTCTGGAGAAGTCCCACATTTTGCTGGAATGATCCTGCCCTAGAATCACTGTCAGACTGAGCCTCTGGCTGGCTTTGGAGCAAACGTCATGGTGGATCCAGTGGGAGAGCAGCTGGGACTGTCAGTTACGTTCCCTGCAACAGGCAGGATGGGCAACACATTTCCATGGTTTGGAAAAGGTACTTCCAGGATGAGGAACTATCTGTGACTGCCCTGTTTCACTTCCTGCTGCATACTGGAATCCACTCCAGCAGCTCAATCTCAAACAGGGATGCACATCAGATCAGTTCTGCTCTGTGCCCTTGGTCCCCAGGTCACAGGGGAGGTTATAAAAAGATTCTAGGCGTAAGGCTTGTAGTCTAGGAACATTCATTAGAGAAAACTTTGCTATTAGGAGTGAGGGAAGGGGTAGGTAAGGAACAGGTCTTAATTTGATTATAGGAAATAAAATAAATCTCCATATGACTGCCCAAGGCACTCAAAGCAAATTCAATCTGTGGAAGGCTCCTTTCTGACTTCTGCTTTAAGAGCAAAAATTTTGTTGCTCAAAGTCTTCAGATTATTATGGATATTTTCATTTTCTGACCCTTTGCAATGAGTACAAATGCGTCCTATGCCATTCTTTCTTAAACTGCTTTAAAGGTTGTGTGATGTGCGACGTTTGTTTTCAACAGGAGCTGCTGGCTGCAGATACACTTGCTTTGTGTGCAGTTAACATCCAGGGGCACTCAAGGTTAATTAGAAATGGTAATAAGTTTAATCATGATGAACTCATTTGGTGCTGATGCGGATGTCACCTGTAATTCCGTAAAAATTCCACTGTAATTTAGCATTAATTAATGTCCACTTACCAATGAGTGTTACAGCAAATTAGCCCAGAAGTGAGAAGTTATGTGCTTAAGAAATGCTTAACAGGGGGAAAAAAAACAGCATTTACTAGGTCATTTTAAAATATAAAAGATTGATACATCTTTATTATTTAAAATATGAGGTTAGTATCAGGTAAAGTGGTAATAATTAGGCAAGACTTTTGATAAGAATTTGGGAACTAATGGGGTTACAGCAAACATTAGGAATATAGATTTGCCTGGATTACCATTTTTTAACATAAATGACAGAGAAGAGATGGAGCTGTTCTTATCATTACCCTGTAATAAGAGGAGCTACTGAATTTTCAATAATCATCATGATGAAGCAATGGTCTTATTCATGTAAAATGAAAGTATTTTTCTCCGTATGTAAAAATGCTATTAGCCATATTTGAAGGCATTATACTCAGATATCATTTTTCCATTTCTGTAAATGACAACCATTAAATGCAATCGTAGCTACATGACAAGACTATTTTTATTACATCAAAAGGAAGAAAGAGATTAAAATGAATTTATTCAAAGGTGTGATTTGTCACTTTTTTTCTCCTTATCAAGGCATATATGGGACAGCTTTAAACCTAAACACTGAGATCTGACCTCCTATTTGAATAAGTTAATGTGATCTGGTGTTCTTCGGGAAGTATTGAAACCTCTCTTTTGTATCCAGAAATCCCAGGAGAAATTTTGGCTTTTAGGTGGTCAGCTACAAGGTTCCATTTCTTTTCATCATTTTTCCTTTTATCATTTGGCAGTTCTTGACAGCTTAGAGGATCTTCTGGTGTCCATCATGCAGTATAGTGCAAAGCTGAATTTATAGTTTCTTTTCTATTACCCAGATCTTTTAAAGGCATGTTAACAACTATCTGGAAAGCTTTCTCCTCAGAGAGAGGGAAACTAATGACTGTAAATGCAAAATTTATTTTTTTATTGAAGTACAGTCAATTACAGTGTTAATTTCTGGTGTACAGGACAATGTCCCAGTCATGCATATACATATATATATTCATTTTCATATTCTTTTTCATTAAAGGCTCTTACAAGATATTGAACATAGTTTCCTGTGCTATACAGAAGAAACTTTGTAAATGCAAAATTCAAATTCATACTTTAAAAACAAGCTTATGGTTACCAAAGGGGAAAGTGGGCAGAGGGATAAATTATGAGTTTGGAATTTGCAGATACAAACTACTGTATATAAAATAGATAAGCAAGGTCCTACTGTATAGCACACGGAACTATGTTCAATATTTTGTAATAACCTATAATTAAAAAGAATATATATAAATGTACAAGCAAATCACTATGCTGTACACCAGAAATGAACACAGCATTGTAAATCAACAATACTTCAACAAAAAACCCCAATAAGTTAAAATAAAATGAATGTATACTTTAAAGAAAAATGTAGAGCTATCAACTTTTACTAGAGCGTTTCTTGGATTTCAATTATAAATTTGGTTCCATTCATTTTCACATATTCTTAAACATTTTAAACAATTTTTTAATTCAGAAAAAAAGACATACTTATTAAAGGTTCAGCAGCATTCTTCTGGATTTGTTCATTAAGGCCGTTTTAGTTTTATGGACTTACCTACTTTGGCTTTGAAGATGTTTCCCCTAAACATTCAAAGATGGTGACATACATGCTCAGAGAAAATAAAAGAGGTATTGATAACATAATAAAATAATTGACAGTCAATAATTGAGTTTGGAATATATCTCTGTTTCTACAGCTATTTAAACATGGCAGATAAGACTGGTGACCATCATTCCTTAATGATGAGGTGTTTTGATAGGAGCATCAGGTGTAAATCAAATGGGAGTTCCTTGAAGTAAGAGAACAGGTCAATCCAGCCCTACTCTGAATTCTCAGTCCCCTGTATGGTGCCTGGCATCATGAGGTGCCCAGTAAGCGGGTATTTGTATTTTGAATAGAAAGTGGAAGTGGGTTCGGCACTCCATAGCATTTCAGCACTGAATTGACCTGAACTGTCGTATCTTCCACCCTCCATTAATTTCCCCATGAAAATGTTAATTGTCACTTTTGCTCAGATGCCTAGTGATTAGCATTGTTTTCAGCATTTTTAAATGTTTAGATTAATAAAATATTCCAAATGTATTTTATCCAATAGCACCAATATATTTATTTTTGGAGTGTTCCTAGAATGTTCCTAATTGAAATTATGCCTAACAGTGCTCAAGTAAAATTTCAGTTCCCTTATCTCCTCCAGTTTGATTTGAATCCTCCTCTTCTCTGTTTCTTGTCACTTTGTACTTGTGTTTACTGAGGGACTTGGCATTCTGTAGTATAGCTAATTTGTTTTGTTTTGTTTTGTTTTGTTTTTTTGATTCCTCCACCAAACTAAGTATCACACAGGTAAAGATTATGTGTTACATTTTGTGTCTTGCAAAATATTGGGCATGATAAAGATTCCAGAAGTTTTTGTGTGTTGAATGACCATCAGGTTCATTGACTCTCCACTTTTCCTTGGAAAAGCTCTCTGCCTATATGTAAAGAAGATGAGAGAGAGGGAGCTAGAAATAGAAAGAAAGAAAGAAAGAAAGAAAGAAAGAAAGAAAGAAAGAAAGAAAGAAAGAAAGAAAGAAAGAAAGAAAGAAAGAAAGAAAGAAAGAAAGAAAGGAAGGAAGAAAGAAAGAAAGAAAGAAAGAAAGAAAGAAAAGAGTATGAGAGACTGCTACCTTAGTATCTCATAGTCATACTAAATCTTCTACCCCACTTTGTTTGATAGGGTGACGTATAATTTATTATACAAAGCAGGATACTACTGAGAGTGAAACAAGTGTTTTAAACTGGAATATAGGGACAATAGACATAATCTATTTCATAATAAAAAGGGTATAAATCTTAAGTAGTTTGTTCTTAAGCAAATTTGAATAGATTTCTATTTTGTGTACCTCAAATACCCTTGATAAGCTATAAATATCTCATATATATATATACACACACACACAGTTATAATCCTGTAGATTCTTTTAGAACCGTATCTCATAGCTGGAAAGATGTTTAAGAGCACCTCTGTTGCATGAATAACAAGAGGTCACTGAGATGAAAATTCACATAACTCCAGATCCCGTCAAATATAAATTATCAAGGATTAGCTGAATACCCCCATTCTGATCATACCACTGGATTCAACCACATACCCCATCTGATGTTTTATGACATTCACATGTGCAGGGATTCCTACCTAAAAAGTCTGCTAAGAATAGATAGTGGAAGAATCTTATAAGAACTAGAAAGTGTTGAAAAGCAACAGAATGCATTTTATGAACTTTCCCTTAGACCTAACAGTTGAGAATTAGAAATATGCCAGGCTTTGTGGAATAATCTAAGTGAATCTAGGAACACAGTCTAAAGTCTAGGTGTATATATAGTTTGTATATTCTTAATAATAAATATTTAAACAAAAGCATGTAAAAAACAAACCACCCAATCCAAAAATAGGCAGTAAGACCTAAACAAACATTTCCCCAATGAAGACATACAAATGGACAACAGGCACATGAAAAAATGCTCAATATCACTAATTATCAGGGAAATGCAAATCAAAACTACAATGAGGTATCACCTCACACCAATCAGAATGCCCATCATTAATAAGTCCACAAACAATAAATGCTGGATAGGGTGTGGAGAAAGGCAACGCTCCTATGCTGTTGGTAGGAATGTAGTTTGGTGCAGCAGTTATGGAAAACAGTTTAGAGATTCCTTAAAAAAACTAAAAACAGACTTACCATATGATCCAGCAATCTCACTCCTGGACATGTATCTGGAGGAAGCTTTAATGCGAAAAGATACATGCACCCCAATGTTCACAGAAGCACTATTTACAATAGCTAAGACATGAAAACAACCTAAATATCCATCAACAGATGACTGGATCAAGAAGCTGTGGTATACTTATACAATGGAATACTACTCAGTCATAAAAAACAACAAAATACTGCCATTTGCAGCAACATGGATGGACTTGGAATTGTCATTCTAAGTGAATAAGCCAGAAAGAGAAAGAAAAATATCATATGCTATCACTTATAGGTGGAATATTGAAAAAAAAACACAAATGAACTTATTTACAAAACAGAAACAGACTCACAGACATAGAAGACAAACTTATGGTTAGGAAAGGAGTGGGAAGGGATCAACTGGGAGATCGGGATTTGCAGGTACTACCACTATATATAAAAACAGATAAACAACAAGTTTCTACTGTATAGCACAGGGAACTATATTCAATATCTTACAGTAACCTATAATGAAAAAGAATAGGAAAGGAATATATGTATGTATGACTAAAACATTATGCTGTACACCAGGAACTGATGTAACATTGTAAACCGACTATACTTCAATTAAAAAAAAGGTTTAAAAAAAAGATGTACATTAAAAAAAAAGGGTGTGTGTGTGTGAGAGGAGTTCCCCTGGAGAAGGAAATAAAGTTATAATTATGCAAACTGCTTCTCACTCCATGATCAGAGTAGGTGTTGACAACAGCCCTAGAGAGGACAGGTTAAGAGCTAGAATCCTAGAAGCCTTTAGCATGAGAAAAAATGTTCAAAAAAGCTGAACTAGGAAAGGAATATCCTTGAGACTAAACAAGGGAGCCTTACAGTCTCCCCAGAGATCATTCCCCACAGTGAATGTTAGGGGGGCCTCACTTTTATCACGAGATCACTAGCTACCCAGACAACTCAAAACTTTATCCAGGACTCCTGCATACTTGCTGTTCTTTGCTATGACCCCGCAGAAACCCAGTCCTGTTTCATAACTCCTCAGAAGCCTTGTAATACATTAGTTTTCTGTGTTTCCTCTGTAGACTGAACTCTCAAGGTGAAATTATTTGGCAATTATTTCATTTCTGTGCACATAACACTGTGGGTAAAGTATTATAAGGATTAAATAGATCTTTGCTGAATAAATGGAAAAATAAATGAATGAATTTTCCCAGTCTGGGTATTTGTTTGTGTTTATCATCAAAAATTTAAAGAAAAGACCAGATAATTTCTAAATATAACACCAAATTCAACATTCTCTAAGTAATTTTCAAAATATACTTTCAAAGGCTAAAATTACTTGCTTTGATCAAAATATATATATAAAATTGAAAACCCTCTGTTTCCATTTTACATTTACTGTATTAACATTTAAAACCCCGGTAATTATACATGAGCATTAGAGAGCCTATTTTTAAAAAGTATTTATGATTGAATGGGAAACGCAGGAAGCAGAAACTCCAAATAACTCCGCAGTGTTACTGCACTTAAAAATTGTCATTAATTTTGAACAATGGGTTGTTTTAATGTGCATGACACCCCACCCTCATATGCAGAGAATTATAAATAGCATTTCTATAATGACACAGAGATTATAGAGCAGTTTTCTAATGCACTATTTCATTGATTTTCAAATGTTTTTTAGGAGAAAAAAAGGTTACCTCATAAAATTTTGTTGTTGCTCTTGAATCTATTCTGTGATTTTAACAATAAAACAGTCAAAATAGAGTTACTTTGGATAGAAGAAGAGGGAATCCTGAGGCCGCAATCAATTGGTCTTGCTCCTGCCACCGCCAATGAATTCTGAGATGCTTCCAGTAAATAAACCCTGGGGCTCTGTGAAACCCAGTGTGCGTGCCATTAACCATGTACCAAGCCTTTAAGAATCTATTTTATTGAATGTCAAACTGTCAGAGACATTAAACACATTGCTCAAGGTCATAGGGCTTATATATAGTGGAAATGGGATATATCCCCATATTCAGACATGAACTCTTATATCATTACTAGTTCATCAAACTTAGATATGAAGATTTTAAAGGGAGTCTACTCAACCTTCCACTAGAGAGTTGAATTCTCTCTAAAGTACATCTGTAAAGTCACTTTTTCCTTTTCTTTGCATGTTCACTATACTCTAGAGAGATGAGCACTTTTATTAAGTTCTTCCTCCTTCATTTCCATTTTAAAGGACTTATTCCTGGGAGGAGGTATTTGCAGACTTCCCTTTTCTATGATGCCTCTAAAGCCAGCTTACAACTACCAGCACCTGCAACTTCTTTCCTGAGCAGCTGTGGGAACCTGCTTTACCATATGCATGACAGAGTGGAAGTGCTGGAGTACCATCACTCCCTAGCAACAGTCTTTGAGCCACGGCTGACAGAGGTCATACACAAGTAGAGCCTTTGTTCCTTAAAATGGAAAACTCTGAAGGAAGAACCTGCACTCTCCAGCAGAGGCCTGTAACAGAATTAAGCTCTAGTTACCTAGAGTGGTAACTTGCTTCCTCCATTTCTGTCTCATTTTCCTACACTCCTACCAGCATTTCTTAGAACTGCTCCTGAATGTACTACTTACATTAAGGTCTTTTTATTTATTTATTTATTTTTGGTAGGGTCTCTTTCTGAGGGAATCCAAACTAAAACAGAAGGTAAAATGTTTTATAATCATTTCTTAAGGCTCATGTATTCTCTCATCAGGGAAAAACAGGCAGTGCTGATGACTCAAGGGGAAGCCCTTGTTACCTGGGTCCAGAATGTACCCTGGGAAGTGGCTCTGCGTTTATATCCTGACAGAGCAGTAAGTAGTTAGTTAGCAAAAATGGCCATACATATAGCCCAGATATATCAGGGGGCAAAGTCCTCTTGATTGAACCTTTTAGAAGGGGGAAATCAAACTGCTTGAAAAACAGATGTGAACGTTCTTTCCAGAACCTTGGACAGCACCGAGATGAGTGGACACAACTCACTGCCAGGGACTGGAACTCAATTTCCTAAACACGTAACTCTTACGGGACAGCCTAGACAATTGTGACTTGTAGTTGCTTTTATAAGGCTAATAGTGGGGGAAGGAAATCCACCTCATGGGGAGACTTCCACCTGGGAAGATGCTAATTTAGCATTTGTAGGTGCCATGAAATTGCAAGGTTTCTCCAAGCTTTTGCTCTTTTTTACAGTAGATTTGCCAAAAGCCATATATACTCTCATATTCATCACATCATCACACCAAGAGAGGACATGATAGGTTGATCCATCTGAAGACACTTGAAGAGAGCTCATGGGTCTCTGTATGCATGCTGGAAATAGGAAAAGTTAACAGAAATTAGGGACTTCTCACTATTACCAGCACTCTGTGAACTGACGCTGGCCAGTCCTTGGTATGTACACAGGACATGATCTGGCTCCTTCCTTACAAACCTTTCTGGCTCCAAATTATGGTAAAACTAAACCACTGACTGTTAATAAACTTCTCTGTTATTTCTATGGTAATATGCATCTAACATAACTTCTTTTATATCAAAATTATGTGTGTGTGTGTCTATATATATATATAAAGTTACCCAACTTATATTTATTCAAGCTTTTAGAAGTAGTCAACTCCTACTGAGGTCATTTTCAGCTAAATATATCAAACATTTATTAAGCATTTACTCTGCATCAGTCACTGGCTTTTGCACGACGGATACAGATTATAGAGCCTATACTGCAGTGGTATAAGCATCGACAGATACTTACTATTCAAGGCAGTTTAGAGAAAAATAAAAAGGACGTGAAATGACCAGTATTCAAGCCAAAGAAAATTCTGTCTAGGTCTTATTATCATCACTCTATTGATAATTATAGTCCATCTAAATTATATTAGTCTAAATAAATATAATTATTAGTTAAAGGTTGGGTTAAGTATCAAATGCCTTATTAGGATATGCAAATCATGACCTAGCTGCTGTCAAAGCACTGGATCTGCTGCCTGGTGCCCTTATGCTCTGCCCTCAGGCTCATCTGAAACAACTGTAGTTCCCAGAACAGTTTCTCTTTTAAAACTGCCTCTCTCCGTTTTAATTGCAATTCTCTCTGTTTAAATTCAGTGATGTCCCTTCAGTTGCTGTCTTCCTGGAAAACTGCCATGCAATCTTGAAGACCCCAAACAAACATGACTTATTTGACTATATATCAATTGCTGCCCCAGAAACACAACTCCATTTCCTCTGCCCTCTAAGCACTTTCCACATCCCTAACTCCAATCACACTTCTCATTGTCTACCTCACCACAGCCCATAAAACACTCATCTGCAGTTGTGTACGAGTTTTTGTTCATTATTGGACTGTGAGCTCCTTACACTAGGGCTTCTTACACTTTAATGCGCATGCAGAATGATGAGGGGATCGTGTTGACGTACGGATTCTACTTCAATGGGTCCAAGGTGGGGTTTGTGTTTCTGACTTCTAGCAAGCTCCCAGGTGATTCTGATACCTAATGTTATGGATCCCTGGAGCACATTTTGTTTCTGCTTGGATCTTAACTGTCTGGCATGCAACCTGGCACTTCATAGGTACACCAGTGTTTATGTATAAATGGTTTGATCCTCATGCTGTTATCCTTCCATATACCTCCAACACCAAACCGCAAAACTCGCTGGACTTCTTTATTTTCTCTGTAAGACTTCCTTGAGTATTGTATGTACATGGGCTTTCTATAATTAGAAATACATAAAATGTGGTGAAATTGTAGCTGAGTTTTGCAAGGTGACTGGTCAGAGTTGTAAATTAAAAGGTAAAATGTTTCTGACATATTTAACTTTTGAAGCATAGTAATATATTAAAGAAACATACTTAAGTATCCAATACCATAATTAAATTTTAACTCATAAAAAATAATCAACTCCCTACAGGAACAGAACATTTTCTGTTAAAAAGCTACTTATCATTTCTATAGCCATACAATGTTGAATGTGCTGTTTGATCTTTCAACAATTTCATTTTAAAAGATTCACAAAAGAGTGGTAATTAAATTACATGGGTGCCATGGTAACCACTGCATTAACTATGCTTAGACCTTGTGCTCTAGCATTTTGGTAGGGAAAAGGGTATTCTTATTCTGTGACAATTACAAACTGCAGGTGTCTAGATCAACCTCTACCAGCCTGCCAGTATAAGGTAGGCATATCTGATTGAAGTTGGATCTGGGATGACAGGCCTCGCTCATTGCTACAGGGGAATCCTACAGCAGAGAAGAAACTGCACTGCACTGAGTCAAGAGTCTGAGTCTAGTCCAGGCTCTGCTACTGACTAGCTGTGTGTTCTCTGGGAATGGCTTACTGTCTCCAAGCTGCAAACTCCTCACGTATAATAAAGTGAGAAGGTTGACAACAGGACCAGGCGTTCCAGAATTCAACCAAGTCCTTTCCAGTTCCATGGAATCTATGATTTAATAAGCAATAATGATCTTCACACACTTCATATTATGTAATTTCTGTATCAGTTTCCTAGAGCTCCTTTATAAGGCACCATAAACTGGGTGGCTTAAAATAATACCCACTTATTATTTGAGATGAGAAGTTCAAAATCAAGATGTTGGCAGGGCTGTGATCCCTCTGAAGCACCTAAGGGGTGATGCATCCTTGCATTTTCTAGCTTCCAGTGCCCTAGGCATTCCTTGGCTTGTGGCTTTGTAACTTCAGTCTCTGCCTGTCTTCACCTGGCTCTCTTCACTTTGTGTCTCCGTCTTCTCCTCTTCTCTTAAGAACACTAACCATATTGGATAAAGAGCCACCAGATTCCAGTATAATCTCATCTTAATTGATTATATTTGCAATGACTATTTCCAAATAAGGACATTTTGAGTTACTGGAGTTAGGACTTCAATATATCTTTTGGGATATACAATTCAACTCATAACAATTTCCTTTTGTGAAGTTAAAATTATATCGTGTTTCTTCCAGGTTATGATCTGATTACAAACTGCAACACAATACCACGTCATTCTCTGTCTTAAGTCTCTAATGCATTGTACTGGGGAAGGAGGATAGAATCAGTGAGTGTACTACAATCTGTCACTACAGCACTGTAGTTTTAAGCAAGGATACTTACTCAGGACACAGGACAGCAGAATTTTTCAGTGTTTTGGGAGCCTGCAGCAGATCTTTGCGATACTCTTCACAGCAGTATCTCAGGCCACCTGGTCTCAACAGAGCTAAGGTGCAGAGTCCAGGCACTGTTGCCCATTCTCCACATCATCCATCCAACACAGCATCTCATCGCTCTACTTTACTTTCTTATAGTTGCAGGAAGCTTCTTCGCTATGCCTAAAAGAAAGCCAAAAGTAAGGAAGTTAATGCCTTCCAAGAACGAGGGATGTAAGTCAATGACTAACTGTCTGTATGTCTATCTTGATGAGATAAATAGAGCTAACCAGCTCATCAATACACTATCCACTGTTTTTGATTTGTTTCTTTTTTCTTTCCTATTGCTTGTCTCATTTTATCATTTCCTTTATATCTGTTTACTGGGATCACTTCTAAAATAAGCCATCTGCATCCGAAGGTCTTATCTGTATATCTGAGGGTCTGCTTAAGAGCAATCCAGTTTAAGCCAGAAGGCCAAGGAGGTGGAAATACTAGCATTGTGCAAAGACCTTTCATTGTGAAAAAGAAAGACACTGAGGGAGCTGAGATGTCAGGCATGACTACAACAACGACAATACAGAGACGAGTGTGGAGAGACCAGGCAGGTTTATGAAGATTCATATCTACTGCATTGGGAAGTTTTCAATCTCTTCTTAATTTAATAGAGAACCATGTAAGTTTCTGTACAGATGTGAGCAGGATGTAATCTGTGCCTTAGAGCAATCAGTCTGAGGGGACTTGGGAAGCAGGAAGACCAGCTGTGAAACTCTGGCAAGAGTATAGTTATGAAATAATCAAGGTCCAAATTAGGGTAATGACAGCAGAGCCAAGACTAGGATGACAGAGGAAGGTTAGATAGAATTTATTGATTGCATAGTTGTAAAAGAGAGGAAAAGAGGCAGAAGAGTGATTCCTGGGTTTTGTTTGAATAATGAGGTGGTTATGATTAAGCAAGTGAAGAAATGCTTGATGGAGTAATATGGCTGTCCAATTGGATTACAGCCAGTTTAGTTCATTGTTTCTTAAATTTAAACGTGTATATGAACCACCTGGGGATCTTGTTAAAGTGTGGATTCTGATTCAGCAGCTGTGGACTAAGGCCTGTCCTTCAAACAAAACCCTGGAGATTGGGGATGCCGCTGGTACTCAGCACACTCTGAGTAGAACAGGTACAAATTAAAGGCCCTACCTCTGAGATTCAAACCCAGTCCTAGCTTAGGCATTTGCTCAAAATCTCCATTCCTCTTAATTTTGTTTCGTTCCAGCTCTTACCTGATACAGTCTTTGATTTACTCTCCCCGAAGCCAGCCCCCAATTACTTGGCTGGTCCCTCCTCACTCACATCATTTCAGCTCATACACAACAGTACACAGTACACAGTACACTGCTCATATTTTTGCTGCCAATATTCTAATCACCTTTATCCTGGTCACCTCTTTCTATGCCTACCTATCTGTGATGATTCAATTACATTAACTACTGCACGCCCCTTTTTAGTTTCCCAGTTTGGGCACTTAATATCTGTTTCCCAATTTCGTGGACCTGCCACACCTCATGACCTTTCTGTTAATTCCTCAAGCTTCTATATGCTTTCAGTATTAGTGCATTAGTATAAACTCTGTTCTATAGGCTTTCTATTTTACACACTGGCTTTTGCCTCAACTTCCCCTACCTACTTTTCCTTATGCACAGAGAAAATTGACAATGAACACAGCTTCTGTCATTTAAGGATAATTAAAACATATCTAATTTGATAGAAAACATTTTGGGTCATAAAATTCTACGCTCATAATGCTTTCAAGAATTGGAGTCAACCACATGAAGTCCAAAGACTCAAACAATTAATGAGAGGCAGCAGCCCTTCACATCTATCCCTTCTCTCTGCTGCTACTCATTAAACAGGGACATGGACAATGAGACTCATTTCTCCTGGGGGTGGGGGAATATGAGCTTTTCCTAGTTAATATAATCCCTGTCTTCAGATTCTTTTGATTCCATTCTAAGAACACTGTGGTGTCTTCCTCAAATTTTGATGCAGTGGCTCTCAATTGTACTACCCCTGATCCAGTGTTTGAAAATGTGCATGGAAAGGGTTTGAGCTGCCACAATAACTGGCATGGGGAAAATTCAGGGATCTCAACTATTTGGCGATGTATATGGTAGCCCCATCTATAATACCATTTATTCCACATTGAGGAATGCAGCTAGAATACGACTGCATTATATGTAAATTTGTATTATATGACTTTGAAGGAAAAAATACTGTATCAATAGATTGTCTACATAGAGGAATAATGTAAAAATAAACCTAACTGTTCACGTTTCTAAATTGAAGACAAAATTCCAAGCAGAGAGATACTGAAATTGTAGATTGTGTTACTGCAACTGCCACATGGCAGTGCCATATTAGTTGGAAACAGAAAATTCCAGGCATACTTTTCGGGGTATATCTTGAACTATGTAAACCATTGATTGTAGGAACTGTTATCAGATCTCTTAGATCTTTTGTGTTTACTTTTGCTATAGCCTGCATTAATAGGAAGGATAACTTCTCCCATCTGACCCATAAAATCCATTTTATTTTAAACATTTGATGTACAGTGTTATGTACTACAAAGAGTAGGCAGAGAATTAAAGCAAGTCCCTGGAAGATTGAAATGGCTAGAGCTGTCTGATATTTGGATCACTTAATTGCTGATGGTGCGTCCTTAGATGCTGAGAATTGCTGAGAAAGTGCATATTTGAATAGTAATTCCCCAAAACAGACGTCAAAAACATTCTCTTCTGGCTCTACTATTCAAGGCTCTCATTGTTAATCATAGTTTGAAAATTATTATGGTTTATGGATGGAGCTTGAATTAGGAGGAGAGTGAAGATAGGATATAAAACCTCTATTCTGAGATTCAGAATGGAGATATATTTCAAGTATCAGAATGTCAATTTAAAAAATTCATGTTACGATTACCAGGGGAAAAAGAGTGGGAAGGGATAAATTTGGGAGTCTGAGATCTGCAATTGTTAACCACTAGGTATAAAAATAGATAAAAAACAAATTTCTTGTGTATAGCACAGGGAACTATATTCAGTATCTTGTAATAACCTTTAATGGAAAAGAATATGAAAACAAATATATGTGTATATATGCATGACTGGGACATTATTCTGTATAGCAGAAATTGACACATTGTAACTGACTATACTTCAATAAAAAAAAAAAAGTTTCTCTCTTCTCTATATTGACCTAAGGAGTCATAGCTTTAATGAAGACAGTTGTATAAAAAGTAGTCAAGCTTATTACACCTTCTCAACAATCTTTATATACCTCACTGTAGAATTTATGTGGGGCTGGAGGCATGACGAAATAGTTTAAAGGGAGGAATAATTCATTGTAAGAGAACAAACACTGGATGTTGAGTAAGACAGACTTAGAAGCTTGTAAGCTATATGATTACACAATTAAATATTTCTCAAGATATGTCTCCTTAACCGCAATATGGAGATGACAGTGTTTTACCTGATCAGTCATATGGCTCGTTAGGAATATTTAAATCATACAAACTGGGGGAAAGCCACAGAAACTTTACAGACACTCACTATAAGTTTTGATTCTGAATAACATGCCACATTTTAAAAGTGTTTAGAAAGACTGAGCTTTATTTCGAATTGAACGTTGTAGCACATTGGAGTTGTCTGTCTGTCTGATTTCTGTTAAATTTAGAAGCAGTTAATTATAGTAAGAGTGCTAAAGGTCCTTAGGTGCATAACACATTGTCTTGGTATGATCTATGAATACATTTAATATGCAGTGGTGGCCAAATGCATTCCTCACAGAGGCTTGAAGTCTATCATACTAAATGGATTTCAGTGAAATGTGGTTCTTAGGCAGAAGTCTTAGCAATATCTGATTTTGCTTCATCAAACATGAAAGTCACAAAACTAGCTGAGAATACAAAAGCTATGTGTTTGATCATGATGTAATGTTTGGAGATACATTCCCTGGGCCTCTCCTCCTTCCACCAACATTTTTGAAAAACAAGAGCATCTAGATGATTTAAAGCCTAGGAAATCGGTCTTCACAGATGTCACCAATAATGGGGCATCCATGCATATTTCTGAAATTGGTAGCTTCTATTATTTTTCGCCAAAACTTAAACATTTATTTGTTTCCTTCTTATTAAATACAGAGAAGTGAAACCATTCAGCATTGTCAAAGTAAAGTACTAACTCTGCTTTTAAGGGGCAAAGTAGGGGGGCTGAAAACAATATAGTAAGCATGAAACACCTAGAGCTTAGTACTTATATTAGGTGAACAGAATATTTATTGTTTGTGTAGTACTTCACTGTTTACAAATCATGTCTTATACTTTATTCTCTTTGAAGAAATTAGTAATCATTATTATTTCTACTTTATAAACTATGAAACCAAGGCCCAGAACAGTTAAGTGATTATGCCAATATCCTCAAATGCCCCATGACCCTTCTCATTTCAAGGTCTTAACAAATGCTGTTTTCTGTTCCTGGAATTTGCTCTTGTTCTCTGATCTCCTATGAATGTTCCTCTTTGCACAGTTACTGCCTTCTTAGCCTTCAGATTTATATTTAAACATCACAGCCTCTGAAAGCCATCCTTTCCTATGTACCCCTACAATTTTACATTCTTTTTAAATTTACAATTTTACAGTTCTTCCATTTTTACACATTTATGTAATACTTTCCCTTCAATGTGTAATTATTCCACATCATTACATCATTATTTGAATATGTATTCTCCTTTCACTTATAAGCTCCATGAGTTAAATACTTCTATGTCTTATTATCTTTCATAGCCAAGGGCCTAAATTAGCATGTAGAACATAACAGATGCTCAAAAAGTACTTGCTGTATAAACACGGAGAACTTAAAATTACATGATACCAGACTTCTTGATCTACAGGTGAATTAAGAGAACTTGGATCACTTTTTGCATTCAGATACTAAGGGAATCATAATGCTGAATGATGCTAGTGTCAATCCCTTACCTGTCTGTCCATCATTTAAGAAAGATAATGTACCCTACAAATTAGATAAGCACTTTCTCATATATGAACTCCTTATAAAACTCTCTAAAATACCATGAAGGACACAGGAAAGTAACCACTATTGATTTTATTTTTATTTTTTTTAGCGGAATAAACTGAACTTCATAGTATTTGTATATGTGGTGGGGAGAGAGAGGAAAATAGAGAATATTTCTAAAGCAAAATCAGATATCTGAAAAATCTTCATCTCCTTTACAGTTCAACCTTCTTCTCTTTTCATGAATAATTATGATTTGACAGAACATCAATCCTTATCATGACAAAATAATGTTTTAACAAATTTCTATTTGAACCTGGGTAGAAGATTAATTTATTTTGTTCCAGGGCCCAGGAGAAGCTGATAAAAGTTCACTGACTGGTTGGGGCAGAATCTACTAATAGGTCTTCAATTCAATCCCTTCTCTGTTATTTTCTCAAGAATACAACCACCATGTTAGCTGGTCACATGGACACCCAAAATTAAGATTATATTTTTGTTACACCTTACATGTAGTAGTGTAAATTATGACAAAATGAAATCTCAGTAGAATGCATAAATTCTAGAAAGTGCCTTCAAAGTGAGTGCACATTTCTTTCCTGTTTTCAATTCTGGTAGCTAGAGTTAAGCAGCTACACTGAACCTTAGGGCGTGAAGGCATATATTGAGGATGGCATGACCACAGATAAGAAGAAACCTAGGTCTTGGAAATCCATCTTACCAGTTCTAGACTCTATCTTCTCTGGTCATTTTTTTAACCTAACCTTCTTTTGAAATAAGCTAATAAGATTTAACCTTGTTTAGGCCTTTTTCCCCCCTTGTATCTGAACCTAAATCTAATGATAGAATAGTTCATTGTGAAATAAAGACCAGAGCAACTCAAAAGAAAAGTATAAGGAAAGACTTATAGGTGAGAACTGCAAAATCACGTAGTCATATTAGAAAACAATTATTCTGTTTTCTCGAACATACGATATCTGGAGCCCAAGCTGGAGATGAGGCAACAAAGGTAGCTGTGGGTCAGGAAGTGCCTTTCAAGCCTTGCTCAGGAGTTTAAATCCCAAGAAGAACTCTCTGTCATAAACAGACTCTAACGTGCAATTAGAATGAGAGTTCTGTCTCATATAATGGTGGAGGATTTCAGTGAGGTTACAGAAATATCCTTCTGATCCTGACATGTGGCTTTCTTACATCACTCAGCCCAAAAGAGGATGTCTTTATTCTTTCTTGAAGTGCGGACATTCTGCAATTGTGCTTGTCTGTTAGAAGCTGACATGAGAGTTAATTGTTATTTATATTTGATAGCAGTCTAAAAATCAATTCGATCCCACTGCCTCTGCTCTTGAGTGGCTACGGACAATGTGACACACACGAAAAGTCTAATTTAAGAAAGGCACCTGTCAAGAAGGATATTGAGCACCTTGCCCTAAGGATATCATCAACCCTAGAGATTTAGTCTCTTGATGTAATATGTCTAACTTATCTCATTCACTGACTATGTTGACATGTAATGCATGGAAGAAGAACAGAAGTTGAAGGAAGTTGCAGAAATTTTTATGATTATTGACAGTATATTCAGTGCTGTACAAAACCAGGAAGAAAGGTCTTTTCAACTAGGACTAAGAACTTTGAACAATCATGAAAGAATATGTTTGGACCACTGTGCTTCTCTTGAAACTGATTATCCAAAGACATGCATAAGATTTCCTTCCTGGGAAAAGAAATACTCCCTAGGGAACCTCACATAAAGAGAAAATGGCCCTTCAAATGGCAGAAACATGCCAGGCTGCATGTTGTCACGATACAACATCTTCTTTTCTTCATTGCCTATGTATCTGAGAGATAAAACATAGGCAGCAAAAATGGCTGGAGTTAGCTTTAACACGCTATAGATGGTGGTGATCTGCAAAATATATGGAATATGAAGTTAAAAAGAAAGTAGAAGAAAAATATTCCTGAAGAGGAGGATGCTCCTCTGGGGATATCTGTGGCTCCTACTGATTGAAATTTTCTGACAGTTCCAACTAACATACTGAACTTTCTGGCTCCTAGTCTGCTTATCTTCCTGAATAGGAATTCTCTTTCAGTGCTTGGTAATCACTTACAGTCTCCTGTGAAAGGCAAAAAGGGGAAAGTACATCGTTTTTCAGCTTCTCCCTGTGTGTCACAAAATCCCTGATTCTTCTATACTAAGTTAACTCAAGGAATTCTTACCTTCTCATACCTATGACCTTGAACTTGGCCATCAATGCCTTCTTTCAAATAGAGCTCTGGAATATGTTTGATTTTCTTTTCAGTAGGCTAATGTCCTTGAGCTTCCCCAGTCTCAGTAGTAATCTGCAATTCAGTGACTCCAATTTTCATTGTTCCAATTTCAATCAGTATGCCTGCCTTGAATATCTCATATTCAACTGTTGTTCTAAACATTCTTAGTACTGGCAACTTCGGGAATTGCAACTGGTTGCTGGCAAGTTTTAAAACTTTACCTGGCACTCTCAAGAGTTAGCTGGTACTACTACTATAATACAGTGCCAGGTGACATCAAATGTGTGGTTTCTTCACAAGCCATACACCATCATTTCAAAATCTAGAGATGGCATCAGAGGATAGCAAGTAAGGAGAGGACCATTAGAGCAACCAAGGATTGAGACAGTCTAAGAAGTAAAGCTAGAGATGTAGACATTCCACAGGTCAGAAATGAGAGAAGAATCAGAAACCAGGAACTCTAGAAATAGCTTAAGACAAGTTGAGGACAAAACACAGTAAGTAGTAGATGATGTTAGATTAGAAAGCAATGTAGTTTGTCAAAAGCCAAGTGAACCATAAAAAGGGATAAACAGAAAAACACTGGCAGCAATATAACCTTAGAAACAGTCAAGTTCTTCTGGGTGATAGAAGCCAATGTCAGATCTTGTAGACGAGAGTAGTTAAATTATACTGGGGAGGTGGTAAATTCATTGACAGGCAGCATGGGCTTAGAACTAAAGTCAACTTATGAAAAAACAGACATGCAGACTTCACTTGGAGGAGCCTTTGTATTCACAGGTGCTACTAAGTACCAGCATTATTCTGTGCACTATTGTGGGCAATGAAGTATCAAAGTTAGTTAAAACACAGGTCCTACCTAATATATACAAATTAGTAACCTAATTAGGGGGAGGTCATGGGAGTAATTTGTTATTAGCAAGAGATTTTTGTGATCACATTTTTTATTTTGGAATACCCGAGTTATAGAGGATGGGTTTGTGACACAGCTCAGTAGAGAAGGCAGTAACCACAGTATTGGCTACAACTAATAAGGCTTTGAATTGAGGCATGCCATATACGTGTGTGTGCGTATGTGAGAGAGAGAGATCTGAGAACTATTATGGATTAAAATTGACAAACTAGAGGGAAAAAGAGAAAATTATACCCTGTTTCTAGTTTCTAAAAATGACTGAGAGTATAATCTAAAATAAAGGACAAAAGAAAAGGACTACTGACTTATGTTTGGGTCAGAAGGGGAGAAGGGAAGTTCTGAGCAGCTGAAGTCTATAATGACTCAATTACTTGTCATCTTTATGTAATTGTCAGAAAGATGAACATGCCAATCATGTTTGGCCCATGTGATTATTAAAATAACTCAGACTGAAAAAAATCCCTCCACTTATATTGCGTTTAGTTACCATCAGGGAATTAATTCATCTATGAATTTTCCTCTGTTGGTGCAACAAAGATGAAGCTCAAAAACAAAATACCAAACAAGGAAAAAAATACACTTATTCTTCTGCAGACAGAACAGTCTAATGATGATTTTTTTTCAAAAAATATCAGTGCTTTCAGAGAGAGAAGTGACTATTTCTCTCCATCATTACAAGAGTAGTTTATATTCACATTCGTGTAAGCAGGATAAAATAAAGACAAGAGTTATCCAGATAAATAATATCAAAAATGAGTATTAGTTAAATTATTTGGATCATTTAAGAGTGCATTGCCTTAACTGTATTTGATAGTGTATTCAATAAACAATGTTAGTGGAATATTTTTTAAAGTTCTTTAGCATCAGAAAGAGCTGAGTTTGAATCCAGAATTTCCACCTACTAACAGATTCATTATTCATTATATTATTCAATTGAAATGACTTTTAACTTTCTTATCTAAAAAAAAATATTAGCACAGAACTCATAGAGCCATCCTGTACCCAATGTACTCAGCACTATTTCAAGCTTCAAAATTATACACAATTATAACATCAATATTTTGAGGTAGGGACTCTTATTTTCCCCATTTTCAAGATGAGACAATTGAGACCACAAGGAAATATTAACCAAAGTCATAAAGTTATTAAGTAGTAGCACTGGAAAACTAACCCCAGGGATAGATGCCCACAGAATGTCAAGTCATTTCCTTTTACTTCAGTGTGTGCTTCTCAAAGGAAGGGGAAAATTACGTCTTGATTACTTTTTACATCACTCCAGAATCTATTACAATATTTTTTAATAGAGTAAATAGGAATGCAAATTGATGAAAAAAAATTTTTAAATTCCAATACATTTGATTACTCTATTACTAGTTCTTACCTGGTCGAAAGTCTGGGGTTTTTTTTTTTTTTCTGAATATAAAAATAATGCAAATGAGTGACATTAGGAAGATGGAGAAATAGGGTGTCTCCAACTCACATTCCACCACAGAAACCATAATTTGGCAGCCTTCTACAGACAAAAGTGCCTTTGTGGAAACTTTTTTTTTTCCAAAGTACAAAAAAACAAAACAAAACAAAACCTGCCAATACAAAATACTATACCTGGCAAGCTGCCCTTCATAAACGAAAGAGAGAAACAGCCATTTCCAGAGAAACAAAAGCTGAGGAAGTTCATTATCACTAGAGTTGCCTCATAAGAAATACTAAAGAAGTTCTTGAAGTTGAAATGAATGGATGCCAAGTAACATGAAAACATATGAAAGTATAAAACTCACAGATAAAAATAAGTATATAGTCAAATTCAAGACACTCTAGACTATTAAATCTAGTACAAAAGTTAAAAGAATATTAAAAACAATTATAGTTGCAATAAGTTGTTAATGAATACACAATATAAAATGTGTAAATTGTGACATCAATAGCATAAAATGAGGGATGGGGAGAAGTAAAAGGGTAGAATTTTTGTATGCAATTGAAGTTAAATTATTATCAGCTTAAATAGTCTATTATAATGATCAAATGTTTTATGTAAGTCTCATGGTACTCAAAAAGAAAAAAGTCTGTATTAGAAACACAAAATAATGAGAAAGGAATCAAATCATAATGCAATAACAACAAAAAACCCCAACAAACCATAAGAAAGACTTCAAGAAAGTGAAAAATGATCAAAGAGCTACAAAACAGTGAGAAAATAATTAACAAAATGGCATACCATAGTTAAATTAAATTAAATTAAATTATCCAATTAAAAGACACATAGCGGCTGAATGGATTTAAAAATACAACAATATACTGCTTATAAGAGACTCATTTTAGTTTTAAGGGTATACATATGCTGAAAGTGAAGGGATAGTAAAAGATAAACCATGCAAATGGTAACCAAAAGAGAGCAGGGTGGCTATACTTAGACAAAGAAGATTTCCAGTCAAAAATCTACCACAAGTGACAAAGAAGGTCAGTACATAATGATAAAGAAGTAAATTCATCAAGAGGACATAACAATTATACCTATATGTGCCCCCAAAATTGGAGCACCTAAACATATAAAGCAAATATTAACAGCATAGAAGGGACTAATACACAGCAATACTATTAATAAAAATAGACAATAATGGATAATCTGTAATGAAAATCAATAAACACACTGCAAACTTGAATAATACAACTAATTATGTATCAGAATTTTACAGAAAATTTCATCCAAATAATACACATTCTGCTAATAATAGCAGAATACACATTCTTCACCAGTACACCTGGAATATTCTCCAGAATACAGCATATGCTAGGCCACAGAACAAGCCTTAACAAATTAAAGAAGACTGAAATCCTATAAGTATATTTTCTGACCACACTGGCCATAAAACTAGCAATCAGTAACAGGAAGAACCCTGGAAAATTTACAAACATGTAGAAACTAAACAATATACTCTCAGAGAACCAATGAGTCAAAGAAGAAATCAAAAGGGAAATACAAAAGTAGCTTGAGACAAATGGAAATGTAACCACAAATACCAAAATTTATGGGATGCAGCAAATACGGCTCTAAGAGAAAAGTTTATCATTATAAATGCCTACACTAAAAAAAGAACTCAAATAACCAACAAGCTTTACATCTCAAGAAAACAGAAAAAGAACAAACTAAACCCAAAGCTAGCACAAGGAAGGAAATAGTAACAAATATGGCAAAAATAAGTGAAATAAGGATAGAAAGAGCAATGAAAATAAGAGTTAGCTTTTTGAAAAGATAAACAAAATTAAAGTATCTTTAGCTACATAAGCCAAGAATAAGAGAGAGAGGAATCAAATAAATAAAACTGTAAATAAAAGAGGAGCTATTACAACTGATAACACAAAAATACAAAACATCAGAACAGACTACTGTGAACAATGATATACCAAAAAAATGGATAACCAAGAAAAAAATGGATAAATTCCTAGAAACATACAACCTACCAAGACTGAATCATGATGAAAGAGAAAATCAGAACAGACTTATATAGAGATTGAAGCAGTAATCAAAAATCTCCCAACAAAGAAAAGCCCAGGACCAGATGGCTTCATGGGTAAATTCTGCCAAACATTTAAAGAAGAATTAATGCCAATCCTTCTCAAACCCCTCCAAAAATTTGAAGAGGAGGGAACACTTCCAAACTGATTTTACAAAGCCATTTTTATCCTCATGCCAAAGCCAGATAAAGGCACTACAAGAAACAAAAATTATATATCAATATCCCTGATGAACACAGATGCAAAAACTCCCAACAAATGTTTGTAAATCAAATATAACAGCACATTAAGTGGGTCTTACATTATTGCCAAGTGAGATTTATTCCTGGGATGTAAGGATGATTCAACATTCACAAATCAAATACTGTAATTTACTACATTAACAAAAGATGAAAATGATATAATTATGTCAATAGAGACAAAAATATTATAAACTTCAACATGCTTTTATGATAAAAACTATCAGCAAATTAGGTATAGAAGGAAAGTATGTAAACATAATTAAGGTCATATATAATAAACCCACACATAACATCACACTCAGCAGTGAAAATGAAAGATTTTCCTCTAGATCAGAAACAAACAATGGTGCCCCCACTCACCACTTCTACTGAATATAATTTAGGAAGTCCTAGCCAGAACAAATAGGCAAGAAAAAGAAATATAAGGCATCAGTTACAGGAAAGGAAGAAGTAAAATTATTTCTGTATGTACATGACATGATCTTATATACAAAAAATATTAAAGGCTCCAGCAAAAAAACTGTTAGAACAAATAAACAAATTAATTAAAGTTGCAGGATACAAAATCAACTTACAAAAAATTTTTGTACTTCTATACACTAACAACAAATTTTCCTGAAAAAAACTTAAACAATAATCCCATTTGCAATTGCATTAAAAAAAAATACTAAGAACTAATATAACCAAAGAGGTAAAAGATCCATACACTGAAAACTAAAAGATGTTGATAAAGGAAGTTGAAGAAGACACAAATAAATGGACAGATATCATGTGTTCATATATAGGAATAACATTTCATACTATTCAAAGTAATCTATAGATTCAATACAATTTGTCAAAATGGCATTTTGTACAGAAATTTTAAAAAATCCTAAATTTTCTATGAAGCCACAAAAGGTCCAAAATAGTCGAAACAATCTTGAGAAGGAAGACAAAAGCTGGAGGCATCACCCTTCTTGTTTTTAAACTACATGACAGAGCTACAGTAATCAAAATAGTATAGTACTGGCATAAAAACAGTATTTTGACCAATGGAACAGAATAGAGACCCAAGAAGTAAACCCATGCATGTATGGTCAACTAATCTTTTACAAGAATATCAAAAATACATAATAAGGAAACATTTATTAAGTTATTATTAAAATTATTGAAGTCTCTTCAATAAATAGTGCTGGAAAAATTGGAAATACATATGCAAAAACAATATCCTCACAAAAACCTGCACACAGTTGTTTATAGCTGCTTTGTTAACTGCCAAAACTTAAAAGCAACTAAAATGCCCTCTGAAAGTGAATGGATAAACTGTGGGACATTCAGACAATGGAATATTACTCAGTACTAAAGAGAAACTAGTTATCAAGTGATGAAAACCCATGGGGGGAACTTACATGCAGGTTACTAAGTGATGGAAGCCAATAAGACAATGCTACACACTGTATGATTCCAACCATGTGACATTATGTGAAAGGCAAAACTACGGAGACAGTAGAAAAATTAACGTCTTCCAGATTTGGACATAGGGTATAAATAGGCAGAACAATGAAAATAGTGTGTGATACCATAATGATGAATACATGTTGCTACACATTTGTCAGGCTTATAGATTATGCAAATCAAAAAGTGAACCATCATGTAAATTATGGAATGATTATGTGTTAATGCAGGTTCATCAACTGCAACAAATGTACCACTCCACTGGAGGATGTTAATAATGGAGAAGGCTATGTAAGACAATGGGAGCAGGAGGCACATGGGAAATACTGCACCTTCCCCTCACTTTTGCTGTGAACCTAAAATTGGTCTAAAAAATAAAGACATTTTTAAATGGACCAAAGACCTGCATAGACATTTTTCTAAGGAAGCATACAAAAGGCCTATAGGTATGTGAAAAGATGTTCAGCATCACTAATCATGAGGGAAAGGTAAATCAATACCACAATGAGATACCACTTAATATCTGTTAGGATGACTATTGTCAAAAAGACAACAGATAACAAGTCTTGGCAAGGGTGTGGAAAAAGGGAGATCCTTGTGCATTGTTGGTTGGAAGGGAAATTGGTACAGCCATTATGGAAAGCAGTATGGAGTTTCCTCGAGAAATATCATACGATCAAGCAATCCCACTTAGGGGTATATATCCAAAGGAATTAAAATCAGTATTTTTTTTCAACATTTAAAATTTTTATTTTTTATTAAATTTTTCTTTCAGTTTTATTGAGATATTACTGGCAGACAGCACTGTATAAGTTTAAGGTGTACAGCATAAGGACTTGACTTACATATATTGTGAAATGATTCCCACAGGAAGTTTAGTTAACATCCATTATCTCGTATAGATACCCAAAATATTTTTAAATTTTTCCCTTGTGATGAAAACTTTTAGGATTTATGCTCTTAGCAACTTTCAGATATACCATATGGCAGTGTTAACTATAGTCATCACACTGTTCATTACATCTCCATAAAATCAGTATCTTGAGAGAGATATGCACACTTAGGTTCACTGCAGCATTACTCACAATAGCCAAGATATGGAAACAACCTAAGTATATCCATCAATGGATAAGTGGAGAAAGAAAATGTGGGACATGTGGCACAATGGAGTATTATTCAGCCTTAAAAAAAAAAAAAGAAAATCCTGCTAGTTGTGGTAACATGAATGAGCCTGGGGGACATTATGCTAAGTGAATAAGCCAGGCAAAGACAGACAAATACTGTATGATATCATTAATATATGGAAACAAAAAGAGTCAAACTCAGAGAAGCAGAATATAATGGTGGCTTACAGGTGCTACAAGTAGAGGAAATAGGGAGATGTTTTTCAAAGGGTACAAACTTTCAGTTTTAAGATGAGTAAGTTTTGGAATATAATGTATGGCAGTATATTTAATCACACTGTATTGTATATTTGAAATGTGCTAACAGACTATATCTAAAGTGTTCTCACCACACACAAACAATGGGAACTATGTGAGGTGATGAATGTATTAATTTGCTTGATTATGGTAATAAGTTCACTATATATGTACATCAAATCATGTTGTACACATTAATATATATGCATGTATGTATATATAATATATAAAAATAACGTGTGTATAACATATTTATATATACATGTATATATACAAATAAATATACAGTTGGTCTGTGAATAAAACCGGTTTGAACTACACTGGTCCACTTATACGTGGATATTTTTCAATAAATGCATATTGCAGTACTATACTATCCTCTGGTAGTTGAATCCCCAGCTGTGGAAACTCTGATACGAAGGAACAATAGGTGCCGAGGACCACAGATATGGAGGGCAAACTGTGAAGTTACACTTGCATTTTCGACTGCACAGAGGGTTGGCAACCCCAAACCCTGTGTTGTACAAGGGTCAACTGTATATATAACTGTTATTTGTCAAACATACCTCAAAAAAAGCTGGGGGAAAAAACAGAAAGAAAGGTTATGAATCAACAGTTTATCCCTGAGAACTGAATAGATGCAGTGAGAGTCCCTCAGCCAGTATCAGAGAAATGAAGATGATGTCTAATCATCTGATAGCAGCTTGGACTTTGTCCAAAGTACAAGAGATCCACACCGTTGCATTAAGATCAGGTTGATTATCAAAATAACCACATAGCAAGAAATGTCCTAAAACGAAAAATGTCTTTCTACTAACACATGGAAGATAATTCTAGTAGGATTTGTTTTGTCTTACCACAACAAAGTAATACATAAAACGAAAATCTTAATCATGGAAAAATAACAAAAGCCGATTTAGGATTATATTAATAATAAAAGTAATCTGATTTAAAGATGGAAATAAGCAAAATGATCCCTATTTAGTCACATTAATAACAACTCCTCAAACAGAGGAGAAACTACAGGATTTCAGTAGCTTAACACAACGGAAGATGGCTCCTCACTTAATTAAAGTCAAAGTGAGTGTTACTAATCAGTGAGTGGTTCTCTTCCATTGCATAAATTATGATTCATCCCCCCGGTTATCTAGTAGTTCAGTCATCTCCCAGGACTTAGCATTCAATGATGGGTTCTCTGCAAGTGGAAAGAGAATTCAGAAAGTACATCTCCTTCTATTGGTGATAATTAGTCTCATGTCCCTACCTACGTGTAGGAAGGAAGAAGAGCACAGATTTTTGTTGGACATCTGCATAGTTTTCTAAGGTCAAGATCATACTGTCAATTTTTCACCGCTGTGTGTCATAAGAAAAGACTTACTCTTCTGAAGAAGTGCCAGCACTCATGTCTCCTCCAGAACAGAGCAGCAAGAATTTTTTAAGTACCTACTACATGCCTGGTACTATACTCAGCACTGTGAGAAATACAGAATGCACAGGATATGGACATTCAACTAATAATGCTGCAGTACCATCAATAAGTGAAACAGTAATAGCAAGACCAAGATAAATGGAATCAATTTCAAAGTCTGTGATCAGGACAAGTCAGTTACTAAGAAAGGTACCTTGCAGAACTTGGAGCATGAATAGAATGTAGACAGGCAGAGAAGAAGGAGAAGGAAATTCCAATATAGAGAGGATAGTGAAAAACCATGAATCAACTCAGCTCTTCCAAAAAAAATCACCATTATTAATCGTAATTCAAATATTTTATGAGGTTTTCGTATATGACACCCTTTATAAATGACGGAAGGCTTTTAGCCAATTGGTGATAAAAACTGAATTAATTAAAATTTACAAGATTTCTCAGAGTGTCCCAAACACTGTACTTTACTCTTCTATTTTGAAAAATATTGGTCTAATTGGTACAATTCCGTCATTCTTTCCCATGGGGATAAAGAACATTTTACTATGGCATAGTATTTATTTCAATTGCTTTTCATTTTTTGTATCCATTTGGTTTAACATTTAGCAAGAACTTGATGATATCAAAGAAAATCATAGCACAAATCACAACTGTCAACTCTTAAACAGTTTTAGGCTTTAAATGACTAAGATAAATTACTTCATCATTGAATAAATCATTACTAATCATAATTTGTGTATGTTCTTGGACTGTGCAATTGAGACCGGCAGCACTACAGCCTGCCCAGAACTAATTGCTATAAATGTGCCAGATGTTGTAAAAATCTGGACACATTTGTGACAAAGCCGAATGGTGCAAATTTGGTCTGAAGAGCGAAGGGTATGATTTAAGGGTGTGATCTATATTTCTGACATTATAGGTCAAAGAAATATAGTAAGTATAGAAAGCCTTTATTAATATTGTAAAAGGTTATTTCCCCCTGCACTAAAAATCTTTTTTTTTTCTTTTATGTCTTGATCCTAATAGATCGAGGTTTGGCTATAAATTTCTATGCTCCCACAAAGGGCATCAGTCTGTGGAAAAATAAAAAAATCAAAGTTTAAATTAGAACACCGTTCTTTTTATTTCAGATATTAACAGACATCTCTACCTTGTTATACACAAAAATGGATAATAAAACAGAATGTTTCTATTCTTTAAGAGTCCTAAGACTATTACTGCAGAAATAATATGTTAGGGGGAAGAAAAAAAGCAATGCCTTGGCACTTTCTGATTCATTTAGAATTAAGCTGCATATCTCTACATTAAATAATAAGCAAACATTACTTAGAGGTTATGGGTATCAATATTTCCATTTTCTGTGCATTGTTATGGTAATAAAGCCTTTTAGTCAAGGAAAATATGAAGCCATAAAACTTAATGCTCTATTTGAGGAGCAATTACAGCAAATTATAAGCAACTGGGTTGTACAAAACTGCTATGAATAAAATTTTAAAGTATAATAATATACTGTAAGCATTTATATAGCTGATACTATCCATTTATTTTAAGTGTCAATCTTTCTAAAGATAATTACAAAAAAAAAAAGCTGGATTCCTGAAATAATTATCACGTTGATTACTTAGAAGGGTAGGCTCAAATGAATTTCAGATTAAGAATTTTTAATAGAGTTTGGGTATAAAATACCACATATTCTCATTTAATGCAATAGAAAATTTGTGGTATGTGTCATAGTAACACTGTGCGTGTGTGTTGTATGTACATGCATTTAATTACTTTGGAAAGACAATTGTGTATTTGCCATTAACTATTTTTGACTAAATATTGCAGACACTATATAAAACTTTAAGTATTACTCATGATATTTTCCAAATTAAAATCAATAAGCTTTGAAATCTACTAAATGATTGGATTCTAGTATATATGAACTATTAAATATACTTTATAAAAATCACCACATTGGGTGTTTTCCTACGTATGCTTTCATCAAACCATAAAATACAGAAAGCGATATGTTAACTGAGCAGTACTGTACATGAATTAGTTATACACCGTAAACAATCACTGATTATTATCATTTATTAAAATCATTTCCTAAGCTTAATACTGATTTAGTAATTTGAGTAATGTTTAAGTTTGTCATTTAGTACTTTAATGCTATTTTGACAAATATAATATCAAAGAGCCAACTCATCTGAACATTTTGCTATGCAAGAATATACTAGAATACATCATAGATACATAAATGAATGCCTGTTTCACCCATTTGTCACCAGCTTTTCCGAGATATACCAAGCCCATAGAAATTGCTAAAATGGTAGGCCTACACTATAATTGTTTTTATAACTTGATTGGCAAACAATGATTAGCTCAGGGATAGGCACCTGTCCCCCAAGACTAATTGTCTGCTAGTGAGTTCATTAATTTCACTTAATAATGAAAATAAGAGAAGTAGAGATCTGCTTCTAGGCAGTGTTATCTCTGAGCTGTGTTATCTCTTAGGATGGGATAAGAGTCAGGGCCATGGAAACCCAAAGACACAAGCTTGCCAACATAGTGTTGGAGAAAAAAACCATAAGCAGATTAAACTTTCATTCAGGGAGCAGATATACACATACAGAAAATAAGCTCACATACCCACACACACCCACACAAACACACACAAAGAAAAAATAAACTATGCCATCTTTAGAAATGAGAACTGAGAAAGTGCTTTAATTTTGAATTTTACATTCAAGTTTAAGCTTCTAGGAGCTATGTTTTACTTCCCTTTTGTTCATTTGTTAATAGATACCTAAGGAATTAAGTTTTGCATTGTCCAATACTACCTTTTTATTACAAGCTGTTTTCAGTAGGTTTCCTTAAGTTGCAACCAGAAGCCCCTGACAGAGGAAGAGGAAGAGGAAGAAGGAGAAGAAGAAGAAGAAACAAAATTACAGAATTCTAAGATTGTTTTTAGTCAGCTGAAATTTTAAACAGAAAGTTTCAAAGAACTCCTAGCCACACATCCACGCCTGGAAAGTATTGATACTGAATTCCCTGGAAAATGATTCCTGTTCTGCAAGACCATGGTCTTGGGCCCTGAAAGTGTTTGAGAATCCTTCAGAAAGGATTCACTCTTGGGCACCCTCTTTTAGCATATCTGATGAGCTGTGGATTTGCCCTTTAGGCAACGAATTTTTTTCTTCACAGATTTATTTTCTAAATGAAGTCTTTAAGTGTTCAGCACTCACAAGTTCAACCAGGATATGTGGAGGATTTCATAACCTAATAATTAGAGGTAGTAAGAAAGAAAAACTAGCAGATACAAAGAGAGTCAGTAGTGAGTGTGACAGAAGTGAATAGGGGTCAAGGTTGGCCAAGACCCAAGAAAAGGAGGAGAGAAGATCAGAAGACAACAAGGGAACAGCAGCAGAGTTTCACCCACCCACTTCCCTTATAACCCAAAGAGGAGCTGCCATACTTTAAAGTCAGTCTCCACAGCAACTGGGCCCTCGTTCACTCACTAAGTACCTTTATTCTAAATGTTTCTATACTCCCTCTTCCTACCTCTCAACTGGGACGAGCTTTCTAAGAAAAGAAAAAACAGCCCTTCAGATCCCAATCTCCTCACCCCATCTTCCCTCCCCCAACTCATCCCTGGAGGCTCCATTCTGCTACTCAAGCTTTTTACCGAGTTACCTTTTCTCTAAAAATCTCTAACCAGCCCAGATTCCTTATACAAATCACTTTGCTTTTCTAGGAAAACAGTAGAGAGTTTGGTTACTGAGAAATCGCATAGAAAACAAATTGTTTTAACTATGAAATGATTATAGTTTATTTTCCATAAGGCTTTCAAAATTATTTTTTCACACTGCTGAGTAAACTGCACAGAATTGCCTTTTAGGAGAACTGTACCATAAGATTTTGTTTATTCAGAGAAGCTTCTCACATTGAGTTCTTTCGTACTATTCTCTTTAGGTAGGTCCTATGACCAAAGATTCACATTTATTAAAAACAAACTGAAACCTAAACAAAACTAACATCCAACGGCCTAGTCTGTCCACAGAAAAAGGGATCTCTCTGGATTTCCTGCTTCTTATCACATATCCTAAATCCTCTCTGTACACGCGAGCTTACTCACCCCCTAAGGCATCTGTGTACGTATTTTATTGGGCAGAGACCAGTGCATTAATTGCCCATGTTTACTAGCGTGTCAGGTCACATATTTCTAGTTTGTGGGGCTAAAGATTTTACACATGGGTGTTGTATTATAATCTCTTTTCCTTTCTCAGGCAGTCAGGGTGATACAGATGGCCAGTGTGTCTGCCTACATGAGAGGATACCTGGCCACATTGCGCACTTCAGTCTCAGTGTCTTCTGTAAAGTGAGAACCATTAGTTACAGACAGGATACTACAAAGTTTAAAAGTAAATGGGGTGTGCTTCCCAAGTATATGTACTCAATTTATGCTTACTAATATAATAAGCATTCAATTAATATTAACTCTTGTCATGTTTATAGTTCATTGTTTTGATATATCACATCTGGCTCATTGAAACACAATGATACATTTAGTTATCAATAGCTGAGTTAAACAACGACTAAATCATAATGAACTTCTTCCAGACGACTTCAATATCTGGTAAATCATTTGGGTTTTTAAATCATCCTTAAGCCCTTAGTGTTCAGATTTTCAGCTTCTGGTGGAACAATGAATGAACCTTTACTCCTACTTACTGCTACCTCCTAAATGCTAGTCAAAGCCTGTCACTTTATCATGTGTTTCAGCCACCAAGCTGGAATGTCCTTAAATTCTTCCTTGATGTCACATGGGAAGTACCAGAAGTGTGTACGTGTTCTTATTACCTAACTTAAGAGATCTATTGAATTGAATATTGAAGGGACTTGTTTCTTTCCTATCAAGTAATTATTTAATTTTCCGTTGCCTACAGGTAGAGATGGTGAAGAGAAAGATAGTGAATCTGAAATGTGCTAAGATAGCCTAAGATGTCCGTTTTCTATCAACCTATCATCATGACATTACAACACTTACTAGTTATTAACCTGCCAAGAGATGGACATTTAAACCTTAAAGATCACAGCAGAGGAATATACACTATTTCAATGTCATTATTTATACTTCATTCCTAGCCCTTCTTTTGATTCTCATTTATAATGGGACTAGATTATAATGGCTAAGGTTAATGAGACAATTAACTTTATACATGATACCAATCACAAAGATTGTTTTACTGTAATTAACCATGGTGACTTCTAGCAGAGATCTCTGTACTCATAAATATATTTTTTCAGGAGTTCACAAGGCTTCAGGGAATTATTTTGAAAGTTTCAAAAGCATATCAAGAAGCCAGATGTAGAAATATTTAATTAAGTTTTGCTATGGGAGATGAAATGGGCATGAATCATGTAAAATGCAAGTTTGTGGTAGTCAGCAGTATATCAGTTTCAAAATAGATAGATTCAGGCATTCATGTGAGAGCTTTTAGTGGGTTTCCAGAACCTCCTGTTTGACCTTTTCTTAAGTCTGTTTTTCAAATGTGCTTGTTTTCTGACTGATGTATTCAAAATGCTTCTTTCTGCTGACAGTGCCCAATTTTGTTGTTTTATGGGGATGCAGCTTGAGAAATCTGCAGACATGACCAGTAGCTCATCTATAAAAATGGATTTCAGAAACTGAAGAGCTGTAATGTTTCTTATGGTTGCTCCCCTCACAGTGAAGCTTGTCAGCACCTCATGCAAATTCATCTCAGTTTTCCAGACACAGACCTTTAAAGGTATACTCACTGTTAAGATTTCACTTCCTTTGGTGGGACTTTCCCCTCTTACATATCCTTGGGACTTTATGTGACTTCCTTCAGGTGCTCAGAGAAAATAAGGAGTCACTTTGGCAAAGTAATAAGGACATCAGGAGGAGGCAAACAATTGCTAGTTGAAAAACAAATTATTTTTTATCTTTAAACACACCTCTAGAGGTTCTTATTTCTATTATGCTGTCAGTGTTGAGTGAAGCAGTAATTAATTTGCTTTTCCAGTATTGTAAGAAATTCTCTATTTCATTTAACATTTTTGGGAGAATTTCAATGCTTTCTTTTTCCCCTCCCTTTTTTTTTTCTAGAATGACACAATAACATACCTCTGTACACTGGTGCCCTAATTAGTTTATCTCCTGACATAATTTTAATTAGCTTTAGGATATGTCTGGCTGACTTTTCCTCACTGACAATTGCTTTAGATTTTTAGAAAAAGAAGATGGTGATATTTATGTTACAACCTCATTTACTTTGTGAAATCCCTCTATATCTGGCACAAAAAGAGAATGTTTTCCTTTTCACTCGCAGGAGGCAGAAGTTACAGGAGAGCAAACAACGGACTTCCCCCCTGATAGGGCCCTTTTTGATATCTGGGCCCTGGATGACCATCTAAAAGTGTGTGTGTGCAGAGGCAATCGCTCACTGCCTTCTCCATCAGAACAGGGAATTCCCAGCAAAGCCTGCTGACGGAAGCCATATGTGGATGACCCCAGGGAGGTGAGCTTGCTTGTTTGCATTTGATTTTTGATGCTGGTACGTAGCCCTGTGAAGGTTTTCTTGTACTATTTTACGTGTCTTCTCTACTGTAGTTTTCCTGTTCTCCTAAATTGCAAACATACTTCTCATTCTATTCAGCAATTACTGTGTTTCCCTAGTGTTTAGGGAATATGAAACATTTCTAAGATGGTGAACATTCACTATTATCTATAGCCTCGTCCCCAAATTACCTGAAAGATGTAAAGTGGTAGTTTGGGATTTAAAAATCTCTTGGAGAAAACCCCTTTCCTCCCTTTCTTCGGCTACTAAAGTACTGTTTGAATCAGTTATTGAAAACCAACACGTAATCTCTGGCTCCTACTTATGCTTTTTTTAAGTACAGAATGGCTATAGCAGAAATTTTGGAATCAGGATTATCTGATTTGTAATCTGTAAATGGGATGACTATACTCATTTTGAAAAATGTAACTAGTATATTAACAACAACAAATTCTGAAATGGTTTCTAGCTGCTCCTCCTTCGATTTCTGAATTTGAATTTCAAACTCTTGAGCCAAAGGAAGGACCAGATTAAGCACACCTTAGGAATTCTCAAACACCAGCTATTTAAAATACAATTTTATTTGTTATAAAGAAAGGAAACCATGTTGTAAAGCTACTGTCGTATTCCAGATGACCAAAGACGCTAGAGATAAAAGATTTAACGTTGTGTTTTAGGAAAATATATTTATGTCTTCACAAAAAAGTTATTAAATAATACTTTAATAAACAACTGATGAAAATCTGAACTCTAAGGGCTTTAAGATAATTCAAGAACCCAAAAGATTAACCAGATATTAAAGTCATCTGGAAGATGCAGAAGAAGTAGATTATGATTTAGTCTCGGTTTGACTCAGATATTCCTAACTAAATGTATTCCTGTATCATTGTGTTTTAATGACCCAGATGTGATATATCAAAATAAAGCAAACTATAAAAATGACAAGAGCTATTATTAATTAAATGCTTACTAATAGTAAGCATTAATTATTTACCTATACTTGGGAAGCACCCCATTTACTTTTAAATAATTTAAAAAACAACTAATGCCTTAAAAAAAACAGTGTCTGGGATCTGCCAAATGAAGCTTGGCTCTATTCTCAGGCTTCCCTTTTATTAACTATGTGATTATAGGAAAATTACTTAATCTCTAAGCTCCAATTGCATCATTTAAGCAATAGGTATGACTATAGCACCTACCTGAAGAGGGCTGTAAGAATTAAAAAAGCTAAAGCATACAAAAAATTTAGCAGAGGATCTTAACAAAATGATCCCTTATAGATATTACTATTCTTGTTGTTGTTGTTGCTGTTGTTGCTGTTGTTGTTGTTGTTAAGGCATTCAGATTTGGCTAAAGTTGGATTTGTATGGGATTTTATCAGCCTGACTGTGTTCCATTTGTATGAACTATACTTTTTGTCCACAGTATTATCGATGGTTACTTTTTGACTTTTACTACAGCAGGAACTTGTTTTTACAAATTTCTTGATTACTTTAAGACCATGACACAAAGAAGAGTGAGTTCCTTTCATTGTTACAGTCATTGAACAATGCCAGTCAGTCATCCTTCTCATAGCTTGAATCTTAAAAGGGAAAAAAAAACCATGAACTTTCTCTTTCAGGGTTCTGTGAAATTCACTTGACATCTCAAAAGCTAAGAAAATCTGTCTTTTTCCCCCTCCATTTAAAACATAAAATTAATGACTTTACAGTCAAACTGATGAGAGCACTGTCACTTAATGTCTCAGATTAAAGGAGGGTTCGTCATGGATTCTCAGCTGTGATGAGGCTTCTAAGTGGCAGAGCTCTTTAATCCATGGCTTTGCCTTGTCAAGAATTTTAATACCTCCAACTGGAATACTGATATACCTCAAGGTAGATCTCACCTGTTCTCATAAAATCAAAAGCACCTGGTGCCATAACGTGTGCATGAGAGATTGGCACCCAAGAGTTGTCCCCTGTGAAAATGTCCTCCAAAATCTGATTATTCCAGCAGCCTGGTGATCTGAGTCCCTGATAATGATGTAGCTGTCCCCATCCTGGTGCTGAAGGCAGTCCTCTCCAAGGTCACTCAGCAGTATAGTTTGTTTCTCATGTGTTTACTCTTTATTGCTGCTTTTAAGTGCAGACCAATTATAGTTACCTGGAATGCTGGTGTCTTTCTGAGGTCACCTAACAGAGGTTGCTCTATATTCTTCTACAAAGCCAAAGGAAGGTGGGTGAATCTTGTAAGTTTTCTTAAGACATCTATTTGAAACCAAATTTGGGGTGTCTTTGTTTTTCTGCCTCAAGGTATCATAATATAGGGGTTGTCTTGCTTCTTCCCCTCCTTCTTTCTCCCCTTCCCTTACTTCTCCTTTCCTTCTTTGTTGAAATTATGAATCGTATTAATGAGATTATATACGTGACACACCTAGCATGCAAAATAAACTGAATAATTAATGAAGTGTCCTAAAAATAGCTCAACTCAAATATTGTTTTGTACTCTGATCAATTAGTTCCCACTATAGACATTGTCCTCAGTTTTACACTTCCTCCTTCTTTAGTTATCTTTTTTTGATAATTGCTTTTCCATATACAAACTAGCACATGCTTATGGTGGGATGCTCAGAAAATCTGATCACTTCCCCGAGGACATCAACATATGCCAAGTGGGCTGGGCTGCTAGAGATGCTGAAAAAGTGAGGGTTAACACCTTACTCATTTGCAAAATCACCTTACAAAGGAGTCCTTTGCCTTTTATGATTTCTTCTTGACTTTAAATACATCTTTTGTAAGTCCATATGGTTGTACAGTGAGAAAAGCATATACTATGGGAATGAAAAGCTTGGATCTGAATTCCAGCCATATCTATACTTGCTAGATACATAACCTTGAACATATTGATCTCCCTTGCATATTTTTTTCATTTAGAACATGTAGATAATATATTCACCCCATAGGATTATTGTGATACATATGCATGTGTGTATATGTACATATTTATGATGATTTTCATGAAGACAAACTGCTAGAGTTAGGCTCAGATCCTCTATTTGAAAAGGTATCTAGCTACCTGAAACATTTATGTCCCACATGATACTTGCTGTCTCACAAAGATATAGACAGAGCTAGGATAACAATGCTATTATTATTTAGATATGTGTTTATATGTCTGCATGTTTTTATTTGCATGTGTGTGCACATTCCTCCATGATGATATTCACTTCTGGATTCTCAGTAAAAAATATGAAAGATCATGTTGAACTTGGTTCAGTAATGGAATGTTTTGAAGGAATGTGTATTCTGAAGGACTATCACACTTCCAGTATAAGGGGAAAAAGGAAATATCGAGAATGAATAATTTCCACATTTCTATACAAAAATTAAGAGAAGTTTTCCCATTTGATTTGTCTGTACAAGAAAGGAAGACTGTTTTTCTCTTTAAGACCAATACCATAAATTTCTAGTGGAGTTCTACTACATGTTGGTCTGATTCTCTTCAGTATCGGTAAAGGTACCAGTTGTGGATATGGAGTAAACCAATATTTGGTTTGATCACCAGCTTAAGAAAATCAAGCATATGGTGAAGAATCAGCTTGAAAGACTGAACTATGATTACATAAAGAAAGAAGCAGAACTAAGAAGAGACTGAACAAAGTGGAAGAAACTGGGAATGTAAAAGGTGCCCATTACAGGTAGTAAACACTAAACACAGGAGCCATCATGCAGCGCTTCCACGGCTATGTCAGACAAAACATCACAATGCATCTCAGCCCAAAGGCAGCTCCCCAACTCTTCTCAACATAGCCTTTCAGGAAGCACAACCAGTCGACACTTACTATGCCTTTAGATAAATCTTACCCAGCACCATGGTTCTCCATCATGTGACCTTTTTATAAGTCACTGCATTGACAAAAGAAAGAGTATTATGCTTGTGGGTAAGTGATCTGAAGGGTTACTCAAGTGATTTCCCTTGGAAAATTCACTCAACCTTCTAAAATCATTACCATGCTATTTCCCACAAAGGGCTATTGGAGAGATCAGGTAATATAATGCATGTGAATGTGTTCTCTAAATTCTCAATGCCATCAGGTTCTCCTGTAAGCATTAAAATCTACATTTCCAGGCTCTTGTTTTCAGAGATTCTGGTTTGTTATGCCTGAGGTAGGGCTGTAGAACCTGGATTTTTGGAGTTCACTAGGTGATTCCAATGAGCAACTTGAGAATGTACTACCTCAATATTCTGCATACAGGTATGATGGTAAACTATGATGCTGATAAACATCAAGATGACAGGATGGTGATAATGGCCATGCCAAAAAGTTGAAGATACCTTACTGTGAATTTGGACTAAAGTTCTCTGGAAATAAGTACACTTCTAATCAAATTAACTTTTTAAGAAAAACTTTACTTGGATAAAAATAACTGTCCTTTGAACTTCTTACATTTTCCTACATAAATCAAATTCCTTCAGTGCTTGGGCATCCAAAGATGAAAGACAGAATTTTATAGGTAAAATCACTCTAACAAAAGCTGCATCAGTGCTAGTGGAATAGCTGTGCTAGATGTCTGCCCCATACCTCCTTTGTAGCGAGCTGAAAATCAGGTCATGAAGTTGAAATAGCACAGAGATCTTGAATGAGATTCAGAATTTTTTTCACTCCTACTGAACACACTGAAGGACACTATGGAAAGTAACTCAACTCTGGTCTCATAGACATATTGTCATTCTCACCCCATTACTGCTAGTTGGTTACCACTGTGCAAAATGCTTCATCTATGAAAGTTTAAACTTACTATTCTATAAAAGGGAGAGAATCGCTCTTATCTTGGATGGTTGTTAAGAGAATTAGAGAGGAAAAATTGTTCCATGTATCTATATAATGCCTTACCCTGTCCCGAGCATGAGTTATTTGTTGAACTAAAATCAGGACTTTTTCTTACTGCTTGTTAATTCCATAGGAGTATGACAAAGAAAACATCTGTACTTACTGCAAGATGATGCTATTGAGTATAATAACACAACAGTGATTTTGGAGTTGGCTGATCTGTTAGACGTTGGCAGAGATAAATGCCACATTTGGGTCTCACACTAGGTGGTGCAGCATTTCTTCCAAACTATGTCCTCTTAGACAGGCAGAGGCCATGAAAATGTTCAGACTCTGTTTCGCTCATAGAAAGTCAAAGCATGGGGCCAGACAGTCATCTAGATACCACATCATTTTTATTTTTGAGAAATGGGATGAAGAGAGGTGCTTAGAGGTAAGAAACAAGTAAGAAATTCTCAGGAGGTCCTCTTGTCCTCTCTGGACATTTGTACAAATGTTATCTTCACTTTATTGGAGAGGGAGGTCTCAGATTCCAATCTAACAATTTCCTAACACTATGATTTGTTTCTCTAAAACTACCCTTCTAGTTGGCATCAGTCCTCACTTTTCAAGAAAGCAATCTACTGCTGTTCTTTCTCTTTTAGATTCCACATAGGACTCTACAAGGACTATTTTCTAACTTACATTGTGATTTCAATAACTGTGAGCTCTCCTTAATGGCTCTGATTTGTTCTCTTCTTCTGTTCAGTGATTCCTCACTCTCCTTCCTCCTGGTTTGCATTCTTATCTTACTGTGACCAGACTCTGGCTTAGATCAACACTAGCCTGAGTATCAACTGGAGATACCAGGTAAATCATGCCTACTCTGAAAATATTTTATAGCTTGGGTTGCTCCTAAGTCGGACACAGACATTGAAGACCTTTTTATTTCTAAATGCAAGCTTTTCTCTTCTTAGATTTGGAATGGGTAAGATGAGGGAAATGATGAAACTCCAGAAAAAGAAAGAGCATAGAAGGTCAACTTGTTACGGAAGGCTCCCTTTGAACTTCCATCAGGACATTCAAAGATGTGTATTGTGTTTTTTAGTTACAGGTGGGAAAGGAACAGTCCTAATGAAGGCATCAGTAGCAGAACGGGGTGTCTGAGAAATGCTGATGATGAGTGACTTTCCCTTTTAATGGACTAAATCTCCCAAGCCTAAGAGTAGATAATCCCCTTGGGGCTGGAGAAACTTTATTATACGTAATCTAGTTCTTTTCTATACTCTCTCCTCAAAATCTTAACCCTATCTCTCCACTCAAGCCTTTTTTTTTTTTTTTTTTACTTTTGCTCCAAACCTGACACCATCACTCCCACACAACTGGGTACATAATGGGGACTGGTGGTATTTCAACCCCATAATCCTTCAGACAAATTGTCTTGACAATCCCTGCCCAACATGTTTCTTTCATCTCTTTTCTTATTAGCTAGTGGTGCTAAATTTTCAATATCCATAAAGACTAGCCACCCTAAATTTCTATATATTGACTATAAATACATGTTTCTGCTTCAGTGAGGAAATGTGGACACTATGTTCAGTAAGTGATGACTTGCTGAAGTTTTTGTTCCCCACAAGGTAGACATTTCGTCAACAACAATTTGTCTATACCTTACCTAGAGAACTTTGGCCTTCATCAAGTTTTCCCTCTGCTTACAAAGTATTTGAGCTCTTCACTGCATTCATAATCTTGCCAAACCTACCAGGCAAGCATCTACAACCATCTCCAGCCACAAATTATACTTTAGGTTCTAGATAACTTTTCAGCAACTAAGTACTTTACCAAAGACAGAATACAATTATTGAGTCTAATTAATTTCTTCCCAGTAAATGTCTATTTAGTGTTGTCACATGATCTGTCATTATCCCTGGTATGAAACATGTTAATTCTATTCAGACCCCAGCAGTCAATAGTTCTTCTGTGTGTGTGCTTCAGTAGCACTCCCCCTCATTGTTTTACCAGCATTTCACCACGTTTAGTTACCTCGTAACACATCTGTGCTTCCCACCATACTTTAAGCACATGGAGCTCTGGAGAGGTGTATTACAACTCTGTATATTCTCTGACCCTAGCTCTGTGCTTGACACAGAACAAATAATCAGCTAATGTTTGCTGAATGAATGCACAGATGGGTGAGGTCATGATCAAGCTAGACTGAACCCCAATGGGTCTTGAGGAGCCTCCATAACCTAGAGTGCAAATGGGTCTCTGAGCCAGGACCTGCAATAGCATTTGTTTTGACTTGCTTTTTTACAGGGGACTTTTGCATTGCATTTAAGGTTCATTGGCTGCACAGCTGTTTGCACATCACTGTCTAGGTACTGTGGACCTTCTGAACCCAAAGCCAGCAGCCTGGCTGAAGGAGATCTCACAGCTTTCTGTCAAGCAAACAGAAGTCACCTCTCTTCACAACATTCTCAGGGAGGTCTTGATTGTTCCTGCAAAACCAGCTTGCATTGTCAAATAAAAAGTGATAGTAAAATAATGTGACAGAACACAATAAAAACCCGGAAGTTCATGTGAGGGTTGAATTGCATCATATGGCTTTCAGTTCTGTACCCAGACCCAATCAAGTGCTTTAGGAAAGTCATTTAGGTGATGTCCTGTTGTGCCCAATTATAAAAGGACATATGGTATATTATCCCACATTAGAGCAATTATGAATTTACTTGTGTTGATCTTTGCCTCTCTCAATGTTTTGGTTTTTGGTACAAAAGAGGCTTTGGTAGGGATTTCTTGTTAGAATCCTGTTCTTATGCCTTCTTTTCTATTCATATCTGAAGAATTAAAGTTGAGGTGCCTGACTCAATTTCTTACAACTACAGCTTTAAGAAGGAAAAAAATAGCAGTTCTTGAGGAGTTAAGAATTTGCAGTCATGACAGAGCTGAGTGTTTCTAACGAGTATTCACCTCATACATTGCCATTAGGGAACAAGTGTGGTAAATGGAAAGATATATTGGGTATATTGAGTAGGAAAAAAACAATCTCACCACGTGGAGTGGATAATTTCTGTGTGTTTAACCCTATTCTAGGTACACTTAATAATTAATCTAATTTCACTCTCACAATGTGTTGAATTAGTGTGATTTCTTTCCCCATGTCACCTATCACTGTCTATCAGAATAATTGATTTGCTCCTCTATTGGGCTTGTTATTTATTTCTTGTTTCTCCCACTTTTGTGTCAACTCCACAAGGGATGGTATTTCTCTGAATTTTGATCAATAAAGTATCTCATGCACCTAGGACATGGTCATATAACATAGCTGACGCTCAATAAATGTCTGTTGAATGAATAAATTACCTCCCCTCTGCAAGCTGAAGACACTGAGCATTATCAAATTTAGATAACTGCTCCCATATTACAGAGTAAGGTAGCCATGAAATTTTCACCTTTATGTGTAATTGCCAAGACCTACTCTTTTATCTGTGTTTGCTCCCAAGTATGTCACTTACTAGCTTTTAATCTAGGGGAGTTACTCATTCTTTTTGAATCTGCAAAATGGGGAACTACAAATAGATAAAAATATACTTATATAGATATAGATTAGATATAGATATGGACATAAGTATACAAAACACACTAATATATATATTTTTCTTCACTTAATATTTACAACAGCTCTAAAATGTAGATAGGTTAAGAATCATTATGTCCATTTACATATATTTCTATAAATCTGCATCTAGTTACAACATACAAAACAAATGAATTAATGAATGTAAAACTCAATGAACTTGGTTACCATACAGTTATGGAATCTGAATTGTTCACTGACTGAGACTGACTTTTGTGTCAATCTGTCAAATCCCCAGTTCTGACACATAGCCTTGGACTTACTATATAAATGTTACTGAGCCTCAGTTCTTCCTATATTAAGTAGGGGTTATGGAGTCTCCTTCATAGGGTTGATAGGTTAATCAAATGAAAAAAAATTTAGGTAAATTGCTTAGCACAGTACCTGAAATGCAGTAAATGTGCAATGATATTTATTTTTTTTCTTACTATGTCAGTTTTTTTTTTTAATATCATTGCCCTCATTTCAAAATCAGTACATGTGAGTAAATTCATATGGATATTGGTCTAATTCTTCCTCTAGATTTCTATGAATACATAGTTACACATTTAATGCTGCTGGTAGACAAATCCCTCCTGATACCCTAATTTTGACTAGTAATTAGGTGATTTGTATATTTTCCTACTTGATTAGAATTACAGGCAGTAAGAACATGTTTGGTAAATTTTCAGTCACCAAAATAAAATCCATTTTTTTCTACTGAAGCAATACTCAGAAAAATGAAGACAAACAATAAGAACAGGAGATAATTTTCAAATATCAAGTATTCAGCTACAAATTGAAATAAAAGCTTCAGAGATCGTGGTTTATGGATACTTTTGCTGATGTATTCTATTCTTCTTTTAAATGAAAATCTACATAATTTAGTCTGTGTACATGTGTGCATGTGCACGTGTGTGTATAATTTTAAAATATTTTTATATATACTTTCATTTTTTCTTTTTCTTCAATCTAACAGAAGAAATGGTCAGTTTTGGAAAAAATTACCTGCCAACGGCAAGCAAAAATGCTGAGAATGTTGAAGTGCAGAAAATATTCTGTTAAATGTACTTTTCTCTTTGTTAACCTGAGTAAAGAGTAATTTATAATAAAAGCTGTGTAAACCTCAATATGTCCCCAATGTTAAGTTCCTGGTAGGCCTTAAATGTTCTAAAAATGGCCTCTACGTGACATTTTCGCCCCACTTGTCAATTTCTTCTTTACGTGGTTTCAGCGGTTTGAGAGTTGCGATACTACTGCTAGGCACTTTTCAGCAAGTTTGAAGATTTTAACATCTCTGTCCTGCTGTTTTATTTCATCTGCAGGATTTCTAAAAGCACGAGACAGGAAAAATGTGCTCTGACCATTTGAATCTGGCAACACATTGAGGATACCTGTGCCCAGAAAGAATACTGTATTCTAATATCAATATATTGATGTTTAGCAAACAACCACAATATATTAGTATTTATCAAGTAACTAAACAGAAATTTGAATATGAGAAAAGTTAACATCCTACAAATGGAAGCATAGTTTTTATGACATTGTGACCCATTAGCCACCAAACCCCTTCATCATTACAGGCAGAGAACCAAATGCTGGCTTCTCCATGGGTGAAATTTTGGCAATGAGTTGTAGCTGCAAATGCATAATTGCAGGTGCAACCCAGCTGGTTAGTCAACAATTTGTTAATGTTTGATGCATAGCACACTAAGTACTTTAGCAATTAGAGGCCTGATACAACAATTAATTAAGGCCCTAAATTAAGTCAGGCAAGAAATGTCATTACACTCAAAGATTCAAAGGCTAAATGTTGCTAAAGAAAAATTAAAGGGTTTCCTTTAATATTTCTCAATTAATATACAGAGGACTTTGTAAACTGGTGACCTGTTCTGCAAACTTTATATCTATCTATCTATCTACATATGTGTATATATATATATCTATCTCTGAGTTAGCACCAACATGAATCCTTGAAATAAATAGAAATTCTCAATCACCTAGAGGAATGTCAGGCTCAGCACTTACGATCTTTTGTCAAACATAAACCAAGGAGTTCTTCAGTTCCTCACACCCCATCCAACAACCCCAAACCATTATGCTCTTCGGCAACACTTGCGGCATTATTCTTGACTATTCTAAAGAGGAATGATTATCAATACACTTTGAGTCTAGAGAAAAGTTTACTTCCCTTCAGGTTACTTTCCAGAACATGCTAAATCTGCCTTGCAAGACTGCAAAACAATGTCCCTTCACTGGGTTTCCTAATTCCTCAGTTTTCTGCCCACTTTCACACAGGATGTCTCCTCTCTCTTTCTGCCCCCGCAGTGATAGAGGTGTCCAGCTGTATTTGAATGCACTGCCTCCCACATTCTGCATAGTGCAGCACAGGAGCCACAGACATTCCTTGCACACACTGACTGCCCCTCACAGCATAACCTTGTCTCCTTGTTGGGCTAAAACATGTGCTCACGGCCAGGAGCACAGACGGAGAGGGACAAAGGTAACTGAGAGCAGGATTCTATGATGCATGCATGCATGGGAAATCATGGCACATCTTTAGAAGTAACTTTTATAATTAAACAAACAAAAATTGTCATAGCTGGTAATATACTCCATTCCATATGTTGAGCCATTATTAGGAAAATACTAAGATCATAGGGTTGATTATCAAGGATCTCTTAAAAACTCCAAGGATTTAGCAAAGATCTAGAATGAAATTGGCTGAGAATCAAGAAGAAAGTAAAAAGGAAATGGTGGTGGGAATAAGCAAGAAACCACATTAACAGACTGCTCTTGTCCCCTCCTGTCAATCCACTGTTAAGGGAGAGATTCCCGCCCCAGAGTGACGGGGATCGCTGAGCACTTGGCACCTGACACTGGACAGATGAGATCAACAGCAGTTTAGTAGTCACATACACTCAGAGTCCAGGGGACGTGGGCACTGCACCACACAGGGCTGTGTGGAGGCTGCACTCAGGAACAGAGTGCACAACCAGAGGCTGTGGGAGGCAGCTCTGTAGCTGCAAGAGGATGAGGTGAATGCTGGTTCTTAAGAGAGGATATAAATGGCTTGTTTGAATAATTCCACAGGTTGGCAGGGAACTGAAGCCCACTAGTCTGGGATGAGCAGGCATCGTGCCTGGTCCCCTCATAAGGACGGTTGTTTGGCTAGAGATCAAAGCAGCATCATATGTTGAATCTTAATTTTAAGCCTTACACCACACAGATTAGCAGTGTGTCAGTATGAAAGCACAGTCATACACTTTCCTCATGGCATGTGATGATATCAGTTGGGTTACTTGGTCCGAGTGTGACATTTTTAAGTCCTAGGACTGCCTCTTGAGCTTTGCAAGTGCCTGGAAGCTGCTGCGCTTACCATGTTCTAAGAGGACTGAGTATAGAATGGTTAAATACATACTAGAGTCACTAGTGAGCCTGGCTTAGCACTTCGGAGGATTTACTTTAAATTCTTTATCAGATAACAACCTGTTTTTTGTGTTTTATTTCCTTTTTTTGTTTGTTTGTTTGTTTAATGATAGCAGCAGAACTTGTGTGGGGCCACTCCACTGACATTAAAATAGTGTTTGCATTGATACCGTAATGGCTCGGGCACCCGCTTTGACACAGTAATGACTCCCATGGGGCTGCTACTATGTCTATGGAAGTGTATGCGACACTTCATTGACACTGTAACAGCTCCAGTACTTGCAAAGAGATGGTAATAGCTCCTCTGGGGCTGCTGTTCTGGCACTGAAAGTACACGTGGCACCTTCATGGACACTGCGGCAGAACTTGCACTGGTACTTCAAATAAACTCATGCGAAATACATACATTCATACAAACATGCATAAAGCATTTTAGAAAAATGACCTGTGGCTTTGCCTACATTTTTAAATAATATTGATTATATGCTTTATCTAGGTATTCAATTGCAATAGAAAAATAAAATTCCTTCTCTCTCTCTCTCTCTCTCTATACATGTATACACACGCTTGCACACACACACACATACCATCAGAAGTTTCATATTTGTAAATGGCCTTTAAAAAATTAAATCTACTTCTTTTACATTTTATAGAATTAATGGTGGAAATGTGGAAAATACCAGAAGTTACTGTGGTAGGCAGAATTTTCGGATGGCCCCCAAGATTCCTGTCTCCTAGGGTACACACACCACACCCCTTGAGTGTGGGAAGGATCTGTGGATATGATGGGGTATCAGTCTTATGATTAGGTTAATTTATATGTCAAAGTGAAGGGATCTATATTTATTTAGGTCTCTAAATCAGTTGATTTGAGTTAATCGAAAGGCATTCTCCTGTATGGGCCTGACTTAATCAAGTGAAAGCCATTGTAAGAAGGACTTTCTGAAGAGATTCACAGAGCTTGCCTGCAAAGATTCTCTTGCTGACTGTGAAAAGGGGCCATTCTGTGAGGGGTCCTGAGAAAGGGTCATGTGGTAAGGAATTTAGTGTGGCTTCTAGGAGCTGAGAGTGGTTCTGGGTCACAGACAGAGAGGAAATGAGGACCTGAGACCTACAACAAACCAAATTCTGCTTCGGAGATGACCCCAAACTTCAGAAAGATAATGTGCCCCACCAACCAAGCTCAACCTGACTGCAGCCTTGTGAGACCCTGAGCCAGAGACCCAAGATAAGCTATGCTGGGGTTTTGTACTCACAAAAACTGTGAGATAACTAATGGGTGGTATTTTAAAAAACTGCTGAGTTTGTGGTAACTTGTTCCACAGCTTAACAAGATTAAATATTACCTGTAACTCCTTAATATAATTATTTAGCATTTAAAGCATTTCCTCTCATTTCTTAATTTCTATTTGTCTAGGATTTTTTAAAAAAATGATTAAGGTCACCAAATATGTAATTATGTATTCCTTAAGATTAACATGAGTGTCTGCAAATACCATTCCTAAATCTTCCAAATTATGATTTTTAAAGGCTTATTTTCCTTATGATACTGTAATACCCATTCACTGTGGGAGACAGAGAAAAACATTAAAGACAAAATCATTCATAAATCTACAGCCTACGATAACCAGTGTTAATTTACTTCTGTATTCTTTTTTGGATTGTAAAATCATACATGTTAAAGAAAATTTAGGATGTAAAGTAAAAAGTTTATAATAAAGTTACCTGCCATCTTATCTATTGGCTCGGCTTTGTTAATACGTTGACATTAGGTAGAGAAGAAGGCTGGTTGCATTGATACAAGATTAGAGATCTGCCCAATAGATGTGATTGCACAGTCAGAAATGAGTGAGGAAGATGAGTTTTGGTTCTCAAAGGTGTATATACATTAGAATTATCTGGTGAGTTTTTTAATTTGTTTTTTTAGTGCTAGTGCCTAAGTCTTACCTACAGATATTCTGATTTACTAGGTGTATGGTTGAGCCAAGTTTGCTGCTGTTGTTTTGTTTGGTTTTTTTGTTTGTTTGTTTTTTGTGATAACAATAGAGCCTAAACTTAAAGCTGAATGCAAAAAAGAGACAGACAAGTTGCAGGAATGAGAGAAAATAGATATTGAATCATCCATGAAATTAAAGTCTCATGAAGGTCTCAGTGAGTTTAAAGATGGTCATAATAGAAATACTAAACAGTGCTTCTCAAATTTAATGTGCATACAAATTACCTCAGGATATTGTTAAAATGCAGATTCTGATTCATGAACTCTGGGTAAGATCTGATATGCTGCTACACTCCAAATAGCAAAGCAGTAGAAAATATAAACTTGAAGAAAGTTGTGACTAGAAAATATAGATTTGAATTAGTAGTTTTAGAGGTGAAGTGGTTTCAGGTCATGGCAATTTTCAAATGTGACTTTAAGTGAGATAAATGAGCAGGACTTAACATGACATGGAGATGCTTATTTCACTTTCAAAATTCCTAAATGAGAGGTTCTCAATACTGTGAAATGGAAGTATTTCTTCCCATTTAGTATTTATTTCTAGTCTTATGAGTGACTGAAGGTGGTTGTGATGAGTTAATGTGTTTAGAAACTTCTAGCCCAAAAGTCTGGTGTTGAAGCCCAGACTGTGGTTTGCAGATATGTTTGCCCATTTTTACACTTGAACATGGATAATCCTAATTTTGCCTCATACTATTCATGTTAAGAGTAAGATATTCTGAAAAGCAACAAGTATATTGCTTGGCAAAAGAAAACAGGTGCTCAAGAAAACTTTTGTTCTGCCCTCTTTCTTCCTTCCACTGCTCTTTTTTAGACACATGGGAAGCAGAGGTTGCCCAGACCTCCTGAATCTTCATTCAGAATGGCAACTGTATGTAAATAAGCCTAAGGTTCCAGATGTTGAAATGAATTGGTATCTGCAGTCACAGAACAACATATACTTAAAATCTAAATTATAACAACAATTACAGCCTTTGACAGGCAGTTTGGTGAAATCATCATGTAATAATTTCCATTATTTACAGTTGAGGGGTTGTTGGAAAATGACAAAGAAGAGCTACGTGTGTAAAACAAAGCAGGGCTTTATTTCATTTTCCATGTATAATAGAAAGCCAAATAAAATACCTTGCAAGGGTTGGCTTTTAAATAAATCCTGATTGCAATGTATATTGAATTCCTTCAATATATTTCCCAGTAATAAATAAATGATGTATTTATTTAAAATTATGAAGATCCCTCTATGATGACCCACTCTTTTCAAGAAGTTTCATCCGAAGTTCAGCATGCTTTTCCATGTGAAAATGAACAAAAATGTTCATTTACTGATTAGACATATCACAGGGTTGTTGATGCCTAGATACCAGGCACATGGCGGTCAGCTCCGCATGGGTCTTCTCCAGATAACATAGGCATATACATTAAAAGACTTAGCAAGAGCTCTTTGGGAGTCCAGTATGGGGCTTTCATTAAGGATAACTGGGATGTAGCCAAAGGACTTTCTCTAAACCATTTTATTCTAATAATTTTGAAGCTACTCAGTGGGACCCATAGGAGCTAATTTATTTTTAATCTTTAAATATGAATTGTGCTTCTCTTAATAAAAAGTTCTTTCAAAGTTATTACTGAATAGCAGAGATTCAGACAGATTTGAATCTGAATAGTTCCTATGTTACTTATTAACTCTTTGACCTTGAAAAATAAACTTTCTGAGCCTCAGTTTTTTCATTGGTGAAATGGAGTTAAAATACAAAGATTTGTTGTGATAGTGTTATTAGATAAACTGTGTTTAAATGACTAAACATAGTAGGTGCCTAGAGTTTTTTGTTTTCCATTCTCAAGGCCCTACCTATGACCTGTGCTTATTTTTATTTTTGAGTTTGGATGTCCCAGAGGGATATGGAGAGCTGTTGGTTGGCAGAAACAAGGACCCTGGTTCTGCCATCTGTTACTGATAAAATCACAAACAGAAGAGAGCCTCCCCTAACAATGACACCCATGAAAAGATATTCATAACAAATTGAAAGTTAATACCCTTAGGATATAAATATATATATAAAAGGAAAACAAAACAACCAGAATCATTAAATTGTCAATAGGGAGAAAAAAGTGTGTGTGGAGACAGAGGAACACAGCGATTGTGTAAATGTGAAATAAGCCTGGCCAATTCATAATCAGAAATAAAAGTTCAATTTTACTTATTTATTCAAAACTATTGGGGAAAGCGTAGTATATGCCATATGCCATTAAAGGTACCTGCAGTTTAATGGAGAAATAAATATGGGTGATTATCGCCATCAAACATGACAACCTATTATAAAATATAAGCACTTAACTAATTCTAATTACAAAGATTTTATGCAAGGGATACGTTCATGAAGTCATAAATACAATCCAAACCTTGTTCGATTAAAGAAGTAATTTTGTAGTGACAATAATCTATTTTTGTGTTAGTGTTCTTTTCATTCTCTTGAATGAGGATTAATGATTTCTGATGTCTATTTTCCTTAATTAATAATAATTATCTCCTTAATTAATAGTAATAGTGTGGTACACTATATCATTTGTTTGGTATTTCATAGTATTTTCCTATGTCTAACTTCCTTTCTTAACATATTATTATTTAAACCCATTTTTCAACACTGGCAATGGTTCCTCCATTTAGTGAAAACTTATTATATATAGAATAAAAGGTTATGGATAATAAAATTAAGAGTTGAAGAGGGATCAAAATCACTGTAAGAAGTTTAGAGCAAAATTCAAGCACTACTGAACAAAAGATGGCACATTCATCAAGTTACCACCTTAAGCAGTGCCACAATGTGGCAACAGCATAAACAGTTTAAAACCATTTAGTTAGTTTGGAATTATAGCCTTGAAATACTAATTATAAATAAAATAACTTAATTTGTATTATTTCAAATTTTGTTGACTACAGTGTATCTCTATTAAGATTTTATATTGTTCTGTTTCAACCTCATACGATCCCAAAAAAATGAGTCCACACTGTATTACAAACTAAAATATGCAATGAAGTATAACATAAAAAGTGCCTGCAATAATTGAGGAAGTTTAAGAGACTAAAGGAACACAGAACTGAATTACTTGACACAGGATGGGGGTGTCTGAAAAGACTCATTGAAGGAAGTAGCGTTTCAAGTGTAACTTGAGTTGAAGTTGTTCAAGGCGATAAAAAAAAAACAAAAAGTGAGACACTCAGCCATAAAAATAAGATTTAAATATTGCCATTTGCAGCAATGTGGATGGATTTAGAGAGTATCATACTAAGTGAAATTAGTCAGACACAGAAAGCCAAATATTAAATGATATCACTTATATGTAGAATATAAAAAAATAATACAAGTGAACGTATATACAAAACAGACTCACAGACATGGAAAACAAACTTACAATCAAAGAAAGGTAAAGTGGAGGGTGGGGATAAACTAAGAGTCTAAGATTGACAGATACAAACTACCACACATAAAATAGATAAGTGACAAGGATTTACAGTATACACAGGGAACTATAGTCAATATCTACCTTGTAATAACCTATAATGGAAAATAATCTTTTTATATCTATATCTATATCTCTATTTATCTATTTATCTATATATATACCTGAATCACTTTGCTGTACACCTGAAACTAGAATAATATTATAAATCAACTATATTCCATTCTGTGGTTTCTGTATCTATCTTGATAATTTCCCCTACCCCTCCTTTAATAAAGTCTTCTTTATGATGTCTTAAAAAAAATGTTTTTAATTGCCCTGGAAAGACTGAAAAAAAAAAAAAAGTGAGATACTATTTTCTGTTGTAGAGGAGGTAAAACATCTTTTTCCTCTACCCTTCTAAGTTCTCTACCAGAATCCCTATAACAAAAGAGAGGTTAACAAGAGACAAGCATACCAATTTATCTACTATAAATTGTACATGACATGGGAGCCTTCACAAGGAAATGAAGACCCAAAAGAAATGGTTTAACCGATGTATCTTTATGGCAGGTTTGATGAAGAGTGGAAAGTGATGGAAAGTTATGGTAGGACAAAGTGTACGAGGTAAGTGCAATAAGTGAACTGGGGGAAACTCAGCAGGGCCAGTGTATTCTGATTCCTCTCCCTGCCCCTTTGATTTAAGGGATAAGGATGCTCATTTCCTCGCGGTATAGGGAGGGCACCTCTCACATGGGGGTTTTACGACCTGCTTCAAGTTTCAGTAGGACTCAGCCTATCCTTGTAATGGTCCTCAGGATAAAATTGACTGCCTGTATATTTTATCTCCCTTAGCCCTTAAAAATGGTGAAAGTTTCAGCTCTGCCTTTCAGAGTTTCCCAGCCCACTAAATTCTGGGACAAGATAAGGATGCCGACTATCACCACTCCTATTCAACATAGTCTTGGAAGTCCTAGCCACAGCAATCAGGTAAGAGAGAGAAATAAAAGGGATCCAAATTGGAAAAGAAGACGTAAAAGTGTCACTATATGCTGACAACATGTTACTATATATAGAAAACCCTAAAAGGTCCACACAAAAACTACTAGAGCTGATTGAAGAATTCAGCAAGGTAGCAGGTTACAAGATTAATGTTCAGAGTTTGCCAGCCCAGCTCTCTGGTCTCATGCTTCACATAGTTTCAATATCCAGCAAACATCCTGAGGTGGAGACTGGTAGTGTGCTTGAGAGCAGGTCCTCTCCTAGGATGGGTCTTTCTTTCCTAAGCAATGGAAGACTGCTCAAGGTTTCACTCTGCCTTTTATATGCTTCAGGTTAGCTCCCGTGCCCTCCACGCTATCCCAGAACCCAGGGAATGTACCCTGGGGAACGCTGACCACGTGCTTCAAGCCCTTCATTTTCACATGTGTAATCCAGTCCTCCGCAATGTTAGAAGAACTGCTGGTTTCTCTAGTTTCTCCTCCCCCAGCAGACAGGGCCCGGGGAAAAAAGGGAGTAGGTACACGTCCTCAGAGTCAGAAGGGCACTAGCTGATAACCACAGACTCACAGAAGTCCCTGCATTGACTGGAGTCTTTGTTTATGTAATCCTTAGAGCTTTCACAGCTTTTTGATGCCTTAAAAGCATGGATTTTTTTGGGTGTATGATGTTTACACAGTTTGCATTTTCTAGTTGTGCAAAAGAAGTGCGGCTCTGGTACACATGGATACCCCTGACATGGAAACAGAAGTCCTCCTCCACTTTTACAAACAGAAATATTCAGAGTGGGAAACAACAGCCTAGATCTAAGATACAAGGCTGGAGAGAGAGAGAGACTATCACTATCCAAAGTAAGGATACAGGGTTGAAGTGTTCATTACTCAAGTTAAGAATATGAAAATATAATATTTCTTCCAAGGACAAATTCTGTCAGGTGGAATTCTTGGAGTGAAGGCAAATGGACACTGACTAGCAGCTACACCTTTGGTCCTTAAGAGGGGCATTAAAGTCAAATATCTTTTCTAACATTCAGATGTTTCATTTGCAAAACAGGACAAATAATCTTCTTTATGTTTTCCCTCTTGCAGAGACTGCATGTCAAATCATGACAGTGAGGCTCTGGAAGCAGATTAGATGGTGATCACCTCTCTTAAGTCATTATGCCTTGATAAGCACTTACACCCTCGGGGAGCACATTTTAAGCGGCTCTGGGATTTGCACAGTTACAGGAAGCTAGAATAGATGGTTTTGCTGTTGGCACGCGCGGCAGATAGGAACTGGCTGGGTGACACCCAAGTTGCTCCATTCTGAGAGTTTCCGTCTGTCACTCTTTACACTACTTTGTATCATGGTATCAAAATTGGCATATTTTTGCAGGAGAAAAATTTAACTCTAAGGTTTTGGGAAAGAAGCCTTTTCGGTGAAAGAATGTATCCTCAGCTAGAAATTAACTTCAAATGTAAGCAAAAGTAAAAAATCATCTTAACACAAATAATCCTTAGTAATCTGTTGTGTTTTCAAACAGTATAACCATTACAAAATAAATAAAACACTTTATTTTCCTGATGTCAACTGATCTGTACCTTTCAGTGTTTTTATCCCCATTTTACAAAAAGAAAAAGCAAGATTAAGATGCAACTAGAAGGTGACAGAAACATTCTGGTCCAGACTTTAGTCTGACTCCATTTCTAATAAGTAAAATCTTCATGCTTTAATAAGCGGGCATGAGAAGCGCAGGCCAAATATTTTGTATTTGTTTTTATTTTTTTATTATATTTTGTATGTTGAAGCAGCTATTATATGCTACCATAAAATAACAGAAAGTTTAAATAATATTTTTAAGTCTTAAATGGTAGTATATTAACTCAATTATATAGTCAATTCTGTTTGCACTTCCCTCATGTTCCTATAATGACTTTCCTGTAGTTGCAGCTAAAATGCACAATCTTAGACCATATGTTTCCAACTAATGCAATGCCTCTCTTGCATTTTCCCATGTAGCTGCATAGTATTCAATCCAATCATTAGAATTTATACAACGGATTTTTCAGAAGATATACTTTTCTTCTTAACTCATCCTCTCTTATATTTTAAAGTTGTTCATGATTTTAAAGTAAATTAAATATACATATCACAAATAAAACACAAGCTAGAATCTTAGAAAAGACAATAGTAGATCAAAGGGAATGAATGCTGACATAGCTCATAAAAATTATTTTAAAATTTCATCCCAGATTGAATAAAGTAACATAATTTTGCCAGAAATACTTGCAAATCTCTCTGAAGGTTATAATAGTGGTGTAATAACTAAGTTAGAAGCTTAACATAATATCAATTATATTATTTCTCAAGGTTTCTGTGGGTAAGAATTTGGGAAGAGTCTGACTGCTTGACTGGAAGGTTTTGGCTCAACTTTCTCATACAGTTGAAGTCAAATTGTGGCTGGAGCTGAAACAGCAAGAAGCCAGAGCAGCTAGACCTGACAGAGCACCTTTCTTTTCTTAGGCATCTTTAGTTTCAGCTTCCTCACAGCATGGAGGCCTCAAGGCAGTCAGCCTGCTTGCAGTGCAGCCACAGACTCCAAAATTAAGTATTCCAGCGACCAGTGCACAGACTCAAAAGTCAAACAGGGTCATATGTGCACATTCTACTGTTACAAATGAGTCACAAGCCTGCCCAAATACAAGGGAAGGAGAAGTAGGCTCCACCCCTTGATGAGAGTGTGTCAAGGATCTAGAGGAGAATGTGGGGTACAAGACATTATTAAAGCTTTACCCCTAATGGTCACTGGGATCAATCAGGAGAGGATACATACTATTTTAGATGTAAAAAAAAAAAAAAATCACACACTGGCTTTCAAGTGATTTGGGCTTGAAATGATGCAAGCTAGCTCTGATTATGGTTTCATCACTTGACTACTTTCCAGTGTCCTTCTAGATATTCAGAACGAGGGGAACTCAAAATATGGCTGAGTGCTATTCTACTGCAGGCAGGGTAGATTATTTTTCAATCTAATGAAATAAAAGTCTGTAATCTTCTATAATAAAAGTACTAATAACACAGTATTATGAAGATAACAATATTTTCTAATATTACTCTATGGCTTTTAATTTGTATAAAACTATGAAGATTGGGGTTATTGTTCCACAGATATTTACTCCCCTTTCCCTTCTACAGTAGTCAGGGTTTACTGCCCTGGCTCATTAATTTCAAGCACAGGAAAATGACCTGCTTTAACCCACGGACATGTCACATGTAAAGGTCACAAAGGTGCTTACACAGTTTCTCTTGGCAGTGGCCGCACTAGTGACTCACCAACACTGCCCCTTCAACCTGGCCTAAGAATAAATCCACTTGGAGCAAGACTTTAAAGCTAACCTGCAGCCTGAAGTAGTACTGACCAACTGAGTCCATCCTAGAGAAGTCAAAACACCACTGACCTACAGATTAATCAGTATAATGCAAATGTGTGTTTCTATGGGCCAGTGTGTGGGGGGTGGTTTGAAATGCACCTCTATTATACCACTAGCCAATTAATGTAACATCCAGATCTGCATGTCATTTTTGTTATTGTCCACAGATATGCCACTTTGCCCCTATTAACACAACTGGGCTTGAAATGATGCAAGCTAGCTCAGATGATTAATTAAATAAGCAGAGATGTACAAGGCAGGCTCATGTAGGGGGAGTGGGAAGCAATACGGATAGTGTTGCAGTTTTTATGGCCACTTTTTGTATTTACCAAAATAGGCGATGAAGATGTGCCACCTTCCCATTAAAAAGCTATGTCAGTGTGCCAGCTGGCTCAGGGCCACAATTTCAGGGAATAGTAATGAATGAAGCAGAAGTAAACGGCCACCATCTGGGTAAAGCTCAAGTGAGCTTGTTTGGACAAGGCTCCAGGGTCAAGTAAATGAAACGGACCTTAATTTCAAGATGCAGCTGTGAGTGAATAATTCTCCACTCCTGCAAGCCACTGCAGGTGTGGGGAGTCGGCAATATGTTTTCAAATGGGGTGGGGGCAGTTGTGTCTTGAAGGCACTGGCAGTTGTCCTGCCTGAAGAACCGTGTGTGGCGGCCCCTGAGCCAGCATTAAGAAGTGGGGAGGTATTATTAGAGCTTGCTTGAGCCAAAAGAAACAGCGTGGGGGTTACAATGGAAAAACGTGTGGTTCTTCAGGGCTTGTTAGAACACGCTGATTCCTTTTCCCTCCGCAGCCTGGGTTACTAGGAATGATACCTTACTGAAACGCCTGAATTGCTAGGGTTTTGTTGCTAAGTGTTTAAACTGGTGGAGAAATCATAGCTGAACATAAGGATCCTGGTGATTAATGTTTCCCTTTTGGGCAATTGGGCTCTATGCATTCTGAAACAACTTGGGTTGCTTTGAATGCACTGAATAATTTTAAAAGGGAGGCAGACATTGTATTTAACTAAAAAAAAAAAAATTTTGGAGGGTGAAATTGGGTCCAGGACCACCTTGTGCTAGGGTTCATATTCCTACTGTCCTACTGTGTGGTCCAGCCAACCTAATAATCTGCTCAGAATAACAGTGAATGACTTAGAAGAAAACATCTGTGTCCCCTGCATTGCCCCTGTGTGTATACTATCATGACTGACTACACTGCACACAGTGGGATGGATAATAAATGATTAATAAGTGGCAGCTAATCTTATGATTTATCACACCCCAAATTTCAGGAAATTGTTTCTAAAATTTGACAATATAGAAAAGAAAACAAACACTCGGAGAGGAATAATGCATTTCTTTTGCCTAAGGCATGAGATGCCTTCTGGTGAGGGTAGAGGGGACAGGGGGCTGTTGAGAAAGGGTAGCCACCTTGAGATCCTTGAGTGGGAGGGGTCGGAGAGCTGCCAGGTGAGTTACTGAGTTTAGAGGTAGTGAGGGCAAAGCAGCATGGTTTGCCTATAATCCACACACAACAGTGGATGAGGCAGAAAGGAGGAGGGATAGGGGAGGTGCAATGCCCTAAAACATTAAGATTTTCTACAGGAATACATGAAAGGCCCGAATGAACAATTTAAATAAAGGAGATTGCAGTAAGTGATCCAACACCTGCAGGCATGTCTTTGTGGAACTTTTCTGTTTACTCTCCTAGTATTGTCTGCCTCCCTCAGTGCATCTTTGTACCAGATCAGTATTTTGTTTGGAGCTATGTCTTAAAGGCTGGAATCAGAATTTCTACAGGGCAGGAGTCATGTTTCATTCTTCTCCACCTTCTCAATGATTAGCACAAAATGCCTTGCGATACTGTAGGTTCTCAGCCCATGCTTGTGGATTTGAAGGGAATGAAACATATTACTACTTAGTGAAATTAATAGGATTTTTAGAGTTATCCTGTTAGGAAAAAGTAGTCATGGCAGCCAATGTGAGCATGGATGGGGAGAAAGAAACCCATGTTTGTAGTTGGTATATGTGCAAATTGGTTTAATTTCTTTTGGAAAAATTGGCAATGAATGTTACACCATATGAAAATATACAGCTCCATTAGACTAGTAATATTGCTTATTGGAACTTCTCCTAAGGAAATCATCCAAAGAAGAAAATAAGTTTGGGAAAAGAAGTATCCACTAAATATCCTGTCTAAAATAAAAGTATAAATTATGTTACTTTTATCAGGTAGGAAAAGAAGCATTAAAGCAAATAGTGAAGTATGTACTATGTACAAACCATGGGACATGTTTAAATTATAATATTAAAATGGAAAACCATAAGCTAAATAGTATGCATGCAAAATTTATAATTATGTAAAATTGTAAAGTACATAATGACTGAAGACAGTATGTTACAGGTAAAATAATTGTGAGATGAAGTATTTTATTGGTGAGATTTTTACTATGATTTGCAAATTTTATATAATCTACAGTTTCACTATTATAAAAATAATGGAATATAGCATAACTTAAAATGTATTCAGTATTTTCTACATCGTATGAAGCCCTCTGCTAACTCTGGTGTTTCTGTCCTGAAGGAGCTTATTGTATACTAAGAGATTTAGATATCAAAATATTGTGCTACATTAATTATTATGTACTAGAATTTAGTACAGGTGCAGCTTGTGGGGGAGGGAGGGATTCTAAAGGTAGGTAGGATAGAGGTAAGAAACAGGATGAAATCTCCAAAGAAATGGCAAATGAATTGAGTCTAAAAGATGAATAACTTTTTTCAGGCAGAGTGAGAAGTTGTATTCAAGGCAGAGGGACTAAAGTTTGGAGGCAGAAATATAATAATGAATTCAAGCAGAGTGTGGAAGATGCCATGGTAAAGGTAAGTAGGTATGAATCTTGAGCTGTGGAGTTAATCTTACAGATGATATGAAGACAGTGAAGTGCTCTGAAAGGGGGAATGCTCTGTATTCCTTTATGAGATGGTCATTCAGGTGTGGCCACAAGACAAGAGAGTCAGGGAAAAACAAGTTTATGCATAGGTCCCAGAGACAAGAGGCACACACCACACCATGCAGCGCCACATGGCAAAGATACCTAGGTGATTAGGAAGTAGGAAACGGGAGTCAGGAAAAAGATTTAGACCAAAGCCTTTACTGGGGCTTCTGTGGGAAAGGCAATGTAAACAGTTAGGATTGGCTAAGTTTGAATACTCTGCAGGCTTTTAGCTAGAGAGGTGGTCCCTACCTGCCTGGTACCTAGCCCTGAAATGACTAAGGCAGGAAGAATACTGCCTCCTGCGTGTATGGACCAAATAGAAGAGGTAGCACTCTGCACTGGTTAGTTTGCATATCAAAGACATGTTCTAGACTAGGGCCTTTTCCTTGGCTAGCCCAGGAACGGGTAGCCTCTCCTCAACGGAAAGAAAAGGAGCTAACATGTATCTTCAGTAGATTTGTTGTGTGTTTAGTATTTCTTTGGATGTCAATTACATGAGCCAGTCATTTCACAATCCATTAAAAATTGGTTAGCCTCAATAGATAAGGATGAAACATCATGCACTCAAGGAGAAATGGTCTGATCTTTGCCACAATGAGTCAAAATGTAAGTTGAGGATTTATCCTCAGGGAATTAAACCAATATTATTGTGTAATACTGACACTATTTCATATCTTCTTCAAACAACACCCAGAGAGATGTTTTAAGTTCTCATTTTCCATACAAGAAAATTGCATTTCAGAGGGGTTAATTAGCTTAACCAAGGTAACATATATGTACATACAAGTTTTGTTTCAAATTTGGCGCCTCCTAAGCACAAAGTCCAAGTTATTGTTGATGGTAAACTTTCTGAATTGTATTGTAATCTCCTTAAACTACAAAAAAAAACCCATAGTGCATCTGCACCTTGAATATCAAGTGTATTAATGGCACTGTCACAGAAGATGCATACACAACTCAATTCATTAAATAAAAATAATTATGAGGTATATGACATGCTCTGGAGAAAAGTAGATAGATCAGAACCTGTGCTTATAGATTTCTTGGTCTAGTGGAGTAGCTAATATGTAAATCAAAGGTTGAAATATCTTGGTGAGGTTAACTGAAGTAATGTCATACCAGGTTTGATATGTTTATGATGGACAAATGTCCAGATAAGAGTCATGATTTGCACTTGAAGGACAGAGAGAGATAAGAACACATTTTAAAGAGGAAGTTACACCGTAGTAGATTCATCCACAGTCTGCAGTATCAATTAGCAGTGCTGATACATGGTCTCAATGAGGGCCAAGCACTTAGCCTCTCTCTCTCTCTCTCTGTCAACATTAGCCTGTGAAATGGGAAAATGTCACCTTCTATGATGAAAAGGTGGTCCCTTTACTGAGTGAGATTAGTTCATATGAGCTGACAATCCGTCACTCTGCATCCATTTTAGGAATGACTGGAAATTATTCTGTTGGGATAAGCTTGGATGAAGAATTGGTTTCGGGATGCTGGTGCCTGCCCCTCACAACCAGGCATCCCTTTTCAAATTCGGGTTGCCATAACAACCGGATAGCACTTTTGGTCCCAAACACAACAGACTCCTTTCGGTGATGATTATTATTAGTCAGTTTGCGCTCCAGGCAGAAATCTGATTTACTTTCCCTGAGGAAACTCACCATATGACACACAAAATGTCAGAGAGAGAATAATACAAACTGGAAGTACGGAAGTGCTATGAAATAAACCATGTGTAGGAAAATACACCTTGTGAGCCCTTTATTATTTTTAAATGAAAAGTTGTCAGATTATTCAGCCTGAAGTGTGATGTTAACTATGTCATGCCTGTGAGCTACGTAATAGTTATTGTGAAGGCAATGCTTGCAGGTTATCCATTATAGGGTGTTTGATAAAATGTGACACCTGAAAACTTTGAAGGTGTATGAATTTTTGACATTATTCCGTAGACCTATTGATTGAACCTGAAAATACATAAAAAATGAAGTGTTTTCCCTAGCACACCAGTCAGAATGAAACATATGGCTCCCTTCCTTTGCAGCAATTTAAGAATGGGGGAAAGCAATTTCAGTCTCGGAACACAAGTGATCACAGTGACTACGAATAAGGCATCCTGCCCCAAATGTGCAGCTTCTGAAAAGCGGACTTTAAGCAGTTTCCTTCCTACTCAAACTTAGCCAAACCGTTATTTTAACCTTTAATGGGGTCTGACCTTCAGGCCAACCCATAAGAAGAAAACTTTTGGGAATCTCTTGTGTGGAAAAAAAAAAATTGCATCTGCTGTACAAGCCAACTATTTCTTTGTGGCATGTTTATCAGTAATGTGCCCCTGCCCAGCAAAATTGTGTCCTTGAACCAGGGATATAAAATGATACTATTAAGGGAGCCAAGCCAAGTCTGGTCAAAGAAAACCATTTATTTTCACTGACCCAGCTGGTCAAGTGAATTTAGGTTCAGCAGCTTGGCTCACTTGAGAATCAAGCACTGCCATCATGCCTGTAATTACAGCATGAAAGTGATTTCCAGGAATGAACATCGAAAAGGAAACAGACTTTCCCTGGCAATCTTACACTTCAGGACAGGAGAGTTGGCAAGGTGAACGGGAAACATATATTTTCAAGTGAGTCATATACTAAAAACACTTGCTATTTGTATCCATCAGATTTTTACATAACAAACCACCCCACACATAATGGAATGACACGATAAACATTAATTATTGGTTCAAAATTCTGTGAATTGGCTGGGTGGTTTTTCTCATCTGGGCAGGCACATCTGGGGCTGGTGGATCTGGGATGGCTGTGCTTAAATATATGGGGCTTTGGTGGGACTGCTGGGGTGCCTGAGATGGACAGTGCCTTTCACCATGCGATCATCATCCAGCAGGAGGCTAACTAGAAATTTCTTCGTATGGTCTTTGAAGGGTTTGCAGCATTAAGTGGGTAGGTTCCAATGCAGAGCAATTTCCGACTTCTCCCTAAATCATGTTTACTAATGTTAGGTTTGCAGATCAAGTCCTAGTCAAAATTCAAAGGGTAGAGAAATATACAAACTTTTGTTGAAAGGTCCAGCAAAGAATCTGTGGCATTTTTATTTCAATGTACTTCAGCCTTCTCACCATCCTTGAGGAGTACAAAATTACTGGTGTGCTTCAGTATATTTTAGTTTAGATTTCCAACTGATTTTTTTCTTATAAAGAACGTGAATGTTTCCAAACGCAATTAAAGGTGGCAGCAGTAGCAACAAGTTACCAGGTTACATGTAATTGTAGCTGCTTTTATAAAATCTCAATTGCACGATTTGAAAATTGAGCAACCAGGAAAGTAGGATTAGTTGGGTTTATCTTCATTGTATTTCGTTTTATTTTTCTGTATGACATAAAATAATTCTGTGGTCTGATATATGTCCACCGAAATAGCTGTTTTGGCAGGACGTGAAAATATTTAGTATGAAACACTCTCCTGCCCCAATTTGAGATTATTAACAAATATTTACTATTATTTTTATCAACCTATTGTATTTATGAGAGTTAAGACCACATAGTAGGAAGTTTTAAAGTTAAAAAAGAAAGATTACCTAGTGTTCAAGTCATCTATTTTGTATTTTTAAATCACTCTGAACTTACTAGTTTAAAACAACAATCATTTATTCTCACTGTTTCTGTGATTCAGGATATAGAAGTGAGTCAACTGCAAGGTTTCAGCTCCAAGTCTTTGATGAGTTTGTGTTTAAAATGTGGCTGGGGCTGGAGTCCTTTCAAAAGCAACTTAACTGACCTGTCTGGAACCTACCCTGGGAGACTTCAGCAACTGGAACCTGAAACAACTTGGGCTCCTCCAGCAGCTCTTTCTCTGTGTGGTTTCTGTATAGAATCTCTCCAGCCTGGTAGCCTGAGGGTGGCTAGATTTCTTATGTGAGGTTCAGAGCTCTAAAGGGATGTGTCCCAACAGAGAGACAGATGGAAAATGCCTCATCTCTTCTAATCTAACTTCGACATTGTCACAGCATCACTTCCTGTATATTCTATTAATCAAGGCAGCTGAAAGGGTCCAACAAAATTCAAGAGAATACAATGACCCCCAACTCTTAGTGGCGGAGTGACAAGATTCTGGAAAGGCATGTAAGAATGAAAATAATTTTTGGTCAATTTTGGAAAAGTATAATCTACTACATCTAGGGAAACTTTAAAATTCGCAACATGGATCTTTAGTATTATTCATTTTAACTTTTCTTGGACAAATTTTTGGTAATATTACATAGTTTCACTCTTCTTTGAGCATTTCAATGTTATTGTTGACATTAGTTTTGTAAACTTTGGTTTATTTCAGTTTCATTAAAAAGAAGAGCCTTAAAAGTGTCTGAGTACAAGTACCTTATTTGGAAAATAATCCTAGAAAGCAGAAAGGAGGGACTGGAGAGAAACAGGGAAAGAGAAAAAGAACAATGCAATATTGAATGGCCACTTTAGTAGGTGACTAGTGCTTTCAAACTTGCCACAACATTCTGAGAAGACTTACATGAATTCTATCTCAGAGCTATGCATTTAGAGGACTAAAGGATGGAAGATGTATCCATTGGCATGGTTAAACGTGGACCCAGGGTCATCAATTCCCCTGCATTTGCAGCTTGCTCATGTATGAGTGTCTAATGCATCCCACAAGTATCCCACAAAAGGCATTCAGAGAAGCGCCAAGGTGAAAGTTAGAGGTGTATGAAGTGGCTTCCTGGTGAAGTACTTTGGGTTGCACTCAAATCAAGCTGGTAGAAGACTGCTCAGAACTGGTCAGTGCAGGAAGAGGTAAGGCTGGGATACTTTATAGTGAATGAATGTATTCAAGCTAAAGAGAATCAAATACAGAGCATGTACTGTGCACTCATTACCTTGAGCACTAGGGTACAGATGTAAAGAGATAAAAAAGTGGATCCGGGGCACACTCTAGTGTGATAAAGCTCCAGGTAAACAGATCACCACAGCACAACAAAGTAAGTGCTATGAGAGAAGAATACAATGTGTTATGGGTACCCACAGGAAGCAGAAAAAAAGTGTATTAATAGCATGTAGACCAGAAAAGCTTTCATGAAGGGTTGATGATTGACTAAGTCTTCAACAAAGAGACAGATTTTTCTAAATGGGAAATGGATAAAAGAAAGTAGGCATTCCAAGCATACAGTAAAATATAGGGGGAAGTCATGAAGATTATACTAGAAAAAGCAATTTCTCAAGCCTTGATAAACCTCCTGATGCAAATTTTATGTACAAGTAAATTGAGACTCAATGGAATTAGTCATTTAGCCAGGGTCACAACCCTTTTTCAATCAACAGTTCAGATAAAAAATCCAGAAATCCTGTGTCCTCACCCAGCTTTTTTATTTTGTTACCAAATATTAATTCTCAATCATTTATTTAAAAACAAATATGTCATAGCCCATGTCACTTATTGTTCCTTTCCATTAGTGCTTATGTTCATTAACAAGTTGAATCGACCTTGCCTGTTTGGGGTTTTCTTCTTACTGGAGGAATTAGAAAATTTAATCAAAAATTTACAGTGAATACTCTTTACAGTGATCACTTATTAGAAAATCAATTCCTCCTAGGTAGAGGCATGGAACACAGTTCAATTTTTAATTTAAGTAGTTAATGTAAACCATGTTTTAAAAACCCTGGATACAGAATTGATGTTTCTGACACATGGGTTGGAATGGACCGAGATGACAGAACGAAGAGAGACTTGGTAGGGACTTAGAGCTGGGGAACAGCAACTGGCATGTAAGGAACACAGGATGGGCACAGTGAAACTGGCTTCTGATTTCTCCAGCAGGCAACACTTTAGGAAACCACTGAGGATATTTTTCACACGATTACTCAAGTGTTTTAAGCAAGTATGTCAGAGAAAGAACATGTTAAGGTTTTAGGATGCATTCTTACATTGTCTGATATAGTTGAGCAATATTCCAGCTCTAAGCAAGTACAATATACTTAATCCCTGCCCACTAAGGACTGCAAGACTCTATCCTACATCAATTGAATGCAAATCAACCACTTTAATTAAGCTAAGCCCTTTCTAGATTGGTGGGCTTGCATCCCACGAAATTTTAGTTAACAGCTAAATACCCTAGTCAACTGGCTTCAATCTACTCCCGCCGTAAGAAAAAAAAGGTGGGAGAAGCCCCGGCAGAGTTTGAAGCTGCTTCTTTGAATTTGACAGCTACTGCTGGGTCAAATATGTTATATCTCTAACCATTCTGTCATCTTCTCTTTTAGGGTTAACAGAGCCCTGTACAAAGGGCTCTGGAATGGACACAGGGAAGATTTTTTCTTTCTGAACTAAAAGGCTGGAAAGGCACTTCAAATCACTGGGGTCACTGTAACCACAGTGAAAGCCCAGACGAATTCACCACTTTTCTGGGAGTGAGGTATAGGAGAGAGCCTTTCAGCAATTTTAACATTTTTTTAAACATTTATGGATCCTTGGAAAAGGAATGGCTGTGCCAAGAAGGGAAGGGCTGTAATTCAGTCACTGCAGAAGTGGGATATTGGTGATTATTGATGATTTTGTTGTGTAACAGAAGTGAAGAAAGAGGGAGAAAACTGAGCTAAGTTAGTAAGTGTAAAAGAGCATTCAATAACCCATGGAGAACATGAGTGTAAATAGGGAATTACTGCTCTTTGGGGGGACTAGAGGAAGGAAGCCACCCTATGCAGGAGAACAGGAACACTGAAGGCAGAACAAATATGAACATAGGCTTCTCTCTTCTGGATCTCCTTGGTAAAGTGTATTTTCTGTCACACTGAAAAAATGGGAGCAATCTAGTATCATGTCAGCTGTCTCAACTCACAAAGCCACAGACTAACACCAAATCAGAGAATCAAAGCATGCTCAGTGCTGCACAGTTCAACACCCCTGTTCTGAACTTCTACAAAACCAATATGTAAGTATGGAGTGACTATTATATGCCTTCCAGGCATCTTGCTTGAGACTGAGAGTAAAAGAAAAAAATGAGTATGATACAGTTGTGTAACTGACCATCTTTTATAGGTGGACTTGAATTTTCCATTCAAAATGTTAAGTGTCATGAGAAAGCCAATCAAATTTTTCTAGTGGAATTTAGAGAAAGGAGGAGGATACTACTTCACATTGAAGGTGAGTTCTGGGTTTACATTGTGCGCTTAGTTTGTCCAGGTAAATAAAGTTAGGAAGGACATCCAAGGCAGAGGAAAGAGCATGGGCTGATCCATGGATCCAGGAAGGAGACTGGAATAGATGGGGTCAGTCAGTGATCCAACACAGAGACTCTGAGGTAGGATACAGGAGGGGTCAAAGAGATGAAAGATTTGCTGGCTCTGCCACAATGCTTGGATTTCAGGATTCTATTCTATAAATGTTGTACCTCCAAGTTTTGCATTTTGGATGTGGTGATTCAGTCTGGAGGCAAAGGAGTAATTAGAAATCTCCTAGAAAGATCCAAGTGAACAATAAGGATTTGAAATCAGGTAGCAAAAGTGAATGGATTTCAAAAGTGTGTAAGAGGATAATTTGTCAAGATGTAATTTAAGGATGAGGGAGAGCTGAATGCCCAGGGCTAAGCCTGTGACTAGGAGATTAAGTGGACACTGGAGTCTGCAGAGCTGGCAAAGTGTGACAGCCAGACCAGAGGATCCACAAGGGAGCAGCAGTGGTTGCCAGCATGACGATGTGGCAACAGCTAAGGACCAAAGATGATGATGTCAGTGAGTGCCCGCATGGAGAGATGGTTACTAAGGGCTAGACAACTTGTCCTGGGCCATGATCACTTCCCATCCCAAACCCACAATATGTATCCTACTGAGATGTGTAAGAGGACAAAACAACACATACAACTAAAACCCCAAACTGGCATTTACCTAGAAATGACTTTAAGTCTTTGCTTCCTGATGGAAAAGGAGCAAACATGGTTTCAACTAACCAAAAATTACAAAACATTATAAAAATACACCTGAGTGTCTTCTGCAGTGTCCATAAAAGGAGTTTCAGATTATTCAGGTTAGGAAACTAAACAGTGACTCACTGATCTTTCAGAACTCTGGGCTAGAAGTCACCAGGAGACAGAGAGGGCATCAAGGTATATCCTCTGTGTGTTTCAGGTTTGACTGTCTTCAGTGTTTGACTTATTCTGACCCTCAGAATCAGAATCAATAAGACAAGTGTTCTAAAGCGCAGTATTCCCGGCCCCAACCCATAGCTAAGGAATCACATTTTCTGACAATGGGTCAGAGTGTCCCGCTTTTAAAATAGATTCATTTTGAGTCTTAAACTCACCTGAGATGAGAATCACTGAAGCTATTCTTCACACACCCAAAACAGCACCCGCAGGCATCACTTAAAACCCACAGGGCACTTGAACTTGAATCAAAGAATTGCTGCAGGCTGTCCTTTCTTCATCCACATAACTGTCCTCATGAATCACCTCTCCTACCTCCCTGGGCAATTGTCCTATTCTCCTTTTCTCCCCTCACATAACTCAGTTTTAATTTGGTAACTAAACTTTCTTCCCCTGCCTCACTGTCACCTGGCGATCACTGTACCTCAGTCCTGGGACAGATCCATGAGTGAAAGGCAACCTGTGAGCACAGCCCCCTCACAGCTCCTTGAAAAACCCTGCTGGCCTCTGCAAATCAAAGAAGAAACTTTCCTTTAATATACATTTCTTATTACATGACTGGATACACAAGCACCAATATAAAATGGGATCATCACTGCAATATAAGTAGCATATAAATAGGTGGAAATATTTGGCTTCCAGTCTTAAGACTGCAAAAGAACACAACGACCAGCTGTGTGACTTTAGGGGATTAACTTAGGTTCTCTGGTACTTGGTTTAGCCATCTTTAAAGCTGGATTCAAGCAGGATTTCTCAACTTTGGACACTATTGGAATTTGGGGCCAGAAAAGGGTGGGTAGAAGCTGTTCTGTATATTGCAAGAAACTGTGATAACTCAAACTGTCTCCAAGTATTGCCAAATGTCCCCTGGGGAGAAGGAAGAGTGAGCAAAATTGCCCCCAGTACAGAACCACTGATTAAAGGAACCCACTCCAGTGTTCTTGTGATACTGAATGAGGTAATGTATATTAAAGTGCTATTACATTCTAACACTTTTTACAAGCTAAGGAATTGTTTTTATGATATACAAGAATTTGGTGTTTAAAACTAGCTTGTTTAATCATTACAAGATATTGATAATATTTTTAAGGATGCAGATCAAAGAGCTACCCAAACATGAGTTTAAGCTTACAGTGACCTTAGTCAATGTTACGAGCAGAGAAGGCAAACCAAAGACTTGCACTACCCGGAGAGATGGCCCAGCAGTCATCTGAGCAGGATGCATTTGATCAAAGACATTATACTTTTATAAATGTATAGTCTTCAGAATCAGGCAGTAGTCAGCTTTTATGTTTCAACAATAAGAACATATATCAAATGAGCAGTCCTCTCTAGTATTACTCAGTAAAACAAATGCTGGGTGTCTGTACTTTTGAACTTGTCATCCCCATTTTAAAATACTGCAGCTGAAATAACTGAGCAACTTGAACAAAACCAAATCCTTAGAAGGAGTTTATTTCAAGAGAGAGGATTATATTTTCGTTTCCTTCCATTTATTTTTTACAAATTACAGTTCCCTTCTGATAGCATTAAAGTTTCTCTCTCTCTCCTTCTTTTCTCCCATTCCTCCTTCTCACTCTCTCTTTTTCTCTCTTTGTAGCCATTTACCCATGTTCATACTGCTATTCTGCCTTTCTGTAGCTGTGTGTCTGTAGGGGAGCTACCATATGAAATCTCAGTTTCCTCGTCTATAATGTGTAGACTTCAGCGTCTTCATTGAAATATGGCTGTGAGTGCTGAATGTATAAAAAAAAATTTACACTGGATAAAACACTAGATAATTTTTAGCAGGTTGATTTTTTTCCTCCTCTCATTCCTTTTCCTCCAGTCCCTGAACTTATACGAATAACTTGACTATTATTTCTTCAGGTAAGCGAGTAGGCACTTTTTTGTAATTCAGCCATGGCTCTCTTTCTAGATTCACGTAAGAGTTATGCTGCTCTAACAGTAGCAGGAATACCCATTACAAAGGAAACCTATAAGAGTATGGATTGGAATTTCCACTGAGGAAAATGACTGCAATTCACGCTTAGGTCAGCAATGCCTCACAGTTAGTTGGGCTTCCTCTGGCCACAGAACCTGGGACAGAGACTTTTGTGAGAACACCTTGCTGGTGAGTGCGGTCCCACAGACCAAGAGTTAAATGCAGCTGAAGGAAAGACAACCCAGTGAACTTCCTGAGGAGCAAATGAAATTCCTTTTTTTGGGTGGGTGGGGTACAGGAGCTCCTTTTCCCCATTGATGGAAGTGATGCTGCTTTAACTCCTCCACACTTCTGGTTTATTAGCACAAATAAAAGTAGCAAGGAAGGCCCTGTGACATTACACAGTAGAGAGATAATCAAGATGGTTCAGGAAGCAGGGGGCATTTGCATGAACTCTTTTGCAGACTATGGCAATGCCCACTCGAGCAGCAGCTGTCATAAGAGAGAGGTGAAGCCAAGAGGATTTAAGACATGCTTAAGCCGTGTTCCTCATTTTCAAGATTTACTTGTCAATATATAAGTACAACCTATGGATGCTTACGGAGGTCCTAACATACGTGAGTGCTGTGGTGTGCCCTGGGGTTAATGTCTTAATCAAGAAAGGGAAAGCTTTCACTCTATCTTACAATCTTAGAAAAGGCAAACTGGGGTGAAATATTCAGTGCTAATGGGGTAAAATATTGGCAGGAGGTAAGGTCCTTCGTTTCATGGCTGATCACTATGCAAACAGATCATAAATATCAAAATATCATTATTATGTACAACAGATGTTTCTTAGGGCATCACCTTGGAAAAGAAATAGGTACAAAACTGGGTAGAGAAAGAAACCTAAGAAGCAATCACTGGGGGGGAAAAAGCCATATCAAGCAACGATTCTGTAACTTGCCTTCAGCTGACAGACTGCTGAATCTCAAACTTTTCCAATATATGTTTTTCCCTCCGCAAGTAGTTCACTTTCTTTTTCGAGATGGCCTCTTGGCCCCTCCTTGATTCAGACTTGTGTGTAGTTTACTACTTACTACAAACATCACTGTAGCCTAGGCCTGGGGGCTCCTGTCCACAACTAGGAACCTTCTCCCTGGTGGCTGTCTGTGGTACTCTTGCCACGTCATCAGCATACCAGCTGCTCAGTACTTGGCCGACCCGCGGCCTCCTCGTGGTGTGCTATGAATCTGGCCTCTTCGCTCTACCATCTGGTTGGAGGAACAGCTTCCTGGACTCTGTGCTGAGGCCCTGCAACTGTTCAATCACCCTGCCTCTCCTTCAGCTTCTCAACTGCTTTTGCGAATAATGATGGTGTTGTGAGACAAAACTGACAGTGACTTTATTTTGAACTGGACCTTTCATACACCCTGTCTCATTCATTCCTCACACTAAAATCGGTATGTACTATCATTTCTGCTATTCTCCTGAGAAGTAAACTGGCACAGATAAAACAACTCATCAGTGGACACACAGCTAGAGGCACACACAGGGCGAGATTTTAACATTTGTTCTATTGACTCAAGGGCCGTGTTGCCACTTTCATGCCCTTTTATTCCTTGAGTGCCTGATGGAATGATGTTTAATAGAGGGCTGGGAACGTCTTTCCAGATTATCAAGCCATATTCTCTTTATCCCTTTATAACGTTGAAACAACACCACGAAAATTAAAATGATATTCTATCCTCTCCCTTAAGTCCATCTCATCCCCACCACCCCCAATTTTGGTTTTCTCCCTAGTTTTGATCTAAGATTATAATTATTCCTTTTTGGGGATTTCACTTCATAATAATTCATTCTTTTTCCATATATTACATATCGGCCATTTATCTATGATGCTTCTTTGTAGATGGCCTAAAAATGTGATGTTAAAAAAAATGGAAAACTTGGAAATAAAAGGTGGGCTTAATGTTCTTTCAGGGTCATAGTAGGTATGGTTTAACAGGCTCAGACAAAGGATTGTTTGATTTCCTTGGAAAATGTACCTTTATTTGACTTTTCTATTTGTTATTTGATTAGATCTCAAGTACTATAAAGTTACAATGTTAACTTAGAGATACCTGTGCAGTAGAAAAGACAACCCAAATATAATAATGCTTTACCCAAAGCACAAGAAGTAGTTTTGTGCCTAACTTAGCAAATTTATTCTAGTATACTTTTATTTTTCTTAAATGTTTTTGCTGGAGGCCTAGATTAACTTTTTCCTTAAATTCTGTGAGAACCATCTTTGTCAGTTTACTGATCCCTTCATTAATTAATGAGCTGAATAAAATCTTTGAAATATGTTCATTCCATATTTGTATAATAATCAACATTCTTAACCTGTGGAAAATTCTACCTTGGTTACATTAGCATTCCTTATTCATTTGTTTAGGCATACAGTCATTCATTTTTACAAGTATTTCTTATTTATCTGGTGCTGGGTATTGTAATACTAGACTTAAGTGCTTAGAATACAGCAGAGAACAATACAGAGGAAGTCCAAGCTTTCACGGAGCCAAGAGGATTCATATGACCTGGAAGACGATATAAAAAAAGTGAAGACATTTATTTAGAACTATGGGTCTCACCATGGACTAAATATCATCTTGGAAGCTTAATAAGCATGTAATTTCTAGAGTGCCAACCATGGGTATTCCAATTCTATAAGTCTTTTATGGGTACCAGCTATCTTCACTTTAACATGCATCTTAGGCCATTCTGATGCACTTGGTCTTGGGAAACACATTTTAAGGAAAAAAATCTGGGATTTTTCACGTATTTTGAACATCTGTATTCCTCTATTTTGTTCCAATGCAAGGAGGAAGAGAGGGAGGGAGGAGGGAGGAAGGAAGAAAGAAAGAAAGAGAAAGAGAAGAAGGGAGAGATACAGGGAGCAAAGAAACCCAGTTATACCATGTAACCTGAATTCAAAGTTGTTTTTCTTTGTTTTTCCCCCCCAAATATTTAGAAATGGAACCTTGGGCAAATTACTTTCCATTTCATCTCTGGGCTTTTAGCCATGCCATTCTTCAGTGAGCAGATTGGACAAGATGAAAGCTAATGTTTATTCCCATTCTAAATTCTAGGGACAAGGCAAAAAGTCAAACATAGAAATATCATTTCGTGATCCAATATTCGTTCTGCATAAGTTAATTTATTAATATTAGAGTTCATTAGTGAATAACAGAATTAATTAATGCAACCGAGATTATGAACTTGTACCAAATTCTGTTTGGTTTTGTTTTCTAAGCTATGCAATAAATCAGATCTTCCACTAGTTAACATTTTGTTGCTAATCTTTCTTGCAATACTGCCTAATGAAAAACAGCTAATTAATATGCTTCTAATAATTTGCTGAGCCATATCCCTGGCAATTAAAATCAACATTCACAAATAGCTGGAACCATGAGGCATGGGCATGCCTGTGACTTCCAATCTTCAGGGAAGACAGGGAATTACATAGAGTGTCTAATGAATTTTTTATAGTGGTAAGAAATGAGCTGAAACATGCATACCAGCCATGGGGAAGAGTGAACAGTGATAGCACTTGAAGCAACCAGCAAAATCTAGCTGCCAGGCCTACATTTTACTTTGAAGTTCTTTGTAAGCAATTTGTGGCTTATTCAGGCTTCAGTCTTTAAGAAAAGAAAAAATTAAAATAGCCCTTCTCAGTTAATTTCCTGAGTCTGTGATTGTCCATATTCTGTGAAGAAGAATGCTATCTTCCCCAAGGCTCACCACTTACTCTAGCCATCATATTTCTTTACCTCAATATATTGACGATTTGTTCCTGACAGTGGGAAACAAAAACATGTTGTATTGGAACAATACATGAACTTTTTTTTTTTTTTTACATATTTATTACTTTTTGCTCTATCAAGTGATACACAATGCAAATCTAAAATAGAAAATATCATCCTTACTGTAAACTCTTCCATTAGATCAAAAGCACATTGAGGACAGAAACTGAGATTCATCTTTGTGTCCTCCCAGAATACCCTGTACTTGCTCTTTTCCACAGTGCACACTTATTATCCAGCAGATTTATTGAACGTATTGAGAAGTGCCTGGCACTTACCTAAACAATAAAGATGCAGCAGCACGTAAAAGAAAAGATTACTCCTTTGATGTAATTAATATTCTAGTGGCACAGAATAAATGTCTGTTGAATAACAGGAGCATTTCTAACAACAGGTCTGAGTAATACCCTAAGACCGTAAGGAAACTCCAAATGTCCTATTCCTCCCTTCCACAGTCCTTTCCCAGTATCTTCCTTAGGCTCTGACTAAATAATCCTTTTTTGGCTCATAATGAATGTCTTTTCTTAAGTGCATTTACCCATTTTCATATCTATTTAAAAAATAAATCTAAAACATTTTCCAAATATGTACATATGCATGTATGTATATGTGTATGTATCTATCTATTTATCTTTTACGTAACCTGTTGCCATGGACCAGCCCCCTATGCCTTGGGATGGGAACACAATTGAAAAATAAGTCAGACATAGCTCCTATCCTCAAAGTAGGGACATACACTTCTAGAAGCCATCCCAGAAGAGGAAATTACAGTGCAACAAACAGCCTAGGGGCAAAATCATAATAAGGAGCATATCCAGGAAATTAGATTTCACTTTGGAAAGATTTAATGTATCAGTCTTTGTGGGTCAGGGGAGAGCCTAAAGAGCCTTGCGAACCATAAAAAGGATGTTAGAGTTACCTGTGGGCCCTGAAGAATTTGTATAAGGGAATGGCAAAATTATATTTATATTTTTGGAGAATTGCTGGTCTGCAATGTTTGACAGTGGGCAAGAAGTGGGAAAGACTGGAGATAGAGTGTCCACTTAGAAACCCATTTTTAATTGTACAAGTGAGAGATGATGGTGATTTGGACCAAGAGGAGTTTAGTGGAGACACATAATAGGGAGATAGAGCCAGAGATTTTATTACAGTAAAATATACATAAAATTTACCATTTTAATCATGTTGAGGTATTCAGTTCAGTGGCACTGAGACATTCAAACTGTTATACAACCATCACTTCCATCTATCTTCAGAAATTTTTCATCTTCCCAAACTGAAACTCTTTATCCATTAAACACTAATTCCCCATCCCTGCCTCCCTCGGCCCCTGGTTACCATCCTTCTACCTTCTGTCTCTATGACTACTTGAGGAACCTCATATAAGAGGAATCATATAGTATTTATCCTTTTATGTCTGGTTTATTTCATTTAACAGAATGTCTTCAAGGATGATCCATGTTGTAGCATGTGTCAGAATTTCACAAGCCAGAAAATACTTCCAAACTAGAGTCAACAGGAAATGACTATTGATCCAATATGGAGATTAAGGAGAAAACAAAGAAAATAAAATATCCAACTACATGGCTTCAGAATCTAGGTGGTCAATAGCGATATTCAAAGAGCCAGGAACAAGGGAGACAGAAGAGGCCTGCTTCAGAGCTAGACGAGCTGAATTCAAATGTGTTAATTTCCCAGATTGACCATTACTCTATTTAGTAATTACATGATCACTTTGTGTTACAGGTGTACATATACTGAGATAGTTCCCAAAATTTGCTAGGATAAAAATACCTCCTATGGTTATCGTTAGGCAGGAGTTTTTATATTTACCTCATTAAGGACTAATGTCTTTGTCTAAAGTTATTCCTTTTACCTTTCTAGTAATTAACACAGTCTCCCGACACATAACCTGGAATGGGCTAGTCACTGCATTTCATATCTCAGCCCAGGAGGGTTAGGTAAACACAAGCAAGTGATCAGGACAGAGCAATCAGATTTTTCTCTGGGACTTTTCTATCACTGCTGAGTGAGAGAAGCTATCCTGACACTTGAGTTCAATATATGGTTGTGTTCAGTCTTGGTCTGTCAGTTGTCAAGTTACATGCTGTCTGAAGGCCTGATCACAACAGGACACAATGAAACTTCAGAGTGTCAGGCACAGAAGAAAAATGGAGACTGGAGAGGGAAAAAAAAAGAGTGCTGAAAACTATAAGACATTAATGACAGGAACTGAAGATGAAAGACAATGCAAATAAGTGGACAGATATTCCATGCTCATGAATTAGAAGAATTAATGTTTAAATGCCCTTACTACCCAAATACATCTACCCAGATCCATTCATTGCAATCTCTAGCAAAATTCCAATGGCATTTTTCACAGAAATAGAACAATCCTAAAATTTGTATAAAATCATAAAAGACCCCAAATACCCAAATCAATCTTCAGGAAAAAAGAACAAATTTGGAGGCATCTTGGTCCCTGATTTCAAGCCATATTACAAAGCTACAGTAATTAAAACAGTATGGAATTGACAGGAAAATAAATGCATAGATCAAAAGAACAGAGGGAGACAGAGACCAGAAAGAGCAGTTATAGACCCACACATACACAGCCATGTAATTTGTGACAAAGAAGCCAAGAATATACAACAGGGAGAAGACAGACTCTTCAATAAATGACACTGGGAAAATTGGATGGTCAGACGGAAAAGAATGAAACTGGACAACTATCCTATGCCATATACAAAAATTAACTCAAACTGAATTAAAGATTTTAATGCAAGACCTGAAGACATAAAACTCCTAGAAGAAAACACAGGCAGTAAGAAGGTCCTTGACATAGACCTTGATGGTAATTTTTTAAAAGTCTGACACCAAAAGTAACAAAAGCAAAAATAAAATAGGTGAGACTACATCAAACTAAAAAGTTTCTGTACAGCAAAGAAAGCCATCAACAAAACAAAATGGCAACCTCCTGAAAGGACGAAAATATTGGCAAATCATATATCTGATAAGGGGCTAATATCCAAAATATATAAAGAATTTATACAACTCAAAACCAAAGCAAAGCAAGACAAAAATCTCATTTAAAAAATGAGCAGAATATCTGAATACACATTTTTCCAAACAAGACATACAGATGGTCAAAAGGTACACAAAAAGATGCGTTACATCATTAATCATCAAGGAAATCAGAACCACGACGGGTTATCATCTCACACCTGTTATAATGGCCATTAACAAAAAGACGAGGAATAAGAGTTGGTGAAGATGTGGAGAAAAGGGAACCTTTGTGCACTGTTGGTGGGCTTGTAAATTGGTACATCCGCTATGGAAGGCAATATGCAATTTCCTTAAAAAATTAAAAACAGAACTGCGATATGATCCAGAATACTACTTCTGGGTAATTATTCAAAGAAAATGAAAATGCTAACTCAAAAAGGTACATGTACCCTCATGTTCACTGCACCATTACTTACAACTGCCAATTTACAGAAACAACCTAAGCATCCATCAAAAGATGAATAAAGAAATAAGAGGATGCATATATGTATGTATATAATATGTATATGTAATATACAACAGTATATTATTTGACCATAAAAGAAATAAAGACCTTGCCATTTGCAACAATACGGATGGAGCTGGGGGTTAAGACGTGAGGTGAAATAAGTCAGACAGAGAAAGACAATACCAAATGACATCTCTTACATGGGCAGTCCAAATCTCTTATCTATCTAATCTATCTACCTACCTATTTTTTAGAGGTCATACATACAGAGAACAGATTAGTAGTTGCCACAGGCCGAGGAATAGGGGTGGGAAATGAACTACTTTTGTTGTTGCTGGTTTTTTAGTTTAAATAAATTGAATTTTTTAAAAAGGTAAAAAAGGGAAACAGCTGGCTTCAGATGACTTGCGACTCCTTGATTCCAGGCTGTCTTGAGGTAACTACCTTCCAGAACTTATGGTGAGTAGTTGTTGTTCTTTCAAGTTGATAACTGATCTTTAATTTTTTTTTTTTCCACATCAACTATCAGAAGGTGAACTACTGTACTTCCATCCAGTAGTGCTCAAGTCAAGGCAGCCTCTCACTCCTTGTGGTTTGTTTAAGATCCCCAGCAGCCCAGTTACTCTAATCTCTATTTTTCTCAATGCTTTCTCTCCCTGAATCTCATTAAAAAATACATGAAATTAACCAAAACCCAAACACTCTATTTTGCCTCTGAAGTCTTACTTTTTGCATTCTTTCTTTAGAAGGCACTTTCATTGGAAAAAAAAAAAAGGTATTTAAGCATAAAAATAAAGTCATAGCTCAAGAATCACCTTCTCCAGGAATTCCTCCTTTTTTCTCAAGACGAGTTACATAATCTAATGAATAAATGTATGTTTATGGCAACGTGAAGACAAACCCTAGGAGGCTTCGGATGTGTCATTCTGCTGAAATAGGAAGCAAGAGATGGCATGATGTGTGAGGTGACATAGACTCTACACCCTTCCTCAGTTGCAAATCTCAGAGTGATTTCTGGATCCATATAAACTGATTCCCGAGCTGTGTTTTTCGGAAAAGAACTCAACGAGCAGAATAGTGTGCCTATACTACCATTTGTGAGATGGAAAAAAAAAAAGGAAGGAAAAGTATGTTTGCTTGTAGGTATTTAATTTTCTCTGAAGGATACTCAAGGAATCAATAATGGTGATTGCCTCCAGGTATGGAAACGGGTTATCTGGAGTAGAAAGACAGGAGGCAACTTTTTTCCTCTATAACCTTTTGTGCTTTGTGAATTTTGAGCCATGACGATATATTTGTTACCCATTCAGAAATAAAATAGAAATATATCTAGCTGAAAGACTGATGTCTCTGTCGGGTCATTTGGGAATGTGCTCATTTTCAGAGTAGCCAGAACACGTACAACTCCCCCGGGGCCCTTCATTCCTCCTTTCTCTTCCTTTTAGAGGTCACTAGTGAATTCTCTTCTACTGATTAATACTAGATGGACTCCTACGATGCCTGCTGCACTGGGGGTTTGTTTCTGTCATAAAACTTTCCCCGTACTAAGATGGGCATAATCAAAACACCAGCACCAGAACTTCCCAGGGGCCAATTAGGCAAAGATTTCCTTCCAAAAATTTGAGCCCTACTGACAAAAAGAAGAAAATGGAAACAAATGAAAAAACCTACAATTGATTTCATGAGGCATCAAACACACTGAGTGCCTACTGGGCTTGGCTGAGTTATTTACATTGATGGCAGCAGTTATAGTTTACTTACCTTGAAAACAGATCAATGACAGACAGAAGGAAGAAAACGAGTATTTGTTAAATCACTACTGTATGTAAGGCTTTGAGATAAGTGCTTTCATATATTAACTCATTTAATCCCCTCAAATTCATGTGAGAGAGACATTTTTATTACTCTTGTTTCATAATTGTGAAAACAGGAGATACTGAATAACTCATCCAAGCATCCAATCCCACTGACTCCACGGTTCTTTCTAACAAACACCTGTAGAACTATAGAAATGGTGTAAAAACAGTAAAAATTGGAAAGCTCATTTCTTTGTTTCTGCCTTGTTGGATTAATCCTATGCAGCAAAATGTCACCACCAAATGCAAGATGTATTTTATAAAATGCCTTAATCTGTTTATTCATCACTTAAGGGTACATTAGAGAGACTGGAAACCTGATCTTTATTTTCCTACTAACAGATGCTGTTACTAAGAAACATGTAACTGAGCACTTCAGAGCAATTATTTTAAAATATAATGCTCACCTTTCCAATAACTTTCCATGTGGTTCCCTGAAATTAAGACACATTTCATGTTGACTCATCAAAGAGCCCCATGCCTCCTCCTTTGAGACAATCCTACCTCAAAAAAGTACAGTTTTAAATTGCCAACCCAGGACAAAGAGGAAGAATGTCAGGCCTCCTGCATATTCAGAACCGTCTGTCACCAGATCTGGAGCAGCTTTCTCAGGCTTTTTAAGCACCTCTCCAGTGTTTCCTTTCCTTACATCCAGGTGATTATTGCATTCATAAAGCATTTTTCTCCTTTTCAGAAATTCCAGAATCCTAATAGTACATCTGTACCAGGTAAGATTTTAAAAGACACTTTAAATAGTCAGTGCAATTACTCGATTTCTCCAAATGCGCTATGCTCAAGCACACCTTTCTGACTCCCTAACTGCAATTTCCTCAACCAAGCCCACTGCCGCCTAGGCTACCCACCCCCATCATCTCCTATTAATCTTCCTTTATTCTTCAGGATCCATTTCATTGTCGCCTGTTATCAGGAACATTTCCGCCTCCACCTCACTCCCCAAGCAGTTATGTACCTCCCCACATGACCATGTTGAACATTATGAAAAACTCTTGTAGCAGTCATTTCCTGCTTTTGTTTACCATCTTTCCACCTCTAGACTTACAGTATTCATAAACTGCTGAACTTGGTCCCACAGGGCTAAAACAATGCTGTTAGAAAAACAAACAAACGAACAAACTCTGCCTAAGACAGTGTCTCATTCAGTGTTTGAGTACATTTTTGGTGAATGAATGAAAACGTATTATTTGTTTTCTGTTAGAGCAACAGAGATTAACTGAGCCACTACTGTATACAGACCACTGTGCTGGGTGCAGTCTGGGCCCCAGACACACGCAATCTCGACACAGAAGGAGGTCAAGACCACGAGCAGCAGAACCACGCAGACCTGCCTCACCACTATTATCCTCTCTAAGATGTGTGGCAATTAACTCCACTGACAGCAGTTCCTCATTAGGAAAGTGAGGGAAACCACAGTGTTCTAACTTCATGCGGTTGTCCTGCATATTTAATGACATAAATGTGTATTAGGTATTTACCAACAAGGCTAGATAGAACACAGTAGGTATTAAGGGCCTTAGTATCCGTTTGGGAACACAAGACGAGAACTAAGACTAGAAAACATTCTTTTCCTATGAATCATCTACATTCTCCAAAGCACAGGCCCAAGTTCTCCGGGTGGTGGTGGTGGGAACGAAGTTAAAGGCAAGGGTGGGAGGGCTGCCCTGACCCACCAGCCCCCTCTGCTACTGTGCTCACCTGTTGTCCTGACAACAACTGCTCCTCAAACTCTTTTTAGGTGGGTGATCATGTTGTGTCTCTTTGTTCCTGAAGGATCCTAGGTTTCCAGGTAAAAAGTGTTTATTACTGATTGTTCACATAGCTTAAGTCCTCAATGGAACTCAGAAGGACAGTTTAGGAAATGATTCATCTGATGTCCTAGCTGGACATCGTCTTTCCCTTCAATTCCCGTGGGTAAGAAATGGCACCTTGGTAACTGCAGCCCAAATCCACCCCGACTGGGTGTCTAGGAGGTTCACTGGATATCCAGGGAGTCCATCCTAATCTTTCCTTATATACAAATTCATGATTACCTTGGTTCTTTAAAAAAAAAAAAGCTTTAGAAACAGCTGGCATTTTCTCTGTACTCACTTACCCTAAATCAATGAAACCTCGACATATCTCTGCTCCCAAGATCTCCATCTTTTAAAATGACACATTATATGCAACTTGAAAATTGTGTACTACAATCAATATTCCCTACTATGAAAATGTGCCTTAAAAATAATATGATGTTTATCCTATACTGAATCTCTTCTGACTCACATTGTTGCATCTTAAGTCCCAGCATGTCAGTGGTGACTGGAGGCTTACAAGTTCTGGGTTCTTAAGGTAAAGAAACTGAATAATGCAACACAAAATACACAAAGATTATAAAGCAATCAATGTGACTTTTCATTTTCTCAGTAAACGAAAGTATTTTACTAAAGCTACATGGCATTTGTTAATTTTATTATTTATTATTATTATTTTAGTAAATCTCGCTTTACATGCAGGATCTTACATGAATGAACATACAGACAAAATAATCAAATAGAAAGTATAAATGCAATTTTTAAAAAAATTTAATATACCATGTTTTTAAGTTGATCCCACTTCCTAAAAAAGGCAACAACCAATTATCAAAAGAACGTGCCTAGTTTGGCAAAAGGAATTCAATGTGGCCTAATCAAAGCTAGTTTCCTTTTCCCCTGGGAGATACATTTTACTTATACTTACAGTGTGAGTTTAATTGTCAAAACGGTGATAAGAGTTTAAATAAATATCAGCTCTCACAAACAGTATAACCCAAACTTTCCAGCAGCACAAAACAAATTGTCAGCTCAGTTAGGTAGGTGTATTAGCATTAAAATTTAGATCCTTTTTGCACATGCATTTTCAGTTTTATAACATATGAGTAATCACTTGGAATAAAAAATGCAGAAAAGTTTCTAAGCTATTTAGAGTCATGGACTGTAGCCTGCATTTCATAATCATTATAACTTCTTTTAGTTCACAGGACAATATGTTATGCTTCAAGCACTCAGAGAGAAAATGAGTCAATACTTACATTATTATGGTCTTCATCTTCTTCTAAAATAAATGGGCGATTCCTATGAAAAGCTCACTAAAAGTGATGATACTATATGATTAAGTTAGTAAGTCAGTAATATGTCTTTTCCTGGTTCCAAGTTTGGGGAGTTACGAATAGAGGTACTATAAACATCCACGTGCAGGTTTTTGTGTGGACATAAGTTTTCCACTCTTTCAGGTAACAGGATGGTTAATTGTGTGCATCAAGTTGAGTGGGCCCAGATCACATGTTTTTCCCCCCCACCGGCTGTATCTGAGGGCTTCTAGATGAGACCAGCATCTGAATAGTAGGCTGAGCAAAGTAGAGTGACCTTCCCAGAGTGGTTGGTTATCTTCCAATCCATTGAGGATCTGGTTACAACAAAAGATGAAGGAGGGAGGGGTTTGTCCCTTATTTTCTTCTTTTCTTGCCTCGCTGATATCATCTTCTCTCACCCTGGGATTTACATCATCAGCTCTCCTAGTTCTCAGGCCCTTGGATTTGAGCTGAATTATAACCCTGGCTTTCTTGGGTCTCCAGCTTGCAGGGAGCAGAGTATGGGATTCTGCAGCCTCCATAATCATGTGAAACAACTGCCAATTCCTCATAATAAATGTGTGTGTGTGTGTGTATGTGTTTGTGTTTGTGTAATGTATTCATTCTGTTTACGTATGTATCCTATTCATTCTGTTTCTCTGGAGGACATTTACTAATTCAAGTAAATACCAGAGAGCATCACTGCTGGATCATAGAGTATTTTAGTGTTTTTTAAGAAACTGCCTGTGTCTTCCAGAATGACTACCATTTTGTAATCCCATCAGCAATGAATGAGAGTTCCCGCTGCTCCACATACTCACTAGCATTTGGTGTTCTAAGTGTGGATTTTTGTCCTTCTGATAGGTATTTAATAAGTTCTTTCATTTTTCTCTCTCATTTTTATATTTTTAAACATAATTTTCTAAAGTTTAGAAGATTCAAGGATTGCTAAAAGTGGATATCAACTCTTAACTCCTATTACATAGAGCACAGTAAAAGGTCTAGCCATTCATTCATTCAACAAAGATCAGTGAGGATCTTTTGTGTCTGTAAGAGAGCTGGAAGGCAGCAGGACCTGAAATAAACATCCCAGACATGTCCCTACAGCCATAGAAAGTTTTACTTAGGGAAGAGATGCAGAAAAGGAACGTATAAAACAAATAAATGAAGTATTTAACGTCAGAGAGGTGAAAGTGATATGTAGACAGTAAGTATCTGGAATGCGGAGAGGGCACTATATGTCTCTGGTACGGTCTCTCTCAGGACATACTTATTCTGGGAGTAGTTATGGACATTTCTGACTAAGAATTCCCTGTGCGGAGTGTAGGAGTGCAAGCAGAATGGGACTGAAAGGATCTTTGCTCTCTTGAGAACTGCACAAATGTCAAAATTCCTGGTCAAAGTCAAATAGCTTTGGTTTCCAATTAAAATAATGAGATTTGGAATCACAGAGTCAAAAATCATCCCAAAACTATTTTTGAAATCTCAGACTGCCAAGAAGCAACAGAATTTCACCATCAAAATCAATCTAGCAATATAAAGAGAAGCCTATAATTGCTCCCAAGCCAACATGCACACAATGACATACACAATTTTTAAGGATGGAGATGTCACAGGTGAGAGCATCAGGCCATTTATCCACCTGTGTACGGAACACGTATTTATTAGACACCTACAGTGTGAAAGGTACTTTTCCAGGCAAAGGTGCTACAGGACTGGAAAGCTAAAGATTTAAGCAGATAAACTATAATCAAGACTGTCCGACCTTCCAAATTCCCTAGAACTTAGAATTGAAATAGACAGTAGTGGGAAGAAGGAATATTTTGGGTGGAGTTTTGAGTTTGATTGAGACTCAGCTGTGGATCTGAATTGACATCCATTGAAGTGGATGAAGGAAAAAAAAAACACACAAAGTTTGCCTCAAATATATTAGGCTCATTTCTCTCTCATTCGGCAAACTGTAACTCAGGGCCAGAAACCCGACTGAGTTCAAGAAATAAACAATGGCATTTGTGATTTCACACATGCAACTTTATGACTATAGTTATACCTATTCATATTTGGTCCACCCTTTGAATGTAGAAAATAGCTATGGTGGCCAACAAGTAATAATGGATTTTCTTGTTAAAACCTTAGTCTCTGAGCTTTTCTGTTCATTAGATAATATAATTATAAGGTTATACACTTTGCTACCCAGGAACAGAATCTGTTTTCAGCTCATGTCTCAGAAAGTTACTATTCTTGCCAAAGCTAGAAGATCAAAATTAACTTCCAATGGTGACAGAATACAAAAGACTAAAATAGTTCATATTTATATCACATAGACATTAAGATTATGTACAGAGACAAAGCGGCTGCGTCCTCACAGAAAGACAGAAAAGCCATTTCTGAGTTGAAAAGTAATCAGGAATAGGGATTTATTTCCTCTTGGAAGAAATCAGTTTCCTCAAAATTACAACTAATTAGAAAAAGCAGAAAAGAAAACTAAACCATGAATTTTGAGACAATTAATAAAACCAAACTAAGAATAAGGATTATAATTTGCAGAAAGTATCTCAGTTTGACTAGTGTGGAATCAGATGGAACTGCAGGGCATAAAACTGAGAAGCAGGGGTTCATTGATGTGTCAAAGGAAAAAAAAAAAGGGACCTCAGACCAGACTAGAATGGAAGTAGTTCATTGAACTGTATCTTACAAAGTATTTACCCGGCTACTTTGTGAAGTGAAAACCAATTTTTTTTATGTACAATTATATTAGATTAACTGCATGTTATAATATATCTCATTCCATAGTGTGGATGCAATCATTTATATATTGTTTTCATAATGTCTTAGTCAAAAAATTGATCACATGTATCAATACTTTGTCCTGGAGAGGAATCCATAAAATTCTAAGTACCTAATCTTTTCACAATTAATTTCTAAAGATTTGACTCTGAGGAGTCTCTTTAGAGCAGGCAGGAATGTTGTTTTTGTTTCTGATTTGTCTATCCATTTCCAATCACTTCTTATCTCCTAGACATATCTAATTGGATTAGGAAGAATATGATACACCTGAGGTATTTTGGTTTGAAATGGTCCAAAGTCATCTTCTATTGGAAGGTATTAAATCACCCAAGTAAAATTCTCTCTGTTGAAAAGTACTGCACATCAAGTGCCTGAATGGAAGATGGGTCCCTGAAGTCTAGTGTTGGGAATGGTGTTGAGCTACTGAACTGTCTGTCTATGAGGTCTGCTCTCGCTTTAGTCTTAGTACTGTTCCCAGAGTAAACAGACATCACACACAACTCCACTTTTCCTGTGCGCCATGACGATTTATCCCCACGACCAAATATAACCTGAGCACTTGCCTTCCTTGCTATGATACATACACGGATAGATGTCTAGACGGGACGGATACTATTTGAATATCAATTTCCAACGCTGGCGCCTATTGAGTAAAAACTACGTAAGAAGCCCATCTAACAGATACTAAGTAATCAGAGCAAACAGTATACATTTACACAATGCACTGTTTCAGCCAACATGAATAAAATATAGTGCAACTGCTGGGATTACCAGGACAACACAATACCAGAATCAACAACAGTGTGGATTCAAGGGGAACACCACCCGATACACACAAACACATACATACACACACACAGCCACTCATACACAAATCACTTCCATCTCTGACATTACCTTTGAATCTCATTTGGAATATAGACAGGATAAATAAGTGTCTCTTACTAAGAACTTTTTTTTAAGTACAACTCACTTCACTCACTATCATCTATGTCTGTTTCATTTTCTTACGTCTCTATTATATTTCTTTAACACAACAGTATCCCAATCTAGTATCTGCAAACAGAGTGATTAACTTTTAAAAATTTATAATAATATCCAAATGGGTTAGAATTTTTGTGGTGATGTGCATTTCAGGTACTGGTTTTCAATTTTGATGTGACAGTTTCACAGTCACTTGTAGTTTTAACAAAATCCAGCTGTCTCAAATTTCCATGATAAAAGACATGGAATACCACTCAAATTATAATTTCAATATATAATTTTTCAATGTGTTGATTTATCAGATGCTCCATGTATCTGGCATAAGACTTGGCACAGAGCAAAGAGGTGATTTAAGATACCAAGTAGCTGAGTTGGAACTGAGGCTGAGAACCTTCCCACAAATAACATTAGCACATTGACCCTTGTCCCTCAGACGATGATGTGTACCCTAAATGGTGACAAGCACATCTCTGCCTTTAACATCTGGATGAGATTCCTTGAATTCCCTTTTCGCAAACTCGTAATTCCAGTATTCGCCTCAAGATTTCTGAGAATGACTCATGACCACCTGTGACCCAGAGCTGTCATCTTCTCTGAATTAATTATTTAGTAATTTACCCACTGCCCTCCTCATAAATGCCCCATTAATGCCCCAAATGGCATAATCTTTGAAAGCACCCTGTTTTCACAAGGCTTTGGAGAAGGTGTGGGGATTTACAGATTAAACAATTTAGAAACTGATGTGACATATTCCCATTCCACAAGTTACCTGTCTCCTTCTGCAACTTGGACTCTAGCTTCCTGTTTCACTGCTCATCCCTTTCCTTTTCTTGTTCCTCCTCCCTGTGTACCTTCTTGTCTTCCCCATACCCTCACCTGACATCATGTATTTCTAATGCAGACCAGCGTAGCTATCATTTGCCAGATCTCAGTCACTACAGCTCTAGGTTCCCTGGGCTGACATTCACCTCCCAGATGACTTATCTGACAATATTCCTACACAAATATAAGTCCCTCCTGAGAAGATATTCTAATGTGTTAGGTAAATATATAGATTAGGGTAAAATTATACCTCTGTGTGTTAATATACATATATATTCACATATTTTATATATACACACATTTTGTATATCTATATTTACAAAGTTGCTACCTATAGAATGTCACAGGATTTATCTATCTAATCATAAGTCATGCTTAAATGGTTGGTTGAAAAAGAGTCTCTTTTTTTTAATAGACTTTATTTTTCAGGGCAGTTTTAGGTTCACAGCAAAACTGAATAGAAAGCACAGAGTTCCCATACAAACTGTAATCCTTCTCATACATCACCTCTCCCACTATCAGCACCCTACACCAAAGTGGTACATTTGTACAAGTCCATGAACCTGTATTAACTGTGTCCAGTTATTTTCCTATAAGCATCTTTGTCATAGGCATCTTTGCCCACGCACTTTTGCCTCAAACATTTTCACTGCTTAACTAACTGGTCATAAGGCAATTTTGCCATAAAAGATAAAATAATGAAAAATTAAAAAGGGACATTAAAAAGGACATAAGGAAACATGAAAAATGAATAACAAAATTTAAAAGATTTTACATTTTCACCATAACTAACTGGCTTTAAGGCAATTTTGCCATAAAAGATAAAACAATGAAAAATAAAAGAGGGGCATTAGTGAAACATGATAAATGAATATAAAATTTAAAAGATTGTATTGCAAATTACGAGATGTTTGAATACATTTAGAACGTGTGTAGATTCATGGCAATACTGCATGAATAACTGACTTTATTTTGCGAGTTGTACATAAGCACTTGTCTTCCAAGTCGTTTGTTCATAGTATTACATATTTTGTTTTGCTGGTTGCTTTGTCTCCTCATTTGGCATCACGCCTTTTTTTTTTTTTTTTTTTTTTTTTTGCTAAAACATCTTCCTTCATTAAGAGAGGCATCAATTTCCAATTACTTGGACGTTTACTGGTAACTGAGCTTTGTATCGCATGGTGAAAGTCTTCTACACTGTTGTTTATTCTTGGAGTCTTGTCCCATGTCCACGGATAGACATTCCAAAGTCCTATGGGATATGCAGGTTCAACTCTGTGCCTTCAAGACCCTCAGCCACTTTCTCCTCCAATGCAGGGTGCTTCAAAATAAGAAACCAAGTCTTGGGGGCAAATCATCATCATCAATAAAGTCGCTAACTGGAAGAAATGCACTTAATTTTCATGCTAAATTCAACTTTTGTTTCATAGTGTAACTGTTCTCTAGTGGTGATTTTGTGGTAAATGTTTTTTTGCCATATAAAACAAATAGCCAGTTATAGTTGTATTTGGGTATATGTAGAAAAAGCAATGATACTTTATTTCTCGAAGTTGATCATTAAAGATTTAGGATCAAATGTTGGACCTACATTTTTCCAATATAAAAAAATCTGCTACGAGTCTCTTCATATTTCTCTGGAAGTAAACAGACAAGGAGTGCTGCTATTTCTTATCAACATATGTAACATATATAACCAGTAGTGCACATCTGGACCACCCATGAATGTTCCATCACATACCCAGTCCTTATATTTCACCAAATCATCTAAACCAGTTTCTGTGCAAATACCAAAATTCTGTTCACATCATGTTCCCCACTATCAAACAGCAAAATATTTGCACCATTTTAAAGAAAGGACACTCATCAGGAATCACATAACCATTTCTTTTTGAGGGGATGTGAGTAGCTTCATCCTTTTACATCCAATTTGTCATACTGATTTAAAAACTTGGTAAAGACAGTATTAGAAAATAAGCTATTATATCTATATTAGCTAAAGAATCAATAATTGATGCTCTTAAGACTGTTGGGAATTGCTATCCTCCTTTTTTACATTTACAATAGCTTGGTAAACTTTTGGTTCTGATAGGTCAGAGGAGTAACTGTGCTCATTGAAGGATTTGTAAACTGATATTTTACAGTAAACAATCTGGCTTTATACTTAAGTTTCATCACCATATTTTCTATCATGTCAATATACATAGTTGTTATTATCCACTATTTTCAAACCACCATGTCTACTCATCACTCTGTAGATCATTATGAAGGTTATGGTTTACATAATATAAAAACGGGAGTATTATGTCAATGGAGAAATGAAACCAAACTGTCAACCAGTTATTTTTCTTTTATGGCAAAATTGCCCTTCAGCCAGTTTGTCATGAGGTGAAAACGTCTGAAGCAAAAATTTCTGCAGCAAAGATGTCTATGGCAAAGATGTTTACAGTGAAAGTACTTAGAACCTATACCTAGAACACACCATCATTACTACCTAAAGCACGTAGCTGACATTAGAGTTCATTCTTGGCATTGTATAGTCTATGGGTTCTGATCACTGTGTGCAGATCTTCCTTGATTTACCTTGCAGTTAAGTCTGGATTAAAAAAAAGAGTACAGGAAAACATGACATTTAATCAAGGCTACTTGGAAAGTAGTAAGGATAAGGTTTGAAATGTATTGTGGGATAAAATTATAATGGTCTGTGAATGCCAAATGGGACATTTTCATGGATGACAAGGAAACATATGAGAAGTCAGCTTTTAATTGCTCAGAGCTACTTATGGTACCTCATGCACGTTCAGAAGAAGGGTAGATAAAGAGTAATAAGAACAAGACATTAATGTATATTTACCTCTTCTTCCCTATTGAGTGATTTGCTTCCATCTCTTTTGATATATTTTGTAAAGAGCATCAGTATTTTGCTATCTCCACCTACACTGCACTATTAAAAACAAGTCTAGTGCTCTCATGCCTTCGATTTTGTCTTAAATCAGACACGTTTATTCCTAATAGACCTTACATGGAATTAATCAATGTACAAGGCATCAAATATGATGTAATTTAATCTTCTATATATTGAGTATCTTCCTTAAGTTGAGCTTGTGTTATTTTATTAAGAAATTTAACAGAAATATGAAACTGTACTTAGACTGTACTTGGATTCTACTTCTATTGTACTCTCCATATGGCCCCAATTAAATATGTTTTTGTCAGATTTCATCATCTGAAATACTCTCTGCAGGTAATTCTTAGTATTAAGAAAACCTCCCAAGAAGTTTAATCAGCAAATGGACTATGTCTGGTAAAGTAAATAATTTATTTGTAAATGCATAAATCATAAATATTATACTTGACAATATTCCATTTATATACATGACACTTCACTATGATATTAAAGCACAATATATTATGGTACTTCGAATTTTTAAGATTCAGATCTTATATCTGGAGTACTATTTAAATAATCTTTAAGTATTTTGAACTTTTATTTTTTGATTTTTTTAAAAATATATTCTGTGACTTGTCAATAATCTTTGACTAAAGAAATTTTGCAAAATAGATATCTTAGTTTCTACATTTCCATTTATATATTATCTAAGTACTTAATTAAGGAGATTCAAGTGAAATAAAACAGTATTTAAAAAATTCTGTACCCATTTTCTTTTTTTTATAGGGAGGATGTTCTATATTCAAATTAAATCCTAGTACATTGTTTAGAGTGCATTTTTTTACTTCTCTAAGAATATAACATTGGTTATCAAACCATACTTGCAGAGATAAAACTATCTTTATTAAATATCAAAGTATTAAAAAATAGTTGACTGCTTTCTGGACAGTTGCATTATTTTCTTTAGGATTTCAAAAATCGTGTTGAGATTGGATTGTGTCTGTTAAACAGTAACTATAGATAGTAATGTTTTCATTTATTTTTGAAATAGAATGTTCTTACATTTCATTGTTTGGCTATTACGTGAGGGAAAAAAAAACAGCTTTTCTCCTCAACTGTAGCTTTCATGCCTACATAATAAACTTTGTTTAGACTTAAACCTATAAACCTGGGGATATGATAAGTCTGAATATAAACTATGTGCTGCAGTTGAGTAAATAGTTCATATTCTTTCAGGTTTAGAACAACTATTAATTGATTAATGTGTTCTGGGATACTAATTAATTAAATATAACACTATCTTTAAGTAGAACATTGTAGCAGAGAAAACAGAAAACCATAACAAGATGAAACAAACACTATAATATAGGTATACAAACCTAATATGAGACCATTTGGAGGGTTCACTTAGGTCCATTTGTTAGCAAGAGCTATATAAAGCATGTGTAATGCTTTATTTAGCTTTAGGTAGAAAAATAGCATGAGTACCAGGGCTTCTCAAGAAGCCAGACAGCCAGGAAGCTTGGTTGATGTGTTCCACAGAGCTCAGCATCCCAAGACATGAAGAAATGGAAAAGAGAGGAGCGTCAATCTGGAGTGGTAAATGGAGAATATCCAGCACTGTAAATTCCCCTAAAATACTCTTCTTTAAGTTCCCTTACCCATTTATGAATGTGTTTTCTTCCACATAAAATTTAGAATCATGGAATCTAAGTTTTCTCAAAATTTGTGATAGCACTTTTTATTGGAATTGCATTTAACTTATAGTTTCCTTTGGATGAATTTAAAACTTATATTAAGCCATCTATGAACATGGTTTATCTCTTCATATATTTGATTCTTCTTTTATGTTTTTAATTTTTATAATTGGGTCTATATTAACCTTTTGTATTCACTGTACTATAAATTCTTAGGCAGTATTTTTGTATTTTGGATGATCTTCTTATGCTTCTCCACTTTCCTTAGCTGCTTATATCTCCTTGGAGTTATTCTTTATCTTGCTATAACGTGTATAACTCCTTTTTTAAAAATTTGATGCAGGAGCTTAGCCCAAAGATCAACCAGTTCACATTTGTTTTTCCTTCTCACCAAGGATCACTACTCCAAGAAAACCTTCCAGCATCGGTAGGTGTCAAGAATCTCTTTTGTCAGATATTTTTCTCAGTTAATTTTCTACATATTTGGAGATCTGAAGGGTCCAACAGGTAAAACATTTGCCTTCACATATAGTTAGCAACTCTCTTTCTCAGCTGGGTTCCATAACTGCCCTGGTATTAATAGCTAATATGCTAATAATGTATTATGTGAATCTACTGTTTTCTTGCTCAGTCATACTGGAACACATCTTGCACTCCTGTCCTCTAGACAACTCTCTACTATACATATACTGAGAGCAAACTGCTCTTTGAATCCTTAATTTATTTCTTAAATTCTGCACAAAATTGTGGACTATGCAAACTTCTTGCTTCAGCATAATATCTACCATAGTGTTGTCGTGGGAAGTGAGGAAGGGAGGCAGTAATCCATACTAACTTGTCATCTTGCCTAGTGAATATTTATGCATTTCTTGAGGAGTCTGTGTTCTAGAAGAAGTGAAAACACTGCACTTCATAATCCATTCTTTGAACAAAATATCAAAGTAGGCTTAGTTTGCCTGAATGCTCAGATGATAAAATACAGAAGCAGAGATGAAAAAAGCTCATCAAGAAGGGCGTCCCAGAAACAGCAATTTGGGTAATACGAGTCTAATTATACACCACCTCTTCCAGATCTGCCTCTAGGCTCCCCACAAGTAAACATATGCATATACCAAAGCACTAATGAGATAGTGAGCTTGCCTCTCAGGAGAGTACTTCAAGTTTAACCCACTTGACATGATAATGGGATCAAGCTTACTTTCTTAACTGAATGCACTTTCACTTTGCACTAATTAGCCCTTCATACATTCCAGTAAACTTTAAAAGCTTCAGTAAAGATATCACAAATATTCATATGAGTAGAGTGTTCTTTTAATTTGATTCCATCAAGACTCCCATTTTTATAGATGCACTTGGCAAAGCATAGGTTTTATTCTTGGATCTGTTTTCCAATTCTCGTTCTCCTAATACTCACTCTGTGACCTTGAGTAAGGCATCATCATTCTAATTGCAAAATGATAATTTCCTCCATAATAAGTTTCTGTATATAAGACTCACTGGCATAGAGTTGACACGCAGTACATCATGGGTTTTTTTGTTTTGTTCCTTCTATATTCACACCTGAGCTTTAACATAATATGCTTCAATATCATATAAACTATATGCATAGCTGGTAGAAAGGCACTTTCCAGACATAGTTACTTGGTTAATATATATCACCTCCAAATATACAAGGAAAGACACACCTTGACCAAGCCATTTCAAAGGGCATGTGGGTGGTCCCCATGAGTGGCAGTTCATCTTGCTGGAATACTGTTTTTATGGCATGTCTAGTAGTGATTGCTCTAGCACACCCACATAATCTGTGTGACTGCTGCTTCTCTGGGACAGTAGAATCTTTCCTGTCTCTTAATACCATGAATATTGCAAAAATTCTCCCATATCCTATATATTTGTGTTACTATCATGATTCAGAAACCCCCGTTTAGGGCTTCACTGGAGAGAGATCAGTGTATTTCAAAACATATCAGACTCATAAATATCTCAGTTACATTTAGCCTGGCAATTCCATAATGATTTCTATGTCCCACATTTGCTCATGGATATCAAAAACAAAAGACAAATGTCCAATATAAGGCAAAGGACTGAAATAGTATATAACCACAAATCAATATAATGACTTGACAGCAAGAAAAAAATTACTATGCATTGTTATATGAAAAAAATTATAAATCAAAATTTAAAATTTTAAGAACACTATTATTGAAATTAGGCAGACAAATTCTGGAAGGGTTTATGTAGAAACAAAGTCATCACATTTCACCAGAATAAGATTACACTAGTGGGTAAGTATTTGGTGTATGTATTTTGTTTCATTTTCAAAACACCCATATGTCATAAAATGAAATCAGCAAGTCTCTAGCCCATTTTATGAACTAGTACTACTCAATTTTTTTTCTTACCTGTGTTCAAATTTTTTAAAAATGGTATCTATTTCTGACATATTAATTTTAACTGAAAATAGCTGTAGGCTTAAATAATTTTAACAGTAATTTAAATTACTTTTTTGTGTTATGATGGACAATGAAGGTTTTACATAATTTTAAGATAAAAAGATATATAAATTTCTATTTTCGGTGGGCCAATTTAGATTACTCTTCCAGACTCCTCCAAGCACTAATCCAGTCTCTTTTGCTGTTAGGGATATTTTGGTTAAATATTTTAAGAAGTTCTACCACCTACTTCATGTAGCTTAAAGTCTAATTTAATGGATAGACTGAGAGTTGATCATTTTCATTAGAACAAATTGTAAACTAAGGCAAAGCCCTAAACCTAAGCATGAATACACAGCTTGCATGTGATTATACAGTCTACTAAACTTCAAGCTCATTTTTTTTTCTAGCTCAGATCTTTCTCCTTAACTATAGATCCACTGAAACAATTACTCCGTAGTGCTCAACCAGGATAAATCATACGAACTTTAAAACAATCTGATCAAGGATTTACTTGTAATCTTTCCCCCAAATTTATGTCTCCTCTAGGTTGCCTGTGTTGCATAGAACCATCGTTCACCTAGTCACTGACACCAAAATCTTCACCTTGTTCCAACCACAAACCAACCAACCAACCAATTTCAAGTTTACCTCATTCACCTTTGTAATCTGTCCTCGACTTTTCATCACTATGACTACCAGAAGGTGCCATGGGCCTCTTCAACTATTAAGGGGTCTTCTAAAATAGTCTTCTAGGTTGTCTCTTTGCTTTTTTGTGTGCCCTATCTGATTCTTTGCTGTTTTGCCATTCTGAGCATATCTCCCCTTAAATTGTATTTCTTGTCGCAGAACCAGACAAAAATAAGATGTATCAAAACATCATTATTTGAATTTCTGAGGAAATACTCTTGTCAGTGTTACATATGACAGACAAAGTGATTTCGTTTTTCAGGAAAGACTGAACCTACACTTAGACATGAGAATACCAAACAGCAATATGCATATTTATGTGAAATAGAAAGATCGTATTTTATTTGTTAAAAATACCTGACAGCACATATTTTTTTTCTGAAAACAAGTGAAATATTTAAAACACTCTGCTTAAGAGAGAAGTGTCCATTCTGACCAGATCATCTTTGATACAGTCCACCTTACTCTTGACTTGAGGAAGCTTGTTTGGGCTTGAATGTTTACTACATACTATTAAATGCATAATTTAATTATTATTAGAATTTTTATTACTATTACTACTGAGTGGTACTAAAAACTCTATAAGCATACTCTGATTTAATTTTCACAGTAATGCATGATAAGTATAATTATTATTATTTCCATTGAATATAGAAACAAAAATGAAGCTTAGAAAGGTTTGCAACTCACTCAAAATTTCAGAGCTAAAAGCAGAAAAATGAGTAATCAAACAGAGGTCTCTTTGATTCTAAAGTATAATTTATTAAGAGTTACATTACACTATCTCTCAGTACTTTTTCAGGTGCCTTATTAATAAATAATACCTTATTTTACAGTCATAAGTTATATAGATCTCTCCTCCCAATATTCCATTTAAACACAAAAAAATGTTTTAGAAATGTCTGTCTTTAATTTTGTACATTAAAAGAGTTGTTCTGAAGTCTCTTAGGTGTTTCAATTGAAATATGACAACAAAAAAGAAACAAAATAAAAATATAACAAAAACTCCTCAGTAACATTATGTTCTGAACTTTAAATGATAAAGGGACAATGACTATTAATTTTTAATTCCACCTAGCATCCTAAATTATATATTGCATTTTTTTAAAAGTAGTGTCTTCAGTAGTGTTTACTACAAATATTTTTTTTAATCTGTTGCTTTTCTAGAGGTAAGAACTGGTCTTCTGTATTAAATTCAGTAGACAGATCAGTTGTGATGAGACAAATAGGCTTCAGACTATCAAGACATGGAACAATTTCAACAGAGTCATGAGGTCAGATTCTAGATTGGTGAGTGTCTAGAAATGAGAAAGTAGTGACAATTAGAATAGATGATCATTTGACCCTGAAGGAAGAAGGGGAAGTGATTTGTGGTGGCTTATGGTCACAGGCAAGCGATTGTAGAATCAGGGAAGATTTGATTGTACCATTAAGTAAAGAGTATGTTCCTAGAAGCAATCAAAATCCAAATACACGGAGGAAAAAAGGGAGCAGCAGAAAGGCATCCAGAAAAGGGTCCTCAAGAGGGAAACTGGGTACAGCTCAGAAGCATAATGAAAGTAATGCAAAAAGGTATCTCTAATCTCTACACTGAAAGCAGCAGAAAATCAGTTTATGAATATTGGAAGAAGTCCAAAGTGAGAAATCACAGATGAAGCACACACATGCATAAGCTCACATGTAATTAACTGCAGTCACTTTACATTGTTTTGCATGGTTCACCTGACTCTTACAATAGCCCTTTGAGGTGGCTAGGGCAGAAACAGTGACTGTCCCTATAACCACTGAGGAGCTAGAGGTGTTAAGGAACCACCTAAGGGACACAGAGGCAGAAGCCGAATAAAATCCCAGTTAGGGAAAACTCCTAGTCCAGTGCCTATTTCATTACAACATACCCCCAACCTGCAAGTATGTCACCAACGGGTGACATACTGATACTAGACGAAGTCACAACTAGACTTAAGTCCTGCTCAGGCAAAGCGGTTAATGCTCTCTGCACAGCTTACAGAAGTCACTTCCATAATAAACGGTATTTCAGGTTTCTCTCTGGCCACATTAAGTGAATAATGACATTCTCATTATTTTAGGAACATATCTGTATTTGTAATGATAAAATTCCTACCAGGCACCAGAACCATAGAGACAACTGTCTGAATTAATTATATTTGTTTGGCTGATTAGATAAAAAATGCAAACATAAACTGCACATCAAACTACTTTAAGATTATATAATCCTTCTCTTGAAAGGGAAATGGGCCTCTAAAGTTGTTCTTCTTTTAATCTCAAAAAAATAGATCATTAAAATCAAGCAGCTGAAACAGTCCTTTAAAATCATGCTCCCACATCCCTGAAAAATTCTTGCATTTTCTCAAGTGTCTGAAATAAGCATATCAATCTACATAATATCAGGATTTATTTATTAATTTGCAGTTATTTTCTACATTAGCCTGCTCAATTTTCATGAGCCAAGCCCCACGCCTCTATGGGATGTGATGGCTTAAACAGTGTCCATTTAGCAGACAGCAACTTTGAAGTGGGGAAAAGTGCAGCTAAAATCATCCCCCTGAAGTTCCCAAAGTGTGCAATTAGCTTTGCAGGTGTGCTCTGTCCACATCTCCTCTTAATGATCACTAAGTCCCTGTTAAGTGGAGCGGTCCCACCACCCTCCTCCCTACACACATTAGCTGCCAGCTCACCTTCAGCTTTCTAAGTACCATAAGGGAGTCTAAATGTGGCTGATACCTTTCAGTGCTTTGAACATTTTTTGTCAGTTGCCTTGCTTATCAAGGAAGAATAATTCCCAGAGTCAGAGCAGTGGTCCAAAGATTAAGCATCTCTCATTTACAGTATCTTCCACTCTCTCATCCCACCCTACATTATTCTGAAGTAAAAATCAAATTACTTTTCTTTCAATGGCTCCTGTCACCTACAGGATAAAATTCAGACTTCTCAGTATGGCTTGAATCCATTTCCCAACTCCATCTGCTATTTCCTCCTCATATCTAGCATTACAGAAATACCTTGTTACCTGCCTATCAATCTATGGAATATTAGATTGGGTTTCTGTATAGTTCCCAATTTCCATGACTGTAGTATCATAGGTATATTTTTCATGCCAGTTCTTAAAATGTGTAATGATAACTTTATACTGGGCTTAAAATAATTGAACAGAATCTTCCAAGGTTGTAGTGGGCAAGGGAGGAAGAGTGGTGTTTCTGAATGTATGTATACATTCTCGGTATATATTTGAAAAGTAATTAGCAATAATTAAATTTTGAGTAACTTTTACGTACCAGGTAAAAGGAATCGCTGTAAATAGCCTTTGGTAACAATGTGGTGAGGGGTGGAGGGAGGGAAGTGTTCTGTATTCTGATGATTAGGTCTTAGTCTTTTAGTGAGATTATCCCTCCGGACAGTGAACTTCACAAGTGTTTTAAAAGGTGTTTTTCTCCCCCTGAGGAAGGAAGGATGGCCAGAGTGGGCTGGAGTTGGGCGTTTGTTTCCCTACTCCCAGGCCAGTTAGGCTCTGGCTAACTAGTGCCCCTCAGGGCAGGCCTTGATAACAGCTCTGGCGTATTTCAAAATGGTTCCTTTTCCCCAGAAAGCCCCAAGGGATTCTTCTAGCTGCCAGAAGCCTGAGGGGATTTCTCTCTGATATTTACAAGGGGAATCTGTTCGAGTTCCTGGATGAATATCTCACAGTACTGTGGGGCTTCCCCAGTGAGTGGGTCCCCTTGGAGCTTTTGTCTCTGAATACTTGCCTGAGCCTCCAGCAATTCATCCATCATCATTCAGGTCTCCCTACCAGGCTGTGGTTCCTGCAGCGGCTGGGACTCCCTGTACTTTCCTGTCTCTCCAATCTTGGAGCCTGAGGTTTTCCCTGTGTTGTCTTCTCCCTTATGGATCCAAGAAGAGTTGTTCATTTTTCAGTCTGCTCAGCTTTCTACTTGTTAGGATGGAGTGGCATCTTCTAAGCTCTTCACATGCAAGACCAGAGGCCTCCCTTATGTGTTGAAATTGGCAACAGTTCATTTTGGCACAGGTTTTAGGCAAGGGTTTACCTTCCAGCTTTAAGGGCCTCAGCCAATACCACTAACAGATGGCCACAAAGAGTATCTGATCCACTGATCCCATACATCATCCAGTCAAACCAAGGATCCACTTTACAGTAAAGGAGGTAAGAGTGGGCATACAACCATTAGATCCATTGGTTTTTCTCAAACACAGAGGCTGAAGTTGCTGACCTGATAAAGTGATAAAATGGTCTATAAAATATTCAGCAAAAGGGCCGAGCTCAGGGGTAAAATTTCTATAAGATTTTCCAGGTTTCAGAGTATACTTTAAATCAATGGCCTTCAGACATTTGTGTGCATGTCCCCTTCCTTAAAAGCAAGAATGGGAGTTGAGCCACGATGGCAGAGTAGAGAGGCTTACAGCTCACCTTCTCCCACAAATACACCAAGAATTACATCTACAAACCCACTGAATCACACAGAACACCTACTGAACTCTAGCAGTGTCTCTCATTTCAAAATATAGGAGGATTCTCACAAAATCTGATAAACAACAAGTTTATACTGTATAGCACAGGGAATTATAATCACTGTCTTATAGTAACTTATGGTGAAAAAGAGTATGAAACCAAATATATATATATATGTTCCTATGACTGAAATATCGTGCTGTATACCAGAAATTTGACACAACATTGTAAACTGACTATACTTCAGTAAAAATATATTTTAAAAAATATTCTAGATTAAAAGTTTTAACTGGAAACATCAACACTCTCTGATACTTAAAAAAGAAAGAAAGAAAGAAAGAAAAAGCAAGAATGCACAAGTCCGGGAATTGAGGTAAAATCAGGAGTGTCCCCATTTATCAACACTTCCAGTGACCTACTTGGGGAATGTGTGCCTCTCATCTCCACAGCCCTGGGCTCAGTAGTTTTAGATGTTCTTGTTCTCAAAATGAGAATGCTTCTGCCAAAACACACAGCAAGAGTCCCCATGGACTATAAGCTATCTGGACACTTCTGGATCCTTCTGTCAAGGAACCAGCAGGAATAATTGACCCTGATCATCAAGAGGAAGCAGGGCTGCTGTGACACAGTGAGAAAAGAGTAATGTCTTTACACCCAGGCTACCCACTAGCTCTGAGCCCTCCTTTGACAGAAGAATTACGATGGTAAGTAGACAAGTGTGGCAAAGCCAGTCAGAGAAGGAGCGCAGACCCCTCAAGAATGAGGGTCTAGGTCACGACAGTAGGGGTCAGCCATTGGGACCTGCAGAGTAATAACTGAGGGTAAGAGAAATATAAAATAGATGGAGGACAGGCATCAGTTGTGCTCTTTAGATGAGATACAGCGGGATAGATGTTCACCTAGAAAACCTTTTCTAAACTTCCCCAGGCAGAGAGGTCCATCAGAATCCTGAATGCGTTCTTCCCAGAACCAGATTCTCTCAGAAGTGGATCCAAGTGATGTAAGAGTAGATCACAGTGAATCTCTTAGTTCTCCCTTTGGAACAGAAGAAATCATTATCCCAGCTTCTGAGAGTACTGTTGGTTGGTAGACAGTCCTTGGGTTATATCCCCTTTTGTGAATTTACCTCTATTGACGAGAGGTCCCTCTCCAGAGTTCATATTCTTTCCTAAAATAGCTTATATTCAATGACTGATCCAGTAGGAGTGGAAATACCCTCTTGCTCCAACTTGGGGTAACACTGAAGGATCATCTGAGATTAGATATTCCACCTTGATTGCCTGAAGCTTCCACTGAAATCACACTGTAGCACAAAGTCTACTTTTGTATAATTCCATATCCTTTCCTTCCCCTCCATAGATTTTGATCCTAAGAGCATTCCCTCTTACCTTCCTACATGGTAGCCTCTGTCCTACAGTCTGCTTTCTAGGGAACCCAACCCGTGACAGTCTCCTTGTTGTTCTTGCCATCTTGCCCCTAATCCATGGTGTACACTTGGCAATAGTATACTATTGTCCAAAGTTTTGTTGTATCTATAAATACTTGAAGATTATTCAAAACTTTCCCACCTACTTTACATGTAGCTCAACTCCTTACATAAAGTCTCTAAGGAACAGTCTCTCTTTAGGCTCTCTGATCTCACCATCCACTGACTTGGTTGCTAAACACTAAGCCGGCCTCCTTCCAGTTTCAAGGACAAGCCACAATCTTTTTTTCACTACAGGACCTTTGCACATACTATATTCTATGCTTGGGATGATTTTATATCCTGTCCAGCTCAATCTCACCACTCACATGTCAGTTTAAATATTGTTTCCCAAGTGAAACCATCACAGATCACTCCATCTAAACCAAGTCTCCTAGAAATTCTATGTTAGTCTTGTGTCTTTCAGTCACAGCGGTTTTCGTAATCTGTAGGTGTTCTTGTTTCCTTGCTATCACCTGTCTCCTGCCCTATGCCACCAGCTCCATGATACAGCAGAAATTGTACTTGTAGTGACTGTATGTTTATTCACATTGTACCCCACATGTAGTCCTTTTTTCAATAAGTATTTAGAAATTCATGTGTGAGATCATCATAGGACATAAGTTATATCCATCCCTGCTCCCAGAAAAGATTTATTTTTGGCAATATAGCTTTCCTTGACTAATTCCTATCTAAAATGACCATGAGAATGTGGACCATATTAGGATTTGACCTACTTCTTTCACATAAACCATGTGGCTGTGGACACATCCCCTCCACTTGTATTGCTGCACAACTGCGAATGCCATGCCACACATGCTCACCATGTATACAACAAAATGGACCTGAGATATAGATCTCTGATGGTGACAAGCCCATCAGGATTCAACTGTTATCTTTGACTTGATTAATATGATTGCTCCAGACCTGGAAGCCTGCCACTCAGTATGGCCCTTAGCTGTTCTTTTGTTTTGTGGTTCCTTTGCTAGTACAAACAGTAGTAATACCATGTCTGATTGGCTGCTGGCCATTGCAACATTATTTGATGTTCAAGTACGTAGGACATAAAGCAGTGACTTAATATTGTGGAGGAATATAAGATTAAAGAAAACACATATCTGTTCTGTTTCTGTGTTTCTAAAACATCTCTCCAACATCTCCTTCAGCCAAAAAACAAAAGTTATGTCCTGAAAACAACAACTAAACATCTTTCTTGGGCAAATAGTACAATGCATCATCTCAGGTTTACAAAGCTAGAACTGACTCTGTGTGTGTGTGTGTGTGTGTGTGTGTGTTATGCACACATGGAGTACTGGAAATAAACCTCACAGCCTGCTCCAGATACCACTGCGGGACACAGAACAGGATCAACAAATGGTGCAGAACCCTGTGCTTAAGCAGAGATGTGATGATCAAGCTGAGCAACTAGAACAGGTGCTCCCACAGAAGCAGAGCTAAGGGAAAAACACAGAAAAGTCAACAAAACATAACAAGAACTCCTGGGCAATCAGAGCACAAAGAGAGGTTTTTGGAATTTAAAAAATTGGGTGAAATTTAAACTCTTCCATAGAATTGTACATGTCCTAAGGGACAAAGGGGAAGCTGTTACATTATGTTTGTAAGCCAAGTTCTCAGTGCAGTATCTGACACACAGGAAATGCTCAGTAAACGAACCGAACGGAAATGATTCCTTGAGTAGGACAAGCAAGTGAGCAGCCCCCAACCCAGGGCGGCACCTGAATAGGGCCTGTTCCTACTGCACCTGGGAAGAGTCGGGCATATGGCTTTGAACAGCTTACTCTACAATGACTTCTTCTTTTATAAGATACTTGGCCTTTTGTGAGTGGAGCTACAGCTGTCTCTGAAAATGGCAACATCTGATCCTGAGGCCTAGAATATAAAGCACTTGAAAATGTCATTCGTTTAAGGTTACCCTCTGATGCTAAGAGCTTAGGAAAAAAAAAATAATAGGCAGATCTGATGAAGAAAAAGAACCGCCAAACAACTGTTTCTATGAACATGAAGAAAAGGAACGAATGCTTTATGCCAGAGACCTTTTTCTGTTTTGTTTTGGAAGAATTCTAAATAGATATATTATTTTGGAAAATATGTGATCAGCTGAAGAAAAACAGAAATGACAGATTAATCTCTTTCTAAAGGACATGTACCCAGGGGACTATATAATAGATGACTATTGTGTGGCTCTTAAAATGGTAGAACCAGAATAATTGGAGGTTGTATTAAAGGTGATTTCACAGACTGGTGATGGTCCTTTATCAGAAAACCCAGGTTCAAATCCGTACTTCACTCCTTGTGAACATGATTTCGTTTGTACCATGGAGGTACTGTGGCACCTATCTCACTTGGTCACTGGGTGAGTTAAAGCTGCATATAAAGTGTAGATATATAGTGAAAAATAAACACCCCTACTAAGTTAAAACTTCATTTGAGTGATTGGTACCTTGAAGCCCACACATTAGGACATTTATAAGCCATCTTACATGCCTCAGGGATTGTGTGTCTGGGCAGGGAAGGGAGGTGTAGAGGATCAGAGCATGATCTGCTTTGATCAGAATCACATACTTTTGGGGTTAAGCATGATTACAAAGACACCAGAGAGATTTGCTTTAAGTGAAAAGAAGGGCAAATGGTAAGGGAGGTCCAGGAGTAAATGCTTAATTCTGCCTGGAGTGTTCAGGAAGAATTTTCTGGGCCAGGAGGAATATGACCTGTGGCCTGAAAGATGAGTAGGAGTTTGCTCCACTATAGTGACGGGGAGGAAGTTCTGGACAGAAAGAAAAGTCTGGCATAAAGGATACACTGTCATCGCTCGGTATCCAACCGAGGATTGGTCCCAGGACCCACGGGTACTAAAATCTAGGGATCCTCAAGTCCCTTTCATAAAAGAGCATACTGCAGACGGCCCTCTTTATCTGCAGGTCCTGAGTCTGTAGATGCAAACAGCCAACTATACGGCACATTCTGGCAACCTCAAGTTGCAGGAACTGTGTGAGGATGGACCATAAAGTTCTGCAGTGCCTTATACAGTGGGTCTCCTGTGCCGGGCCGGAGTCCTTACATTTTCTTCTATAAGGAGACTACCAAAAAAAAAAAAAAAAAAAAAAAAAAGTTACTTTTTTAACTTTTCATATTAAAATGATCTCTAACTTCCAAAAATGGTGCAGAAATAGTATAAAGCTTTTCGATCACCCATTTTTCCTAAGTGTTACTATTTTGTATGTCCATAGTCAAATATGAAAAAAAAAGTTAACTTTGACCAAAATTTTGAGAATCTTGGTTTTGTATAGTTTAGGCGTGTGACTCAATTAACTTACTACATTGTCTTTATCTTTACAACTGCTTTGGATGCCTAGTAGAGAACTTAAATCATACATTGTTTGGGTAACAGCATAGTACCTTTTCTGGAATACAAAAACCTCGCACACAATTGTTGAATGAGTGTTATGCTTTAAAGAAATGGCTACCCCTCTGATGAATTAATCATAGTGAAGCTGCCACCTTATTGCCTCAGTGTAGATGTGTGAGTAACAAACATGTCTGACAAACAGGAAGATAGAACTTGCTCAATGTCAACATGAAAGGACGCAGGATGTTTTGACAGATATTTGGTCCTCAAACCAGCTCACTGGGAATATTAGATTTAGGCTTCACAGGCATTTGCTTTTTTTTTTTTTTTTTTTTCCTCTAGGAATTGTTGGCCTTCCTACCTGGCTAACATTTTGTGAGTATAAATTCCAATTCAGGCTCTTTTCTCCCACCCTGAGGGTATGAAGAGTACCTTCTGATGGGGCTCCCAGCAATGCCCGCCTCCTGGCTCAATTTACATAACCCCTTCTTGCCCTTATGTTTCCTGGACCTAGCAAATGTCTTCAGTCAAATAGAATATGACAAAGTAATGAGCCATCTCTCCTGTGATTACATTAACAAGATTGACTTCCATTTTGCTAGAACTCTCTAGCTTTTCTTCATGCTTGTGCTAATGAAATAAGCCCCCATGTTATGAACTGATCTGTGAGGTGGCTCCCGTGGCAAGGAACTGAAAGAAGTCTCTGATCAATAGCTGGTGAGGAATTGATACCCTCAGTCCAACAATCCACAAGGGAATCAATCCTACCTACAGCCACTTGGGTGAGCTTAGAAAATCCATTCCCAGCTGAGCCTTCAGATGAGATATTTGATTTCATCTTTGCGAAATACCCTAAAGCAGAGGACCCAGTAAAACTGTGCCTGGATTTCTGACCCACAGAAACTCTCTTAAAATAAATGATGTTTTAGACACCTAATTTTAAGGTAATGTGTTATATAGCAATAAATATCTAATGTGACAAACCAGTTATATAAAGTTCCTGTTTTTACATGGCTGCTGTATTAATGGAGGAAGACATATGATAAATACATAAATGATCAACAAGATAATTTCAGACAAAGGCAAATGCAATGAACAAAACAGATCAGGGCATCTGTTAGGGATAGACTACTTTAAACTGGGTATCCAGGGAGATGACATTTGAGCTGAATCCTGCATACCAAAAACAGAATCATGTAAGTATCTAGAAGAGATTTCCCATCAGAGAAACCAATGCAAATATTTGACTACACATGAGGAAACAGTCTTAGAAAAATTTGAACCAGGTAACAGAGCGCCACGGTTGAAAGTGGCATTTGTACCCAGAATTAACGACTACATCTTTTTCTAGTAGTTTCATAAAAGGAATAAATAATAAACTCAATAAAAAAGAATATGAAAACGAATATATGTATGTATAACTGAAACATTTTGCTATATACCAGAAATTGACACACTGTACATGGACTGTATTTCAGTAAAAAAATTTTTTAATAAAATTTTTAAAAAAATTTAAAAAGGAATGAAAATAGTAAACTCAAACATAATCCCAAAGTTTATAAAGAATTGCCTAACAAGTGAAATTCATTATTATGCGTCTGGAAGGGAAAAGTGAAGAAAGACTCAAGGCAAAATATAGAGAGTAAAAGAAAGAGAAGAAAAAGGAAAAAAATAAAAAATGGAACACAGGAAGGAGATGAACTCCATCTTGGGTTGAAATCAGTAGCAGTACTCTCAGTACTGAGGGGTTTAGTACTTTTTTTCCATGTACAGAAAAGTTCAAGGTGTGTGGGATGGGCAAAGAAAGAGAAGGAGTCTCCTTTTTCCCCTTTCCCCCCCTCCCTCTCACCTTCCCTTCCTTCTCACGTTATAGAGGTATTGTGGTGGTTAATTTTATGTGCCAACTTGACTGGCCTAAGGGACACTTAGGTAGCTGGTAAAACATTATTTCCGAGGGTGTTTCTGTAAGAGATTTAGCATTAGATTCAGGAGACTGAGTAAAGAAATCCACCTTCACCAATGTGGGTGGGCGTCATCCAATCCTTTGGAGGCTGAATACAACATAAAGGCAAAGGAAGGGCAAATTCTACCTCTCTTTTAGGATGGCCATCTTTTCCCGCCCTCAGACACCGGGGATCCCAGTTCTCAGGCCTTTGGACTCTGGGACTTACACCACTGGCTCCCTAGGTTCTCAGGTCTTTGAACTTGGACTGAATTATGCTACTGGCTTTCCTGGTTCTCCAGGTTGCAAATGCAGACAGCAGACTTCTCAGCCTCCATAACTGTGTGAGCCAATTTCTATAATAAATTTCCTCTATATCTATCTATCTGTCTGCCTGCCTATCTATCAGTCTATCTATCTATCTCCTATTGATTCTGTTTCTCTGGAAGAAAGGTATTGTTCAAGTAACACTCACAATGTCTGGGGCCTCACAAAATCTGCAATCCAGAATAGGAGCCCAAGTGATGCACTCTGACATCATTTAGTTTGGTAAACTTAAAATACTGTTTTGTTTCCAGCCACAGAACAGTAATCTAGTTGGCAACTTATACACATGACTAGTCATTAAAACCAAAAAATGTGGAACTGTGTGTGCAGGGTGAGGCTGAGCAGGAAGGAGCAGACATGGAGGCCCTCTGAGTCTCCTCTGTCCCCAAGGGGCTCCAAACAGCAGTCTGCTGTGACTGATTACCTCAGCACCAAACCCCTCGATGCTTTCTCAAAACTAAGTGAAAATCTGATCTCATTTATTTGTACAGTGAAATACTCTCCAGGATGTCCTGACCTCTTTGGAAACAATGTGGAGATTCTGACATTTTGAAGACTAGCTTAATTTTCCACTTGGCACACTACGAGTTAGGGAGTAGTCAGTATTATCTAAGCTGCCTAGAATAACAAAGGTCATGTAGGATGACTTGCTCCCTCCCTATCCTGTATTCTTGCCAGCACACACCCACCTCCATCCCTCCTGTACAACAGGAACCACTACCTCCACGAAAAATGGACTCACAGTGTACTTCGTCTGTGAATCTTGGACCACGGCACACCATTTCTGGGAGACAGAATTCCTAAGATGCCTGGAATCTGAGCATGACTTTATGTTCCTCACTTGACCTTTGTCTTCAGCAGGTGGGCTATTTGCCCTTTCGGGGGAGACAGTACATTTCCCTTTTCTAATCAGTGTTTGTGACTTTTGCCTCATCTCCTTTGTAAAGAAGTATTTTTCTCCTTCTATCTGCTCTATCAACCAATCAGCAATGGCATTTGCAATGAACGACTTGCCCTGAGAGGAAAGGTATTAGTTAATCCAAAATTAATCTAGAAATTTTGACTTGCTAATAGGAATATCCATAGTGGAGGCCTTATTCTTTTTTTTTTTTTTTTTTAAGAGCTATTTTGGGACTCTAAATTTCCAGGTTCCCTTTTCCAAGTTGCACCGAAAGTCTGAGTTTATAACAAACACCTTTTTCTTGAGGACAAGGTGATACTTTCACCCGGGAATTATCTTCATCAGCTTGTTAGGTCAAGAATGGTCCACATTTACAAAGCCTCCAGCGACACTGGTAGTGAACTTCTACATTTCAAAACCCATTTTTAAGATTATCAATGGATCTGAAGAACTAGGTACTTTAAGATTAATTCATTTGATAGCTGTTCCTAGAATCTGAGTATCAGTTTCAAAACACTTTTAGAACTAGTAAATTAGCACATTAGGTGAGCTGATTCCTTTCAGCAACTTTTAAATAAGAATAAAAAGACTCTCAATATCTTATGGTCTGTGGCTTTGAAAAATGCTTACATTTCATTATCATACTATTCACCCTCCTTTGCATTTATGAATATTCTAGGAGATGCAGGGCAGAAGCCGGACTTAAAAAAGTTGATCTCTATTTACATTCAATTTGAATAAGCTTCTATTTAAACAGAGAAAGTAGGTTTCCAATTTTAAAACACTAATGAATAAGAAAAATGAAGATAATGGTATGTTTATTCTATTTTGTGCTAATGTGGAATGCTACTGGAGGTGTGTCTTTGTCATTTTAATCCCAGGAGGCTTTTTTTTTTTTTCAAACAATCTCTGCCACCTGTATTCTGTTTGAGATATAATCATTCAATGTCTACAAACAAGTGATAACATTATTATGCATTTCTGTCCCCTTTCGTTCTTTATAAGAGTGACAACTATCCTTTTTATAGATCTAATAGCTCAAGCTAGGCACCACTGGACTCATTACCATGCCAATAATAAGCAGAGGCCTCCTGAGAGTCTAGCTTTTCCAAGCCCCTGTATTTTATATCTCCTACTGGATTTTCCCAACAAAAGCCTCACTGGATGGTATTGCTTTCATATTACCCTTCCCCTACAAAAAAAAAAAAAAAAAAAGGATGGAAACAAAGTCCTGAGATTAGATTGGTGATACTGAAACGGTTCTGACAGCCAGCAACAATGCTGCCAACCTGAAACGAGATGCTTACATTATTTATAAACATTAAATGTCACCAATTTCCCCTTCATCAGATAATTCCAGGAGACACAACCATTTCTGTGGAGCGTGAGGGAGTACTGCACATGTGCAGCCCCCTCCTCCCCACACCAGCCCTTCCATAGATCACTCCGGCTCTGTGTCAAATTCTCCACTCTGGGAAGAAAACAGGTGCACCCGATCATGTTTTAGGCTTTGCTACAAGTCTCAGATCAGGTCGTCTGATAGGGATGCCAAGCGTGTTCTAAACCAAGTGGGACCCTCTGCATTGTGAAATCACTAGGAAGTAAGCCGATTTTTTTCTTTTTTAAATTCTGTTTCCCATGCTTCCTTAAGAAGTCAATTATCAGAGGGAAATTAGCAGGAGTTGAAAGGAAAAGGCACTATCTCCAGGTCCCTGATCTATTTATTGATTGGTGGCTGGGAAGGAGGGACTAGAATAATTAGGGAAATAAACATGATCCGTGTCGCTGGGATTATCAACGTGAGAAAAAGATGGGAGCCAGCTATACAGGAGTATTTAACTCACACTTACCAGGGAGTCTGAGTCTATTCAAAGCTCCAGTGGCTAAGTAGTGATGTATGGATTCATTTCATATCATACTGGCTTTTCCACTCTCATCCACCCAAGTTGAGCAGTGAGGCATGTTTAATAACCAAGCATCCTATAACAAGGATTTTTTAGGGGAATTGGCCGTCCTTTAGGGTTTGAAAGGAATCCTAGAGTTTTTATAGTCTAACCTTCTGAATAACTATCAGGTGTCTGATGGCCAAAGCTTTCCCTAAGGTTAATGTTTTCAAACTTCTGGAGAGCAGAAATGGGGCAGTCAAAGCCTATGTTTGGCCTTGCACCCTTTCACCCTAACTAGAACTTAAAATAGCAATGGTTACTCCTTCACTATTGCACAGAAGGAGAGGCGTGTGTCTGCCATCACTGAGAATTATATATATGTTCCAAAGATGTTCATTAAATACTAGTCTGTGTAGGAAGACTCAAGAACCAGGGGGCCCAATGGTATAAATCCCAGTCCAAGGGCAGGAGAAGACCACTGTCCCAGTTGTAGCAGGCAGGAAGGTTAAAAAAAAAAAAAAATCCTCCCTTCCTCTGCTTTTTGTTCTGTTTGGGACCTCAATGAATTGAATGCCCACCCACACTGGGGAAGCCAGTCTACTTTACTGAATCCATCAATTAAGATGCTAATCTCATCTAGAAACATCCTCACAGACATACCCAGAAGTGTTTATGTGGACACCCTGTGGCCCAATCAAATTACCAGAAAATAAATCACCACAGCTTTTCACCCTAGTCCTAATAACCTCCTCTAGGTCCCGGGCTCCATCTTAGGGAGGCAGTGGCCTGATCCTTCAGCTTATGTGACTGGAGAAATCATTTGAGGCCTTCGAATTTTTCATACTGAGGTATGTACATTAACAATTAACTCTATGGCATACAGGAGCTGTGACAACAATATTGTCATCATTGTCATTAATACAGCTAATGTTTACTGAGGAAAGCCACCTAAGAACTTTAACAAATTATCTCATCTATAACAAAATGAAATTGGGAAAGCACATAAATAATGAAAAATTAAACAACACAGTCTTGCACAACTCTTGGTCAAAGAAGAAATCAAAAGGGGAAATCAGAAAACATCTTGAGACAAAAGTAAACAGAAACACAATATACCAAAACTTATGGGATACAGCAAAAGCAATACCAAGAGTGAAGTTTACAATTACAAATGACTATGTTAAAAAAGAATAAAGAGTTCACATAGACAATCCAATGTTACAGCTCCAAGGACTAGAAAAATATATTAAGTCCAAAGTAAGTTGAAGGAAACAAAGATTAGAGCAGAAACAAATGAAATAGAGAATAGAAAAGCAGTAGAAAAAGTTGGCAAAACTGAGAGTTGACTGAAAAGATAAAAGTCTACAAACCCTTAGGATAACTAAGGAAAAAGAAGACAAAATTAGAAATTATAGACAAGACATAAATGATGTCACAGAAATTAAAAGATCATAAAGGATTATTATGAATAATTATATCGAACAACAAACTGTACTATTTAGAAGTGGATATATTCCTAGAAACACACAACTTACCAAGACTGACTCAAGAAGAAACAGAAAACCTGAACAGACCAATAACAAATAAGAATATTGAATCAGTAATAAAAATCTCCCAACAAAAAAAGTCCCTGGACGATATGTTTTCAGAGATGAATTCTATCAAACATTAAAAGATATGATATCAACCCTTCCTAAGATCTTCCAAAAAAAGAGAAGAGGGAACACTTCCAAACTCATTTTTGAGGAAGGAATTACCCTGATACCAAAGCCAAAGACACTACAATGAAAACTTCAGAACAATATCCCTGATAAACTTGGATGCAGAAATTCTCAACGAAATATTAGCAAAACAAACCCAGCAGTCCATTAAAAGGGTTATACACCATGATCAAGTGGGATTTATTCCTCATCCCACGGGAGAGGCAGAGGGAGGTCTGAAGCTGACCTGATGTTTCAATGGGTATAATTCTTTTATATATCCTACAAGCAAACAGCAACAGGCTCACAGCAGTATGTCCTGCCTCGGATTGAACACTACATTCTTCAGCCCTTAGGAGCTTCCTCTAGCTCCACGCATTCGGGCTATCCTCACTACACACAAAAAACAAAAAGTATATTAACAAAGTCTATCATGCCATTAATACACATATTGAAGAAGGCAAAATGAGAGTCATGATAGTAACAATAAAAAATGTCTACAGCTATAAAACTCACACAAGAAGTGGCTCAGATGAAACAAGGAAGCCAACTCTACCCTGTCTTACTATCAGTTGTATCCTTTTTGGATGATGACAGTGAACCATCAGATTAGCTCTACTAACATGCCTCTTTCAAGTTTCTTACCTTCCCTCAGTGTCTAAGAGAAGGCTGAATCCACAGCTGGGGTGTTCATCAAGACTCTTGTCTGGCACTGGCATCTGTTATGGAAAATCAGATGAATTACAACTAAATAGATTTGAACCTGGCCCTTGCTTCAATCAATTTTTCATTTTCTCCCAAGCATCAAGGACTGCTTGCTTCCTAAAATAAAAATACCATTGCATCCTTTCTGTACAAAAGTTAGCATTATCTGAGTTTTACAGTGAGTAGAATAGAGAACAGAGGGATTTCACTGTTACCACCAAAACCTCTGTCTTCAAGACTGCTACCCTGTTTTATTTTAAGATCTTTAGTCTGCCATATCAGATACGAATTAGTTTCATTTTTTTTTTATTAAATCTGGATGCATTCTGAGTGCCTAATAGGTGTCAGCAGAGGCCTCACATAGTAGGAACTCAGTATATTACTAATGAATAGAGAATTCATATTGGCATACAAACTTTACAAGATTTATATTTAGTAAGAAGCTTAACTAAAAAGATCTATTCCTATGGTTTGGTGAACTTAGTCTTGTATTAACAAATGACGGAAGAGAATTACTTAACTCTTCTGAAAATTACTGAAACCACTCATTTGTTTCCATTTGCTTTTTTAAAGAGGCAGGGCAAAACTGGAGACAAAAAGCCCTCCTCTGCAGTCATTAAACTTGCTCTAGCTAAAAATAATAACTATTATAATGGTTACTAAACATGGGTATTAGTAATCATTGAAAGTGTTCTCCATTTGTGACTTACCTTGCTAGATTATCATTCTCAGTCTTTCTGAGATAGGAACGATGAACGAGGAGCTAGGAAGAGAGTTGGTGTTTTTTTTTAACACATAATCCTGCCAAAATTGTGGACACTCGACTTTGACCTAATCTTCTGAGTTTAGTCTATTATTTGTTTCTTACAACTCTTGGATTCTACTTACTTGCTGACAGGATGAGAGAAATTCTGTTAGTAGCCAACTAATCAATAGGAAGTCTTACACAAAGAAATACTACACCACAATGAAAAATGAACCACAACCGCACAAATACAGTACTGAACAAGGGAAAGCAGACACACAGTGTTGAAATCGGGTTCATTTGGCTGCAGGAAGCAGGGAAAGCCAAACCGCGGGCGCCCAGAAGACGCGAAGAGAGGGCTTAGTCACAAGGCAGCCAAACAAGGAGATGACGAGGAGAGATGAGAGAACAAACCTCAAATCCTCTTTTCCGGAGACAGGGGCTCGGCATATCTGTGGAATAAAGCAGCAGAGCGGTCTGAGGCGAGGGAGGTGTGAAGACGACTGGAAGTAAGGAAAAGGAATGGTCACCGTCACTCCGCCCATGCACACGGCCTCGGCAGGTTCAAAAATGGAGGCGCAAACCACGACCTGAGGCGGGGTTTCGGCCTCTGAATACAAAGGGCACCCGGAGGACGCACGCGCATGCCCAGTGGGAGGGTAGGCGGTCCTATGCAGTCTAAACCGGCTCCGCGCACCAGACGCAGCTGACTCCCAGTTCTGGGAAAACAGCTCTGGCACTCCTCCTGTTTAGGCTGCCTGCCGCAGGCAAGTTTTTTTGCGGCAACAATTAAAACAACCTTGATTAGTGAAGGCAGGTTACAGGTTTAAGAAATTTAACTGCTACTTAGGCATGGTTTCAAAAGTATGTTTATTCTCCTTTCATTTTTGTAATGTTCAACAATAATCTATGGTACAGAAGTCAGGTTACCTTTGGGACTGTGGGTAGTAACTGAAGAGAGAACGGAAAGGGGGCTCTGGGGGGTCCTGGGAACAGGTTTCCTGAGTGGGGCGCTACTTACGGAGGGGTCTAACTTTTATGAAGCAGCTGTTCATCTGGCTGTTCACTTAAGATTTGCAGGGTTTATTTTTGTGTGTAGGCTACAGTTAACATTTTATTAAAATAAAAAATAGCAAAGAAAACAAGATTGATACAGGCAATTTTCCATTGTCAAAGGGAAGAATAGGAAAAAATAGATTCTAGGAAAAAATTTACACAAATTCTTTGTGCAAACTTAAGCCTTTGAGTCCTTGAAGAAATACAGAACACTTATTTGGAGTGAACATTTTTTTCCCCCAACAAATGCAAGTGATGTTTATTTGAAGAAGGAAAAGACTGTGTTCTAACAGTTTTATTTATTAGACTTTCAGTACTACCAGGTAACACGTCATACAATAAAAGGATATTTAACATATGAAAACGAATATATGTATGTATATGCAAGACTAGGACATTGTGCTGTACACCAGAAACTGACACATTGTAACTGACTGTACTTCAATTAAAAAAAATTAGAAAAGGATATTTAATATATAATTATTATTTTTGTCTGTAGTGCTAACTTAAAACAGAAAAGGGTGGCGATAAAGGATAGCTGTGTCAAAATTAATTAACTATTTTATTTGTTTGTAATTCTCTAACGATTCTCTGTAGTTAAAACTGCTATTTATTAATTTCACCTAAATTCGCATTGTTTTTACTTTTATTTTTCTTATGGCATTTAACTGTGAACAATGAAGAAGGTGGCTAATGCCAAGTTATCAGAGCTAAAAGTAGTTACATGTGTTAAGAACTGTGTTAAATAATATATATTGATAAATAAAACTATCCATGTATATTTTTATAATTTTATCATTTCATCTTTACATATGCTTTGATTATATGATGTTTTATTTTTAGTCATTCTCGTTAGCTATAATCTTGAAATTACCAGGAATGTCAAAAAGGAAGCAGATCTTACATATATAGATGGATTCATTGAACTGTGTGCTGCACAAGTGTCCTGTTTCTATCTCACCATTTGAAGAAATCCCCAAAATTGAACAATCCAGTGACTAGGATGAGAATTCCAGAAAAGGGAGGATTTCTCTTCTGACTAGGACAGTGCTTCTCAAAGTAACTCCCAGGAAACAGTTATATTGAGGGAAGTTCACTGGAGCTCAAATGATTTCATGCTAAAAATAAGTTTGGAAGATATTGGGGTAAATGGTCTTTTCTTTCTCTAAGTAATTGATATATATGGAAAATTACATTCAACAGATGTAGAATACACTTTATTTTCAAGTCTGAAATATTCACCACCTGTCAGTAGGACATGAAGAATTCTCAATAAATTCTAAGTGTTCTTTTTCTGACAAAATTAATTGCATTAGATTAAAATAAATATCTATAAATGCTCTCATTTATTTCAAAATTAAGCAACACGTTTCTAGATATTCCAAAGGTCAAACAAGAAATACAAGGGAAATCAGAAAATATTTCAAAATGATGACAATGAAAACATTTCAGTATTTGTGGGATGGAGCTAAATCAGAGCTTATAGGGGTATTTAGAGCCTTCAATGTTTATATAATAAAAGGCAAATTAAATTAGTAAATATAAGAACACCAATTAATGAAACAGAGAAGTGACAATAGAAAAAAAGCAGCAATCCACATACAAAGCTTAATAAAATTAATAAAACCCTATCAAGACTGATTAAAAACAGAAAGAAAGAGAGAGAGCCTGTTACCAATAACAGGTTTTAAAGAGTTGATATCATTACAGATCCTGCGGAGGGTAAAAAAATAATAAGAAAATATTATAAATATTTTATACAATAATTGAACAGCTTGGATAAAATGGGAAAATTCCTTAAAAAGCAAAAATTACCAAAAGTGATTCAAAAAAAGACAGTATTTTCATACCCCTCTATAGAATAAAATTTTTGAATTATTCAAGAGATGCACACAAACGAAAAATCCAGTCCAGAATGGTTTTTATGGGAAAAGTATATCAAACATTTAAGGAAGAAATAATGCCAAACTTAGACAAAATAGTTTTAAAAAACACAGGGGTAGAATACCACCAAATTGTTTTGTGAAGTGAGCATAACTCTGAAATTAAAACCTGACAAATACATTGCAAGAAAATAAAATTATAGAAAAATATGCTTTATAATCCTAGAAATACATATCCTTAAAATGTGTTAGCAGTTCATTTAAAGGATAATGAATTATGACTGTGGAAGGCAGAATAATGGCTTCCCAAATATGTCCAGTGTTAATTCCTAGAAACTGCAGAGTTAGGTTACAGGGCAAAGAGACATTAAGGTAACAGACAGAATTGTTTACTAATCTGATAACCTTAAAACAGGGAGATTATGTTGGATTACCTGCTTGTGCCCAAAGTAATCAACACAGGTCTTTCAAGTGGAAGAGGGAGGCAGAAGAGAGAAGTGAGAGAGGGTACTATGAGAAGAACTTGGTCCAACGCTTATGCCCTGACAAAGTGTCTAGATCATGGAACAGAATCAAATGAAAATTTTTTAAAAATCAATTAACTGATTACTGTATAAAATCCATGATCTGCATGATTTGAAAGTCAATTTCAGAGTTCATAATAGCATTGTATCATTTTTAAGCTTAAAAAATTTATTATAAAATTTAATATATGATATACTGTCCAGTTTTAAATAAATGTGAATTCATGTAGATTTTAAAAATCTGATTCCTTTCCTGAATTGAACCCTAATAAAGTAATATACATCTGTACACAACACCTTCATTCAAGAACATCTAAATGTAAATCTAGTGGCTGTTAATTCCAGAGAAAATCTTTTACAGTGATGGTATAAAAAAAAAAAATGATAGTTTTAATAACATTGACAGGGTGGTAAGATGACTAAAACTGTGCTTAAATAAAGGAAGACAATGATAAATTCTGTATTCACATCCTATGGCAGAATCATTTTCACCATAGTTCCAGTAGGAATTATAGCGGCAAATGTTTTACGTCAGTTATACTCCAGGAGCTTGTTAGAAATGCAGATTCTCAGGCCCCACCCTAGACCTCAAAAATCAAAATCTGAATTTTCACAAGATTGGAAATTTACATACGTCTTATTTTGAGAAAATGCTATCTAGAGAATGAGCATAAGAGTGAAATTAGTCAAAGATACAGGATTAGAATACGTACATATAGCATCATTCTTATTTTATTTTTTTCCTACTCTCTCAATTCCTTACCAATATATGTATCTTAATATGTCATGTATTAATAGCCTAGAACTATTCTTAAACTTTGATGTAATGATTTTATTCCTGGAAGTTTATCCTGATGAATTAGTAGAAACATGAGAATGTGAAAGATAAAAATAACACATCAGTGTAATACACAAGATCTTAAAACGAATGAAGAAAAATGAAGTAAATATGAGTCTAATCACAATAGATTAGACATTATCCAATATATACTACCTGGAAAGTTACAATAAAAAATGTTTGTAATATAAAAATAAATGATAAAAAGCAAACCTGTATTATGATCACAACAAATCAAATGAACATAAGAACCAAGCATATCACAGAGGAACATTACAAGATTTTATCAAAAACAGAGTTTACTCCTCTGCCAATGGAGCACTGAGCCATTTTAAAATTTTGTTCTAGTTTATGTAATTTCCCTATTTTTCTCCAGCCAGATATATTAATTTTAAAATTAAAAAAAAAACTGGGAAAATACTTTTTTGAAATGAAGAAGCCAAAGGCTAAAATTGGGATTCCTTTTGCTGAATATGAATAAACATAGATGCAATAAAATAGGGCAGAAGAGAGAACTCTGAGGTGTCCTAAATTCCATCTCTTACCAAAAATAGGACAATGAAAAAAGAATCCTGACTTGCCCTAAATTTCATCTCTTTCTGCTAAGTCAGCTTTTACTAAGACAGAAGGTGGCATTTTTGACATATATTTCTGATTGGTACTCATAACAGTTACTGCCCACCAACGTGTAATTGAAATCAGTTCTTGGAGAGTTATTTCCTCCTCTCAAACTGGAAATATTTAGAGAGTTATCTGTGAATGTGGCAGGAAAAGTGGTTGCAGGAGAAGGGATCAACAAAACATTCCAAACGTCCACAAATCTTTGGGACACAGCTTTACCTTGAGTAACAGAATGAAACAAAGATGTAACTTTTTTTTTTTTTTACAAAAGGACTTGCCTTCTAAAATTCTGTGAACAAAATCAATCTAGGCCCTCTGTTTTTATTTTTACTAATTAGCCAAATTTTAATTTAAGTAAGAGATATAGTACCTATTTTCAATAGATTCTTGTCATGCAGCATTCATTGATTAAAATAATTGATAGCAAATAAGATCGACTAATAGAATCATGACAAGCTCATGGAAATATTTTGTAGCTTAAATGATACTTTCATTCTGCATAAATTTGGAAAGGATATTTACATAATATCCCTTTAAATTCATCAAATTTGATATGGATAGCTGGAAAACTTTGGAATACCAAATCAGAGTAATTTTATTAAACACGCAAACATGTTCATTATTGCAAAAACAATGTAATACTACTCTGACCATTTTCTGTAAACTAAAGCCTTAGTTCACTTTTTTTTTAATGGGAAGAACAACACAGAATCCACATTACCAATATTTTTACCATGAGTGTCTTACTGTGCTTCTAAGAATATTGCATGTGTAATAATCTCATGCATACCTTACCATGACTCTCTGAGCTAGCAGCTCATTTTGTGAAAGCTGTAACAGAGGCTGGGAAAAATAAACATAGTAAGAGGCAAAGTGTATCACAGCCCTCAAAGCTATTGTACATAGAAAAGAATGGTTTAGTGTATATAGAAAAATGACTAAAATAACTGTAGTTAAGTGACTACTTTAGAAATATACATATTGATTTTTATGCTCTGTTTGAAAACTTGCCCATGTATATATGACAAGTATCTATGTTATGAAAGTGGATTTGATATAAGAACTAAACTAAAGAAATGAATCTCTAAACATCAGCTCTTGGGAGCAACTAATTCTATTTTCTCAAATAATAGCAGATAAGATACCTTACTCATTCAGTTGGTCACTAGAAAAAGCCAATAGTAATATGGCTCCAAAAATCCACTTGGCACATTCAAAGTAATATAAAGAAACCATGTATTTTTTTCCTTTTTTCTAAATAATTGATATATATTGATTAGTAGGATTAGAATCATTCTTATGAGGCATTTTATTTCTCAGTAATGTTTATTTACTACATTAAGAAATAAAATGTTAAACCCTTCATCCTAAGGAGAAATACACTCTATCCTCTACAACATTCTGAGAAGTGGATTAATAGATGTCTCCCCTACTGGACTGTAAGATCCAAATGGGAGGGATGGTTCATCATATTTTCACATAACACAGTGCTTGAACATTATTAGTCCATTAATAAGCTTGAACGAATGCAAATCAAAACTACAATGAGGTATCACCTCACACCAGTCAGAATGGCCGTCATTCAAAAATCCACAAATGACAAATGCTGGAGAGGCTGTGGAGAAAGGGGAACCCTCCTACACTGCTGGTGGGAATGCAGTTTGGTGCAGCCACTATGGAAAACAGTGTGGAGATTCCTCAAAAGACTAGGAATAGACTTACCATATGACCCAGGAATCCCACTCCTGGGCTTGTATCCAGAAGGAAATCTACTTCAGGATGACACCTGCACCCCAATGTTCATAGCAGCACTATTTACAATAGCCAAAACATGGAAACAGCCTAAATGTCCATCAACAGGTGACTGGATAAAGAAGAGGTGGTATATTTATACAATGGAATACTACTCAGCCATAAAAACCGACAACATAATGCCATTTGCAGCAACATGGATGCTCCTGGAGAATGTCATTCTAAGTGAAGTAAGCCAGAAAGAGAAAGAAAAATACCATATGATATCGCTCATATGTGGAATCTAAAAAAACAAAAACAAAAACAAACAAACAAACAAAAACAAAGCGTAAATAAAGGACAGAAATAGACTCACAGACAGAGAATACAGACTTGTGGTTACCAGGGGGGTGGAGGGTGGGAAGGGATAGACTGGGATTTCAAAATTGTAGAATACACTACACTGTATAGCACAGGGAAATATACACAAAATGTTATGATAACTCACAGAGAAAAAAATGTGACAATGAGTGTGTGTATGTCCATGAATAACTGAAAAATTGTGCTGAACACTGGAATTTGACACAACATTGTAAAATGATTATAAATCAATAAAAAATGTTAAAAAAAAAATAAGCTTGAACGAATGGACATCTTGGTGTTCACATCCAAGTTACTCCTTGCAGCACAGAGTGTGGAGTCCATAAATGCTAAGGATCAGAAGGTTCCTTGTTACCTAAAACTGTCATCTCCTTGTGCTATCTAATCATTGGCTATATTTCTGAACATTGAAGCCAACCATAAGTTTGCATCAAGCAGGTTCGGGCAATAAAAAGTCCAGCCTGTTCCATCAAATAGTATTGGGGACCAGTTATCAAAAAATAAGTGACCAAATTAACAGAGGTAGTGGCAGAGATTGATTACTATTGAATGAAAGGGGCAGGAAAATTACTTCAAAAATAACTTTCATTTCCTTATAACAAATTTCAAATACATAACTTCCAAATGTGTCAATCACTTTTCTGAACATTTCTGCCTAAGTTATAGAAAAGTGGTGGGTAAAGGTTTAAAATGGGGTTGTTGTCTTGTATTTGAAGAATATGCAAACTTTGCTCCAAGATGCCTAGTATCTTTGAAGGTAAAATTATCAAAAATTTTCCCATTAATTATTTTTCTCAAAAATCTGTCTTCTACGTAATATAATAACTCAGACGTGTTTGAATCATTTTCTAATCTTTAAGAAATTATTGTAAATGAAAAAGAAGACAGTCCCCCTTAAAAAGACCCCCATTTGATTTGACTCGAATGGAAGGGTTCTCTCTTTCATAAGTTTACCCAGACTTTTGCATCACAGAACTGTGTTGTGGGGGCTTTGTCCTGCTTGACATAGTTACTTGCCCATCTTCACTTAATGCCGTCATAAAAATCACTGAATCAGAGCAAATGGTCTATGTCCCTCCCCTGCCCCAGTCCTTAAAGCACTTGTTAGGGGCTCATTGATTACTGTGGGAACATTTGCTAAGGGTCTGTGGCTTGGGTTTTCAGCAAAAACTTCTCCAAGGAGTTTTGTTTCTCTTTGTTTTCACAGTTATAATGGTATTAAAAAAATGCTTCAGACATGATCTTGCCTTTGAAGTAGAATTCTCTGAAGTTGTGTTTAATATCTCACCATGTGGCTTTTAGAAGCTTTCAGACCCTGTGTCTTTAAATATCCTTTGTTCATCTTTGCAGGTACTGGCCTTGTAATATTGAAAGGAGGGTAGGTCTGCTGCTTTTGTAATGGAAATGCACATCCAGGCATATTCATTTAAGGACAACAGATTAAGTACACATAGGATATAAGTGCCTCCGACTGAGTTCCTGTTCAGATGCCAGATAGGAATTTGGTCCTCATTTGCGTTGTAATTCGTCGGCCATAGGGCTCTGTCACACACAGAGATGATAAAATATTAGGACCAGGAGGAATGGTAGAGGGGTAGAAATTTGCACATTACTACTCAGATAAGCAAAGTAAATGCATCCCATTTTGTAACAACCTCTTCTGCTTTTTTTGTGCCTCCATCCTGCTGTGTTGTTGGGTATGGAAGAGGAGGAGATTTTAACTTGCTAATTGAAAGTGCTCTAGTCACTTCTGATTTTAAAATGTGGTTTTCAAGTAACTCACTTTCTTAGGGGTAAATGCTAACATTTTCATTTTTCCTCTACTTTCTGGTGCTCCTTCTGAAGATAATATCTGGTTATGTAAAGGCTGGAGAGCTTCTGGGATGTTTAAAAGGGCATTTGGTGGAGAGGTAGGTATAGCTCAGTGGTAGGGTGTGTGCTTAGCATGCACAAAGTCCAGAGTGCAATCCCCAGTCCCTCCGTTAAAAATAAAGAAATGTTTTTAAAAGGGCATTTGGAGACGATGCAGAGATTAAACTACAGCACACTTAGACATTAGCTGACTCCTTGGCTAAACTTGGCTGGGGCAGTCCCTGTTAAAGCATGTTGTCCTGGTGTAATTACTAATAGCGATCCTTTCTCTTCCAAAATGTCCATTTAGAGATACAGATGAGGATCCCGGAGGTCAGTGACTGTCCGTGACAGGGCAGCTACTTCGTATCAGGCTGTACGTTCTGAAATCTAGGACATATACTAATATTTCTCTTAGTTTATGCCTTAATTCGATCAATATCTGAGCACTTTTCTCATACAATCTACTCTTCTAGGCTCTAGGAGATTTGACACTGAATAGAAAAGATCAGTTTCCAACACGAAAAATACATATCAGGGTCACTGTTCCGTGGTTCACATTTTAGGAAACATTAAGTGATTTAATTTATTTCAGAGACGATGAAATAAGGCCTCCAAAAAAAAAAAAAAAAAAAAAAAAAAGACTTATCTAAGTGATAGAGTAGTGATAAATCCCTAACCAGAATTCCAGGTACCTGAAAAACACCTTAATTATCTATCATCGAGGTGAGCAAACTATGGTCTACAAGTCAAATTGCCCACTATCTGATTTTGTAAATAAAGTTTTGTTGGAACAAGGCCAAGCCCATTCATGTCTGTATTGTCTACAGCTGCTTTTCCCCTATAATATCAGAGTCAGGTAGTTGTAGCAGATACCGTATGGCATACAAAGCCTAAAATATTTGCCATCCAGCCCTTTACGGAAAATGTTTGCCAACCTCTTTTCTATAATATAGGTATTCCTATTCCTGACAGTCCAGTCTCATTCAAGAAGGTAACCTGACAATGTAGGCTTGTAAGTAGGCATAGCCATTTACCACCTGTGCTGCCTTGAAACAGTAAATTAACCTCTCTGAGATTCAATTCCCTTATCCGTAAAATGGAGATAATAATTAATGCATTGTTAGCAGTGAAGATTAAATTGGCTAATGTATGTAAAACACAGAGCTGGTAAAAGAAGAGAAAGTAGTTATTAACATTTCTAGCCAGATAGCTGCTCTGTGAGCTCTCTTCTGTGAAGGCTGAAGGTACAGGATTAGATTTTGTTTCTCTCATTTCTGTGCCCTAAAAACCAATGGCTTCCTGGGAGTTTTTGCACATAATTTTCTAATGTGAGGGATACAGACAGCACTCAGGAGTAAACAATGAGTCTGGGCTTTAGTGGCCTCTCAGCTCAGCAAGAGAAATCTTTTCTTATAAATTTGTGGATTGACTTAATGAGAAAAGAGGAATGAGGAGCAATTACATTTCCATTAAGTGGACAACATTACCCTTGATAAGGCTGCTGGAACTGAAGCATCCTCCTCTCCCTCAGGTGTAGTCTTGAAAGCACAGAACTGATTGATTCATTAAATATGTGTTTGTTTTTGCCTCTGAAATCAGCTGTCTCGAAAGATAATTCCATGGTCACAAAGGACTAACTTCCAATTTATAGTGGAATTGTTAAGCCAGCACAGAGGCCATGAGAAGTTTCCAGAGAGGTGGGCTCTTGGCACCCATGAAATATAAGCAGATTCCAAAAAGTATTTGGAAATTCCCGGTGGGACCCATAGCCCATTCATAAAGTGGAAATTGAAAGAAGCAAGGCCACAGACTGCAACAATTTGGTGCAGTTCCACCTTAATCATCATAATAAGCAAATTAGCTAATACATGTCCAACATTTTCTGTGCACCAATGTCTATGCTAAGGATTTTATTAACTTTATTTTATTTAATACTCTCAGCCATCTTAACTAGTTTGTAGTAGGTTGCACAGCTGCTGAACTACAGAGGTGGACTTAGATGCACATCAGGTCTTCCTGTTTACAGAGAAAAGTCTTTGTCCGTATTTGTACCTCATTTCCAGAGTTATATTTATGCCTATTTAAGTTTTCTCTGTAAAGCCTTCTCGGACACCACTAAGATTTTTACTTGACCCTTCATCCAAAAATCTACTGATTTGCTATGCCTAATGGGTCTCTCACCCACCTTGAGTTAGTAAACACAGATTTACTCAGGATTACAAGGAAACAAAAAACAAAAAACAGAAACAAAACCCACTTTTCTGTTGTGGTCATCTTCTTTGGTTTACTTTTTACCTTCTTCCAGTTAGTCATCTTCTGTGTGAATATAATATTTTTTCCAAAGCTGTTATTTGCCAAAAATTCCTAGCGTTTGCTCAGGCTGTTAGTAGAATACGAATAACAGCAAATATTTATTATATAATATTCATATATTAGGCACATGGCAAAAAAAATCTGACATGCAATATCTCATTTAACCTTCAAAACAATCCTGTCAGTTAGATATTATCATTTCCATTTTGCATGCAAAGAAACACTCAGAGAGATTAAATTGATCAAATTCATACTGCTTCTGAAAATGAAGTTAGTATTCATACCAAAACCTCTATAATTCCAAAATCTGTATTCTTTTAAACACTTCTCTGTAGTTCACTTCAAGAACCTATTTTTCATCAATTGTTTAAGGATACTTCATCTTACATTAATATGCTCTGAAAAATGCTGCCAATCACTTACTTCTAAGGAAATGTCTCCTATCTCTCTCTCTGGTGCCTTTCCAGTGTTCTGTCTGCCATCATTCTGAGCCTGCTGTCATCTTTAGCTAGTCCTCTTCTCCTCCATCTCTGTGTGTCCATCATTTTGTCCAGGTGTAGTAAACTGGAACCTTTTGATTTAGCTCCCTTTGGAGGTGGAAATACTAATTTCCGCAGTAAGCCTACATCTAAAAAGCCTCCTTTATCAGACTCTAACAAATACTCCCTGTGAAACACCACTTACTGTCCATCCTAGCTGCTATTCTGCAAGAATTGTTCCTTTTAACTTTCCCTGTGTTGAGTGATTCCTCAAGCAAGTTCCCCCTGAGCTGGAGAAGTACTGAAAGACACTCAAACTTCCTCGCCTACCACTGCAATGTCAAGGAGCTGCTTTAAAGTGAAGAATAAGGAGCAGAAATGGCTCAGGGATGGCAGAGTTGTTGTAACACCTTGGATGGACATAGAGATTGGAATCAAAAAGACCTGGATTTGGATCCTGTCTCTCTTCTTTATGAACCATATGGTGTTGGAGAATTAGTCACCATTATGGTGTCCTAATCCCACTCTCTGAGAATAGATAACCTTCACACTTCACCGAGTTGTTTATCTGGTCTGCACTTGCTGAATGCCTACAAGGGCCACAGTTCTTGTGAAGGTTGATTGGGACAACTGGTTTAAGGCTTGGGGTTGAACACATGACTCACCTAAACCAACAAAGGCTAAATGCCATCTGCCAATCTTGTGAGGGACTGGGGAATTCCATTCAGCTTTCTATTAGTAGAGCCATTTGTCTTAAAGGAACCTCTCCAAACAAGAATTCTCAGGGACCCTTTTAGAGCCAAGGTAGGCTAGAGAGCCAGAGGATTTCTGCGAATATAATCACAATACCTGGTCTGATAAAACCTTCTTTTGTGAATTAATGTAGAAGTTGAATGCCAGAAGGCATAATATATTCATCACAGCTGGTTGAACATGTTACAAATTACCTTAATTATGGATTAGAATGCAAACAATCAGAAACTGCTCAAAAAATATGGACTATATGGTCAGAAATCGAGGAGTCCAATCAATTGGGAGCTTGTGAAATGTTCCGTGAGAGGCACAGACTGCTAATAGAGATGCAGGAAATAGATTTTAAACTCTCATTGTGATTTTCATACAGAATGATGCCATGATAGTGACATTGCCTTAGGGAGAACTGATCTCTGCTCACATATCCCTCTAAGGCAATCTTTGGGGAGGCTGATTTCCCAGCCTTAACATTTGGCTGCTGTGTTCAGCACACTTCCAAGTAAGCTGCTTTCAAACCAGCCCAGAAAACATGTAGTTTGAATGGTCTTGATTTCAAGTACTTCTTGACTTCCTCCCAACTCCATTGTAGTTCTCAAATTCAGAGCAAGAGGGGCACTTAGACATCACCTAGTCCAAAGCCTTTATTTGACAATGAAGAAACAGAGACACAAGTATGTTTTAAATGACACACAGCTTGTCTAGGAGGAGAGTCTAGAAAGAGATGTGAATGTGTAATGGAAAATAGTAGGTACTGTTTCTTGAACACTTATTACATTGCAAGCTCATGGTTAGGTGCTGCAATCACATTATCTCATTTGATTAGCACAATGGGTCTAAGTGTAGATTTGTGATTTGACAGTGGAGGGAATTAAAGCTTGAAAAATTGAAATGACTTCCTCAAATAACAAGTAGTTTATCTGTAATCTAATCATATATTTTTACCTCCAAACCCATCTTCTTTCAATTCTACAGATTACCCCCCCATTCATATTTATTCTGTAAAACAAACTAAACAAGCAAACAAAAACATGCCTGAGAAGTTCAATATCAACCACCAGAAACAAATATATTGATGTATTTTATCTCGTTATTAACCAGTTATTTTGAAACAGACATGCAGTTTTATATAACAACTTGATAACCCTTCAGGCATCTTGTTTTGTTTTGTCTGGTTTTGTTTCCATTAAGAAGAAAAACATCTTGAGTGTATTAAGAAAATTTAACCCTCACTTCAGCAACCTAATTGATGCTTTCTGGAAATACAGTTTGCTATATATACTTTAGCAAGTTACTGGAAGTTTTAGTCTGTTACCCAAGACACTGGGAGAAAAAAAAAGAGTTGTGCTGTTCCATATTTATTCAATCATGATTAATATAGTGTTGAATAATAATTTTTAATTTCCATTTCTTGAATATATTTATTAATTTACCTCCTGCCAATATATGGCTCTGGTTGCCACTGTTCAGAATTTATTTCTGTTCTTCCTAAGTGTCATTTGCATAATGGAATGACGAGGTCCATTCACTAGTAGTTGGTTGTGGGGTGTTGGACAGAGTGGCTGGGTTGTAATTAGTGGCATCTGGCCTCTGGTTTCATTAGCATGCAAATGGAACTACCAGAGGCCATGACAGCCTGGCAGTTTCACAACAGTCACTATAAGGCATATCTGCTTTTAGAAGCATATCAGTGGGATTGCTTTTTATAAAAGAATAAAATATGTATGTCTGAATGAATGTGACAGTCTATTTTTGCATCCCAGAATCTTAAAAAAATTTTTTTTTCATCAAAGAAGAAAACAGGGCTGCAATATGTCAGTTTCAACCTTTCCTTTCCAGTTTTAAACTATTAAAAAGGCAATCCAAGCTCTTGCTTCTGCCTGGCCTGCCTCCATTTCCCCAGTGAAATCTTTACTCACCTCCTTGTCTTCTTTATTTTTCCTAATAAACTACCTCGTTTCATCTTTATAAAATGTGGCACCTTTTTCTCCTCACGGCAAAACCTTACTCAAGAAATAACAAGGCTCTCAATTCCCTATTTCACTGTGTCCAGACTCTTCTCCTTGGTCTTCATGGTTCTGTTATTTCTTGGTCTCACTGATGGTGATGATGGATGGATTGTAATTTGAGCTCACTCTTGTTGGAAGCTTGGTATGTACAAAGGATTGTTTTATCTTCCTTTGATCTTCTCAGCAATTTAATAGATTGGGACTACTAAAGTGCTTATTTCCAGATTAAAAAGAAAAAAAGAAAAACAGAAGAGAAATAAATAAAACAGGCTCAGAAAGTGCTGTAACTTTCCTAAAGCCATCTAGTAAGTGTTACCATCGAGATTTGAATCTAAGCCTCTCTGACTGTCAAATCCCATTCTCTTAGCCATTCTCCGCAACAGATGAAAATTTGGTCTGGAAAGCAATTCCGGGCTCTGAAGATTCTTCAAACAATAGAATTTTATCATTACAAAAACATTCTGAAGCTCATGCTTTGAAAAATTTAATCACAGTGACAACGTTGGATATTTTACTTATTTGTAACTAGATGTTTATTTGCATGTCAATGTGATTTTACTCCTTGTCATATCATGGAGTGAGATCACTATTTTCCAAAGTGTGAAGTATAGAATCTCTGCTTCATGCCTTGTCTATGGGTATTATATGACAATGGTGTTTCTTGGTCTATTAAGTTTGGAAATACTTGGGTTAAACTACATTAGCAAGTTTTCCCTAGAGCAGAATTTCTAAAAAGCCTTTTAATATGTTAATGTGAATATACCTAACTTCAAGGGAGACTGAGAATGTTGAGTATCTTTTATTTTTTACCTTGAGTGTGTGAAAATATGCCAGCAAGGAAAAAGTTGCAGAGGTTGTAAGTGGAGTCCTGTTGGGTAAGCAATGCCCTACTTCTAGTATATCTATGAGACCCTGGGCAATAAATTAAAATTTAGCCCTATGCTTCTCAAAGGCCTTTGAGATCACTTCTTGAATCGTATATTATTTACCCTTTGATCCATGGATGTCCTGAAATGCAGAAGAGTGAAACGTGTCTCAGATTTTTGATTGTAAAGGTTAAGGAAGATAATGCAAGCAAAGTGCATTGCCCAGCAGCTAATATAAAGGAAATACTCCATAAAGACTTTAATTTAAATATGAGTCAATTTCCAGAACTTTATATTGTGTTCTTTCCCTTATCTACTACAAGGAATTTTGAAATGCTAAGTTTGATTGACAAGAAGAAAAATACCCACTACCATCATTCTTAATAATCATCTGTAATCAGCAGTGAATTAATAGCAGTGGCCTCTCTCTGTTGCTATCAATTACACACATTATTAATGGATTGACAAAAATTTGCCAAGGCATAGATTGTTAACAGGAATTGACACCTCAGTTATTGCTGGTGTCAGACATTAATTTTGGAGGGTGCAACCATGCCGCATTAAAATGCATGTCGTGATGGTTTCTGTTGTGGTATAGAAGACTCCTTCTGGAAAGTGGTTTTGATTGTAGATTGGAGGAAAGGATATAAACAGATGTCCGAGAGAAGAGACATGGAGAGGAGATCCTGCCCATACCATGATTTTTGACATATGCCAACAACTGTCTTATAAAACAAAGATTCCAGGTCATTAATCTGAACCCTCCAAAGTTGGTTAAATAAAATGTAAAACAATCTGAATATCATAGCTATTAAAAATAGTTTACTCTTAAATGATTAAATCTTGGGAAACAAACTAAATTAAAATTTCATTTAATTCTGAGTAACATCATGGGGAAATCGAAGATGAGAAAATTGAGATCAGGTAGTTTAAATTACCCTAAGTTGAATTCGGTTGGTAAAAGATCTGAGAGTTGAACACATCTTTCCAAAGTGCATCTTTTCACTACACTGCATTATCTCCCTAGAGCTCCTAAAATTTGGGAGGAATGGGTGGTAATAATGGGTGGCAGAAATAATGGTAACAGAAGCTTTAAAATAGTACCTAGGAAATGGCTACTCATAGCCTCCCTAGTGCCCCCTGGATGTGAAGTGCAAGTCTGGCTTCTTCACCTACAGTGGGACCCCGACTCCATTTCCCTTCCCAGGGAGGTCAGCTCCATTTCTCACGTTATGTTTGCAGTCTGCTGTTCTGGCCCACTAAATGTGTCGTGATTCTAGCCAGCACTAATGAAGGGTGACTGTTCTTACCAGCTATGCCCAGGATTCTTGCTCTAATCTCAATCTCTACCGCTGTCACATAGGATCATCTTGGAGCTGGAGGCTGCCCTGAGTTTCACACTGGGCTGCGTTCATAGGTGCCACAAGGTGAGAGCAGAGCTTTCACCTGGGGAGATTTGGGAACACCTCCAAGATTATAAACACTCACAGTCTTCATACATACCCTAAAGGAAGTAATTTTTCATCCCCAGTGCATGATAAAATAAGATAAAGAAGCAGGGGTGGTGAAATACTTATTTTACGTTGAAACGGTGAAAAGGCACCTAACTACTTATTCTGTATATACGTTGCCAAGGCCATGGAGCACTCTGCGCCCTTGTCCAGTTTTCACACTTGAATACACAAGATTCCTGAGGTTCTCAGCTATTATCCTAGGTCCTCATCTTTGACCTATTTGAACATCTCTCTTTGAATATAATTCTTGGATCTTTTCAGCCTTCCTTTGTAACTTGTCTGCTTTTTCTACAGAATCTCTGTGTGGAACTTTAGGTTTCTGGTTGGTTGTTTCTCACTATTGGCAAATGTAAAATTCCTATGCATGACAGTGACAGACTGTTTTGTTTCAGACACAGTGTTATGTATGGGTTACCTCTTTGATTCTTATGCTCATCTGCATCAGTCTGCCAGGGCAGCCATAATAAAATTCCACAGACTGATTGGCTTAAACAATGAAAATCTACTTTCTCACAGTTCTTGAAGCTGTAAGTCCAACCTGCCGGACCTGTCGGCAGGTTTGGTTTCTCCTGAGGCCTTCCTCCTTAGCTTGCGGGTGGCGGTCTTTTTGCTGTATCTTCAGGTGGCCTCTCCTCTGTGCACATGTCTCTCTGGTGACCCTTCCTCTTCTGATAAGGACACCAATTAGACTGGATTACTGCCCTACCTTTATGACTTTATTTAACCTTAATTACTACTTGAAGGCCCTATTTCCAATACAGTCAAAGTGGAGGTTTAGGACTCCATCATGTGAATTCCAGGTGGGCACAATTCAGTCCATAACATCATCCAAGTAGATAGAGCGTATTCCCATCTTACAGGTGGATAATAGTTTATCCACATCTTAAAGATGCGGAGACTGAGGTTTGGCCAGATGTCCTACCATATTGGAAGCTAGATTCTTGGCTGTACTGTATTGGGTTGGAAAACCAAGCACATATTCTGTGTGAGAATCTGTGCATCAGAGTCATCTAGAGAAATCAAGAAGTACACCATAGTGAGTCATCAGAACAAGGGTTTAGGGGCTGAGTGGAACACCTGCAGAGACTAGTGACATAACTAAAGATTTTTGGAGCAAGGATTTTGAGAGCTCCAAGTGCTAAAACCCCAACCTATCTGGAGTTATAGTCATGATCTTTATGTAGACATTTATTGAACATTGCATGCCAGGCAATGAGTTAAGTGTCTGTGCATGTGCACACGCACACACACACACACACACAGTGAAAGTGACAGAAAAGTCCTATTATTGTCCTCGTTTCCCTGATGAGGCTCTGGAGGTTCAGAGAGATTTAACAACTTGGGAAAGAACATAGAGGGAGAACCAGTATTGACACACTGTTTACTTTTAGTTCACAAACCTTGACTCACTAAACAAAGCTGCGTCTTGAGCTTGCAGCTTCCACATCCCATCTCAGATTCTCTCACTTTCAGAAACCTAGCCAGAGCTCTTGATAAGGAAACTTCTCACGGGCCCCTCTCTGAGGCCAAGATGAGATTCTTCAAAAGAAACAGGCAGTAGAACAAACGTCAGTGTATTCTTCACTGCAACTCTATTTGCATGCACAGTTTCACGAGATGCCGTTATCCACTCAACATTCAAGATGATTTGTACGCTCATGACATTTGTAGCCTTTCCCACCACATACCATTCCATTAGGCCATCACAGACATGACAGTGACCATCTCTCATATACCGTAACATTCTAGCCGTTTGCTAATCCAATGCTATCAACCTTTCTGATTTATGTATTCTAAAACTTTTAAGACCAAGTCCATTTTTTGTCTGTCACATTGGATGTCACATTAGGATGTAAATGGAGATGATGACAGCCAAAGGAAGATGTATTTATTAAGTACCAGGAACTGAGGTAACCACTGTAATTGTGTGTGTGTATCTGTAATGACAGTTAATCCTCGTAATTCTATGAGTAGATAAGATTTATTATTACTCTTGTTTTACATAAAGAAACTGTGTTTTACATGGATTAATCATTCACTTTTCCCATAAGCAAATTGTGATGACTGTATTATAATTAAATTTCTATGAAGCTGTAGACTGTGACATATGTATGTGTCACATATGTATCAATGTATCCTGTCCATACATTATTTCCCTCCAGAAAATACCTGCATGGAACCAAAGTATATCTCAATAATTTTCTTAAATTACAGCACCTTACATGCTTCCATAAAAATTTTCTATCCTTTTGAAATGTTTTGAGTCTATACCATGATAAAGGTATAGGAAATGTTTCTATTTCACAAGAGTGTAAACTCACAAATCTCTAGGTATTTTTGCTATGCTTTTTTTTTTAATTGGGGGTTAATTAGTTTTATTTATTTGTTTGTTTGTTTATTATTTATTTTTAATGGCAGCACTGGGGATTGAATCCAGGACTTCCTGAATGCTAGGCATGCACTCTACCACTGAGCTATACCCTCTCCCTCCCTACAACTCTCTAGTTCTTCATCTAACTCAAGAAATTACTTTTATTCTTTTGCCTCAATTCAGAAAATATTAAATACTTGTAAATACCAGTAAAATTCGGTAAAAATGTCGGTCTCTATAAAATCAATCATCACAAAACATTTATAAATAAAAAGTATAATGTTTTACTATAATACCTCATGATATACTAGCTCCAGTGCTAAACACTTTACATGACTTAACTCTTTTAATTCTTATACAAATTCAACAAGTTAAGACAATAAGCATTCTATTTTATAGAAGAGGAAACTGAAGAACAGAGAAATTAAGGAATTGATCCCACTGGTCTTCCTGGAGGTTGGAATCTAGCCCAAATCCAAACATCAAGACTCACATTTCTAAGCATTCAACTATAGTAATGCTCAGTGATGCAGAGAGTCCTGGTACTGAATTTTTAAGATAAGGATATAGTATACGGACATTATCTATTTAATTTTAAACTCTTATGGGGGATTTTTTGCACAGTTGTTCCTGATTCATAATCTCCCTGTTTACTTGTTTTTTGTTTGTTTTTTTCTTTTTTCTCCCTTTTTATTGATTTTTAGTTAATTTACAATATTGTATGTTTCAGGTGGACAACATAATGATTCACAATTTTTAAAAGTTATATTCCATTTATAGTTATTATAAAATATTAGCTATATTCCCTGTGCTGTACGATATATCCCTGTAGCTTGTTTTATACATAGTAGTTTGTACCTCAGTCCCCTACCCTATCTTGTTTCTCCCCCCTTCCCTCTCATTGGTAACCACTAGTTTGTTCTCTTTATCTGTGAGTCTGTTTCCTTTTCATTATATTCACTGTTTTGTTTTAGTGTTTAGATTACACATGTAAGTGATATCATACAGTATTTGTTGTTCTCTGTCTGACTTACTTCACTTAGCATAATGCCCTCCAAATCCATGCATATTGTTGCAAATGGCATAATTTCATTCTTTTTATGGCTGAGTAGTATTTCATTGTATGTATGTATATATATATATACACACACACACACACACATATATATCTCACACCTTCTTCTTTGTCCATTCATCTGTTGATGAACAAGTAGGTTGTTTTCCATATCTTGGCTATTATAAATAATGCCACTATGAACATTGGAGTGCACATATTTTTTTCAACTTAATATTTTCATTTTCTTTGGTTATATATCCAAGGGAGGAATTGCTGGATTATATGGAGTTCTATTTTTAACCCTGTTTACTTGTGATTTTGTAGTTCCCCGCCCCCTCCCTCATTGACAGAGTTTTGATCATCAATCAAATCTTTCTTTGCCTAATACGATGCAGTGGAAGCGATGAGATGCCTGAGGACTTGAGTACATTACTCTTTTTCTTGGAATGCTGCTGGTAGTGAGGCTATTCTAATGCAAGATAAGAGAGCACATGGAGAAGGTCTCAGGTACAGAAGCCAACATCACCTTAGATCAGTCTACAGACTTACCAAATGGATAAGAAAATGCATATCATAATAACATCCTATAGTTGACCATAAACACATGAGTGTGCTCTGATGAGAAAAGAAGAACCACTCCACTGACCCTTAGGCTTGAGAGCAATAATAAATGACTAATTTTTTAAGCCACTGGGTTTTGGCATAGTTTGTTATGCTTCAATAGCTAACAATGAAGAAACTGACAAAAATGTTCAAGTAACATTCAAAAAGAATGTAGAGGTGCCAGGATTTACTGGGTTAGAAATAAAACAGGAGCTCATCTTCAGTTTCATCAGCTAGCAAAAGATTCTCAAAGAAAAATACAGGTTTGGGATATAGACAAAATTAAGGATGTATCAGAAAGAAAATTAAAGATCTCTGAAAGAATGAAGTTGGTACCTACTAGACCCTCTTGGCTAGAAAAGAAGATCATCGAGGAATCTTCAGGGTGTTGTTGATCTGAGATGCTTAAATATTTGTGGCATGTTTTGAAATCTTTAGTGACTATCATTTTGGCAAATTGAGTTGAATGAGATTAATAGAGAAGGCTTACAAAATTTTAACAGTTGCATAGGAAAAAAAGAATCTTGTTTAGATTAAAAAGGTATCAAGATGACTGAAACATCCTGAAATCCTCTGGGATTCCAAATTTGTATGGGAAGTTAGAAACCTGTTCAATTGTCACTGCAAATTACTTCTTCAGAAGGATCCAAAGAGGGTGATGAAAAAGGTAAGCCATCTCAGAGGGCAGCATCAAGGACCAAAAGAGTGGAGCCAAGAGCCATACTGAATAATATACCAGAGATGCAGTCCTAGGGAAAAGAGCCCAGAGAAGAGTCCCCATTCTTCATGTGTGTGTTTGGAAGTTGCTTGGGGTGGTGAGTGGTGATGGGCAGTGTTGTACCAGTAAGTCCTCAGAAATGGCATGGATTAGGGGTGCCATGTGTCTCCCATTCCTCCCTCTCACTTAAAGAATGGGACTGTGCAACCCTCAGAACCATTTTTTCCTTTATTCTTCATATGTTGTTTTTTTTTTTTCTGAAAGGCAAATTGATCGTGCAAACAGCAACAAAGACACAGTAAGGAGAGGAGCAGGGCCCTGGAGGCCAAGCCCATGACTTTCCCACCATGGCCTTTCTTGAGAACATTTAGTCTTAGGTCTCTGCCTACCCCTCGTGTGCCTTTTAGCATCAACATCAACCATAAACAGGATTTGCAAATGATAACCACTGTATATAAAAACAGATAACAAACAAATTTCATCTGTATAGCACAGGGAGCTATATTCAATATCTTGTAATAACCTTTAATGAAAAAGAATATGAGAACAAATATATGTATATACAGGCATGCCTGGGACGTTGTGCTGTACACCAGAAATAGGCACATTGTAATGGACTATACATCAATTAAAAAAAAAAAAAAGAGTGGGACTGTGCATTGCGGTTATCCTGTCCCTGAAGGACCATTGTATGTTGGGGTTGTACAAGGAAGATAACCCACCTTTTTATTAATTCATAGGTCCCTGAATCAAAAGGAGCCACCTCCAGAGAACTACATCCAGCCCTGATGTATATGACAAGATCTTATACTTGCAGCCTGGTATGGTAATTACATGAGACATTCAGGGTTTTGTGGAGGGATAAAATGTATTTTGTGTGTCGAAGAGATATGAATAATTTGGGCCCAAGGTCAGATCATACTGATTTGATTGCATTGATGGGCCAGATAACAGTATCCCTATGTCAACATCCTTTTCCCTGAAGGTTTCTGGTTTTCACTCACTCTGACTCTTGGCTGGCCTTGAATTAACACTTTGGAGACTGAGCCTGAAGAAGTCTGCATACTCTGCTTGCTCTCATTCAGGAAGAAACTGACTTGCTTTTGGAGCCTTGCCTCCACCACAGGAACAAGGCCAAGTCACTCTGCTGGAAGATGAGAGTCCTGAAGCAGAGCTGGGGGGCTCCAGTCCCCAGCCAGTCAACCACTACGCAGCTTTGCCTAATCAACCCAGAGCTGAGCACCAGTGTATGAGGTAACAGCCAAGACTGGGAAACCGTATTCTTGAATACATCCTAAATTGTTGATGCACAGAATTTAAGCTTAATGGATTATTATTATTTTAATACTCTATATTTTAGGGTGGTTTATTATTCTGTTATAATAATAACAGATACAACTCTGCAACTGTGGACTTCTTAAAACTCACATGGCTTTAGTCCTCTCATGTCTAACTTGTGGATAGAAAATCAATTTTAGGTCATAACCATATTAATAAATTAACATAAAACATATAGAACGTAGTAGGATTCCATTAAAATAAATTTAAGGGAATGAATAAATGGTTATTATTCAATAAACTTTTTTCCTAAAATTGCATTGCAAATGCTATGTCGTTAGGGTTATTGTGAGGTTTTCCTCCCCTACCTTAGAGAACAAGAAAATGCCTTTGGGTCCTTTCAGACTCGATTATTCTGCCTCTGCCATGGGTGCCTGTGGGACTGATTGAAGAACAATGCCATATTAGGAGTCACAGTGGCTTGGGGAAAGCCAGGAAACATCTTCTATTGAGATAAAGATAAAAGAGCCTTTTCTTAGAGAAAGGTAGTAGCTTAGTGCTTTGTAAAAATTACAAAGCAGAATCATTAGCCTAAAGAAAAAACAGCACTGTCAGAAATTATATATTACATCTTTTGAAGGAAAGTACAAAGTCAAAGTCATTGCCCCAACCTCATGATGCACTCTTTTTTTTCCGCCCTAGGTAGGTTTACACTAATAACACTGTAGTTTGCACCAGGTAACTCTTCCTTAGAAAATCTCTCTCTTTTTTTTTTTTTTTTTTTTACATTCAAGTTCTGTAATATGTTGAGCTGTACAGACTAAGCTTTAACTTTGGTCTTATTTTGGACTAAAGACATTAATCCTCCACCAGGTACAGGTGGTATGTGACATAATACGAGGAAAACAGGGCTTACATTTTCCCTTGTGGTCAAAAGTAAATTAGAGGAACCAGGAGTTATTGAGCACCATTTAAAATTTTGCATTGGTGCTGAATAATACAAAGGAGGGTTGGGGTGGTAGAGCTTTGGCAGAGATCCAAGATAAGGAATTAAGACAATTGTAGTAATGAATTGGGATATAATGTCTCAGATATTACTCCTATTATAAAAGTAATTTAACTACATTATTCTCAGTTTTCTCATTTGTACCATGGCGAGAAGCAAAATAAATGATTTCCAAAGTTACTAAAATTCAAAATCTCGAGTGTAACCTCCCCCTCCGCTTCCATTCAAGCCCTCTCTTTCAGGGGTTGTTGAGGCTTTGGATGAGGGCTTATCCAAGCTTCCTAGTGTTGAAATATGAGAGCCAAGGTCAAGGATACAATGAGGGAATTTATGCCAAGTAGTCTTCACAGGTACTAGAGTCTGGAAGTTCAAAGTAATACCCACTTGTAACCCTGCCTACATGCTTTGAATCTGACAAGTGATCATATTTTGTTTCCATTTTTTCCCCCCAAACTTTGGCCCAGACAGAGTAAACTTGCAGACATTTCTTGAGTGTGTGTTGAAGAAACGCGATGTCTTTTTGTTTTGTTTTATTTTGTCTTGTTTTTTAATTGAAGTATAGTCAGTTTACAATGTGGTATCAGTTTTTTGGGCACAAACGAACTTATTTACAGAACAGAAACAAACTCACAGACTTGGTAAACAAACTTAGGGTTACTGGAGGGGGAAAGTGTGTGGGAAGGTATAAATTGGGAGTTCAAGATTTGCAGATACTAACTACTATATATAAAATAGATAAACAATAAGTTTATTCTGTATAGCATAGGGAATTATATTCAATATCTTGTAGTAACCTATAATGAAAAAGAATACGAAAAGGAATACATGTATGTATACATATGAGAAACTCAGTGTCTTTTGAAAGATGCATAAGCAGTAGACAACAGCAATGTGTGTGTCTTATATTTGGGAGAACAGAATGGCATGGTGGGAACACGGAGCAGAGCCTGACACACCTGCTGTGAGGTCTCTGAGGAACCTCCATAGACAAAGGGCTTCTGAGGAGGGTGTTAAAATATAAGTAGAAGTATTAAGTGCAGAGGGAAGAAAGAAAACCTTCAAGGGAAAGAGAACTCCGGAGGAGAGGAGAGGGTATAGCTAGGTGGTAAAGTGCTTGCCCAGCAAGCACAAGGTCCTGGTTCAATCCCCAGTATCTCCATTAAAAATAAATAAACAAATAAAACTTAATTATTCCCCCCCACCCAAAAAAAATAAGCGTTAAAAAAAATAGAGAGAAAGAAAACTCTTTCGATTAACAACGTGGGGCTTCACGTTCTGTTAAATGGATGGAACTGAAAAACCTCCCTCTCTCCCTGTATTTGAAGGAGGCACAGTTCATCAGAAATGGATGAAAGGAAGTTGGGACCTCCTTTCTGACAATGTCCCCAAGACTGCGTTATTTTGCCTCACTTCTATTTCTCTGCAGATTGGAATATTAGACTTGCAATTACAGTGCCATAAAGGATGTTTCATGAATGCTGTGTATAGTTGTTTGCCTGTGTAGGGGTATGTCTGCATGTTTTACAGTGCAAAGATGTATATTTAGAGGTGCACGGATGAGTATTGTGAAGGCGATTTCTGAATATTTGCTTTTTTAGTGGTTGTGTCTCCAAGATCCGTGTCTCCAAATGAACAGGCATTACCAGTTCATCACGGCCTAATGGTATGACAGCCGTCTGTGGAACACTGCAGATGTGAGTTCAAATCACCGCTGAGTTTGAGTTTCAGCAGAACAAAATAACAATAGCTGCAGACTTTATATGCAAATTGAATTCAAAAAAACGAATTGAATGTTAATTGAGAAGAGTTCTGCAGCTCAGTAGGTAAGCTTGGCGTGATCAGTTAGCAATGCCCATCATGAGCCAGCCAAGGGAAACGGAGGCCTAAGTACTGTCTGTTGTCCATCTTTTTTGGATGGTGGTAGGGCTATTGAACTGTCATATGCTATATTTTTTTCTTCATTCTCTGGGTCCTCTCGTGACCCCCTCCCTGCCACCCTATTTTCAATTTCTTCCTGTTTTACTCCATCTCTTTTTGTACTTTTCTTTCAATTTTTCCTAGTCGTTATTTTGCCCCATTCTAACTAATAGTCTCTGCTCAGAGCTGGAGGAAATCAAATACAGAGAAGTCCAGGACAGCGGAACAGCATACCACCCAACGTGTTTAACTACATACATTCCCAGGGCCTTGGGAGGCTTTGATTGTCATCCCCTGAGACATTAATCAAAGAATAGAAATAGCCCACTAGGCCTGCAGCACCTGTCCCAGAATCAAGAGCTTCCTAAAACCCACCGTCCCTTTCCTTTCTTCTCCGAGTCTGTTAGACTATCTTGACAAAGCTGAAATTTAACATTTTTATATTTTTCTGGTTCCTAAGGCATATGAAATGCCTTTTTGTTCCCCTCCTACTCTAAGAGCTAACAAATTGTATGTAATTTCAATGCTACTGTCTCATAAAAATTTCAATGAAAGCAATAAGAATAACTTGGGTCCTTATTTTGAACTAACTCTATGGCCCTGACCATTGGGAAGCATGAGATTTGTTTTATCTACCCCACTGGGCTGCTGTAAGGTTTATGAAGATAATGGTTGTGAAATCAGTATAATGCAATCCAGATACAAGGAGCTGTTATGCATATAAGTATTAATTTTGTATTTATACCTCCCTTCCAATAATGATTTTATGGAGCTAATGCATACACAATAAAAAACGGAAGTGTTCTACTTAAAACTAAAAAGGGCAAAAATTTTTTTAAGTTATTTTATCTTTATTCTTTCTAACCCTTTACTCCTCTATATGTTCTGTAGTTAGCCATATGAAGACTTGACTTAACCCCTAAGAATCTTGTGTATATTGCATTTAGAGCTATGTTTTTCAAAAGAACTGATCTAGGCTGTCTAGTAACTGGAATATATTGTCATTTAGTGAATGCTTTTTTTTCCTACACTAATTATTTCATTAACTATATGTTCCTTGTGGATATGGCTAGGAAGATAAATGAGAAGTATTCCCTAACAATGATAAAAGATAGTTAAAGGGCTATTTAATTTTCTACTGTCTTAAGGAAAAATCTCATATTTTCAATAATATGATCCAAGTTAAGTCTCCCATCACTTCTCCTGACTCTCTGTGTAACTATCTCAGTGTATCAAACCAAGCAAACTGCTTTCCATGGGCCCCAAATACCTATTATAATTTCAAGTCTATTGCAAGATATGATGTTTCTTCTGTCCTGTAAGTCTTTTCCAATTCTCTAAATAAGGAATGTTTCTTTATCCTTCAAGAATCAGCCTTTATCAAATCTCCTTTGATAAGTCTTCCTCATCACACTAGAATTATTTGTTTGGAATACAGAAAACAGATAATAAGCTAACCGAGGGCAAAGATTACATTGCTATGTGCCTTCTCCATTTCCTAGCACATGGTTTGGGATGAGTGGTCATTCGGTCCGTGGTTAGGGAATGTCTGCAAAGATGAGAAGAATCTGCTTCTGTTCCTTTGAGGTGACGCAAATGTGAATGGCTTTATTAGGGAGAAATTCACTGCCTGTTTAACAACCTGACAGACTCCTGCAGCATATGCTAGCACACTAGTTCAGAAAATGTGCCAAGATGATCCTAACAGCACCTCATCATTTGCACCCACTGATTCAAAGATCAGAAGTGATTACTGTGGCTTCATTTAAGCCCAATGTCAATGAAATCTTGAATGCATCCTCTGAAAGTAGGACTTTCTTGCAGCCAGCTACTCTAATCATAGAAGTGGTCATTGGTACTGGAGTGCCATCAACTCTATATTGTTGTTGGAGTGGTTCATTTAATTCGATGTTACAGAGTTAAGGGGAGTGAGCAGAAATCATCTTTTGTACACTGCTGCCCTACTGAAAAGACTACAGTGAAAAGAGCTGGGGACTTGTGAAACTATTGATCCTTAAATCTAACACCCCTGTTTCTGTTTCCAACTCTCCTACCCTCATGAATTTCCCAAGGTCCTCTGAGTCCTTTTCATGAGAAATACTTGAACAAAGGCAGTTTTGTCACGATTAGATCATCTCGACACAGAACACCTGAAAGGTCACGCAGTCTTGTATCTCTGAAACAACTAACCTTCTTCGGAAGTAAATGAAATATGTCTCTTTGCTGCTGATTTGTTTCAAAAATAGGAAATGTAGAACAATAGTTACATTATGCAGAGTGTTTTTGGAAGAACTTTAATAAATAGGTAATTTAAAAAATCAGTGGGTTGCAGACGAGACACAGCATCCTCTGTTGAGCTTTCCGCTACAACAGAAGTGTCATTTGAGTACACTCTTTAATCAAACTTTTTTACAATTTATACCCGGTCTATGCAGAGTTGAGTACTTGGGCTGAGTGATATATTCCAATGCCTCCTATTTCCATGAAATCTAAGATGCTACTTTTTCAAGCTCATTTTTCACAGGAGAGAGTTCAAGCAGAGAGAGGGGTTAAGCAGTACATCCAAGGTCATGCTGAAAGTGAATGTTAGAAATAGATGTTCTCATCCTTTCCTTTGGACTCAGTGCTCCTGTTGCTTACAAAGAATGATATGACTAATACCATTTTTTTTTTTTATCAAGCTATCCCCGCACCCTTTTACCTGCTAACAACCACATATATTTTGGCCAGGCAGTCAGGGAAGTGCTTTTACTCTCAGGAAACACAAGACTCTTTCTTAGCACTAGGGAATGAATCCTAATTGATCTGAATGAGCACCTATAATTTCATTCCCTAACTGCTGATGGTTGCTCTAAGGGTAAGCATGTAACCCCTTCCGGATAATGAGAATTTAGTATAATTAGAATTAGAGGACTTCTCTTCCCTGAAATAAACTATAGAGTCCTTACGTCTACCTTGTATGGTGGTATGAGGATCCTTAGAGTCGTAATAACTATCTTTGCCCATGAGGTAACCCTCAGAGACATGAAAAATGGCATGGGATCCTTGGGTATATATACAAGCTAATAGAACAAACCTGGAACCACCAACCTCCAGATTTCTTGCTAAATAAGTTAATTAGAAGTCTTTAGAGCTAAAGCCACTGTATTCCTTTATATGCAGTTGAAAGCAGTTCTAACAGATTAGATCAGAGTACATATCACAAGTGGAGTGCCTTTCATGCTTGCATTGAAAGTGGAGTCTGGAGGAGGAGTGCAGTAACTAAGACTTGAGTGGAAAAAGATGGTCTATTAAGTCCCTATAATGAGGGGCAAATAATATAGAGCTGATGTCCACCTTCAGTCATAATTAAGAATGAGTTTGAACAGACATGCAATAGATTCAGTGCTGGTACCAGGTTAGTTGGAGGTCTGTGAGAAGATCAGACCAGGGAAACAGCCATAAGTAGCCCAAACCATAAAGATATTAGACGGAACTGAACTTGTTCTAGTAATTTGTTACGGATCAAAGCAAGTGAAAACAACTCCAAAATCTAGCCCCACAAAGCTTGGATAAGAGCTAGAATTGGCAAACTGACCCATCAGATAAATCTGGCATGCCCCCTGTGTTTTACAAACAAAGCTTTATTAGAACACAAACCCACATGTTCATGTGTTACACATTTCAATGGCAGAATTCAGTAGTTGAGACAGAGATCATATGACCCACAAAGACTACAATATTTGCTATCTGGCCTTTTGTAGACAAAGCTTCCCAACCCCTGGGATTGAGTGTCTTATGAGGGTTTCATACTCTGGGGACACAGAGAATCCATAGGTAAGTAACAGATATAGGAAGGTAGGAAGAAGAGGACCAAGAAGGATGGAGCTTCCCCTTGGAGGTATTTGAATGGGGAAATAGTCCCATAACATCACAAAAATGCCTTTTATCTATGCCAGTGACTAACACTACAGGAAATGCGTTTGCATAACTGAATAAAAGAAAAGACAAATCCTTAGCTCTGCTGGTATTTTATGAAAGGGACTTTTGATATGCTGAGCATCTGACTACCCATTGGCTCTGACTTAGGCAGGTAGCCTAAATAAGTTAGTGCACATGCAGAACAGCTCAAGATGAGAATGTGTGTGGATGGGGAGGTGCAGGCTTTGGGTGCTGAGGTGGAGGAAAGGCAGAGAGAGGTGCTGACATACAAAGCTTTAGCTTTCTATTTCATCTCATGGATTGCTTTTGTCCTGAAGCCTGACTGATGTTTTTACCATTACTCATCAATATGATTACACATACTTTGGATCTAAAATTGCATACCCAAAACTAAGCATCATCAAAAATGCAACAAAGGAAGAGATGGCTCATGACAATCCAAATGCCTCTACACAGAAAGAAAAATAAACATTTCATTTTCCTAAAACTTGCTCTGAAAGCTGAAATTCACATAATGAATTCATAAAGAGACTTCTCTATGATAGGAATAATTTGGTCCTAAAACGTGAGCTGCTTTTATTCACGTAATAAATGCCTGGCAGTATTAAAGGTGTTCTCTCCCTTCTTTCTGCCCACGTTTATAATGTTGCCAAGAACTAGAAAGCCCCAAAGGCATCTCACGGCTGAAATTTAACCCAGAATGTTTGATCCAAGAGACAACATCACGGCCAGTGTCAGGACCATGTCTCTTCATGAATAACTGCAGGTAGAAGCAGACTCATCTCCACTTACTTGCACAATCATTTAAACCTAGTAATTGAAACAACTGAGCTTAAAATAAAGGCAGGACCCCAAGAAGAGCTTTATGTTTAGGGTGAAATCTTTCAAACATAGGGTGATCTCTACAAAAATGTCCCTGTGTATCCCTCTATCTGGAGTTTCTGTTTCTCCTGTGGTCTGGATAGTGCCTACTGACTTTAGAGTTCAAGCATCATCTCTTTAAGTGAGACTTTCTTCACTGACGTCTCCTAGTCCCAATGAAACCCACACTCCTGTACTTGTTCAGTGCCCTCGACCTGGCAAAACTACACATTTAAACCATTGGTTAATGTTTTTGTCTCTCCTGAGATGAAGAAACATTTTTTTTTCATATCTCTATCCCCAATATTTATTCCAATGCCTGATGTCATCTGTTCAGGAACAAATTCATAAGGAAAACCAAAGGAATATCACAATACACTATTCTCCTCAATTCAAGACTAATCTTTGCTTCTCTGAGATGAAAAGTGATTACTGAGCTACCTTCAAAGCAAAGTGTAGGCATGTGGCTTTGTGGAGTGTAATCTGGGCTAGTTTGGGCTCTAGCTTGAGATCTCCCATTAGCTAGCTCTGTTATTTTGCACAAAAAGCACTTAACCTCTCTGTTTCATTGTCATTCTCACTTCAAGAAAAAAAAAATTGAATGGAACTGGATAATATCTATAATGCCTTCTTATATTTAATCTTCTCTGAAACTGTAAATGCATATTTGTGACAAAAATAGATTTCCTTCTCCTTACTTTAGGAATCTTTTTTTTTAAATAGTGTCATATTTATTCTGATATTACACAGGCTGTTTTAAAAAAATATAGTGTCATATTTTTTTCTGATGTTACACAGAGCCATGACCTGAAATGATAAATCATCTATTACCCAGGTTATTCTAAAAGAGAAACACTGAATTGAATGTCATTGCCACTGTAAACTTACGTTTGTAGTGCCCAAAGATGTGACCATTATATATGTGTATATATATGTATGTGTAAATATATGCATGCATATACATGTATACACACGTATATAATATAAATATAGATACCACACACTATATATAATATTTTATAAAAGCCCTAATGGTAATTACTATGCAAAATAGGTGTTACTTGAATTATGCTTTATTAAATCTGTAAATTAGATGTAGACTTTCATTTTCTTTTTAGAGGAACAGATGAAAAACATAGATCTGATACTCTAGCACCATTAACACAATTGAATCGCCTTAATTTCTCAATAGGATCATTCAATATTCATTTTTTAATTTCTGCATTTACACATAATATCTCTCTGGAGGCCTCTAACAGATTCTACTGCTGCCGTTTTAATGAGAACTATCAAAGGTTACTATGAGATGATGATCTATACTTAATTCATAGATTTCCCCAGACATTTGTGCAATTCAGGGCTGTTTAGAATCTTTTTTAGTTTTATTGTCTTGAAACATTTATCCCAATTTAAACTGCATCTTTAATCATTATTAGCATAATCTTTCCATTCTTAAAGTTAGTATTTTGAGAATTAATATGGAAAAATTATGGCCTCTTTAGGGAATTTAATAACTTTGCTTATGAGGAAACACTGAAAAATCATTCTGTGTCTGTGTAGTGTTTCAAAATGTATTCTGATCAAATACTTTTATCTAACAAACAATATTAGTATTTATTTCTCCAAAATTTTTATAATTATGATTTATTATGTTTACACAAATGCACTGATCAAAATTAAACATATCAAGTACACAGAGGTGATTGAGTACACAGTTACTGATTTTGTAGTGTGTGTGGGGGGGTCAAAAAAACCCAAAAAACAGAAAACACTGTTAAGAGTGAAAACCCAAATTAAAATCTAAATAAAACCTTGAATTATAAGTGTTCAGATAAGTTTGTGATCATGATGAAGTGGTTTTGCCTATTAAAATAGACATTTTTTTCTTATCTATACCTAATATTATGAACTCATATTCATTGAAGATCAAATCAAAATAGTGAGTTTAAGTATGCTAAATGGACTCAAAGGGTTTTTATTGCTGTTGTTGCTTTTATTACGGTAGATATTCAAATGAATTATACCACATATTTTCAAATAAAATAAAGTTTAGAGTGATTTACTGCTAGTACAATCTCATTTAAGACAGGATTTTAAATTAAATGAAGCTGTAGATCTCAAGATTACTGGCCTACTTGAGAGGCAACTTCTTCAACCAAATCCTAGCATCCTTATTAAAGGACCCCATGTTCCTCATTTGGACAAGCCTTCTCACTGAGCTTCAGAACAAAGCTTGAAAGGGGAGAGAAGCCATGTGCAATTCCTGTCCCATGGACAGATGTGGAAACTGAGGCTCACAGAGATAAAGGGAAGTATTCCCCTGATAGGCAGTAGGATAGCTGCAGGACGTGTGGGATGGTGTGATTTACATGAAAAGAAACGGCAAAAATAAAGTGAGGGTGTGTAAGGGAGGAAAGAATATTCTGACTTCCAAATCTGTCATTCAAGCCTCTGTCTTCACGTCCTGTGCATTTCACATACCGCATCTGTTTTATCTTCCTTCAATAATTCACGTTTACCTCAATTCTACTGAAGACTGACTTTGCTTGAGACAGCTTATCTCAAACTGGAAGCCTTAGGTATTAAAAGAGCTGTATTTGAGTTTTTATTTCTCACAGTTCTTTCCTAGATCTTTTCTGAACTATTTACATTCTATAACTTTTTCTCTTCAAAATTCATTCCTTGTCAGTGTCCTTAGAAAAAGATGAAAGAAATTCTAGGTCTAGCAATCTTATTTGTCTACTTATTTAAGTCTAGCTAGCTTGTCTTGGAGAAGTCATTTCCCTCTCTTCATCTGAAAAATGAAAGGCTTAAACAAGATATCTCCAGGGTACCATTTGACTCCAATAATCTAAAATTTTTATAAGTTATATTCCAAGTACACAACTCCTAAAATTCACAAAGCAATTCTGACACTCTAAATGCATTAAAAAGAAATTTGATCTTTCAGTTCATCCCAGCAGCCCTATCTTGTTAAAAATAACTCCCTTCTAGGAGGCATAAGAGCAGAATTTTTATACTTATTACCTAGGTGACTTTGTACATCCTGAATGCTTCCTGATGGCTGAATTGACTTGGAAGATGAATCCACAAAACAGGTAGAGAATATTCCAAGCAGGAATATCAATCCTGGCTTCTTAAGTACTGTATGCCCTTGTCAAGATGTCTTCCCTTCCAGCATGGACTCGGTCAATAGCACAGCTTAAGGGAGACACTAGATCTCTCTTTCATACCGCTTAGCATGAAGCTATATTCTACCAGACCCAAGGGACTGACTTCCTGAAACTCCTATCAAGAAAGAGGCTAGAGAACGGCACCACCCTCTTTGGGTCCCCTTTTACATTCTCTAAAATCAATCCCATATTGTTGTACGTCTCTGTTAGCTCCAGTCACTGCGAGCTTCCCAGCCCCTTCCCAGGTCTGTACACCTCCTACATTGTTTCAGCCTAACCTGTTTCCCTACACCTAAAATCTTCGCGTGTCCCTCTGGATGTCACAACGTGTTGTCAACAAAGTCCCCCATGTTCTCAAAGTCAAAAAGTTGCCTTGATGTCCCCGCTCCAACTGACATCTGGCTATCTCCTAGAGGCATTGCTTCACCCCTAATTTCTCAAGTGGTGTTTGTATCCAGTACCAAAGGGTTTGCATTTTGTGGCATCTATGCTTCTGTCTCCACACGGACATTTCCAGAAATCCCTCCTTCCTCCTACCTAAACAAAACAAAACACAGCTTCTCTGAATCACACACTATTTTATATAGTATTCTTTATTGCTAACCTCTGATGATTCTCCTCTTTATTCATCCTCTTCATTCATTTATTTATCTGAGCATCTGGATCTCTGTTTTTCTTTCCTTTAAAAAATTTTTTTAAATTGAAGCATAGTCAGTTTACAATGCTGTGTTAATTTCTGGTGTGCAGCATAGTGATTCAGTTATACATTTATATATGTATGTATGTGTGTATATATATATATATATATATATGTATGTATACATATATATTCCTTTTCATATTCTTTTTCATTATAGGCTATCGCAGGGTGTTAAATATAGTTCCCTGTTCTACACAGTAAGGTCTTGCTATTTATATATAGTAGTTAGTATCTGCAAACCCCGAATTCCCAATTTATCCCTCCACCCTCCTTTTCCCCCCTGGTAACCATAAATTTGTTTTCCATGTCTGTAAGTCTGTTTCTGTTTTGTAAATAAGTTCATCTGTCTCATAGTTTTAGATTACACATATAAGTGATATCATATGATATATGTCTTTCTCTGTCTCGCTCACTTCACTTAGTATGACAATCTCCAGGTCTATCCTTGTTGCTGCAAATGGCATTATTTCATTCTATTTTATGGCTGAGTAATAGTCTAATATATATATATATATAAAACCACATCTTTATCTATTCATCTGTCAATGGACATTTAGGTTGCTGCCACGTCTTGGCTATTGTAAATAGTGGTGTATGAACATTGAGATGCAGGTACCTTGTCAAATTAGTTTCCTTAGGAAGTATGTCCAGGAGTGGGATTGCTGGATCATATAGTAACTCTGTTTTTAGTTTTTTAAGGAATCTCCATACTGTCCTCCATAGTGGCTGCACCAAATTACATCCCCACCAGCAGTGTAGAAGGGCCCCATTTCCTCCACACCCTCTCTAGCATGGATCCCTGTTTTCCTCTTCACCACTCTTCTTACCATATTTTGGGTGGCATTATCATCTCCACGGAAGATCCGTTCAATCCCTTCACCCTAGAGTTCCTTCAGCTTCTTATGTCCCTAATGTTTCCTCGACTTTCCATACTTTATCCATCATACCTTTAATATTACACACAGGTTTCCCCCACTCTTTGAAACCAGAGTGTTCCTAAGAAATTAAGTTGAAATGGCATAAAGCAAAGAAGCAATTACCTTAGGACAGACACATCATGCTGAAGAGTGCGCCAGATAAATGGAGTTACAGCATAGACGGTACTAGTCCAGATCAAAGCTACGGCAGCTTCGTGCTGAGTGTGGTTCCCGCTCTCACTGCTCAGGGCGCGTGCTGCCGCTGTAACTGCTCACCACAAAACAAATGCTGAGCACTATCTGCTCTTTTCATCTTGTTTCATAAAGGTGAAAATCCTTCCAAATTTCTTTCAGTTAGTGGAAGCTGGTACTCATGTAGGTCTTTTGTAACAGCAAAATGGCATAAAGTGAACTTTCAAAAAATGGGAGATAGCTGTGCCGTTAGCTGCATGACCTCCAAAAACTCCATTTCAATTATCTTCCTTTTTGAACAATGGGCTCCTATATTTACTGTTAGTACTCTTACCTTTTCCATCTGAACTACCTCTTTAACTCTCCACCCCAACAATCTTGCATTCTTACATATACAGTATCTATCAATTTAAATTTCACCAATTTTTCCCATCATTAACTTTTTTTTTTCTGTCTGAAGATCCAATCTAGGATTCCACATGACAGTCATTGTGTCTCCTTCATCTCCACCAGTTTGTGTCAGTCTTTCCTCGCCTTTCATGCTGTTGACACTTTAAAGAGTACTAGTCGTTGTAGCATTTTAGAATGCCCTTCAATTTGAGTTTCTCAGATCTTCACTCAACACCAAACTAAGGTTATAGATTTGGGGAAAGAATACTGGAAAAGTAACGTGCCCTTGCTATTGCACATATCAGGGGGTGTGCAGTACTGACGTGTTTTACTACAAGTTATATTAATCTTGATCACTCAGTTGAGGGGGGGCTCTCCTGCTACATTTCTTTTGGTGAAGTTACTGTGTCTCCGTTTCCACAATCTGTTCATGAGAAGTTAGTCACGTAAGTCCAGTCCCTATTCAAGGGGAAGAGAACTAATCTTCACTTCCTCCAGAGAGAACTATCAAATAATTTTTGAACATATGTCTAAACTAGCATGGTGAATAACAAATATTTCAAGGGAAATACTTTGAAACTATGCAAATCTCTTGCTTCTACTTAAAATTTCTCCCACTACGTTTAGCATTCATCAGTGGCTCTTGCCTACAGCAATGATTACCACCATAGTCTAACAGTGATTTTTATGCTACTCTTATTTCTTCTTTATTTATTTATTGGAATTTTCTATAAGAAATACTTATTCACATTTATTTATATATGTATGTATTTATTACTTATTTATTCAATCATGCATTTATTACAGTATGGCCCTACTGACACTTTTTGTTTTGGATGAGAGTCCAATGACATTATCATTCATTTTGCTGCTCAGATTGTCCCTGTTTGTCCGTTTGGAGCTCAGATTGGCTCCTCTGGTCCTTTTGACATAACTCATTATCGTTTGAGCACTTCCTTATACCTGACTTCAAAGTATGATGCAGGTTCATTTTGCATATATTGCCTCTCACTCTTCTAACAGCCTTGATTCCTCTCATTGTTTATTGGAGTGTTTAGACTGTTTATATTTCATGTGATAATCAATACAATCTGATTTAAGAACCATCTTGCTATTTTTTCTATTTATCTAATTTGTTCCCTTTTTTCTTTTTTTTTTAACTCATTTTTCTTATTTTTGCTTTTTTTTCTTTCATTTAATTGTGTGGGTTTGGTATTCCATTTTACCCCCACTAGTGGTATAAGGAACTTCTCTTGATTACTCTAGCATTTACAATACATGTCTTTAACCTGTCTCACTTTACCTGTAAATAATATCTTAGCACTCATGTTACTGTTAGAAGGATACTTGTATTCTCCTCTCCTATCCTCTGTGATATTACTGTTATACATTTTATATAAATATATACACAAATAAATGTATATATGTATGTATATATATGTTTATATACATGTTACATATGTGCATATAATGTATATATAGGTGCAAATATATGTAACATGTATATATATGCATATTACATACATATGCATGTTATAAGCTACAACGTTGTTGATTTTATTTTTAATGGTTTTAAGAAATTTTTAATTTTAAGAAGTTTCAAAATTAAGAAAAATTTTATATTCACATATTTATTTCCATTATTCTTCATTCCTGTGTAGCATCACATCTTCACGTAGCATTTTCTATCTTCCTTTGAGACTGCATTTCACACTTCACTTAATGTAATTTTTGAAGTGACAAATTCAGCTTTGATTTGTCTGAATTTTTTTTTTTTTTTGGTATCCTCCCTTCTTATAGAATTCTACATTGAGCATTTACTTTACAATTTTTCTTCAGTACCTTAAAGCTGTTGTTTCACTGTATTCTGGCCTTTTAACTTATGAAAAAGAAATATACTGGCATTTTTCTATTTCTCCCCCTTTACATAATATGCCCTTTTTTCCCCAACCGTTCTTAAGGATGTTTGCTGTTGTCCTTTCTTTTTGTTCATTTGTTCTTGTTTTAAAGCACGCTATTAGCAATTGGAATACGATCTGTCTGGTTCTGGTTTTCTTTTTCTTTTCTTTTTATTCTGCTTGGTAAAAATTTATTTTTTGCATCTGTGATGGTATTTGTTTACAATAGCTGCTGTAACAAGTTACCAAAAACTTAGCGGCTGAAAACCACACCAATTTATTATTTTATCTTTCTGGAAGTCAGAAATGTGAAATGAGTCTATGGTCCAAAGTTAAGGTGTCAGTAGACTTGTGTTCCTTCTTGAGATACTAGGGGAAAATCCACTTCCTTGCCTTTTCAACTTGCCTTTTGCTCATAACCACCTTCTCTATCTTCAAAGCACATTACATCGCGTTCTCTGCTTCCTTTATTGCCTCTCTCTCTCTCTTACTTGACTTTTAAAAGGACCTTTGTGCTTATATTTCTCTCTGAACACTACCTGCTTTTGCTTGAGTTCCTCATTCCACTGCAGTCTGGAAATTGCCTCCAGGCATAAAACTCGGGGTGATTAGAGCTTGCCTCATTTGTTTCCCTTGCCTCATGCATTACAGTGCTCTGGTGAGTCTTATCTAGTACCAGAAAAGAGTCATTTCTTATAGTTTGTTCAGTTATATAGTAGCAACATCAGAGGGTAAGTCCAGACAGACCCTGACACTTCCAGATGTTCAGAAGCAGAATGTGCTCATAGCTGTTTGTTGTTTTTTCAGGTAGTGTATTTTGAAAAATTTTAAAGAATCATTTTAAAATGACTTAGATTAAGAAGTTTTTATTTCCATTAAAATGAAGACTTTATGAACAAAGAATACTTCTTTTTATGTTGCTGATCCTTTTCCTCTCCCTCTTCCTTTTCTTTATTACTATTACTATTACTATTATTATTATTATTATTATTATTATTATTTCACATGCCTGGGTCTGTTAAATGTTATTTATAGTTGCTACATGTCTTGAAGCAGCATTAATTAAATAACTTAATTTAACATGATCTTATCAAATGTTCACCTACTCATTCATTTTTTATACATGCAATTAAAAAATCATAAATGCTAATGCATTTGATTCTCATATTTAGTGAATATTGACATGAAGCCAAGTAGATGTATTTTGGAGAGTACATTCTATACAAAGAGATTGTGCTGTGGTGTATTTCTGGTCCTATATTACATGATGGTGTTATGGAAATGATAGGGTACAGGGTTTTCTTCAGTTTAGCTGGGTAACAAGATATTTGAAGCAATTCCTGTCATACAGTGTGGCAAATGCTACACCTGCAATACATGCAAAATACCAGGGACGTACAGAAGAAGCAACATCTCACTTCTTTGAAAGATTAGGGAGATGCCCACAAGTTAGATGACTTAGGATATACAATGAAAAAGAAATACAGGAGCTTCCTAGACTGACATATAGGTATGTGCATTTTGCACAGGCGATGAAATGAAATCAGAGGCTGTGTGGAAGATGGAACAGAGAAGCCTAACGAACTGTCAGCAAATTAGTGTGACTGAAGTGCTGTGGGTACTTGGAAGTGAATGACAGGAGATAGGGCTGGAGTTATATACAAAAGACCATGCAGTGCAAGTCTTTTATTCCTGTTAAGGATTTTAGCCTTCATCATTTATGCGTAGAGCAAACCATGGAGGATTTAAAGCAACAGTAGAAAAACTCATATTTGTACCGTGGTGTTTTCAAGTCAGTTATAATTTCCATTTTCTCTTTCAAATATGTTTGATATGACATGGACATTCTGATATTTTATTCTTCCACCTCTACCTATCAGACAACCCTTCACACTTCAAGTTTCCTATTTGGTTTAGGAGTAGGCTCTAGCAGGCTTCTACATTAAAAAAGTCAATTTGCATACATTTTTAGCTTCAGTATCCTGAAATACTGATGGACCTTTTGCTGGGGAATAACATATTTTGATGACAGAGGCTCCTGGAATATAAGGGACTGGAGTATTGGGGTAAGAACTTAGTCTGGGGCCTCGATGATTGAGACCAAATATTAAGGTATTTTAAAAATCTTCTTGATCTATTCCATTGATACAATTACAAGTGCCTGCTAGTAGTTTTTTTTTTTTTTACTATAATTAAAATATTTTATTCTCTTTGTTGCAATTTTGGGCCAAACTTCGTAATTTCTCATGTTAGATGTCTGATTAGTAGTTATTATGACATAAAAAACCACCAAACAACTTAGTGGCTTACTATGGTAACTATTTATCAGCTCACAGTCTGCAGGTCAACCAGGCAGTTCTTTGGTCTAAGGCAGTGTGAATTATGATCGGTGGGTCTCAGTGCTCTACAATATCTAAATGGTTATCTGGGGATTGCCTCTAACCAGGTTTTCTGATTTGGCTGAGAGCTCTCACCCATTCAAAAGTGAAACTAGACTATGCCTCAGTCTCTCATCCTCCAGAAAATCTAGCCAAGGACTCACTCAGTTGGCACATTGGGGATACAAGAGAGCAAGCAGAAGTTTGCAAAGCTTCATGAGGTCAACAAGTGTGACATCAAATTTGCCATATTGTTTTCTTTGGGATTTTTGGGGGTTTTGTTTTTTTTTGAGCAGAGAAAGCTTTATCGTAGAGCCAAGCAAGGAGGACAGGGGACCTAACACCAAGAAAATCTCAAACTCTGCCATATTATTTTGAACAAATCAAGACATAAACATCCCAGATTCAAATGGTAGAGACACTCATTCTTGATAGGAGAAATCGCAAGCCCACACTGTAAAGGAGCTTGGATGTAGAAAGTAAAATGTGTGGCTATTGTTGCAAACTGTCACAGATCTTTAATTTTTTTTTTAACATTTTTTATTGATTTATAATCATTTTACAATGTTGTGTCAAATTCCAGTGTTCAGCACAATTTTTCAGTTATTCATGGACATATACACACTCATTGTCACATTCTTTTCTCTGTGAGTTATCGTAACATTTTGTGTATATTTCCCTGTGCTATACAGTGTAGTCTATTCTACAATTTTGAAATCCCAGTCTATCCCTTCCCACCCTCTGCCCCCCTGGTAACCACAAGTCTGTATTCTCTGTCTGTGAGTCTATTTCTGTCCTTTATTTACGCTTTGTTTTTGTTTGTTTGTTTGTTTTTGTTTTTGTTTTTTAGATTCCACATATGAGCGATCTCATATGGTATTTTTCTTTCTCTTTCTGGCTTTTAATTTTTTTTAAGGAAACAAATGTACGATTTTACATCCATTATAGGTATCTAGTATAACAAATTGGATCTATAGTCTTTTTTAATATATCACTTTTTTCTCAACTGATGACAACAGCAATAATATTTTTCAGACTCTGAGTACCTCATAAATAATAAAGTTACACTGACTATTTCTTGCTCCCTGCAGGCAATGAGATAAACCCTATTTTCTTCTCATAATTATAATGCAATTTGCTGAGATTGTTTTCCATCCCAAACCTTCCCACTCTTTAAACATGGTCAGATGCCAATTAATTATCTTAATCTTCTCTTTCCCTCTACATCAAACTGAGTTCTAAATTGACATCCTTTCTAGCTGGATGGCTGGAGCTATTCCCTCAGAAAATAAGGCTCGGGTTAATCTAAGTCACTTGAATGCTCTTTTCTCCAATAATCCAGATGGCCTTATTCTGTATTCCTCTGGTAAAATGGAGATTCTCTTACTGGCTATGGAGGGACAGCAATATTAAGATCAACTCATTTTGAGTTTTATAGGTTTTATGAGATAATTATGCTCCTATTTATTAGCGTTTCTAGCCAACCAGATATATCTCTCCATAGTTATAAACTCAGTTAACCACAGCACCGTGCTCTATTACATTCATCTGGAGAACCTAACCTTTTACCCATTATTTATTCAAGTAAGGTTTGAAAGAGGTTCTAACTGATGGCATATGTTTGTTTACTGACATTGAGACCCATCCAATAGCTGCACAAGGGTCATGACCTTATTAAAGAACCAACAAGAAACGTAAGTTTTCTATAGGCAGCTTTATTCTAGAAAGAATTTTGTCTAAAAAAATTGGGGTAGGGGGAGTGTGCCTTCTTTCCAATATCAGAAAACATTAACTTAGGAGAATCAGTGATTTAAGGATTAAAGCATGTGGTTCTTTAATTGGTAGTCTCAGAAAACTAAACTCCAAATTAATCATAAAATGTTTAGCAAACCATAAAATAAAAAGGATCAGAGAGTTTACTAAAATGCTTTCTTCCCAGTCTCTTCTGTAGACTTGATGAGTATGTGGGAAAAAGTTAATGAGCAAATTATACAGAGATTTTGCTCCCTGTCTGAAAAATAGGAAAAACTAATTCACATTGAAAATGGCTATGGAAATAGACTCTATGATCCCTCCAGAGCTCTGCCCATTAGGAAGATTTCTTCTCATCACTGTGTCCAGAACCCCAACCACCGCCAGTGGGGCTATAGTACGTATCAGTCAATTTTGAGGTCACACCCCATGCCCAGCCAAGCCAACTGTGAATTAAGCTCATGATTTGTCTTACCCTTTCAGCTAGTACAAGGTAACACTCTACAAGGCCACAGGTGCGATTTAGGTGAAGGTGTCAGGTGAGACCCGGGTGGGTGACATGAAGGACTGGGCAACCATTTTTTACAGCTTACTTGAATCCTCTGGAGATATTTAAACCCAGCAGCAGATTTACCACTTTCGTCTTATGATGAATTTCTACTCAGCCTACTAATGTGATTTTGTGGTTCTGACAGCACCCAGCTCAAGAGAGGGATTTCTGACTGCATGGTCTCTTACTGTCACCTGGTAAGATTCTTGCTCTCTACTTGGAGATGCTTTTCAATAGTATCTGCTGCAAATGGCAAGGCCTTACTCTAAACTAGGTGTTGTAGTAAACTGAATGGTGTTTTCCCAAAATTCTTAGGTTCAAGCCCAAAGCCCTAATGTGATTGTATTGGATATAGGGCCTTTAAGGGGGTAATTAAGGTTAAATGAGGTCATAAGAGTGGAACTCTAATCCAATAGCACCACTGTCCCCATAAGAAGAGGAGAAAATACCAGATTTCTCTCTCTGTGGATACAGAAAAAAAGGCCTTGTGAAGACACAGCCAAAAAGGAGCCATCTACAAGCCAGGAAGAGAGGCTTCGCCAGAAACCAACCCTGCTGTGATCTTGATCTTAGACTTCTAGCCTCCAGACAGAGAGAATGTTGTTTAAGCCACCTAGTCTATGGTGTTTTGTTACAGCAGCTGGATCAGACTAATACAAGTATATTCCATGTAACTTACCTTCTAAGGCTTGCCATGAACTTCTCTTTGTGTTCTTTCCTACCATACATATAATCCAGAAGTTCTGGCTTAATAGAGTAATGAAATGACCTTCAGAAGATACAGCTGAGGCACCATATTGAAAAGGATACCCTGTGAAGAAGGGTGCATAGTCACAGTGTAATATGCAACTTACACCAATGGCCATTACCTGGTACTAGGTGCCTGACTGCTACAATACACAGGCCCTGTAACTAAGAAATGGAAGTAGAAAAGACTCTGCTCACTATCCCTTCCAGGGACCCAGTTCAGTAATTTCTTCTCCTTGTCCTGACAACACCAGTTTCTGTGGGTCTAGAAGTCCTGGTTCTCTGTCTTTAGAATCCCACCAAACTTAAAGCTACGATGGCAACCTGGTCTCTTTAAGACTCTTCAAGGCAACAGACTCCAAAGCAAGGAAAGTAATTACCACATGGTAGATGTAAGTGGTTCTGAGTTTCACAAGAAGATAGAACGGTGGCTGCTGACAGCAGGACCGACAGTAGCATCAAAGACTGTAAGTTCACCCAGAAATTGTAACTACTCAATCGTGGAGAAGCTATGATTGAATAGAGGGAATTGAGTATGATAAGCAAGTGGATCTGAGAAACGCAAGGGGATGAATTACAGGAGAGGCTGTGAGAGTCCTGCCTAGATCCCCTTTCCCAGCCCAGTGCACCCAGCTCTTGTTTCTGTTCATGGCGTTTCCTCTCAGCTCATGATTGTACTTTTCTCTGGAGAACTGCCACAAATGATCAACATTCCCCAGCCCAGGTGGCAATGGATGAGTAGGCTGCACCCAATTACTAACCCTGATACGGGACACCCAGAGTGAGAGAGCTCTGTGGTGCTATACATGTCTCAGAGCTCCTGAGGGGGACACTGGCTTCTTCACAGTGGCCAGACTTTAGCTAAACCTACATCTTTGTTTAATTTCTTCCCTGTTTATTCTGCTTCTTTCACCTCCTTAAAGTTTCTCCTGAGAAAATTCCCTAAAACAAACAAACAAACAAAAAACAGGCTCTGCTTCTATGGAACCTGACTTAACGTAGGTTGTTGTGAATAAGGATGTGTGGCAGCGTCTTTCACCAAGCTGAACTTTTATGCAAATTTATTTAGGGAAGCTTTTTGCACTAGATCTTTGATGTCATTTTGTGAGTTTTAGGAATATAACAAATTAAGAGAAGTACTACTCTAGCCACATAGAATTTTTAAAAATATGTGACTAAAAATAATGCAAGCTTGGGTTAAAAATGCTCCCCTCTGAATCAGTTTAAAAATTATCACAGAATTATCTTACTTCAGAGGGTTCAGACTTACAGAACTGACTGTTGCAAATCTTCCTACTTTTGCATGTAAATTTGTGGATTGGACAGAACACTTTATGGGAGAGGCAGTAAATACATTCAAATTTGAACATACTGTTAATCAAATTCAGCCAAACTGCTATTTAGCTGAATATACTGCTATGCCAAATCCTCAAGGCACTGGGCCTGCACTGCAATGACTCAACATAAATCCCATTTCTGTATGTCATTTTGCAGACTGCGAAGGCACACGTCAAAAACATCTGCAGTTGAAACTGCACCTAGGATGGATAGGGTGTGCTTTATCTATTGTTTTGTACTGACTTCTGATAAGATCCCTGAATTTTCAAGATGAGGAAATGAGGACTTTGTCTTGATTCCAAGGTAGGTTCCAAGCCCAGAACTTTCTGATTCCAAAATCCATGCTCATTGCATGCACCGTTACATCCTGCAAGGATCGGACAGGCTATATCCCTTCTTGGAATCTGCAGCTAGCTAGGTGAGGACTTTTCTCTGATGCCTAGCTTTTGGCAGAAGGGGTAGAATTACTATTATTTTCTGTCTTTCTGCTTTGAATCTCACTCCCTTGTTTTGGGAAACTTTTTCTCCCTGCTGAGTTGTTCTTTTTGAATAATAATATCCGTATAACAGCATCAGCTATGTAACCATTGTTCTGTTCCAGATCTGAGCAAAGTATGTTGCAATCATATTCTCATGCAAGTCTCACAAAAGTGCTTTACGCTGTTTGTTATAATTATTTACAGATAAGGAAACGACGTCTTGGAGAGTTTCGGCTAATTGCTGAGGTAACAGTTATCAGATGTTTCAGTGATATTTGATCCTATGCGATTTGAAATCAGAGGCTTCCCTTTTAAACTATTCACTGGCTTGCATCTCCTTGATTGTTTCTGAAGTAGCTCAAAATAAGTTGTAAGTTGTAGCCCTTACTAATCTCAGCACCTATAAAGATTTTCTTTTGGACTCTGTCCCTTTATTTGTTTGAATGAAACTCACTATTTAATGGATCTCTTCTTCCTTTTCTTACCCACTTTTCTAACGATTCTTACTCCCAAGTATTTTTTAGCATCTAAGATGCATCATGTATTGTTCTTGAAGCTGAAGATACGATCATTCATAAGATATTTCTCCTGCCCCAAAGAATGCAAACACAGGTTTCATTGTCCACTTATGTCATGGGTCTTGCATTGGTTTTGTCATTTGGCAGACTGGAATAGGCTAAATTGGCAAAGATTTTCATGTCATATAAGATCATAAAAATCCTTTTGATTTTTTTTTGTTGCTTATATTAAAGAGAATTATCAATTTTCACAGGACAACAACTTCAAAATTGTCAATGTTGAAGAGAACAAACCTAGCTTGAAATCAGGGTTTCTCTCTTGATGTCTTCCTCCAGAAACTGTGTTCAGAACATGTGGTATCACTTGCCAATACCCATGGGTACTGTTGCTTTTTTATCTCTCTAAGATTTAGTTCATAACATTATGTATACTTAGAAAAACTCCATTCCACTCCTGTCTAAAGGGACAGTGTTCTGTTACGTGTTTGACTAGTACTATTAGAACTATGTATACGTATTATTATTATTAATTATTATTATTATTTGAGCCTACTATAAGCCAAACATTTTGATAGGCACAGGGTTGGGGTTATACAGGGGTGGGGAGTGGGAGGTACAAACTATTGGGTGTAAGACAGGCTACGAGGATATACTGTACAAAATGGGGAATATAGCCAATATTTTGTAATAATAACTATAAATGGAGTGTTACCTTTAAACATGGTATAAAATTTTTTTTAAAGTTTTCATCCTTCGGAATTAATGTTTTAGTTGGGAAGACAGATAAAATATTGTGTGTGTGTGTGTGTGTGTGTGTGTAGCAATGAAAGAGGAATTAAAGATCGAAAATTACAAGGATGTTTTGAATAGGGTGATCAGGGAAGCCTGTATGAGCCTCTCTGAACAGATTCTTGAAGGAATTCATTGTAGCCAGGAAAACTCGTACTCTCCCCGAGAAACAACCAAGCATCACCCTTTAGAAACCTCTCTGACACAAGCTCTTAGGGCAGAAACTATGGCACTGCCTTTGCTGTCTCTGCCACCTCCTTGTTTTGCTCCATTCAGTGCCCGCTGGGAACATGGTATTATTCAATACCATGGTCTTGATGGGGATCATATAATGAGGAAAGGTGAGACTGAAATTGCCTTTAGTGTTCGTGATCTGCTGGCGAGGCATGACACTGAGTTCGCCGCTGCCCACTGGTAAGTTTGGACATTCTGCCCTGTTACTCTTTAAAAGATATTATGAAGGGCCTCATCCCACGTCTCAGCAGTGTTCTTCCTCTGTTCATAGTTTGCTCAAACTTGATTTCATTTCCTTTCTTTCTACATGTTGAAAAGAACAAATTCGGTTCTTTTCCTCCAGTGGACTGTGTTTTCACCTCACGCAGCAGTTTCTCCTGCCTCGCCCGAATCAGGAGGGAGAACAGGAGAGGAACTGGATTCCGTGTCTCGGTGTGGTCTGCTTTCTATTAGTGCCATCTCACCAAGTCTGTGAAGAGAACAGGCCAGGTCCACAGTCTCACTGTTCATGGGGGACTGATAGCCGTTTCTCACCTCTCCAGTTATTTTTGCAAAGTCTTAAGTGTCTAGCTCTGCCTTTATCCCCCTGTGACCATTTAATTTCTCCCCGAGTGGCAAAGCCTTCAGCACACTCAGAGGGCCTGAGACTTGGTCCTCAGGAAGCAATGCATGTTCTCACAGTTGTCCGACCGAAAGGCTTAACGATTCATTATCAGCACGGCTGTGGGAGCTCTGCCCTCTCTCCTGGGCTCCCCACAGATTCTGTTCTAACCCACTGGACAAAATTGCTTCAAGCTGACTCACTCAAAAGTTAGAGCTTTTTTTTTTTTAAAAAATAAAAGGACTTTTTTGGGTTGTCTTTTTGTTTATTTCTAAAGCAACAGGCTGGTGGTGTTTGAGAACCATCCTTGACAGAAATTCTTTGCAGTCTTGTTAGCAATTCTCTTATAGCAGGGTAGGTTTTCACACAATTAAAGTAAGAGTACTGTTCTTTCTACAAGGACACTTTTCCAGAAAATTATAGCAATAATAGCCTCATTTTATGAACCTAACTTTACTCATCATTCCACGCTTTTCAGTGTGCCAGTTACGGTGCTAAGTATTTAAAAGCTTTATCTACCTTATGAGAATACGAGAAGTTAGGGGCTCCTGTGATCCACTGTAGATGAAATCCAAAATGGTGTTCCACCGTTGCACAGCTACCAAACAGCAGAACAAGTGTTCTGTTGAATGAGTGAGTTAATCTCAGGGTGTGACTTTTTGGTTCACACCCGGTTATCAATCTAAAGCCAGCTTTTATGTAAAATATGGTGCTTTGATGTCTCCATTCTGGTGTGGCTGAGTAATAGGGAAAACTCGTATTTTTATGCTCATTGTGCATTTGCATACTCTTAAGGCACTATGGACTCAGCTTTAGGGTTGTGATTTTATTAAGTGCCGTTTTGGACAACCTCAGCATTATGATAGGTGCAGTCTGTATGAAAGCATATGTGAAATGGCTAAACTGGAAGAAAAAAAAAAGTCCTGTAGAAGGATCTTTAACAGTGCTGTACAGAAAGGTACCCATGGTTTCAAGTTAATGCATATTGCGGGATCCCTCCTCTACTCTGATGGTAGGAGGTATAGCCTTATATAAGAGAGCAACAGGAATCACCCCATCCCCCAGTAGGGGAATGATGATGTTATAGGTCAGAGATGGCTCTGATTAGAAAACACAGAGGCAGCACTCAAAAATCAGAAAGAAATTTTTCTGGAAAAGTAGGATGCTGCACAGTATTTTGAAGAAGGGAAACCTCTGAGACATAGGATTGACATTTCTAAACTTTCTAATATCATAGGAACATTTGAGGTACATATTGAGCAGGTTCATAAGCCAACCTCAAATGTTTCCTGCATACAATAAAAACAACTCTGAAGCAAAAAGGGAGATGTCCCAATTCAAAATGTATTGTGTATTATTCATGCATCGGGAGGAGTTTTAGTGAGAGTGAATAACGAACAGAATCTTCAACACACAAGAAAAATGAAAACTTTTCACTTAGTCATCCATTTTAATTAATTTTCATCAATTATTTTTATGAAGGAATTTGAATTTTATATCAGAACCACAGAGAATATTATTTCTACCTTTTCCTAAATAGTTTGAAATGTTTATTATAAATAAAGTATTTGTAATTTTCACTTTTTAGCGTAGGGTTGTCAATTTCAATCAATCAGTGTTTGTCCTTATAACATCTTATCCAGGAATTGCAATAAACTGATAACTGACAGTGGAGACTCATCCTTTCTAAGTAATGTAATCAAGACTCTGGTACCCAGAGTGGGCAAAACCAGAGATATATTTGCAATGCCATTCATCCTTAAGTAATCTATGTCCTTGATGTTTACAATTGCTATTTGGTTATAATATAAATAATGACAACTTACTATCCTTTGTGTCCATTTACCAGGTTATAACAACAATGTTTACTTGGAATAAAATGATAACTCATTTTGCCATCATTCCTGTATTGGAGACTCTTCATTATGGTTACTACATTATAAATAATCCTCCCAGAAGCCACAGCATGGACCCCGGCTGTCACCATTGTGTGAGAGTGGAAACAACCTGTGCGTTACTAACTTGGAATCCAGAGATTTATCTCCATAAATCCTCACAACCCACTACTCCAGCTTTCGAACAAGCTCAAACCTCGAGATTCTTTTTCTGTGTATTCTTCATACTCACTACCATGTGGTTGGTGCTTTACGAATTCTGAATCTTCATGAACAATCTCCCTTACTCTGCTCTGCATAAGCACATGTTCTAAACACTGTAGAAGCAAATAGCAAAAGTGTTAAAAAAAAAAAAAAAAGCCTCACTAAGGTTTAGTCAGTGTCATTTTTGAAATAAAGTCCATTATTTCTTGATTTATTTACTTTTTCTACTGCCATCTTCTTCCTAGGAAGCTTCCAGGGTAATTAGTTTAACATGTTTGTTTTTAAATACGTTTATCCATCAAGCAAAAAGGATCATGTATAATATTATACATTTTTCAAATAGAAGAGTTTTCTCCCTAGTTCCTAAACAGAGACGCTGTGCCAGAAGCTGGTGACACAGGCTCACCCCAACCTCACTAAACTTCGTGTGGCCCTTCCTCTTTCCTGACTCAATATTCATGGAGCCTTTTGTAGCACTACTGAGAGTAGCTTCTTCATTTTTTATCTCTTATACTGTACATAGTGCCCTCTATTTAATAATAGAACTTCTTCCTAACCTTTATTTTTTACTTAGAATGATTATACGATGGAGCTTGTGAAATGACAAAGACTCTTTGGGTAAGTAAGAAGAAATTGTTCTGGAACTGTTAAGTAGGTAGGTAAGCCTTTTATGACCATATTCCCCCCATTGAGGAGTTGTGGTGCTCATTATTTCTTCAATTTAGAAAGTTAGTTAGTAGAAAACTACAGTTTTGCTCTAATTAAACCAACAAGTGACACCTTAATACACAAACAAATGTCTGTGTTAAGCTCTACTCTCTCATACTATTTTCCCAATTTTTTTTTTTTTTGAACAAACCTGTTGTCAGGTTTAAATTAGCTTTCTTGGTTGAAATCAGCGGTCTTAATTTGCAATTGAAATCCATCCAATTAAACAATAGATTGCCTGGAATTAATGATAATTGAACAATCTAAATTAAATGGGAGAAATCGTGGACAAGTGAAGGGGAAAATAAACATGGCACAATTTAAGCCTGGAAAGTCACATACATTAACGGGATCATGGAACCATGTTTCTTGGGATGCCATTTGCCTTTGTACACATCCATAAAAGCCTTTGTGGGACCCTACACTAATCTAAAAAATGAGCACCTTGGCAGATATTGAGGCCATTCAAACTGATGTAGCAATAAGTCCCTACCTTTGCAATGGATTTACTTTCTCATGGTTAATAGGACATGGCAAAATATCCCCATGTTGACATCAACTACATAAATGTGACAAGAAAGGGATTTTCCACTGCATATATTATAATAGAGCTCCATCAAAGAATCTAAGTCTCCTTGCTCAGGCATGATGCAGTAGCTAAGACTCTAGAAAATAAATGCCATCCTGAGGCTTATGTTGATTTGTTGCCAGAAAGAATTATAGAAATGTAACCTAGCTCTTGCACAGTCACTGCTAAGTCTTTGGAGAGTTAACTCAAAAAATTCAGCTTTTCAAAAAGGGGTCTCTGACTGTTTAATATTAGGTGTTCCACATAAAGCAAGCAGCCTGTATCTAAAGAAACAGCTAGGGTCACTTGGCAAATGGACCCCTCACTCAAAATTCCATTCTGAGACACTGATGATGCCATAAATGCACCAAGAAGGTATGTAAAGGTTTACTCATTACATCAGTGAGGTCTCTGGGATGAGCAGGCAGGTCAGAAATGGCTTGAGAGGGAAAGGAAGAGGGACAGGCATGAGTTGCTCTGGTGGTAGGAGGTGGGGCTGGGGCCACATTGTGTGGGCTGGGACTTTAGGAATTTGAATCCCCTGCCTGTATCAAAGAAACACCCAGGGTTTTCTCATTAACTTGTCCAGTTGCCGGACACAAGGCAAAGAGGCTTAAAAGCTGCCTGCGGTAAAAAATAATTTTTCTTTATTTAAATGAAGTCTCTTCATTGCAAAGACTGAGTGTTGAAGATGAGCAAGGTCAAAATGGGTATGCCTCCAATTCCACTGTTAATCATTCATACTGAGCTACCTGGTGACACATGGTACCCTAGCAGATCCCTCACTGCAATACATCAAATGCTATTAATTTGTTCTAAGGAATAGTTCAGGCGGTTCTCAACCACCTTTGCTCCTCCTCACCCTGAGCCAGTGGTCTCATTTGCTTCTGATTCCTTTATTTTCTCTGAATTCAGATTCCTGGCACAGTATAAACAAGAGGAACATATTATGGGAAACAAAGCTTGGCAACACCCCTGAATCAGAGACAGCTCCTAGACCTCTGTCTTCTTTAAGAATCCTCAGCTGTGCTTATCAGTTCAACTTCACTATTTATATATGTGCCCCATAAACCTTGCTTTTGGTGAAGACATCTATTGCACTCTATCTCGATGTAACCCGGAACTTCCTGACCCTATGAACCTCTATCCTTAATTGCAAAGTGAAGAACTTGAATACTGAGGTTCCTTATGTTCTGACTGTTTCACCATCTCAATCCTCTTTCTACCTATGGCTATATTTTCCTTTCCAAGGGCTTCAGTTTCTTTCTATATGCTGACTATTCCCAAATAAATGTATCACTTCCAAATTTACTGCAAATACAGCTGCTTAATATGTTTCCTCATCTAGGCATCTCACAAATGGGGGGGGGGGGGTCACAAAAACTCATTATCTACTCCAGAACTGCTGCCTATCGTTAAACTCATCTCAACATCCTCATCATTTCCTAAGCCATAGATTTAGCTGGTTTACCCTTATCTTCATCCTATATTTGAAGAAATTCCAGTTACGTGGAGTCTAGCCCCTAAATTTTGGGAGATCTATCCAATTATCTCAAAATCCATGACAATTTAACCAGTTTAAGGCTCCAGTATTCTTTTACTGGATTATTTCAACAGCCTGCTAAGTGATATCCCTGTCTCAATTATTTTTCAGCCCAAGCCATTTGATCTATAACTGCCAGGATTATCATTGTTAAATGTTTATTTGATAATATCTCTCCCCTGAGTGAAATTCTTGGGAATTTTCCCATTACCCTTGGTATGAAGTCTCAGTTTCTCAGGATCGTTTTACACTTTCTGATCTGAATTGAACGATGTTATGAAAAAGAGATGATAACGTCCTAAACCCTGGTACCAATGAATGTGACCTTATTTGGAAATAGGGTCTTTGCACTTGCAACCAAGTTGGGATGAAGTCAAACTGGGTTAGGATGAGCGCTAAATCCAATGATTGCTATCGTTCTAAGAAGAGAAAGATTTGGAGGCACAGAGACACAGACACACACAGAGGGAAGATGGTTATGTGAAAACAGAGGCAAAAACTGGGGTGATAAAGCTACAAGCTCAGAAGCACCGACTGCAGGCAGAACCACCTGAAGCTAGGAAGAGGCAAGGAACAATCCTAACCTGCAACTTTCTCTTGACACCTTCATTTCATATTTCTAGCCCCCACAACTGTGACATAAGAAATTTGTGTTATCTTAAGCCACCCAGTTTGTGGCAATTTGTTGCAGCCGTTCCTAGAAGCAAATACTCAGCACAATCTGGTTCTTTTCTATTTCCATAGCTATATGACTGTCCCCTTGCTCTTACACATACTTTCCTGCCCTGCCTCATACACACAACATATGCTTTATTATTCACATTGAATATCCTCTAATATGGATATAGCCTTCTCATTTTATATTCTACTTTGTCTGCCTATAGTCACCTATGTATTAGTTTTGTGTGGTTTTGTTGTAACAAATGAGAAGAAATTTGGTGACGGAAACAAACAGAAATTTACTCTATCATTGTTCTGGAAACCAGAAGTTTAGTCAGAAAAATATCAGAAAATGCTAATTACTTCACTTAGGTTTCAGTGTTTAGACAAACCACAAAATTATTTCAATGTTTGTCTACCCAGATACAGTATGGGTTTAATTGGTAACTGCTTATTTTCTTCTCTAGGGAAAGTTCTGACTTCACATTCCTGGTTATTCCTTTGATATGAAGTTCACTAATTAGAAACATGTAGACTGAGTCAATTACAATCAAAGATGAATAATTTTCTACATTCAACTATATAGAGTTTGGCTTATGAATTCTTCTCATCTTCACTTTTTCTGGTAATGAATATCAGATATTTATTTCTGATATGAAAACATCTCAGTCCCCTTGAATTGAGTGATAAGAAATAGACACATATGTACATTTTTTCTAATTAATTCAAGAGTTTCAGTGGATGTTCAGGAAAATATAAAAGTGATCCAAAGTGAATCTTAGAGATAAGAAAGACAGTATCTGAGATTTAAAAAAAAATACATCAAGTGAGAATTATAGCAGACTAGATATATCCAAAAAAGAAATTAAAAAACTTGAAGACACAATAGAATAACTTACCCAAAGGGAAAAAAGGACCCTAAAAATGAACAGAGCACCAGTGATAAGTAAAATAAATTGCAAGTGGACCAATATATGTGTCATAGATGTTTGATGAAAAGAGAGAGAGAGAGTGAAGACAGGCAAAATGAAAATGACTACTCGCTGAAAATTTTCCAATTTGATGAAAACTATAATCACATAGACACAAGAAGCTCAACAAAGAAACATGGAGAAAACTACTTATAGTGTGTGATGTAATCAGATTGCTCAAGACCAGGGTTAATGAGAAACTTTTAAATGCAACTAGAGAAAAAAGACATGTTACTTACAGAGATAAGGATGACAGCAAATTGCTCTTTGGAAATAATGCAAGTAAGAAGAAAAAGGAGAAACAGTTTTAAAACATGAAAAATAATGAAAGAAACTGTCAACCTAGAATTCTATACCAATAGAAATTTCTTTCAAAAACAAAGGTGAAATACAGACTTTTTCAGATATACACAAATTGAAATTCTGCATTGCAATAATTTTTCTAAGATCTCCAGGCAATAGGAAAATTATACAACATGGAAGTATGGATAGAAAGGAATAAAGAGCACAAGAAATAAAAGACTTTGGTAAATATATAGAATATTATTATTACTTAAAACTTTTTAAAAGATAATTGATAGTTTAAACAAAATAATAATACTGTAGTGCTAATAATAAAAATACAGTAAAATATAAAAACTAGTAACCATGTATTTGTAGAAGTAAAATATGTGACAACAATAGCACAAAGGCCAGAAAGAAAATAATGGAAGTATATTATTTAAAAATTTAATACTTTAAATGGAGTAGTATAATATCACTGGAAGATTGACCAATGGAACAGAATAGAGAGCCCAGGAATGAACCCACAAACTTTTGGTCAACTAATCTTCAACAAAGGAGGCAAGAATATACAATGGAATAAATACAATCTCTTCAGCAAATGGTGTTGGGAGAACTGGACAGCAGCATGTAAATCAGTGAAGCAAGAACACTCCCTAACACCATACACAAAAATAAACTCAAAACAGGAGGCTCTGATAAATTTAACATGTATTCTGCTAATGGAAATAACAGGATAAGAATTATAGCTAGTAAGCCAACAAAATAAATAAGTCACTCATAAACATCTAAATTAATCCACAAAGGCATAAAAAGAGAAAGAATGAAAAATATATTGGACAAATAGAAAACAAACAGCAAGTTGATGAATTTAACCCTAATTGTATCAATAATCACTTATATGTAAATAGTTTAAAAACCTCAATTAAAAGAAAAAGGTAGTCTAATTGGATTAAAAAAAAGGAAGTCCCAACTATATGCTGCCTAAAAGAAAATAACTTTAAATACAAGAACAGAAATAAGTTAAAGTAAAATAATAAAAAAAATATATTCCATGATAACACTAATCAAAGGAAGGCTTGAGGAGCTATAATAATATCCGACAGAGTAGATTTCAGAGCAAAAGAAATTACCAAAAATATTTAGGAAAACTTACATTGTGAGATTACATTACTATTAAGTCAGGAGACTTAACAGTAGTAAGAGATTGATTTCCCCAGATTGATCTATAAATTCAGTACAACCACAATCAAAATGTCATCAGGTATTTTTATTGCTGTTGTTGCAAAGTAACAAGTTGAACTAATATTCACATGTAAATGTAAAGATAGTAGAATGTTGGAACAAATTTGAAAAAGAACAAAAGTTGAGTGAGTAACCCCAACTAATTTCAAAGTACATTATAAAGTAACAGTAATCAAGACAAAATGGTGTTAGCATTAAAAACAGACGAATGGATCAATTAAAAATAATAGAGTCCAGAAATAGATCCACACTAATATGATCAACTGACTTTTGACAAGGTGTGAATACATTTCAGTTTTTTCAATAAATTTTTCTGGATATCCACATGCAAAAAAAAAAAAAAAAAAGAACTTTGATTCATAACTTAAATCATATACAAAAATTCAAAATGAATCATTTAGACATATAGGTGAAACTTAAAACTATGTAAGTAATAAAATAAACCAATAGAGAAAATATTGTGGAATTTTGGTGATACAAGATGCAACAAGAAAAGTACCATACACATGAGCAACTTGATAATCTGGATTATTCAAAATTTAAAACTTCAGCTCAGTTTTCGAAATACTATTAAGGACTATTTGAAGCACTGTTAGTGAGAACAAAAAGATAAGCCATAATATGTGAGAAATTATTTGCAAACATTTAAATAATACAGAACTTTTGTTCAAAAAATATAAGTAACTCTCAAAACTCAGTAATAAGAAAATTAAAAACCCAGATAAAAATTGGTGAACTATTTGAACATAAATTTTACCAAAGTTTTAAGCTTTGGGTGTTTTTTTAAGCAAGTTTTTTTTGTAATTTTTTTAACCACTTGGGGAAGGAGAATACTGACTTCCCCCTTTCTTCTCTTCCCCAGACTCCTGTCCTGAGAGATACTGTTTCCTGCTCTGTCCCCGATCCCAGAACTCAGGGAACTGGGGAGCCTGGGGCAACACCAGGACTCTGAGTCCAACTGCCAGAGTTGGTTCCATCTTGGAGGTTGTGCCTTTTGGTCCCCATTTGAATAACGAGCATGTGTGTAGAAGTTTTAAATTTTATTTTCAGCCTAACAAAGCCAGTCTCCATTCTGAATGCCCTTCCTCTGTGGCTCTGAGGAAGCTCCCACACAAAGAGTTCCCTGCTCTCCTCTGGTGGCCCAGGCCAACCTGCTCTCCTACCAGAGACCAGAGACCAGACCAGTCCCAGTGCCCAGCAGAAGTAGGGAAGAGGTTATGCAGAGAGGAGGTTATGTTTTATTTCAAACAAAAAACACAACCTTTCTTCCTTTACAGAAACAAAGAAAGAAACCAAAACAAGGTACCGACCTTTGAACTATTAACTCTGTTACACTGCTCACATTAAATCAATGTTATATTGCTCAAGAGTTAAAGCAAGCGCAAAGGAAAGGCTGATGCCCCTCACAACCAACAGAAGACAAACACTCAAATACCATACTGAGTCACCAAAAAAGAATCAGATGGTGAAACATCCAGACATGCACATTTATTTCATGTGCAAAGTTTGACTGAGCACACTTGACTACACAAAGAATCTGAAAAGCCCAATGCAAATTGAATAGATTTCATGGTATCTAACATTAAGAACCAACTGCCAGACAGTTCACCCTCTCAGAAAGCTTATTTATGGGGACAAACTACTTTGGGAAGATAAGTAGAAGAAGTAATAGAAGGAAGTTAAGGGAAATTGCTGCTACATACTGCAGAAACATGTTGGAAGACAAAACTGACCCAAAGGAAAAGCTTCACCGGGGGTAAAAAAAAAAAAAAGGTTGAAAGCAGATTATAAAATCAGTGCCGTATTACATGTTCAACAACTTGAATAGCCAAATAAATGAAAAAGACCTTTCCCTTTCCTAGGGTCAATGAAGTATGTTGTATGATGATGGTAAGCGAGATGAGGTATGATGACAAATAAGCCCATGAAAAAAACTTAACATCATTAGTCATTAGAGAAACACAAATTAAAACTATAATGTGACACTCTCACATACCAAATAGAATGGCTAAGATGGAAAAAACTCACCATAACAAGTGTTGGAGAGGATGTATAAAATCTGGAAATACCATACATTGTGATTCTTACTTAATTTTTGACACAATTCTACCTATTAGTTAATGACATTTAATAGTTTAAAATATTATTCAATAGGGTAAAAATAATATCAGCTATTACCTCCCTCCTAAGCTCCACTTTCTTCACCTGCAAAATAAAGCCCTCTATAGGATAATATATTTTAAATCTTAAGGAACCATAGTGCAGATAGTTGAGTGACTTGCCCAGGGTTATACGGCTAGTTAAATGTGAAGTATATAACTATATATAAATATCAGGTGAATTATACAACTAATTAGGTGTGAAATTAGGGTTTCAGAGCCATTCCACTAATCCTGATTCCTCTCTAGAGTTTGTCTTTACAGTAATAAGCAGATGATTATTTTCACAACTTCACTGAGGCATAAATAATATACATTAAAATGTATAAATTTTAAAAGTATAATTTGATAACTTTACCATATGCAGACACCCATGAGATCATCATCACAATCAAGGTAATAAATACATCTATCACTCCCAAAAGCTTCTTCATGCCCATGTATAATTACTTTTTGTCACTATAGATTACATTTCCTGGATTTTTACCCACATAGACTCACACAGAATGCATTCCTTTTTTTGTCTAGTGTCATCCACTTAACGTAACTAGTTTGTTGTAGTGTGTACCAGTCAGCCAATCATTTGCGTCCACCCACAGCCAAGGCAGTCCGATGTATACATTATTATTTTATATTTATAGGATATTCTTTTCTGATAGACCCAAGGGGCTATCTCTTTTTCATGTGTATGTGTGTGTGTGTGTGTGCGCGTGCGTGTGTGTGTGAGAGAGAGAGAGACAGATAGCTCTGATCTGAAGAGAGACCTAATGAAATATGTGGGGAATGAGATTTATGAAAAGTAATTCATTTGCAGTAATGAAAGGATGTCTTTCTTAGACCTTATGGCAAAGTACTTTGAGATATTAAGTACATTGTTAGAGGGCACACAAACAAAATTAAAACACCAACAAAAAACAGATTACAACAGTGGGCTAAATGGAATTAGAAAATAAAAAAAGGTACCTTAAAATTTGCAATGCGCTTGGTTGTGTATATCACATGACTCTAAGATAATCAGAATTGCATATTACACTGGAGGTATCTGTTTTCTATAAAACTGTCTGCGATAGATCATTCCAAAACATTATGAACCATATATTTCCTTTCCAAACCTGTTTATTAAGCCCACAAGTAATGAAATTGAAAATCTACACACGAGGAAACCTTTTAATTATGCAAAGTAATGAAAACACTAAACCAGAGAATGGATTTTAAAAATCCATTTAGAAATAGTGTTTGCTACCTTTTCAAAGTGAACTCTGAGACTCTGTATTTTCCTGGTAGAGTTCCTCTCTGAATGGTTTGGTGTTAACGGTATTTTACTTTTTTCTCTTTTAAGCCTGATTTTCTTTTGATGAAAAGAATTCTCATAAACTTTCCAAACACTCTCCTGTCTATAGGTTATTTATAATGCTGGAAGTTATCTACCCTGTATGAGGCAGGCACTTCAAGGTGAAAATAATATATCATTTTCCAGTGTTACTACTGATATCTACTTTCTTTGAAAGAAGCTTGGTGGGTTTTTGTTGAAAATTGGCTCAAGTAAATAGAAAATATAAAAAAAAAATTTGAGGAATTAAACAGGGCTCCCAACAACTTGAGAAAAAAAATATATGCAGTGAAAATTCTATATACAAAGAGAATCTTTGTATATACACATACTCATTTTTAAAAGTATAGACATTTAAGCATAGACACATTTTTCCCAAAATATTTGCTTCACAGACACAGTTGTATACCTGTTCCACTGCATTTAAAATACCCTGAAATTTTCTTCTCCCTTGAAACTGAGTTACAAAATATAAATAAATAGACCTATCACCTGAGAAACATATAAACTACTGCTGTAAAACATACATACATACATATATATTTTTAACAAATGCCCCTATGTACAATTTATAACAAAGAAATATGAAGATTGAAGAGAGGATGGGATTGATGACAACTGAGAAGCAGAGATTTTGAGACCTTGTTCAGACACAGATTTCTCTAAAGTAAGTTTAACATCTTGAAATATCCATTTAACAATATTCTGATGAAGTATATGAGATCTAGGGATGGAGGTGGGCCATGAAAAAAGAATACTGTATTTTTTAAATGGAAGTCGAGTCCCACAGTACAGAATGAAAGGAGAGCGGTTTTTAAAAAGAGGGGACTCAAAAATATGCTATATTACTCTTATTAATACTTAATCTTCTCTTCAGAAGAGGTCAGCTTATGTTTTAAGGTAAAGAAGAAAGATAAGCTTCTAGGTACACCTACAAACTACCTGAAACAAACTTAAGATATTGATCAACAGGAAAGACAGTGAGAGGAATTGTAGTATAAGCTAAATTCCTTGCTTTTAATAGCAGGACCTCACGATAATAAAGTTAATAACTATATTAACTTATTCTGCAATATTTTTGCTTGCGTTATTTTTTGTTTCAATTTACAATCTTTATAAAATGATTGCATGACATAATGGGAACATGCTTCATAGTATGTCCTTTTCTTTTTTGTCTTATTTGGCTAAAAGCAAATAAAAGTATTTTAAATGAAATGGTATACCTAACAAAACCACTTTAAATACATAGGCATACATAGAATACATCTATCAATCCATCTATCCATTCTCCTACATCTAAAAATATCTAAAAATATTTCGCTACAGTCTCATCAATATTTACTATGGTTCTTTCTGGATGTTGAAAGTTGTGAAATTTGTTTTCATGTTCCTTTTTTAAAAATCTTACTCTATTGTTTAATTTTTCAAGTTAATCAGCATATATCATTTTTACTTGAAAACAGTTATGGCTTAAAATGTCATTTAAGATTTATCCAAATTTTCTGGGAATAAACTGGGGCTTAAATTCAGAAAGATTTTGTACTTTTCACGGTAAAAAATACTACAAATCAGATTATTTCTAAAGAACACGGAAACCTGTTGATTTAATGCCTTTGATTTTAAACATAATAAGGAAAACATATTAAACAGAAAAAGTAAACTCTTCAGTGCACAAACATGTTTATTTTTTAAAGTGAAAGGTTAGAAAATAAAATATCTAATAAGCTAATAGTTAAACAAATGATGAAACAGTAACTGAATGGAATATAATCCAATCATAATATTTATGAATTATATAAACCAATATGAAAATGCTTAATATAATTTTAGAGAGAAACTAGGAAATAAAATTTTATATACCAAATGTTCACAACTGTGCAAGCATGTCTGAATACTAGCTAGATGAGAACACATCAAATCAGTCATCTTCTTGGGATGATTTGGGTTGTTTTTTGTTTTTTGGTTTTTTTCATTTTTCTACATTTAACCCTTCTGTATTTTTGTTTTGGTTTGTTTTTATTTTTATTTTATTATCATTATTTTTTATTGAGTTGTAGTCGGTTTACAATGCTAATGCTGTGTCAATTTCTGGTGTACAGCACAATTTGTCAGGCATACATGAATATACATATATTCATCTTCTGTATTTTATAAAATTATTTTCATGATCATTTTTTTTGTTTGGGCAATGAGTGAATATAAATTATTTTAAACACAATTATGTATGTATAAACATGAGGAGAGGATAATACATTTCTTCGGTAATATCTACCGATCATTCATTTTACTCGCTAGCTTGCTCTCTCTTTGGAAAACAGAGAACAGAACTAAGGAGTGTGGGGAATAAGGCACATCTATTGTGGTAGAAGGGAGAAGAAACACTTAATAAGAAGCCCCTTACCCCATCAGGAAGTTTAGCTCCGCTCCCCTTACGAACCTGTTTAGCAGAGATTTAAGTAGATTGAGCCCGATCTTTAGAAGCTCAGTAAAACATTCTCCTTTGTCACTGGTGCATTTGCATGGTACTCCTCTTACAATATCTTGACTACAGACTCATTATAAGTCCCTTTTAGAACTAAGTCCCATGCCTTTTACTTCCTTATTTTTTCCTTAGGGATCTGGGTAACTTCACCAAACTAGATCCTCATTTCTTGTTGACAGACCAATACGGTGCTTCCCACGCTGGTGAGATCCGAAACATCTCTTTTTCCATTATGTTTCCTTCCATCAGTATCCAGTCCTACTAAGGTAGACAGTATTTTTGATCACTGTTGGACTGTATCCTGCTGTTCTCTTGGAAAATCTGCTTCATTAAGATGCAAGTATCTATTCAAAACTGACATCTAAAGAGATAATGAAGCTAGGCAATGGTCAGTCACACTCTAAGTAACTTAATTAATCAGAGCTCTGTAGCAACTAATAGTGTTTTAACTAATGTTAAGTATGCAAAAGTCAGAATGTGTGTGTATATGTGTGTGTGTGAGAGACAGAGAAAGAGAGAGGGTTATTAACAACAAAAGAACTACCTGTGGAATTACTCAGCCCAGCAGTTCTCAAAAGCCTGTTGTGATAGATTATTAGTTGGTCATAATCAGTTTATAGGGTGTTGTATTTAATGTCATTCTGCATGATATAATTTCACATTAATTAGAGCAGATAATTAAAGCACATTGTTGTTATTTTCATTCTTTTGAATTCCACAATGGCCCCTTATCTGATGGAGAAGCAGAAAAGGTTTCTTCAGCACCAGAATTTTAGCCCTCAAGAGTAGTACGCCGTGGCGAGCATATGAATGGCTTTGATTGGGAGGGTTGCTGATAAACTAACATTAAGAACTGCTAATCTATCCAAACTGCTTTTTCTACTGAGGATAAAATTAACTCTCCAAAAGGGATAGTAACTTTTCCAAGGTCACATAGCAAGTTAATTCCTGATTCATTTTTTTCTCTCAGCGCTTTGAATTCTCTCTACTTCATCTTCATGCAACATTACTGGGGTCTGATCCAGAACATTCAGGAGAGTCACAGGAAATTCAAACCTATGGCAAAGTCCTATGCAAGGAATATGGGTCTATTTTTTACACTATTTAGGGGTACAACTAAACTGCTTTCAAGAGGAAAATCATCACCCTCCTCTAAAGTCTTTCATTATTTTCTTTACCTGTTATTTGCAGCTTCCATTAACTTTTGGCAGATGCTGAAAAAAAAAGGGGGGAAAGGTGTACAAAATGGCTCACATGAATGATATGCCATAAATACATTTCAGTTACTTTTAAGGATCATATACTTTAGAAACACAGACTTCATCTTCAGACAGTGAGCAATGGAATGTTGTGAAATCCCTAAGTTAATATTATAATATATTTTTCACAAATTACATAAAAAAATTCTCAACCTCAAATTAGTCTAAATATTTAATTAGCACCGAAAATATGATAGAGAAAAATAGTTAACACATGGACTTTTCTGACAGATAATCTGTTATGTACAGAATTCTTTATTGATGTCCCTAAGCTACTGGGATGATGGACCATTTACCAAATCTGAAGTCTATATGGCTTCTTAGGAGCAGATGGCAAGGGAATGTGTCAACTGAGACAATTCCTTGTATCCCAGTGCCATTTATTTAAAAAATAGTCATTGCTTATGAGGCTGCCGCAGCATTTTTAGATTTTAAACAAGATTAAGAAATATATTAATTTTAGAAGACTGTAAAAGTAGCTTGCTATTTCAGGCACACTGTTGTCTTTTTTAAAAATATTTAATACCAAATATAAAATAACACATTTAAAAGAAGAAAAACTAAGGTGATTTCTGTAGATTAGCATCTTGTCAGCAGCTGTTAAGCAAGTTAACCTGTTGGAGCTGCTGTTTACTCATCTCTACATGGATAGAACTCAGGTGACGTTTGGAAATCTTTCCCACATTAAAAAAAAAAGTACATTACTGAAAAGAAGGCTGTATGTGTTTTTCACGTGGGGAAAGAAGAGCACAGTTTAATATAAATAAAAGGATAAGGCAGAGAATGTACGTGGTTTCCATAAACGTGTTTATAAAACATATTTAACTGTGTCAGGTAAGATGAGTCCCTTGTTGAGGTCAGTGGCTTAACATGGATCATTCTGTCAATGGCTTTCTGCTAAGAATGGTCCCATATAGAAAGTGAGTTTTAAACCCCACTGAATAGGCCTTGAATAGTCTGATTAATTAAGGGGTGAGAAAGTTCATTCTTGGCACTTAGGGGAAAGCTAGTTCTGACTGTTTGGTAAGAAGATTTCCTATGGGGAGCATGACGTCAGAAAAATAGTAGGAGGCCAATAAGAGTTCCTGCAGGGACTGACACATGGACGAGTCTACCTTGACATCTTCTGGCAGGAAAACAGGAGATAAAATACCATTGTTGCATCATTATTATGTCCTACATACTACGCTTGACACATTACAAACCTGTATCATTTCATTTTTCAAACCACCCTTGATGTAATGACAATAACACAAATGCTAATAATGAACGGTTTTTAACCACTTCTTTCAAGGCGCTATTTTAAGAAATTACGCATTCAATACTCAGAACAGCGCTATAGGATAACCCAATCTAGAGATGAGGGAAAAGCACCAAATTTAAAACCCTTTACCAAGAATATAGATTGTATAAGTGGTGGGACCGTAATTTGAACCCAGAAAGTTTACGACCAGAGTATGTGCTCTTAGCCACAAGCTATGATGACTCTTCAGGAGACAATATTATCTGCCTTTTGTATTAGTGGTACCGAAGTTCGTGGAAGCTAAGTAACGTATCCCATCGCACAACTCAGAAGTGGAAGGGTTAGAATTTAAAGTCAAAACTATCAGCCAGCAAGTCCATTCCCTTTTCCTTGTGAACTTTGAAAGAGAGTCTCCCCAGCAAGCTTTATAGGGATGTGCTAAAGGACAAAACCATTTCAGGGGTACTTTAAAAAAAAAGTTTTGATCTACCTTTCTACATGTATGACCTCATTGCTACCTTAGACACCATATCCTGACCAGTGACCTATCACTCATATTCCAGCAAAGCAGGTCTTTTCATCTATGACAGCTCCTCCCTATAAAGCTCTTCCTGCCTTCATTTTAAGGCCTGATTTTTCTGGAGTGTCCTTTCTAACCACTTCCTCCTCTTAATCTTTAACACTTGTTATTTACTGAAGAGCATTACCTAGGAGGCTAAGTGACCAAACTTGTTTGAAGTCTTACCAACTTACCACCATGTGGTTATGTCTTTCCTTTTTAATTTAAACCAACTATGCTTATGAATAAAAGCCAGACATTCTTTATCTACACTAAAACGAAAGATATTCCAAGTACTTTAACTGGCACAGTCAAAAGTGCTTGGTAAGCCAAGCACTTACCCCCTCTTTCTTGGGGGCCATTAATGCTGATGGTACTCACAATCATCTCATTTTCAGTCATCAGCATCCCTGAACAGGGCCATCTTAAAATCACCTTCAGAAGAAGCCCTCTTTGCCTCTTAGATGACTTTGGTAACATGTGATCAAGGGAGAATCAGATCATGCACGACACCAGACACACACCTAATATAACTCTCATTTAAGAATAAAGTACTCATAGTTCTCATCATGCTCTTAAATAGCTAAAAAGTATCTATTCTAACTTTTTCAAAAAGAAAAAAAAAATCACTATAATTATTGAGGCATCAGGACCAGTTTATATTCTGAAGTCAGAAGCAGGCAGCTCATGTGAGCTTTAACTTTTTCTTTTCTTTTATAGTAGACCTTGTGGGCCACTGTCTGTGTTTACAGTAAGCTATGTGTGTGGATGGTTTATCAATGATCAAAATCCAAAATGTGCACACACACAGTTCACATATTCAGTAGTCGAATCTACCAGGGTAAAAGCAGATTGTTTCTTGACCCCTAAGGTACCCATTTTGATTATTGATTTCCCCCAGAGAACTCGCAGGGATTAAGAATGTGAGTCTAAACATCCAGCTCTGTTCATTGGGTTTTCTCTGGGTCACATCAGTTCTTGTGACATTTTTAATGGGGTAGCATTAGCGGATTTCTATCTAGTTAGAACTATTCAATACTTTTCTACAGAGACAAGGTGTTGCTGTCTGAAAAGGTGATTACCCTAGTTGTGCTATCTATTCTTCTAGAGGACAAGCCTCTTTTTCCATTTGGACTGAATTGACATGGGTCCGGAAGCATCAGTCAACTTCCCAAATAAGTGGCCCTAGAGAAGTAAAACGGGTGTGACAAATGAAACATTTGAGAGATATCCAGAAACATACTTACTGTGGAAATCGTTGTTTTCACAAAATCTTGACATCACCTTATTTATGAGTGTAATGTATGTGTTTGTGTGAGTGTGAAGATAAAAGGGGTTAGAGGGCTAGTCAAATCCTTTATTCATTTTCACACGTATAAAGGAACGATAAAGAAAATTAATTACATGTTTCCTTGGACCATTCTATTCTTGATCTCCCAGAGATAAAGCACATTAGAGAAATAGAGGCAGTTTCATAAATACGCTTTTCCCAAGACTTGCAGAAGAAAGTACAAAGGAAATATCTGGAGGAAAAGACCAAAGTCATGTAATTTCTGTAACCACAGGAGATCTCTTCATTAGTCTCCTCTTTGGTTCTTAATAGTTTTCCGGATGCATCTGGGGACTGGTATGATGGCTATCTCTGTACAATTGTTCTGTCTTTTTACTGATACACAGAACTTCAATCTGAGTGAAGAGAAAAAATGTATCCAATATGCTTTATGTTATGACAAAGCCATTGCTGAGATAACATTATGTAAAGGTAAAATAGGATTCCAACTCCCTTTTAAGTATTTAAGTTGAGACATTTCAAATACCACTGAAACGCTAGTAATTAGCTCCCAGCAATTCCTGCTTACCTTCAAGGATCAGTAAATGCTTAAGAAGACCCTTCTACTTCTACTATTGGTGCTAATGAAGTATGAAATAGACTAATTTTATCTTGTTTCTTGCCATTTTTTTTTCTGCCATAGAATATAAGACATATAGAAATGATGTCCCCCCCCCAAAATAAATTAGGCAATCTTCTCCCTACCATTTCTCCTTCTTTCTAAATCTCTCATAAGGAAACATGACCACAAACGGCAACTCCAGCACCAGCATCAGAACCAGCACCACTGTCATTACATCCTCATCATCTGTCATCACTGTATACTTCCTGAGACTGGATTTATCCAATTTTGTCTTTCTCCAATCTGTTCCTCACTTTGAAGCCTGCCTGAGCTTTTTGCCCAAAACTCATAAAGAGTTCTTCATGCTCTAAAGATAAACACCAAAACCATTCCATGGCATGCAAGGTTCTTGTTTAGGCTGACTCTTGAATATTTTCAGCACCATGTGCAGCATAATCATCTTCAAACTCTGCTGCAACCACAATGTTTTTTGTTTTTTGGGTTTTTTTTTCCCATTTCCATACCTGTTCTAGGCTCTTTTCTGCTTGGGGGCTTTGTCACATACTGTTTCCTCTTTATAAAGCAATCTTACCTACACTATTCCTCTCAATAACTTCTATTTTTATTTAGTTAGATCTCATCTCACATCTCACTTTCAGAGATACATACTCGTCTTATTAACATTAACATGAATTGGAGGTCAGCCAGTTGAACACTCTTATATCATTATAGGTAAACTATAATCAATTATATATTTTACACGTTATTCCTACTGCTAGATCAAGTCACCTTATTATACATTCTTATGTCATTATAAACAACTCAGTATCAATTATTTCATTAGAATTTTCATGTATCTACTTGATATTTGATTAATGTGTACCTTCATGATTAGACCCATGAACAGTAGTTATTCTGCTGTTTACTTTAGTATCTGACATATAATACATATATAGCAAATTATTCAAAGTTTACTATCTGACATATAATACATATATAGCAAATTATTAAATGCTATAGAGTTGTTTTTATTTTATTTTGTTATTGAAGTATTGTTGATTTACAATGTTGTGTTAGTTTCTGGTGTAGAGCATAGTGATTCAGTTTTACATATATATATGTGTATATATATATATATATATTCTTTTTCATTATATGTTATTACAAGATTTGAACATAGTTCCCTGTGCTACACAGTAGGACCTTGTTGTTTATCTATTTTATATATAGTAGTTTGTATCAGCAAATTTCAAATTCTGAATTTATCCCTCCCTGCCCCTTTCCCGTTGGTAACCATAAGTCTACTTTTTATGTCTATGAGTCTGTTTCTGTTTTGTAAATAAGTTCATTTATATCATTTTTTCTAGATTCCACATATAAGTGGTATGGTATTTGTCTTTCTCTTTCTGGCTTACTTAACTTAGTATGATAATCTCCAGGTCTATCTGTGTTGCTGCAAATGTAAATACTATAGAGTATTATGTGTGTCTAGCAATGTCTAAGATGATACATACACTATTTCTTTAATTGCCACAAAAAACATACATTAGTTCTTTAATTGCCACAAAATAACTTGTGGCTTTAGTATCATTACCACTTTGCAGTTGATTAATAAAACAGCACGCCCAAAGTCACTCAGCTAGTAATGTAGCCCCTCTTTTATCCATGACTCCAACTCTAAGATATATCCAAGTCACCACAGTCTCTTGCCTGGGTATCTGAAACTGACCCTCTCTATCTAATATTACAAAACAAAAAACAAAAAGAGAAAACTCTTCACACATTAGCACACACTGTGCAGTTTGTAAAGGTTAAATTCAATAACATCACACTCCTACTTAAAACCCTCCAAATGTTTCCCATTTTCCTTACATTACAATCCAGAGTCCTTGGAATTCTGCTTCAAGAAATGTCAGCATATCTTGTAGCAGTCTACTCATATTTCACATAATATTTATAAATGCTGAACCAAACTTAAACTTACATACTTATACACACACACATACACACAGAGAAAGAATTATTTGAAGGTACTGGAAAATGAGAAAAAAAAAAAAAAAGAAAAGAAAAAGGTAAGAGGGATGTCAAATTTGGAAAAGAGCAAATATGCGAGCTGATAATTCCACTTGTATGCTTTTTTACCTAAGGGATATTGACATTGTTCTGGATGCCTAAAACCACAACAGAAAAATCACAGTACTACTGGACTGAGGACTAAGAATAAAGTCTGGAGCTTTCAGAGTAACTGGAAAGTTAGGAGATGGGTATCTTAGAAGGTTGGAGTCCATAGATTTGGGATGCCAAAATTTGAATATAAATATCGCTTAGGCCCTTGCATAACACCCGAACTGCACTGAAGAGCCAGTAGAAAATAAAGGAAACCATGAAAGAACTGACCAGAGACCTCAACTGCTGCTCGCTGCAGGAAAGGCGGATTTTGGGGTTTTGAGTCCAGGCACAGCAACTGCCCCGAAGAACAAAAAGTCAATAGTGTCTGAAGGAAGGTGACAGACTCCAGATCCTCTAAAACATTCCATCTGCCATTTCCACAATGCAATTAAAGTTATTGTGCATGTGAAGAAGTAGCAAAATGTTCTCCTTAATCAAGAGAATAATGACACAAAGATGATCTAGATGTTGGAATTTGCTGAAAAGACTTTTAAAACAGCTGACATAAACATGTTTCAATACTAGAGAAAAGCATTCTTGAATGAGTTAGTGAGAAATATCAACAGAGAAACATAAACCACAGACACACACACACAAAATAGAATTTCTTGGACTAAAAATATACACTACCTGAAAAAGAAAAAAAAAATACTGCATAGGTTTAAAGGCAACATAGATAGGCTGTAAGATTGTGTCAGTTAATTTGAAGATATAATAATATAAATTATTCAGTATGAAGAAATCAGAGGGAAAAATAAAGCTAAATGAACAGAACTTTCTAGACATGTGGGGGAATATTAAGTCATTTAAAATATTTGTAATTGAATTCATAGAAGGAGAGGAAAGAGTGAGTGGCAAGATAAAAATATTAGAAGAAATAAGGGATCCCAATTTTTAAAATTTAAATAAAAATAAAAATTTTAAAATTGAAAAACTCAGAAAACACTAAAAAGGATAAAAACAAGGAAAACAAGATTTAGACACATCATAGTCAAAATGATGAAGTCCGAGATGAAGATAAATTTTAGGAGATAGTGTCTTTTCAACAAATGAGGTCAGAAAAATTGAATATTAATATCCATAAATTAACTTTGACCTAAGCCTTATACTTTATACATACATTGACTCAGAACAAATCATAAATATAAATGTAAAATTTTAACTATAGAGCTTTCAGGACAGATTACAAGAGAAAATATTACTAACCTTGGCCTAGGCTAAGACTTCTTAAATTATAACAGCAAATGGATGATCCATAAAAGAAAAAAAAAAAAGGGCAAACTGAACTCTGTAATAATTAAAAGCCTTTGCTATCTGAAAGACTTTGTTAAGATGAAGAAATAGGCTGCTGACTGGGAGAAAGTATTTTTAAATCATAGTTCCAACAAAAGACTTGTTTCCAGGCTACATAAAGAATGCTACACTCAATAGTGAGAAAACAAATGAAAAATAAAACAAAAACACTCAGAAAACGGGCTAATGACTAGCTAGACACTTTCACCACAGAAAACATGAATATGGCAAATAAACACATAAAAATATGTTCAGCATATGGAAGAGAATGAGTAGAATTATATAAAAAATACGACTTTCATTTTATACGAAGTGATACAATATAAAACATTTTTAATGTGGTAAACGATACCTATTGCAACCCCCAGAGCAACCACTATAAAAACAATTAAACAAGGTAGAGCTAAATAGCCAGTAGAGGAAATAAAAGGGAAAACTAGGAAATACACACACAAATTTAAAAAATACATTAAATAGTCCATCTAAAAGGCAGAGATTATCAGATTGTATTTTTTTAAATCTAGGCTCAACTACGTAACAATATGCTGTCTACATGATTCACACTTTATATATAAGGATAGAAAGCTTTAACATAATAGAACGGGAAATTGGGTACATTTCAAACAGTAAGCATTAGAAACCAGGGGAAACTGTATTAATTTCAGGGAAAATAGACTTCAAGATGAGGTGTTCACACAGAGATAATGGAGACTGTTTCTTAATGATAAACGGGTCAATTCACCAGGAAGACATGACAGGCAAAAAGGTGTAGATGCAGAATAACAGAGCTTAACACACATGAAGAAAAGCTGACAGAACTCAATGGTTCAATACATAAATCTATAGTCAGATGTGGAGATGTTAACATCCCTTTCTCAATAATTGATTGGAAAACTAGACAAAAAAATCAATAAAGATGAACAATATCAACCATGTTTATCTAACCAAAATTTCACCCAAGTAATGCAGAATTTATATTCATTTTAAATGCAATGGAGTGATAACTAAATAATCCTTATGTCAGGCCATATGGTAAGTCTCAGTAAATTTTAATATATTGTAATCTTACAGAGTATGCTTTGACAAAATGAATTAAATTAGAAATCTATAATTAAAAAATAAACAGAAAATATTTGGAAAGTGAAGAACATCCTTATAAATAAATCATTGTACGAAGAAGGAATAGTTAAGAAAAATCAGGGACTATTTTGAACAGAATGATAATGAAAACAGAATGTATTTTCCATGTGTGGAATGCAACTAAGCAGTAAGTGCTTAGAGGGAAATTTAGAGCTTTAAATGCTCACAGTAGAAAAGAAAAAACTGCTTAAAATGAATGATCTTTCTACTTTATGAAGCTATAAAAATGAGCAAACTAAATCTAAAGTAAATAAAAGAAAGAAAATTAATGACAAGAATTGAAATACATAGACAACAAATGATATCGAAAATTAACAAAGCCAAAAGTTGGACGTTTTAAATAACAAAATGGATTAAAGTCATAGGAATAGTGATCAAATAAAAATAAAAACTGCATAGCTACCATGTAAGGAACTCAAAATTTGCCATTCCATCCTAACAACAAGTAAAAAGATGAACTAATTGGAAAAATCAAAAACACTTCTTAGATCTGTCAGCAAAGTAAGTTACAGAGAACCATGCTGTAACCAAAATTAGAGAGACAGACGGGAGGATTCAGAGAATCACAATGTTCCAGAGCAGAAACCCACAAGCAGAAAGTTCCACAGGAAACTGCCGGGTACATCATGTCTGGATTTCAACAAAAAAAGTGTAAGGCATACTAAAAGACAATGAGCACAGTTTGCAGAGGCTGAACAAACATCAAAACCAGAGTCAGATATAGGTCAGATATAGCAGGGATGTTGGAATGACCAAACCAGTCAAGCAAAAACACCCTGTGATTAATATGCTAAAGAATCTAATGGAAAAGGCAGACAACAATCAAGAACAGATGGATAATGTAAGCAGAGAAATAGAAATTCCAAGAAAGAATCAAAATAAAATGCTAGAGATCAAATACACTACAAGAGAAATGAAGAATGTCTTTGATGAGCTTATTAATAGATTGGACACAGCAGATGAGAGGATCTCTGAGCCTGAGGATATGACCACAGAAACTTCTAAAAATGAAAAAAGACTAAAAACAAATACAAACACAACAGAATATCCAAGAACTGTGGGACAACTACACAAGTTGTAACATATGCACAATGGGAATACCAGGAGGAGAAGAAAATGAGAAAGGAATAGAAGCAATATTTCAAGCAATGATGACAAAGAACTTCCCCAAATTAATATCCGACACAAAATCAAATACCCTGGAAATTCAGAGGACACCAGGTAGGATAAATGCTAAAAACAAAAGAAACAAACAAAAGTACGCATAGGTGTATCATATTCAAACTTCAGAAAATCAAATACAGAGAAAAAATCTTGAAAGAAGACACAGAGGAGAAAACACCTAATCTAGAGAGGCTCAAAGGTGAGAATTATAACTGACTTCTCAGAAACGACTCAAAAAAGAAAAAGAAAGTAAAGTGAATATATGAAATGTTGAGAGACCAGGACACTGTACTTAATATATTGTAATGGAGTATAATGAAAAAGAATATGAAAAGGAATATATATATATATAAAATTATACCATACATATATATATATATATATATATATATGTGAATCACTATGGTGTACACTAGAAATTAACACAATATCGTAAATTGATTATACTTCAAAAAAAAATTGTTGAGAGAGAAAAAATCCTAACCAGCTAGAATTTTGTGTCCTACAAATTTATCCTTCAAAATGGAGGAAACATAAAAGACTTTCTCAGGCAAAGAAAAATTGAGGGAATTTGTTGCCAGTAGACTTGCCTCCACAGAAATGTTAGAAGTTCTTCAGCGAGAAGGAAAATTGTTAGAAGCTCAGATCTACACAAACAAAGGAAAATTGAAGAAAGAATAAGTGAAGGGAAATAAAATCATTTATTTTTCTTATTCTTAATTTAACAGTCTGTTTAAAAATAATAGCAGCAAACTATTAAGTATGTGTGCACATGTATATACCTTATGAATGGTAGCAATGATACAGGAGAAGGGAGGAAAGAAGTAGGATTATTTTGTTATTATAAGACACACTACCTGTCCAGTGGTATCATATTATTTGAAAGTGGACTTGGACTAGCTGTAATTAGTTGTAAATGTATATTGCAAACTCTAGGGTAAACAATAGAAAAGTATAAAAAGGAAGTGTAACTGGTATTTGAAGAAAGGATGTAAAATGGAGTCATATAAAATGCTCAATTAAAACCACAAAAGGAAGAAAACGAGTGGAAGACAAAAATAGGAACAAAGAATAAGGCCAACAAATAGAAACTGGGAACAATTATGTAAATATTACTTCAGCTGTATAAATAGTCACTTTGAATGCCAATGGTGTAAATGCACAAATTAAAAGAAGTTGTCAGATGTATTAAGAAGCACGATCCCACTATGTATTGTCAAGAAGCCCACTTTAAAAATAAAGACACGTACAGATTAAAAGTATGGGTGGAGAAAATTATACCATGCCAACAGTAATCAGAAAAAGGCAGAAGTAGCTATATTCATTTCAAACAGAACAGACTTCAAAGGAAAGAAATTTTTTTTTTTTTTTTTTTACATTCCATGCAGTTTTCCCCTTCCCATTGCATCGTATTTGTACAAGGGTGCTGTTTAACTGCCCTATATTATTAAATGATAAAATTTTATTCTGCCCCACTTTTCTGAGAGATTCTGGTGTTCATCACTTGACATCTGCATTCTCCTGGTTGATTTCCTTTTAATGTTCTGATCCATATCTGGAGCAGCCGTACTACATTAGCAAACAATCACTTCTGCCAATCATGCATCGAGAAAATGAAACATGTATGTGTAAGAATACATGCACACACAAGTACACACACAGAAGCACATAAGCACATTGGTAACAACCAACAGAGGAAAAACAATCTGTCCAAGGTTCTATGCAGCTCCATTTTGAATGGATAAGCTAGTTACTACCTATTTGCTGAAAAAAGCGTAAGAGGCAATCATTCACTTGACGTAAAAAAATCCCAAAAAACTCTGTAACCTATTTTATTCTGTCTTCTGTCACGAAAGGACATCTCTGCTTTGGGTATCATGTAAGTGGGTCTTCACTGCTTGTGGCAGTGGCATGATCTCTACTCCTATTCTCTCTTCAACTCACAATCTGCCTTCTCATTTCATAGGGGGTTGGGTGGCAGAAAATCTTGGTGGCTGATGCTGCCTCTGGTGCCATACTGCAGTACTGATTTTTTTTCATGCAATGGTATCTATTTCACTATATTTAATTTTTGTAAACAGTTCTAGGTCTTCACGTTTACCTCATGGAAATTTCCATCTTGTGTCTGATCTGAGGAATTCTAAGTCAACTCTCAAGCTCCCTTCATCTTTCTTATAGCTCAAATTCCTGTGTTGCAAGGACCATTTTTATTTATGGCTGATAGCCATGAATTTCCCCTTCTCCAGTTCATTGACAACAGAGCATTCCTTTCCAATCTGTTTTGCTCTTGCTGTTGTATATTCTGATATAGTGTTATTATTGTTCTTGACTGGATGCATTATAAAGGAGAGAAAGCTAAAAATGTCCTCACACCATCATCTTAAACTGAAAAATCAGTGGTAAGTGTTTTATAAAATGCACTACTTCAGTCTATCCTCAAAGCAATCTTAAGCAATAGGTATAGTTAATCTCATTTTGCATATGAGAAAGCTGAGTTTCAGAGACTTAAAGTAACATGGAAAATGGCAGAGATGAGGTTTGGTGCTATGAGCTACCTGACTATGAGGCCATAAAAGCATATTATGCTAAATAATAATTAGAAGGATTGAAAGACTACAATAATTTACAAAAGGGTTTTTTTGGTAATAATGTAATCACAAAGTCCTGGTGATATGGGTGTTTTGAGTTAAGAACAGGAAATAATCAATTTTCACTCTTAAAGTGAAACATGGATGTATGTCCTCCTTCCATTACAACATGACTGTGAAATAACGTTGACTTTCTGGGTGCTTAAAGATTTGTGATATGTTCTAATTATCATGAACACCCAAGTAGTATGTGTGCTTTAAGGTCTTTTGATGGCACTTAGACATTCTGTAATGACATCAATTCTTACTTTCAGCAATATTTCTTTCCTTTGGCAGAATGAATCTCATTTGTTAGTGGTTTAATTTTGTCTTTTGATAAATTAGAAACAACGTGCCACGATTTAGCGAGTAAGTTATTCATTGTGAGTTTAAGAAAATATCACTTTAAAGAAGTTTTTTTTTTTCCTCTTCAAATGTGTAGACATTTTAATTTTAGTATTAGGAGAGTTAGTTCAAATCATATGTTAAACTGTTCAAGTTTGAAAATAGAACCTTACGTGAAATTATTTCCAATGGTGTATTTGGAGATCATGGTGAATGAAATATGATTGACATGTTTTAACACTATACTTGTTATATTTATGCTTATGGTGTTTGCAAAAGGATTTAAACATTAGCTGTTATCGTTATGAAAAATCTTGTTCTCTTTTCTCTGGTTTCAAAGGAATTTTTCAAATGAACAAACGTCATTGGAGGTTGAATATGATATAGAAGCAAGTACTTAGTTTTAGAATATAAGCTCTGAACTTTAACAATTATCCAAAGGGTTTAATTATACAGATATAATGTTTATATTTTAAGTCACCTCCACTTAACATTTTGCTGGAATTTGTGCAATAAAAATCTTTTCATAACTGAGAGTACAAACTTTATTAGACTGCAGTTCAGCATGGAAGGTTTTTTTCTTTGACAACCAGACAAATGTGGCCTGGGGTGAATTTTCCTGGAATAACTGTACTTCCTGTATTGCTGCATTATTACACAACTTTAGGAATCACACTGTGCTCCAGGAACTTGAGTTTGCATGCACAGTTGTATATGTAAATAGTACCACCAGGAGGTACGCACCGGGCAGACCTACTTCCAGGCACTCAAGTTTATGCCATTGTTATACCAATGTGATACCAAGTATGTCACATATATACAAGCATGAGCTACATGAATCAAAAACCATGGGAATCCAATATTGAGCATAGGGGTGATGAACATGTCTGATGGCTTGGTATCCACACAATCTCTTCAGCCAGACTATAAAATTCATAGAATGAGAATACTTAATCTTGGACCCATGGGCTCATAGTTCTTTGAGGGAACTGTTATTCCCATGAAATTGCGTAAGACATACAATCAAAGTTTTGAATGTGCAAAGCTTGCATTACTTTCTTCAATCTTATGACTTTAAAGTGATGAAAAAGCCGCACCATAGAACAACAGAGGAAACAGAAAGACACAGAGATAGACAGCAAAAATAAATCAAGCCAACTAGGAAACAGAATTCTGATTTCTCTCTTTCCTTTTCCCTCTTTTCTTTGGCTTCATGACATGTGTGATGGAAGAGCATGTCAAAGATAAAGGAGTTGCCTCTTGGCTTTCTAACCATAATATCCACAATGAAGCCTCTGGGAAAGTTTCATACAGGTGGACAGTATTTTAATTATGTAGGTAAAGTGAGACATGACCACAGATTGGGATACCGACAGCAGAGTGGGGCATTTTGTGCTCAATGTCTTCTCATCATAAAACAAAGAGTCTGGATCAATGTTGAGTAAAGAAAGACCAGATTTCATTCAACTAAGTAACTCTGCAAAATGGGTTCTATTGCATAAATTATTGGGTCTTAAGGTACTTATATGAAATTAAGTGAGTTTGATAGCTACCCAGTTTCTAGGATGCATCACAGGCAATGCTACACTGTTGCACATTTTAGGGGTGATATTGTTTTCCCCAGACTTTTATTTGTATCAACTGTAGTATATTGTAAGTAATGTCCCCAAGAGATGTTCACCAACAGACCTACATTTAGGCATAAAAGTTTATGATCATCTAATGCCATAATTAAGCCAATATGAAAATAAGGCTGGATCTACAAAGAAACATGATATTCTGTAAATCACACATTTTAAAATTATATATATATTCCCACTTGCCTAATCTGTGATTTTCTATTATTAATAAGAAATATCTAGTTATAATAACAATAGCAACAAGAGCAGAAAGAATCAACAGCTTGACATAATATTCGAGACTTCAAACTAGAAGTAGGGAGGGTGAGATCAGGAAAGGTTTCTCAGTGAGGAAGAGACAGCGATAAAAATGACAAAAGCAGATGATTATTGAGAAACGACTGTGCCTTGAGCTATGCGCTAAGCCCCTAAATACTCCGTAAGTGCCAACAAACGCTACTGTCTTGAATCTGCACTGAAGAAAGAAAAGCTAACTAAGCAAAGAAGAGTAAGATACAGTAGGTGAAAGGAGCACCACTAGGAAAGGCAAGGAAATGGGAAATAATACGCTGCATTTGGGTCCCGCATCTAGTTAAGTATAATTGAAAAAAAAAAAAAAACTTTCTGAGGCATCAGCTAGGGGGTTACAACCCTAGATTGGACTAACTCAAACCATTTTTAAAGTGAGGAACCACAATGCTTTAGGTTTGGGGGAAAAGCTTTGTAACCACATATTCACATCATTCTCTGCTTCAGGCATCCTCCAGTATCCTGAACATGAACACTTTTATGGAGCAGCAAATAAGGGCTGTTTGGTGGGTTTATTATATTTTTAGAAATTCTTCTAAGTGAAAACACAACAACAGTTCTCACAGCATCACAAAATCAGTCTCCCTGAATTCCACTCATGCTCTAAGTTTTAAGTTCTCAAAAATCCCATAACTTGTCCTTACGTAACACTTAACACATCTGAAGAAACTTCCCCTCAGGCCTCTACTCTGACAACTTTTTCAACCTGGAACACAAATATAATTAGTACAGTGACATTTGCATAGTTAATGTCAGGCCTAGGTATTTATTTTTCCTCTTCTTGGAAAATTCTACTCCGGGGATCATTAATTGCACTTCCCACACTTCACCAGTTTTTCTCCTGTTATTAGGGTATTGTAGAGTGTCAAAATTCTCAAATGCAAATAGTCTTGAGAATATTGATTCATTAGGTTTGGAGGTCAGATCCCAGGTTGAGCTACAAGAAGGCTGAAGGTGAAATTGATAGGAGTACCTCATTGACTTATTTCGGTTCAACCTCACTGTTAACACTGCACACAAATGATACCTAGGGCCACAGATAAACGGTTTGCCAAAGGTTTCAATCATGTGGGCAGTTTGAAGACTGCTCATAGGACTAGTGTTCCTAAATATGGTTTGTCTGAAAGGGTAGGACCAGAAGTATGGTGAACCCAGGATATTTGGAAATCCTGAAAGCAAACCTGAAAACCTTAAACCTCAAGGGGACAGAATTAGATGTAGGGACATCTGGAGACTAGGGGAAAATGGACGATGGGAAGGCCAATGGGTTAAGTTGAAATCAGGAGATGGAGCTTTTGAAGAGATAATCTCAAAACTATTGAACACTTTCCTAGGCTTACCTACAGGGAATTCTTTAAAGGCAGGACTGGTCACATTATATAGGATAATCCTTGGGTAATTGTATATCCTATTTGGCTCATCCAGTACTACTTACTACTAATAAAAGCATAATGAGTTATTGGTGAGTGCTCAAGTTCAAGTCATAGAATAAGTAAAGAATCATAGTTTATTCTCAGTACAGCCTAAATGTTTTCTTTAAATTTTATTGGTAAAATACATCATGCATGATGGGGTTTTTGAAAGCACTATATCATTTAGATTCAGAGATTTTAAACAGTGTATACTTTGATGTATCATAGAATCTAATAAAAATGCTAAACCAGGCCGTTAAATATTTATGTGCCATTTGTATATTGTGCGGGGAAGGGACTTTAATTAGTTTGCTGCACAAGAGAATATCTGCATTTCCATAAGGAGAAGAATTGTTAAGATGAATGTTCTAGCCATAACTTTCTACATAGAATGCTTTTCGGTTCAATCTGGAAACTACTCAAATAGTATTATAGAAATAAGAACAAGACAGACTAAGGGCAAAAGTACAAAATGAAGATTACTCAGTCAATGATAACATATTATACTGTAATTAAGTCTGATGTGATAAAATGTAAGTTACAGAGAATTCTGTTTATCTGAAGGTACTTCAGAAACCCCATTTTATTGCCTTCTTCACACCAGTTTGGGCACATTCTTAAGATTTTAATTAATCTAATACCTTGCAGTGCCTCAGGAGGGATGCCTGGAGAATTGGAAAGAACATTAGAGTAAGAGATGGTTGAGCTCAAGAAAATCCAATTCTCCGCCTGAGCCATACAAACGTGTGCAGGGTATTCTCTGAGCAATACTGTTTGATTTATTCGTTGGCAATACTAACATTTTCGTAGAGTCCTTGTGAGAAGGTTAGAGAAGTTACAACTTAATAATTACAGGTGTTGGCTCATAGTAGATGTTAAGCCAAGGTTCTTCTCCTCACTCTGGTCTCAAAGTCATTGTCTTGCATATATTTTTATTCCTCTGTTTGTATTTCCAATGAGTATGATTATTCCAAGTCTTCCTGACTGCTATGATGATGACTTCCTCTCAGTCCTCAATGCCGCCATTTAAAACTAGATACTTACCAGAATCAGCTCTCTAAAGAATCAGTCACCCACCACTCAGACTCTTCCAACTCATGGTTATATTAATTGTTCTAAAGTATTAATTCCAGATCAAAATGTAATCCCTTGCCTGTCTAGCAAAGTCTTCATCTGTGCGTCTCCCAACTTAGATTCCACGACTCCCAACTTCAAGTCTTTTCTCTAGATGGTGGAGAGTAACTATGAAAAAATGGTGCACACTAAGAACATCATCTGCCTGCTACTTCCTTCCTTGTTTTCCCCAAATAAAATACTCTTATCTCATTCTATGTGAGTTCATAGTTTTGTCTCTCTGACTCAATATCCTCATCTATAAAACCTGTATAATCAATATTGTCCAGCACATAAACTAATGCTCAATACATATCTGGTGTCACTGTTTGAGCTGTTTTTAAACTCGGCACATCACTAGAACTCCCAGGAATTTTTCTACGACCCTGTTATTTCACAATGATCTTGCTCTTTTGAACTCTGTGACATTTGGTGTCAATCACATTATTTTTAATTCACTTGGCTTTTGTTCAGGCCTTGACTTCCAAGTGAAAAATAATTATTTGAGGGCATTGACCTGTGAGTTAGAATTATTCTGAATTTCCAGTAGAATTGTGTGTAGAGTGAAGTGGAGAGTGAAGAAAATCTAGCTATTATAGGGACCTCACAATAAACATGTGTGTGCAACACAGGCTTAGTTGTTTATTTTTGTTGTTGTTGTAATTAATTTTAAAACACTGCATTTTAGATTTTTTCTACATTAATGTAGTAATTAATAACATAATAATATAATGTATTACTTCAGAATTTTGACCCCTTCCCAGGGAAGTAGTCTATTTTCCATCCCCTCTCCAAAACTTAAGTGCTCGTATGAAAGGAAACCATTAGTTAGAAAAGTCATTAATTTGCTCATTTAGAATATGAATTAAATTCTAACAGTTTGATCAAGCTTGGCCATATCTATAGAATAACTCACAAATGGCAGTGGAGCAGTAAGCGCTTCTTGATTGATTTTTTTTCTTTCTTGTTTTCACTTCTTCCCAACCACACTTTTCTACAAAGCTTTCTATGATCGTGTTCATCCATATTTCTATCCATATTATGCTGTTCCATTGATCTCAGAAGTCAATAAGTCATCACTACTGGTAGAACTTTAATTAATGGTAACAAATTAGAGAAGCATAATTGAAATCACCAAGATGATGGATATCCCATATGGAACTTGGTGTTGAAAATAGGTGGGATTAATTACCAACAGTGTGGAGTGATTCAGGCCTTCTTATTCCCATTATCAGGGAATAAAATCAGAAGCACAAAGTTCAAATTCTAATAAAGAATAAAAAATCACGTTTAAAATAAGACATCAAACCAATGAAAAAAAAGCCAATCAGGGGAAGTACTGAATCTGACATCAAATGGTAATACTTCTAAAAAAATCAGTAACATCTGGTGAAGAAATTCATACTAAATGCTTTGAAAAATTGATAATAGAAGATAGGAAAAAAGCAGTCAAAATACTATGACCTTAAGGAATTCTCAAATTTGAAAACATGAGCATTGCTAGGAGATATGCTAAGAAATCCCATCTTAAAAGGAGATGCATATTCCAAGGAAAAAAACTTCATATTCTTTTTGAAACCATCTATTCTACTTGGCACGGGGAAAGGGAACTGGATTAATTATTTAGGAAATGCAGAAGAAAACAACAAGTGGTAGGTACATTTGTTTTATTTGTAATCATTTCCAATCTGTAATTTTACGACAACAGTATTGTCTGGCACTTTGGTGCTAAATGTACTTTATTTCTCCCAATGTCTAATATTTTTCTCCTGCATTTCTTTCTCCTAAAGCTACTTATCCTTTGTAAGATTAAAACAAAAGTCAAGTAGCATTAAGGCAAGTGTGTCCTCTCCGGGTCTGTCTTAACTACATGATAGCAGCTCCCTATTGTTCTATTTTAAAAGATTTCAAAGCCTTATTAACATGAATATGACCTCATGATCGAGTAGAGAGACAAACAAAAGACTGATAATTTTCCAAGGTCTATTTACTCTATTTCATAATGTGGGTTTAATATTCCTCATAATACTTAGCTATGGAATACTCATTCATATTTGATGACAGAAAAATTATCCCTAACAGTTACATTCACTATTTTGTTTAGGAAAAGTGGTGATACAAAATGAAAGATGAAAGTGTATAGAGCCAGGAGAGGATTATACACATTCATATGGTCATCATGGATAATATACAATGTGCCAGGGACATAAACAACTTCTAATATGAGGAGCTGAGCACAGCAGAAAGGCAGTGGTCTATGAAACTGTATGAGCAGGATGGAGTACATGCACATATACATTTAGTGAAACTTGAATTATATTGGACATTATGACTTTTTTTTACACAGAATACCAATAACTGACTTGCAGAGTTGGAACACAGTCAACTACCGTCATTGGGAAAATATTATGAACTGTTCAAAACCCATGACATTGTCTCTTATCACAACCATCATCTACTTACCTTCTGGCTCTTGCCAAATTGTTGCCTGACACAAAGAGAAGTTTTCCTATAACAGGAATATGAACATGGACTTTGGAGTCAGATATGATTGTGGCACTTTTTTGTGGTAAGTTACTTAACTGAACTCATTTGTAAAATGTTGATAAAAACAGCACCTTTATAGGATGGTAGTGAGGATTCTGTAGAATGACATTTATAAAATATTAAGTGCTCCTCTTCTTCCCCTAGCATCGTGTGTGTTATATACATGTCTCATGAGGTATTGTAATAATTGACTTCCATTTCCGTTTTATCTACTCTCACAACTCTTTAAAGAAAGAAATAGCCTTTTGTTCCCTTTAGCGTCTAGGGCAATGCCAGACCCAGAGTGCATGTGTGCTCGCACACACACACACACACACACATGAATAAATGGAAGTGGTGGGAATGCCATTGGTTATCTGATGAAAATTTCCCAATATTCCCCTAAGTCAACTTTCTTTACTCACATTTCATTATATTTGTCCCATACAACTTTCATGTTCCTAACTTTGGAAAAAAAAAAAACAGTTTGCTAAAAATATGAGTAGGAAGGTGCTGTGAGGGACTGTAAAAGTGACGAAGGGTAGAGTTCTTTATCAGCCCCATGTCTTGCAGCTTAGCTGCAACCTCAGTCAACCAAACACCTTACTTTCCTCCGAATGTGTGCTCTACTCCACTCTGCTAGATTTACTCACATTTACTCCCAACTAATCTCTCTACCTTTCTTAGGACTACATAATTATCCCTTGACCTCTGGCCCATCAGGTGGTTCAAGGCAGTGGAGGTACGACCAATAATAGATTGTAAGCCAGAGAAGAGAGATGTTGGGACATTTATTCCCCTAGCTCCTTTCCTCCTGGGAGCTGTGTTTGGCAATGAACCCCTACTAAAGGCAACAGCTTTTACCATATAGATCTCTCCATCCAGCTCTCTCTCCAGGTTCCTTTAACTCCCCTGATCCTATATACAAGTGAGTGGCAAGACTGCATACTCCTTACTCCAGGTAACTCCGTGGTTCAGCACTAGCCCTTGTTGTTCTCCTAAATTTACCTATCCTTTATAGATAACTCCTTTATTAAACTCCCTTCATATTACCCAATGTCACTGTGTGATCTACTGTGTGACCTCTGACAAATAAATTCCTCTAAACCTTTCTGTCTTCATGTGTAAAATGAGGTTAATTTTTGTGTGGTAAATACTTGTGGATTAAGAATGGTTATTTAGGTAAACTATTTACCTCAGGAATTCAGTTTGGAATGAATGAGTTAAGCCGCAGAAAACATTTAAAACGTTGACATATATTACTAGCTCAGTAAGTGTTAAAATGCATGGCTGTGATCAGTCTACTGCAATTACTGTTTCCTCCCCCAGCATTATACAGTTTTATATTGCTCTTATCTCCATGTGTTATAAATCACCTCTTCAAAATTTGTCTAGTTTGCAAGTTCCCTGGAGGATGGGTTCATGCGTCATTCATCCTCTGCCACTACTGTGTATTGCGGGGTGGGGCACACCACACACTCATAAACTTTGTGGAAACCCTGAATGAATTCATTACTCACAATTCCTTTGTCAAGCATGATCAACATGTGCAGTTACTACATGTAATGTGGTATCGAAGATCAGTTCCTTTAACTTATTATCTATGTTTCTACAATAATAAGATACATCTTTTGAGAACATGAGTATGGTTACAGTCAGGCATCTGGAGCCTTCCTGAAAAATGAAATAATTAGGATGATTATGTCTCTAACAGGCTTATACAACATCTGCTAAAGTGAACTTGAGCTATGGAGTGGGTAAAACCTCACATAATATTCCATTACCAGTAACAAGGTATATGTCAAGTTTAAATATTTAAAGTTTTTTTTTCTTGGGTAAATTTGTTGTTTGTGAAATTGTATTTGAAATTGATTATTTTAATATTTCTTTTGGGTCACAGTTTAACAATCTAAGAAAATCTTCAAAACTTGTTCTAAAGTTTAAATAGAATCAAACCATAGAATTATGGTGCATTTATTAAGGTGTCTACAGGATAAATATATAAAGGGAGATTTCCCAAATGCCTAAAAACATAAGTAAAGACCCTTAGTTTTTCTAAAATTACTTTTCAGTCACCAGACTATGTACTTTCTTTTGAATTCCAACTGCTCTGAATTTGGCCTATATAGGTCATAGCTTCAATAATTGCTTTTATTAATTGAGAATAAGGCAACTAAATTCAGTGTTACTATGAGGAATGAACAGAAAAGACACATGAAAATAGACAGCATAATTTCTATCACACGAAAGGCACTTATGAAGTATTAATTTACTCATCTTACCCCCTGTCCGCTGTTTGTTTCAAAGTTTAAAATAAATTTAAAATAAGCATAAAACAAGTTAATGGCAGGAACAAAAAAATAAATAAAAATAAACACAAGCAAAGCAAAATAGAGACCAGATTACAGACAATTATGAATTTTGTGGATCAAAATCTCTTTACTTAAAAATATAGTATCATTTGTTTTTCTTGCAGACGGGATGCCATCAGGCCTCCGACGAGGAGCAGGAGGTCGGAGAGCAGAACTTGTTTCTGTCTCTGCCTCCGTCATTATCTTCCTGAGAGACTGTGGCCGAGTCACCTCTCCAGCCTTCAGTTTCTTCATTCACCCTGCATAGACTTGGAATTTATAATCTCATCGCATTGCATGAATCTCTCCAATTCGAGTGGCTCCCTTGGCCTGGCAAGTTATTCATTTTTGTCCCATTAAATGAACTAGTGTTTTAGAAAAAATGACTAAATGCATCCAAGGCCATATTGGGTAAGTAACTGACTTGGACTTAGAAACCTCAATTTGGTGTAATCGTTCTGTAATGAACTTCCTTTATGGCCTCAGAACTTTTGCTTGGTTTCTGAGAACTTAGCTTCTCTCATCTGTAACAAGGATGTGAATGAAAACCAAGACTTCTGATCCCTACCCACTACTCTTTGTTTGTTTGTTTGTTTGTTGCTGTTGTTTTCCTACAACAAATGATATCATTTTATATTATAGGATTTCCTTGGTTTAAAGTGCATTATAGTTGGTATAAAAAAATAAAAGGTTTTCCTTACACTTTCATCAGTAGTTTGCAATGTTAAAAATACATATTTTAAAATTCATGCATGTTGCCAATAATACCAGTGATATAAAGTCTGTGGGTTCTGACACTTGGCCACCTCAATGCTTTCTTTCAAAACTCAATTCGATTTTGACTCCAAGCACAGGGCAAAAGGAAAAGTCTCTAACAGATTCAGTAACTCAAAGAGGCCATTTCTGAGTAAATGGAAAATTTCTTCTCTGTTCTCAGCCACAACCCAACCCAAATAATAATGTATATCCACAATGGCAATGCGAAGGCATTTTTAATATAATCATAGATTTAACTTTGAATATATACTAAAAAGCTAAACATGGAGTTTGAGGTAAATTATTTTTCCTTCTCAAATGACCAAAGTAAATTGAGACATCATTTGTTACACAGTAGAGAAGATTAAAGACATTTCCCTCCTAGAAATTGAAACCTAACAGATAAAATGCCCATTAAAATCCCCATGGAGTTATAAAAATGAAATACGTTTGCTCCACTTAGGCAATAATAGAGCTACTGAACTAATGTGTTCTTAATTATCACATATGGTTGTGAAGAGAATTTTCTATTATTTCTGAATAACCTTTGCTTTTTAATATCTTTCTTTTTATAATCCTAAATGCATACAATTGTCTTTATAGAGTCTGTGCAACATTTGGATGAACACTAAACCAGTGTGAAGTGTTTGTGGAGGGGCTGGTTGGAGATGAGCTATAAAGACCAATGGAGAGGGGACATGACTTTATGTCAGTGCTATGATCAAAGACCCAAACATAAATAAATCCCCTTTTCCTCTAGATCACAAAGAACTGTCTAGAGCCTCAAATGTTAGACAAATCTAGAAGCTAGGTGTTGGGGAAGATAAACAGATTTGGGGAGAATGTGATGGTAAAGGGGGCTTTACTTTGTCTCCTCAACCAAAATGAGTTTCCTGAACCTCCCTCTCAGTATCAAGTTCTAATGCCTGTTATGTTTCATGTGCATGGCAAGTGGTTTGGGCCTTCTAGCCCTTGGGAAATATAAATGAGTCTAAATGTGTCATACTTAATGATATTTGTAAAGGAAAGAAACAATAAAGGCATTCATAGGCTATAAGCTGAGTCAGCAAATCTAACACTCCTATATTGAACATGAAAGTCTGCCAGAATACAGCTTTAAATACCTTAAAAAGAAAAGAAAAAGAATGACATAGAATAAAAATAATGAATTAAAGTTGATTCTTTCCTTGCATGACTGTTTATGATGTTTGTAAAAGAAATTTATGAGACAGACTCTCTTCCCAGTAAAATTTACTGATTGGTTTATTCCTTGACAAAAGATGTGAACAGAACAATTTTGCAATTGCCTGAAAATAATGCTGGATTTATGGCCTGGCCAGGATATAAAAGAAATTTAATCATCCAGAACAGATGGAAGTGATGTAGTCAGCAAAATCTCCTTCCCGAGTACAAATGGACCAGCAAAAGCTATCTCACTACAGAGACATTGTGGTAAGAGATGGCAGAGACTTGGAAGCAAGGAAGAAGAGATTAAACAGAAGACAGCTGGAAGATGGGGGATTGTCAGAGAAGGGAAGGGATGTGGCTGACAAGGTGTAGCTTCTCCCTAGTCAGCACCTGTAAGCCCAAAGAGCAACGTAAATGTGCAACCAGTTGCAAGCAGAGCTGGGGTTAGACTACCCACGTACAAAACACCCCTTTGTGGATTGAATTACGTCCCCCTCAGAAATGTATATATTGAAATCCTAATCCCCAGTACCTCAGAATGTGACCTTATTTGGAAATAAGGTCATTGCCGATGTAATTAGTTACATTAAGTGAGGTCATTAGGGTGGGCCCTAACCCGATACAACAGGCATCCTTATAAAAAGGATAAGATGCACGGAGACAAACATACGGGGAAAACACCATGTGCTCATGAAGGCAGAGATTGGAGTGATGCTTCTAGGCTGAAGACTGCCAGCAAACCTCCAGAAGCTAGGCAAAAGGTACAGCCCTCAGAAAGAACGAAACTCGTCAACACTCGGATCTTGGCTATCTGGCCTCCAGAACTGTGAAGAAATAAATTTCTATCGTTGAAGCCACCCAGGTTTGTGGTACATTGGTACAGAAGCCCTAGCAAATGGATACCTGCCCAGAACCTCCACTCGTGAATACCTGCAAAAGTAAGCTACCAATAAAAATTCGTAAAATATCCAAATCCCCCATCTCATTTAAGGTCAACAAGAAAAGTCTCTTCAAGGAGTCTGATCTTACTAAGAACTCTTTTATCCCACTGCATTCATATTCCACAGTGAACTCTCCAGCGCCCGATTCTAAGTATCCTAATTGCATTGTTGTTAGTTCTCTAGTAGGTGATTTCCCTAAATACACGTTAAGCTACTTGAAAATAGGTTTTCTCCCTTGAGCAACTAGGAAAGAGCCAAATACAGAAACGTGCTTATTTTTTAAAAAAATAAAAGTAGACTAAAGTGGTAGGCTTTAGAGCTCATACTACTTTGGAATCTAAAATCTGGCTCTGTCATAGTCAACACATACCTACTTGGCCTTAGGACAGTTACAAAAATAGATATGAAACACTCCACTGCCAACATACAGAAGACAGTCAACAGCAGCTGGTGCATGGTAAATGGCAAAGTGTAGGGGAAGGGTTATCTGTAGGATCTGTAGTCACAGAGGTGTACCAAACCTTGAATTTTCTGACCACAGGAAGATGCCTCCCTGCCTTGAGCCTTGGTTTCCTCATCTGTACAAGTAGGATGATAATGGATAACCTGATAATTAAATGAAGGAGTCCTTTGTCTGGTAAGTTATATGAACTCAACAAGTTCTATAAGCTCACCAAGTGTTAGTTCTCTCTCCCTTCATATGCAGAACAATTAGGAAATGGCATATATATACATGGCATACTATTTCTTTTTGATAGGTGGCTTTATAAGCTTCCCTCCCTCATTGCTTTGCTGACTTTACTGAGAGTTTTATCTTCTTAGTTCTGAAGACGTAATAGTTTTTAGACACTTAAGTCTTTAAATTAAGCCCCAGATCCAGAATTAGGTGGTCCATGGACAAATATGCCTTGAATCGGTGTTCTTTCTGATGAAACCGGATTTAGATCCTAGATGTAGCCTGTTATCTCCTGGGTGATATGGCAAGCCCAGCTTTAACTCTAGACAGCAAAAGTGGTGAACTGAGATCCATCTTAGTCCTCTTGGTCTCTCCCTCTCGTATATTAGGTAAGACTCATTTTCTGCACCTAATAGATTTTTCTGAAGTTAACAAATCATGTAAGCTTTATTATAAGAATCCGTAAGGTTCCACGGAATCCAGACTTCGGTGTCACAAAGTAAACCAGAATCAGAGGTTCTGATACCACGCAGGAGCCATCTCCATTGTCCCTCCCTGCTTCCCAACTGCCTGCTTTGTTCTTTCCTGGTCAGACTGACATTCTTTTTCTCTTTGTTTCCTAATATATAATTTATGGCCATGCATAGTCCCTAGTTTACATGCTAAACGTCCAACCACTTAAAAAGAGAAAATAACCTTACCCAGTTTCGATTGCCAAATTACTGATGAAAAACTTCTGACTGCTCCAGCTAGGATTATGGTCCTAATTCCAGTCCAATTTACTGAGGATGTAGGGTTGAAATTCTATTTTAATAAAGCCTCCAGTGTCCCCCTGGGCTACATGAATGCAGGGCAGCAGGGGTGAAGATTTCCTGAAATAAGGCCTGGGAAGGCAGTGAAAAAGGTATCAGACATTCTTAGTCCCTTTCTATGTCAGGGACCCTATATTTAATCATAAAATATTTGGAGTAACAGTTCCCATGGCAACTGCTTCTTATTATGGGTTGAAGATTCTTTTGTCCCACTTTCCGGTCATTCTGTAACTTCCCTGTTTGTGCAGATCTCTGAGAGACATGAATGATGCCTGGTTGGCTCCTGGGTGTCCAAAGGACACTTGAGTTGGCTGTTGGTATGCATTTTCCTCCTAAAATCACTTTCTGAGTTCTGATGCTTGGAATCTTTTATTATGGCTTTTGGCATATCAAGATACGCCTTGGACCGCCATGATCAATTTGCGTTGTTGCATTCATTTTCCTTTCACTATTATCTTTCTCTAGCATCTGGTATCTATTTTTTCAACTAGAACATGTCTCATACTACAGTCTGACCTCATGAAGATAGTAGAGAATTGTTCACATTTTGAGAGCACTCCCCTCCAAGTAGCCTTTAGAAACACTTCTGTCTTCCTTGACACACTCTGTTGACATGATTCTCCTGTCTCCTGGGACAGCAATATGCTAGGACGGCCTTCCTGCTTGACGAACCTTATGGTAGAGACCAAACTGCATGCTGACTGGCCAGCATGGCTATTAACCTTCTTGCTCAGCTCCCATGCCAGAAGGAAAGACAAACAGGGCTTTACTGGGGTAGTAAATATTCCATACAACCTTGGACCAAAAGTAGTTACATCTGTGAAAGATTTACATTTGTAGTCAACATAAATTAACCGTCCAACGAAAATGAGAAAATATAGATGCCTACATAATTTACTAGCCGACCACCTTGCACAACGTCAAAGTACATTGAAGTGATCACCAGCAGAGCCCTAGTGATGACGAGAGGTTTAGATCCACTGTGAGTGTATTACTGCTTCCTACACAAATGAATGAAAGTATAAATAAACAACATAGCCTCAGGAGGAAACTCTTCTTTTTTTGTATCAAATATTTGGCCATCCTAAGACATGCTAGCAGAAGCGTTGGGAGGGCGTTAATCTCAAACACTGCATCAGCTTGAAATTATGAAGGGAAGATGCAAGTGCTCTGATTCTTTGTGATAAAAATGTATTTTGTGAGTTAAACAAACATATGCTTCTGAAAGGACAATGACCTCTTGGAAACACTACCCTAAGTGAGATTTGCCTAATCTACAAACAAAATGTACAAATTAAAATATTGGCCCAAGAAATATAGAGCAATTCAATTATTTAATAAATGCTACTCTGACAATAGAATCTTAGTATTTAAATGAATCTAATATATCCTTCTGGGTTACCCTTCTACTGTGGTAAGCAGGACAGATTAACATAAAAGTGGAGCCTGCAATGTGAGACCCCAGAGCTAAGACAAGACCTAGTCAAAACTAAAACTTCAGTATTACGACTCTTATTAGAGTATTCATGAATTTTTACTATCCTCTTGAAGAAAAATCATTCAAAATGTCTAGCATACTTCCTAACACGTAAGTGTGCTCAGTGAATACTTGTAGAATGGATTCATGAATGACTGAGTATTTATTATCTTCAATGGAAAATTCAGGGTTCAGAGAAGTAGAAGACAAGTCCTCTTACCTAATCACTCTGTAATTCAGCCAGGAAATAGAACCCAATACATTTAGAGCTCTTATTTTAAGCCAATTATTCCAGACACAATGTCAGTTTTCACATAAAGCTTTTCCTGGAAAATACTTCATTACCGCCACTTAAATAAACATGCACTATACTTGGGGAAACTGACATTATTAATACCCGAGGCTTTCTCAGTCTAAATGGTGCTCACAAAATATGAACAACTTTTGGAATTTGACCTTTTCAGCCGACTTTGTTGAGCTGTATCACTGACTCTACATGTTCTCATCTTCTGAACTGTGAATTTAGGTTGAAAATAAATGTAGATGTTCCTCTTGATAAATATATGAAGTGGACTGTCTAATCTTCCCAAAATACAATATTCCTTCTAATCTCAGAACCAGAAAAGATACCACTATGATTCCACACCTTTAAGGATGTTTTAGTATTATATCACATTATATCATCGGTACAAACTCCCATGAACAGCTGCAAGATACGTGTGTGTTTGTATATGTGTGTGCATAAAAGGTAGAAGGCAAAATGAAAATTCATGAGTATTTCTGTTTCATTTGTAGAAAATTCCCTTTCCCAACAAAATAATTGGTTCTCAATGAATATCATCTGTTTCAAACAATTATATCTACAGTGTCAAGATATATGATGGTCATCCAGATAATCAGCCAAGAACAGCAATCCTATGACCTCCGAAAAGATGGCTGAACTTGAAAGAGAAACCATGGACAATTCTATATGACAAATCTGGGAGAATCAGTCATCCCACCATTTGGTCTCCACTGTTCCACTGCAGTATAACCAGTGTTTTTACATGGACCAGAGCCAAAAACAAAGACTCATTTTCATCTAGATGATAATACATTTCCAATGAGGGAGATTCAAGCAAAAATGTTCAAAGCAGATTTTTGTAAATTTAGCAAAGGATTGTTACTACTCACCTTGGCCCCTTATTATGATTTTCCTCTTAATTCTGGGTGGGACTGTGAACATGATGACGAGATTTGGATCAGCCATCTTGAGCTATGAAGTCATGTTGGAAATGGCATCTGGGAAGAGAAGAAAAAAAAAGCCAGAAAAATCCTGATTCCATTAAGAAATTCATGGAGCAGGTTCCCCGAACAGTTTTTGACTACCTGCTTCTGGACTCTACTTTGAGAACAGAATAAATTATTTATTGAATTTAAGATTCTGTTACATCATGATTCTCTTACTAATAAATTCAAACCTTAATTATGAAGGCAATTTGTATCTAGGAATATATTGTTTCTGGTACCACATTCAATTTGGGGGAAATATAAATATTCATAAATAGGAAGAAATGATACTCATCTAGAAGACTAAGAATTTTTCATTTTATTTGGCACCTCAATTATTCTACCTTGCACCCTGAAGAACACTGTAGGATAATATGTGTATAGGGAATAGGAGCAGAATGTGTCTTATTCACTTTAAAGGGCATTATCTACAGAAGTTAGTACTTTATTCTAGTAAATAGTTTTAGAAAAAAATTCCAGCTCCCAATCCCAACTTCAGTATCTTACCCTACTGATTTTAGAAATGACTGACACAAATGAGAAGAAAAGATTTTTTTTTTTTTTAAACACAGAAAAAATATTTGTCTTCACAGCACAGAGCTATAGTGTCCTGTGTTTAGTATGCAGGTCTTCTTGAAGACAGGAAACCTCTGGACCCGATCAATAACCAGGGGAGAAAAGAGATGAGAGAGAGAGACAGAGACAGAGAGACAGAGAGAGACAGGGACAGAAGGAGGGGGAGGGAGAGACAGAGAGAGGAAGAAAATAACCAATTGTACCTTCGTTTTTTCTCCTTCAATTCACTGATAGACAATAGCCTCAAATTTAAGCAAAACTCCTCTTCTTTTATAGGTGGGGTTCCTGTCTTTCAAACCTCTTATCCTTGAGGAAGAACAAAGGGAATGGAGAAAGGAGGAGGTTTAAAGTCATTCTATTTGTGATATATTTGGGGCTGAGGAAATATTCGTTGAATGGAGGTGTAGATGAATGAATTAATAAATAAATGAACTGGGGAAGTGATGACAACAAGTTGCACTGCTATTTTTTAAGATTGTTCTGCGTGTGTTTGTGTGTACACACATATACACATTTATATATGGTGTTTCTGGAAATATAAATGAATATATATTTAAATTTACACATGGTAAAAATCACTTTTTTCACATATAACTGAATCAATTTTAATGTATGTGTAAATTTGTGGAGCCATCACCACAAACAGGATACAGGTTAATTCCACAACTTCCAAAATTTCTCTTGTGCTGCTCCACGTAGTCAAACACTCCCACAACCCCTAATTCCAGCCAATCAGAAATCTATGCTCCATCCCTGCAATTTTGTCTTTCCCAGAATGTAACATATTTAGAATCATATAATATGTAACATCTGAACTGGTTTCTTTTACTTAACATAATGCCATTGAGATTCAGGCATGTTGTGTTTATCAGTACTCTGTTCCTTTTTAACTGCTGGGTAGCACTCCTTTATACCACCATATTTATTTATTCAAATGTTAAAGAAAATTTAGGTTGTTCCCAGATTTGGGTGATTATGGATAATGCTGCTATACTATCCATGCACAGATTTTTGTATGAAATAGGCATCCCTCTAGGGTAAATGCCTGGAAGTGAGATTGCTGGGTCCTGCAGTAGGTGTATGGTTACTTTAACCACCAGGCTATCTTCCAGTGTGGCTGTTACATTTTGCATTCTTACCACCAGTGGATGAGAGTTCCAACTCCACCATATCCTCGGCAGCACTGAGCCTTGTCATATTGTTATCTTTGTAAACTTTATTTTAGCTATTCTAATAGGTATGTATTAGTATATCATTCCAGCTTTTTTTGTACTTCCTTAATGACTAATTCGTATTTTTTCATGTGTATGGTTGCTGTTAATGTATCTTCTTCAGTAAAGTATCATATATTTTGCCTGTTTAAATGGTTTGTTTGTTTTCTCCTTGTCAAGATTGGAGAGTTCTTTATGCATTCTGGGTAAAGTTTTTCATTAGATATCTGATTTGAAACTCTTTGAAGTCTCCAGCTTGCCTTTTGATGTCTGTAACAGAACCTTTAATAGATCAAAGGTTTTTTATTTTGATAAAGTTCAATTTATCATTTTTATTAATCACTATTTTGTTGTCATAAATGAGAACACTTTGCTTAACTCAAGGTCACAAGGACTTTTCCTATGTTTTCTTTTTAAATGTTTTAATAGGGTTATGTTTTACATTTAAATAAGTTTATGATCCACTTAATTTTATATAAAGTTTAGATCAAAGTTCTTTTATTTGCTTATGGATATCCAATTATTCCAGCAATATTTGCTGAAAAGACTATGCTTTCTCTGTTGAATTGCATTTGCAACTTTTTCAAAAACTAATTGACTATATTTGTTTCCATTTCTGCACTCTTTATTCTGTTCCATTGTTCCATGTGTCTACCCTTTCACCAACACCACATGGCCTTGATTAATGAAGCTTTATTGTGAGCCTTAAAATAAGAAGTCTGAGTCTTTTATTGAACTTTGTTGTTCTTTTTCAAAATCATTTTGCTCTTCTATTTCATGTCTCCTTCTAAATAAGTTTTGGAATCAGCTTGTTTATATTTATAAAATACATCCTGAGATTTTGATGGAGATTGCATTAACTCTAAAGACCAGTTTGGGAAGAACTGGCATCTCAACTATATAGAGTCTTTCTATCCAAGAACACAGTTTTTGAACCATGCAAGAATATAAAAAGCTGGTTCTTTGCAAGTCTAAGTAAAATATCCCATGGGGATCCCCAATTTATGTGGTCATTGTCATATGCATTATATCTACATACTTTGGAAAAAATCAGGCAAATGTAATAATTTTAACTTTCAATAGTCACATATTTTGCAAATTCTTAGAGGCAAAATGTAATCTATTACATTTATCCAGATATTTGCCATTTTTGTTGCTCTTAATTCAACCCTAAGGTTTCAGATTTCCTTTTTTATAGTGTTTTTTCCATCTGAATAAGCTTCTTTGCATCCATTTGAAGCATGTCTACAGATGAAAAATTATCTTAATTTTCTTTCATCTGAGAATATATTTTACTTTCATTCCTGAAAGGCAGCTTTGCTGAGTTAGAGAATTCTAAGTTGACAATTCTCTTTCCTCTCAGAAATTTTAAGAAACGCTGTTTTACTCTCTTGTTGCCACCACTGATTCTGATTAGAAATCTGGGGCCATTTGAAACACTTTCTTCTACGTACAATGGGTTGTTTTTCTCTGTCTGCTTTCAATAGTTTTCCTTTATCTTTGGTTTTCAGGAGTTTGATTATAATGTGTCTGGGCATGGTTTACTTTAAGTAAATCCTGCTTGGAGTTTGCCGAGTTTCTGGGATCTATGAGTTTATGGGCTTTACCTAGTTGGGGAAGTTTTCAGCCATTGTCAGTTCAAATATTTCATTAGGACCTATCTCTTACGTCTTCCTATTGAGCCTGCAATGACACAAATGTTAGACCTATTAATATTGTCACACAGGTTCTGTTCATTTGGTTTCAATCTTTCTTTCTCTGCTGTTTAGACTATGATTTCTACTAACCTACTTGCAATTCCACTGACCCTTTTCCTGAGTTCTTTGGGGGATTAAAAAATTTTACATTATTGTGTTTTTCAGTTCTAACATTTCCATTTTTAAAGATTCTACTTCCCTGACAACAGTTCTATATTTCCATTCGTTTGAAGACTGTATCCATGGTCCATGATTATGATAGATGCTTTAAAGCTATTAGGAGACCTTGGGTCCTGTAAAAATCTCTTAAAAACTTTTTTTTTTTAAGCAATCAATCAAACTGATCTGATTCAGACCACAAGTCCTGACTTACTTCCTTGAACTGTGATTCCAGTGACAGTTTAATTTTGAAAGTCTCTGCTGCCCAACGTTTCAGTAGTGAAACATCCAAGGTTCGCTCTGGGGCTTGGTCATGACCCACACATTTGTTCAGTCTTTAAAATTTTTGTGTTGTTGATTCTGATCAGTTCCATACATGAGTTCAAGGAAGAGCTCAAGACCTCAAACATATTCAAAGTACCTCTCCTGCCCTCTTCTCTGTAATCTTCTCCATACTCTTGAATTCCCAGTGGCCCTCTTCCTGCTGCTCTGGTTAAAAACCAGAGGATTTAATGTCCCCATTCTACTGGACATGTCCCATGACTGGGTCAACGCTGATGCAAAACAGTAAGAGGAAAGAGTGTGGTGCTGTCCCTGCTGCCACTGCCAGCTCCCCTCCTGGCTGCCTCTGTTGCCTCCACCATAAGGAGTCCATTTTTCACTAGGGTTTGTCTAGCATGGTGTTGGAAAAATCAAAAGAGCTTCATACTGCTACTGTCCAGACCACCATCTCAGTCCTTTGTTGAGAAGTGCTTTTTCTTTTTTCTGTCTATATTCGTTTGTAACTCTTGGAGCTATGACAGTCTAATCAAGGAGATAAAGGAGGAAAAGAAAAAAGTAACATAACAACAGAAACACAGAGAAAAACATAACAACAACAAAAAGGGCAAAAACATAACCAGATCACTTATCATCAGATGGCCATTTTTGTTTTTATGTCTCTATTCATCTGCCTGTTCTTATTTACTGCACATAGTCCTCTGGTAGCTCCTTTTTTTCTTGTTTTTCTGATGACTTTTACTAATAATCAGTAAGCAAGGTGAGCGAGGTGTGCATACTCCATCTTCACTGAAACTGAAAATTTCCTGCACCAACAAAGTCCAATGGACCATTACAAATGGCATAAGAGGGAGAACGTTTAAGAGGTGAGAGAAGAAAGCACTATTTTCAGCATCTGGGAAGGGATGCTCTGTATTCCTGATTAGAGTTCCAAAGTTTGATTACTGAACCAAAGATGGAAAGTCATTTCCTTAGAGATGGCATTTGAACAATTCTTGACAGTAATGGATACAAAATGCACTAACTAAAAGGGAGAGGGAAAGAATGAGAAAGAGATTGAAAGAGACAGAGAGAATTATTCTATATGATAGGTTTGCAGAGGTAAGAGGATTATTTTATATGAGAGTTTCAAGGAGGTAGTCAAAAGATATTTTTCATATCAATTTTTTCTTGTAAGTATTATTTTCTTTGGTGTCTTATATTTTTATATGCTTTTGTTCAAGCAGGTATATATATATATATTTTTAATTGAAGTATAGTCGGTTTACAATGTTGTGTTAATTTCTGGTGTATAGCATAGTGATTCATACACACACACACACACAGACACACACACACATACATATATTCCTTTTCATAGTCTTTTTCATTATGGGCTATTACAAGGTATTGAATATAGTTCTCTGTGCTATACAGTAGGACCTTGCTGTTTATCTATTTTATATATAGTAGTTAATACCTGTAAATCCTGAACTTTCCATTTATCCCTCCACCTCCCTCCTCTCTCTCCCTGGTAACCATAAGTTTGTTTTCTATGTCTGTGAGTCTGTTTCTGTTTTGTAAGTAAGTTCATTTGTGTCATTTTTTTTAGATTCCACATACAAGTGATATCATATGGCATTTTTCTTTCTTTTTCTGGTTTACTTCACTTTGAATGACAATCTCCGGGTCCACCCATGTTCCTACAAATGGCATTATTTTATCCTTTTTTTTATGGCTGAGTAGTAGTCTACACACACACACACACACACACACACACACACACACACACACAAACACCCCACAGCTTCTTTATCTAATCATTTAGGTTGCTCCCATGTCTTAGCTATTTTAAATAGTGCTGCTCTGAATATTGGGGTGCATGTATCTTTTTGAATTAGAGTTTTCTTCAGATATATGCCCAGAAGTGGGATTGCTGGACCATATGGTAAGTTTGTTTTTAGTTTTTTGAGGAATCCCCGTACTGTTTTTCATAATGGCTGTACCCAATTACATTCCCACCACAGTGCAGGAGCATTCCCTTTTCTCCACACCCTGTTCAGAATTTATCATTTGTAAATACAAATGATACACACACACATATATACACATATATATTTTGTCTAATTTGTAGAACTATAGTGAAGTAAATATTGGAAAATTGATTCAGGATCATAACCAGGGAAGGTAAGAATAGACCACAATATAAAAACTAAATAGTTTTAAAGAGAAATTATAAGCATATAGTTAAAGGTCAAGTCATAATCAATAGCTTCAGAGGCTTGTTTAAGCACCTGTTGACTTAGAAGATGGTTGGTTATATGAGACGAGGGTTAGAAAGTGCTGGCATAGGTAAATCAAGGGCTGGCAATCTGGGGGCCAGAACTGTCAGGGAGAAAGTTACTGTCATGTTCACTAAACGTGCACAACTTTGAGAGTCAAAATGTCCCAATATCCCGTACTCAGGAACTTCTGGAAGACAACTGATCAGAGATAATGCAGGCATCTGAATTTTACAGGCAAGGGATGAGCCCAAGGAGAAGAGGGCACTACACTGATTAAAGCAGGAGGGCTTTTATTTCCATTCCAGGATGAGCATTTTTTACGAGAAAATGAGGACCAACCAAACTGCACGGGTCAACATCGAAAGGAGGACAGGCAGTCAGGATGCATGGCAACAGTCCTTGACAGGGAGAACTGTTGTCTAACGTAGTTTCTGTGGTTCTGAAAGTTGAGCCAAGTTTTGATGGATGTTTGGCATCGTTAGAATGGACAGGACATGATCGCTTATTGCATGAAGTTACCGGTAGGGTTATGGAGAGGGTGGAGTTAATGGTGAACTGCAGACTTCCAGTTTATAAAGTGAGAAGACAGCAGAAGCAGAGACACAGGAGGGAGACAACATCTAATCAAAAAAGAAAAAGAAAAGAGTAGGTAATGAGAGAGAGAAAAATATAAAGAAAAAGGGAGTAATCAGGTAAAATGAGGGAAAATTTGTGATTTTTATTTATGGATATTTCAAGATATTTATTTATGGCTATTTCAAGATGTGGCAGGATATTTCACAACCCATAAATTTGTGATGCCCAGTAGGTAAATGGAATTGCAAGATGAGATCTCCTACCACAGAATCTGGGAGTTCAGCTCCAGAATCAGGAGTTTATAGTTATAGAAGAGTAACATTCTAGAAAGGTAAGTTACAGGAATGACTGATAAGAAGACAACTGTTATCCCAAATAGTGGCGGCAGCATAATTCTTCATTAACCTGGCTTCTTTAAGTTACCAGTATTGTATAAAAATGGGGATGCTTTATTTGTAAGTGCTAGGGAGAGGGAGATAGATTTAGGCGTTATAAGTCTCATTGTGGTGTTATTGATTATAATAGGTTATCTGACTTCGTTCATACTGCACAGAACATACATCTCTCCCCAAAAGTATAAGCATTTTAAAGCATTTGGAATTATTTCTGGTGAATAACTGTTAATTCATTTTTTATCATCTACAACTAAGGGAGTAAATAGAATGATTTTTACTTTTTTTTTTCCTTTTGAAAAAATAATGGTTCAAAAAATTTGAGGACTTTTTTAAAAAAGAAAGAAAAAAATGGGGGGAAAATTTGTCTTTAACTGCTCACCTGACTTTTCTACTTTCAACTTTAATGAGAGTTTCTATCATTTTTTCTGCATAAAACTCTGATTTTGAGCTCTTATCTGAGCAAATTTGATATATCATTAAATTTTGAGCCATGAAAGCACTCCAAATTATTTCTCCAAAAAAAAAAAAAAAAAAAGATGCAGCTGCTCAAATTTGAATTCAATGTTACATGTAAACTAAGTCCCATTCAAATATAATATGGATTTTAAGCAAAGGAAATTTTAATCACTGAATCAGGATTCTGCTTTTCCATTTTGGAAATAGACTGGATGGAGAATAGGAAATTGCCTATGAATGAGCCTATTCTTGACAAACTTCCAATAAAAGGATATACAATAAGTCTTCCTTTAATACCTGAACTAAATCTCATGTATAAATGCCTAGACAATTATTGCTGTTGGAGGATTTTGTCAACAAAATAGTTTAGCAGGAAGTAATATGATAATTTCCACTATACAATGGGAGAAATGAAGAGCAATTGAAGATACAATAAATATTGTTTTATTATCTCAGAGCCTCATGACTTTGGACTTCTCAGATTGAAACACTGAAAGGAAATGTGGGAATAATTAATACTGTCAGCTGGGGCTTAAGGAGCTTGCTGATAGGAAATCATCTCTGTAGGAAAGATGCAATTGATTATCTTTTAGTCACAAAAAAAAGAAAGTGACTATCCTACATCATACACTTGATTAATTTTTTTCTCTTTAGAAGAAATGCAAAGTTACTATACAATAATGTTTATCAGCAATATGTAGATATATTCGATATTGGTACTATGCCCATCTACTGGGGTACATAGGAAGAAACCAATAGGACATTATAGAATTATGAACTAAAGACGAACACAGACACACACACACTCCTGCAATATGGGAAGAAAATCATTCTAGAATTCAAGAGACTTGGATTTGAATGACAAATCTGCTGCTGAGTTTGGATAATACACTGCCTCTCTAGGATTAGTTTCCTTATTTTAAAATGGAGCACGACTGTCCCTATCATATGGCGTTGATGTGGAGAGCAGATAAAATTGTATTTAATGTATTCACTAGAATACCTCACACACAGTTGGAATCAATAAATAGTGACTGTTTTGCTGCCACTATTCTTTTGCCTCGATTATTGTTCTCAAAATAAAACTTGCATTAATGTTGTTACTCTTTGTTGTGTAATGCACATGAGAATTCAAAGGGTGTGGAAGTATGGATCCCTATTGGTTGACTCCAATGAAAGACATGTGCTTGACATCCAAGCTAGAAGAGTGACATATCACGGACTTGCACTGTAACCAGGTTACAGTGGGGGCAGTGATCAGGGATGCTTAAGATGAAGGTTATTGAATGTTTTCATCTGGTCAAAGACTAGATCCAAGGAACATGTGGGAACTGTGTCTCTCCTTAGCTACCTTTTACCCTTCCCTCCCAGCAAAATGAAAAGTATCCATTACAATGGAAAGCTTCACGGATGGCTCTGTCAAGGACAGCATGTTAAAAACAAACAAACAAACAAACAAAAAAAAAACCATCATTCTAGGTGTTAGCTTGAAAGGGATTTATAAGATGAGTTAGGGAACAAGAAATGGGTTTGCACAAGCATGATACTTGCTTCTCTATTACTGTGGGCATGTCATTTTGCTCACGTGGACCAAAGTAGGACTATTGGTTAACAATTCATCTCCTTGAGAATCTCAGGATGAATTTCTACCAACTAAGGTATGAAACAGATCAGAGCTAGAATGTTGCACTATGCAGAAAAAAGCGGGGGGGGGATAGTTAAAATTTACAGAACTTTGGAGGGTATACACCCCCTTCCCCATGTCTGATACTTTCTCAGATATGGACTATTTTTGGGTGAGAGGTTGGGAATAAAAAAGAAGGTGTCGTATCACTACCTTGGGCAAGCTGATTTCTGAAGCCTCCTGAAGCATTTCATGACCTACTGCTTGTGTAACACCTCCATCTTTGCTTCTCATCTCAGTACATCTGATTAGAAATGAAAATTTACTACCACATGATGGCAATGAGCAGGATGCAAGTGGACAAGAGGTGACACATTGAATTTTATGACGTTCAAGTGATTGTAGGAAGAGCAGAGAAAGACAAAGCCATGGAAGGAGAGCACACCAGAAATTCTGTATTATCTCATGATTAGGTCCCATTCTATTCTACCCTGTGCCGCTTCTATCAAAAGGCAAATTTTGGACAACTTATAAATTATCCATCAATATATTTGCCTCCACATCCTCAAGGAGTCACTCCAGAATCATACACAATCACAACTGTGACAGCAGAAATATGCTGATTTCCACTGAAATATGCTGCCGTCTTGGACTATGCAAAGAAGTCTTGTGAACCTAATGTAAGAGATTAGTATCCTGGCTGTATCTTGGCAAATAGTAATGAGGATGAAACGGGGGAATCCAAGACCTATCTACTGGCAACATGGCTTGGATCAACTTTTCCTTGTCCAAATGGTTTAATAGATAAAATAAGATGAAGAGAAGCTTCTGAAACATAAAATATGGGAACTTTTACATTAAAAAGATAGTAAGAGAAAGAAAGTAATAACCTAAAGACTGATTAAAAAAACAAAAAATATTTTAGGATTTGCCATGTAAATGTCTATATATACTATGAAGATTATTTTATAAACATTTTAGGAAGAAATACGTTCATTTAGTGCATGTGATACACTAAACAGTTAAAGAAGTATACAAAATGGAATTAAATAAACCATGCTTCATTTGTATGGTCAAGTACTCTGCAAACAATAAAATGCTGCTATTAAAATATGTTTAAAATTATAATAAAATAACATATAAAAATATCAGAACACATATAGATACAGATATAGCTACAAAATAAGACCCTAATAGGTCTTACTATCCAAACACATATTTATTATATACACATATTCAACACAGCATTGAATGGCAGTACAGAATTTTCTATGTTCAATAGCTCATTTCTTCTTAATAGTGGGATCATGGAATTATTGTCTTTTTAATGACATTTTCCATTTGCTTAATTACTATCCATCAGCATGTAGTCCTTTGTACTTAAAAAGAACCCATAAATGTAAAGATTACAGGCAGCATCATGAGAGATGCCGGCCCACAAAAACAAAAAACAAAAACAACAACAACAACAACAACAAAAAACCTTTAAAGTACATGGAATGCTTTGAAGGAAAGTCTAGTGCTCTGAAAGTAGTGTCCAATTATAGAATTATATTCCCACAGTGAGCTTCCTTAGGGTAAGAATAGTCTCATTTATCTTTTCTGGCCCATCAAACAAACTTCACAAATATATATGACTAAGTGAATGCCTATGAATTTTCAAGAAAAAAAATCATATTTAAATAGTCTTTATTTAATGGAACAGAAGTATTTTAACACATTTTACCAAAATTTATTTTTGGGGTTGGTGGGGTGATTAGGTTTTTAGTTATTTTCAATGGAAGCACTGGGGATTGAACCCAAGACCCTGTGCATGCTAAGTACACACTCTGCAACTAAGCCATACCCTCTCCCCAGAATTTAAATTAAAAGTGCCCTCTTTTCATAGAAAAGATAATTGGCCTCTAAGAAGAATCACATACTTTCACAGAAACACGGTGGGAAAGATAAAGTAGGTTATTTCAACTTCAAATCCAATGGTCTACCCATTTCCCTAATATTTTACTTAATTAATAAAAAAAGAGTCCTATATGGGACAGTATTTACTGGCAAGAAAGTGCTCTACACTTTAGAACTTACCATACCAAGACTTCCCCTCTTGGGGACAACTAGAGAATCAGTGCTTTAGGAAGGGATACAGCAGAAGAAGTTTGGTCAGAGAGTCAGCCCGCATGTTTCCCAAGCCCTTTCCAAGAGTCTCCTGTAGCTGCAACTGCTGAAGCTTCTGGAGTAGCATCACCATCATCCCTGTGTTTCTTACAAGCATAAGGGCAGCAGCTGCATTTTGAGAAAAAGATTTATTCTACCTGGTTTCTATACTGGGTGCAAGTCATTCTTGAAGACTGTGAAGAAAAAGGATGCACCTTTATTCATATAGCTCCACTGATGAAACTTGAGATAGGATAAAATGAGCTCCCAATTCAAGAAGGACCCAATGTGAGAAGACAAGCACATGGCTAAGTGTATCTGAGTTTATCTGAACTCAGGCTTTATAGAAGCAGATGCTAATTCATCTCTGCCAAAGATAAACCTCTAACAAAAACACAAACTATGTCAATTGCAAAGTGGTTTTCTCAAAGGTCACGTAAAAACTAGAGGGCTCTCAAAAGTGTTTTAAAGTATTCTTTGCTGGAGAGAGTTGATTTAATTACCTGTAACCTGTCCTCTGGGGACAATTAAAATCTGACAGCACTCTGCACAGACATATTTTCAGGAAAGGAAATGCTAAAGATACTCTCTGTAAAACTCCTAACACGAAAACGCAAACTTTTATAGTCCCTCAATTTAATTCACGTAGTATGAACAGAACTAGATTTATTACTTTGTTCTTGTTTGTTTGTTTAATAAATAGCTCTCTTTTTTCCCTCAGCAATGCTACCAGGAATCCAAATGATTCAATGGCAAGAAATATTGCAAAGCTAAGAGTAAGACACAGCCATAAAGAATTGAGCTTAATTGTCTTCACAAATCTAATCTGACTGTTCTCATAATGCCTTCTTCCCTAGGTGCCGCCGCTTCAGACCTTCTGTGTCAAGCAAGGAACAATTAACACAGACTTAAGAGTGCAGGTTGTGGTTTGGATACTTTCACATTCTTGCAGGAGTTCAGAAAAAAACAAAACTATGTTATCGGTAGTGATTTCAACAATAACCAGGTGCCATGAGATGTGATGAGCTCATCTTAAGGCAGATGTTTCTCTCTTGAGGTTTTATCACTAGAAATTGAGGCCAAGATCATGACACGAAGTGATCTCTTTATTACTCGGCTTTCAGAAATGGCTCAAATAACTGTTTTAATTAGTTTTTAAGGAAGGGCCTGAGATTAGCTGGGGGAAATTGGGCAGATATCCTCTGTGGACTTTGAAACTAACATTAACAAAAGTGTATTCTTTAGAATGCTAAGTCTTTGAAATGTTTTAAAATAGAAACCCAAAATATTCTTTGATCAACTACATTTTTTAAATAAAAATTAAAATCTTATCTTGCTTTGTATTCTCACTATCATTTTATAAGAAAGGAATAAAATGGGCAATTCTCCAAAATTCAGTTGGTCACATACCCTGTTTATTGCTATTTTATGCAGAAGTGTTCTTCAACGTGACCTCTGGGTAAAGACATCATTCTAGTCCCGACATCTCCCACACCTTGTGATTGACTCCTGATTGACATACAATATTATGTCTTTTGGTTGGAAAGGAGGTGTGAGCCAATTTATATAGAATGCAGGCTTCTCAGGATTTTGGCAGCCTAGTACTAAGGCATCTGTCTGATGGTATAAACTACTTTCTGTGCATATCTGTGGTATCAGATATTGTGGTCAGTGCTCTTCAAAATGTGAGAATCATTCAATATATCCACACAGTTAAGGAAAATGAGACTCAGAGAGCTAAAGTAATTTGTGCAGCTAATTGTGGCAAATCTGTAAATCAACCTAACTCTGATGTGCCCACCATCCAGCACTGAAGATGAGCATTGTTGGTGCATGTTTGCGTGGTATTTAAACATGTCTCAGACCAGAAGTCCACACGGATTCCAAGAAAGCAAACTAAGTCAACCAGGCCACCATCACTTTACTGTCAATAGTAAAGACTTATCTATGGACAGAACACAGTTAACAAACCTATTGCCGATCCACTGCTGACCTCACATTACTTATGATTTTATAGGATATTGAACTAGATGGTAGAACAGGCTTCTCATGCTTGTCTCTAAGAACCAGACATTGTCTCTCCAAGAATTTTATTTGCAGTCTAGTACTCTATATGCTTAATTAATTTCCCAGGTAATAATGCTCTTGTGGGTGATCTTTGGGTCATATTTTAAGCAGCTCTGACATGGACTATATGAAGACTGCCAGGTATAATGCTAATCTAGAAAACAAAACTGGCTTTCCAAGAAAATCATTCTGCTGCACAAAGACTCTGTTGGACACTCAAGAAAATTATATGAAAGTCAGCATTTACTCGATTTTGCCACTGTTTTCAAAAGGCTCCATGTCATATTCCTTTGTCTTGAAAAAATAGTTCAGAATAAGGGAAAAATAATTCTGCTATCTATTGTTCCTAATTTAATAATTCATTCTTTAAAGATTTTATCATATGCTTATTTTCAAATTCATGTTCAATTCAGACTACACATATTTAGGGGAGTGGTAAGAAATGGGCTCCATGAGGAATACAAAAGGAAATCAGACCCTGGTCCTGCATTCGAACATCTTTGGGTAAGTTGCATAAAAAAAAAAAAGTATGGCAATCACATTTTCTAGAACAACAACTGCATTTGTCTGATTAAGGGTTTTTTATCTTTCTGCTTCATGCTTTAAGAAGCAGAAGCATGGACTCAAAATGTTGGATTTTTGCACATTTAAATAGAAGGGAACATTCTAAATGAGCACAACTCTATCTAACCCAGAACTTTTGGATATTAGGACTATTATATCAAGCAAAACTTCACATGATTAAAAATAAATTAATAAATAAAGCCAGTTTCTGAATCCCAGAGGTCAAGGTCCAGGTACAAGGACTGAAACTTAACAAGTGTAGGCTTTCCAACTGTAAGAATATCAGTCCTTTATTTATCCAGTGAACTTATACCCATGTTTTGATTGTCACCTTATTCTACTGCCCCCATTTTTTCCCTAGCTCTTTTCTATGTATCTGAACAAACAAAAGAAATTGTAACAGAAAGTCACTGGGGGAAAGCAAAATGTTTTTGAATGGACCAAGGAGGAGCCCTGGTTTAGGGATAAACTCGTCCTTTTCAGCACATGTCATACTGACAGTTCTCTTATTCAGTGTCTTGCAGCGAGACAGATAATATCACAGCATGCCATGGAGACAAAGAACGGAAGGGCCAAAACAGAACCCTCAGAAAGTGGCTGAGTTATTGATTTCTTTTTCTTAAATAAATTTTTCTGAAAATGAACAAGTTGGATTTCTTAGAGGAAAGATTCAGTTTTATTCCTTCTTGATTTCTAAACACGAGGAAGAAATTAGGGAACAAGATAAGCATTTCAAAGAAAATCTATGCAGATATGAAACCAAGTGGTAGCAATGGGACTAGAACCCACTTTTTCCGACTCAAAGTCTGATATTCTTTGTGGTTTTGCTTGTTTGTTTGTTTTTAAGAATGCATTGAATGGGATTCCAATAAATTGTGGGTAAAATGTTTTCCACAGTAGAAAACTATTCTTCACTTATCACACCTTCATCTGGGGTAATTTCTGAGAACTGCTGTGGAACAGACCAGCACTTGACAAGACATTAGAAGAGGGAGCAGGGAGCAGAAGTGGGGGATTCTCCAAGCTAGAACATCTTTCTTCCCTGCCAATCAGAATGGAAGCAACTACAGCTACTTCCACAGGAAATGCCTTAGATAATCCGAGAGGTTTGGGCTAGGATCCCTGCTTACCCTGAGATGGATCTTCCTATCTCCACAGTGATCTCAGAATAAACAACTTTTACAAAAATAGAACAATTCCACTATCCAGTCAATCTTGAAGACGATCTAAACACCACATATTTTCTGCTCATGTCCACATATGGTGTGACTTGTTCTAACCAGGTAACAAGTATGACTGGCAGGAAAAAATAAAATAAAAATACATTTCTTAAGTTCTTATCTAGAGATAATCATGACTGTGAGCATGTTCTGTTTCCTCTAAGATTTAGGACTAATTTATGAAATAGCTATTATTACACTTCATATATATAGACATATGCATACACAAACACATATACATACACGCGCACACACACATACACACACACACGTGTGTGTGTGTGTGTGTGTATACATACAGAGGCTCAGAGATTATAGATTATCTTAAACAGCTAATTAGGACAGAGCCAGAATTCCAACTCAAGTTTTTCTGCCTCCAAATATGTTTCTCTGTACCATGATGCTTTCTCTTCAGAAACAGAACATATTTTGAACTTCCGAAATGGTGATACACCTATAATTTGTGCTATATGACATTCTAATATACTGTAATGTTACTTATTTAATTTGCTCATTGCTTGTTGTCTGACTCATGCTCAAGGACTTAATTTTCACTTGAGAGTTTTGAGTAGGAAAATTATGACCATGATTTAAATACAGGCTCCACACTGGCTCTGCCAGAAAGTTATGACACAAACAGGGGTTAATTACTAAAAATCTCTTGGAATCTCAGCTTTCTTGTCTTGAAGGTGAGAATACAATTGCTCTCTCACCAACTGTAGTGATTAATATTAATGAGAACTGAAATCACCCAGTGTATAATCAGGAATTTACACTTTTGGGCCTACTTGTTTTATCCTTCAAGTTACTTTTTTCATCTTCTGTACTTCCCACCTGTCCTCCCCTAGACTCACTTCATCCTGCTAGTTTTGTATTGGTTTGTACAACTGTACTGTACTGCTTCTCAATGCAGGTAATCATATCATGCATGAGACATAAGATATCATGCAAGCCTCCTTCTGAGCCCTCATCCTCCTCCATGTTTGACTTGATGGAGTTAACTGTATTTTATTTGTAAGTCTGCTGCAATTTTCATCTTGTTTTCAGAGTGTGCATGTTTTCCTGAATTTATTAACCTAAATGTGGAAAATATTGGCTCCAGTTTAGTCATTACTATCACGAGCATATGAATGACAGATTTTAGAGTAGACATCAGAGTCAATAACTCCTTTCTCTTATGTAATCTTCCTTGCAGTACCTGCCCCAGTGGTTATCCGAGGCCTGGTAATAATTGTCAAATCAAATCCTTTCACATAGGACAGAATAGAAGAAACTTTGAAATCAGAAAAGGAGGAAGAGAGAGATCTCTCCATTAGGAGTACACATATATTTTGACTGACAGTTAGAGAAGGAACCTACTACTTGAAAAAAATGGGTGTTGTTCCAGGCAAATGTAATTTTTAAGAAGTATTGTGAAGTCAGAAGAGAAGATAATGTTTTTGAGGGATACTGCTCAACGACACTGGAACATATGTTCAGAGGTAAAGGGTGAAGCTTACGGTAGCATTTTGGGTAGACACCACACAGATAGTAAGAAGCTCAGGCAATCTGGAAACCACAGCTCACCAATGTTGGCTCATCATCAGAATCTCCTGCAGCATTTTGCAAAACACAGATTCCCAGTAGTCACTCTTTAAGTTTACAATTCTGCAGAAGCAGGGTGAGGCCAAACATACACACAGACACACAGACACACACACACACACACACACACACACACACACACACATACATATATATCTGTATAAATATATATGTATGTGTATATGCATATGTAAAACATATATATATATATATATATATATATATATATATATATATATATATATACACACACACACGTACACTTTTTTTCCCAAATACCCAGTGATCACTATTATCAGCCAGGTTTCTGTACTGCTGATGTACATACTAGAGAATCTGGAAGAATTTTGTGTCAGAGGGAGAATTTGTGATCCACCAGTAACGTGCATGATAGATTGACATTTCAGGGATATCAATCAGTTCAGAAAGGAGATTGGAAAAGAATAGTGATTTCAAAATCAAGCTCGGAGTCCAAAGGTTGGGGATGTACCAGTAAGTATCATGAAGCAAAGATTATATACGTATGACTTGTAAAGTATATGGCATAGAGCTTGATATCCATTAAACACCCAAAAGTAAATGCATTACTGGGGTATTCCCAGTGGAGCTGGAGAAAGGAAATATGTTTAATAGATATCTTGGTGGTACATTAGTAGGAGTAAATCATTAAAGTAGGAAAATGGCTAAGTTAGAAAGTTTAGGCATTACATGATGGATGTGATTGTGGACATTGATGCATCTGAGGTTTCTGCAGTATACCCAGATGGAGATGTGTAGTGGGAAGACGTGTATACTGGGAAAATGTGGAGAAGCTGCATCACTGGGAGACAAGCAGCCTTTGAGATCTGTGGATGATTTGTGGATGATTGTTTCCTTCACTCACTAGCTCTATCTTTCAGCCCACATACATCACTTTGTATGACCCTGATAATTCTCTTCAAAGTCACAAAGCTGCCAATTTTGTATTTTTATTTATATGTTATTTGTCTACTGACTTTCCCCAGGAGAGGGCATGTTCTGTTAAGGGTTGATGCTGTCTCTAGCTTGCTTGCTAGTGTATTTCCAGCACCTGGATAGTGCTTGATGCTTATCATTTGTTGGATGAATAAATGAATGGTTAGTTTGAACATTTTTTAAACAAAATCACAGTGTTTAACCAGGTTATTTCCCCTTTTATAACAATAATGGTAAGAAGGATAAAGATATCTCAGAAATTCTTTCGCCAACAATATCCCAAAAGTGTTAGAAATGGCAGTATTTTATCTTAACAATTATGAAATGCAAACATCTAGAATTATAGTTCCACAATAATTTTGTCTTGTCTTTTAATAAAATGTGATGTATAAATCATCAGAGTGCTAATTATAACACAAGTAGATTATACAAATGCCCCTTGTCTCATTGCTATTTCACACTATAAACTTACAGTGCTACTAACAGTTAACTCCTCTCAAAATACAAAGACAATCCTGGAAACAATTTAAGGGATAAATTTTAGAAGTAACATATGAAATGAGACAAATAGAACATTCAATGTAATTTTCTTATTCTTAATTATTCACTCCATAAAAGAAGATGTTAAACTTGTATTGAGTAATAGATGCTAGTAAGTTCATATTCAGTTCTCTCAAATCAAATGATACAGCCCAATTTTATAGCTCTAGGAGTACTTTATTCTATGGAACACTGAACTAATGACCAGATAAAGAATTTTCTGCTAGCTTTAACTTAGCTGTGAAAAGTCATATCAAATGCAATAAAATTATATTGCTTCTTATATTATTGATATTTGTGTTACTTCCTCTCTTTGAGTCATTTCTCTTTTTATGTTCTCACTAGGGCAGGATATGAAAAAACAATATCAGGCAACCATCTCTGGCAAGTGCATCTAATGAGAATGAATCAGTGAGAAGAGAAATATTGTCTTAAATAGCTTTGAACAAGATCTCAAGAGTGAGCAGAGACTTAAGTTAGCCCAACTACTTTATTTTATATGAATGTAAAGTTAGACCAAAGGAGTTGAAGTTTCCTCTCCTGTCCAAAGTTATACGTTTAGTTATAATTTCAGTTATAATTTCAAGGGTGATGCTAAGATTAGAATTCAAGTCATCAGATAAACTCAAGTCATCAGATGGAAGTATTCCACTATGAGATGACAGCAGATGCCTGGGAAATGGCCAAACTAGGAAAGATTAGTCAAATACTTTTCCTGTGTTTAATGGGCATTTCTTTAAGGAAAGGAAGCAAATTAAGCAGCAGTCTTACATACTCACACTTCAGCATTCATATCCACCTCAATAGGCCAATAAATTTCATACTCCAGGGAAATAAAAAATAGCTCCCCATCAGGAGAGCTGATACATCCATATTGTGAGCAATATATCCAACTGATTTCCCCATTCCTATGGAAGATGGTATAATCACTCATTATTTATTCTTCAACCATTCAATCAATGTATATTGAGAATATACTGTGTAAGACATTTTTAAGCCATTCACAGGTGAAAATTTAAATGAAGAACAAAGCAGCTTTTGACAAAGTAGAATGCAAAGTGAAGCGAGAGAAATGAAGTAAACGATCACATTTTCAACTATGTAATTGTTAACTATGATTTCTTTTTCTTTACTAATGTAGACTTAGATAGAAAAGACACACCTACCCATACCCAAGAAAAATTTCCTGCTACAGGTTTGCCCTGTTGCCATAAGCAGCTAGATACCTGAGCAAAATCTACTGAATACAAACATTCGGACATTAGACAGAAGTAATAGAAACACCGCAAGCCTAAGCAAACGAATAAAATTTAGGTAAGCTTTATGATTTCTCAGCTTATGACAAAGAAACAATTTTCAGGCCACAGAGAGAGGGAGAATGCAGGCAATGTCTGATGAGCTTACTGGGCAGGATACAGAGATTAGAGCCTGGGGAGGCTGAGCAACTAGAATTTTCTGGTGACAGTACCAGAAATGAAGAAATTGCATAGGCAAAGAGCTCCTAATATTTGAAACTTTGGGTGGATACTAATCTCCATACATAGGTAAGATAAAACTCTCCAAGGCCAAAGAAAAAACCACTAGAAAGCAAAAAGACCATATATCATCACAACTCACACAAGTTTGGCAATAGTTGGTGATTAGTTGGTGATCCTAGCAGCCAGAGTGGAATGACCTCCTAGGAAATGAGGCATTTGTTAGATTCTTCAGAATGGTATTGCCATAGTAGTGGGACTAAAACATCCCAGAATAAAGGCTCTCTGGAACTGCCATAACAAAGCCTAAAGCAAGACTTGAAGGGCTCAAATTAATCTAAAGTTAGTTGACTGTGTGCCAGAACAAAAGCCAATACTCATTAAGGGAATATAACAAAATCCTGTAGCCAATAACATAAAATTTCCAGTATTTGATAGCAAACAAAAATTATCAGGCATAGAAATTAGGAGGAAAATATGGCCCATTACTAGGTATACCAGTCAATAAGAACATCCATTCACAATTACACTCTGCAAACTAGGAATTACAACAGAATTTCAATGTAAAAGTGAATCAATGAAAAACCTGTATCACTGATAAAAATTGAATGAAATATCAATCAAAATCATAGCAGGTTATTTTATGGATACCAATAAACTAATTCTAAACTTTATATGTAGAGGCAAAAGACCTAAAATAGTCAACACAACACAACATTGTAAAATAACTATTACTTAATAAAAAATGTAAAAAATAAAATAAAATAGTCAACACAATGTTGAAGGAGAACAAAGTTGGAAGACTGACACTATCTGAACTCAAGAGTTACTATAAAGCTACAGTAAACAAGACAGTGTGGTATTGGCAAAATAATACACAAATAGATGAATGAAATAAAAGAGAGCACCCAGAAATAGCTTCCCATAAATATAGTCAGTTGATCATTGACAAAGAAGCAAAGGCAATACAATGGAGCAAATATTATCTTTTCAAAAATGGTGCTAAAAAAACTGATACAAACATGCAAAAAAAAAAAATTGAGACACAGACTTTACACCCTTCACAAAAATAAACTCAAAATGGATCACAGATCTAAATGTAGAATGCAAAAACTACAAAATTCTTAGGTGATAACATAGGAGAAAACCTAGATGACCTTGGGTATAGTGATACATTTTTTTATAAAACACCAATGGTACCATGTACAAAGGAAATAATGTATAAGCTAGACTTCATTAGAATTAAAAATGAGTGTCTGTTCCGTGAAAGATAATGTCAAGAGAATTAGAAGACATGCCACGAACTGGGAGACAATACTTTCAAGAGACAGACGATAAAGAACTGTCACCCAAATATACAAAGAACTCTTAAAACTCAACAATAAGAAAACAAAAACCTGACTTTAAAAATGGGCCAAAGACCTTAACAGTGTTACACTTCACCAGAGAAGATATACAGATGGAAAATGTATGAAAAGAACTCCACATCATATGTCAGCAGGGAAATAAAAATTAAGACAGTAAGACACCTATTAGAATGGCCAAAATCCAAAACACTAAAACACCAAGTCCTGGAGATGTTTTGGAGCAACAAGACTTTTCATACACTGCTGGTGGGAACATAAAATGGTACAGCTGCTTTGGAAAACAGCCTGGTGATTTCTAACAAAATGAAACCTACCCATACCATACAATCCATCATTCATGTATTTACCCAAAAGTGCTGAAAACTTACACCCACATAAATACCTGCAAATAGATGTTTATAGTAGTTTTATTCGTAAGTGCCTTAACTTGGAGGCAGCTCAGACGTCCTTCAGTAGGTGAATGGGTAAATAAAAAGTGGAATATCTGTTTTCTTTTCCTTTTCCTTTATTTTCTGAATCTATAGGAGAGTAAGAATTCCTCCTTCCAAATCAGTGCCTACTCACTATGGAATAGACTTACTTTTAAAATTTCACAGCAGGTTTCAGCATTTCATATTCTGTAACAGTCTCCTGGCTGGGCTATTTCTTACAACTGTTTTCAAAAACAAGCTAAGCTTTATTTTTCAAAGCATGTAAATGATCACATCATTTTAAAACATGGCTATGCAGTGGTTTACACATGGGTAGAAACATAACTCCCATGATATAATGCTATAATTTGACTGTAAAGTTGCTCACCATTTTGGTCAAAAGAGACCTGTGTGAAGAGAGTTTTAGCCAATATACTACTACCGACCAGATATTTAGCTCATATCAATAGCCCATATGAATTTATTCATACCTTTATTTTAAAAAGATACCATTCAAATGAGTGGAGCACAGCCCTACTGAAGATATTTTTTTCCAGAAGTGTGTAAGGTTGAACGTTACTGAGAGGATATCATATATGACATAGTAATTTTTAAAAAGGTGGAGGTGTTATGTGAACCAGTTTGAGAGGACCTCTCAAGTAAAAGTTAATAGTGCATATAAATTATTTGTAAAGGAATATCAAAGTCTAAATATGAATTCTAAATTATATCCAGCTTCTGGCCAGAAATATCAATTACCAAAAACCAAACATAGTCTGCTGCTAACAAAAAGATTTCTTTTTATTCTTAAATAACAAAATTTGTGGACTCATTTGACAATACTGAAGATGTCCAAACAAATCGTATCCATTACAATTTTACAGACAAGGTATTAAAAATTGCAGTGGGACGTTTTAGATACAAGCTACAATTGATGCTAAGATCCACTATCAGAGTAAACTTCTATGAAAAGTAAGGAGCTAATAATCTGACATTGCTTATGTGTTCTCTACCTGTATAGAGACGGGAGGTCTGAACCGGCTCTAGGATACCTCTTAATAGGGACAACGTACCCATGAAGCACAGCAGGCACAGCGCCCAGGACCCACGTTTCCTTTTGAGACCTATGGATATGTTTTAATACATTCTAAAAATCAAAGTTTAAAAAAGTGAATAAACCTGGCTGGATTAGAGCTGCCTTTGCAAAACAAATGCATAGAATTGTATTTGTTTATCATCTGATTCCATCCCGATGGTCAACGTTTGAGCAAAGTTCACGGATCAGTGAATACTTGTACAAACAATGAATGGGTGCTGAGACAATACTGAGTCTTCTCAAAGGGCCGGTGGAGAGAATGCCTACATTCACATGCATACCATACCAGCAAGCAGACATGGGCGAGGAACAGTGGCAGCAGCTGGACTTGCGATATCTAAAACCGAGCTACATGACCTCCTGGGTTTTACGTGCCGGAAGTTGACGATTCCTGACTTTGTCCTTGAACTAGATTGTATTTTTTTAAAAACACGAATTGAAAATAAATGGCTGTTACTGGCTCATTCTTCTCAGTAGTACAAAAGAATCTTACTCAAGTTGTTAATTATGATTATTTATTCCTCCATGGTTTGTTTTGCTCTTCTGTGTCTGAGGAATGCATCATACAGTGTCCTTTATGTTGAGACACTCTTACAGGGTTTCCCCCCGTGCAGTTCTTAGCTTCTCACCCTACATTGAAACCCAACCTGTGTGAAGCTGAGATATTATTTCTTCACTATTATACATAATAAGAATTACAATTTGTTTGCCAATGATTAATTACCTCTTTCCCCCAGAGACAAAATGCTGAGTGTTTTCATATGCTAATATATGCCAAGCTGCCAGTGCTAACTCAGCTCTCTAATCCTAAAACTCACCTTAAGTGAAAGAATATCACTGTTTATTGCCAAAGTTGTCAATTGCCTGGAAATGAAATAAATACCTAAGAAGGATTTCTACAATAGACTTGCTTTTCAGCTAACAGATCACTCTTTGCTATCAAAAGGCAAATATATGTCAATGTGCATATTACTTAAGATGCATGAGATAATTGCTTCAATTTGCCTGACAATATGATAATGTCGTTTGCACAGTTGTGAATGGCATCAATACTGAATGAATGTTCTGGAATGATATTAAATGTGTGAACCACAGCTAGAAAAAAAGACTCTTAATGAAGTGTCTTCTGCCAGATGAAATCCTACACAGTTAGTTGCCTCTTCAAAAGTCTGTGTTCTTGACTTAAATTTGATACTGGATTTATCACCAAATGAGAGAAGAGATCCAAGACTTGAGGTGATCTAAGACAGTGTATAGGTTTCCAATCACTTCTTTAAATTCAAAACTTATATTAATTGACATTTTTAAAGACATCTATACAGTGAGCTGACCTGTATATGTTAACAAGCTATGTGATGGGGAAAGCATATGTTTTGGAATCAGACTCTTCCCATCTTAAACCCCAGTTCTACCACTAAGTTTCATGGTGTTGGATATGTTTTGTTTTGCTTATTATCACTTTTCTAATTATAGTTTTCTCATTTGCTTAAATAGGTATAATACTACTTATGGCTATGGAATTTTACGGAGAGTAAATGTGCTAACAACTGAAAAGCAATTACTACTACGACTGGCTCAGGTTAAACACGTATTAACACTGTTACATGTGTATTTAATCAAGTTCTTAACTTTTCTAAACCTCAATTAGTTCATCTATTAAGTGGCTCCAATAATAAATCAGTTGTAGTGCGAATGTCTTTAAAGCATTGTGATGGTCACATTAAAAACATATAAACATGTTAGCATATGGTACAGCACAAATATGATTTTGAAAAAAGTTTTTAAATTTTCTGTGATCGACAATTAATATAGAAAAATATTATATTTTTCTCATATGAAGGCATTGACAGGATTCAAAATTAACTGCAGTATATTTCTCTTTTATTATTCACCTGAGCTGGTGCTAGCAGCAGATACTGCCTGGAGTAATTGTTCAGATCAGTGGTCTATGGCCAAGGACAGAAGAAATGAGACTTTTAATTAATACAGAGTGGGAACCAGAGAGATATAATAGTTGGGGCATCTGCTAAACTATAAATCTCTGAACAGAAATGACCCTTTATTTGACTGCAATTCAATATTTGGAAATTATAGATGCAACATGAAATTTGTCTCAAATAATACATTCTTATTTAACTTAGAACACAAGCCTGCAGTGCATTAATGCATATACAAATGAATTATTATCATAGAATAAAAAAGAGGCTTAACATATTTTACTGAATTCACGCTTTCATCACCCAGACATCTACTAGAATGATACTAGACGACTCATTTCTGCTTTTAAAATTAAAACACCCAAGTACGAAAACAGTGGAAAAGAAAACATTTGCACATGAGAACAGTCAACACACGTTTGGAAGATTTATAGCAGCTATATCAATGTTAATTTTCTTAACAGAGGGTAGAGAATCGGAAGTAAAAGGTGAAGTATTATTTTTAAAAAGTGAATTCACCCAGAATTATCCCATGGAGCCTCGGTAATTAGAGGCAGGGATACGTGATGGGTGAAGGATAAACAAGCCACAGTTAGATTCCTACTTCCACTATTCCTCCCCATGTTGGTCTTGCTTCAAAGACAATAGACAGAAAGCAGAATTGGGAGAGGCATAATCATAAAGACAGGAAGTGCTTCAGTGCATTTCTACCCACTGAAATGTGAGATTCCTCTTACCCAGAATCTCCCCCTGCCATTTAGCTCCCAGGTTTCCAGAGAGCAGATTTATCAAATCCATTTTGGAGATTAGAGGGCTTTTTTTTTTTTTTTTAATTGAATGCTTCTAGGGAAAAAGCTTTCAGTTTTCTTCCTTCACCACCCAGTGAACTGTACCAGTCGACAAACACCAGCCATCACTGAACCAGAGCAAACTAGAACGCATTCAGTGCTTTTTCAATATGAACCATAATTTGAGTATCACCAGATATTTAGACATTTGAGGAGGGTCTCCACTATAAAGATGGAGCTCAAGACAAAGAAGACAAAGGAGAGAAGTTAGAGGAAATGAAGTTTTTGAGAAGAAAATCAAAATCTCACACCACTAGCAATGCATAATATTTTTAGAGAAAGTAAAACATACATTTCAACCAGGAAGCATGAAGATAATGCTAGATAAAGAAACAGGAAATAAGAAAAAGTTCTGAGAATTTTTTAAAGAAATTAAAAAACGTTACATGTGTTAGAATGATAATGTCAGGGAAATCACTCAGGAAGTGGCAGAAAAATAATCAGGGAAGGACGTCATGAATCATAAACAAAGACCTCCATTGCAATACATTTTTCAATAGAAGATATTAGAAACAACTCAAATGATTAAATATAGTTTAAAATTCTTGCTCTCTCACATACACATACGCATTGTATATGGATAACAATATATTTTTTAATGACGTGATAACTCTTATGTAGAAGAACTGAAAAACTTAAAAAATAAATCTATTAAAATGATTTTCATTGGGTTTTTAGGTTATAAAGTAACAGATGGTTTTACTTTTTAACTTATCTTCATTTTCTAAATTGTTGATAATTAATACATCTTGAATTTACTTTGACAGTGTTTTCTGTAACAACAAAACTACTCTTTTTTCAGTTCCAGGTCCTTCATGCTCTTTACTGATCCTGTTAAATTAATTTCTTCTTTGTCTAAGAAGACAGTGCAACTATGCCATCTCTTCATTTGCATCATAGCATTTATTGAGCACTTACGATATGTCAGATGTTAGGCTAAACACTGAGGGTAACAGTGTTCACCAAATAAGCCAGTTTTTGCTATCATGAAACTTAGATTCTAAAAGGAAACACAGCTAAGAAACAAACAAACAAACAAAAGTATAAGCAGAGAAAGAAAACCATGGCTTGTAAAAGATGCCTTGAGGGAAAATACAGGTTGATAATAAAAAATATCAATTTGATTGCCAGGGAAGTCCTCTAAAGAAAGTTGACTTTGGGCCTGAGAAACTAGATTATGGAACCATATTTTTAAAATGATGAAAAAGGAAAAGGAACTGGAGACATTAACCTCCAAAGTCAGAAAATCTCAATATAATCCAGAAACAAAAAGATCAACACATAATTCATCAGCAAAGGGAAGAGAGGCAGGTGCTAATTTTGGAAGAATCAAGAGAAGCTGCAGGAAAGATTTGAAATGTGAAGCTAATTAATGAGGCTCTGCTGAGTTTAACCTGAGGTTGATATGATGCATTTTATGTACTTTGAAGGTCATCTGGTTGTCCGGTGACAACCGTAAATGAAGGAGAAGGTGTGAGGGTGAAAGTAGGCTGTTGAGAAACTGCTGCATGACCCCTGTGAATAGGGCGGCGTGGTAAACTCCAGCTAATCCCTCACAGCTCGGCGGCTTCCTTCTATTCCTGGGAGAAGTGCTGCACAGTAAGAGTCAGCATGCAACACCCCAGCAGTCCTCTCCTGCTCCAGGTGCCACTCTGTCAAGAGCAGAGGACGCGGACCACTCTGAAGGAGATTCCAGGTGATGGGGCTCACCGCCTGAACACACATCACTTCCTGCTAATTTTGCGCTGGTTTTGGTTAACGATGTTAAGCAGCAAAGCTATAGGAACTAAGAGGAAACACTGAATCTTTGGTTTTACTTCCTCATCCAAGCTAATCTTCTAATTGTAGTAGTAGTAGTAGCGGCGGCAGCAGCAGCAGCAGCAGCAGTAGTAGTAGCAGCTGCTGCTATAGGGACGCAGTGCTATCTATGAGCATCATCTAGTAAGCTGTTAGGATGGAGGTTTGAAGGCCCAAGCTTAGATCTATCAGATTTGCAAGCGTTAAAGTTCTGGAAGCTGCATTCTAACACACTCAACATACTCCTCACCAGGTAGCTCACGTAACAGGAATACAAGGGAACCATTCTTCCAGGCCACGTAAGTAGCAAGCTGTCCTGACACACAGCCCTCGTGCACTTGCAAATTTCTTTTGAAAAGTTCCAACATAGTTACTTACTACCAAACCTATGCTACATTAAAAAGTAAAACAGAATTTTAGACGCTGAAAGTACTGTTCTTACCTCACGCTTCTGAATTCCTTTTTTTTTAAGAATTAATTTAGATAACAATTGACGGTATAAAATAGGTAAGGTTTTCCTCATCCAAATGGTAATGCAAACCCTTAAGAACAAATGTAGTTTCTTTTGAAGTTAGTCTACCTGATCCTTAAGGAAAATTCAGAAACTTACTTCAAGTCAATGTTTTATTAAAAAGGACACTTTGTAAAGAGGAACAAATGTAGCACTCTTGAAGTCAACATAATCTAGGTCATGACACTCTAAAAATCAAATTATTTATTTTGTGTTTGATATACTGTGCCTTTTGCTTTTAGTCTAAGTAGTAAGGATTTGAATAGATATTCATCTGTTCAAGTAGATAAGCCATTACTTTAATGCAGGCATTAAAGGCTACAAAGAGATTAATAATTCCTGGCCCCAGCCTCAAGGGGAAGACAGTATTGCATAATCAAAAGACCGTTTCTACCTTGACACTCTCTGATTCTAAAATTCTAACACGGTTGCATGTCCTAGGAAAATCACATGCTCTGTTTCAGTCACGTCAGCACATAAAAGGAAAGTGAAAGAGAACAAATGCTCGATTGGTCCATTCTACACACAAACACCGTGCTTGGGGCTTTATATGCGATATATTACTTAGCCTCTGCAAAAATGCAATATGATGGTATTATTCTAGCAATATTTCATATGTGGAAATTGAGTCTTAGTATGGTTAAATTATTTGGCCAAGGTTATGCAAAACAGAGAAGAAAAAAAATCCACTTTGGCCTAACGGCATGGCTTATGATTTTCTCTGTCAAATTATCTTCCAGAATGAGTTCTTCTTAATTTTCCTTTCTGCAGAATTAACTAAAAGCCTTTATATTAAATTCTAATGCTCCTCAGGGGCACAGAAAGGACAAAGTCTCATGCGTTGTTCATGATTTCTGCTTTGGTGCAGTCCCACAATTTAGCTACACGTTAGTCAGAGGAAAGAAAAGATTTCCTTTAAGAAATTTAAGATTTCCTTTAAGATGTCGTAATTCACTTTACATAATAAAGAATCATGGAATGTTGACTATTGTGTTCAATCTGTACATGACAGAGTAAATCATTCTTACCCCTTATAGCAACTCTAATCCATAAGTAGAGATTCCCAGGAGCAATTTGTTGAAAAAGAATCCAGATTGTTGATGAGATTTAGAAGAAAGGGACACTAGGATCAAGCAGCAAATTCTCATACAGTTGGACTAGGTCAGAGGACTCAAGCTTATTATGGTAATTTCCAGCTCTTTCCTTTGCCAATGTTAAAAACAGGGCAACAGGTCCAAAAGGGAATCACTTATGCTAAACCCCACGTCACCAAACAGAGACTTACTTACAGCTTCAACTCTCCCAGAAATGGAATCTAAAACCAATCAGGAATGGCCTGATCAGCTTTAGCTAGGTAATCTGCCTGAAGAGATCCCTGCCAGCCCCTGAAGGAAAGTAACTTTGCCATAACAACTGGCTTTCTTTTTTTGCCTCGTATAACTTCCTTGTTCCTGCTCCCTTCTGCCTATAAAAGTCTTTTATTTTGCACAGCTCTTTGGAGCTCCTTTCTGTAGATAGGATGCTGCCCGATTCTAGAATCACTGAATAAAACAAAGGAGATCATTAAAATTTACTCAGTTGAATTTTGCTTTTTTATGCCAGTGATACAACTTTGACCAAGTATATTTCTTTCATTCCTCATTCTAGTATCATTAAAATGATACTAGGTATCTATTTCTCAGGGTTTTGAGAAGCATTAAAGCAGCTATGTAGCTAATATAAATTGCTTACTGCAGTACCATTACTTTGATGCTGTATTTTGTAGACACAAGATTCAGTATAGCTCGGATGAGCTGGAAATGCTATGTGTGTCATCTGGTCTACCATCTGCCTTCATGAATGCAGGTGTCTCCTTTTAGATTGCCCCTCTTCCCATCTCTTCTGGGAAGCACTGGTTATAAACATACCTTGGAGCCCAACAATACTGGATTTAATTCTGTCTCTGCCATACAGTACTCTGCGTGTCTGGGCATTTTATTTTTACTTCTGTGATCTTCAGTTTCCCTATCTATCATCAAGCGTAGCTTCTAGTAAAGTGGCACACATTTTTCAGGGTAATTGTGAAGATCAGATCAGGTGAGGAGTTTTCTATCTGGAATGTGCCAAATGACTAATTTCAGAAGTGGCAATATAATAATTTTATTGTAATGCCTGATTGAAATAGTTTTTATATTTGTTATGATCACTAGGCACTCTCATCTTCAAAGCACAACCCACAAAACCATTTCTCTTCCATCCCACACACTTTTTCTCCAAAATAAAATAAAGCTAGTTTTAGCTTATAGAAAGGTATTTCTCAGTGGTCTTAGCTTACTAATTACATCCTAAATGCCAGCCTATTTTTAATCATATTCTCAAACCTGGCTTATAAGAATGCTAAATTAGTTTTATATCAATAAAGGAATTAACTGGAAACATTATTTTCTCCTTCCAAAAATGAATATTTCAGGTCTCAAATGTCACCTTTGCAGAGTTGCGTTTCCTGAGCTCATCCATGAATCTATCTCCTTGTGTTGTTTTTGCTCCATACAATCAAGTATTGCTCAATACGGTATTATGTATTAATTTGTTCTCTTGTTTATTATTTAACTCTGCTGGAATGTAAGGTCCATAAGGAACAGGAATCCATCTAGTTTATTCTACCGCTTGAATCTCCAGCAATTATGACACTGCCTGACCCATATGTTCTAACTTTTGGTTTTGAAATAATTGTAAACTCATAAGAAGTTGAAAATAACACTATAAAGATATTCTGGGTAACTGACTCCAATTTCCCTAGTGCTAACATCTTAGATAACTATAGTATATTATTGAAACCGGACACTAACAATGTTGACACTAAACAACTAACTGCAGATCTTACTCAGGTTTTACCAGTTTGTGAATAAACTAACTTTTTGCATCCTTTCTCCATAGCTCCATGATGTTTAATCACATTTATAGATTTTACAACCACCACCCTAATCAAGAAACCAAACTATTTTCTCACCTTGAAGAACCCCATGCTAACACTTTATAATCATACTCTTTTCCCTTGCCTTATCTCTGACATCCTCTGATCTGTCCCCATTTGTATTAGGATTCTCTAGAGAAAGAGATCTAATAGGAGATTGGTAGGTAAGTAGGTATGTATGTAGGTAGGTAGGTAGGTAGATAGGAAGAAAGGAAGGTAGGATGAAAGGAAGGAAGGAAGGAAGGAAGGAAGGAAGGAAGGAAGGAAGGAAGGAAGGAAGGAAGGAAGGAAGGAAGGAAGGAAGGGAGAAAGAGAAAAGAGGAATGAGGAATTGGCTCAGGTGATCATGATTAACTCCTATGAGCTGCCATCTGCAAGCTGAAGACCCAGAAAAGCTGGTGATGTAATTCCAGTCTGAGTCCAAAGGCATGAGAACCAGGGAAGCCGAAGATGTAAATTCTAGACCAAGGCCAGGAGAAGATCAACGTCCTAGCTCTAGCACACAGGTAGGAAGCAAAAGGGGCAAATACCTCCTTCCTTCTCCTTTTTGTTCTATTCAGGACCTCAACAGATTGGATGATTCTGAACCACACTGGGTAGAGTGATCTACTTTACTGATTCCACTGATTCAAATGCTAATTTCATCTGGAAACATCTTCACAGATACACCCAGAAATCAAGTTTAACTTGGGCACATCTTGGCCCTGTCAAGTTGACACATAAAAGTAACCATCACACCAGCTCTATAATTTTTTAAATGTTAGATAAGTTTACAATACACATACACACACAGGTTTGAGACTGGTTGTTTTCACTTAGTATAATATCCTTGAAATTTGTCCAAGTTGTTATGTGTACCAATAAATTATTGCTTTTAATTGCTGAATACTTTTCCATATTGGTGTATTAATTGTGTCACTAAATAAATCCAACTTTCTATCATTTATGCCATGTGTTTTAAAAACATGTAAAAAATATTTACATTGTGATCACTTTATATTAAAATATTAACCTGCCACTTCTCTTGACAAGGGCACTGTGTATCCTTCAGCAAGTGGTGGATATTCCTCACAGGCAATTTTGATTGACTTTGATTTCAGCAGCCAGCCAAAGGAGGGTCTCCTTTGTGTGTGGTTTCATTGTGTGTGGTTTTCAGTGCTTTCCAGAGTTGACATGTATCAGTGTCAAACACACTGGCACTTTTTCTCTATTTGTATCCTCCTGTTTCCTTTCCCATTTCCAGAATGGGCTACTTTCTAATTGGAATCAAGAGGAAAGAAAATCCCAACTAAACTGGTAATGAACTATTTCATTCTCTCTCCTTAAAATGCTTCTCTAAAAACACACAATAAAAGGAACAATTGCTGGAAGTTCAGACTGAGCAGATAGGAAGTGAGGCCCTGGAATATGAAGTTTAATGTGGGTTATCCCCCAAATCCTGATATACTTTGAGAAATTATGGAATTATTTAAGGAATGCAAGCAAACAAATAAATAGACAACAACAAAAAACTCAATGCTGGATGATACAGATAAAGCTATGTGGGTTAAATACTTTTAAGCTAATGACGTTCACGTTTTAATCAACGAGCTATTTGGGGAGTATAAAATAATTGTTTCCATATCCCTCTCACTCCCAGCGTGGTGAATGCCTTCTCACACAGTATTAGTTCACTGGTGTGTGACTAGGACGAATAACTGTAAGTACTTAGAAAAAAAAATCCAGAAGAGATGAAGCCATCCTAAAAAGGGAGAAAGACACTTGAACTGAGGGGTGTTGAGTGACTAGTGCTTCCTGTGCTTACCACACCCCACCTCGTGGACTGCTTACAAGGGCTCTTTCAAGTACGCATTACATTCCCTATGGCAACATGATAGTAAAATGAGGACTAGTGATATATAACTTGCCTAAAAGCCTAAAGCTAGGTAGAGGCAAAGCTGGGATTGCAACTTGAACTATCCGACCACAAGCTTTATAACCCTCCTTGCCCATCAACCACCACTTATGCATAGGTTTGTTGGCTAGAAAAAAAGACTTAGATTTTTCTGGGTAAAATTCTTTGTAAAAAAATTCCAAAAACAATTTTTAAAGGAGAAAAAGAAAGAAAACAAGCATATCTAATCATCAAAAACAAAAATACAACATAAAATCATTGTCAAAAGACAGCAAGAATTTTTTTTTCCAAAAAGACCCAAATTGGGATACAAGAGATTTGACGTTCTAAAAAAAAAACATTCTTCAACAGAGGGAACCAAGACTCCTGGACTGGATGTTAGAACAGAAAAAGGATATTAATGGAAACACTGATAAAATCTGAACAAAGTCTATAGTTACTTAACAGTGTCATTCCAATGTTATTGATTTAATTTTGATAGTTGTCATATGGTTATTTAAGATTTTTCACAAAAGGAGAAACTGGGCGAAGCATATATAGGAACTCTCTGTAGTATTTTCAACTCTTCTGTAAGTTTTACAATATTTTAAAATGAAACATTTTAAAATTTACCGAGAGTAGGTATTTTTTTTAATTTTTTGTTTTACTAGAGATATGTAAGGGAAGAGTGATTGGATTTGAAGGGGAAAAATAAATGAGACGATGTGCTTTGATGATGGCATGATGCCTTTAGTACACTGTAGGCTGAGGATGTGATTAATCCAGCCTCATGCATCTCAAATCCAATACAATGAAATAAAACAAAACACGCAAGCCTACTGCAGGGCTTATAAATTTAAATGCCTACTGGATCTAAGCAAGTGTGGAAAACATATACAATGGATTAGTTGGGGCCAAAAAAATCCTTGAGAGTGTTGGTTATTTCTAATGGGAGTAATAAAACAGCTATGTTTATTGAGCACTCTCTCTAAAAAAGGCACTTTTTAAAATGCTTTGAATGTAGCAGCAAATTTACTCTTTGGGTTTGATGATACAGTCGAATCCATTTCACAGAGAAGGAAGCTGAGACAGAAAGTGAGTAAATAACTTGCCCAATACACAATGGCAAACGCGAACCCAGGCAAAGTCATGCCAAGACACATCCTCTTAGCCACCAGCCTCTGCCAGCGCTGTCTGAACCCTTACTAGGCATAAATAATATTTCCTAAGAAAGAAAATCAAGCTTGTGTACCCAGATTTTAAGTTTTCTTTAAAAAACTTACATGCATATTTTAATGTTAAAAAGCTTGATTAAAAGACATTGTAAAATAACACAAATTTAATTTCAAAATATTCTAACAGCAAACAAAAAAAAACAAACAACAGTTCTCCAGACAAGGGTGTTAAAAGAATCACAAGCTACTGGCAAACGAAAACATAAATCGAACTCAGGGTATATCTCCATGACTTCAAAACTCTTAGAACGTTTCATAAAAATTCAGCAACACTTTTAATCACCACACAGCAATACACATAATAAAAGAAACACCAAATTCTATGTATGAAATAGAACTCTCACTTGAACTGGGTAACAAGTCATTTGAGCTTTCACAGGCGTTTGCCATGGATTCTAGGACATTCACCCTTTGAAACTTAGCAGTATAGAAGAAGTAGGGACTCTTCCTGAAGCAGGTGCATGAGTCTCCATAGTAAATTAAACCTTCTGCATCATTGACTTATGCCCCTTCCCCGAAGTCTATCACATGCTTACTCATTTAATTAATGTTGCCTATGCACACTATGCGAGGCATTGCATACATTGATATAAACAAGAGATGAAAAAAAATTTTTCCCCGTTTAAAAATCCAAATCTGGGACAGAAGAAAGTAGCACAAACATGTTTTACCAAATATCTGGGAGGTATCAAATACTTTGTTATTTACTGTGACATAGTGTAAAGGTCATAGGCTTTGAAAAAAATTTTTTTAATAGTTTTTGCCACTTCCTGACTATGTGATATCAAAATGTTTAGTCATTCCTCATGAGTATAAGTTTGTTACCCTGTAAACAGAGGATGATGATTCAAATGTACAAGAATTAGTAAAGTAGTGGAGGCGTCTTAAGTAGAAGACATAATATACAGAAGGCCATCAATGAATGTTAGTTACCATTTTGTTAAAAAAAATTACTCACTCTGGAATGAGACTCATTTAGCCCTGATCTGGATTTTATGGGTATATATTACCTACCAGGCATTTCTTCTTCAATAGTTAAATGAGAATGACAAATGAACCTACTTTAGGGACTTGTGATTTTTTTACTATGGTGATTGATATACAACATTTAGCATAATGCCTGGAGCATCATGTGTCCTGATCAAAGTTTAGCTAATATATGCATTTTGGGGTCAATTCTTCTCATGCCAGACCTAACTGAATTCATCCCCCAGAATGGGATATGTCAAGTTCTGTTATCCACACTTTACTGATGAAAATAAAGAAGCTACCTGAAATACAGATAAATTTGCATTATGGAAATTATTAAATCTGTGGTCTATGCCTAACACAAGAGATCTTGCGGAACTGCCCACTTAATCCTGATGCTGAGTTAACAACCTGCTTTATTTCACTGGTCTAGAGACCTGAGCTGAGGCATTTCTTGCCCCTTGAGTATCTGCATACTCTTCCTCATATCACGTGGACTTCTCCCTCCTATCTGCTTTGTAGCATTCTCTTGTCACCTTTATATCAGAGCAAAGAGAAGCCATACCTGAAGTGACAAATTTCTACCACAGAGGACTCCAGTCTGTCCTGTGTCACCACACACACACCCCGTCATCTTATACTGGAATCAGGTCTTGACTTTTAGAAGGTTCTCCCTATGTTGATGCATTTGTGGACTTACCTGTAGCCAAAGCTCCTTGCAGCCAGGGCTCCATGACCAGACAACGGAATGGTGCGTGCTTGCTGATTCGTGCAGTAACTCTTGAACTGGGTCATCGTGAAGCTCTTTCATTCCTTCCGCCAAGAACCACTCAGACAGAAATGACTCACGCCGTTAGAAGGAAGCCCTGGGAAACAATCATTTAAGACAAGGGGAAGAGACCTTATTCTTTAGTCCTCATTCAAGCCTCCTCATAAATATATCTAACTGAAAATTTAAATGGTGTTTTTACATGGGTCTACTCCTTTCTCTCGAATTTACTTTTCTTAAAATAACAGTGAGTGCTTTATTATCGGGAGGTCATGTGATGTTTCATTAAAGAACAAGGTTCAGAGTTAGGCAAACCTAGTCTTAAAACTCCATCTCCGTGAATAACTGCAGACTTTTATAAATTTATTTATCCGGTCATACGGTTGTTTTCTTCATCTAAATATGGGAATTCTAATATATCTTTTATGAGGTTACTGGGATATTAAGTGGAAGCATGTTTTAAAATGTCTTGCCTGGAAATTAAAACACATTCCACAAATGGTGGCTAAACTCCGTTTAGGATTTTATTGTATTTCAAGGGAAAGGATATTCTACTTATTAATTTGCTACATCTTTTGTATGAGTAACATACTTTTGTCCTTTTTTGTCCGGGAAGCACACCTGTTTCCTCCTCGTCCCAGGACAGCATTATTGATGCTGGGGATGTAACTCCCTTGATGTCCAAATAAACACAACTCAGAGGTACAGGGGAGTTATGCCACATGGGCTTAACTTGTGAAAAGTGAGAGATAAAGCCAGATCAAACATTCTTTTTTTTTTTTTGTAGTAATTTGTATCAGAAATACATCAGGATTCTATACTGAAATATAGTCAGTTTTCTCCTTTAAAGTTTTTATCTTTCCTGTGATGCCACAGACTCAAATTCTTAGACATATTTTCTTTTGGGGGGGATGGTAATTAGTTTTATTTGTTTATTTTTCATTTTTTTTAAATGGAGGTACTGGGGATTGAACCCAGGATCTCACACATGCTGAGCACACACACTGAGCTATACCCCCCTCAAATTTATTTATTAATTATTAATCATGTTTACTGAAGTATAGTCAGTTTACAACGTTGTGTCAATTTCTGGTGTATAGCATAATACTTTAGTCATATAAGAACGTACATATATTCATTTTCATATTCTTTTTAACCACAAGTTACTGCAAGGTATTGAATATAGTTCCCTGTGCTATACAGTATAAACTTGTTGTTTATCTGTTTTATATATAGTAGTTAGTATCTGCAAATCCCAAATTCCCAATTTATCCCTTCCCTTCCTCCCCCCGCTAGCCATTAGTTTGTTTTCTGTGTCTGCGTGTCTGTTTCTGTTTTGTAAATACGTTCATTTGTATTATTTTTCAGGTTCCACATATAAGTGATATCATATGATATTTGTCTTTCTCTGACTCACTTCACTTAGCATGAAAATCTCTAGGTCCATCCATGTTGCTGCAAATGGCATTATTTCATTTTTTTTTTATGGCTGAGTGGTATTATGTTTGTACATATACCACAACTTCTTTATCCAATCACTACCTCAATGTGGATGGACATTTAGATTGCTTCTGTGTCTTGGCTATTGTAAATAGTGCTGCTATGAACTATGGGGTGCTTGTATCTTGTTAGAGTTCCCTCCAGATATATGCCCAGGAGTGGGACTGCTGGATCATAGGGTAAGTTTACTCTCAGGTTCTTAAAGAAGCTCCATATTGTTTTTCATAGTGATTGTACCAAATTATATTTCTACCAACAGTGTAAAAGGGTTCCCTTCTCTGCACACCTTCCCCAGCATTTATCGTTTCTGAAAGTTTTAATGATGGCCATTCTTACTGGTGTGAGGTGATACCCCACTGTAGTTTTGATTTTCAAACATTCTCTTTCCCTAACTTAAATGCAGCCTCTCAGAGGCCTTCCCTTGATCTTAGCCCTCCCTTCTTCTCTGCTTTATTATTCTTTTCTTTTATTTCTACTTCCCTGAATTATAGTCCCTATTCATCTAGCTCCAGTTTCTGACTACTTATACTAAAATAGGGATTATTATAATTGTGATTACACAGCAAACAGTTATGCAGCAGTCAAAAGGCACCAGGAATTGTTCTAAGTGCTGTATATTTACATACCTACATACATACCCACTTTATCCCCACCACAAACTCAATGGGATTTTACTTATCCCCATTTTACAAATGGAAAGACTGAGTCCCAGGGAGACTGTGTAATATGTTTGAGTCAGATCCAGGCATCAAGGCCAGGGCCCATGCTCTCAACTACTACATCATGCTGGCTTAGGCTGGGGAGAACTATTCAGCTCTATTAAGGTATGATACAAGAGATAAAACAGAAGGAAACCAAAAGGAAGAACTAGGTTTACTGCTGGAGTGGGTGGATGGAGAGCTTAGAAATTCTTTGCATATGAGATTCCATAAAGAATTTGCAAACTAATATTCAACATGAAGGAAATATCTTGCTGTGACAGAGAAATTTGTAGGTATTTTTGGAAGAACAATTAATTTGTTAATGATATGTAGCTATTTAAATTTTCCCTTTCCTATTGTAATCATTCATATTTTTTTGTTTGGGAAAAAAAGTTGATTTCTGTTTTTCGGTCGTAGATTTGTCTGTGAAAGTGCAGGAACACAGTTTTTCTGTAAGAACGCTGTATCTGACTGAATAGGCATTAGTTTGTTATTGCTACAGGCTATTGAGCGTGGCCACAGGAAAACAACCCCATTGCCAGCAGCTCTGTGAAGATCTGGCCCCTTACACGCCCACTGTCCACCAAGGAGTCCATCACTTTGGGAGGGGACTGTGGAGCTGAGGACCAGTCCCCAGTGTGCTGACTTCTCTGGGATGGGCAGTATCCTGGAGGAGGCTTTGTGCAGATGGTGAGGTAGAAAACCAAACAGGATACTGGGAAGGGACATGCCCTGTCCTCAGGGGGAGGGGGTGGTGAACAGTGAGGATCTTCACAGAGAACCATACCGGTTTTAGGCATCATTAAGGTCATAGATGTGAGGACCTGAAATGGCATTTAGTACATCCTCATTCACTACATAGGAAAACTGAAATATAGATAGTGAAAAACTTGGCTCAATTCGATCTTCATGCTATAAAACAATGACTTGGTTATAAATTTGTTACAATTAGCGCTGCTTATTTGTTCTGGATTCACTACAGTAGCTGAGTCTACATATGATTCTACATGAGTCATGCACAACATATGATTTTCAACATTGTCCATGAGTTAAAATAATTTGAGGACACTAAAAGATCTTTTGATACCTAATTAAATATTATGGAATGCTAGCTGCCCACACTAATAGAAGGATACAAACTTTTAAACTTTTCCCAGGGAGATTTTTAATTCTTAACAAGTTCAAAGAAAATAAGAGATTGAGAAAAAACCATGTCCGTTATGAACGACATAGATATTTACCATTGGCTAAATTTGCTTTTGTCTATAATCCTGAAAAAAGGAGGTTGCTGAAGGAGTGGGGCTCAATGTCTGGTATTTGAACCAATATATCTTATTTACTCAATTATAAAATCAGCATTTATTGACCACCTGATATAAATTGAATACTGGACAAATCTTTGAGAAATACAAGATGTAAAATAAATTCTTTTATCCTATAGGATATCATGGTTTGTGAGACACACGCAGAAACATATACACAGCAATTATTATGGTGAATTGTATTAATCACCATTATGGTGATATGTTCTGAAACAGAGTTTACTAAGTGATTCAGAAATACTGATGAAGGATCATATAATAACCTGGGATACATGTGGAGAGACATATTTTGAGAGAAAATTGCAGAGAATAGAAGTGTACGTGCAAAATCAGTGATTTTTTCATTATGTTGATTAATCTTTAGATATTTTAATTTATTCAGGGAAGAAACAAAGGTATTAGTATTCATTCATTGAATTAATTGCCAATGAATGGCTTCATCTGCATAGTCAAAAATTAAAGAGGAACAGTTTTACGGAAAATATTTTTATCACAGAGTTCTTTGTTACCAATGCACACTTGTCAAGGCCCTTAAGTGTATCACATCTATTTTTGATAGGGTCTGCTAATGATATCTATTTTGTGACAGTGATTTTTTTTTCTTAAATTTTTTGGAATTTTTACATTTTAGTGATAGTGATACTTATCTTTTCTTTGGATAGCCTCCCATTAAAATAATGTCTACACTATTGTATTACCTGCACCTTGTAGGTGTTTAATAAAATAGTTAAAACAATGAATCAGTGCATCAATGTTACTTTAATGAAGCTTGGGTTCTGTATTACTCAGAATTCTTCTGATTACAAGTGACAAAATTCAAAAATTAGCTCCAGATAAGAGAAATTTCTCACACATTAAATCACATTATTGGTGTGACAGATTTCAGTATGCACGAAAAGAACATTTGCAATTGACCCACTGGGAATTCTCCTCTCTCCCATCTTTTCATTTTCTGTCTCTCCTTCTCTCTCTCTTTCTTCAGCTCTTATTTCTTTTTATTGGCTTAATTTTCTATTAGGCAAGCACCCACGACAGGGAAGAGAGCCTCCAGAAACTTGATGCCAAATTGGTCCTCAGAGCTGGGAAATTACTCATCAAGAACATAATATAACCTATCTTGTTAAATCCATGTTCTAACTCTTTGGAAAGAGGGTCTGGATCACAATCATCAAGTGGCAGGTGGTCAAGGCACAATGGTACAGTCTTATCAGAACACACGATAGGGAGAAGTTCCCCAATGGAAAGATGATTGCCTTTAATATCTTTTTTTTTTTTTAATGAGATTCACTACCTGAGAGATACAGTGAGGTCTGACTATACCACCTCTGTCATCAGAGGAAAATTTATTACCCATCTTCCTAACATGGGACAAGAAAAATAAACGACTGATTCCTGGGAAACCACTAACTAATAATCATTTGTACCTCCATTTGCATCCTCATCAACCAAGCCTGGGATCCTCCAGGTTGCAGCAAACACTCCAGGGGTTATTTTTATTTTTACCTTAGTACATCAAACTCTCTGTAGACAGAGCTCCTAACTCTTCCCTAATGTTCTCTGGTTGTGGAATATTAAACATCAGAAGTTGGAGTTGCTCAGGTGTAATAAGTCTTCTGAAATGGAACTGTGAATTTTATGCAGTCCCAGACATCACAAACATGGTCAGGATTTCTGCATAACCTTGCAGTCTGAGTGAGTATGAGTTTGCAGCTGAAAAACCCTCCAGAATATGTGCATTCTTATGCAGTGGTTATTAATTTAGTTGGGCAAACTGTCAGTCAGACCATCAGCCAACCAGCCTCTGAGCCAGTGCATCAGGAAGCTGTGTAATTGGACATCAGACACTTAGCTAGTCAGCTGTCCATCCATGAAACTAGCAAGTCAACCAGTCAGCCAGCAAGTTAACTAGTCAGACTGCCAGGCAGCTGGTCAACCAGCCAGTAAACCTTTGCGCCAGGGAGTGATTGAGCAAGTCAATGAGAGTCTCACTTCAGTTTGGCAGCCAGACATCCATGCCTTTTGCCAATCAATCAGCCATTCTGTCAGCCAGTCAGTTCTCAAACATAGAAATAAAGGGAGAATTGCCTTTTTTTTGGTTTGTAGTTTTATTTTGTTTTTAAGGTTGCTGTGGTTTACTGTTTACTATCTCAATACTTTTAATCATCATTAGCAAACTGAATCGTTCCAGTACAGATTTTCCAACTAGACAGGATATTTAATACAGCACAATATTGTGATTTCTGATAATCAGAACACTACTGAAAAATATTAATAGAGTCAGCAGGTTTGCAGAAGCCATCTCAGCATACTTAGAAATATACTCATTTCAGGAAGATATATTTACTAAGAAAATAAAAGAGTAATAACTACAGAATTATCATGTTAATTCTATAATTAACAGTATGTCTCTCAGATATTCCATTTACGCAGTATTTCTTAAATAACTTCAATATTTTAAAAATAAAACAGAGACTTACCTTTCGGATATTATAAAGTTAAGAATTTCAGGTAATCCAGGTATATCTTCCTCAATTATTTGAAATGAATCCACTCGCCTCTACTGAAAAAGAAAAGTAGATTTAACATTTATTTTTAAACTCATTCATTCTACAATCATTTATGCACTATATAACAGATCATGTTTTAAAGCTGAAAGTTTAAAAGCAAAGAACAAAAACAAAAATAAAAACAACTCCTGCTCTTAAGGAATTCATTAACGGACTTTGGTGAAAACAAACATTTAACTCAGTAAGGGTCCTAATCCTGACAAAAGTACAAATCTTTATGTGATCACCCAGGGATATTTCCAGAGTTGGAGATGATACTGAGCTGAGTTCTGAGGAGTAAGAGTTGTTTGTCTCTCCATTAGGAGTGGAGGCAGAAATAAGTCCTTTGGGAAATGTGCAGGGTGCTTTCAGAGAGGTACCAAACGTCTTATTTTTGTGGATCAATCTACATGACTGTGAAAAAAATCACTCAGGAAATGAGGCTGCAGAAGCCAGTGCAGTCATATCGCGCATGTTATGTTCCTATGTGAATTTCATCCTGAAAGTGGCAGAGTAACCCTGGAAGGACAGTGTTTGACAGCAGGGATTCTATGCTCGTCCACAGTCCACATACTGACAATTCGTACATAGCTGCTCTTACGTTCTTAGACAGTGCACTACAAATTTTTTTTTGTTCATGCATTTCCAAATGAATTTTGAAAACCTCAACCTCTTGTGAATAGTCAAATTGATAACAAACATTTAACTTTAAGAGTAGACAGTTTTAAATGTTGTAATTCATGGCATATTTTAAATGCTGAAATTTTTAAAAAGAAGACATGTAGATTAATTTTTTAAATCATTTTTTTGTGGGTGGAGGTAATTATATTTACTTATTTACTTAATAGAGATACTGGGGATTGAACCCAGGACCTCATACATACCAGGCATGCACTCTACCACTGAGATACACCCTCCCCCTTCATAGATTAATCTTAAAAGTATATTCAGTGAAACAAAAACCTTACAGCAAGTTGATAACCACTATTTTGGGTTCCTGGACCCAATTCCAACATGTGGAGGGGGGTTTCACCACCAACAAGCAATTCTAGGATACCACCTGGGTGTCCTATAATTCAACTCAGTTGTGACACTATCTGCCTGGAGACAGGGTCAGATCTGACAGGTAAAGGGCTCAGTCCCACAAGACTGCCCTCACTCGACCTGCCCCTGCACACTTCAGATGCCAGTGGGAAGCCCAGGTAGTCAGTCGTCTGTGCTTCTAACCCACTGGCTACAAATCACAGGTTCCCATGGCCCCCTCCTCAGACTTGATTAATTTGCTTGAGCAGCTCACAGAACCCAGAGAAGCATTTTACTTACTAGATTACCGGTTTATTATAAAAGGATGTAACTCAGGAACAGCCAAACGGAAGAGAGGCCCACGACCAGCTATGGGGAAAGGGTGAGGAGGTTCCTTGCTCTCTGAAGGCACCACTCTCCCTGAATGTCCATGTATTCACCAACAGGGAAGCTCTCTGAACCCAGTGTTTTGGGGTTTTTATGGAAACATATTACATATGCTTGACTGATTAAATGATTGGCCGCTGGCAACCGATTCAACTTCCAGCCCTTCTGGCTTCCCTGGAGGTCAGGAGGTGAACTGAAATTTTCAACCCTCTAATCACAGTTTGTTCCCCTGGCAACCAGCCCCCTTCCTTAGGTGTGAGGTGGAAAGGCACCTCATTAACATAACAAAAGCCACTTTAATTAAATTCCAAATGTTCAGGCATCTGTGCCAGAAATAGGGATGAAGACCAAATATATATTATTACAAATCACAATATCACACCCTCATCGATCATTTCATAAATTTACATGAAAGCTTTTCTTTAACAGAAGTTCTATTGTTTTTCTACTTGAACTTTTATTTCTTTTCACTATTTTAAAGCTTATTCTAATTGTTTATCTTGGAAAGTGTTTTTTCACTACATCATGCAATGTTATGATAAAATAAATATTTTATTATTTTTACCACATCATACAACTTTATAATAAAAAATGTTTTTGCAAAATATTTATAAATTATACATATAAAATAAAATTTTATATTATAGCATCCTACAGCCAAAAGATTCTAAATATTTAAATGTAATTGGATTAATATTGTATTGCAATTAATATTAGTATACATTTTTTCTCAATTTTAATCACTTAAAATATTTTTGCTGAATTGGATTCTTAAAGTGAAAGGAACTGTTTATGAAATAAACCATTTATTCACAGAAGAATATTTCTTCTCAGTAGAACAGGACAGAGACCAACACCAGCTATACACTTTTATTTAAAGCAGAGATAAATGCTGAGTGCTCATGTAAACAGATAAGTAGAGTGGAATAAAAGGAGTTTTGCCATATAAAATCACTCAATTCCGCAAGCCCCTTTTAAATCTGCAATTCAAAAAATTTCATAATCTATCATCAAAAAAATTTAAATTATCTGTCAGTAGATACCCCTATCAGATACTGTCCGCTGACGGGTGCGGGAGAGGGATTCGAGGTGAGCTGTCCAACTGGAAAAATGCACAAGGAGCCACATGCAGTGAAATAGCATTTTATTGCAATACAAGCGGGTGGCGTGCACAGCGGGCCGCAGTGGCAGCGGTGCTCAGCACTTTGTTCTAGTTCAACGAGATGACGCGTGCCCGCGTGGAGCGTTTGTCCTGCTTATGTCTCTTCTGCCCAGCCATTTGCATTGCTCATTTCTTTGCTCATAAGGCTTACATAACCGGCGCATGCGTATTGTTCATAATGCGTACTCACGCTACCAGCGCATGCGTACATTTACCTCTTACCAGGTGCAAGCTGTTGTGAACTTTGGCTTGGGCCCTGACATATACACTTCTAATTTTGCTGGAAAAAAGTATTAAAAACTGACTTGCAAACAAGTTTATTTTCTAGTCAATGGAGTCATTAGTTTCCTCAATCTCGAAAGTGCATCAAAAAGGTTTTACTAACCTTAGCAAATTGTCGTTAACTTGTTTTTCATCCATTTAGAAGCACCTTGTTTAACCTTATCTAACCCAAAAGAGTTGAAAGACATGTAACATCATTAATTTAAAGCATCTTTGCCAGTATTTCATGAAAATCAATATACATACACAATTATTTTTGTGGTGAAGTATAACTTACATGCAGTAAGTTGCACTAACATTTGGTTCCTGGACTTTAAAGTCATATATCTATCTATGCACTATCTAGATAAAGTCAATACCGTCTCTCCTGGCCTCTTTTTGCATTCTCTAAAAATAACACTGAAATGCAAGGGAGGAAAACCTTTTCAAAAAAAGGTGCTGAGTCAAATGGACAATCAAAGGAGAAAGAAAAATTATATTGTGGTCCTGGCCACTGTTGGAGGAGGTCATTGACAGGACATGACCTCTGGTGGACCTATCTGAGCACAGGCCATCAGAGGCTCCTTACGCCCAGCCCTTAGAATGTAGTTCGGCCCACTGTTCCCACAGCTGTTGCCATTCAAGGAAATAGCCTGGAGACAGTAATGTGTTACCGTGAACACCTGTACTGAATACCTGACTGAAACTACTTAAAGCCTCTTTGTAAACATCTAAGGTTCTGGCCCGGTGAGTGCCGGGATCCTCTCCTCTCGCAGCAGCCCAGGACGAGTCTCGCATGTAAGTTCCTTTGCTTATTATAAACAAATATTTAATCCCAGAACTATTGTAGAACTAAATATGGAAGGGAGAATAATGAAGTTTCCAGAGGACACATAAGAAAGCATTATTTCTTTGGAGAGGATAAGGATTTTCTCAGCAGGGCAGTAAAAGTATGAAACATGAAAGAATAAAAGTATCTACATCAGATTATTTTAAAATTGAGAACGTCAGTGTATTTCAGGCATCCATTAACAGAGTTGTCAAGTGAAAGAAAAACACTGACAGACAACTTTACTTCAACAAAGTAACAGCAGGGCTTTAATAGGTTTGCAAACCAGGGAGAGGCAGGCCAGATACACTGCAAAGTGAGTCCCACGACTGGGGCAAACGGCAGAGACTATAAAGATAAAAACCACTAACAAGGTGAGAAAGCCGTTCGGTCCTGATTGGTTGGTGGGTTGCTGCCACAGTTATTTGGGTTTGGTTTGGCACCTTCCAAATGTTACGCTGTCACTGAATTAAGCCATCCGGGCTCCGCTCAGGCCCTAGCCGAGCCAAGGCTCTCTGCCTCAGCCAGAGAAGGTTCTTTTTCCATTCAAGCTGCTGAATAAGGAAACCCAACCTGAGATACTCACAAGCTTTATTCAGTAGCCAAAGAATGAAGAAGCAGAGCTAACTTCACAGATCAACTTCTGGCCCCCATGGAAAGAAGGTTGTAATTTTAAAGAGTAAAAACAAAGGGAAGGAGGAGTAAGGCTAATAATGGAGGCACATGCATTAGTCTACGGGGAAGCGGCAGGGCTTTTTTGAGGGAGTGGCGTGCCACCCCTTTTCTATCCTTTTTTGGTCCTCTGTGTCTGGTCATGGCCACTGGTAGGTGTGTTATTTAATATCCTAATGTAGTAAGATCAGTGTATAATGAGACTTACTCAGGGTCTGTTGGAGGTGAGTCGTCGCCATCTTGGTCCCAGCTAGTACCATCTGGGTTTTGTTTGTAGCTTCCTTTCTTCTTCCTGGACCCTTTAACTTAGAGATTTGTGTTAACTCCTGCTGAAGGTAAGGGTTGGAGGGTTGTGAGCAAGGACACTCCCGGTGCAGGTGGGGGTCAATGGGTTTTCAGCAAGGACATGGAGCAGCTCCGGCAACAAAACTGCAAGCAGGTCCTTCTGCAAAGAGACAGTCAGGTAGCTGTTTGTTTTTATTAATTCAGGTTTTGTTTCTTTTTTTTTTTTTTTTTTTTTTGGCTCTGAGGACTATTCTCAGTCATCCTGGCGTTTTTCACGCTAACCCTGTCCACTTTTTTTCTGTTGTCAGAGTGACCAAACAATCCGATAGAACGAGGGAAGATGGTCACAGTACATATTTTATATTCAGAATATATAAAGTTACTCTGAACAACTTCCTAAGGAAAAGATGAAGGACTCAACTGAAAATTGAGCAAGAAACGTGAAAGCATTTCACCCAAGTGGAGCTAATGAGCCCAGGAAGGGTGATCAGCCTTATTAAGAGAAAGCTTACGAAAACTGCAAAGTGGTAGCACCGGCTACCTATCAGCAAGGCGGTCGGAGTTAGGCGGACAGTACCAAATGTTGGCAATAATGGCGGGGGGGGGGGGGAGAATTAGGTGGTCAAACTGGTGGTTTATTGTAAAGTTAAGCATATTTTATGACCCAGAAATCCCATGCTTAGTTACATACGCAACAGCGATTAAAAAAAAAAAACAAACAAAAAAAAAACCAACTTTGCTTTCCAGACTGTATCCAGCTAGTGACTTTGTTGCAAATCAAGTAAACTTAGTCGTGTGCTCCTATGCAAGGACGGTACTTTTTTGCAGAGAAGCGCCGGCGACCTGGTCTGTGCTTAGAGCGATGTGGGAAGAGGTTGAGGCCGGGAGTAGGAGGCTTGGGCTCCGGGGGGAGGGCAGGCGCCGGACCTGCGGAGCCCGGTTACCCCCAGAGCCTGGTTACCCCCGAGGCCTGAGCCGGGAGGAGCAGGCCGGAGCGCAGGGCGGGGCTCACCTCTGCCGCTGGCCTCTCCGAATTTCTGAACCCTTAGTAAAGGGCTTAACATCAGGTACTGGAAGCCTTTGAATTTGTCGATGTTCAAGATTGTCTTGCCTATTCTTAGAGTGTTTGCATTTCTATATGAAGCTGAGAATTATCATGTCAACTTGTGCAAACAAAAAGCCTGCTAGTTTTTTGGGTTTTTTTTTCTTTTTCCTTTTGAATTGGAACGGTTGTGAATATATAGATAAATTGGGGGAGAATTGAAATCTTAACAATTTGAGTATTCCAAAGGAATTAGGAACTTTTTAAAGTTTCTAGTGTTTTTAAAACGGTACAGTTTTCTACAACTTTGTTAATAACTCTGAATTAAAGAATATTTTACACATTCCAAAGAAGCGCCCGGTGAAGTTTATGAATACAAAACCACTAATGACCAGAAAAAACTGAAACTTAATCTTTCCTTTTTATTTATTTATTTTTTTAATTCTGGGTGTTTATGTTTGCTTGTTTTTGTTTATTTGTTTTTCTTCCTTTCATCACCACTCAATTTGCCCATCTAAATTCCTTAAGTATTTGGGTACTAATTTCATCCAAAAGAATAGTGACCCAAGACTGGCCATTAGCATTCCTTCAAATACTAAGATGCAACTCATATTTGTGTTTATAGTAGAGAGTTATAAATTACATGGAAATACCACTCATTTAGAGTCATTCTCCAAGATTGTAAAGAGATGGATGGTCCCCAGGGGAGGGCTGTCATAAAAAGGGAAATCAAACCAGCTGAATAATACAGTAAGTCTCTGTAAGAAGCTGGCGCAGCCAAGCAGGGATATGAACGGTGGCAGCCTTTGAGGAGATGGCTGACAGGTTTCATTTGTTGAGGATCAGATCTTGCCCTGGTGTCACATGTCATATTTCCCCCCCACCCTTTTTGGTGTTCTACAGGCACTCTCTCCAGGTGCTGTCAGGGGACAGTGCAGAAGCTGCCAGTTAAATGGCATGCGTGGTTAAGTCAAGTGTATAAAAAAACAGCCATTTTCTCCCCTCCTTTCCTGCTGAAAGGTTCAAACAGAATCTCTAGTTGATTTACTAATCATATAGGAAGAAAGTGAGGCTAGAATTAATAAGTTAGACCCTTCCTTCCTTCTTTCATTCCTTCTCCTTTCTTTTTTTTTCTCTCTCTCTCCTTCCCAGCCTTCCTGTTTGCCTTTCTTCATTTTTTCCCCTATTTTCATTTTCTTAATTCTTTTTTAGTCCCTCTTTATTTTTAGTGTAATTTTCCCTCCCTACCCCAGCACATTTGCCTGCTTTCTGCTTCTGAGTTCCACCTTATAATTACAGAATTTATTGTAATTCTGTGACAGTTACTTTCTGGCTGTGTTGTCTTTTGCTTGTCTGAGCGGAATCCATCAAAGGGTTGGCTGAGACTCATGCGTGCTTCATCTGTTACCTTTAGGAAGAGTCTCCTTGACCTCTTCATCTTACTCCTCTCTCTTTCCTGTTTTTATATTCCGTGTGTGCCTGTACCTTCTCTTGGTCGAGACACTGTGCTGGGCACCGAGAGCTGAAAGACGAGCGCATGTTCACCTCTGACCGAGAGTGTCTCACCAGTTTATTCCTTCAGTTGTCTCTTTGACAATTGAGAATTACAATCTGCGTATCAAGAAGGAAGTCTAAGGCCTTCACAATACAAAGATCGAACAGACTTTACTCATTAACTTGAAACATGGTACTCAGAGCTTAATGATTTATACAGGAATTTTTGCATATTTTTGAATATATATACTTTAAGTGAATGTTATGATTTTTCTCTCACAAGGAAACAGAAGAATTTGTAGCTTGTATCAGTCTGAGATTCTAATACCTGGGTCTTTGTATGAGTTCATGATTCTCAGCCAAGTTCATTTCTCATTCCACCCTATTCTGTTTTCTATCCTCAACTCAAACGCTGACAATGTAGTTAGAATTCCCAAAACTATTTCAGTAAACATGGTTGAGTCTAATAAACAGAAAATAATATAGTAACCCTGTAAAAGGGAACCAGGTATTTTAACCAATTGTCCTCATCAAACCTGTGTATGCTGTGTACTGTGTGCAACTTCTTATCTTCTTTCTTACAAACACACACAGACACAATATACACTGTGTAAGTCATACAATAAATTTGGAGAAATGAATGAATGACTGAATAAAAAATCATCTTGAAATAATTATTTTTCATTGTACTATATTTTGAATGATTTGAACAATGTGGATGGAATGGATAATTTCAACTTACACATACAGGTTTTTTTCTGTATATATTTTTATTGCTATGCAGTCAGTTTACAATGTGTCAATTTCTGGTGTACAGCATAATGCTTTAGCTATACATGAACGTACAATGTATTTCTTTTCATATTCTTTTTCACTGAGTTATTACAAGATACTGAATAGTTCCCTGTGCTATATGGTATGAACTTGTTTATCTATTTTATGTATATATTAGTATCTGCAAATCTTAAACTCCCATTTTATCCTTTCCCACCCCTCTCCCCTGTGACCGTAAGTTTGCTTTCTATGTCTGTGAGTCTGTTTCTGTTTAGTAAATAAGTTCATTTGTCTTTTTTTTTTTTAAGATTGCACATGTAAGTGATATCATATGGTATTTTTCTTTCTTTTCCTGGCTTACTTAGAATGACAATCTCTAGGCCCATCCATATTGCTGCAAATAGCAATATTTTATCATTTTTTATGGCTGAGTAGTATTTTATTGTATAAATGTACTACGATTTTTTTATCTAGTCATCTATCAATGGACATTTAGGCTGTTTCCATGTCTTGGCTATTGTATATAGTGCTGCTGTGAACATTGGGGTGTTTGTATCTTTTTGAACTAGAGTATTCTCTGGGTATATGCCTAGGAGAGGGATTGTTGGATCATATGGTAAGTCTAATTTTAGTCTCTTGAGGAATCTCCATACTGTTTTCTATAGTGGCTGCACCAAAGGGTTCCCTTTTCTCCACAGCGTCTCCAGCATTTATCATTTGTGAACTTTTGAATGATGGCCATTCTGACTTCTGTGAGGTGATACCTCATTGTAGTTTTGATTTCCATTTCTCTGGATAATTAGTGATATTGAGCATTTCTTCATGTGCCTATTGGCCATTTGTGTCTTCACTGGAGAATTGCTTGTTTAGGTCTTCTGCCCATTTTTGGATTGGGTTGTTTGTTTTTTTTTTATTAAGTTGCATGAGCTGTTATATATTCTGGTAATTAAGTCCTTGTCAGTGTCATCTTTTGCAAATATTTTCTCCCATTCCATAGGTTGTCTTTTTGTTTTGCATATGGTTTCCTTTGCTGCACAAATGCCTTTAAGTTTAATTAGGTCCCATTTGTTTATTTTTGCTTTTACTTCTATTGCCTGGTTAGACTGCCCTAGGAGAACATTACTAAGATTTATGTCAGATAATGTTTTGCCTCTGTTTTCTAAGAGGTTTATTGGGTCTTATGTTTAAGTCTTTAAGCCATTTGGAGTTTATTTTTGTATATGGTGTGACAGAGTATTCTAAATACTCTATACATATAGATTTTTTAAAATCTTATTTTTATATATAGTGGCTAACATTTGTAAATCTCAAACTCCCAAATTTATCCCCTTCCACCCCCTTTCCCCGGTAATCATAAGATTGTTTACTAAATCTGCAAGTCTGTTTCTGTTTGGTAGATGAGTTCATAGTGTCCTTTTTAACGTATAGATTTTAAACATTACAGTTATTTGAGAAAATTATAGAAGCCTCTTCTAAATTATAGGTTTTCATTTATATTTGGAATAATTATATACTCCCTATATATGCCTTAAGCTTTGAGGACCAAAAGCAAACTTTTAAAAACTGTTTTGTAAACCATAAAGCTGTTAATATTTTTATCAGTAACAGTGATGTTATTTTATAAATATTTGGGGACATGTCATTATCATAATATTGTAAAATTTCATGATAATGAAATTTAATAAGAAATGAAGAAAGCTAAACAGACATATGTATTTATATGTGTGTGCATGTCTGTACATATAAAATTATAAATTATAAATGGTTTCTTTCTATATATATAAATAGAAGTACTCAATATGGAGTATTTATGCAAAATATAAAACTTGATGCATTTTTCTCAAGACTAGGATTTGATTACTCCCTACTTAAAATTTAATCAGTTAAACCTGATACTTTTTTCCATAGATGCTGGCAGAAGACATGGAGCTCCTTGGTCAGAGACAAAGGACGTGATCACTCATGGCACGGTATGTCACATGAATATCCACATGTTTGTATCTGTCCTGCTTGCCCTGCAGATCTCATGCAGAGGGTCTAGATATATGCCTGCGCACACAGGGTTGTACTGCAGGAGAGGAACTCTGAGCTTAAGAAACCTGCCATTTTATAGCAAGCAGAAAACAAGTAAACCTTTGTCCTTGAGGGAGGTGTTACCTCACCCTTTGATTGCGTGTAATAAACGCAACTCTGATAATAGGTAATGAATGTTTAAGCATGGACGGTGTCACCAGCAGCATCTGTAGAAACATGAGCGATGCGTGGAGGAATGCATTACATTCCTTAGAATTCCCTTGTTAAGAAAAGGAATGCTGGGCTCTACACAACTTGGTACTTACTGTAATTCTGGACTTTATTTTTTTAAACCCACACTTAGTATAAGAATGATTTTATTTCAGCCAAAAGAGACTAAGTTCACTAACGTTTACTTAATGCCTACTGTGCGTCTGTCACTGAGCTGGGTGCTGTGTTACATAAGAGACCATTCAGTGCATATGAAAGCATTCCGATAAAAGGGCTTTCAGAAAGAGTGTTTCAAACAGCACTGTCTGAGAAGAGGGAAGGCAGAAAGGGAGCTATTGTCTAGCGGTGATCAGTTTCAGGCAGTTTCAAAATGCCTCTGGTGATATCATTCTCATCGTCTCATAATGTTTTGGAAGTTGTTAGGAAGAGAACATTAAATCACCCGGTCAGCAGAGCTGTTCTCTTCCCTGTAACTCATGTAAATCCGCTGTGTACAGGAAAAAATCATTTAATTACTCCAGTGCCATTGTCACGGATAAAGCCCAGCTACTTTCTTTAGAATTATAAATGTGGCAGAATCTATTTACACAAAGGAAAATGTCTAAAAATGTACAGCTTCTATCCTAATGAAGGGTTTATGCATGTGTGCACACACACACACCTGCACACTCACAGACACACACATACAGATTGACCTCTTTCCATCCTGTCACCCTTCTAACCATCATCCTTCTAGCAAAATCTTTCAACCGCGATAACCCACAAATTATTCTGCAGTTTTCACTTTGATTTACTCCATTCTGGTATAGATTCTTACAGTATCAGGTGGAGTGATCTTCAAAATGTAAATCCAACAATTCATTTCCGTGCTCAAGCCATCCAGTAGTTTCCTATTTTTGTTGGGGTGAAGCATAAACTCCTTAATATCTACAGCTCCCTAGATTTTCTAGATTAGGAGTTTGAAAACTGTGGCCCATGAGCTAAATGAATTTACAGTGATATTTGTAAATAAAATTGCATTGGAATATAGCCATACATACTTATGTATTGTTTGTGGCTGATTCTGCAGTATTATCAGAGCTGAGTAGTTGCAACAAGACTAAAGCCTATAAAACTGAAAAAAGCCTGCCTTGCCTGAATTTGTATTCAATTGTTGCATAATAAACTACAACAAAATTGTTGGTTTGAAACAACTAAAATGTATTACCTGCCACTCCCAAACCCTACATTAAGGCACCCTATGAACATCTGGAACAGTGTTCAATGAAACATGAAACTTAAACTCTAAAAGAAAGTCTAACTGAATATTTAAAGCCAAGTGTAGGAAAGTTAAGGAAGTGATATAACTAATGTGTCTTTTTTTGATTTTGTTCAAATATTTTGTTCCATTACTATGGTCAGATAGGTATGATTTAAAATGTTGACTCATAGAAGGAAACCCACCTGTTAATAATGGGTAGAAGACTTGAATGATACCTAGCCAAAGAATGTGTTAACAAAGCAAATAAGCACATGAAAATGCTCAAAATCAGTAGCAGTTAGGGAATTGCAAGTTAAAACCACAATGAGCTACCACTGTTTGTCTAGTAGTATAGCTAAACCTGAAGACCAGAGTTACCAAGTATCACGGAGCAGGGGCCTCTAGGAGTGAGGACTATGGTGGGATTAGGGGTAAAGAGGGGATAGTAGGGAACTTTTTGGAAAAATGAAAGTGTTCTACGTCTTGATTATGGTGCTTACTTCAGGACTGCACATGTTTGTCAAAATCCATCCAACTGTACATTTAAATTATACACTTTATGGAATTTGCATGGAAATGATAATTGAAGATGTTTAAAATGTTGATGGCTCATAATCTCTCCAATTTTGCTGTAGAATTTTTATCTGAAAAATGTATTTTAGTTTCCAAAGAATCCATTAAATACATACTACACACACATACATACATATACTCACACACACATACATGGGCATGCCCAGAGACACAGATGGCTGTGAGAATCTAGGTTGATGAGACTGGCAGATGATGGGCTAGCCTCAGATCCAGGGGAATTCAAATCTACATGCAAGGTGTAAGGTATGGGGGTAGTAGGTAAACTAAAATTTAAAAAATCATCTATAGAGAGGAGAATTGAGCAAACACCTGTCCAGTAACAAGAAGTGTGTGTGTAAGAAAGTGGAAGAGAAGGATGCCCCAGTATATGATTTTGTACTTTTGACCCTTTGATCAAACATTTATTATTTAAAGAAATTTGTATGGGTGTTTTTTCCTTACAAATAGACTTGATTAAAATGGAACAGAATGAAGGAGATTTCGAATACTGAATTTTAAGTGGTGACAAAAATCATATGTATGAATATGCATGTGTGCGTGAGAGTGTGATCTTTGGAAACTGGATATAATTCAGTATAGCTTAAGTATTCATTAAGCCCTAATTTTTGTTGTCCTAGTGTGAATCAGGGCTGTTCTGAGTGCGTCTTTATATTCTCCTACAATTAATCCTCATACTAATTTTTAAATGAGGATGTTGATATTTCCAGTGGGTTATGTGAAACTCTATTCTTTCTATCGTATATTTGGAACAAGTACTGGAATAAGACACAGGAGTGCTGGAGATGGTGGTAAACATATCAGTTCAACAAACAGTAAGTGAATTGCAGAGTGTGCAAAAGGCTTTCCTAACCCTTTATAAGACATGTCACCCTCTGAAGTTCATACTTTGAAACAGCTCACTGGAGAGAGCTTTGGGGGAGTGTCAAGCACATCAGTGTCCCGAGACATCTGTGTCAAGCCGCAGAAAAGCAGGAGAAAGGAGGAGTTCACAATCCCAGCAGTCTTCAGGCTAGCCCAACAAAAGCAAGGGACTTGAACTAAGGCAAGTCAGTCACACGATGAGATCATTCAAACTGCCTCTTTACTTCCCTTCTACGCAATTAAAGACTTAATTTCCCCATTTTACAAACGGGCAATCTGTGCATTGATGCAGAGAGATAGAGAGTTACATAACATACCGAAAGTCACACAGTTTTAAGGAGTGTATTTGAATACCAGCTGATTTATTTAAGGATAGTACACAGAATAGTTATGCTATTTTTTCTTCTCACTGTGTTGTATTTGTAGACTTTAGTTTTGAAAGATGGGGTCTGGTTATGCAGACCTGCAATGCTAAGGAATTAAGTTTGCATACTGAAATTATGGAAAGCAATGTGTATATATATATATATATATATATAATATATATATATATAATATATATATATATATATATATATATATATTGTGTGTGTGTGTGTGTCCCAGATGACACATTTGTTTTCTAGAAGGAAAAAAGTCACACTTAATAGTGTTAGGCATTCAAGTCCAAACTCCTTTTAATTCTTTATATTTTCAGTGTCTGACTCCTCCTGTGGTTATGCATTATACATTCCTTCTCTCTTCTGTGGGCATATTTTGATTTTCTTACAATATTTCACAATCTCTTGCCTCTCAGGCATATTTGGAAAACAAGGTGATAAGTTGTGTAACTGGGAAGAGTGAATCTATGAAGAGAAACAGATGTTGTCTCACCAGTTCTTTTCAATATGTTGTGAAATTCTTAGTCAACAGTATGTGGATTCTATGTGTAAATGGGACAGAGACAAAGAAGTTGGCTTCTGAAACGAGCAAGGCATGTGGTATTCTAGGCACTTGGGTGGTAGAGACAAGTATGTATGTATGCATTTGTTTATATGTGTATATATGTTTATTTAGCATTATTATTTTCTAAGCAGCTCTTGTTTTACCTGTGGCGACACAATACTGAATCCTTTTCCAATTCTGAATCCTAGCAAGGTTCCTCAACTCCACTACATATCTCTCACTGAAAAATGAATGTCATATTGAATCCTTCTCCAACATCTTGTTTCTGTAAGGGGATTAATTTACTATTAACTACATTTTGAGTGAGTAGATTGTCAATACCACCCCCACTCAAAAAAGAAGTACCATCCAGAAGAGCTTAGCAATTAGCTAGAGCAACTCTTGTCATTATTCAGCTGGTAAAACTGAGCCCTCTTTCTGCCTGGACCCTAAAGCTGGGGTTCAGTCTGTAGCCCAGTTATTCTAGTTTAGCAAGAGTCCTGCAGAGAAAGTTGAGCAAAGCTCCCCTACTTTTTGTCTGACCACATTACCATCCTGGCCTGGTCTCAGAAAAAGTCCTGTTGGAGCAAAGAATCTCCCTACCTCTTAGTAATTTTCCGTCTGCTACCCAACTCCCTACCCCCAACCCTACAACTCCTGCCCTCGGCTTCAAGTCCCCATTTTCCCTTATGGTATCCAGAATTAAGCTCATCTCTTTTCCCCACTGAAAACTTCATTGTAGTAGCCCCTCCTTGAATAAAGTCTTTGTTATTGTCTTTAACACATGTCATGAATAATTTTTCTTTTTTTTTTCCTGAGAGCTAGGTGTGCTTATTGCTGTTGGCCTGTCTCAGACCGTCTTAGACAACTGAGACGGATCATATGTGCATTTATGACCCATGCTTTTACGTTCTCTGTAATCTATTTAGATACATGTGAAGCTAGTAATATGGTGGGGATTTTTGTCTATACATGATAAATGTGGGTGTATGTGTGTGCATATATGTATATATATATACACACATATATATACACACACATATGTTGTGTGTGTTTTTTCTATAACTCACATATTATTTCTTTAAGGATTTTTTTCCATTTAAAACTGGATTTTCAATCTATATATGTGTCTGTATGTAGATAAAATGGATCAATTTTGTGTTCAAATCCAATATATGTAAATACACACAAAGCTTCCAAATAATTACTGATTAGTATTTAATCAGATGCACAAGCCACAGGTATACATGGATGCTACTAGTGATAGCAATCTTGTTTGCCTCCAACTCCTATCACAGACATGCCTGAGATAAGAATGTGAGTGATGAAAGAGAAGGCATCACAAACACCTTCGACTGTTTATGTGTAGTACGAGAACTTGTCTCCTCGTACTGAGAGACACCCAAGTTGAAATCCTGCCTTCTGTCACTTGTAGAAACAGCTCCCTTGTAATATCCTCCCGGAAGCATCTCAATGATCATTTGTGGCAGCATATTGCAGGGATGACACACCTACGGGTCTGATTTTTTTTTTCACTCTAGGGAATACACATACTAATGACCTTGAAATGGCTTTGTTGGTTTACAGCCCACACAGCACCCAGAGGCTTTCTATTCCCTCACTTTCTCAAGCATTATCCAGCTTCCTACTCTACCACAGATGACAATGCAGTGATCTCCGTTTGTTCTATAAATTTGTATTTTGTTGATTGTACCAATTGTCATATCCTTGTCAGACACCTGCGTCCTTCTGTGACTTTTCTCTTGATTTAATGCACCTACTGTTCTTGATTTCCTGTCATTCTCTGGTTTTGCAACAAAACCTTGTAAAATTCAAGTTATTATTTACCCTCAGTTTTAAATTTTGCAGATAACTTGTCCCAATGACTTCTATTTCTGTGTTTTCGGTTTTTGAATAGAAGTCCATAAATTTGATGGAGTTTAACCCAGCAGGTTTTCTGTATACAGCTTGTAATTTCCAAGACTGACATAAGAAATCCTCTCTGTCCCATTGAGCAGTGGTATTCTGTCATTTCCTCTATTCCCTTTATAATTCTAAATTTCATATTTAAATACATAAGCCCTTGAAGGTTTATTTTCATACATTTGTGAAGTATTTACAATGTTTCTTTCCATATAATGAGAGCTCTCTCAATGTATCTGCAAACTATTCAGTTCTTCCCTAAATACATTTTGATTTCCTGTATTGATTATAAATTATGTTCTCATACATAGAATGTTCTGTTTCTGGGTTCTGAGTTCCATTTCATTTTTGTCTTTTTTAGCCCAAGTTACTATTTTTAAATAATACCTTTGGAGAATATTTTAAATCTGATAGACCAAACTTTCCACGTTGGCTCAAAATTTTCATGACTGTCTTGAGCTTCCATGAATTTTCCCTACATAAATTTTCCCAAAAAATGCAACTGAAATTTCATTAGACTTCCAAATATGTATAAATTTATTTGAGAATGAATTGGCACCTTTATAATATTTCAAGTAATGCTGTTCACCAACATAACTTTTCATTAACATAGTTTTTCACTTATTTTGTTATTCAGTCCCTCATGTTACGTCAACCTTAAAAGCTTCTCAGCAATACTTATCATAATCTCTCCTAACTGTATTCCCTAGATAGTACGTATCCTGCTCCTAAGTTAATGATGTGACATCATCATAATCAATTCAAAGAATAATGTCCTTTCATTAAGTTCATTATGTTCATTAAGACTAGAGTTTAAGTTATCATACCTTTTTTATCTACCAATTGTGACTTTAGAAAAGGCACTGAATATATCTATATCTCAATTTTCTTTATATAATAAGACATTTGATGGTTTGCTATAAGATTCTTATTAAAATATCTGTGTGTCTAGCATGTAGTAGACTCAACAATGCCTAGTAGTAAATACTCATATTAATAATACATATTCCCTTACTGTTCTGCTACTTAGTAACAAAGCCAAATTCTTCATGTGCATGGACTTGACATGGATGATACCATACGTATCAAATTTATTTTATGTTCACTGTGATGCCATTCTTACCTGTTTTAAATGAATACCCAGTAGTTTTAAAGGATAACATATTTATAATAGTGTTTTTAAAGAGTTTTTAAAGGCCGGATATGTAAATGTATTACATGAAAAATATTGATCAAAATGAACAAACAGCCTATATGTCAGATATAAATATTAATCCCTATTCTATAGATGATTAAACTTTGCTCCACTAATTTTCCTTAAAGCGCCCAATGTCACATAGCTTGATCTGAGATGTACACTCAGGTCTGCCTAAATCCAGAACTTCTGTGCTTAGAGAGGAGGCAGACCTATTAAGATCAGACAAGAGCGTTTTCCTCCTGCTGTCATTATTGTGGAATGAAAGGACGTTTATACAAAGTTTCCAACAATTAGTAGAAGAGAAAGGGACGTTTGTAGTTTACTCTCAGGGGAGCAACACGTTATAAAGAACAATTTCGTGTTGTCTAGGGGTTCTGTTTAATTGGAGACTTTTCTCTCCTCCTTTGTTCTGTTTAAGAGTCTTAGCTTGCCATTACAATTCTCTTCAGAAACTAAAGGGGAAAACAGGCTATAGGGTGGAATTTGTTTATGGGAAAGCATTCTGCAGTGCTGTCAGCTCAGTGGCAGGAGCTGAAGAACGTACTGTGTGAGTGGGAATTTAATGTTAACACCTTGGGACCCATCGCCCAACCATGGGTTTTGTCAGGCAAACATATGCAGCCACTGGGAAAATGCAGGTACTTGAGCAAGAAATTTTTAGTCCTAGTTTGAAACTTTCACAGGCTCTGAAAGAGTCATGTCGCCTTTCCCTGTCTTATATGGATGGCAGACATAATTCTTCCTTCCTCGCAGCAGCCCTCACTCATGATTTGTGTTACGTTTGGTCATAAACTTCCTGACACACTTTTATTATATTTAATATAAATTACTCACTAAAGATTACACTCAGATTGCAAAGTGGTAAGCATATTTTGGTCAAGATGCCCATTTATCCTTTTTGCTTACAGTTCTGGCGTTTAGTGTATTATTTTCTCTTGCCTGCTCAGAGTCATTTTGCTGAGGAATTTTATATTATGCCGCATGACTGTGTACCTTGAAGACAGAGACCAGGTCAGGATTGTATCTGCACAGTGACCAGGGAGGGGTCAATAAAAGCTCAAAGAGGAGAAGTGGAAAGCAAATCAGTCTTGGTATAGATGATGCTGAGTTTTAGTTTTGGCTCAGCTGGTAAGTAGATAGGTTATGATGTGGATGTCATTTGTTCTCTCCATACCTTAGTAGTAGAGACACTGAGGTCAGATTTCCCTAAAAAATACCAACATGAAGTGCTTCCAGATCTTCTCCCAGAACCTCTGATACCCTCCCTCAGATGTCTGTGTGTTCCCAGTAGTCTTAATTCTCCTGGTTAGGAAGGTCTCTTTTTTCCTAACTTGACTGAATTCTTATTATTGGCTTTGTGTCTCGAGTCTCTCCTTTATGGCCATCTGGGGATTGATCCAGAGATAGAACTCACAGCCTTTCCATAATTTCCACACTGAAACAGCAAAAGAAGCAATCACAGCAAAGGAGACATCAGCCACAGAGCAAACACAGATAAAACTTTTGCATTGCTCAAGGGTTGATGGTATTATAAAAATTTTTCTGGAGAAGAAGATAATCAAAATCATATCTTCAAAACCCAGAAATAAAAATTAAAGTAAAATCTTATCCTAATAATATTTTAGTACTAGCATACTAGGTAGTATTTCTGATTTTAGAAATCTGTAGGAAACACATGGCACTAGTTATCAGTTAATTTGTCTACTCAATTGTCATCTTTTCTCCTCTAATTTCTCCACTCACCTCGATTACTGGCCCTACTTTTCCTTGCTCTGTCCCTCACCCACCCATCTCTTTTGTTGCTCTGTTCTGCTTTCTTCTTTTTTTCCCCCATAGCATGGCTTCCTTCTAAGGAGCACACAGTGTATACAGTGTATTCATTTCTTTATTATGTGTATTGTTTTCCTGTCTTCACCCACATTCCTGGTAAAATTTAAGCCAAAAGAGGATAATAATGATTGTCTTTGCTTTTCACTGATGAATCCAAGCACCTGCAACAGTTCTTCACTCTCAGTTGTCACTCAGTAAACTCAATGAATGAAGAAACAGATTTCTGCTGGGAAACTCTAAATTCTTCTCCTCCTACAGAGAGCAACTCAGGACACATCACCATATTCCATTAAAATTGAAAGACCTCTTTCTTTTCTTCTTTTTTTTCTTTCTCTTTTTGGGGGGGCAGGGAAGTTCATACATGTGTAGTATCTGCCTTGGTCTATGATGTTTCTTTGCAGGAGGCAGGTGCTAATCTGATGTGTGACTGGTTTTTCCGCACACATGAGCACAGTTTCTGCTGGAGTCCTTCCCTTAGACGTGTGACCATCTCCTAAACAGCACACTTGTAAGTGTTGGTTTTGCTGCTGTTGCCTTGTTCTGTTTCTTCAGTCTCAGATGAGGTGATGAAGCCCTTAAGAGCAAAGAACAGATGTCTCAGAGCCCCAGCCTATAGGAAACGCCACATTTATTGATCACTTGTGCTGGAAAATTGACTTCCTGCAAGAACTTCTCCACACCCAGTGTCTGTCATGCCTCTGTGACACCACCAGCACGTGTCAAAACCCACCCTCTACCACCTTCACACATCTGTGGGCACTCATATGGTTGCTTGTCTTCCATTTTATATTATCTAGTTTCAGGGACACTGTATTATGCTTGGTGAAATGTCAGGCAGAGAAAGACAAATAATGTATGTTCTTACTTAGATGAGCAATCTGAAAAATAAAGCAAATGAACAAATATAACAAGACGGAAACAGACCCACAGATCCAGAGAATAAAACCGAGGCTTCCAGAGGGGAGAAGCGGTTACAGGAGGGACAAGATGGGTGACAGGGATTAAGAGGCTCAAACTACTGGTATAAAATAAGTAAGTTACAAGGATATAATATTCAGCACAAGGAATATAGCCAATATTTTATAATAACCTTATATAGAGTATAATCTATAAAAATCTCAAATCACTATGTTCTACACCTGAAACTAATATTAGAAGTCAACTGTACTTCAAAAAAAAAGCATAGGTTTTAAAACTATAGAAAAGTTCAAATTCTGTTTCTGAAGCTTTGTTTTCAATTCTGTATCAAAACCACTGTGAATGGGGTATGTGACCTGTCTGCTTACCAGTCTCCTTATGCATAACGTAGGGCTAATGACACTGCTCATATCAGGGAAATTTAGTGAGAAGTTGGAGTGAGATTATACGTGTAGGGTTCTTAGCAAATTGCCTGATGTGGCAAAATCACATTAAATAGAAGCTACAGTTTTTATAAATATGAAATGCCCCCTTTACACTCTCATTTGCATACCAGAGACGTACAAATTTCCATTTTAATTTTACCAGTCATTTCAAATAAGTTTACCTTTTTGCAGTATACATGTGTGTGCATGCATATATACACATGACATAAACATAATCAAATTATCTAATAACCTGTTCTTAAAATCACAATATGTAGAAATCAAAAGGCTACAGTCTTGGTCTTTTGTTTTTTTTTTTCTTCAAAATTTTAAGTCCTAGATAGAACCTATTTGAGGGAAACTAAAAACATGAAAGTAATTTTGCCAATTTTAAGATGAAATCAGTGATGCTTAATGTGGCAAAGCACTGAAAACAAATGCCAGGGTGTAGAGAATTAGGATGAGTGGTTATGACTCCTTGGGAACTTGGAGATCTGAAGTTCCAGTTTACTGGTGTCCCTCACTGACAGGTATGTGATTTTTAACGTATTGTGTTCTGACTCCCGTCCTTTTTAAACAGTGTCTGTCTGTTCGTCGATCTCACTGCCTGAGTTGATTTCTCGTTCTCAGTGTAGCACGCTCGTTAGTGGCGCTGATTCTGATGTCAGGTGGTGTAGGTTCTAGCTGTCTGTGAGCCACCTACCTGATGTGCATATTATGATACGTTACTTATTTCTCTTTTTGCCTTTGGCTCTTCACTTAGAAACTGAACATACCTTTCAGAGTTTGTGCTAAAAACAAAACAACAAAACGAGAGCTAGCATACACAGAGCTCTTTAAAGAGGACCAGCCTTACAGAGAATGATGAACAATATAAACTATTAATATGGTATATTTTAATATCTGGCATGGCAACGCTTCACTTTACCAATATCAGACTTTTTTTAAAAAAAATCAAGTATTCTGTTTGTTTCTTATCCTGCATGAAATGTAGACTATTTATTAAAGTTGCTTCTAAATCCCATTAACTCCACTGTGATTATAATTAGAATTATATTAAATCCATTTATCAGTTTTTGAAGAATCAAAATTTTATTGGTATTAATTACTCCTGAATCTAGCAAGGAATATAGTGTGTCTCTCAATTTATTAAAATCTTTTTAGGGCCTCTGAACAAATTTAATATGTACTTTAAATGTGCTCTACATATTTCTTGTTATTTTTAAACTACGTTTACTTATATAGATGAAATTCTTGTTATGATGTCTCACTGGCTCTTATGAATATATAGGAAACATGCTTTATCTTTATGCATGTTACCTAAACTCTCTGAGTTTCAGTTTTTAATATAATTGGTTTCCAGTTGTTTCAGCTGCACCTTCCAAAAAAATTATCATACCGACTACAAACATTGATATTTGGCCTCGTCCTTTATCTTTGTACTTTACATCCTTTTCATGTAATTTACAGTGTTAGAATAATGTACGTTAAGTTATATGTTAGCCATCTTTTATTTTCTCTGATTCCAGGATGATTGTCCCAAGTTTTCTTTTCTCCTCCATTAGGTGAAGTATAGAATTCCATCACTTAGTGTAATTTATAAATAATCTATAATTCTTTGTTTTATAGAAGAGAAAATAAAAGATCACAAAGTGTAGCAAATAGCCCAAAGCTAGCCAGCAAGCTAGAAGTGTAAGTTTGCTTGGTTGAGGTAGTCCTGTTTGGAGTATCTTGTTCTGAATTGATTAGATAAATAATTCAGGGCTCTTTGTCATTCCACTTAAGTTAGTGTTTCAGTAAACCAGTGTTAGTTCTGTTACCCATTGCTGAAACAGCAGTAGGAGAGCTTGTATCGTTTTCTGATCGGAGGGCGGGGGGAGACATTCTTGGGTTTACCCAAGTTGTAAAAAAGAATGAATTTTATAGATTTATTGTCCGTCTAATAAATCGTGAACCCTTAGGAATTTTCGTAGTCTCAATTGACAAATTCCCAGAATTGAAAATCTAAGCATCTGAAATTTTATTTCTCCCTGAGAGATGGAACAAGTTAACATGTGATGTGGTTTCCTACAAAATCCAGGTGGATGGATTTATACTGTGGAGAATAATTTGACTTCAGTAAGGTAGATTATAGTGGAACGCAGGACAGGCTCGCCCTCTTTTCATATGGAATGGTATTATGTGCATTGGACCAGCTCTCCAGACTGGCCCCTCTGTCTTCACTGTTGATTCTAGTTGGATAGTTTGTGTCTGATTCTGGGGGCAGCACTTGGAGGATCTGCGCTGAAATTTCACTCCTGGGTGTGTGGTCCTGCTAAAGGACCTGGGAATTCACCAGCCTTTGATTCAAGGGCCCCAGTGAGTGACGGAAATCGGCATGTGAGGGTGCTTACTATACACTACAGGCATGAGAATGGGTCGGGCTAATGACAAACAACGAAAAGTGCCGTGGAGCTTTGACTTCAGGGGCATCCATATAGTTAATAGCTTTTCTGAGTGAGGCGTCGAGCTCCTATTTATTCTCCATGGACCAGGAACTCAATGAACTGATGGAAGGCAAGGAGCTGATTCTGTCTTCATGTGCTTAATTAAAGGCAAACTCAGGAACAGAGGTAGTGCTTGAATTGTATCTCCCCCATTAGAAAAGGACACAAAGGGAGTTTGTAGATCCCCTGTTCTCAAAGGGTAGTGTGGTTAGCTTTGAGCATTCTGGGGCCTTTTCTCCAATGGAGGGACTATGACGATTTCAGACACTGCTTACAAGGCTTGGGTGGACAGAAGTCATGACCATTCTTGAGATGGGATGTTTGTGATGTGGGGGACGCCTCTTGGAAATGGTATTTCTTAAAAGCAAGTGGCTGTTCTTTAACTGTCATGCATCCTGGGCAGGCAAGTGTGACATACCTCAGTACCTGGTACAGCTTGTGCTACAAGAATCATGTTCTTAAACTCAAGTTATTCATCCTTTGAAAATAGAATCAGCAAGATTCAGATTGTACATGTTCATGTACATATTTTCTGGAAGAATGCTTTTATGATAAGAAGGTCCTTGTGTTCAAACTAGATGGTGTATTTAGGAGAAGCCAGAGTTGTAGATGAGGCATCAGGAGGCGAGGTAGCAGGTGGCATGTCATCTGTTAGGCCCGTGGGCCTCCGAAGATTCATGAGTAGAGAACGGTCTTCCACAAATGTGGCTGTCCCACGTGTGAGGCCATGTATCTCATGAGATGTATCCGACTCTCCTAGCTCTCTGATTCTAGCTATTATAAATAACCACTCCAAACTTGATCTAAAGAAGTGGGTAATACAGGATTAATCCACTTAGGCAATCTCTTTTTTTCGTTAGTTAAGAACAGCTCCTGCTATATGAAAACATTCTATCTTGCCACTCACTACTTTTTCACGTGATTTTTGACTTGGTGTTGTGGTATACACTTCCCTGAACTCAGAAGGGTGCTCTGTGAGATTCATAAACTCACTCTAGCAATGAACTTGAAAGTATTCCAAGTGTCTTTGTGAGATAGAAGGGTTCCAGACAGAGTGCTGTTCAAGTCTTCTTGGTGCATGTGCTTTCTGTCTTTATCTAGTTAAAAATGCTTGCACTTAGCAGCCATTTGCATATTATATAGACACTTCCCCTGATATTTTTAATCTTTGACACCTTGTATCATTATTAAACCAATCACCTTAACACCTACTTCAAAAATGATACATTATATCCCTTGAGTTTATCAATCATAGAACAATCTCAGTCCATCATCACATGAATTATTACAAAACTCTTTGATATGTGTACCGAAAAGGGAAAAGTAGTCTCTTGTCTTTGAACTTTTTAAGACAATCGCATTAGGGCTGAACTGTACAGCACTCACATGTCAATTATAAAGACATTATTCAGTGGCTCTACTCAATCCATTTGACTTACAGTTAACCCCACAACTTTCACTATTAACTTTACTTTCTACTTCTTTTAGTATTTGACACTTACACATCCTAAAAGATTGGTAGGGATCTTTGAAATGGAATTAGAAATCGACTAGTACAGGGTTTGCCCGAGTAGGGCATGTGAAACAGGGGCATAAATCAGAGTGCATTTTAGTGGAATGCAGGGTGGTTTTAGATGGCATCCTGGCAAGGCAGTAATTCACCTTGAATCTTGTAGTGAGAAAGTTATTCTTACCTCAGCCTTCTTCCATTCCCCACTGGATACATCAAAGGGAATGAATCAGTATGTTGCTAATGTGTCTTTAATACACCTTCAGTGCTTGCCATTATAACCAAATGGAGTGGACCTTGGGCTCAGAGCCTAGCACTAGAGCATGCTAAAGGTGTATACTTGTCACTTAAAAAATTTTGTAATCTTATGTTTAAGGAAAGTAAATATGGCAGTTTTCCATTTTTAAAATTTATTGCAATGATGAAAGTTTCCTGTAAAAAAAATACTTACAATTTACATAGCAATGCAATTTTAAATTATCAACAAATAATAGTAAAGATAATCTGTGGAAATGGTCCAAATCATGATGACAGTTTGTCAATGACTAAAGTTTGGAAAATGCTGACCTACTTTATAGGTCACAGTGTAGCAGCACACTTATTTTACAGCTGGAGGACTGAATTTTTGAGTAAAGAAAGTTGTTATGGACCGAATTGTGTCCCCTCCAGATTTAACTTGTTGAGGCCCTTAGCCCCTAATTCTTAAGAATATGAAAACTGTATTTGGAAATAGGATCTTTGAAGAGGTAATTAAGATGAAATGAGTTGGTATGACTGAGAATTAGGGATTTCTAAACCCATCTTACTGGGATTCTTACAAGAAGGGGGAATTTGCACACACAGAAAGGACACTGGGGATGCGGGCTCCCAGATGAAAGGCTGTGCGAGGGCACAGTGAGAAGGTGGCCGTCTGCAAGCCAAGGAGGGAAGCCTCAAGAGACACTAAACCTGATAACACCCTGAGTTTGGATTTCCAGCCCCCAGAATTGTGATAAAATAAATACCTGTTTTTAAACTACCTAGTCTATGGTATTTTGTGATGGCAGCCTGAGCTGGCTAATGTGGGGGGTCAATATTTCAGTCAGAGCAGGAGAGTCACAATTTGACCTTAGGTTTCCTTACTCCTTTTTTGTCCTCACTGAGAGTTATTTGTATATGCTTCATTTACAGAAGGTAGACTGTCTCAGGACTTCAGAAGCAGATGAAAAATAAGGCAGTCTCTGGCCTTGACTATAATTGTATTGAGAAAGGGTAATAATGCACAGTCCTAATAAATAGATCTAATGGGAAAACAACTGCTTTTATCAATATATCCTTGATGACAGATGGGAATTATAGTGTCTGAGTAACATAGACCAGTGATTCCCAACTGGGACTGAATTTGTCCCCCTGGGAACATTGTCAGCCTCTGGAGGCATTTTTGGTTGTCACGACTCGGGGTGGATAGCGATGCTAACCCCATCTCCTGGGTTGAGGCCATAGAGACTGCTCAACGTCCTTTGTTGCACAGAACCACCCGCCAGGACAAAGAAATATCTGGTCCAGAATTTCAGTAAGTTGAGGCTGAGAAACTCTGATGCAGAGAGAACAGAATGATGGAAAATAATCAGGCCAAGTATGTATGAATTTAAAATCCGTCCTCTGTGCCATGTAACAAAATGTCAGTACAGAATTGAAGGCATTAACAAACATGGTCACTTGATTACAATGCTCTCTAGTTTCTTCCTTTATAAAATAGGATAATAATAAAACCTATTTCTTTGAGTATCAGAGGAATTGAGATGAGACAATACATGTGCCAGGTAAGTTATAGCCTGATGTACGTTTTTGATTATTTCAGTTACGTTAGACATCATAGACTGCCACTCTCAAGAGAACGAGGGCTTATGGATCTGTTTGTCCTAAGCCCTGGGTAAGAAGCTGGAATTCATTACCCAGTGAGTGAGTGAGTAGACACATTAAGTGATGGTTAGGTTACTCACGCTCCCTCACTTACTCCCTCTGTGATACCAAGATTTAACATCTGCGTGATGGAGATGGTAAAAGAGTTGCCCAGAATGTGACATAGGTTGAGACAAATTATACAATGTAAGACTGTCATACTTTCTATTTATTTCAGTAATGTTCGCTTATATTGAAGTGGTGCCTTGGAACACTTTTGTGTATAAAGATCCGTATAAATTGTGGGTATGTTTTGCATGTTTAATTCATGAATTAACTCAGTGGGAGAAAATATTGTTGAGCTGGTGGTCAGCCCCCTTTTCCTTTCATCTGTTGTTCTTCCGCTCTTGATTGGATGGTTGTCTGTGATCCCACTGGGTGCTCCAGGGCTGCTCCCTAAAATTCTCTTGCTCTCTAGGCTGTGTGCCTTCATGCCTCCCATAGCCTCTCAGTTAAAGAGAAGGTAGCCTTTAATACTTGGATACATTCTTTCAGACCCACCATCCAGTAACGTCACTGAACGACTTCCACATATTGATAGTACTAACACAAATAGGGAATAAGTTTATCTAAAACTATTTTCAAATGTATAATGTAAATCAACTGGAGGTCAGCAGATTTATTAGTATTTTTTACTGTCATTAATGAGTAGTTTAATGTACTTACTAGCAATGTGGAATTATTTCTCTACACATACATATGTGATTTTGAATAAATATATGTATTTTATAATTTTTTAAAAATTCTAGTTCACTTTTATTGAACATTTATTTGCCTGACACTGCTGAGCATGTTATATAAAATATTTCACTTCATTTCCGCAACTCTCTATGAAGTTGTATTGTTTTCCATTTTACAAGTGAGAAAACTAAGCTCAGAATTAAATATCTTATATGAAGTTACACAGACAGTAAGATACAAAACTTAGATTCAAATTGAGGGAAAAACAGGCTTTCCTTAAATACAGGGAAAACAACCAATATGTGTTAACATTTCTAGATGAGTATCATTTGGACAATATAGAAATAACAAAAGGAAATTCTAAAGTCTATCTGCACTGGTGTTAAAACATTCTGTCAGCATCCTAAAGTAGCCCCCATGTTCTGAGACCCCAGGGCTGTATTTTCAGAGATGCTCAGTTTCCTCAGTCTGTATACCTTTGCTGTGTCACTGTTTTCTACTTTCTATATGGCAATTTTGAAAAATTAAGCAGATAAAGGGATGCCTCAGTCTTCAGTTAGAAGCTTATTAAAGGATGAAGAGTTAATAGAGAATTGGGTGCGCTGTATGGAATTATTGAAACCCTGAGTTCAAATCCTGAAACATTGATGATTTTTGTGTCTTTGGAGAGTGACCTTCAGTTTTCTCATATTGGAAACTAGCAATAATGGCTAATGATACATTTGCATGAAGAATGAATGAGTGGCTATTTGCCCTCTGTAAAAGCAAAGAAAAACAAAACGAAATGACAAACTTAGTGTCTGACATACACAACAAGTGCTCCCTAAAAATTGTTGGCCCTTCCATCATCTCATATAGCTAACTTTCAGTTACTTCTCAGTTGCCTCATTTAAACCCTGAGTATATGTTTGGCAAGATGAATCGTCTCTTAATGCAGAAATGCTGCCAACAGGAAGGTAACAAATCTAAAGATACAATAAACCTGAAACTAAAAATCACCTCTAATCCAACTGGAGTTGTTCAGCTGCTACTTTAGTATGGATTTTGGACAGATTTCTGTTGTCCTGAGGGAGACACATAACATTTAAAACCGTCACCAACATTTGCTGGCTGTATATCTTCTTTTTGCTTTTTTTAATTTATGTGTATAACTATACCCATAAAACAGGTTAATGTTTTTCGAATCCACCATAAAAGTCAGTGTATATTTCTCAAAGCAGGTACCTCGGGGTATCAGTGAATTAAGAGATGGATTTAAATAAATTGGTTAACTGTTGTTGCCAGAGGTGTTAGAATTTATTCTTTGACTTGAAGTGAGAAGTTCTGTGACATAAGACATGGCGATAACTTTGATGCCGTTTCACTTGAGGAAACATGATAGACAGGAAAGAGAATCGTTCTGGGAGCCAAGAGCCCTGGATTCTTACCCTAACGTAGGGATGAGGGATGAAGGCGAAAGAGAAAAGTGAAATTGCGCATATTGGTTAAGAGTGTGGGCTCTGCTATCAGACTGCTTGGGTAAAATGAGTCTCCACTCTTGCGTTGTCTCTGTGACCTTGAACGATTTCCTGGTATGTCTGGGTTCAGTTTCCCCACCTACAAAATGAGGGTAGTGGTGGTATCTTCCTCATTGGATTGCTGTGAGGGCAGAGGCAATGGTGAACATACAAACCTTAGGACGGTGCTTAGAACAATGGAGTCGCTCCATAGATAGTAGTTCATATTGTTGTTAGTATCGTATTTCGACGTTTTCTTCACATGAAATGTGAGAGAGCCAGGATAACAATCTCTAATAGTATTTTCAACTGTCACATACTGTGGTTTTTGTTGTTTTGGGGCTTTGGGGGCTTTTTTGTTTTTGTTTTTTGCTTTAAATGTTTTTAAAAATCCACTTTTAGTTATCAGAGCCATTGAAAGTGCATATGAATTTGTCCTGTTTACTACTGGTTTTCAGCACTGAGAAGAGCATCTGGTGAAATGTACCATAAATGTTAGTTGACTGTGTACAGATTCGTGGGTACCAAGCAGACCTGATCAAGTCAGTATCTCTGATGCTGTTACTTAGGGATTTGCTTTCCAGCCACCCTCCTCGGACTGTGTAGCTGTGCTTAATCTGTGGTCTACACTCTGCAAAGTATAGTTTTAGGGGCTCTAATATGTGATGATGGATAAAGTGACCATAGAATGTATTGTCAGAAAGGGGACAATTTAACGTGTAAATCTTAGTGATAATTATGACCACAAAGCAGGCATAAATCTAGAATTTACTGATCATGGGGAAATGTAGACACCTGGAAGGTGACAATGTGGCAGTGCATTGAAGGAGTAATGATACACAGCTCTTGACTGATGCCAAGAAGACCTTTGTATGCAAGATCTCTAGGATCTTTTACTTTCCTGGGCTGAGGTTTTTGGTAGCCAGTGAGCTGCCAAGGTTGTAAGACCCTGATCTGACCCAGAGGCAGGAACTTAATGTGACTTTTACATTCTTACTCAGGAAACACATTGAACAATAAGCAACAAGCAATGCAAGGGAATTCAGTTAGTGATGCAAATTTGAACACATGAGAAATACAATTTTTGATTCTAAATTATGTTTAAAAATCAAGATTTACAAAAGCCAAAGATGACCCATATAGATGTTACCACTTCGAAAATCCAATCTAGCATTTCTGTGAATTCAGTCTCCTCATTGGTTCTTGGACTGAGAAAGTAAATGACCTCCCTGCCCGCCCCCTGAATTAGAACCCATTGCTGCCTTTTGAAACTGTTTCTCTCTAGTTTGTGCACTCCTCCCAACCCCAAAGTATTGAACTATGAACAGTCTGGTTACAGCTATTTTCTTTCATCCTCCTTCATGATTCGGTTTCATTCAAAAAGGGATTATCCAGATACGGGCTTCAGATCTAATGCTGTATTAGTTGTCCATACAAATGGAAAGGGGACGCACCTGGGGGCAACATGAAACTCTGTGTATAGAAGGCACCAGGAATGAAGTCAGTCCTGGCGTCTGGCTCTAAGTCCAATAGCATTTATTTGGAATGCCAAAATAAAGGCAAAGAAAGTAGGCAAACGAAAGCATTCAAGTAGGAAATCAAGTTAGCATCCCGGAGACACTCCAGAATGTGTAAGATGTACGCAGCAAGTTGGCCAGATTCCCTTGCTGCTGTCTGTTTACATCATCTGTAGATGGGTTTGTGTGTATGTGTGTGTGATTAGTTTGGTTTCCTACATTATTTCTTACCAGGTATAAGTGTATTTTTCTGCTCTCAAGACTGTATATTTCCCAGTGAGCCAGATGAACACACTGAGAAGGCTTTTTCATGGGCATGAGGCTGAAAAAGAAAAAAAAAGAAAAGTAAAGTCCACTGCATAAGGCAAGGCAACGGATGACACTCAGACAAGACAGGGGTGATTATGGGCCACTTCAGGCATCTGGATGTTCGGTGTTTTCAAATAGAATCATCATTCCTCTGCAGAGTGTCTCTCTGTGTCTAGCAGCTACAAATAGATCCAAGAGTTTCCAGAGTTTCTGTCTTCTGATCTCATTATACAAACCACTAAAATGAGCAAAGGAATAACTCCCAAAAGCTTTCATGTAGTTAATGGCAGCAGGGGGATGTCTGCCTTTGATATACACCTGTTCAGCATACCTAACTCACTTTGTGCCTTTCTTTCAAAAGCAATTTAATGGGGGTATCTATCTTTCAAAGGCAATATCACAGAAATGTTATTGGCTGTTTCTGTGTGTGTATATGTGTGTGAGAGAGACAGAACTGAAAACACCTCCATTTTTAAGGACAAATACTGCTGTCTTTGCAGAGTCAACCTTGTAATTGTAAAACCAAAGGGAGTCTCTACTCTTGAAGAATTTAGGACTGAATAAGGAAACCCACCCTGCCTGCGGCTGTGATTAAAATTGGGATGAATAACCATTATAGCCAACTAGTCACCAAGGACTGTGGGCTAATTCTTACGGGGAGAGAGGCTAGAATGCAAAAGATGTCAGAATAAGTTTCACATGAAAACTGTCAGTTTTACCAGGTGAAATGAGTAAACTTTGGTAAGAAAGTGATGTGGGAGAAGAGCCTTATAGGAAGGGAGTGGAGGCTAGCCAAAGGGTTGAAAATACAACAGAAAGGGAGAAATAGTAAGCAAATTAGCAAAATACGCCTGCTTTGTGGAGGAATTTATGAGATGACACTAACATTATTTAGAACTAAATTCTAGAGGGCTGAACTATACAAACAAACAACAAAAAAAAAAACCCAACTATGAAACTTGACTAGTTTTCTGTATTCAAAGTAATACAATTAAATGACTTGGTCAACAAGCAGGCTGTATTGGTGTCCATCTATCTTTCTGAGGTTCAGGACAGTGTGTCTTTGGAATTTGACTTTTTAAAATTCATTGTTGTTGTGTTTGCATTCGTGGGGTCCTTGGTTAGATTCTTTCATGGCAGTAGAATGTCTGCTGTGCGATGTGTCATGGGGAGTACTTGAGTCATTACACGGAGCTTTGATTAATGAATTGAAAACTGAGAGACTCAAAAACAGACAGCGTCTGCTTCTCTCAGTACTTCTGAGCATTTGCTGGAAGTCAAATACCATTAATGAATCGAGTGGGTGCTTCTTGGCACTTTATTATTCAACAGTCATCTTAATTGTGAATAATTCCTAAGAGCACTGGAGTGAAATGTGAAAGGGGTGGCGATTAAGAAAAATCAAGTTTTCACCATGAAGCTAAGTCTCAGAAATATTTAGCAAAGGTTCAATGTAATAAAAGGCAAAATTATAGTTTAAAAGTTAGGTAAAATTTCCTGGGTATACATACCAAGCAGGAAACTTTGCAAATAATATCATTAGCAATGTCAGGTACAAATACATAGGCTTTTTATGGGCCAGAGGCTTTTGTAATAGCCTCAAAAGTTAGCCCACGAGAGAGCTAAAAAGAAAGGTGATAATGACAATTGTGATAGCACTTCTTGTATGACAGGAACTGTTCAAATATTCTCTGCATAACATTTAATACTATCAAGAGCCCAATGAGGTAGGTCCTATTATTATCTCTGATGGGGAAACAGACGCACAGAGAGGTTTAGTAATTTGCCCAAGGTTTCACGGCTTTTGAATGCAGACTTGGCAGAACTAGGATTCAGACATACATAATCCAGTCCCAGAGCATGTCTTCAAATCACATGCTCTGCTGCTGTCGGTGAATATGATTATAGGAATAAATAGGTGAAAATAGTTAGCGATATAATAGTAGCTAACAAGTATCTAGTTGGTATATGTGCCAGGCACTGTACTAAAGATAGTACAAACATGAACACAGTCAATCCTCTGAACATACCTGTGAGGTAAACACCAGACCGTCCTCCCCCAATCTGTCATGCCCACGAGGGAGCTGAGCCTTAGGAGTTCAGTACCTTGTCCACCGCCAGTAAAGGTGAGAGACACTTGTCTATGCCCCAGCTACTGGCCTGGGACTCAGTATTCGTAATTCTGTACTTCCATGAGTGAATCTTAGCCATGTGTCCCCAGAGACCACACATGACATCAGACACCAAGAGACCAAGCTATCTCTTATTTTCTAAGTTGGTGTCCTTTCCAGAGTGAAAGCTGGGGACTGCTGGATCTTTCCTAGAAAAAGCAAAATGTATACATTTGTTCACATAGACTAGTGACAGAACACTGGACCCTTGATCTGTGATAAAATGACTCAGTTAAAGTTGGTAAGAAGTTCAATCCTGGACTAATTAATTCTTCTATTCAGACCTTAGTGTCCTCGCCTGACAAAATGAAGGGCGGGGTCAGTCTGAGCTGCTGTAACAAAATACAGGAGGCTGGGTGGCTTTTAAATGACATAGAAGTATTTCTCACAGTTCTGGAGGTTAGGCGTGTAAGATCTTGAGTGCCAGAATGGTTTGGTTCCGGTGAGATGGCTCTTCTGGCTTACAGACTGTTGACTGGGCATTGTACCTTCATGGGGCAGAAAGAGGGCAAGAGAAATTTCTGAGGCTCCTTTAATAACGTCACTAATCTCATTCATGAGGGCCCCACGCTCTCGACCTAATTACCTCCCAAAGGATCTACTTCCTAATACATCACTTTGGCGGGTAGGATGTTGACATTTCAGTTGTGTGTGAACACGAACATTCAGTTGATTGAAAGTGGTGTGACTGCTTCTGTATGTTTTTCCAGATCCACAAATTCTTCTCCAGGAAGCCTTCCTTAAACTCTCCCTTCTCTTCCCTTCCCCTCATTAGTCTCATATATTCTTTGGTTCCCTCTGTTACAACTAATCAAACAGTATTCTCCTTATTTGGTTGTTGTCTGTCTTCTCTGTTGGACTGTGCGGTTGGAGATGACACGAAATGTCTATTTTTTGCATTCCTTCTACCTGGTGCAGTGTGTGCACGTGTTAGATACCCAGTGCATGTTTAAATGAGGGAGGGAAGGAATACTTTTTTGGGGTGACAATTGTATTTTCATGTATCAACCAATTTTATTTTCAGTGCTGCATCAGAACTTAGAGTCACTGTTGCTAAGGACAGGTTTTCTGATTAAGGAGTAAAATTACCAGGTATTAGTTTTTTCAAATGCTTATTCATTCATTCACTCATATTACCAACTCACAGTCTTTTGGGCAGTAAATAATTCAACTGTTGGCTGACCTCTGGTTTGATTAAAACCACAGTCCAGTTTCAGAAAGTGGTAGTGAATCCATCCTAGACTATCTCAGCTTTGGAAGAAGTTTCCAAACTCTTGGGTGAAAATAAAGATCTGATTGGTTGGGCGCCTGAAGTGACATTAAAGGGGAACTCCAGGGTTACAGGTCAGGTTACTTATTGGAATAAGTCTGCAGCCTCCCTTGGTACCTGTTTCGACAACGCAGCATTCCTGTATGTGGCTGTGTAAGTTCTGTTTGTTTAACAGGTAGGGGTACTACGTTTTCTGGTGACCTGTACTAGACCCCGTTCAAGCATGTAATCAACATGTGCTTGAAGAAGAGTGTGGGGAGATTGTCCACGGTTCCAACGCTGCTTTTTGGATGGGGGGTGGGTGGCACACAGCTTCCTCCTAGGTACTCAGCATCGTGTGGCCCTTCTAAATAATTAGTCTTGATAAGACTTTTCAGTTTTTGTTTTATGAAAAAAAAAAAAAAAAGCATTTGTACCTGGTTAGATAAAGTCTCCTAAAAAGTTGTGTATCCTGGGAGATGTGGGTCCCACCAGACTCTAAAGCAGTAATTTCACTTGAGTTATTCACACACACCAACTACCATTTAAGCAAATTAGGCTATTATCTCAACTTCCAAATTAGAGACGAACATTCCTTTCAAGCCCACAGACAGCTCTGTTTGTTTGAGATAATATGGTTAGCTCACATTAGATGTTTCTTTTAGTTGTGTTCTGCAACTGAGTCTAATAATCACAACATTCCTAATTTGTGCCAAATGTCCACGGCATAACCAGTCGGTTGGAGCATTGAGATTAATTTTCTGTCCTCTTTCTGCATTTTTGTTTTCACTTTTTAATTTTTTTTAGGAGTGCATTCTTCTAGAGAGCTTTCCTGCGTCCCCCCACCAAATCCACTCTATGCGTTTAAATTCTAGAAAATTAAATCTGGTGCAAGCAAGGAGATAAACAAATGGCTTAAAAACATCACAATCAAGTATGATAATGGCAAAGTGTTATACTTTTAATAAATGATTAGGAATGGTTGTAATGCAAAGATTCATTTCACAGAACAAAAGCACTTAAGCAGGAGTTTATATTACTGCTATGCTTCAGTGGTGATAACACTGGGACTTCAACCTGCACAGCTACAATGATTAATTAACGGTCTTGTTCAGGATGAGTGAGCACCATTATTGTTCTTAAATAGGAAAAGGCAGATAACCATTACTGATTATTCCTCAATTCCCAGTCTTACTTGTTAAAGACTAAAGAATGCTAAAGTAGGTTGTGGGATTTCAGAGCTGCTATGAGAAGCAGAAAATAATAGAATTTTTATAATGTGTACATAGGATTAGTTAAAGATTCAAATTAGCAGTCAGATTTATCTCTGAAGGTCTAAATTTAATTTTTTTTCATATTAATGGTATTATAACATCTTTAAGGAGAGATAATTACGTCACCAATATTTGCTTCAAGCTGTATTTCTCTATCCACTGCAATTATCTTCATCAAAATAAACACAATAAGGAAAAGAACTTACTGATCAAAAAACAAAATTGATCAATCTAATGAAAACATTTTCCGTAAGCCTGCGCTTTGTTTACTTATGGTTTTTATTTTGTCTTGTCCTTTTTCTGGGGTGTAAATGATTTATATATCAGGTATCTTGTTCTTTCTCTAAAAAAAAAAAATTCATAACACAACACTTACTTTACTGATGCAAATTGATTTGGACTAGTTCTATGAGTTTAGAGACAATTTCTTTCGGAGTCTTGGAAATGCATCTACCAGATCTCTGGAAATTCTCCTGCTGATTTAAAAATGGAGAAGTAACTACCTTTGAGAATATTTCTGAAGGAACATCCTCTTTGGACAGGCAGTCCTCTATGGCTGGCAGGACATACCAGTTATTCCAGTGTGATGCTGTTGTTGGGCCCTGGAACACCCCTGAGCTAAGATGTCCCAACTCAGGAGCAAGACAGGAATGTTTCTTTTGCTTTTGGCCACCAGACAGAATAAGGAGCATTACACTTTGTATGACTCTGAGTTCCACCAAGAGTGATGGCATGGTAGTCGCCATGGCAATCACTGAAAAGATTCCAAAGAGCAGAGTTTGGTGGCTTTTATTTAAATTTTTAAAAATTTTGTTGATTTTTTTTCAATATTTGACTTATTTCATTAAACTTCTCCTATTATAGACGAGACTATTCACACATTCTTTCTTTTCCCCAGTGCTTACAAAACTGTCAAACCATTTTGCAGATGAGGGGATGGACACTGGGAGGAGTGAGTTCTCTAAAGTTTCACAGCCAGTAATGAAAAAGACAAGACTCACCTAGGTCACCTTCTTAAAGCCCAAGATGAAGAATGTGTTCTTCTCTAATATATAATCTGTCCAGGGAGGGGCCGTTATTTATTTAGTTATTCAAAAGTCACGCCCTACCTAGTTCTGGAAAGTATCAGAAATGGTTTGTAAACTAGGAATGTGGGTGGAAAGTAGCAAAAACTTTGAACTATTTAACTAAAGGAATTTTTAGAGGAAGTTAATTCAAGTGCATCCATACCATAGAAGTTTATGCCAGCATTTCAAGCAAAAAGGTATACCTGCACACACAGTATTATGAAGATCTCAAAGATGTGTTACCTAAGAAAAACAGATCCCCTGATGAGATTGTATGATGTTGGTATACTAGATTTGTGTATGTACTCTTGTTTCTATACGTTTTCATGAATAGGATTTATTTTTTTTAATGTTTCACACCAAAGTATAGTTACATATAGCATGGTCAGTCAAATGGGCCAGGCCTGGGGCAGGGAGTGTCCAAAAGATTCAGGGTGGTTAGTTAGATTTTTAGTCCATATTCTATATTGTTTGAGTCTTTAAAAATACAGGTTCTTGTTCCTGGTGCAATTATGTCCCTTCTTTCCCCCTCCCCGCTTCCCCTGATTAAATACTTAATTTTTAGTATGTTTCCCACATCTTCAAAGACAAGACTTTCTCTAAACCCAGAACCCTGCAGTTGGAGTGCTCTGGCTGGGCAGAAGGAAATCTTTGAGAAGTCTGACCTTTCTCTGCCTTGTCTGACTCCTGGACAGTGCTTTCCTAATGAGATTATGGGTATTAGCAGTGATACCCGAATCTGGCTGTGCCTCTGAGTCATCTGTATAGGCTTTTGGGAGCCACTGATGGCTCCGAGAAGTGCTTTAGTAATTTAATTTTCTGGCTGGAAGGACATTTTGAACTGAAGATTATTTTTTTGGATACATCTTAAAAATCATTGACTTTTAGTTATCAAAGGGACTTCAGATTATCCCCTTCAATCACTTAATTTGACAACTATTAAAACTGAGGTTCAGAGTAGTTAAGTGAATTTTCCAAGGTCACAGAGCAAGTTATTGGAAATCATTGTTACATATATCAGGACATTCTCCTGCCTTGTTAGTTACAATCTAATGAGTAAAATTTAATCTTCCTGTGATCCTCAGGGCTTTTGCTAGGCCTGCAATCATTATGAACATCGGTAATTAGCATATAGGAAAGTGAGCTGAAAGATGGGTTAATGTCTGGATTTTTTTTCTCTTTATTTTAATATTTAAGAGAATGATTAATTACTTTCCACAGCCGCTCCTCTTGCCATTTTTTCCCTTTTCTCCTAAAAAAGAAAAATAGAACCTTTTTATACCAAAGAAAGTTTGTAATGGGCCAGGTTCTGGAAATTTGAACTGCTATTGCTTTTTCAATTCAATTTCGTAGAATTTAGAGTCTCATTTACAAGAACCTATAGGAATCTGTCCAGTTTCTTTAGCCATTTTCTCCTTCAGATCCCATTTTACAATTGTTTTATAAATAAATTGTTTTTTTTCCCCAATACTATGCCTGTTTCGGGAAGCAGAAGTGATCAGGTTTCTAAACAAGTTCACTGCATCCAGATGTAACTCTTTAATTTGGGTTTTCTGCTTGTCAAAGAGTTCTCATGATTCTGAAGAATGAGTATCTATGGGAAGATACATGTCTTACTCTCCAATGTATTTTCTCTAGAAAACACAGAAGAAAGCAAAGCATATATTGCTTTTTTCCAAAAGAAGTTGATATTGTCAGCTGCATGCAAAAGTTAATATATAGGTCTATATCACACGCCTATCTTTGCAGGTACATGCTGCTAATTGCAAAAGAAATGGTCCAAGTTTTAAAAAGACAGGAAATTAAGATTACTTTTTTAAAAAGGAAGATTAAAAAAAAACAACGAATCTTGTAAAACAGCCTCATGTTTTGCTGAAACTATAATGGTTTCTGTGATGGAACTTTTAAATTATTTGTAAAAAGAAATGAAATAAAATGCAAATAATTTCTCTTTTCCATCATTGAATTGGAAAAAAAAGCATATATTTGTTCTCATGTACCCCGGAAGATCCCATCTGCTAAATCTCAGGTTTGCCAGACTTGGGGCTGATAGGCTCACACCAGCTGAAATGCGTCGACATTAGGAACTTATATCCATCAGTGCAAGTTTTTTCTTCCTCTAAGATCCCACTTTTTAGGCTTTAATGAATCCTCCCCTACCGAGTCCTGTAGGGTTATATGAATGCAGTAATTGTTGTAATTCTTAAGTATAAGCGCCTGTCTTGTGCTTGGTCCTACGTCTTGTGCTGTGTAAGACACCAGGGGGCCACAAAAAAGGTTCCCATCCCTAGAAGCATCTGAGAATTATTTGGGTCAAACTGAGGAGGGAAATTAAGAGCACACATTTTTTTTTCCTCCTCTCTCACGCCGTGTGGTTTCTTTCCTGATCTGTCAAGGGGAGTCTTTGTCTATCAAGAAGAGGTGCTTATATAGGCAATATTTAAAGACAGTTTTAACTCGGAAAGCTAATCCGTGGGTGTACAGAACTTAACAGCATTTGCACGGTCTACATTTTTGCCCATCAGCAATTAATTGACATGAGCCAGTTTGAATGTTTTAGTGGTGACAAACTTGATCCAATAATAACCTGCACTTTCTACTTATCCGTTTTAGTCTGTCAGTTTAGATTCTTGGAATCAAACATTATAGTTTTCAGATAAAGGACAGTTGTAGAGTAAATTAGATACATATCCTGTCATGGAAAAAGTGATATTTCAGCTGTCTTTTAGAGTTGGACGTACATGGAGTTTGGTCCAGTTATCCGTGTAGGAAGTCATTTTTTAAATCCCAACAGTAAGTGGACAAGAGATATTCCACAGAAGATTGATTACCCAGGAGTCAAGCAACTAGAAAAACCCACCTGCAAGTAATGGCCTTGGCCCATTTTTCTTTTACCTCATCCATTTATAAATCACGGCATTCTAATCAGTGGAAAACAACAAGCAGCCATAGAGTGGTGATGAGATGAGCAGGTCTGCGGATGGATAATCAATGAGGTACGGAAACCCGCAGGGCGTGGCACAGATGGAGTGGCCAGGTCTCCAGGGACTGATTGCTGTGATGTTCCCAGGCTCTGAGGATGCACAGGCGGGGCTGTTTCTTACCTCTTTGTATGCTTTAGCATGTAAAGACACTTAAAGCAATAACGCAAAGGTAAACACACTCTATCTTTCATTCTTTAATCCAGAGAACAGAAAAGGAAGCGAGAGGAACAAGACCACTCTCTTCAAAAATTAGATTCTGGATCACATCATTCAATTATGATGCTTTCCTGCAGTTAAATTCTCTGGGAATGGTATCGCTTAGGGACGGGTCTGCGCATAGTTCCCAACCACATAATATGAGTGGGAAACCAGTGCGTCCTCCCTCCATCCACCAGGGACCGTTCCTTCTCTAACCCGCTCTTTTACAGCCTTGACTGCTATATACTCAGGCTTCTGCTCTGGACTCTAGTCTCCTGTTGAACTTCAGAATCTTCCTAGCTCCAGGAAGTCAAGATTTCTCCCTCACCCACACTCAGAATCCGTGTTTGTTTTTGCTTCTTGATTATTGACTATACCTTTTCCTTTCTGTGAAAATATATTCATGTATAGTTAAGTCTCTTGAGCAATACTCTTTAAACCCCAGTGACTACAACTGTGTGTTCCCTATGGAAGCTGCTGACTACATATTTACTGAATGGATGAATGAATGCAAATTGACTGTGTCACACGTTCAACACTTACCCGGTGAGCACTTCCTTTGTTCCAGGCAAAGTTCTGATTGCTGCAGACAAGGGAGGGTCTGAGAAGCTTAGAGAGTTAGTAGAGACGTTAGCCTGGCTTCAGTGCACCCTTAGGACAATCGGGACTGCCCCTACCTACCGTCCTGAGATGGGTCACCTCTTTCTCCATGTCCGTTTCCCCTTCTTCCCTGACCTGGTGCTGAGATTACATGGCTTTTGAAAATTATAGAACCACAGAAGGAGCTAAAATGAAAGTGGTGATCTGATACTCTGCCTACTGGCACCTGCAGAATGAGGCAGCTCTACCCCTACCCGCTGGAGTAATTTTTCCAGAATGATACAGCTGCTTTTCTATGTCAGTTCTAAAATCTTCAGCATTTTGCACCCAAGCCCTCATTTGCTGAGTCTCCTACCCTTCCCTCTGATTTATTTTCTGGAGCCTGAGTTCTGATTTTCTAGTACAGTGAGTTTGCATCCACAGTGAGGTATCTCCTGCTTTTCTTTAACCACCAAACTTACTGACGCTGTAAAGGATGTTAGCCTTGCTGTGCTAAGAAGCTCAGTGTCCCTCTAAGTTCTGTGGATTCTTTCACCTCCTTCAAGCTACAGTGTTGCCTGCCCTCTGGTTCAGGGAGGCAGCCCAAGTCCTGTTTGTGAAATTGAAACATCAAACTTGCTGTGGGCTAGCACCGGCATTACACCGCTTTCCTCCTGGAGCCTAATTGAAAGACGGAGAGACTGTCGACTGCGGAGGCTGAAGGCATGAGGTTTGAAACTAGTCTGCAATTGGTTATGTGACCTCGAGTGAACCTCTTTACGTTTCTGAGTCTCAACATTCAGATCCATACAATGAGAAAGAGCTGTCACTTTCTGGTAGTCACGGAGGTAGTTTTGTAAGAATTAAATGAGATACTTATCATGTGGGTACACCAAATGCATGTGTGCTATGGTTATTCTTGTTTTTATATTTTTAAATCATAAATATGTATACTCCTGTGCTTCTGATAACTTCTACTTCTTTTTTTTTTTTTTTTTTAAACAAAACACATCTATTATCTCATAGTTCTGTGAGTTAGGAGTCCAGGCTTAGCTCCAGAGACTCTCAGTGCTGCTATAAAGATATTGGCTGGGGCTCCAGTCTCAGCTAAGGCAAGGCTGGGGAAGGATTTACTTTCAGGCTCATGGGTTGTTGGCAGCTTTCAGTTTCTTGCAGGTGTTGGACTGAAAGGCTCAGTTTCTTGTTGACTGCTGGCCAGACACCCTCTGAGTTGCTTATCACATGGCCCTTGACACAGGGCAGCTCACAACCTGGCAGCTGTTTCTTCAAAGCCAGCAAGAGAGAAAGGATATCCTCTCAGGATGGCCAGTACTGTCTTATGTAATGTAATCACATACACGTCGTCATGTGCATCCTGTCGCCTCTGCTGCATCCTGTTGGTTAGAAGCAAGTCACAGGTCCTGCCCACATTCACGGAAGAGGTTCCCACGAAGGTGTGAACTCTAGGAGGTGAGCAGCAAGGGCACTGCCCTCATGTCTCTCTTGTCACCTCCTCCTGCCCTTCAAGGTGCCCTGCTTCTTCACTGTCTGCCTGCTCTTCTGCCTCATTTGGTTCTTTAGTCCATTGATCTGTCTTTGTCCTGATAGATCATTCTCCTCCTGTTGTCCCGCTTTCACTGTCCTCCTTAGATTAGATTCCTTGCTTCCATATTTCAATTACTGTCTTGCTAATAGCCTGACTCCCTTGCTCCTTTGCCTGTTAGCTGCATTCACCTGGAAAGCCTCCAACTCAAGACAAACACAGTGAGCCTTCTCCCCTGAGTCCAAACCCAAATGGCACTACTGTAAATCCATGCTCACAGATCTACTGTGTTCAGCAATCTTACTGTTTTCCAACTCAGTTTGCTTTCCCACTTTACACAAAAACTATTCTGAACTTCCCTCACTCTCCTCAAATCTTCAAGCCCTTCCTCCTCCACCTCTTTATTATCAACATATGAGCTAGCCCCCGTATTATACATAAAAGGCAACCATCATGTGGGGTTGCCCTCAACTTCCACCACATTTACAAATCTTCCCGCATCTGCTTTCATCCTTCCGACCCACTGGCACCAGACATGACACCTGACTCCTGTAAACTATCATATCCTCCCCCTGAATTCCTCCCCTCCTTTATTTAACCTGTAGTATCAACCTCTTCACCTTTCCCTGCTCCTGCTCATCAGTATTTGAGTAGGTAAATATTTAAGCCATCCCTTGGCCCCATGTCCCCTGGTGTGGTCACATGCTCGTCTTTCTCCTCTTCACAGCCTGGCTTCTTGACAGCGCTGTGTGCACCAACCATCACTTTCGCCTTACCTTCCACTGGCTTCCCAGTCCACAGACTCTGGGAAAACAAAAGCGATCTACGTACTGTCAGTTGCATTGAACTGAGTCTTGAGTTCCTTTGTTCCCCACCAAGGCAGCGTTCCTTAGCCTCTGGGTACATATTCCTGTCATATCACATGTTCCCCCCACGGTACCTGGTACATGATTCTTCCATGTCGTGTGTCTCACAGCAATGGATGAGAAGCCATTATTGCCCATAGCATTATTTCATGTGGTCATTCTCTTCTTCAATAATGAGGGTTTTTTGGTTTTTTTTTTTTTTTTTTTTTGATCGTCTATGTCTGTAATTACGTAATGCCCAAACAATTAGGTCATGAATGAAAATCCAACTGATCAACATGTTGGCTACTTTAGCCAGTGGCTACAAAGAACTCTGAATATTGTTTTTCCACCAAAGTGAATTCTGGGCTCTTAGTCCATCAATCAATTAGTATTTCTTCAGTATCATTGGGGTATGGGAGGGGGGTGGAGGTGGCAAAAGCCAGTTTAGACCCTTGCATACAGGGCACTTAAAAATACTAGGTGATTGGCTGGAAGCTTGGAGTCAATGCAGTAATGACGGCTCCTGGAAGTAGGAGTCACTTCATTCATCTCTTCAGCAGTTTATTTGGCATAGTTTTGAGCTCATACTAACTGTTGAATAAATCCTTATTGGTCAGTGAATGAATTGCTGCTTGTTTCCCAGGACATGCATTAAGAGTTTGAGACTCTGGCTTAGAATTTTAGAGATAAAACAGACCGTAGTCAGCGTGACTTACAAGCAGGTAACAGGAGTCAGTATATCTGGGTTCTGTTTTTAGTTCTGCTACTTACTTCATGGAAATATGGGCAGGACACCTCGATTCCTTAGGTCCCAAATAACTACCATGAAATAATAGCATTATACTGGCTCAGGGTTAGTGAATAGTTTAAAGTATGTGCAGACGCTCATCCATCTTCATTTCTATGTTGGAATGAACTCTGATCCCAGGTGTGGCTAATGGGGGAAGAGCACCACGAAAAAATCCTGGTGTGTGTGTGCTGGGGATGAGGGGGTAGAGCAGCCATGCAAATGCCACAGCCCTTTCAGTCCTGAGTGTTTCCATTTCAGTGATACTCTATTTCCAGTGCTACATTCTTTCTTTGAAAAATGATTACAATTGGACTCAGATCATATATCTTGGACACAGTTACATATGGAGTGTAAGTATGAAGTTCTCTGTGTATTGTGTTCAACATGGAATGTTTGCAGGTTCAAACAGTTTTTTTTCCCCTGAACATGGATCAGTGATCTCTGTGCTTCCATTCTGCATACCATGAGTAAAAAGAGCATACACGTCATTAGAAATCCTTTCAAGAATATCTTAAAACAGGCTCCATGATTTGAAAACAAAGATAATGAGGGGAGAGTAGAAAGGAAAGGTGACCAGAATTGGCCAAGTGGAAGCATTTAAAAAACACAGCTTCCTGCAAATTGGCAAGAGGCAGAGTCATAAATGTAGAGATGGTTCCTCAGAGGTCAGATCTCTTCCTGCCGCCTCGGACGTGGAGCTTGTGGCTGCTGAGTTATGAGTCAGCAGCACCATCTAGAGGCGTGCGGCAATGCTGCACACAGAAGAAGCAAAGGGGTGGAGCCATCGATTCCAGTTGAGCAGTGGCAAATCCATTGTTTCATTTTTTTCAGTTTATGTGTATATAACCCCTTACAGAATGCCTGTAAAGGAATTGCTTCCCGTCCCCATCAAGAGATGACTGCAGAGTTCATTACTGGTAACATTCAAGGCTTCACTTCAGAAGCTAAAACTTACCTCCACAACTTCCCTACTGAGAGGAAAGTCATTGACTTTCAAATCAGTTAATGCATTCCATACGTTTTACTGGATACCTGCCATGCCTCAGGCTTTGTGCTGGGCACTAGGGGGGACACAGACAAGAAAGTGTTACTGACTGTCCCTTTGTACTCCTAGTCTACATAACCACACCTAGCCACATGGGTAAATCTTCTCCCGTCTTATCTTTTTTTTTTTAATTGAAGTATATAGTCGGTTACAATGTGTCAATATCTGGTGTACAGCACAATGTCCCAGTCATGCATATACATACATATATTCTTGTCTTATCTTTTTAAACAGTTCCTGTGTAGTCGGAGTAGAAATCTTTCAAAGCATTCATTACATTTCAAAAATTCTTGTTCTCTGTAAAACTATCAAGAATGTTTTAAAGGAAATCATAGACTCAAATAAATTCAGAGTGACAGGGGATCCTACGGTCTTAGAGTGGTTGTTATCAAACTTTGGTTTATAGGAGAATTACCTGGTAGACTTTCAGTTATAATACAGAGGTGCCGGCTTTGAGCCCCAGACATTCTGATACTGTAGACATGTGGTGTGGCCCAGGATGGTGCATTAGATTTGAATGTGTTTATCTGGTTTTCAAATCAGGCTTTCAGAGGAAAATACTCTAATGTTGACTCACAGGAGAGATAATGCCAGGATCATAAGCCAGAAGGGTGTATTTTTTTATTATTATTATTTCCCTCTTTAATTTACCCTATTTATTATTTGGACTAGATAATATCTAAGGACCACACCAATACGAATGTCCAGTAGTGCTGAGTGATTAACTTAGCAGTCCCTTCTCTCTACATCAAATGAATTGTCTTTGTCGCAGCTTGGTCATGGCTACATACCTAATTAGAATAATTTTAAGACTCATCCCATTAAAATATAGATCTTTAAGTTGACTAGTAACCACATTTTGGTCTCAGTTTTATTTGTATAAAAACATACCATCTGAGAATATTTGTGTAGTGAGCCCCTTGTTAGATTTAACTGGAAATCCATTATATTAGCAAACTCACAGCTGTGGGTGTGTGGGTGCAGGGAAGCTGAAAATTAGAAACTTGAGTGGATTTCAATACCTAATTCCACACCAAACAGGCAAATCAGAGCTGAGGAAAAAACTCCTCCCAAGTTGAAGGCAGTTCAGCTTTTACTCTTTCATATTTTGGCAGCCCCTGTTTTGAAAGATGCCCAAATATAAATCTGTGGGATTTAAAGAACTGAGCTTTTCAAAGGAAACTTGTAAAACGTCTGTGATAATAAATACCTCTCATATATTTCTTCTACTCTGCTCTTCCTTTTGTTTTCATGGAAAAAGTCCCCATTATATTTCAATTGAACCATTAAACTAGCCTGGGAGTGAGTTACCCTGATGCTGTCCTCAGTCCCCAGACTTCCCCAGATTTGATTTCCACAGCTCCATCATGACGCTCTTTCTACACTGTCAGTAAGATGGTGTGGCTTCTATAAAGTCTTTCACTTCGCACCACACTCACTGTCTTAAGAACAGGACTCCAAATTGGTAGCAATTTGATCACCTGGTACATGGATCTCACCTCAAACTCAAATTTCAGCCATCTGAGTTCCTCAGCTGTAATAAGTCTTTGACCATTCCATGACTTTGAACCATTTTAGCCTGCTGGGTTTGTGGTTTGGGATTATTACCAGGATAGTTCAGCTCAGCCATTGCCTGCCCCCGGAGCAGCTCTCTCAATGCCTTCGGCTGTGTTACATCTCCTTTCTCTTGGGGTTTTTTGTTTGTTTGTTTATTTTAGAAACATGTGTTCTACCATGAGAGAAGCATAACATACAAAAGGAAGAAATAAGATGAGGGTTTAACTCTGAGTCTTAAAAACCACAGGATTTATAATTCTTATTTCTATCATTTTAGAATGGAAGTTTGTCAAAGGCAGAGAATACAATTAATTTTATATTCCCTAATTTTGATCTTAGTGATTACACGTGTAATATGTTCATGAATGTTCCTGTTTACCTCTGTTGACCAAGCACTAATAATCCTGAAACTGAGATGACTTGCTGTCAGGTCCAACTTGTTAATCAAGTAATGTGATCTGTGACTCTTACCTATATTTATTCTTTAAAAAAAAAAATGAGTTCCAGCAGTACAAGTTGGGGTGGGGGGTAAACTGAGGGAAATAGTGGAATTGTAATGGATGGAAGATACTTTAGTTTGAAAGAAATGCTGGAAAACTCTTGTATAGTTAGTACTGTTGCTTATTAGTCATTTCTTAAATTTTGAAACGTGAGATAGGATTAGTGTAATTTTCATCTTTATTGACGCAATTTGGAACTGCAAAGAAATCAATATTTTGTTAATGGTATCAGGGTCCACTTGTTACACTATTTGATCATCCTGGGTTATCAAACTTAGTCATAATATTGTTATTTTGATACATTTTGTTGACAGAGCGTGCCACCATTTCATCAGTTAAATAAGCCCTGGCTCACGTGCAGCTCAGTGAAACATACAGGCAGCCTTTGTCCTGAAGGACAGGAAATGCCATCCCCCAGCACCAGTACGAGCATATGATACAAAAGATGAACTTCCAAGGGTCTCCTCTCGGATGGATTTAGAAAGAAGGCAATGCCAATAATCCCTTCACTGGCTTTCTTTAACAAGATATGACTTAAATTTGACAACATGGTATATTCTATTTTCTGTAGATTCCATTTGGCTGTGAATTCAAAACAAATGTTAACTGACATTTTCTGATTTTTCTCCTGTCTTCTCACACGACAGCCCTAAATTCACTGTCATATTTCTCAGTCCTTATATCTTTTCTCTGTGCTTTTTCCATGATATCCCTCTCTGAAATGCCCTTGTCTCTGATGCTCCTAATCATTGACTACTGTATTTATAAAGAAGCAGTTTGGCAATACGTATGAAGATATTAAATGTGTCAAAATGTTTCTTCTCACATATAATTCTCAGGAGTCCATTTTATTATAATAATACAGATACAGGAAAATCTTTGAATAACATTCTAATGGCAGTATAAGTTATAAAACATTAAAATTTATAAATTGAAAACAATGAAAAGGTAATGGTGAATTAGATAATTATCAGTTCTCTGGATAGAAAGATAGAACATTATTAGAATCTTGTCTATGAAAGGTTTGTCATAAAATTTCCAAACAGGGAACTGGAGAAAAGCAGACAAGATGTATGAATATTTTAATTTAAAAAGAGTGGAATATAGAAACATACAAGTGTAAAAAAACTAGATTAAATAAAACCAATTCATAAAATAAAATGAAGTGTTGAAAATATAATACTGGTTACCTATGGATCTTTTGACAAAGAGTGATTTTACTTTCCTTCTAGAATTTCCCCCACATATATATATATTTATAAAAATAATTGAAGTATATACATTTTCTTTCTTAAAAAACTTTAAAAAACTGAAATATAGTTGATTTACAGTGGTGTATTAATTTCTGATGTACAGCACAGTGATTCAGTTATACGTGTGTACATTCCTTTTCATATTCTTTTTCATTATAGGCTATTCAAAGGTATTGAATATAGTTCCTTGTGCTGTACAGCAGGACCTTGTTGTTTATCTATTTTATGTATAGTAATAGGTAGTTATCTCCAAATCCCAAATTCTCAGTGTATCTCTCCACCTCGCCTTTTCCCTGCTGGTAACCACAAGCTTGTTTTCTATGGCTGTGAGTCTGTTCCCCCAACATTTTCTGTATTCAACATTCCTTATCCTTATAACAAGTGAAAGGAAACAAAACATGATTATGAAACTAAGATACAGGAGTGGTAGGGTTCTAGGCATTTTGTTATTATAGATCAGAACATTCAAATTAACATCATAATTTGTTTTTTGTGACCTAGAACCTAGACGGATTTTAAGATCCATCTGTCTTTCTGTCTATCTACCCATCTACCTACCTGTCTCTGTGCGACAGCTATGTACCTATTTCCACCTATCCTCCTCATCCCTGTCTTTTTGAACCATTCATTAGCCATTGACTGGGCCATTACTTAACACATTATTTTCTTGGATTGATGAATGAACTTGTCTGGTTAGTTGTTCTTAGGGCACATCTTGAATGTCCTCTATCTAGTGCCAACTACCCAACTCTGGAATCAGACACCCAGACTTTAATATCTTTGCCATTTATTAAGATGTCTTCATGAAACTTACTTCACCTCACAGAGCTGGAAATTTATCAAGTAAAAAGAGGGTAATGCATCGGACCTCATAGGGTTATAAAGACGATAGAATGAAAAAATCGGTGAACACAGGTGACAGCGCCTGGTGGAGGGGAGCTCTCTCATCCGGACAGTTATATCCCCTTGCTCTCTGGACCCAAAGCTTATTTAGGATCCAGAGTACATTTTCCATAACCAGGTAGAGAGCAAGTGTTAAACAGAAGTTAAATAGAGGCAGCTTTACCACATTCCAGATTCTGATTCTTGAGGGGCATTTGACATTATTCTTGTTCCCTTATTTTACTTTATGCCCCCTTCTTGAGGTAACCTGATATCATGGATGTATGAATGGAATTCTTTGAGGTTTTTTCCTAAGTTTAGCATGATAGTACAGTCTGAGGAGGTATCTTTCAGAATCTCACAAAGTAAGAAGAGCGACGCACATCAATAGAAGTGGAAAGTGGAGTGAGGCAGGCACTTTGTTCATGAAGATTCAGAGAACGTGAAATGATATTATATACCTTTTATTTTCATCCTCATAGAAACCTTGTAAGGAAAACAGGGAGGATTTAAATGCACATTTTATCAATGGGAAGACTGTTTGTAATTGATTTATTGAAGTCTTGTAAATCATCCATGGTGATTGTAATGCTCTGTTAGCAAAAGTAGTAATTTGTGTAGTAACAGTGTTGGCAGTAGTAGTGATGACAACCAGAAACGAGTGCTTACTATTTGCTAAGCCCTGTTCCAACTTTTTATTATGTATTATCTCATTTAATATAGCAACTCTGTGAGTTACATGTTGTTATTATCGTCATGGTGCCAACAACTACACTAAAGCACAGAAAGCTTGAGTGAAGTACTCAAAGCCACCTAGCTTAAGAAATAATGGTGCCTGGATTCAAAGCCAGGCATTTTGATCCTGAAACTTCTGACCTGTTACCTCTCCAGAAATGACAAGCTTAGAATAAAACTTCAATCTGAGACACAATGGAATGGCAAAGTGAAATAAGACTGTGGGAAAGACAGCTTAATGGATGTGAGTATGCACACTGGAGTCAGATGACACAGGTTTGAAACCACAGGGCTATTCATGGGTGACTGTGGACACTTGGGGCTATTTATTGGATGAGTTTCCTCATCTATAAAATGGTGATAATAGTAGCACCTGCTGGGTAAGGGTGATGTGCAGATTAGGTGATAGGATCCACATTGAGGGCTGACACAAATTAAGTAATCCACGTGTTTCAGCAAATATTCTCATGATAGGCTTAACACATATAATTAACCTGAAGCTAAGAGCATATGTGGGTACTGTTTTGTTTTCCATTCTTATCAAAGCATATAGACAGTGGTGAGTACAGAATAAATGGGTGTTAAAATATCTTCAGTTGAAGAAGAGACTACTCCAGAAAGGCCTGTGAAATGTACCGCTGTTGTCAAAGCATGCTCAGGTAAGGCTGTACGTAGAGGCAAGAAGAGCGCCAGCCAAATAACGGCTTCTGGAGGGAAGCAGTCACTGAAGTCTTGACTGTGTAGCAGAGAAGTCTGAGGTTGGGAATCCTGTGGCATTAACCTGTGGGATTCTGCATTTCTCCTGTCATAGCAGTTATTCCACTTTATTGTAATTAGTTTGCCTCTCCTTCACTGGACACTACATATAGCTACTGGCTTGCACATTGCCTGGAAGCAGGCAGACCCTTCATAAGAATTTACCGAATAGATGAAAAGACACACGTGCCAATGGATGAGCACAGCCTAGAATGGGAAGCTCTATTGAGACCTTCTATCTACTCTATTGCATTAGGAGCCATGGAAGCACATGGAAAGGCTGCCCAGCACAGCACCTGGTACTCTAATTAGAGACTTCCCAGAGAATGTGACTCTCAGTTGAATTTTCAAGGAAAGAAAAGAGAGGTTGGAAGATACTGCAGGCAGAGAAGGAAAAATGTCACTTTGTGAAGAATGGAAGATTTATAGTCTGGTGTCAGCCTGTGTATCTGTGGCTTTAGTGTGGAGTCCACAGTGGAAAAGCATCCAGAGACAGGACATGCCGTTGAGGGAAAGTGTAGGCAGGCGCAGGGCAGACCGGGAAGAACCAGAGATTCTGTACTAGTGAAAGAAGGCATACTTCCCACTGCTAAAAGATTACTTAAAAAGAAAAAAGAAAAAAGCAAGCACACCCTCACAGATCTTGGTTGGGTATGCAAGAGAAATGGCCAGGAAAGTTTGCTTTTTTTTTAAACAAATTTACCAGATGATTCTGATTTAAGGATCATGTTTGAAATGTACTGACTCATGAGACTTAAAAAAAGCAGTTATTAATATTAGCTGGTTATAATCCATTTTGATATTTCAAAACTGTGTCCCTCCCTGTATATATCCATAATGGATCCTTTTTAAAACCTAATAAAATTAGGTGTGTTTTTAAAATAGTTTCGCAGTACTGCATGCTAGCTTCTTTTGACAGTTTTTTTTTTCCATTTATATAATACTTCTAATAGGGGTGGTTTATTTTTCTTACCAAGTTTCCCATAAGAAAAAGCTTGACTCTTCCCCCACCTCCACCCTCAACAGCCCTTTGACTTATCTAAGCTTTTAAGTTTCAGTCGAACTGGGCTCAAATGCTATCTCTGCAGACAGCCTGACCTTGCCAATCACGCCTCCTCCTTTTGGATAATGTGTGACACCTCACACCTCCTCACCAGCTGCCTTTGACAGTCTCACCAGGGGTTTCCCTTGGACTTTGTTCCTCAACCCAGAAAGTTCCTGGTTCTGCCCTTCTCACATTTCCTGGGGTGAAAAGCATTCTGTGCTGCCTGACTATGTTAAGAATGAACTGGTCTCCACTTGAAGAGACACATCGATAGCGTGACATTCAAATGAATACAGATCACGGAGGTGAGGCTTCAGAGATACAGTCCAGTTGGCAGACCTCTTCAGCAGTGTAGGTTATTGAATCAAAGCAAGCTTAACGACTCACATTTCTGTTCTGGGAGCTGGAACTGTTAACAGGCATGTTCATGTATGCTCCTTGTTTAAGCAATTACGTTTTTATTTGGGGGCGCATATGAAGAAAATTTGTCTGTTTATGTTTACTTTTTTCAAAGGCAGATTATATGTGTGTGGACCTTAGGCTAGGAAAGAAAGTGATAAAGGAAGAGATAATATTGAATAAACCTATCTCTGTAAAAAGTCATACCGTCACTCACTGGAATATAAGCTCCACGGAACAGGGACGTGGCTTCTTATGTTCACTGCGATATTTCAGCTTCTTGGATCAGTGCCTGAGAAGGGCTTTCATAAGTATATGGTGAATAAGTGAAAAATACAAGTGAAATTCATATATATTAAGAAACCTATTAAAATGTTTGGTTCATGTGAGGTCCTTAAATGGCAGTCATTTCTTTTACTATAACTAAAACTACTTTAATACTAAGATACTAACACTACTATAATAATCACTACTGGGTTTTTTGTTTGTTTGTTTGTTTGAAAAATAAGTGAAAGTCCACAGTAGCTTGAATACATTGTAATGAATAAAAATGGAAGGGATGCTTGTGAGAATGATGAGGTGCAGTAGACAGAAATTGCAAAGGGCAATTTGTATCAAGATAAAATTGTATGCATTTTACATTGTAAACACTGGGAGGAAATTTTCTGCATGTGTCTTAAACATGGCAATGGTATAAAAACACCTCTGCATAAGAAAGATGATTGGCAGTGAAATACTCAGGAAGTACAGTGGGGAGGGGAAGAAAGAATGGAAAGTAGGGGAAGGATGAAATAAGTTAAGTGAGAGAAAAATTTGTTCAGATTTAAATTTCTTAAGTTTTATAAAGTTAATAATAGAAAGCATTATTAATTATAATATTTACTTATTTGCTGGTAGAATATAAGCAGAAAAAGATACGTCTTAAATGGAAGCTGTGTCTTAAGTCTGTGCTAAATTCTGTTGCTGGTCGCCAGTTCTAGGCAGGGATGGAGCTGAATGGAGGAAGTCATGATTTTAGTGTAGGAAAATCCATCGGAGTTTCTGAAGGAAAAACAGCCCTTAGTCTGTAAACAAGATAAAAATTCCATCTGAATTCCACAAACAAATAAGTGATATTATTTCATCTCTAGCAATAGATTGTTGTTTGACATTCAGGTCAGTAAAGCAGAATTAAGAATCTTTAGCATTTGAACCAGTTTTGGAGGAGGACACCTTGTCCAGAATTCCATTCCAGTTATGGAACCAGTTCTACAACATCCCAAGAGGTAGAAATATGTGAGGTCTCCTTGACTGTCTGCAGGGCCAGGAACCTGACAGCGCCATAGCGCTGTCCATTGATTTACTGACTATCTCTGAGTGTAAAAATCACTCTCTTGAGCTAAAACATGTATCCATAGCAATTCAGCTCATTGTTTCCATCTCCCCCCACCCCCATAAAAGGCCCACTCTCTCTTAATTCTCTTCCTCAGAAGTCAGCCTGCCTAGTTCTTTTCACAGTGTTTCAATGGCAGTGATTTCTGGAGTCTTCGCCCAACGTATGTGTTCTTGTCTATTTGCATTCCGCGTTGCCGCCAGCACGCTAGTGAGTGAATGAACTGTCAGCACGTCAGCGCGTTACTCCACAGCAGTCAAGTTATTCTTAAACTGTAAGTCTTATGAGGATACTCCCCCTACTCAAACTCCCAGTAGCCATGTAACACGTTGTAGGAAAAGACCAGCGTCTTTCACCAGCCTGAGAGGACCTGTGTGCTCTTGGCACACTTTACTTTTCAGCTCTGCTCTGCACCCTTCGCCCAGTGTTCGGTACATTGGGGCCGCATTGGCCATCTTTGTGCTTCAGATGCATCAGCTCTTCCAACCCAGCACCTGTGCACCAACTATGCCCTCTACCTTTTCTCTTTTTCATGCTGTAAATTCCCTTTTTTCCTTTAAGCCTCATCTTGACAACAGCCTCCCTGATGCCAATGACCAGTTGTCATTATATTGGTTTACAATGTCTCCTGTTGATCCTTGGTGCACTTAAGGTAATATAAAATGTACTCTTAATACTAAATACATTTGTGTCATTCTTTGCCTCATATCCCCTTCACCTCCTGGGGAGTAAGTGCTACAAAAAATACATGTATTGTGCTCCCCAGAGCATCCTCAGCAAGAGACACAACTCCAGACACATAGTGGAACTTTATGAAAATTTATCGAATTGAATAAATATGTCATCAGAGTTCATATTTTCCACACAAAAGAATATCCAAACCATTACTTACGGGGCAGGATAATGATGCGTAAGACTTCAGGCTGGGGGTGTAGTTCCATTGGCCACCTTATAGCTGTGTGATTTTGCAAGAAGCTACTCAAAATTTTCAGTCTCCTCTTATGTAGAATGGGGTTAACATCATGTCTTCCTCCTAAGCATAGTGTGGCATTGAGAAGAATTTCATGTAAATCTGAGTACAATTCCTAGGATGGGGTAAACTGTGGCTGGTTATGGTTATTTGGCTTCCAAGAGGCCTGTATGGGCTGGTAAGTATTGAGTGCTTGCCATATGGTTGTTGGGATGAGTGGGTCCCCATCACAATGCACGGATGCCCAAGGAAAAGGCTGTACTAGGAGTCAGGATACGTGCATTTCATTTCCGTTTCCACCAGGGAGTGTCTCTGTGGCACCATGCAACAGCACTAATGAATGAACATCTTTGAGCCTCGGTTTCCTTAAATTAACAAAAGGAAGTTAGAGGAGAATCTCCCTACCCTCTCCTTCAGCACTGACATGTTGAGGGTCAAATACGCTTTGTAGACAAGACCTTAAATTTTATAATATTTTTTCAGACATGTTTGGAGTATCTGCTGGTCTCACAGTTGCCCTAAGGCTCTGTTTATGCAAGCAAATTGAAGAGGAGATACCAGGGTATTATAGAGCAGAATCTGGGAAAAGGGGAACTCATTTGACCTGAACTGTCTTCATCGATACCTTCCCCTGGTGATCGCTTGACTCCTCATTTGACAGTGTAGACAGAGCCCTGAGGAAGGTTTCAGGGCAAATACAGATTGAGATAGTGAAACCTCAAAATATGTGCTCACTGCAAACTGTTTGATGAAGGGGAATCGTGTGCTGGCTGAGAGCATCGAGTTTTGATGTAATGTGGTTTAATTTGCATAACTCTACTTAGCTGGTAATATCTGCCAGTGGTTTTGATGATACACTCAAAATGGAAGTTTTCAGGAGCACCAAATTTATGTGTGGAGTGCATGGAAATGTAAAGTGCCTCGGAGTTCCAAATGTTTTCTGTGTCATGTTGCAATACAAATGGGAAATGATTTTGTGAGTTAACAAACCATAGCAATGGAATTGGAATTAAAGCACCAATTTTTGAAGGATGGTTTTTCCATAGAGTCGTTTTGCATGAGTCTCCAATATACCCTGATATTTTCCACTTTTCTTGAAACTCTCAAGATCTCTCTATAATTCTTCAGTTAGAATTTACTATTTGCAAGATTTTACATAGGAATGTGGTCCAGGTAGAGAGAACATCCAATCATTCCCCGCCTTTTTTTTTTTTTTCGATCTGTCAATTTTTATTTAATGTTTAGTTTTTAAATTTTAATTCCTCAAAATAGACTGTCTTTTTATCTTTGATCTGTTCCAGCAACTCCTTTTTTTAAAAATCTCATTTCAACTTGTACTTATTTTCACAAGGGACTTACCGCAATTATAATTTATTATTAGATATTTGCTCATAAATATATCTTGAATTTCTCTCTCCTTTCATTAGATTAAAGATACTGTGAACACAAGAATTATTTCTGCTTTCTTCAGAGCTGAATCCCCAACAAAGAACAGAGCAGGCAGTCAGATATCTCTGGTTCCTGAGGTGCTGGGTGGCATGTTGCACACAAGCCCAGGAAAGGTAATCAGTGAAAGCATCCTTTGAAAGCTTGACTTGGAGAAGTTACTCCTCTGAACCTGTTACCCCTCACCCCACGTCAGGAAAACGTTGAATGGGGTGATACCTCACAGTCTGTCATACACAGGCTGAAGGGATGTTAACACTGTTTGTGAAGAACTATTTTTGGTTTAAAATGGATTGCCTTCCTTCACCATAGCCCATTTGAACCTGTTCATGTCTCTCATTTACTAACCATAAAATAATCTAATGTCATGTTCTAAATTTCAAAAATGCACAACAGCCTACTAGAAGACATTCCAAACAGAATGCCTCAACTTAATTCTGTCCCCAAATCACTACTCAGGTCAGGTAAACCACTGGACCTCTTCAGTGCTTGGGTGAAATGTGCTTCTGTTGTATGTAAAATGAGAAATGACAACAAAGGCATTGTTTCTTGCTCTAAATTTCCCACGTTTCAAATTGTTTTGTAACCGGAGCAATCAGGCAAGGCAGAAGAAGAACGTGTGCAGAGAGTTCTTGCCGATGGTGACAGAGCCTTGGGAGGCGTCAGAGGTAGAAGACCTGTTGCTCATGAGAGGTGGCCCGTGGCAGCGCCGTGCCTCCAGGCAAGAGGCTGAGGCTAAATCTTACCACGGGCAGTGTTTGAGTTTGATGCATCGCGGGCTGTGTGGGGAGTGAGGGTGCCTGCCGTCTGACTTCTGCGCACCTGTTCTCTTGGTGAGAGTCAACTGCTCACTTGGTCTTTCAATTTCATGTTGAGTCAATCAGGGAATACTTAGATATCTTAGGAAAGGAAGGTAAATCACACCCTACACTAATGTGACAGCAAAGATAAATTACACTTACCTGAATACTCAACACTTTTTCTGATGAGGTAAGTTATATGAGAACATGTAAATTTGTTTATTTTTTTCAAGATATCAAAATGGCTGTTTATGCAAATTAAGGGAATGAGATTCTCAAATGTAAAACCACAAGATTTTATGATTGTAACTACATTTTAATCAAGAGAAGAGATCCCTTAAACAAAAACACTTAATTTAGGTGTGATAAGAAACACAGAAATATACCAACGTTCACTGTAAATTCCATCCTAATATTTATATTACAGATACGGAGTATTTGCTGCTATAACAGATAAACAGAGTGAGTTAGTGTTAATACAAGAACTAAACGTAGGAGAAAGAGATGCCTCAGAAGGCACCTGGAATTCAAATTTATTTAGAGAAGCTTTAGTTTAATAAATGAGAACATTCTTATCTCATCTCACAGAGTTGTCTTGAAACTCTCCTGACGGAAGCAAAAAGACAAAGAGTTGAGTTGAGAGGTTTACTAATAAATGGAGAAAATACAGGTTTGGAAAAGGCTTGTGCCTATTACTCCATTTCAGTGTCCAGCTGAATTGGGACTTAAATGCAAGTCTTGGTGAGTAAATTAGAACAGTGTGCCAGTGAGAAATGAGAGAGAGTCATTGCACCTGGACCTGAGAGGCGCACAGTATATGATGGCGATCGTTGTGCTAGCGTTTGCCGGAGGTGTCCTGCAAGCCTGAGCAAAGTCAATTTCATCTCTTGAAGTCTATTCCTTAATTGACACAAAATGCAAGTCCCTGGAATGAGGTTTGGCTGCTACCTTAAGGGCTGTGGGTGCTTTATCTTAATGCTTTATTGATGGAAGTCTGCCGTGCCCATCACTGGGACAGCAACAGGAGACTCATTAGTGAAATTTGCTCTCAGTTCCAAAGATCCTTTACCAATCCTCTTTGCTGGTTTGAAAAGCAGTAAAGAGAGAGAGTGATTTGAGCAGTGGCTAAAGGGTTATTTTCAAACTGCTTTTGGCATTCCCTTTTTGTAACTAGTATTTTATTTCATTTTCTGCTTTTACCTGTGGTTCCCCAAGAAGAACTCTTTTACAAATTGAATCTCTCTGCCTTGACAGGTTTTGTGTTTTTTTGTTTTTTTTTTCCCTCCTCTTAAGCTGTGGCCAGTGTACACTGTGACTCAGATATACTGAAGACTTCTAACTTTCTGAATATCTACTTTGTCACATTAGGGCACTTTCAAAAATGTAAAATGTAGGGTCTTACTAATATCATGAGTTTAAAATGAGTATATGTCCTACATTTTCAGGAGGTATGTGTCCCTAATTTTCTCAGGGAGTCTTCACCACATAAACATAGATGATTTCTAAGAAGGGTAATTCATCCTTTAACTACATGTTCTTTGATCACTTTACTTTTGTGAGATTCTCGCTATAAACACAGTCTAAAATTGGAACATAAAATCTCTTCATCAGGTAAATTCCAGAATTTTACTTCTGAAAATGTCACATCATGTGCGAACATTGTACATAGACACCAAAATATTTCAAAGACAACATGCACAATATGCAACAGATACTGAGAGCTGTAAAACTACACATAGCCATAGATTAATAGAAGTTAGGATAAGAGGGTTTAGAAAGGAAATGTAAAAGAAGAATGCGAGCAAAGATTTTTATCCTTCCTTTCATAAGAATATTATATCAGAACTGTTTTAATAGCTCAACATATGTTACATTAATAAATAATAAAATAAATTTTCATTAGATGGCATAAGATTCAGGTACTCTCAATAATGATGAAATATTAATGAAGTTCAAAAGATAAATAGAAAAATTAAAATCAAGCATAATGTATTATATGCAAAAAAAAAAAAAAGATAGACTGTCTCAAGTCGCTAGTCATTGTGAGATAGTTTTAGGCACCCAGGCTAGTTGCATCCATGCTGTTTTGCTCTCCTTAGCCTATGCTCAGATGTGTAAAACATAGAAAACTGACTTGAGACCAGGTTCTTCCTATCAGGACATGTTTTAAAGACAGAATAATAGTCCCTTAAGGATGGCCACTCACTAATCCCCAGTACCTGTAAATACATGGCAGAAGAGGCGTCTCAGATGAGAATAAGGTTACAGGTCTTAAAACAGGGGGCTTTCTCCTAATCACAGGAGTTCTCATAACTAAAAAATGATGGAAGAAGAGAGATGTAATGGAAAAAAGACTAGACTTGTAGTTGGTGACTCTGAAGGTGAAGGATGGGGCCATTAGCCAAGGAGAGCAATGAATAGCCTTCATCTTATAAACAGCAAGAAATACAAAGACCTGGTTCCAGTTAGCCCTAAGGAACTGAATTACGCTAGCAACCCAATGAGCAAGAAATAGATTCTCCCACAGAGCCTCCAGAATGGGATACAGTTTGCTGACACCTCAGTTTTAGCCTGATGAAATTTATTTCAGATTGCAGACTTAGAGAAGTGGAAAGTATTGTCCTCAGTTTGTATTTTGGGCAATTTCTTATGCAGCAATAGACAACTAATACGGAATGTTATATATTTCATTTGTCCTTCGCAGAGTGGACCTCACACAGTGTTTTCTGAATATCCATTGATAAATAACTTTAATAAAGTTCTACAGTAAAAGTATGGTTATGAAATATTCTAATAGATGTGAATTAGTCAAACTGAGAAGGTTTGAAGTAGGATATTGAAGATTGGGTTAGGAATTTCATTCTTAATTTTTTTTTTCTTGGTGTTCCATGTAGCTGATGGATCAGCTATTAAAATATTTTTAGATAAAGAAACTAGATTACAAAGAAAGCTAATTATGTTGAAATAAAATTATCAAAGTGTTTTAATCGTGACAGAAATGTCAGTGCTTCCTCATTAACATATTAAATAACCTCTTCAGTACTGTAATTTTTAAGTAGAATTATTAGAAACAATATTTCAAGGTATTTGAAACACTACAATAAGATAAGTAAACATCTGTGGTAGCCACAGGTGACAGTGTATTAAAGTCACTCTGTGGTTTCCTTCCTTCATTAAACAGAACGAAATATTAAATTAGGTGTATTTTTTCCCCTTCTGAATTCAGAGCTCCTAAATTCTATCATAAACTCCTGGATAAGAATTCCTTCTCTGTATCAGTGGACTGATTAGACTCCAAATCAGCCAGTGAAAAGTGACCTCTTTGACTTGAGCCAAAGAACAGATATATTTTAAAGACTATCAGTGATTTATCCCTGAGTAATGTGAACCAACCACACTGTTATGAGCAACCGGAATAACCATTTTTTTTCTCAACTCTTACCGGAACAGTAGATTCTTCTGTCATACTGACAGGTTAAACCAAATGGTAGCTTCTTGTTTTTACTTTTTGTTTATGATGGCTAAATTGAATTTTGCAAATGTTAATTATCTCGTTTTCTTTCAACACCTTGTATTAATCACGTGGAAAAGTGATTAATTAAAACCAGCCACAACAAAATAGGTGCTGTGACATGGTATGATAATTGCACTCAAGATGTTCACAAATTGAAGCAAAATTAGGCATATAAAGAAGTAACTGAAAATACAGCAGTTAAACCATATGTACACTCTGTTAGGGGTGTGAGGGAGTGGCCGGGTTGGAGGGATGTGGCAAGCCAGAAGCAATTAGGTGTGACTGGGGACTCATTCAGGGAACAGGTGATATATCTGAGCTGGTTCCTGAAGACTAAATACACTAGTCTTCAGTGGAAGTTGAAAAACTTCAACTTCACACTATTGACGTTTGGGCCAGGGTAAGCCTTTGTCATGGTAGGCTGTCCTGGGGATTGCAGAGTATTTAGTAATATCCGAGATGTCAGCACCCCCAAGTTAGGACAAATTAAGTGTCTCCAGATAGTTCCAAATGGCCTCGGGGAGCAAAATCACCCCGAGATGAGAACGAGAGCTCCAAGACCAGTGCTCTAAGGTATTCAGTGTCCTGCAGGCCTGCATAATATTAGCTTCCCCGGGGAGCTTGTTGTAAATACAGCCTAAGACCCCACTCCAGAATTACTGAACTGAAACCTTCACTTCAGCAGGACTCCTTGATAATTTGAATTCACTCTGATGTTGTGAAGCCTCCTGGAAACAGGAATAACGTGCACATTGGCCAGAGGGCAGGACAGAGAGAAATGCAGGAGGGCAGAGGGTAGAACAGGGGCAGGACACAAGCCTAGGGGGTCAAACAAGAGCCAGGAGACTACTCACCTGGACGAGCTCATGGAAGCATCCAGACAGCCCCTGGGGAAAGGGAACCAGCGAGTGGTTTTAACTGGAGAAACAATCGGAGCAGATTTGCCTTTAAAGTGTAATTTTCTGTGTCTGCGGTCACTTTAATTGAACGCTTAGAAGGAATGGGTGATTTGTGAATTTCTTTCATATCACATCTCAAATTAGCAACTGTTAGTTTTCTGGTTAATCCAAAATTATGACCTCTCCCTCTACTCAGAGCTGTCAGGGAACAGTGCAGAGAAGCACTCGATGTTTCCTTAAGAAGGCAGTCGTGTGGAATGGCTGGAGAGACGTCAGGCTAAGATTAAATCTTTATATCCTATTGAGATGGGTTTCCTGCTGTCCCAGAAATTAATGTGAGTTAATCATGATCTTTCCACTCTTTGTCACCCATTTCCCCGTAGCTGAATTAGTCCACAACACAGCAGCCTTACAAACTGGGAGGCCTGATTTTCTCGTTTGGCCTGGGGGATAGGAAGTCAGAAGCTGGCAGAAGATGGATGCTTTGCAGAAGTGACAAATTTCATCTCCTGGAGAAAGTTGCTGACTGCAGTGTTCCAATTGGAGCAGCTTATCTGCCCCTCCAGATGTTGAAATAATGACAGATGCCCAGAGGAAGCTTGACAAGAGGAAGAAAAGAGTCTGCTGAAGAGTCCAACCTGTTTGTATGCGGGAAAATAAAAGTCCTGCTTACTGAGATCCGTATTCCAATGAGGTGTGTATGTACGTCTTTATAGCTAAAAGAGGCTGTTACTCTGTGCAAACCCACTGTAGGAAATCAGATGATTTTGTGTTACTGGAGATATAGACAGTGTAGAATTGTGATTCTTTTTTCATAGGATTAATAAATCACTATGTCACTTTGTTAAATATGAAGTGACCTCTGAGTACCTGTGCTGAATGACAGAACACCAGTTTATAATGACTGGATGTGTATGAGTGCATTTTTCACAGATATGGCAGGTGGGTGAGTTTCTTAATGGTGCACAAAATTTCTGGCATTTAATATTGAGGATGTGTTTTAAAGTCATTAACTTATTACTAGACATCTAAATGAAGTATATAATTTAATACGTAGTAAACAAGTGCAATAGAAATCTTTTTTAACGAGTTGAAAGTTTGTGCAGCTGCAGAGTAAGTCACAAGATACTGATCTTGGTAATAGATTAAAGCATGAACAGGAGAGTAGAGTGAATAAAAAGATGAATGATTAAGAGTTTGACTTATTTAAATGCACTTAAATATATAGTGTTTGAAATATCAATCATAACTGATGTGTATGTGGAGAAAAAATTGTGCTGATTTTATGTGTGTTTATCTTTTTCTGTATTCTTATACCTTTGTTTTTTCCTCTCCAATTTTTTTTTAAAAGAGGTCATCAACCTCCTATGAAAGAAACTTATTCTCACCAAAGGAAAACTCCCAGTTGTAAAATTTATGGTTTGCAAGATGAAAGAAACATTTCTGCAAACATTTCACCTTCCCTAAGAGATTTCTTTGCGTCCTCCTTGGACTGCTGAAAGGTCATCTTCACAGTATCCTTTGCAGTAACTTTCCATTCATGGCTGAAGAGTGCTTCTTATGAAATTCTTTCTGCATTGCGTTGAAGCCTAACTTTCCTTTGTGGACTCTGAACCATACTCCTCAAGTAAATCACATATGTGACTGAATCTGAAAGCTGTAGTCCTGCTAGATCAGTGAGCGTACCAAAGAGGGGATGTGGGGAATTCAGACAGAGAGAAGTACCAGGGAGTAGTAAGGACATGGGCTTTATCACCAGACTTGAAACAGAACGTTCCATAGTTTCCTGATGGTGCTTTGGATCATGCAGCTCTCAGATTTCTCTCAGCACATCTACATAAGCCACATCCTGAGAGAGCATGTTTACATTACATTTGTCTCCACGTGTCTCTGGTTTGAATGATTAACACAAACAAGCTAGGATCCCAGACGTTTATGAGGGTGTAGTGGGAGCTGCTTAGCCACAGGTGATACTTTTTTGTTCCAAATCCTTAACTTGATGTTTAGGGAAAAATACAGTCATCTGAGTCTTCTGAAGATCTACATGACGTGAGTAACAGAAATGGAAAAATAATTCCATTTTTTTCTTAATTTTCTGATGAATGCAGAGAGCGTGCATAAGTATTCTTTTTGCTACATATTATCTACATCACTGGAGAAGAGATGATATGGGTTATACAAACTTTCCCAATTAAAAATTAATTAATTTAGGGACATTTGTGTTGCAGGATCTGTATTCCAAAATGATTTGGCCAATTAGTAAATCTCATGTCCAATTTGTGATACATATAACAGTATATTTGTTTTAGTATAGTTGGCCAAAATGCATTTTTTTCAGTTAAATACATAACATAAAATTCACCATCTTAACCATTTTTAAGTGCACAGTACAGTATTGTTAACTATATGCAGGTTGTTGACAATGAGTCTCTAGAACTTTTTCAACTTGCAGAACTGAAACTCCATATCCACTGAACATCAGTCCCCCACTTCACCCTCCCCCAGCTCATGACGACCCCCGTTCTACTTTCTGTTTCGAAGAGTTTGGCTATTTTAGATATCTTATATCAGTGTGATCGTGCAATATGCTGTTTTTGTGACTGGTTTATTTCACTTAGCATAATATCCTCAGAGTTCATCAACCTTGTGATATATGACAGGATTTTCTTTTTTAAGGCTAAGTAATATTCCACTGCATGTATATACTGAATTCTTTAATCCATTCATCTGTTGGACATTTATGTTGCTTCCACATTTCAGCTATTGTAAATAATGCTGCAGTGAATATGGTTGTGCATGTATCTCTTTAAGATCCTGTTTTCAATTCTTATGGATATATGCCCAGAAATGGGATTGCTGGATTATATGTAATTCTATGTTTAATTTTAGAAAAACCCTATACTATTTTCTGTAGCAGCTGCACTTTTACATTTTTCATCAACAGTGCACAAGGGTTCCCTTTTCTCCTACATCCTTGCAAACATTGGTTATTTTCTGGGTTGGGTGTGTGTTTGTTTTTAACAGTGACCAACCTACTGGGTGTGAGATGGTATCTTGTAGTTTTGATCTGTGTTTCCCTGATGATTAGTGGTGTTGAACATCTCTTCATATCCTTGTTGGCTGTTTGTATATCTTCTTCAGGGAAATGTCTGTTAAAGTCCTTTGCCCATTTTTTTAAACAGGTTATTTTGGTTATTGTTGAGTTGTAGATATTCTTTACAATACTGGATATTAATCTCTTATATGGTTTGCAAATATTTTCTTCCATTCGATAGGTTGCCTTAATTTTGATTTTTATAGTAATTTGTACTTTAGGAAGTATGATCATAACTTTGAACTTGAGCTTTTATGTGTTCCTCAAAGATATGGCAATCTAGTATCAATGGAATTTGACAGTGTAGCATTCGAGTCGATACAGGTACCCCTCTGCCACTTCTGCTTATACCCATGGGCATATACATTCTTACTCTGTCTCTGTCTCTCATGCTCTTCTCCCCAGTATTGTAATCTGCATGGAATCCCCATTTGAATTTTTCACTTTTTCATCATGTTAAAATTTATGGTAAGATACATGATGGTATTAATGAAGATAACAATTGTATTTAAGGAATAGTGTGAAACTATCCAGGTTTAATTTACAGCAATTAGAAATTTCATGGGACACAATATAGGAGTTTTGAAGGCTCAAAGTGCATCGTAAGATCAAATGCCTTACTTATATACCACATTGTCTGATCTGAAAAGACGTGTTGTATGTATGTCACATGGATGAAAAAGAACTCTTTCTTCAGAAAGCCATAGCAGCCTCAGATTGAAATTTTGGAATATTTTATGTTGTCGGATTAAAGATAGAATATTTAGAATATGATGTCACATAGAAATTCCAGGCCCTATGGAAATACCTAAAATTAATAATGGAAAATAAGTCCAAAGGACTCTCTCAATTCAATAATAGCTATAATGACAATCATTTACTGTGTCAGAAACTATTATACATGCCTAACTTGCCATATGTATTTTAATCGGCACCTCAGCCTAGTGTGATCCATAATATTATTCTTCCCATTTTGGAGATGGGAGTTCAGATGTAATGGAATATACCCGTGGTTACAAATACGGTGAGAGGAAGTGAGCAAATTTGTACCCAGGGTGTTTGGCAGATTCTGTGTGCTTTACTACCACACAATACTAACTCTTCTTTTGCTTACCTGCTGTAAGGACCTGAATATATTATTTATTAGATCAACATAGAAATATACAAAAAAAATTAATTGTCAAAAAGTGGAGATTGAGTATTTAAATTAATTAACATGTTCTTGGAAATTGATGGGTTATGTCTACTTTGCAAATATTTAACATCTAGGAACAGATAATGCCTTTTGGTTGGAAAAGAGGGTTTCATTTCTATTAAAAAAAAAAAACAACTTGGTTTGGAATAATTTGTCTCCTTTTTATAATGAGGTGAATGGCAGGATTTGCCAAATTGTGTTTCATGAGACCTAATTAAAATCAGGTGGGAGGGCAAGCGTGTGTCACCAAGTTGTTCTTAAAAAAATGAGAATCAAATGGGACTAATTAGAGGGAGTGATAGCCTTCATTAGATTCCTCAGAGACCGCGAAACACTGGCTAACTTTCCTGACTATCCAAGAAAAGATAAAGCTTGAAGCTCGTCCTTAGTCAGTAAAATGTTCCAAATGTACAAGCAAACAAAGTCTGAATTCTTTACTTTTCTCTGTTACTCATGACCTGTGGGACCTTGGAAGAGTTACATTGGATGAGTTTCTGTATTTGTAAAGTGCAACATTTTAACGGAAATATGCTTGTAGCCAGAGTTCTGTCTGTCAATTATGGCCCTGGGCCTTGGAGAGCTCCCTCAAGTCAAGGTGCTGTAGGTGGGCAAAATTTGCCACCTCAAAATGTCTCTATGGCCTGCAGATTATTCTGAGCTAAAAACAGTCAGGCCAAAAAGACTCAAGAAGAAACTGTGACCTTCTCCTTAGTCTCCTAAAGGATGTCGGTAGAGGACCTGTTCCAGGAAGAGAGCTGTCACCTAGACAAGTACAGTATGAACGAGGTGAGCCATGGGGAGGAACCTAGCAAACACTGCTAAAATTCCTCTGTGTGTCCCACTGTCCCTGCAGGACCCAGCAAACATGTATTTACCAAATATCTGCTTTTCCATCTCCATGTAAATAGCCTTCCTCCCCTTTACCCTTCCTCGTTCTAAGAATTAAATTGACAGGAGATGGATTAACAGGAGGAAATCAAACAAAAGTGTAATAACATGGTTACATGGGGGAGACCCGGGAGAACTGAGTAATGTGCCAGGGTGGCTGAAGCCGTCACCTTAAATGCCACCCCCAGTTATGGAGGATGCAGCGGGTAGTGGTTTGGGACTTCAAAGAGGAGGAGAGATTATCTGCAAATACGTATGAGGAATCCCTGTGATATTTGGAAGCTTCTGAAACTGAGTTATGGTGATTAATGTACAACTTTGTTTAATTTGCTAAAATTATTCAGTTGGACAATTAAAATGGGTAGATTTCATGATATGTAAGTTGAAACTCAAGAAAGCTTTTACAAAAATTTGGACTAATGGGGATAGAAAATTTGACCCAGTGGGGATACAGTCCCAAAGTCCTTTCCTAGGTCTAAAAATCCTGATTCTGTAATTTTGAGAATAATTTTTTTCCTTTTTCAGTTTTATTAGGTGGAATTATTACAGTTTGCACATATACATGATACTGCATGTAAATACAAACATATAATATACTGCACATATTTTTGGGGTTTATATATAAGTGCTGATCAGTGTTTCTAAGAAGAGATTAGAGCTTTAGCTTTTTATAGTTATCAAAGGAATAAAGCCAACCACAAAATTAGAATCAACAGAATGTGATAATTCAGTCATAAAGGACAGTGAAATGTGCTTATACATATTCAAGAAACCAGTCATCTAAGTTAAAAAAAAAAAAAGGACACAAATGAAATAATTATTTATAAGATTCTGCATGTAAGTGACATCATATGGCATTCTTCTTTCTCTTTCTGGCCAACTTCACTTAGAATGACAATCTTGAAGTCCACCCATGTTGCTGCAAATGGCATTATTTTATTCTTTTTTATGGCCGAGTAGTATTCCATTGTGTATATATACCACATCTTCTTTATCCAGTCATCTGTTAATGGACACTTAGATTGTTTCCATGTCTTGGCTATTATAGTGGTGATCTGAACATTGGGGTACATGTGTCTTTATGAATTTTATTTTTCCCTGGGTGTATGCTCAGGAGTGGGATTGCTGGATCACATGCTAAGTCTAGTTTTAGTTTTTTTAAGGAACCTCTATACTGTCCTCCATAGTGGCTGCACCAATCTACATTCCCACCAACAGTGTAGGAGGTTTCCCTTTTCTCCACACCCTCTCCAGCATCTGTCGTTTGTAGACATTTTAATGATGGCCATTCTGGCTGGTGTGAGGTGATATCTCATTGTAGTTTTGATCTGCATTTCTCTGACAATTAGTGATGCTGAGCATTTTTTCATGTGCCTATTGGCCATTTGTATGTCTTCATTGGAGAATTGCTTGTTTGGGTCATTTGCCCATTGTTGGATTGGGTTGCTTTTTTTTTTTGCTATTAAGGTGTATGAGCTGTTTGTATATTTTGTAAATTAGTCCCTTGTTGTTCACATCATTTGCAAATATTTTCTCTCATTCTGTAGGTTGTCTTTTTGTTTTGTTGATGGTATCCTTAGCTATGCAAATGCTTTTAAAGTTAATTAGATCCCATTTGTTTATTTTTGCTTTTATTTCCATTAATCCAAGAGCTGGTTCAAAAAAATACATTGCTGTGATTTATGTCAGAGTTTTCTGCCTGTATTTTCCTCTAGGTGCTTTACAGTATCCATCTTACATTTAGGTCTTTAATCTATTTTGAGTTTATTTTTGTATGTGGTGTTAGAGAATGTTCTAATTTTCAGTCTTTTGCAGGTAGCTGTACTGTTTCCCCAGCACCACTTATTGAAGAGACTGTCTTTTCTCCATCGTACGTTCTTGCCTCTGTCGTAGATTAATTGACCATAAGTGTGTGGGTTTATTTCTGGACAAGAATAATTTCTTAAAACTCATCTTCTGTATTTTTTTTCTTTAATTTTTAAATTAAATAGAGGTATCCTTTAAGGATCTGGCCTTAAAAAATGTTGATGTCACTTGTTTTGAACAATGTGCAGACGTTCTGCGTGGCTCTTTTCATTGTCTTTCTAGCCGGGGCTACACACACTCATGGTCATAATCTCACCATACACCATGCAGTTTACTCTAGCCAAATAAACCTCTGAACGGAGGCATTAGAGTTACAAATTTTGTCCCTACCAAATCTCTCTGTCCTCTAAATGCTCTAATTCTTCAAATTTTGGCAGACTTACCCTTCCTAAAATAAGCTGTGGTGGTCTGTACCTGGAGAGAAGACAGTGATAATTTGTGTTATTTAGGTTTCTTGAAGTGAAGGAGTTCTTCTCTATTTCCTAACAATCAGCTTCTTCTGGGAGACAGAGAACAACATGAATCATCAGTGTCCTTAGCAGAATGTATTTTGCCTGTTAAAAATGAACATACACATCTTAGCATTCTCTTCGTATGTATAGTATTAGGACTTCTTGTCAGATCAGCCTTACAGGGGGAAAAAAGAGATGGAGAACTAAGTCAGATTTTGTAATCTGCCTCTGTACACATGTCTCGTGCCAACCAATTGCTCCTTTCATGTGTTCAGTAATGCTTGAAATTCCATGCATCCTTAATTAGCAGAAAGACATAAAAGTGAACATAACCTTGGCAGAGAAGAGCTGGACTTTAAGCTCCTTCTCTTCTTTCTCCTTGTATCTCTTGCTTGCTTACTTTCTGTGCAGACTGTAAACCCCATGAAGTGAGGGGTGGGGAGGATTCTGCTTTCTATTGTATTCCCAGCATCTCTCAAAGAGCCTTGCTCAGTGGAAAGATATTGGTAAGTGAGAAAGTGAACAGTTTGCATGACTGTGCAAAGTGCACACATCACAGGAACGAATCCTGAGAAAGGCAGCTGTGACTGAGACAGGTGTGGCCTCTGCTGTCACGTGGTCAAGTTGGGGGAAACAGGTATTTAACAAATTACGGTGGAGGCAAAAGTCTCAGAAGAAATAAAACACATTCCCGCTCTCCTCAGTTACCATTAGAGCCGTGATTCTCATCCTTAGTGCGTGTTAGAATGTGACAGGGATTTATAAGAAAGACACCGAAGTCTGTGACCCACACGAGGGCAAAACTAGAATCACTGGACATGAAGCCAGGACGCTGGTATTTTCTTAGACTTCTGGGTAATTCTAGTAGATAGGTTTAGGGTCTTCTGACCTGTAAGCTCCTGGTAACCCAGTCCGGACGGGGTGTGGACATCTCTGTGGTCCTCCCAGCTCTGGTGGTCTCTTCCCTTTTGGTTTTCTCCATTTAGGTGGGACTCTGACCTTTTATAGCCCAAACCTCACCCCGCTTCCTTGTAGACTGTTCACCTAGTCCTCAATATAAAGTTGTATTGAGAGAGCATTGAATTCAGCTAATGATACTCTACCCGGTCTTCAAAAATAGAAAGAAATGTTCTGACTTCCCCTTGTGTACATTGAATCACTCAAAGGTCTATCAATCCCATTGCCTGCATGCATTTTTTCAAGTCATTTTTCTCTATCTCAACAGCTATGCTGAGACTTCAGTCTATGATTTGGTGACTGTATTGGTATCCCAGATACTTTTCTTCTCTCTTCAATTTATTCTACTTGGTGCTCCAGGAGCAAAGTTATCTATCTATAGCGCACATCATGTTATCATCTGCTTTATAAATATAGTGAGTAAAGACAAGACAAAACAAACTTCCTTCAGAATAGTCTATTGTAAAAATTTTAGGCTCCTTAAGGAAGCAAACACAATTTCTTGCATAGTTTGAATCTACCAGTTACTTCTAATCCCTTCTCTCTACCTGCTACTCCCCTACCCTGTAAGTCATTTGTCTTAATTGTGTCCGATTTTTAAACCCCTCCTGATCTGTGTATGTCACACTTCTGACCTGAAATGCCTTTCTCCCCTACATCCCTGATCGCCTCCCCATCGCCTGTTCAGAAGTATGCTTATCTTTCTTCAAAGTCAAGTTCAAATGCAAATTCCTTTGTGAACCCTTACCTGTATCTCTGCTTTTTAGGGATGTGAAGCATGTTGTTGGTTTTAGCAGAGGAAATAAGAGTTAGTCCTAGCCCTGCCTGATCATGTGACCAAAAATAAAGCATATGTTAAATAATGGATTTTATTGAAAGCTTAAAATTCTACCATTCCTCCAAAATCACCGGAGTTTGCTTGAGTCATTGATTACTTACAAATGAATATTGGAAAAATTGTGGATATGGAGAATGGTTACTTTTTATAAACCAAAATTCTAGAAATAAGGTTGAAACTGGGATGCCAGATCTAATCTAGTGTGAGTCTGTCTTTGTATTTTTCAGCATCATAAATACAGCTTACAAATAGTTTACTGTGCTATAGAAAATAAAAGGAAAAAAATGTAAATGAATATTCAGTGTGATTTGTGGGAAGACAGCTCAGAGGTGTGTATCTTGCAGTAGAACTGTTGTTATGAAATATTATTGCCCCTCAAATATATATACCACTCTGTCTTTTTAACATATTTTTCTTCAACACTTTTCCAATAATTGTGACTGGAGAATATATACTATGTAATTACTATAGATGATTTAATACTGTAGCCAGAACTAGAGCTTTTTTGGCATCTGATTCATAACTCAAGGAACCTCTTAAACTTTAAACAACCAGGGAGCCCACGTTATGAACAACAGTAACTAGGGAAAGTCTAGGATGTGTGATACGTGGTAGGATGTTGCAGCCTCTCATAATAAAGCAGGTTATTAGATTTCCTAAAATGAATAATCCCAGAAGAATGGGCATATATTGCCAACTTCATGAGTCACCCTGAAGACCCACTTCTATTTATAGAGTAAACCTCTTGGATTAGAAGATTTGCATTTAAATGGTCTCTTTCTCCCTTGCAGCTACAGGTTTCTGCATCGGATAATACTCCTTTCTTTGTGCAGCACACACAGAAAGGATCCTAATAAATCCCATCATTGTGATGATCCCAGAGTTTATCAAAGGACTTTGAAGGTATTCTAATAGACCCATTTGAAATAGGTTTTCCTGTATCTCCTTTTGGGAGTTTTAAAATATAGTTAGGATAATTAGCTATTTCCCTGCAGGCCATCTTTATGAATTTGAGATAAGATGTCATCCATTTTCTTAGTAAATTAAAGAAAAACACATATTTGAAAACTAACTGCTCATTTCAATAGCAAAAAAAAAAAAAAAAAAAGCAACCGTTTAACACTTTTAACAATCTCTTTCTAACACTGCATGCCTCTTAGTCCCGTCTTTGAGGAATTAAGTAAATAAAGAATTAAGAGGACTATAACCCAGATTCTTGGTGTTGAAGAATTCTCATTTAGAACCTTAGAAGTAGTCAGCGGGGCTGGAAGTCATCTGTCATATTATATGGTATGATATCCTAGTTTTAGAAATTATTTGTCCAGTTTGCAAAAAGGAAGACTCGACTAGAGTAATTCAAAGGCTGTGGCAACATTTGTGGCATATTGTAGATATTTTATCAATGTCATGTGCATTCAAGACCCCTCTGAGACTTAGTCCAGTGTGCTGTCCATTACAACATGAGGTGCCTGTAAGGGAGATGTCTGTATGAGGTGGATGAGGGAGAGAAGGAAGAGGAGTTCGTTCACATATTGTCTCCTGTGTGTGTGTGTGTGTGTGTGTATAAAACACCTCTAAGCTTGAGCAAGTGGAAGGGTATACTTCCTGCTTTTTCTTAGAATGTCTCAACACATCACAATGTCAAGTCCCACTAATTTAATTTAAGTTAAATTCTTTTGATTCCAATACAAATAAAAACATGAATTACTTTCTTAGGGATACTAAACACAACTTATAGAAAAACGAATAAACATAAAAATTGCTAGTAAAACCCTGTGTGAAAAGAACAATGTGTGTGTGAGTCACCACATATTAAAATATCTCATAGCTGCTTCCTTTTTTGTATATATACGTATTTTTTTTTAATTGAAGTATATTCAGTTTACAATGTGTCAGTTTCTGGTGTACAGCACAATGCTTCAGTCATACATGAACATACATATATTCGTTTTCATATTCTTTTTCACCATAAGTTACTACAAGATATCGAATATATTTCCTTGTGCTATACAGTATGAACTTGTTGTTTACCTATTTTATATATATACATTAGTATCTGCAAATCGCGAACTCCCAGTTTATCCCCTCCCATCCTCCTCCCCTCTGGTAACCACATGTTTGTTTACTATGTCTGAGAGTCTGTTTCTGTTTCGCAAATAAGGTCATTTGTCTTTTTTTTTTTTTTTTTTTTTCAAGATTCCACATATAAGTGATACGGTGTTTTTCTTTCTCTTTCTGTCTTACTTCACTTAGAATGACATTCTCCAGGTTCATCCGTGTTGCTGCAAATGGCATTATTTTATTCATTTTTATGGCTGTGTAGTATTCCATTGTGTATATATACCACCACTTTATCCAGTCATCTGTCAATGGACTTTTAGGTTGTTTCCATGTCTTGGCTATTGTAAATAGAGCTGCTGTGAACACTGGGGTGCAGGTGGCTTTCTGAATGAAGGTTCCCTCTAGATATATGGCCAGGAGTGGGATTGCTGGATCACATGGTAAGTTTATTCTCAGGTTTTTTGAGGAATCTCCATAGTGTTTTTCCATAATGGCTGCACCAAACTACATTCCCACCAACAGTGTAGGAGGGTTCCCTTTTCTCCACACTTTCTCCAGCATTTATTGTTTGTGGACTTTTGAATGGTAGCCATTCTGACTGGTGTGAGGTGATACCTCATTGCAGGTTTGATTTGCATTTCTCTGATAATTAGCAATATTGAGCATTTTTTCATGTACCTATATATGTAGTGTCCTTTATCTTTCTTTATGGTCTTTGTTTTAAAGTCTATTTTGTCTGATATGAGTATTTCTACTCCTGCTTTCCTGTCATTTCCATTTTCATGAAATATCTTTTTCCATCCTCTCACTTTCAGTTCGTATGTGTCCTTCACTCTAAAGTGGGTCTCTCGTATGCAGCATATTGTAGGTTTTTTGTTTTATTATCCAGTCTGCCACTCTGTCTTTTGATTGGAGCATTTAGTCCATTGATATTTATAGTAATTATTGACAGATGTGTGCTTATTGCCATTTTGAACTTTGTTTTCCAGTTGATTTGATATTTCTTTGTTCCTTTCTTTTCCTTTTTGTTTTTCTTTTTGTGGTTTGGTTTTTTTTTTTTTTTTTTTTTTTTTTTTTTTGGTATTAGCTTAGGTTCTTTTTGGTTTTGTGACTCTATTGTGTACTTTTGATTTGTGGTTACCCTGTTTTTCAAGTATGTTAATCTTTACTATATCTGTTTGCTTCAGACTGATAGTCGGGTAGGCTCAAACACATCCTAAGAAGAATGAAGAAAAAGAGAAAAATCTGTACTTTCTTGCTCCCCCCTCCCACCTTTTGTGATTTTGATGTCTTTTTTTTTTTTTTTTTTTTTGACATCTTCATGTTTATTCTCTTGCAACTCATAGTTACCACATTTCCAAGTATGGTTTTCTTGTTTCTGTTGCTTCCTCCTTCTTTTCTACTTAGACCTTTCAATATTTCTTTTAGGGTTGGTTTAGTATCGCTGAATTCTTTTAGTTCTTGCTTGTCTGTGAAATCCTTTATTTATCTTTCTACTCTAAGGATAGTCTTGCTGGATAGAGTATCCTAGACTGCAGCTTTTATTCATTCAGGACTTTGAGTGTATCTTGCCACTCCCTTCTGGCCAGCAGTATTTGTGTAGAGAAATCAGCTGAAAGCCTTATGGGGGTTCCCTTATAATTAACTCTGCTTTTCTCTTGCTGCCTTTAGAATCACTTCTTTAACTTTGGCTATCTTAATTATAATATGTCTTGGAGTAGGTCTGTTTAGGTTTTTCTTGTTTGGGACCCTCTGTGCTTCCTGTACTTGGATATCTGTTTCCTTCTTTAGGTTTGGAAAGTTTATAGTCATAAGTTCTTCAAATATCTTTTCAATCCCCCTTTCTCTTCTTCTGGGACCCCTAACATGCACAGGTTGGCACGCTTTATTATCCCATAATTCCGTTATATTGCTTTGATTGGTTTTTACTTGCTTTTCTGTCTGCTGTTCTGATTGGGTGACTTCTGTTATCCTGTCTCCTGAATCACTTATTCATTCCTCTGCATTATCTGGTCTGCTTTGACTGCCTTCAGCTCGGCTCTTATCTCAGCCATTGAGTTTTGTTTTTAATTGGCACCTCTTTATAGTTTGTTTCCTTTTCATAGTATTCTCTGTATCTGTTCAATCTCTTATTTCCTTCAGTTCTTTTATCACCCCATTTTTGAAGTCATGATCTAGTAGATTGTCGAGGTCTATCTCATTGTTCGTTCTTTCAGGGGATTTCTCTTGTTCTTTTAATTGGTAGTGTTTCCTCTGCTTCTTCATTTTACTTCTATTTCTCTGGCTCTGTGGATTTAGGAGTATCTCATAGCTTCTTCTTATTTGAAAAAAACAAACAAACAAAAACAAACAAACAAACAAAAAAAACCCTCCAGCAAACAATGTAGTACTGTCACATAAGTAGAAGAAATAGTGAAATAGAAGAGCATCCATAAGAATCCGTAAGTGAAACCAAGCAGGACCTTGTGAGTGTGTCCCCTGTTTCTTATTCTTGAATTTTTGGAACTGGTTCCTGGACATAAGCTCACCATCTCTCCAGGTTGCTGGACTCCTAAATAAAGCAGCGTTTCTTTTCCTTGACCTGTCTCTGAAGCATCTGGCTTTTGAGTGGAGAGTAGGTGAGCCTGAGTTTGGTAACAGGTTTTGGCTCCCAAAGTGGGGCTGTGCTCTCATGGTGTCTGACTCCTCCAGGTTTCCCAGAGTAGAGCCACCAGGCAGGGCAACATTCCAGGACCATCGAGAATATCAAGACTAGTTGGCCCCGAGAGGGGGATTTTGGGGGATGTTCCAGTAGCTGCCAAAACTATTTGTTTCAGCGATTCTTCCTATTTCTCCCCTGCTTTGCACCTGCTGCCAACTTTGGCTTTTGGTTGTGGGAATGGAAACATGCATCTGAGACAAGTGGATGAGCTCCAGGACTGGTAAGTCCACTGATGTGCAGGTGGGCCACCTTCCCTTTGTGCTGACAGGGCATTTTGCCAGTTGGTTCTGATATGCATCTGCCACTGAAGGCCATTTGTGTTGGGGAAGTGTTTGGGACCCCATACCGGTCATCCTCTCAGAGGCGTTGTGATGGATCTGTCTTCTGGTGTGTGAGTGATTCCATTTATATAACTGATATTCTTGTTGTCTTTTTGTACAATGGGAAATTCGGTTTCAATTCCATATCACAGCCCCTTGGAGTGCATTCTGGGTGGTTGGAAGGATTTTAGCTATGATCCTGTGACAAAAGAATGAAAATGATTTTTTTTTTTAAACACTGTGTGGGCACAATATTCCTTGGACTCCAGAGAAAACTGGTTAAGATGAAACAATTTTGAAATTCCAAATCTGGTTCTTTTTGCATATGCAGATATGCAGTTAGAAAAAGCTGGCTTGATAAAACATCTTTTCAGAATTCTGACCCTGAGGGATCAAGTCCTTCTAGGAGGAACTTGCATTTCCCTCCCATGCCCTTAAAATGTAAATACTCTACCTGGCTCTCAAGAACTTATCTGAATGTCTGTAGTTCCTGTGACTGAGAGAGCAAAAGGGGAGCCTTTTTTAACTCAAGCAGAAACACTATGAGATCTGATTCTGTCTTTATGTAAAAATTAACTTGTAAATGAGCTCTCTTTAATTGACTTCAAAGTAAACACTTACAAATTAAATACTTCTAAATATAAAATAAACTGGCCAGAACGAATTTCAAGTTAATGTGATCTGGGAAATATTCAGTACTGAATCAATATCTGGTGTTGAAGCTAGCTTAAGCTTGTTGGTTTGATTAATATAGACAGTGTTAGGTATAATACTTTTATTGTACCTAGGTTTACTAGAAGTCAAGCAAGTATTTTATATCTGTTTCAAGTGTGTTAGCAAGGAACATCACTTGATATGATGAAACTTCAAGTAAATGTAAATAAGGGGCTTTTTAAAGGTGACTTTGCTAGCAGTGATTTTGTTTTGGGACTGTCTGCTTTAAAGATAGTCTCTCCACAATTTGGTAACTTGAAACTAAACTAAGTGACAAAGAATTCATTGACTATTCAGGTCATTTCAAATAGGATAAAATATTGGAACATTAGTTGCTGAGCAGATTTAAATTTACATACCTTTGCCTTCTTAGATAGACTAAAGTGTAAGTTTTTCAATCAAAAAATGCTGGTATGACAAACTGCTCATAATTCTTATTTTTTGCTAGAAATTAGGATTTTTAAGGGTCAAAATTATAATATTGTAATTAAAGCTACCAAAATAAGAGAAACATTTCAGTAATTCAAGAAAGTAAGGTGTTTTCAGTACAGCAAGGTATGAGGAGTGGAACTGCATGTCATTAAGGGAAAATAAGGGTGATTTTGTCCTAAAGCTGGCTGTTTCTGAATGGAGAAGAAAATAAGTGACAAAATAAATGGATCCAGAAAGTTGTACTGAGAAAAGAGTTTTGTACATGGTAAGGATTGGCTTAGATTAGATAAGTTAAATTAGGTAAATCAATTTTGCTATTGACAGTAGGCTGATGCAAGAGTGGAGTTTGGTTCTCTGTTAAGAGAATATTTTCTTGAAGTGGTGGTTTCGATAACAGACTGTGTGAGTTTCCGTACCTTTAAGTGATCTGTACTTGCTTTTGAAATCTGTCACTTTGGTTAAGTCAGTAAGTATTGTTTCAGTGACCTGTGATCCTATTTGACCAAATGTTTTGAAATCATTTTGACAAAGTCCCGAAACATCAAATTCTAACTGAAGTTCTTTTGACCCCCCAGTTAACTTCGAGATGTTTCAAAGGAAACCTGAGAGAGATATCAAATTACCTAGGAATATTTGGAATGTTAAATCACATGGAAAAATTCTACCTGCTCCATCTGGGTTCACCTCCCTTTGAGGGAATAAGCCAATCTGGGTCCATTTTCTTTTGGAGTGGGAGTGGAATTTTTGGTCTCCCCCTCCTCTGATTTTCTGTCTTTGCGACTGTACCTTATTTGTTGACTGTATATTCGTGTGCATTGGTTTGGCCTGAGCTGCTCTAGCTTGCTCTGCACTTCATCTGGGCTCATTGTGAGCCAGTCTGAGCTCATTTGGGGCCATTCTGGGCCTATTCTCCGTTGAGAGCTGGGCCAATTTGGAATTCTCCATCTGGGAGTGGAGATGGAATTTGGGGGGTATACTTCGTTGGATCTTTTGTTTGTGGCACCGTGTTTGCTGTTTGTATGTGTGTGTAACAGTACTTGTACTGGCACACTGAGACACCTCTGCGCTCTGAGGGCACCACGGCATTTTTCCCTCTTGCATTGGCTTCACCGATGGTGGAGCACTGGTTGGGATTTTCTCTCTCTGGGGCTAGGGAATTGCGACCCTGAGAGAGCATTCTACATTGCATTGTTTTGCTGTGAATAATTAAATACGGGTGATCAGAGCTCTGTATCTTATAGTAGGTCTGTATTTATAAAATTTACTGTGTTAGCCATACTCTTGCCCTGATGTTCAAGAGGAAAAGAAAATTACCTAGTGAAGTTATCGCAGCATGTAATTATTCCTGATATATCACTGCTTGCTTTAAGTCTACTGCTAAAAACGCATGTATGATGCTTGTGTAACAATTTGGTACAAGTGATAAGATATATGGCTTATAAAATGTTTCCCCATTAACATACCTCTGAGCCTGTTCATGATATCTGAGTAGTTCCCCCCCCACATAGATAACAAAGCAAAAAAAAAAAAAAAAAATTCATATACATATAAACAAAAAGGAGGCCTAGCACCAAGTGACATGGTGGGCCCAGGGCAGGCGATAGACATCCTGGCATTCAGGGACACATATTTTGTGCTGTCGAAGGATTTGCAGTCAAAAGGGGAAAGGTGGGAAAAAAAATATGTACATACTGAGGTATGGGGAAGTTGTTCTGGTGTATACCTGGTTTAAACTTAAGCTTAACTGACTAGAGTAGCCTGTTTTGTGGCCTTTTGGATATGTATTGTACAGTTGCTTTGGCCATTGAGGAGGGGAATGTATTTGAAAGTCAAAATCGAGTAGGTATGGTTCAGATGTTCAAGGTAAAACTAGATGGTCATTGTGGACATAATTTCAGACACATTCCTATATCGCTTAGAACTTGAATTTTCTGAACTGTGTCAGACTTGGGGATGCTACCAGCCCTTCTCAAAGGAGCATCTGCTGGCAGCTGCAAACTTACGGTCTCAAGGTCTCCTCTTGTAACTATCAACTTTTTAGACAATGGAATTGCTTTAGATCAGATGTTAGTAAAAGATGACTTATGTGTAGTGGCCAATAGCTCTGGCTATGTATTTGTTAATGCCACATCAGAAATTAAACCCTGCTTAGATAAAATTAGACAACTGGCTACAAATGTGCCCTGAAGTTCCAGGTCCAGATTGGGTGTCAGGCATATTCTCTTGAATTTCTCAGACAACAAGATCTATCTTGTCTATTAACATTCCTCCTAATTCTAATTGGGTCTGTTGCACCAAAATGGTGGACCACAGGATTAAGATCTGAATCATTATAAAATTCGAATCTAGGACTTGGAATTTAGGAATGTTTCCAAATCAGTGTCTGTTCCCCAAATCAAGGTAGGACTGTGCCCCATTTCAGCAGGAAGTAACCAGAGTGGTCATCACCCTGTTCCCTCAGATTTGGGGAAGGTAGAAACAGAAGTGGAGATTGACACCAAGTCCTTCAAAAAACCAAGTTCCTCTGCCGAGTTTATGATTAACCTCTCTATCCTAAATGTTATTCCCTTTCTTGTCCAACACGTGTTCTCCTCAAGATTGTGGTTTATCGAAGAAAAGAGGGGATTGAAACCAAGCGGGACCCTGTGAGCTCTCTAGGGACAGATCTTCCATGTCTTCTGCTTCTTGTTTGTAGGAAACAGGCTTTCATTCAGCCTCCTAGACCTTCCCTGAGTTCCAAAGGGCAGATTCAAACAGTTGCTAATCAGGGAGGAGGAGGGAATGAAGAAACAGAGGTGGAGCAGTCGGGAAACAAGAGTGCAGTGATAAAGCAGGGTCCCAATTCCTGCTCAAGGAATATACATAACAAGTGATGGGCAGACTTGGCCAACATCTAGTCAGACTATGCATGCATTTATCCTTTGACAGGGATTCTAATATCTAGGAAATTATCTCGATGATACACATCCAGTAATTTAAAACTGCAAATACACAGGGTCATTCCTTGCAGCACTGTATGTATGCAACAAACTGGAAACTACTTATGTTACAGAAACGACAGGCCAGCCAAGAAACAAGCACCACTTGGAGGGTTCGGGTACTCAGATGTATTATGCCAATGGGCTCAGAGGGGCTTCTGCTCCGAAGCTCTGAGCACCTCCAAGACATGCGCATGAGGTTTTATAGGGCAAAGTACAAGCTTGGGGTATTTGGCCAATAGGCATGGAACAGCTTTAGCAGCATCATTATCACAAGAGTGGAGGCAGGGCGGCAGCAAACCAACATTCCAAAGCCAGATATATCTCTTTGAAAATCCAGCTGGCTAGCAAAAAAAAAAAAAAAAACCATGAACAGCAAACCAACACTAATTAACTTAGATTTACAAGTTAGTCCAGCAGAACTCAGATCAGTATTCCGATACTTAAATTTGTGAGTTATCTTGTTAGCCCAGCCCAGCCTCTCCTTCACATTCCTAGACTTGTGAGTTATCTTGTTAGGCCAGCCCGGCTTTTCCTTCACATTCCCCCCTCTTGATGCTTTCACAACCCTAGTTGGAGTAAGCATCATCACTTATCTGTTGCAGGGGCTCATAATTGGAGGCTAACATCTGAAGTTTTATAGCCTCTATCTGCTCACTGACAAAGCGGGTCAGGAAGTTTAGGACACAGGGCCCAAACAGCAGAACTGCAAAAATCAGGAGCAAGGGACCTATGAACAGTGCCAGCCAGGAGGTCCAGCCCCAGGGGCCTGTCCATGGGCTCTTATCTAAAATATGTTTTCTCTTTTCCACTCGGTCTTGTAACTCGTGAACCATCCCTCTGACAATTCCTGCTTGACTGGCATAAAAACAGCACTCTTCATTTAGGAAGAGGCATAGTCCCCCCTCTTTGGCTGTGAGTAGGTCCAGACCCCTCCTGTTTTGTAAGACCACCTCGGCCAGAGAGTCAATCTGATTTTGCAGAGTTCCCAGGGTTTCTGCTATTTGTTGGAGATTGTGGCTGAACTCACCTGTAAGCTGATAATAGTAATAAGAGGAAGAGGCGATGCCACCGATTCCTGTGCCCACGCCTGTTGCTGTTCCAAGCCCCACTAGCAAGGGGAGCAATTGTATAGCTCGTTTCTTCCTCCGTGGATGCTGGTGAGTTACGACAGGGATGGGCAGACTTTGATTATTAGGCATAATGTAACATCAGCCTTCTGATTATCTTAGACGTGATGCTGCCGTGCTGGCCCTAATTATGACAAGGTATAAAATAGCTATCAGGATTCTATGGCCTATGTTCCAGTCAGGTGGGGCGGCGCTAGCTATCCCCACTGCTAATACGCAGACTACTATAGCAAACATGGAAAGAGGCAAGGGAGCACAAAAGAAATACGTTTAACAGCTTCACTGAGCTTTCCTCAAGCTTCGGCCGTGCGTGCGTTGACTAGCCACCTTCCGGGTGTGGCTAGAGCAGGGCTCGTCGATCCTTTTCTGGTCCCTCTTGATCTTGATCTTGAGCAGGTCTCCCCGGATACTCTCAATTTTCCAGGGACCCTCTGTTTGAGGTGAAGTCGCTCTCTTAACCCTGGAGTGGTGGATCCAAGGGATGACTCCTGCAACTTTAACAGCTGTAGGGGTAGTTAATAGCACTAAATATGGCGCCTACCATGTTGGTTTGAGAGGTAGCTTTTTCCAGTCCTTCACCCATACTTGGTCACCTGGTTTATGGGGATGCACTTGGACCCCTAGCGAGATGGGGATTCTATTACCCAACCCCAAACTTCTCGTAGTACTTGTCCTAGTCCCAACAGTTGTTGGTGGAGCCCTAAATTTCCTATTTCTGGGGTGGGATTTCCCATCCTGACTAAAGGTGGTGGTCACCCATAGAGGATTTCAAAGGGAGAGTACCCAGTATTAAATCTTGGGGTGCATCTTATTCGCAACAGAGCCAGGGGTAAAATGTCCACTTAGGGGAGCTGGGTTTCTTGGCTGATTTTAGCTATCATTTGTTTTAGAGTTCTGTTCATTTGTTCTACCTTCCCTGAGCTCTGAGGCCGGTATGCTGTGTGCAGGTTCCAGCGGATGCTCAGTGCCTTTGCCACTTGCTGTACAATTTCTGCCACGAAGGCGGGTCCATGGTCAGACCCGATGGAGGTGGCATTCCAAATCAAGAGATAACATCCCTGAGGAGAGTCTTTGTCACTTCCCTTGCTTTCTATGTCCTGGTAGGGTAGGCTTCTACCCACCCTGTGAAGGTGCAAACGAAAACCAGCAGGTACTTATATCCCTTACTGGGCCCAAGTTCAGTAAAGTCCACTTCTAAATCTTTGAAGGGAGCCAATCTGCATCATTGTATTCCCATTGGCCCATTGAGCCCTTGTTTTGGATTGTTTTGTGCACAGAGCAAGCAGCGTTGGGAGACTGATGTGCACAGAGTAGGGAGACGAGAAATTAGGAAATATCACTTTAAGACGGCCTCCAAAGCCATTTTTCCCATATATGTGGCTTCGTGGTGTTGTTGGACTAGACGATAAGCTAGTCGTTCTGGGATGAAAACCCTTCCATCCGTCATGATTCACCATCCCTCCTTTCCTTTCTTTCCTTGTTCAGCCTGTGCCCACTTGTTTTCATTGTGGCTATATTCTGGGGCAGTGGGTAGCTCTGGCGCTGCCATAACTTAAATTACTGAGTGTTCCCAGGCGGCTGCTTCTCTTGCCTTTTGATCAGCCAGCCTGTTCCCCTGGCTCACAGGGTCATTTCCTTTTTGGTGTCCCTTACAGTGAATAATGACCACTTCCTTTGGATCCCATACTGCCTCCAGTAACTGTAAAATTTCTTCTTTGTTTTTGATTTCCTTTCCCCCAGCAGTCAAAAGTCCTCTCTCCTTATAAATGGCTCCACGTACATGCAAGGTTGCAAATGCATATTTGGAATCAGTGTATATATTGACTCGTTTTCCTTTCCCTTCCTTTAGTGCCTGGTCCAGTGCCCAGATCTCTGCTCGCTGAGCAGACCATCCTGGGGGAAGGGACTCTGCCTTTATTACCTCTCGGGTTGTTGTTACAGCGTAACCTGCTTGCCGTTGTCCATCCTGCATGTAACTGCTGCTCTCTGTGAAAAGTTCCAGGTCTGGGTTTTGCAGGGGCTTGGTTAGATCAGGCCTACTTGCGTACATCTCTTCGATGATTTCTTCGCAGTCGTGGTCAGGCTGCCCTTCCACCTCAGGCAAATATGTGGCTGGGTGTAAGGTTTGCACAGTCTCTAGACGGACTCTTGGATTCCCACATAGAAGCCCCTAGTAGTGGGTCATCCTTGTGTTAGTTATCCATTTGTAACCTGGGCTGTTCATCAGTGCCACCACAGAATGGGGCACTTTTACATTTAAAGTCTGTCCCAGTTTGAGTTTATCTGTCTCGTTGACCAGGAGGGCTGTGGCAGCGACGGCCCACAAACAGGGTGGCCATCCTGATGCTACAGGGTCCAGTCTTTTAGACAAATAGGCCACAGGTCACTGCTGCGGACCCACATTCTGAGTCAGGACTCCAAGAGCGGTTTGGTCTCTTTCATGCACAAACAGATTAAACTCTCACGTTACATCTGGTAAGCCTAGTGCTGGGGCTTGGGTTAGCAGTTCCTTTAATTGCCTAAAGGCATTTTCTTGTTCAGTTTCCCATTTGAGGGTTTCCTTTCCTGATCCAGCAGTTGCTTTGTAGAGGGGCTTGGTGATTCTTGAAAACCAGGGATCCAGATCCGGCAAAACCCTGCTGCGCCCAGGAGCTCTCACAGTTTTCTTTTTGTTTCCGGTCTGGGTATGGTGCAAATAACTTGTTTTCGTTCTGATCCTAGGGCTCGGTGTCCCTCTGGGATAATAAATCCCAGGTATTTGACTGTCTTTTTGCAAATCTGGGCCTTTTTCCATGAAACCTTGTACCCAGTTGTTTGGAGTAACCCTAGGAGGGCTCGAGTTCCTCTCCAACAGTCCTCTTCACTGGGGCTGGCTAACAGCAAGTCATCCACATACTGGAGCAGAGTACAGTTCAATGTCTCCCCGGGGAATTTTACAAGGTCTGCGGCTAGTGCCTCTCCGAACAAGGTGGGCAAGTTTTTAAAGCCCTGGGGGAGACGTGTGCATGTCAGTTGAGTTTTTCCTCCTGTATGGGGATCCCCCCATTCAAATGCTAATATGGGCTGGCTCACAGGTGAGAGTCAAAGACAGAAGAAAGCGTCTTTAAGGTCTAGGCATGTAAACCATCTGCATCTGCCGGAATGAGGCCTAGAAGAGTGTATGGATTTGGCACTGCTGGATGTATTGTAGTGACTACTTCATTCACTTTTTGTAAGTCCCGCACTGGTCTATAGTCTGTTCCTTCTGCTTTCTTCACCGGGAGCAATGGTGTGTTCCAAGGAGATCTGCACTCAGTTAGGATTCCCTCTTGTCGGAGGCGCTGTATATGCTTCTGGATTCCTAAGTGGGCCTCTCGAGGCATGGGATATTGCTTCTGTCTGACCAGGCTGGCTCCAGGTTTGAGGTCAGTCACCAGTGGTGCCTGATTATGTGCCTAAGCCTGGCGGTCCATTTTCAGCCCAGACTAATGGAAAGTCTTCCAGGAGTTTGCTAGGATTTTCCTGGAGTTCTCTGCTCTCATACAGATGCCACTCTTCTTCTCGGGGCACTGAGATGGGTAGAATCATAGACTCTCCCCGTAGGGTCAGATGTGCCTATTTCCCGGGGATGAAGGTAATTTATGCCCCCAATTTAGATAGAAGGTCTCTTCCAAGCAATGGTATCAGGCATTCAGGCAAATATAAAAATTCATGTGTCACTAGATGGCCCCCTAGTTGACAGGATCGTGGTTGGCAGAAATGGCGGGCAGTTGAGTCCCCAGTAGCCCCTATAACAGTCGCCTTTTTCTTGGTCAAGGGGGCTACAGGTTGGGTCACCACAGAATACTCTGCTCCTGTGTCTACCATAAAAGTCATTGGTTGGCCCCCTACAAACATGTTGACCTTGGGCTCCCGGGGTCCCAGGGGCAGGGAGCCCAGTCTCTCCTATTCTGAGTCGACCCCAGCCAGTCCGATGTGATTACTGGCTGGTGGCTCCAGCTGATAAGTAGGCCTTTTGGGGGGTGCTTTCTTTCCATCCTTTCTGTTTGGGCACTCGTTCTTCCAGTGTCCTGTCTCCTGGCAGTATGCGCACTGGTCTCGGCCCAAGGGCATCCATGGTTGGGGTCCCCTCTTCCGGGGTGGTGCAGGATTCTGGGTGAAGCTTGTTTTCCTCAGGGCTGCTGCAAGGAGTGTGGCTTTCTGCTTCATTCGCTGGTCTGCCTCTCGTTGGGCTTCCCATTCTCGGTTTACAAAAACTTTGCAACTTCCATCAGCTGTGTTGCGTTCATCCCTGCGAATCCATCCAGTTTTTGGAGTTTCTGGCGTATATCTGGGTATGATTGGGCTTCGAAGGCAGCATTGACCATCCGCTGGTTTTCTTGGGCCTCAGGATCAAAAGGAGTGTAGACTCGGAATGCTTCACAGTCTCTCATAGAAGTCAGTGGGGGTTCCGTCTGGCCTCTGGGTCACCGTGGTCATTTTAGACATGTTAGTTGGCTTCTTGGCTCCCGCTCTTAGCCCTTGTAGGATGGCCTCCCAGTACTCACACAGCACTTCTCTTCCTTCTTGGGTGTTAAAGTCCCAATCTGGTCTGGTGTTAGGGACATGTGTCATGGCCCACCCCTCAACATCCATTGTGTCCCCAGGGGCTCGGCCCTGCAGCCATTTTTGTGCTTCAATGAGAATGCGTTTCCTCTCCTTCGTATTAAAAAGAGTCAGAAGCAGCTGGCGGACATCATCCCAGGTGGGCCGGTGAGAATGGAAGATAGACTCTACGAGGTCACTCATAGCCTGTGGCTTTTCAGAGTAGGAAGGAGTATGATGACGCCAATTGAGAAGATCTGTGGTGCTAAAGGGTTGGTAGTAGAGTACGGGGTGCCCGGGCTGAACAGTCCCGTCTTCTCCAACCCTTGCTGCAGCCCTTGTGTCTCCCACAGCGGCATTTGGAGGGCCGGTGGTGCTGGCTTCCCAGCTTGTGCTGAGTGGAGTCTCCTTCCTACCGGCTCAGGCTGGGGGCTGGGCTCTGCCTCTGGGTCCTCAGGTTGGGGAGGTGGTGACACAGAGGGTGGTGGTGTGTCTAGTGGGACTGGAGGTGTCTGTGCTCCAGGGGTATACGGAGAGGGTAAGCATATCTCATCTGCGTCTCCCTGGAAAATAGGTTTTTTCTGTCTGTCTTTTTGGCCTGGACTGGCTGAGCTGCTAATATCTTGCATTGTCCAGGTCCATTTGAGCAGAACCGAATCCATGGGGGTAGAGTCTGGGCGATATTCAGCCAGGAGTCAATGTAAGGGAATTGATCTGGGTGGCCTGGGGTTCCAGGGATAATTTGATAGACTGCTCACACTGTTGCTAGGTCGAGTTCCTCCTGAGGGCCACCCGACTCCAAGGGCCGGCCATTCAAGCTCACACAAAGTGCGGAGCCTGCCAGGAGTCATTCAAATTCCGTAGTCTCCTGAGAACCCCTTTTTGAAATTCTTAATCATGCAGCCTAGAGCGGTGGGTTTCGACTTAGAGCCTCCCATTCTTTTTAGATGTTTAAGGATAACAGATCTGTTGCTTTAGATGTTTGGGAAGGTAGCCTTTACATCTTTTCCTTCTTCACTCTTCAAAACACTGGAGTTCCCAGAGAGACTGCTCTTTTGCTGGGTCTACGAGTTGTTTGAAGGCTAATTTGGTCAGGGAGTCTGGGTTCCAGTCACCGCTGATGTCTCTGGAGCTCAGGGCCTCAAGCAGTTCCAGGGACTTTCTTCATTAAATCCTCTCTATATCCTGAACTAACGTATCAAGGGCATGGGACTGACGGTGGATGGTAAAACAAATGGACTGGAAAAGGGACCCCCAAGGCAGGAATTTGTCTTCTAAACTTGAGTCCTGGGAGTCTGAGGCTAGGCAAAAGGGACACTACTTGGGTCAGTTCAGTAGGGGAACAATAAGTCTCGGGTGTTCTGTGACAGAATCAGGTAGGAGACTTTCTCAAAGAAATAGCATCCTAGCCTCCGAGGGCACAGGGGCGATGACTCATTGGCTGTCTATGTCCTTTTCCCTTCCAGTGTAGCCACCCTGTGCCGGTGTCGCAGACAAGACAAGGGAGGGTTTTCGTTGCGTCCGCCTGGCCGCTCCCCTCGCGGGGATGAAGGTGCCTCTTAGCTTTGGTGGGTCAGTATAAGCCGCTGACTCCAATCGGGACCCTGAGGGACCGATACCACCCTGAGCCGTATGAGGTCACCATGGAACCGCAGGTTGGGACTCACTCGAACTCCGTAGCAGAATGCCGTGGAGCTACAAACTCGAGCCTGACTGCATGCTTCACAGGCTGCTCATTCACTCACACACACACACAGAGGTTAACAACAGTCCTCCCACCAATACCAATATCCTGTTTCCTGTAGGAGGGGATCAGCCTCCTCTTCTGTCCACTGGGACAGGACCTGATTCCACCTGGGGGTTCCTACCTTGTCCAGACAGCCACCTGGTGAGTCTGTCCATCCCTCCATGGAGTCTGGATCTGGTTGTAGCCCAGCCACCCGGGGGGGCCAAGTTGCCGTCACAAAGGAGAACACAGAATACCGTCGGGTGGCGCCACCTCATTCGCTGCCGGAGTCCTGTCCCCCGGTCGGCCGGAACCACCAGTCCAGCGGCTCAAGGGGCCGGCGTGGTTGTATCTCACTGAGGCCTCCAGAAATGTTACGGAAACGAAGGCCAGCCAAGATACAAGCACCACTCGGAGGGTTGGAGTACTCAGATGTATTATGCCGGCGGGCTCAGAGGGGCTTCTGCTCCAAAGCTCTGAGCACCTTCAAGATGTGCACATGAGGTTTTATAGGGTAAAGTACAAGCTTGGGGTATTCGGCCAATAGGCATGGAACAGCTTTAGCAGCAACATTATCACAAAAGTGGAGGCAGGGAGGCAGCAAACCAGCATTCCAAAGCCAGATCTGTATCTCTGAAAACCCAGCTGGCTAGCAAAAAAACATGAACAGCAAACCAACACTAATTAACTTATTAGATTTGCAAGTTAGTCCAGCAGAACTCAGATCAATATTCTGATACTTAGATTTGTGAGTTATCTTGTTAGCCCAGCCCAGCTTTTCTTTCACATTCTTAGACTTGTGAGTTATCTTGTTAGGCCAGCCTGGCTTTTCCTTCACACTTAAATGCCCAAACCTAAGAGATTTTGTTGAACAACCTATTTGGCATATACACCATGAAGTACAATGTTGCTTTGAAAAATGAATATCTATGAGTTAACACGAAGAGATTTCCAAAGTTTGTTACTAAATTAAGAAAGCAGGGTGCATAAATGTATGTCTCTATATATCTATATATCTGTCTTTTGCTTATGAAAGAATGGAGGGGAAAATAAGTCAAAAAGGATGAAGGAAAAAAATTCGGTCTATTGAAAAGAAATAATTGAAAATAAGACCTTAACTTTTTAAAATGTGCTTGATCTTATCTTTGGAATGTTGTGGGGATAGGAATTCTGAAGCTCCCCTTCAGGTGTAGAGTACAGTTTGGCAAATGAATTGTACAGTGCTGCTGTGGCTGGAAGCTAGGGCTCTTAGGAAGGAAATATCCGTGAATCTACTGTGTGTGTGTGTGTGTGTGTGTGTGTGTGTTTGCTTTCATGTTACGAATGGGTGGAGGTATGCTTCTCTGCATCTGCTTATTTCTTCCAGCTCTGTTCACTGAAAGGGCCTGGAAGTATCAATTCTAGTAGTAATGAGCATACCAGGATTCAGATCTTAGCTTCAAACTATCCCTTAGTAACTCCTCCAGGTTTCCTGACCCCTTGGGGTACTGATTCCAGGCCTAGGACAAAGAAAGTGCAAAGTGAGGCTGGAACAGCTAGTTCTGCCACGAGGAGGAAAGCAAGCCCACATAGGACAGGGGCATTACTGAAAGGTAGGAGAGTCAGCTTGAAGAGTTTCCACAGCCAAACCTAGGTGACTTCTTCTTTACTTTGATAAAGACAGAGCTGGATGATTGCCCTTTACGTAACAGGAGAATGTGTGATTTCTCTTTGACAATCAATAAAGATAAATAAATAACTATGTACACGAAAAAAAGGAGAAGAGAGAAAATATCCCCCGACAGAGACATGGCACCTAAAGGTGAAGTAATTACTGGAGATGGAAAAACTACCATTTCGTAGTTCTGGTAGTTGAAACTGTTCCTGGGAAATGTCATGGTGAGTAAGGGTCTCAAAAAGACCCCACACAAATTGCTTACTGTGTGGAGAGGGAAATGTAGTATAGAACAGAGAACCTGGGTAAGACCTTAGTTAGGAGGTCATGGGCATCACCATGAGGGATGGTCAACACTGTGTCCCTCTGGATGTGTGTGATGCATGAAAAAGATTCTGCTTCAAGTGCGCCGTAGTCTAACCAGGAATGCACAACTTGACTCTCGTCCGCAGAAGCACAAAACCTCAAACTGAGGAATAATCTACAAGGTAACAGGTCTGTATTTCTTCAAAATGTCTCTGTTATGAAAGATGAAGTTAATTAGGGCTGAGAGTCAGTTTCAGATTAAATAAAGGCTAAAGACATGGGCCAGCTCCATGGGAAGCATGGCCCTAAATTAGATCCTGTATTAAAGAGGGAAATGCTATAATAAAATATTACTGGAAAAGTGCCACTCTAACAAATAGAAAGAACCTAAATTACCACACCTAGATTGAACTTGAAGTATCAAGTCTTTTACACCATCTGAACCTGATACACTACGTGCAGTTGACCTAGTAAGTAATACAGGTGCGACAGCTGATAATGGGAATGAACGTGACTCCCGTTAATTAAATGCTTGCTGGGAACCTTGCTTGGCGATTTACGCCTGTTATTCTGAGTAATCTTCAGTGATGGAGTTAAGGTAAAGGCATTAAGGGGAAACTGATGCTCAGAAAAGAGAAATAACTTATCCAAATACCCAAGGTGCTTTGAGAAACATGTTGCTTTAGATATTTAAAATAACTTTGGAGGTCTATGTTTAAACTGATAACTACTTTTCTGCTAATAGTAAAATTTTAAAACCCAGTGTCTTCCAGTGGTATAGATTTTTAGAAAAGTGGCCCACAGCTTTATATTTGGCTTACTTGTACCTACCTTTGTTATGTTTCTTGAGTTTGCTGAAATTTTTGTCACTGTACAGAGAAAAAAAATTGTTCTATATAAATGCATACTTAACACATCAGGGATTCTCTTGGACTCTTAATGAAAAAGATGCATGAGAAAACCAAGATATAAATAATGGTGTAGGACAAAGTTTTTTTAAAGACAAAAATCAGTTTTTAATATTTACAGTTCTGATAGAGATCTATATTTTATTTATTTACTTACTTTTGTTTTTTACTTTTTTATTGTGGTATAGTCAGTTTACAACATTAATTTCTGGTGTACAGTATAGTGATTCGGCTATACATGAATATACATATATTTGTTTTCATATTTTTTTTGCACTGTAATCTACAAGATATTGAATATAGTTCCATGTGCTATACAGTATAAACTTGTTTATCTATTTTATATATACCAGTCAGTATCTGCAAATCTTGAACTCCCAATTCATCCCTTCCCACTCCCTTCCCCTCTGGTAACCATAAGTTTGTTTTCTATGTCTGTGAGTCTGTTTCTTTGTAAATAAGTTCATTTGTATTTTTTTCATGATTCTAACTATGAGTGATATCATTTGGTATTTGTCTTTCTGGCTTACTTCACATAGTATGACAATCTCCAAAGCCATCCATGTTGCTGCAAATGGCATTATTTTATTATTTTTTATGGCCGAGTACTATTCCATTGTGTAAATATACCACAACTTCTTTAAGAGAGCTATATGACACATTTCAAATATGAGTATAGTATACATCTTTATTTCAATGGAAAATAAGTCCTCTAACATATTTAGAAAATTTAATTCCCAACAGAGTATCTAATTTGAAGAAAGTAATTCTTATTTTTGTAATTTAACTGAGTTTATTTTTAAGTTATGAACTTACTTTTGACTTTGCTGTCAACCTCTAGGTGAAATGTTTCAAAAGTTTGCAGAGTGAGTTTTCCCATTAAAATGCAAATCAGTTTCCTCACTGACAAATATTAAATTAAAATCCTCATAAAATGAAGACAAGCTTTAATGGCTACAAATTTAAATCCAATCCTATGTTAAGATCTGAGTTATGGAGTTCTATCAGAAATAATGTTTGCAGAAGTGGCTTTTCACATTATTTCATGCCTGGTAATGTGATGTTAACTGTTCAAAGAAGTATATTTCTAATGAGGAACAGATTTTAATTGTTAACACTAACAGATTGTTAACAAATAACTAGAGATTTAGAATAACTGTTTGATTTTATTTGAAATTACATATATTTGTGTATAACTTTGACCAAGAACATCGAAGACTTTGGCACTGAAATCTCATATTGTTGTGATTAAAAGGAACCTGAGAGCTTGGATAAGGGCAGGGTTAATAATAGTAATTTGACTCTGATATCTTGCCTCTGAATACTTTTGACACATTTTATAGTGTTCTTTAAAAGCTTAGTAAATGCAATATGGTATTCTGGATTGGATCCTGGAATGGAAAGTGACACTAGTGGATAACTGGTGAATCCAAATAAAGTCTGGAATTCAGTTAATGATAATGTCCCAATGTTGTATCAGCCAGAACTCCTGTGATTGAAAGTATCTGAGGCTTAGCTCAGTGTACAAAAATACAGTGTACAAGCAATCAGGAGTTTATATGAAATTAGATTTGGTAGGTACAAACTTATTTCTCTCTACCCTGCTTCTGTCTCTTCCTCCTCTGCGTATGTCCATGCTGCCCTCATTTTCACACTCGAAAAGAAAACCTATGTATTTCATGAAGATAGCCATCGTGAGTCCCAACTTTAGTACTTACCGACTTAACATTCTGCGTGGAGGAAATATGTACCCCTCTCCTCATATTTCTATGTATTAAAAGAGCTAAAGTATCTCTTCAGCAAGTGGTGCGGGGAAAGCTGAACAGCAGCATGTAAATCAATGAAGTCAGAGCACTCCCTCACTCCATACACAAAAATAAACTCAAATATAAGACATGATAAATCTCCTAGAAGAAAACACTCTGACATAAATCTTAGCAATGTTCTCCTAGGGCAGTCTAGCCAGGCAATAGAAGTAAGAGCAAAAATAAACAAATGGGACTTAATTAAATTCATAAGCTTTTGTACAGCGAGAAACCATAAGCAAAACAAAAAGACAACCTACAGATTGGGAGAAAATATTTGCAAATGACGTGACTGACAAGGGCTTAATTTCCAGAATATAAAAACAGGTCATACAACTTAATAAGAAAAAACAAACAACTCAATCCAAAAATGAGCAGAAGATCTAAACAAGCAATTCTCCAATGAAGACATACAAATGGCCTATAGGCACATGAAAAAAAAAAGCTCAATATCGCTAATTATCAGAGAAATGCAAATCAAAACTACAATGAGGTATGACCTCACACCAGTCAGAATGGCCATCATTCAAAAGTTCACAAATGATAAATGCTGGAGAGGGTGTGGAGAAAAGGGAACCTTCCTACACTGCTGATGGGAATGTAGTTTGTTGCAGCCACTATGGAAAACAGTATGGAGATTCCTCAAAAAACTAAAAATAGACTTACCGTATGATCCAGCAATCCCACTCCTGGGCATATATCTAGAGGAAACTCTAATTCAAAAAGATACATGCACTCCAGTGTTCATAGCAGCACTATTTACAATAACCAAGACATGGAAACAGCCTAAATGTCCATCAACAGATGACTGGAGAAAGAAGTTGTGGTATATTTATACAATGGGATACTTAACCATGAAAATGAATAATATAATGCCATTTGCAGCAACATGGATGGACCTGGAGGACGTCATTCTAAGTGAAGTAAGCCAGAAAGAGAAAGAAAAATACCATATGGTATCACTCATATGTGGAATCTAAAAAAAAAGAATGGAAAAAAAAGACATTATGAACTCATCTACAAAACAGAAATAGACTCGTAGACATAGTAAACAATCTTATGGTTACCAGGGAAAGGGGGTGAGAAGGAATAAATTTGGGAGTTTGAGATTTACAAATGTTAGCCACTGTATATAAAAATTGATTTAAAAAAAAAGTTTCTTCTGTATACCAGAGGGAAACTATGTTGTAATATCTTGTAACAACCCTTAATGAAAAAAGATGAAAACGAATATATTTATGTATATGCATGACAGGGACATTGTGCCGTACACCAGAAATTGACACATTAAAATTGATACACAGTCAGTTACAAAGTGCTAAAGTACTAACGTCTATTTTAGTATTTACTCATCCCTGAAATGATTACTAAGACTGTGCCTGTTGGCCAAACTCATGTGATCAAACCAGAACCAAGTGAACTGCAGGGAAAAAAACTGTCTTGGGAAGATTAAATCTGTGTGGTCATGTCACCAACATGTACCCAGGAGAGGGTATCTTTGCTCCATGATCCCATAGCATCCTGTTTATTTCTCAAATTATTTTCAACCATCACAAGTCTGCCTTCCTCATAAGATCATCTTTGGTGACTTGAGTTACGAAATAATGCCTTTACTCATCTTTCTGTCTCCATGTTTATCTGATGTTAGTAACTAAAACCCTTGATGAATGGAGACAGAAAGAAGGTAAATCAATCTGAGGCAAGCAGGAAAAATAACTGAAGTTAGCATGGAACTTGGTGATTTTCATTTTTGTTTTTTAGCATTTAAGCAAAAGTAATTTTATTTAATGGAAGTATTAGATTTCAGTCCATACCCATTTGTTTGCTTATTTATTCATTTGAGGTATAACTCACATATAATGTTAGTCTCAGGTGAACAACATCAAGATTGGCTATTTGTATATATTGCAAAACGATCACCACAAGTCTAGTTAACTCCATCACCACACGTAGTTAGTTTTTTTCTTGTGGTAAGAACTTTTAGGATCTACTCTCTTAACAACTTTCAATTATACAATACAGTATTATTAACTGCAATCACCACGCTGTACGTTACCTCCCATGGCTTATTTATTTTTTAAAGATGCTAATTTTTAACATAGCTCGTAGGTGCTATCTAGCCTTTCCCATATTCTTAAAAATGATTTCGTAGATATGAAGCCAGTACAGGTCCTGGAGCAATTAAGCTCTTTGAGTTTCTATGGATAGCACCAGTGGAGAGGTGTCTCTCTCTCTCTCTTTTTTTTTTTTTTTTTTTTTTTTTTTTTGACCCCTTTCTGTCTCTTTCCTAGCACTTATACACAGAGTCTTTGTCTCTCTCACAAATAAATATTTTGCCTGGGACTGATCTTGTCCCAGGAGAGCCAGTGATTGATGGATTGACACGGCATGGATTGACACGGCTGTTTGGATAATGGCCATCTTAGTCTGTGCTTAGCCCTGTTTATCATGTGTTGTTTTTTTTCTTTAAGTTTTTTTTTTTTTTTTTGAGAGTAACTAACTTTTGTCTTTGTTACTATTTCCTCCTCCTGAACTATTTTTCTCCATGGCTCCCTTTTCAAAATACATCAAGGCTCTGCCCCATAGTTCTTATTTCTCAACATGGATTTCTTTAAGTTTGGCAAAAAATACTGGGAGCAGACTGTGTTAACTTCTCCTCACTACTGTACTCAAGTGTGTTAAAAATCTTCAATGGTTATAGTTGTCATCCAACAGGACTGATGCTTGCATAGGGGAGGCAGCTGTGAAGTTCTAACTCCCGGTCCCAACTCCTAAAGAAAATGATCAAAGGCACTACCTTGTGGCTAGGACATAATGCTTTTTGCCATTTTGCTCTACCATCGTGAATCCAACTTGGTGGAGCATGTTTTATAATATAACTAAGGCAGTGATATAGAGGTGGGGCATATAGGTTGATGGCCTGTGGGGTGATCTGCACACAAAATCTTCCTAATAGGATTTTCTGTGTGAAACCTGATAAACTTAACAAACAGTAGTTTTCCCCTGAGCTATTTTGTATGTTAGATTCACAGAAAAGAAGGAAAATAGAGCAAGAGAAAAAAATATAGAGAAAAGCAGATATAAATAAAACTGATTCACAGAATTAACATTGAATGCAAACTATCTTGCAGGCAATGGACTAATGATTTTAAATGTATCATCTCATGTAATACTCAAGACAACCCTATAAATTGTTTTTATCACTGTTACATAGATGAGGAAACTGAGGATCAAAAACATTAAGTAACTTACCTCCTTTTACAGATCTAGACCGTGGAAGAGGCAGGATTCAAGTCTGGTGGTCCAGTCTAGAACTCGTATTCTTAATGTCTCTGGTTTTGGAGAAATATGCACCTGACCCCGAAGACACAGGAGGCTCCACGAGTCCTTGGAATAGTAGCACGTGATTAACATGAGTTAATGTGCTAGGTCGGCATGAGCCCGCGCTGTGCTTTCTTACCCTCAAGCCCTTATGTTTTAGTCAGCACTCGCTGCCATAACAAAATGCCTTCGACTGAGTGGCTGACACAACAAATCTGTTTCTCTCAGGTCTGGAGCCTGGAAGTCTGAGATCAGGGTGCCAGCCTCGTCGGATTCCGGCGAAGAACCTCTTACCATGTCCTCATTTGGCACAGAGAGAACTCCAATCTCTTTCTCTTTTTATAAGGACACTAATATCATCCTAGGGCCCCACCTTCATGATCTCATCTAAATATAATTGTCTCCTAAAGTCTGCATCTCCAAATAGCATCACATTGGGGGTTAGGGCTTCAACATATAAATTTCAGGGGAGTACAAACATCCAGTCCAACACCCCTGGCTTCCACAATGGCTGGACAGTCAAGTTGACCCACTTCTGAGCCAACATAGGTTTGAAAGAGCGCAACTCATATGGTGGTCATTTCAATAACATTCTCTTCTTCTAAATGTTGTAGGTCATTTTTGTCAGTGCAGTTCTGCCAAAGTGGAGGTGGGGAGAGGAGGTTGTTATTTTGTTTTAAATGTAGTCTTCTTTTTTCCTCTTAGGCAGTTAGGTGCTGAAAAATATTTCATGCTCTTTCTGGTTAAGCCCTAAACAGTGTCTGCATCTGAGGGAAAAAAAGAAGCAAGTGACAGGAACCATAGTAGGCAAGATAATAATGACACCTGTACTTCACGCAAGACACTTCTATAGCTACCATGCATCAATGTGCTAAGCATAGAATAAATTAATCTGTTTTGTCTTAGTGTCATCATATCCAGAATCCAAAAACAGAAGAAAGCAATATTTACAGTTAGGAAAAAATTAGTCTGAAAGAGGAATGGTGACAAAGAGCAGACAGCCATTATTAAAGGTGGTCATTGGGACTGACCTGATAGCCAAAAAGAATGTGTCAGTTTACTGAATGTCATCCAGCAAAAACTCCATTTTTACCAAATTCGACAATTGAAAAGAAAGAACTTTAAACACCGGTTAATGGCTTTGGTGACACAGAGCACGGTAGAATGGCATACAGAAGACTGAGAATCCAGTTGATATCTGTAATGAGAACTTTTATTGTCTGTTGGGTGATCAAAATGTTTGAATCCTCGTGAAAGCTGGAATGTAAAGAGTAAAATGCCAGTGGTTGTTAGAAGTCCTGATTTTTAAATCAGGATCATTCACCAAACCGGTTTCTGAAAGACCTGAGGGTAAATGATGTTGCAGTAACACATCAGGTTAGAAGTGTGTTTAAATGGAAGAAAAAAAAAAAAAAACACAACATATTGACTGACGATTGGAGTTCAAGCTCAAAACCATTGACTTGAAACTTTTAAGCAGATGAACTCCACTGGGAAGATGTACAGAAAGAACCATTGACTGGGATTTGAATTCTCAGCGTCTTCTTTCACTTGGAGAATTTGAACTCAACTTTGAGCTCATATTGAATTCACAGGAGCTTCAAGGGAGTTCAGATTAGCACGACAGGGGGCAAGCAAGATCAGATGGTGGCCTTTTAATGCTCTCTCTGTTCTCTGCTTCAGAAGTCAGTGGGAATGCTCGGTGTGGAGAAACTCAATAGGAGCAGTGAATAAGGAAGGTGCATCTGTATCTTTTTTGCCCTGTGTGGCAGACCAAATTCCCATATAATGAATGAGCTAATTTATCATTTGGAGCTCATTATTAGAAAGCATTGTGTAAGCAGATTATGAAGAATTCAAAGTTTGCAACCTTTTGATAACTCCAAAAGTGCTCGATTTATAACCCTGTCTTGAAATATTCAGATAAGCCAGGGTGTGAAACAAAAATTTCTCATTGCCTCCTTTTAAAGCATTGTGCAACTTACAAGCTCTGACCTCAGTGCTGCCCTTCATAAAATAGTACCTACTTCATAAGACAATCTTGAGGATCAATGCAATAATATACTTACAGTGCCTCCATTGGTTCCCAGTGTGAAAGGATAGTTGAACAAGTGTTACATGTTCTCCTTTTCGATTCAGTCAGACATTTCTAACACTGGCAAAACTAAAAGATTCCTTTAAAATCAGAAAACTAAAGTTACTTGAAACTTGATGCATTTGATTACTTTTAATGCACTAATTTTAAAACAAATAGCCAGAGAATGACTATATTGTTAAGATATTCAAAAAGCTAAAATGGAGATATCTTAAAAGGTAACTAAAGTACATGATGTCATTTAAATTTATCGATGTGTCAATGAGAGCGTGGATGTTTTAGGAGAGATTCCAAGGACCGATAAAATACTGCATTTTTTGAATCTTTTCCCAAAGCAGTTCAGGAAACATGCAAACTTTTTTTCTGATCTCAGTTATTTTGAGAAATTATAATCTAATGGCTATTCAGTTAATTCAAGAAATGGTTCTTTTAGGGGGAGGGTATAGCTCAAGTGGTAGAGTGCATGCTTAGCATGCACGAGGTCCTGGGTTCAATCACCAGTACCTCCTCTAAAAAAATAAATAAACCTAATTAATCTGCTCTCCCCACCAACAAGATATGGTTCTTTCGTTGGTTGCAGTGGACAGTGATACTATGTTAGTCTGAGTCATCTAGAAAGTAAGACTAGGGGACATATTACTGTTCAAACACTGTATTGATAAGGTTCAAAACCAGAACAGTCAGGGTGATGAGAAAGAAGCAGGGATTTACCTGTATGGCCCTGTCCCAACCTTACCACTTGCCAAGGTTTACCCAACAGGGAATGGAGTCCACAGCACTGAGCTGTGTCCTGTGACCTCTGGTGGCCCTTCATGACTGTGGATTTATATCCAAGTCTACAAGTAATGAAGTAATGGCAATGCTGCATGGATATAACTTGACACATGAGGCCCAAAGCTGTAGCTGGTACTCATCCACCTCAGGAAACCCAGAGTGAGGGACCTTCACCGGTTGCCAACCTTTCTCAGTTTCAGTGCGCTTGTCTCAGAAATCTTTTCACAGTATCTGTATGCTAAAAGAAATATCTTAACAACTCATACAATTGCATAGTTAGGTCCAAACATTTTTTTAAAATATGTATAAATTGGAAGAAAATATAACATTATAATTTCACCCTTAACTAATCACAATGACTAATATGATGTGTGCTGCACAATTTTTCTGGCCTTGGAATTAACCACCATTCTCATTTGCTATTGATTTTCATGGCACTTTTGCAGTAAGATGCCATCAAAATGTATATGTCACATGACCTCTCCTCTGCTGGGAAACCTTTCCATCTTTTCCTCCAGGGCCCAGTCCCTTGGCACTCCCTTTGGGGGTTTCCCTCATCCTTCAGGGCAGTGAAAGAAAAAAAAAAGCAATATAGAATAATCTAATGTTTAAACCATGAACCACCTAGGATTTATAGTTTAGGGGAAAGTCTAACAAATGCCAAGTATTGCTTAAAATTGTAAAAAAAAAAAAAAAAAAAAAAAAAAAAAAGTCCTGCAGAACCCTTGTGTGGCCCTATCATGCTCCAGAACAACTTGGTGCATGGTATGGGAACCTCAGGGGCCAGCAAAGGCAAAGGCACAGGGGGCACCTTATAAAATTGGAGGCTGGATTATGGAATATGAGGTAGCTCAAAAGGCCTGTGTCATATCAGAAGCTTTATACACATCCAGGTCAAACTCTCAGAATTAACAAACAACCAAATAGCTAACTAAATAGCATGTGGGATATAGACTCTGCTCTGGATTCTGACTCTTTCAATAAAATGTTAGCTGTCTGACTGTAGGAAGATGTTTCAAAGCGTGAGTTTGCTTGTGCATGAAATGAGACGGGTAGTGGACTCTCCTTCATGAGCTCTCTGGGAGCGCTACGTAAGTGATTTCTTTAAAGCGCTTTGCATGATACCTGTCTTGTAGTAATGGGTCAGTGACCATCGTGCCGCCGCTGCTAATGACAGTATCCTGAGCCCAATCCATGTCACACTCCAGTCTCTGGTATCATATTAGACTGTTTCCCTTGACTCTGTAGTACCTTCAACTGGAATGGAGACAAAATGCTTTAAGGTAAGGAGATAAGAACAAATGTGAGGGGTTTTGCAGAGGCTGCCCCTCTTCCCATGTCTGGAGCAACTTGGCCTCAGTGTGGGTGAAAACCATTGTAAGTTTGCTTGAAAACTCCAGCTGTTTCAACTGCAGCTTGTCTGTTCCCTGCAGCAGACAAGGTGCTGCAAAAAACAGACATGGTCCAGCTGACCTCTGATGGCAATTCTTCATGCAGTTGAAAGCTACAGATACTTCAGTATCCTCATCATACTTGTCCATCAGTTTTGTTTCAAGTGTTGACTTTGGTTCTTAGGAGTTTTAGTTTCAGCCACGGAGCATGTTCTTGATTCTGTGAATTGGATTATCACCCACCTTTGCATTTGTGCGTGTTGTTCCTTGTCTTCTTGCATGAGATGTCTTATGTCAGCTTTAGCCCTCAGATTATAGACTAGGGGTACTGTTTTCTTGTCCAGTGCCTTAGTCAGAGACCATTGCTAGACCCAGTCAGGACTGTCCATTTGAAACATCTGACCACATGCCATGCTGTCATTACACACACAATCATGGGCCAAAGGTGATAGATAGCATCGCGTAATCTTATTTGGAAGGAACCACATCGGTCAGTAGTCCAAAGTTCAGTTCAGCTTAAGAAAGCTTGTCAGTTGTACCCAGATATGCCCAGTAAGGAGAAAAGGGAATGAGTGCTGAGCAACTAAAATAAATCCCCTCCAGGTATTGATTAGCTGGAAATGTGGCACTCAGTCTGCTGCTTTAAAAAGTTGCATTAAACTCACCAGTAAGTCAATAATTGTCCCATTTTGCTCTTCTAAAATAAGAGAATTTATACTTAAAAAAAATTTGGTGTATGTACCTTTGTGCATGTCAGAGAGATAACAGAGAAGGAGGCAGAGATTTGGGGTGAGAGTGAAAAAGAGAGGAAGAGAGAAAGAGAACACCCCTATATCTTTCTCCCTGGAGCTCACTGAAAATGCTTCTAGGTTAACTATTCACGGCCGTGCAAAGCGGAGCTGACACAAAACCAGAAGTGGCCGTGCAGAAACTTGCTGCTGATACAGTTGGGTGACTGAAATACAAATTTACTTTCCTGAAAATATTAAAATCCCATTTTTTCCTTTCTTTAATCCTGGGTTCAAATGAAAAAGTTTCCTGATTTCTTCCCGGGGAATGAAACTTTACTTCCTCTGGTCTTGATCTACCTCCAGTGTTCTTACCCCAAAGAGGTCCAGTCACAGAAGCGAAATGAGCCGTAGACAGGTTTGTCATATTTATGTACGTGCTTTATTTCTCTATTGTGTTACACATTTCCCTCTACTTGAATTATGGTGGCTTACATATTTGTCTTTCTCACTAGACGTGTGAGCTGCTTAGGAGGACCGAGTCATTATTTCGTCTTCATCTTGATTTAAGGAGATTACAATTTCAGAAAGCTATTATGCTTGTGTGTTGTGTGCCAGTTTACAGAGTGCTTACATGTACCTTCAGTGGTTGACATTCTCCACTTGACATTACACTCCATGGAATATATACCATTATTGCCATTTTAGTGATGACACAGCTGTGACTTATAGAAACCTTTCATAAATCTCATGGAGGGGTTGTGATTCAAACTGAAGGTTGCAAAATCCACCTGCAGTACATTTGGTTACACCTTGCTTATCCCAACATGCCACTTAGTAGACGCCCATAAATGTATTTAAACATGCACAGTAGAAATTTTTTAAAAATCCGCACAGTGTTTTTCCGAGAAAAATAACGTTTTGAAGAAGAGACCATGTCTTCGGACATGAATTCCCAATAATGACCAAGAAGATGCTGGCAGAGTGTGAAACTACCCTAGCTTCTCTCGTGTTTACTTTTTCCTGGGCTTCATTAAACAGGAAATATGCAAATCACAACTTTCTGAATGTACACAGATTCTACAAACACAAGTGCATTTTCAAGAGCGACTTTAATTTTCCTTCTTTTCATCCTAATTGACAACACTGATAGAAGGAGCACAGTTTGAGCAGTGAAAAATCAGGAAAATTAACTACGGAAACAGTCTCAACTGCATAACATGTCTCCTCTTTCATTAGAAGAAAGAAATATTGTCAGTGCCCTTTATAGTTTTAATTAAGTGTGTCAGGATAATACTTAATTGAGAGAAATATGCAAATGACTGTTTCTTTATAAGGCTGCACAGCTAAATAAACACAGCATTCTGCCAGGACCCATCTTATTATATGTCTGTGCAGAAGTCTTGTGCAGATTAAGTTATTACAGGTGGTTCTTTTTACCTAGGAAGTTATTGGTAACATATTCATGCTTAGAGATTTGTATCAAAAATCCTAGCCGGTTTGCAATTTTTTTTCAGTATTATCATGCAGTACTCTTCTTGGAGCACAGTAGTAGGCGTGATGCTGATCCCAGTGGCCAGCATATTCCATGTTTGTGGTCAGGCTATGGAAGGTGACTCTGAGACATAGATCAAGCTGCTTTACCATCTCTCCTCGAGAATTAACGCACGCATGATTGCTTTAAACTTGTAAAAACGAACACATCATGTCTTTCTAGACTTTAAGAACAAGAAGACCTGGGCGATACCGAGAGGCGTTGAGGACTAAAACAAACCTTGTTCAACTTCTGCTTGTAAGGATTGCCATGCTTAAACCATCACAGGTGGATGCATGTTGCAAATTCTTGTGGCCTCTCTCCTACTGCCTGCTCTGAAACACCCTGCAGTCCACCCAAACCTTATTACTACCTCTTCCTGAATATTTGTGCTTCTCTGCTTTTATCCTATGCATTTGTGATAGGGTTTGGTTAAAAATGTCTTGTCCTTTCTCTTCCTCTTGACATTGTACTTTTCCACATAATTTCAGTACCCTGTCTTCTATGAAGGCTTCCCTGAGTCCCTCAGAGGTCACCTGTGCCTTACTCTTTATGACTTCCTTTAGCCCTTTACGCTTCTCTGTGGTATAAGTTATTATAATAGGTTACCATTAATTGGCTTTGCGATGCTATCCTCAACCCCCTCACATCCACCACAAAACTATGATTTCTTTGCCTTCCTAAACCTATTGTCATTTATCTTGTTATAGTCCAGTCCTCCCAGTCCCGTGGAAATCTAATAGGCATTGTTGGCAATTTAAAGTACTTTTGTGTGATACTTTTATTGCTGTCTAAGACTTATTTTTGATAAAGATTATAATAGGTATTGTTTTATGGAAATAATCAAATATTCATTGGGCAATATATCCAACAGGATTAAAGTGATTTTATAAGTATGCAAAGGACTAAAAAAAAATATGTGTTGACACTGAATCTTTTAAATAGTCACTGGCAATTTAAAACACTCCTAACCTTACCATCCGTAATGATCCAACCTTTCCCTCGTCCTGAGAGGCTATGGTCTGTGTGAATCTGATGAAGATTAACCAAAGGAAAAGTAGAAAATATTTACTGATTAGAAAATGATATATCTGTCTATTTATACCTCATCTAAAGACAATCCCCCTGATAACAGTTAATGTAGGTCATTATTTATGAATTATTTTCTCTGCTTATATATAGTGGGAATAACTATTCTCTTATTTTCAGGCTAAGGTAGAAATACTAATTCCTGGAATGGAACCAATTTCTTTTTTTTTTTAAACGGAGGTACTGGGGATTGAACCCAGGACTTCCTACATGCTAAGTATGCACTCTGCCACTGAACTACACCCACTACCCCTGGAACCAGTTTCTTGAACCAGAAGGGAAGGGGCTCCCTCCTCTGAGCGCCTTGGTATGCGCCTCCTCTCAGGCTTGGCTGCTTTTCCCATGCTGCTCCACTGTGTAACTCTGTCTTGTCTATCAGGGCATGATATCCATCACTCTTCTTTTAAATGCCTCTCTGACTGCCCCACATATTAAAATAAATGCTCCTAGTCTGTGCTTCAGTAATATGCTCTTCACTCCCCATTTTCATTCATTTATTTACATTTCCATTTAACCAATATTTACTGAGAGCCACCTTTCTGTTTGGAACTGAGGGTTCAATGGGAGATAATAGCACCCATGATGTGTTTGCTGCTAGCGTTCAGTCTGCTTGAGGGATTTCTCTCACATGACACATTTCAGACAGTACCAGCTGTGTCTGTCTCCCCTGTTAGTCTCTGCTCTCTACTCTGGAACAGAGGTTACCTCTTATTGCATCCTGTGCACCTAAGGCTTGGGAAAGGAGGTACTCAGTAACTTTTTGATAGACTCGATACCCAAAGGACTTTCCACCAGTTAAATCTCATTCTCAATCCACTGGCCAGCAAATATTTAGTAAACTCCTCAATTCTGCGAGGTCCAGATAAGAATTGGAAATACTGCATTGCAGAAAGATGTAAAATATATTCCCTACAAAACTGGAGCTCACCAAATGTTCTTAAGGCCACTGTGAATTTGCCTGTATGCCACAGGACACATGCATGAGTGGAATAACTGGCGAGGCTGTCATGTTTCACCTTTTTTGAGTTCTGTGCATCTCCCGTTGAGTAATCACAACTCAGCTCTAATGATGGGGTCAGGGCTCAGTGTCAGGGCTCGACTCTTAACATTAACGATATGGGTCAGTGAACATCTATGCGGGTCCCAATAACTCGGTTCCTGTTGTTAATACATCTTCCCATAGTTTCTCTCTTGCTCTTGTAATTAATAGTAACATCAAAAGCCATTCAATCAATATTTGGAAGATACCGAGATGCCTCATAATGTGTCCTTAATGGGCAGGGATGACACTATGCTCGATCTGGAAAGCAGGGCGGCCATCCACTCTAATGGTTACCACGAGAGCTCAGCAAGAAGTAGTTGGTCTGCTTCTGGCACATACGACAAAATCCTCCTGGAAGGGAAAAGTCGCTCAAGGTTCACTAGTCCAGGTCCTTCCAGGGGAACACTAGCTGCCTGACACTAGAGAGAAGGGGCAACACACAGGGAAACTGCAAGGCCACTTCCAAAGCAACTCTTACTGAGCTTAGATTGTAAAAGCCGATGCAGTGAGAAGCACACGCATTTTAATCTGCCAAGTAATTAAGGAATTATAGTCATTTCTCACTTATCATTCATACTGTCTCCAGAATAGCACCTTAGAAAAAATTATATCTGTTATTACAATGAACAAAAAGAGTTTGCAGCTCCTTGTTGACCTAAAAATGACTAATACTGAATGACCTAAAACGAGTTAAAGGATGCATTTTCCCACCAACTTATACATGAAAAAAAAAAACACCTAACCTTTTAAACACAGTTAATAGACACGTGACTGGTAATATACGATGGCAGACAGACAGTGTTGGTTGGCAGACCTACCTCCCATCCCCTAACCCTTTTATCCCCTGCTGCTTCCACTTCAAAGGCTGGAAAAGCTTAACAGACACAGCCCCACCCTCTCTATAGCCAGAGGGGTTGACATACTTCTCTAGTATTATGGTTAACAGTGTGCATTCTGGAAGCAAACTCTTGAGTTTATGGCCTGTCTTAGCTACTCACGAGCCATGTGACTTTGGGCAAAAGTCACTGCCCCTCAGTTCCCTCCCCTGTGGAATCGAGGTAACCAGGGCGTTCCCTCCTCTGGTTACAGGGAGGTAGATGTTTTAATGAGTTATCACATAAGACATGTTTAGAATGGTGCCTAGCATATAATAAGTGGTTTATGTGTCTAAGCTATTACTATGACTTGTTTTTTTGTTAATCTTGGCAAAGAAGGTAGAATTGGAAATCTGCTGTTTTTGGAAAGATTTTACTTCCTAATAAAATCAGAAGTAGTAGCTGGCACTGCGCTGCCTCCCTAATGCCAGCCGTGCAGCTGGAAATGATACCTGCAGCTGGAACAGATGGGCTGGACATCCTGAAAATATAAGCATTGGGGAGAAATGGATGGAGACAAGCACAATTTGAACCCAGACCAACAGCCACCTCCCTTCCCTTGAGGTGTGTGAACCATTGTAATCAAGTTTTGCATTCTCTGAAAGCTAAAGCATTTTTTCATTGATCTGCGGGTGGAGCTGACCCGACAGCTAAGTCTTATTGCCAGAATTATGTAAAAATATTCTCTGCTGATCAAATTGATCAAAGAGATGGACCGCATTTTATGAAGTGTTTCAAACATAGCCTCTGGAACACTTAGATCTTTTTGGGTCAGAAGAGCTTGTCCCGCAGTTAACATTATGTATTATCACACATTTCAGCTACGGCGCTAAGTTAATTGTCCAGATCTGACGTGTGGAGAGAGGAACTTTCTTTCTAAGTCACTGAACACCTTGGCAGTTTAGAGACAGACTTTCTTCCTAGGGACTATTTGCTATCAGCTGTGACGTTTTTATTTTGCTGTGGAAACGTACGTACCTGACACGTGTGGTCTCCAGCCTCCAGAGCTCCCAGGGTGCGCACCTTGTAGAGTTTGTTCCTGCATTTTACCAGTGTTGGTCTGTGTGACCAAGAGCACACAGTGGAGGTGACTGTACGTGCCTCCTGATTAGGTTATAAAAGACTGCGGTTCTGTCTTGGACTTTTTCTTGCTAGCCAGCTCTCTCCCATCCCTCACTCCGTGCAGAGCCAGTTGCCCTGTCATGAGGACACGCAGGCTTCCTATGGAGGGGTGGGGAGTCTCACTTGGCAAGGAACAGAGGTCACTGGCCAGAAGCCAGTGAGGAACTGAGCCATGGCAACAACCTCCTGGATGAACCTGGCAGTTAATTCCTCATCCTCCATTAAGCCCTGAGCTGACTGCAGTCTGGCCACGCCAACAGCTTAACTGCAACTTCAGGAGAGACTCTAGACCAGAACCACTCGGCTAAGCCACTCCTAGATTCTGACCCTCATAAACTGTGTGAGATAATAAGTGTTGGTTGTTGTAAGCTACTAACTTTTAGGGGTTTTTTTTTTTTGGTGGGGGGTTGTTTTTAGCGATTGATAACTAGTGTTATACTAGAGGAAAAATTTAAGGCATCAGTCTTAAGTGATATGTCACAAGATTGTGTTCAAGGTTGTTAATTCCCCAAGAATGTTCCGTGAAGTAATATTTTGCTCTTAAAAAAAAGTATGTGTGTACATACATACACACACTTACAGGTACATATATGCCTGTTCTGAAATATGCAGCATGCATCTGGGTAAGCGGCAGTCCATGGGCCTTAAGTGACAAATACTTCAATATATTATATGAGAAAACAGAGGCCATGTAACTGGAGACAGATGGCATGACTCAGTGAGACTCCAACTATATTACAAAGAGAGGTTAAGAGTTTTTCCTTTCCCAACTTCAGATTCCTTTATTTCCAGAAGAGGCCAATAAATCCTACCTCACAGAGATGTTAGAAAAGACAGCATGACAAATATAAAATATCCAGAACGTAAGTAGTAATATCCAGTACCCTATAAATGTGTCTCCTTCTTTAAGAAAAAAACCTTGAAAAACAGCGTAATAAGAGTATTCAACTGCTTTGCTCATATCTTAAAATTATACATGTCATTATTTATTCATTTAAAAAGTATTCTATTTAAAAGATATCTTAACAATTATGTATTATATATACTAATTTATATAGCCATACTTATAAAGGCAATTTATTTTCATTCATATATATTGAATGTTAAGGACTTACTCAAGTAAAACATAGTTGTAGTTTAATCTAACAGTGATGAATTACTGGAGTGAATTCATGCAAACAGGGAAATTGAAATTAAATTCATCACACCAAGGAAAAACACTTCCTACCCATGTAAATTAGCAGCTTTTCCGCTAAAATCAATTTGTTTTGGTAAATTATGCAAAAATCCTCAAAGGACTTAGGTGAGTAATTTATTATACTCTCGGCTGTTTCATAATGTTAGGAAATAAAATGTATTCACACAGTATTAGATGGCATGAGCTGAGAGCTTTAGTGACAATTTTTGTTTATTACAATTAATCTGACTTGACTGCACTGTCAGAACACCCACATTGTATGGGACGTATAATTTTTGTGCTGGTGCTTAGAAGATGTTGCATTAAAAAAAAGAGGAATGAAAGAGAAAAAACTCTTTTGGAGTACCAATTATTTCCTGAAACATTTCATGGCAGAGGTCAGTAATTTCAATGAAAAATGCCTTGAATTCTGTAGTTCTAAGAGAGGAAATTGCCTTCCTAACCAGCATGCATGAGAATACAGTTTTGCACAAGGCTACTGTAGAATTTTTGGTGTAATTCAAAGAGAATGTGTTTGTTTAGCAGAAGATTTTATGTTGCTGTATCACCAGATCTAATATGCACCTGTAGTCGCATGGAATATCTGATAAATCTCTGTAAGCAGAGGGGTAAAAGTGTTTGCTATCTGTAAAAACGTCTCTCTCACCCTGTACCCAATTGCTTAGGTTATCTGAGCCATTCTAAGTCACGTGTATGTACTTCCCTCTCTCCTGCTGTATGAGATCAGTTTTAGAGACCTCCTTTCTTGTCCAAACTATAGACACAGCCACCTAATGGTCTTGTATCTCCCACCTAATTACCCCAAATCCCTTCCCCACAGGGTGGACAAACCGATGTTACCAAACATGAAGCCGGTGTGACACTCCACTGCTTGAGGACGTGGAATGGTCTCTTGTGACCACAGTGGGCATAATAACCTTGCAGAGTATCACATCAGACCTATCCCATCATCACACTAAGCCACTGGCCTTGTGTTAATCCTTCCTCCAGGCCCTTCATTCCTGTCACATCAAATTCCTTGCCTATTATCTAAAAGAGATCATGAATTTTTCAAAGTACATCATGAGCCCTACCCTTTACATGGTACCTCTCTTTTTAGATCACTAAAATTTAGAGGACCTTACCCTTTCTGGCTTAATATTTTTGAAGTACCTAAAATCACAATCATTTGTTTTTCTGCTCTCTCCCCCTAGTACGTAAGCTCCACGAAGTCTACAATCATATTATTTGGTTGACCAGTAATTTTACGTTTGTATGTATGTGTATTTATGTGTGTACGTGCACACACACGTTTCAAGTGGTGTAAACACTTTTGTATTAGCTGGTTTTCTTCCTGATACAGGTTTCTAATCTGCTTTGCTTTGTTCTCTACAAATTTTGGGACCTCCACAAACTGAGGTTTCCACACACTCTTGCATCTGATTATTTGCTGTCTGACTCATAAAAATTTAAAAAATAAAAATTAATTTATCTTTGTGATTATATATATAAAATTACTTAATTATGAATGGATAATAAAATGATACATATCTTGAAAGTTACCACTGGAACCAGATGAGGGTCATTTGACCCATGAGCTTTTGCTAATAGGTGGTGGCTAGTTTATTTCTGGGTACATTGGAGTGTCAAGTGGGTTAAAAATAAATGGCCACTTCTGAATAGCCCAGTGGTTTAAAATTACATTGGCATCCACTATCCATGTGCTCCTTGTGAAGACAGTGGGGTCGAGTTAGGCTGAGATTCCTTCTCCTCTGCCCTACTCCTCAACATTGGGGATCTAAGCCTACAATATAGGTTCAACTCACGACTCCAAACATCAGATTTTGTGAAACCACGGTCTACATGTGAATTCAAAGTACTCCCATGTGAATGCTGTTTAAAGTCAGTAGAATTTTCACAAATAAAATTGAATTGTGCTACAATAAGAGATTATTTGATTTCAAGGAATGAGTTGGTACATATGTAATATAAATATATATATAGATAGATAGATAATTAGAATAATGGAAAGATACTGCAGCTTACTTAACAAGACTGAAATGTTGGGATGACAGTGCTTCACATTCAAGGGGCCTGGATTCAATGTCAAGCACACAAAGATTTTTTGTTTGTTTTTTGTTGGTGTTTTTGTTGATTTGGGTTTTCTGGTTGAACTTCTTAGTCATTGATAATTTTCTCCTTTGCCAAGTCATTTGTTACTATGGTTATTTTAAGAAATGTTTAAGCTCTACACATTCTTTCTTTCAGAATCAGTGCATCTGACATATTAAACATAATAAATTATGTCCTCAACAGCAACATATATATATATACACACACACACATACACACATATGTGATTACTCCATATAAATTGCATTTTAAACATTGAAGGAAACAGTTTCCATTTTGAGATTCTTTTTAATCAATGCTATTTTCACGTTTTAAGCTCTGTACAGTTCATTGAGAATAACATGTCACAAGTATGTAAGGGAAGAATAAATGTCCTAATGTTCTCCAAAAGCCTACGCTAGTAAGAGTGAAATAGTTGCTCTATTTAAGTGGCATGGGAGGTTTTCTAAAACCCAAACCTATGGTTTTATTCCACACTTCTGGCTTTCTCAGCTTCTCTCATTAATCTTGCAGTAAATGATGCTAATACAGGAGTTGCAGGGTGCATCCAGTCTGCTTACTCTCTGTTTGTGGTCCCCAGTGGGTGTGAGCTTGGAGCAATTAAGGCGGTGTGTGTGCTGTTCTGAGGCACCACAAAGTTAGATTAATTAGGTGGCAAATGGTCCCAATGACATTGCCAACAGAGCCTTTGATGGGCTCGGTCCAAGGTGATTGAGTCCGAAGTTACTGATGGATAGATGATCTCAAAAGAAGGGAACTGACTATGAGAAGTAAAGGAGAAGCATCTGGTGCCTGTTAACATGAACAAGCCCCAAGCTAGCACTGCCAGAGGCTAAAAATGGATGCATTCTCTGAAAACACTGTTTAGCAAGGCTAATATAAAGTGAAAGGAATAATATTAGTACTAAGGAACTTGAATTTCTGATTATAAACCTCACAAAGAAAACCCCAGTCCCAGATTAGAGTCATATGCAATCCAAGTCAAATATTTGTAGAACAAATAGTACTAATCTTACCCAAACATTTTCTTAAATCTTCTCTATATTTTCACTCATATGTTTGATAACTCACTGCTGAATTATATCACACATATGAGAGGGAAATGAGAGAGAATGAAGAGCTTTCCAGTCAACAGAAGTAGAAGAAAGCATTTGAAAAAATTCAACACTCACTTACAGCAAAACTTTCAGACTCTAAGAATAGAGTAGAATAGAGAAACTTCACGTGAATGTAGAAAGGGAAGTCGGAATGTAGCCTGCATCACGATGAGCTGAATTTTGATCACTTTTTCTTACCCAGCAGGGGCAAGTGTTGTCCAGTGTCAACCACATGTGGCTATTGAGTATTTGAAATGTAGCCTGTTCAAATCTAGACATGCAGTCAGAGTAGAACACGATGGACCCCAGTAACTTAATTTGACAGAAGAATGTAATATTTCATTAATCATTGTATACTTACTTAATGCAGGAAAATTATATTTTAGATATATTTTATTGATTAGATTTGCTGTTAAATTTCACCTTTCTCCCCCTGTTTAATGTGGCTACTACAGAAATTAAAATTTACATATACGACTCACTTTGTCTCACAGATGTCCATTGGACAGCCCAGTTAATTTGATACAGCTCTAAAATGAGATGTGATCCACAGGGGTTCTCAGCATTAAAAATTTAAGATGCAGATTTGTGTGATTTCCTCTTTGCTTATGTTGTAACTGGTTCAGGTTGGGACCTTCGTTTACAATCGGGTACAAAAGTCTATGGACCGCTCTTAAGTTGCAAAATTTTCGAGGCTAAAACTTTCTCTCTAGCGCCACCTTTTAGGCAAATAAGTTCTTAGCATTCTGTGTCTTTCTGGAGGGGTTTTCTTTTCCCTCAATGTCTTTTTATACCTGCCTCCTTTTGTTCCAGCTATTTTCTTTATCTGAAACACCCTTGTCCCTTTTGCCTATGAAAATCCTGGTACTCCTTCAAAGGCCAGCATGCCCCATCTGTGAGAGCTGATCTCTCCCTGTTCTGATCCTCCCTGTCCTCTCCCCAACTGAGCCTGACCCTCTAAACAGGATGGTTTTCTCCTGACTTCCATATTCCAGTGAGAGGTCCTGTCTCTGATCCTGCAGTAAGGAGCTCTGTGACCACCATCAGGACCGTGGGGCCTCCCTCTTGCCTCTTTCTTAGCACCTAACCCGGTTTGCACATGGTGCTGTTCAAGGCTTGTTTCCAGAATTTATTTTCATTTTTTGTATGCATGCGTATGTACTTATTAATTTATAAGAGCAATTTGTGAAGATATGATGTATTCTCGGGTTTATTTAAAATGTCTCTTTGGAGCTGGAGCTGCCTCATTAGCAATTCACCAGGGTACTAATTGCATGTGACACTGTAGATGTATTGTGTCCTATTTTCTAAATCCCTGGGTGGAAATACAGACAAGGGTTGCATCTAAAACAAACAGAGGCTATATAGACATTTCCTCTCCTATTATAACAACTGGTCTGAGCAGGTGGAGTAGAATTTTCCAACCTCAAAAAAACATGTTTCTCATTTCTTTGAGAATCTGCCAGATGTGATTTTTTCCCCCTGATTTTTAGATTTAATTTGACTTAAGAAGAAGCCTCCTTTTAAGCTAGTGTTAGTGACTTCTACCTTCATACTATTAGCTAAACATACCTTTTTCAGATCAAGTTTTGGTAAGAAATAGAGGTTGCCCATCTAAATGGAGAGATGGGATCACGAAAGACAAAAGTAGCTGTTCACGCAGCTTGCCTCGTATCTGCCCTCCAGTTCTTAAATCCCCCCAACGCTGGCAAGTTCCACGTCCCTGGGATTCCCTCTGTCCACAGCCCCTCTCTCAGGTTTCTGCCCCCAGCAGCCCTGCAGTTGATTTCCGTAGTTACCTCCTGCAAGTGCAGAACGCCCCCATGACTGAAGACCCAACCAGGATGAAGTACAGAATCACTTGGTCCAAGTGTGCCCCCAACTCAACCATCCCGGCATTAGTTTTACCATTAAACAATTTAAAAGCTTAGAAAAGTTTAAGAGTTAAACATTCCAATCTCTTCATGTCACAGATGGTGAAACTCTCCCGGGAAAGTATTGTTTTCCTAATATTAATCAATATTTAGGCAGAGGTTTAGTGATAAACATGTTATCTGGACACCTGACCCAGTCTTTTTTCCACCACACTATGATCTGGAAATTTCTTCTTTTTCATATTGTGAACAAAGTCAAGTGCCTTCAAACATTTTATTTCCTGTCTCTTCTTTTTCCTCTCTGCCTCTAACTTCATCATCACCTTTGGACACTGCAGTCACAGTTCAAAACTAGACTTGTTTTGAAGTAACCAATAACAGTGTTCACTGACACACTGCTCTCAAACAAGAGAAATTAATATGAGCCTAAAAAAAATATTCTGATGATCTTCCAGAAGCCAAGAGGGAAAAAGATTGAATTAAAATACTCTGACTAGCACTCTCTGATCAATTTATTTATGCATTGAGATCATCATTTGAGGGGGGAAAACAACTGTTTTAAACAGTTTTGCTAATTAAAGGGTTCTGATAGCCTTTGATATGTTTGCATATGTTGTAAAAGTCCATGCTGGAGATGTGATTTGACCATTTTCACACTTTGGCTCAAATTCTTTACACACACACACAAGTTCAAGTGTGCACCCAGGCACACACAACAGATTTACAGACACCAAATGGCTTGTGCAGTGCTCTAGGGAACACATTTTAGGAAATGCTGCCTGAGAGAAAAGAAAGAAGGGAGCCTTTTTTTTTTTTTTTTTTTTTTTTTGGCGGCCTTGTAAGGAAGCTGTTGTCTAATGAGAGAGAGGAAAATATTCCAAGACTATATAACCAAAGATTAAGTATCACAAGAAGAACCACTGGCTTTACGGATCTTGAAGAACTTGAAGTGTTTGCGCATTGGAGGTGAGAGAAATGACATGAACAAGAACCAAGGGAAGCTTGGAAGATAAGGGAGAGGACAGAGTCTATTAACAGAATAGCCAGTTCGATTCCCTAGAGGGGCTGTTCCCAACCATGGACGGTTTGTCTGCCCCCCACCCCCCACCAAAGGCATATGGCAGAACAAGGGGACATTTTTTGGCTTTCATGCTGTGGCTGAGGATGGGCATGTTTACTGGTATCTGGTGGGGATAGGCTAGGGGTTCTGGAGACACCCTACAGTGGATGGGACAGCCCCCTCCACTGCCACTGCCACCGCCATGAGGACTTACCTCACCCACCGGGTCAGTAGTGCTCCTCCTGTGAGAAACCTTGCTCTTGAGGATCGCTATGTGATGGGCATGCCAGAGTCAAGAGTGCGGTGAAGGTGATAGGGACTGTTTAGAATTCCAAAATGAAATGTGTCTCTCAGTTGGGAAGGAGAAGCAGGAACCTTTCCCCGTAGGCACAACATTGACAGTTATGTCTGTTACCTGTTTATATACAAGTTGCAGCAGGGATGGGATGAAAAGAGGAAAAAGTGGGGATGAAGCTCAGGTGGGAGGTGGTGAGACAGTTTTAAGTATGAGAAATATCAGTCACCAGTAATCTTGTCAAACCACAAGGAATATTTGGCTGTATAGCCTCCTAGAATTCAAAAAATAATATATGATGTATTGCTTCACATTATCGCATCATAGTGTTTATAGTGAATTTTATATACATGGGGGCCCTGCTACAAGTTTTACTTTGTAATCTGTGATAAATACTTGTTAAATTACTTAATTATATATGAGCATATATATAATTATATATGTTACACAGATCTATACTCATATGTATGTGTGTATATATGTATATACATATATACATTCAAAAGAAGCTATGGAGGTCTCCTCTGCTGATCTACTGGGTGACATCAATTATTTAAAAGTGCATATTTGAGCATTTAAACTATTTAAATATATATAGAGAGATAGACACATATATGTATGTGTATATATATAGGCATACAGTTCATTGATGTCTTCACTAGAAGCTCAGAAGAGGCCTTCCCTCCGTAGTTCTTTTTGAGTCTCTGTTGGTTTGCAGTTTCTAACTCATATTCCTGGGAACATACCAACTTAGTGTCCTTGATGTGGCCAGAAGGAGTGCATGGTAGCATCCTTTCCACAAGATGGCAGTGGCAAGACAGTGTCTGATAAAAGAGGTTATTGGTTGCCCCTATTTTTTTTTTTTTTTTTTCTTTAAAGCTTGTTTGGTAATTCAATTTGTGTCTGTCTATCAGAAGAGGATAAGGGGATTTCAGAGGCAGACGGCAAAAGGGGAAAGAGCATTAGTGGTACGATTCCTTTATAAGAAACAAAAAATAGAGCTGCTTTTCTGTGTGTCACAGATTTGCTCATCTTTTTCTCAAAGTGAAATGTTTTCTCATAATCGCAGCGCTGTATGTGATAGCTGTGCATTCCTTAGCAGAGTCATGTCCTTGCAGCGTGATCTCCCTCACTTTTCCTTCCCACATAAAAATATTTGAAAGTGGTATCTTTGTGTTTCGTTTTTCACTTTAATAGTGAGAAATGCTCTGATTTTAGTTTAAAATTTTACACGATGTAGACATTACTCGGCTGCAAATCCATAAATATTTTCTATTTACTTACAGTAACAGGTCAGCTGTTATGGCCAGCATATAAGTAAGTGTTAAGATCAAAAGTCTCTTCTTTATTTGAGCCATAAGATAGATCAGATTTCCAATTAATAGCTCTCCTTTGCCTGTGTTTCAAACATACAACCACCTTCATTTAGCTTAAAAGGAATCCATATACTTCTGCTCTGTCCTAATCTCTCCAAGTTCACTAACAAGATTGTCCTGCTATTAGCTAAAGTTATCAAAATATGTTAAGCATAAGTAACACATGGTAACGTGTAAAATATGCTCTTACAGAATGGATGTATGAATGAAGAGAGAAGCAAGTTATTGTAAAGCGGCCACCATAAATTAAGGTTCAAATCAATGAAAAAAAATTCAAAACTATTTTAAGTTCATAATGGATATAAATAAGACTCTGGAATGTCTGAGAGTGTAGCAATTTATGCAGATATCCTGTTGCTTCTCAAAAAACATTCTGTACTCAAGACAGAAGACACTGTAAAAACAAAGTGTTTTTTGGTTCTTTTGTGTTTTAGGAAGACATTCTGGATCTCTTGTTTTGGTGAAAGGTGCTTTATTCCACTAACATGCTAGCTCGCTTTCCTTTCTTCCCTCCCTCCCTTCCTTTATCTTTTTCTCTTCCTTATAAAAACATATAAAGCAACTTTTCTTTGCTGGATGCTTGTGATACTGAGATGTGATATTGTAAGTTTAGAGTTACTCATATTAACCTTATACTGTACTTTTGTGGTAGAGAGAAATGGGGAGATTGGAGGACCTTTGAGAAAGAGATACTTAAGTTGAGACTTGAAGATTGACTCTCACCATTTATAGGGTGCGCGCGCGCGTGTCTGGGGAGGATAAAATGGTGTGACCGTTCAGGCCTATGGTGCATGAAGAAAGTCTCTAAAACTGTATGGAGCTTTGTTTTTTTCCACAAAATGAAATAATATCAGGTGTTTGGAGCCTAAGAAGGAAGGAAGAAAGAATATGAGTTGAGTTTGAAGGAGCAGATCACATAAGATCATTGGTTTTTCAAGACAAAAGAGGACACTGTTGGATTTTAGAATCTATGTCTATTTCTACGTGCATATTACAGAACGCCTGGAGCTCTTTCTTGGGAATCTAGGAGAACATTAAGAGCCAGTACGACTCCATACATTGCCCTGAACCAGAGTGAAATATTAAGGAAACCAAATAAATACAATAAATAAATAAAACAATTCTTAATGAATAATAATGGGGGTGCCCTCATTCCAAAGCATAGTAGGCATAAAACCTGTTACACGTTTAACTCACATAGTGGCTTAAAACTAAACTAAGTTCTGTCTTAAGTATGCAAATTTAATATATCTCTAGTGAGCTAATTTATTAGTACTCTTGTTCTCAGATGATTGTAACGTGTTTGTAACTATGGTTGAGAACCCCAGGTCCAAGGAAGACAAAAGTACCTTGTGAGACTGTCCCCTTCCTTAAAATGAGTTCAGTGTGTGTCCCTGTGAAGCGTTCGCTCAGTTCAATAGTTAGAGGAACTGGAGAGCCTGCAGTTCAAGCTGGTGGTTAAGTTTGTGAAGGACCTACAGCTACGAGGCTACCCCCCTACCATTGTGAGTGGGAGGTGGCCCCCACACTCTGTTGTCCACCTCGCCTCCCGGGATCTGAGACTTCAGTCCTGCACGTTCTGTAAAAGCCTACGGACCATCTGAGCACCATGCATGATGCAGATCAGCTCTCAAGGGAGGAAAGGGAGAAAGATTTCGGGAGGCTGATCTTTTTGTGGAGAGTAGGCTTGGGGAAAGTGGAGGCTTTTGGGGTGAGGGTACACATATGTCTTTTCAAGGGAAACGAGCTATTTCAAATGTTAATTGTATATCAGTATATGATGGAGATGGCTTTGGAGTTTCGACAAATAGCAAAAGCAAAAAAGAAAAGGGGCAGGTAAGAGAGAGAATAAAGATAAAACAGACAAAAAGAAAAGAACCCACAGACAGCGTGGAAATGGTTAGTCTTGTAAACTGATTAGCTGCAGCCACAGGGAGGCAGGTCTGGCCATCTGCCTTGAGGAAGGCTGGCTAGGGCTCTCCAAGTACAAAACTTTTATTACTTGTTCATTCTCCAGAAAGTTTTGGAAGTGTATCCCTGATGTATACGTATGTGACATGTGCCTCTGTGCAGTGTCTGCCACTGCCCGTCCCTTAATACCTCCACAGTATTTAAGCCACCATCATCCCTTTCAGGGTTTGATGGCTGATTCATTGGCATCCCTTTTCTTGTAGGGACATATCCCTCGGGCCCCTCCTTCTCATTGGGGGCCTATTTTATTAAATGTCTTCATTTGAGACTGCAGAAAATAGCCAACTTAGCTACAAACTTGGTTTCCCATTTCCATGGGAAATTCTGTGTTTGAATATTCCCTGGAATTTTTCAAACCCAACTGTAAAGCAACTTTCATATACATAATTAATCTAGGGGGCTGCTTTTAGAATTTTGGAAGAGCAGGGAAATAGGGAGGGACAAGCCATATTCCCATTTTGTTATGGGCTCCTCATGAAACAGGTGTCAAGCTGCCCAGGGAGTTAAATGTGGTTAGAAGTCTCAAACGTAGATAGTGCAGCGTGGCTCATAGCCCACCGAGACCAGCAGGAAAGATGAAGACAAAAGGTGAGTGCCTGGGTACGCTTGCAGCTGAAAGACAGACAGAATTCCATGTGTCCTCTTAGGTGTTAAATCACAGATTCTCAAAACATGGATGTTTGCCACTGGTATTGAGTGTAATGACTTTATATTGTAAGAGACCAGGCATTTTTTGAAAGGTATGACCATTACATTTCTGTCAGTCCATCTGCTTCTATCAGGAAGAATGTCTTGGTGTCATATGACTATCTTAACTATTTTTCTTATATATGCTCTCTGTAAGATTAGCAAAGACATGACAGGCTTTTGGCTCAAAATCTCAGATAAGCAATGATATCTATCTAATATTTAATAATATTATCTTGGTCATATCATATTTATTTCATGTTAAAATAGGTATTTGTTTATCATTTGTCAGAGTGGCATAAAACTTATTTTAAAAATAAATATACTTAAGTTAAATATTAGTCAATAGGAGGAAAACATTAAATAATTAACAGTATAGGTAGCACATGAAATGGAGAGGTTTGTGAACAGCTAAACCCTGACTGTGATGCTGGGTCAAAGCTGTTGTTTTCTGTATTGACTTGGCATTGGAATCGCCTCGGAGACTTTAAATATACAGATGTTAGGATACCATCCCAGACCAATTAAATTAGAATCTCTAGGGACAGGAGACTGGACATTGATTTTTTTTTAAAGCCCTTTCAGTGATTTTAATGTAGAGCCAGTGTTGAGAGTCACTGGGTTGGAGATGCTAAAGAATGAAGGGTATGTGTCCCTACTCATAGCCACAGAGAAACAGATATCATGGCACTGTCACGGAAAAGCTGTATTTTAAGTTTAAAAAAGGCTTTGTTTTTAAAGGAATAACAAATTGTAATTCAAAATAAACTATTCTCCCTTGCTCTGCAGATTCGAACGCCTGGGCTTCTGAACACATTCTACTGGGACCAAGCTCAGGTTTAGCCATTAGCTTAATTTGTCACCTTGGGCAAGCCACTTGACTTCTCTGTGCACCGATTTCCATTTTTATAAAATCAAAGGAGAAAGGATGTTTGACATAGATGATCCCTAAAGACCCTTCCAGCTGCAAATCTTTATGGTTCTTTATTTTAAATGGAAATGACTAGACAATTAGTGGTTCCTTCTCGGTTTTGCTTTGATGATGATAATTAAAAATAGAATCATAGATGTGGTGTGTGTGTGAGGTTTTCCGCTACTTTTTTATTGTAGATAGATTTTGAAAACTAATTTTTTTTCTCTCCCTGAGCTGACAGTTCAGCCAGCAGGCAACCTTTTAAAAGCCTGAGTCAGAGCAAGGAAACCAGCTTGAGTATGCACAGAGAAGACATGGTTGACCTAGTAATGAGGACTGTGTGAAATCACATTGATTTTCTTTTTTGACCTCCCTTTCCATTTAACCATTTGTCAATACTGGAGAAAGAAAGCTGTAGAATGTAATTTTTCAGTAACCGGAGAGAAGGCAACTTGTCCAGGAGAAGGAAGCTGGAATACAGTTTTGACATGGACTCAGCTCTAAGTAGAGTGACTTTTCTCAAGTTTTTTGCTGAATATCAATCTGTGGGCTCAAACAAGTATTCTGCATGTAGGTCTTCCTGAATGCTTGACTGGCCCTATTCCCCCTTTGCCTCCAGGCCTAACCTAGAATCCCTTCTCCTTTTTCGCTCTTATTTAACTCCCAGATGTCAAGAGAGTTTAGGGATCACTTCTGTAAAGTATCCCTTAATGAGACCAATAACATCTCCACTCCTTGACAGAGTTCCTAGGCCCCCTGTAAGTAGTACATAGTGCCTCATACCTGCCAATGGCCAAGTTCCCACATGACCAGCATCTCACCATTACTGAGTTTATTTGGCTCAGGTGTGAGACTGCAAGGTCTTCGAGGCCATGAGCATGTCCTTATTTGTCTTCATTTCTCCGGGAGCTGACATATAGTGGCGGTTTGGGAATTAGTAAAACACACACATAGTGCTTACAAACTACATCTTCGAAGATAAAAATGTCCCCAAACATCCTAGGCTCAAAAAATATTTTATTTCTACTGTGGAAAGAATATGCCTACTTGACAGTCCACTTATAATTTATTCTCAAGTCCACACTCAATTCCTAAAGGTCAGATTTGCTTTCTCTAAACCTAGACGTGAGAAGCAGTGGCCAAAAGGTGGCATATTACAAGCCAACACCTGGCAATTGGCCGTGGCTGACTAGAGTATTGAGTTAAAAAGGATTTCGAATATTATTAGGACTAACCAACAGTTTCTTGATCATTAGAAATATTCACCAGGGGCACTGATGAGAAGATTGCCAGTGAATAGGCTTTGTTTAAGTTGATCAGATTAATGAAATATAAGTAAGATTTAGATAGCTGAGATCTTTGAGTAGTAGCCTGGGCAAGCATTTTAGAAGGAGGCCAGCTACAGATAAAACATTCCAGAAGTCTGAGTTACTATTTGGGACTCCTGTGATTTATATACAGCAGTGTTCTGCTATTTGGACCAATTTTTTCCAAGTCTGTTTCCCCGTTGTGTGTGTGTGTGCATGCGCATGTTCCAGCTAAGAGGGTAAGGAGACGAGGCAAATAGTTATGCTCTAAATAGATGTTGTGCTTGCATATAGCATGACCTCTCAGAAGCTAATATGCTATTTTGATATAAACACAGATGTCAGCTATGGTCTCCTTTTCCACTTATGGGTCAGTAAACTTCAGGTTAAGAGTCTCTGTGACCTATCTGTCTCTCTTAACCTATCAGTCTCTCCTGTTGGAATAAGAGCTGTTCAAGCACCAAAACTGTAAACCACATTCATCTTTGTTTACATATAGTAGTACAAACTGTACAGTGTGTGCGAGTGTATAAAATTAGGCATGTATATTATTTCCTGAACCCATGAAAATGAATATAAAATATGTACATCCTTTTGACACCCAGAAGTCTCTTTTTTATGTATTTATTCCTAGATGGGGAATTAGTGATAAATATGTCTCAAGAGTTCTGGAGATCATCTTTTCAGTTTGAACCAGAACTTCTAATCCTACCTAACTGTTCTCAGTTGTGATATTGACCTACTTTAGGCTAAAACATGACGCAGGGCAGAAAATCCTGGTTTGGCTGCTTCTAAGAATGGAAAATGCAGAAAGTGCAGAATTCACTGCAAACAGTTTTTTAAAAATATGGCAATGAAGAGCAGAAATGAAAGAAATACTGTACTTTCCATCCCTAATACATACACACACACATTACAGATAGGTGATGAATCAATAGATCAATACATAATTTTTTTTTAAGGCAGGCTTTCCTGTTTCCTTATAGGAAACCTCCCCAATCTCACCTTGGTAGGTTACAGTTACACACAAGAGATTCTATAATCCTAAATATGCATCCCAACTAGTACTTACATACTGGCTGAATACACCCAAGAAAGGGACCCTTATAAATAATCCTTTCTGTTCATTAAACTTCAGCACAAACCACTATCTTGGATTCTAACCAAATACAATACTTTTACCTGTTTATGTATTTTATATCAGTGAAATTATATAGTATTACTCATTTGCACCCAGGTCGTTTCACTCAGGATTCTATACCTGAGATTCATCCATAGTGTTGCTGAAGCAGAGTGGATACTGTGACCCACCACCCACACCCAGAAGCCCCTCCAGGGTTAAAGGACTTATTTTTTGACAGCTGTGGGTGTTGCCAGCAGAGAGCTCTCATCTTCCATCTGAAACTGACTCAGCTGAAGAAAGGCTCCTCACCTAAGGCCTTGGCTACTCTCCAGGGTGGCCAGCATCCAATGACTGATCCACGTAGGGTCATGTAGGGTCAGCCCTCGTGCCCCAATCCTACACATCGCTGGCAGGCCATTCGTTCTTTAAAGCCCTTTTCAGGGTGGTTCAAAGACTCTGCTGGACTGGCTCCAGGGTTGACTTCTCTGTATGTCCAATTCTGCTTCTCCTCATTACTTTCCTCAAGTCCTGATGCAAGGAGCACCTCGAACACCCCCTGTAAGTATGCAGTCCTCCTTTGTTTCCCCTCATTGCTCTACAGTATTCCACTGTGTGCAAAAATACACGATTCATGTGTTTATTCCACTGTTACTGGGTCTATGTGTTTCCAGTCTTGATAATTACAAATAATGCTATTGTGAACACCCTAGTTATGTGTTTTAGTAATCATATTCATGAATTTTCATTGTGTGATTATGAGTGGAATTAATTGCTGGGCTTTTGAGTTTGTATTTTCAGCTCTTGGATGTTATGTAAGTTAAGTACTGATGTCGTGCCTTTAAGTCTTATAGAGTGAGAGAGATATTGGAGAGAGACATATATACAGGGAGAATGTCCTGTGAACATAGAAGACTGCAAGCCGAAGACAGAAGCCTGGAACAGAATCCTTCCTCACGGCTTTCAAAAGAAACAGACCCTGCCAACACTTTGATCTCAGATTTCTAGCCTCTAGACCTGTGAGACAACACATTTCTGTTGTTTCAGACACTCAGTTTGTGGTACTAGCTCTAGCAAATTAATACACTATCTTATTCAAAATTTTTATATCCCTGGGTCACAATAGTAATAGACAGTTTATAAGACTTTGTTAGATAAGTGAATGTAAGTGAACAAACGAATGAATGAACTGATAATTTTTAAAATGTATCATGAAGTTGATACATAAGGAGAACTAATGAGACTTAGAATATAAGGAATTCCATATCCTTAGAAATAATTTTTAAAAATTATTAGCATCTGGTGTTTTTCTGATATTAATCTATTTTTTAAGGAAAAGAGGGAGATAATATTTGCTGAATTTAGAGTATGTTCCATGTAATGTTCTAGGCTCTCTAAATGTTTTTTTCCAATTAATTTGAATGCCAGCTTTTCACAGAAGTTATTGTTTCCTTTTTACAGAAGATATACAAGAGTTTTAGGTAATTTAAAATAAGTCACCAAGATGAAATAAATTGAAGAGTCTTCTATCTAAATTAAAAAAAAAAAGAAAAAAAAAGAAATGAGGTCTTGTCTAGACCCAAATCTATTTTCTTTTTCTATCTTTCTAACTTTCTTGGAGTCTAAGAAGCAGTTAACTATAGGAGTAGTAAAGAGATAATTAGAATTTTTAAAAGGCAACCGTTGTGGAAAACGTCTAATAGACAATAGACAGTTTCCTTTCAACAGTTAAAATGTAAATAAAAGGAGAGGAATACAAGGGTGGACGGATGGTGAAACATGCCACATTCTGTTAACCTCTTTCGGCCATTATGTTAACAAGAATCAGTTCTAGTTTTTCTTGAAAGTTCAACAGAACACAAAAATGTCATTTTTCATTTACCCATGCAGTCTACAATAAACTATTCAGATTTTAAAAATATTTTCAAAAGAATGCTTGAATCTTAGGCAAAAGAACTTCATGTGCTTGGCTTTGGAGGATTTCATATTCTGCTTCTAACATTTAATATGATTAGGACTCAGAATTTTCTTGAGTGTTTCTTCATTTAAGAACATATAAATGGAAGAGTCTTACCTGCCAAAAAAAATAGATGATGCCATAGGTAAATAGTGGAAAACACAGCCGACTTTTAAAATACCCTCTGTAAATGAGGAGTTAAGCTTTTTGGAGACAATGGATACTGAGACATCCCAGATGCATAATATGTAAAGGAAACAATATTCACTCCCCAGTTATTTTGCTGAAGATCCCTCGAAAAGTTGTAGCTATTCAGCTATGTGTTTAGGGAAACAGGTAGGAGATGGATACAGTTTTGCCAATTTTTGAAACTAATCTGGACTTTGGATATCATGGGAGTAGGATGAAGGCTCCAGATACTGAGGCAGACTGGAAATGAAGGAATGTTTGGATGCTGACATTATGCTTTTGACAAAGATCATAGGCAAAGGCATCCTTGCATCTAGGAGAGGAAGGTTGGGGATCCTGAATCTTCATGCATTAGGGGAAGAATAAATGAAAACATTTAATAATACTGACAAATTTGAAACATACTGTTGAGCTCAGTTCTCAAATTTTTGAATCTTTTAGTATGTTGGAGGGACCTTATTCTAAAGAACTCAAACTGAAAACAGATTCTACTTGAATAAGGCTATGGAGATACCTCAAGGTAATTAAAGCATTGTGGGAATTCTCTTCCATCACATTTGGGAAAAATGGGTGAACATTAATTTGGCCTTTGTTGCTCTGAATAATCTCATGTAATTTATCTATTGATTTAGAAATACTAGGAAAAAAGGTGGACCATTATCAACTTGTGTCGTTTTATTTTCTGGGCAGTATTCCTAATAAAAACTCTAGCCCCAGGCATCCAGTCATTATGTTTATTTGTCTTTAGTGTGTGTGTTTCTTCATAGACTAATTTTGCTTAGGAATTACTTTCTTTTGTGATTTACAGCTAAGCACACATTTAATGAACTGAAAATCAAAGAACAGTCAGTGGGTGAAAAAAAAAAAAGCTAGAACACACATATCAGAAGAAATAAATAAAAGAGCCTGCACAGAGCAAGGGAGTGAAGTGTGTGTGACCCTTATCTGATTGCTTGATAGAGTAGAACGTGGGACTTTGGCGCTCTCAGCTTTGTTTGTTTTACAATTCTATTTCATCATTATTGTTCTGTTATTGTATCGGTGATGGTGGTGGTGGGGATGCTTTCTCTTGCTTTTCTAAAAAGTGTGTGGGAGAACATGCAAACTAGCTTTGTCGCTTGGCATCTGAAGAACCTGCAGCCCAGGAAGGAAGGCCATATAAACAATCCTGTTACGTAGCAAGGTCAAATTCTGTGCTTTTCCCCTCCAGCAGGGACAGCATGTAGGTCCTGCACAATTGCCGATGGTGACTGATTGGGAGTGGTTGAATGGGGTGCTATTCCAGGGAAGACCCTGTTACACGTGGGCAAGGCAGGGACATGCCCAGGCATGTTAGTAATCACGGTCTCCCACTGGTGAGGAGTAAGAGACACAGGCACTGTCTTTCTCCCCCAAATGACATGAGTTTGCATCTCTTTCTGGGAACAAACACATCTACCTAATGTGATTCCTAACTGTTGGACTAAATTATCTTTGATAAGTTTTGCATTTTCTCCTTCTGATGTGTACAGGCTGATAAGGCATTGGTTACATGAGCTAACTATATTAAGGTAAGATAATACTGAGTTTTAGCTTAGGGCAGAAGTCTATGAATTTTAAGAATAATTTGCTATTTGCTGTCTAGATTACAGATGTGGTAAAAACAAACAAACAAAAAAGCCAACCCCCCCCCCAAAAAAACCTTCCAAACTTTGAGAGTTTGGATTTTACTTGTTTTCTGGACATAGGACTAAATTTTGTATCTGTCCGACAGCAGATGTCTGTAAGGTAATGGCTCTCCCACCACTTCCACTGGGTATTTCATCAGCAATGGTTCAGGCAGGGACATTTTTGTTTACAAGACACGTAGTAGAGAAATATCCAGCTTCTACTGGGAATTGGACTCAGCACCTCGGGAGCTCCTTTCAGCTATGAGTTTCTGAGTAAACTTAATTCCCTGGGTGAGGGGATACTATTGATGTGTTACTGGGTTTCTAGGCAATAATTTTTCTCTGGACCAGCCATCTCCACACGCTATGTATAAAATTTTATACTGTTTCCCTACAGTTTTCTCTTTTGTAGACTTCCCACATCAAGGCAACAAGTGGTCTATTCCTTCTTTAAATAACTAATTATTGAGTCACAGATTATTGAGTGCCTATTAGAGTGTTATGTGCACGGAGTACAGTGGCAGACCCAGACACCGTCTTTGCTTTCCTGGGGTTTGTTTTCTGTAGATTTAGGAAGGTACTCATGACCAAAAGGAACAGCCAGATAGACATGTAGTAAATGCTGCTGGTGCCCTGCCTAGCTCACCTTCACCTGCTGGTGTAATCATCCATCCTCCCTCCTGGTGCTTTGAGTACAGTGCCCTCCTCTCAGACAACCGCTCCTCGCCATACTCAGGCCAATCAGCTCCAGAGTGTAGCAGCATCTCTGAGGCATAGCTGGTCAACGGCCAAGGCTGACTGAAAGAGTGTTACAAAAAGCTGCTCCCCTGCCACAAGGTGGGACTAACCCTGTGGTGAATTTTGTACTCAGAACCTTCAGAAGAAATTAAGGCTTGTCTCTAGCTAAGTCTACATTTTTGCTTTTTAAATTTTCTTCCTTTCATGTCCTGCCTCCTTCACTCTCATTGTCCCCAAAAAACCGCCTAAGCGAAAATGTGTACCTGCCTCAGATTTCACTTCTGGGGAACCCAGCTGAGGACTGTATAGAATTGCAGTTGTGGTCACTCATGAAGTATGTGTGGGTGTTCTTTTCAGGACATATCACGGGTGTAGTCTGACCTGTAAAGTGCAAGAAAGGCTTTCCATTGGAATGGAAAATGCAACAGAAATGGAAAGAATGCTTAGGAACTATGCAGATAACGAGATGGGAAGTTTCCCGGACAGAGAAAAACCTGGGTCATACAACTAATGGAATAAGCACCCCAGTACGTTTGAGGAAGAGAGATTGGGGTGATGAGGGCGAATCACAGAGAATGAGGGGTAGTGAGAGGCAAGATGGAAGAGCAGGTGAGGGCTTGACTCTTTAGGCCACAGCAGAATTTAGTTTTTAATTTAAGTGTAATGAGAAGGCACTGATATTTTGAGGTAGGGTAACAGGAACTGATGGAATTAGAAGTACATTCAGCAAGACGGGCTGAAATGTACAAAACATATATATTCCTCCCTAGTTACTCTTTGATTTGCCCCTGGTCTGCTTCTCCATCAGACAGTCACCAGTCCTAGCATTCAGCGGGCTGTAAGCATCTGCTCATTGGGCCAAGTTTTCTATGCAGAATTCAGGACTTAGGTTCTTTTCTCTGCTTATTCTAACTTGGAGCTATGCTATAGTCAGCCCTCAGTATCCATGGGTTCCTAGTCCATGGATTTAACCAGGCAGGGATCAAAAATTTTTTTTTGTGGGGGAGGGAGGAATCCAGAAAGGTACGAAAAGTAAAACTTAAATTCATTTGCACCTGCAATTATTTATATAGCATTAATATTGTATTTACAACTATTTACATGGCATTTACATTGTATTAGGTATTTTAAGTAAGCTAGAGGTGATTTAAAGTATAGGGGAGATTGTGCAGAGGTTACAGTAAAATACTGTGCCATTTTATGTAACAGATCTGAGCATCCACAGATTTTGATGTTTTGCGGGGTCCTGCGACCAGCCCTTGTGCATACTGAGGGATGACTACTTCCTTTTTACCTGTAAAACCCACAAATATTGCCTAGGATCTACCTTCTATTTTCCAGGTCAACGATTAAGCATTTTTCAAAATTTGTGTCTATTCCACAAATGTTTTGGAATAGTCTTGGTTCCAGGAAGCAAAAAACAATTCACATGACTGAGGGAAAACCTGTGTGAGGATAATAGATTCACAAAGACACAGGAGATTTCACCAACTCCTTTACCATCTTTAGATGCAAATGGAGTCTGACGATTTTCTTAAGATTATCTCAATCATTACATAGAGGACACTGTCATCTTTTTCCCCATTATTTTCTTATTAATTATGTATCTGTGAATAGAGACCTATAAAAAGTCAATAAACCAATCACTGAGTGGTACCAAAAATGATTAATGCTATAGTGGGACTAATATTTAGTGTTGAATAGAAACTCAAAGCATGCCAAGGGTTTAAGGAGAGTCTTGTAAAACAGTTGCCTTCACAATTACATGGCAACCAGATCATCCAAGGGATGATCCAGAATGACCTACAGACTTGCCCATTGGCACAAGAGATCATTGCATTGATTATTTATCAAGCTTTTTATTAAAGCCTACTCTAGGGATTTTTTTTTCTAGATCCTGGGGATACAAATAAGAGTTACTTGTTCCAGTAACTTACAGTCTAATAGTAATAACTCTGCACAAAATCTGCTGAATATAGAGGATATACACTGTTAAGAGTGAGATGCTCTTGCTTCTGAAATATAATGAACTCAAAGATTTGTTGTTATTACAGTCGTTAGGTAGCTGATGGTATTTGGAAGATGCCACCCCATATTATAGCCAGAATTATCACCATGGATAAAATGTCATCCTATTGACCTCACCACACAAACTAGGATTCACAGAAATTTTAATTAAAAAACACCTAGATGTATTTTACTTCAACCTCAGCATCAGGAACATAGTGTGTTTCAGCAGCACCACTCTGGAGATGACAGATAATTGTTCTTATCAATAGTAGCCACCAGCATTATCCCCCATAAACATGTACAACTAAAGCTATCTGTCTGTATCTATTCAAGATCCATGCATTCATATATCCTTGTGTATGTGATACACACACAAGCATGTATATTTGCATCTTGTCTAATTAACACTGCGATATGGAAAAATTCTTCATAATGATATTTAATGACTATGTTATCCACTAATAAGTAATATTTAACCATTCTTCTGAATATGAAATGTTGGTTACTATTTTAAAATAGAAATAATGTATCCAGAATGGACTTCTGTGTACTTAAAATAATTCCTATCTTAAAAATTTATAACATTAGAATCAGTGAGACAAAACATTTTACGACAAAATGTTTTAGGGTCGTGTTATGATGCTTGTTACCTGGCAAGCTCACTTTCTGAGTTATACCAATGAGTACTTTCACCAGCACTCAGTTCATGTGAGTGGGGCCATATTTAAACATTCATTAAGATTCCCACTTTGAAGCTACTGTAATAAATAAAACATGCTATTTCACTTTTGATTATAGTGGTTTTAAAGGTTTTCCCACCCCTTACACCAATCAATAATCATATTCTCACTGTCTGGTATTTATCCCCCTGTAGTTTTCACTATAATCATACAGGAGCATGTATAATTTGTCACGACTTTTATTTTGTATTGCTGGTATACAATGTCCAAACAGGTGGATGCGCACACAGACAAACGTATACACTCCCTTTTGAATTTCTTCTTTTATGAATAAGATCTGTATGTCTGTGAAGGTTTCAAAACCCCTAAACAAAAGCTTAGCCATTCTTTAAGAGATGGAGTCTACGTCCCATTTCCTTGACTCCAGGCGGGCCTATCACTGCCTCAACCCATAAAGTACAGCAAGAGAAACTGCAGTCCTAGCCCATGAAAGGCCATTCAGCTTTCACCTTGTTTACTCTAACACTTGCTCTTAGAAATTAGGCAGGCGGCCAGGTACGGGCCCAGCTACTTTGAGTCAGCTCTGCTGGAAGGAACATGCGGGCACTGAGCCACCTGCGCCCACAACTCAGGCAGCAGACAGGAGCGTGAAGAAGCCACCATCGAAATGGACCCACAGCCCCTGCTGTTCCAGCCCCCAGCAGTTGTCACCCCCTGCCATGTGAGGACAGTTTGAAGCAGAGGAGTGTTGACCTCACTGTGTCTTTGCCAAATTCCTGACTCCAAGAAATTGTTGAGTGCCACTCAGTTTGGGGGTCATTTATTGGTGAAACAACTTCCTACTGCCATGTTTATACTGGGGCTTTAAAATAATTTCCAACTCAGTGCCATTCTAGTATCTTCTCTTGGAATAAATGTTCCCTTAATACACATGATCAACTACTCTTCAACACAACCCCTAAACAATGAAACCTGCACCAAATTTCCTCTAATAATGTCCAAATATTAAAAAGTAGATCCTAGAACATTCTGTTGCCAGAAGAGGCAGACGGAAGGAAACAGCATCATGACTGATCCATTAGCAAACATGTCCTCGCAAATATTGTGCAGTCTAATTAGATGCTTTCCCATTTGTAATCCCCTTCCTTAGGGAAGAGCTAATAGGGAAGGAAGATCTGAAGGAAATGTAGGCGCCAAAGATAAAAATGAAAAGTCTACAACAATACAAAACAGACACAGGGGAGTTGACGAGGGAACTCTGCCAATTATCTAAAAACCAATGCATTTAGGATTGAGTTCTTTGAACTGCCACACACTGGTATAAATTCAGAGTGCTTTAGGGACCGGGCTGCAGAGCAGGGTCATTCATCAAATGACAGACTTGAAGGGGCCTATCTTTTAATTTCCTTCTAATTCTATGTATCTGTGAATTGAGTTTTGTGTCCTGCAGTCCATAGGGTGAGCTGAATGCAAGAGAATGGTTGCAACAAGTATGTGGAAGGCCATGTTTCACACCTAAATGAAACGCAGGTGATAATAGTTTATCAAGAGAGCTTTCAGTTCAGGTCCCTTAGCACACAGACACTGTACAGGCATTTCAAATGTTAGTGCTAGTTCTTACTTTCCCTTGATTTGTGTTCTTCCCCGTGTTCACACTCTAAGAGGCTAGAGTGATAGTGATGTATGTATATAATCATCCTTGGAGGTAACTGCATATCTCATCCCAGCCAGTCTAATACAGGACTTCTGAACCATTTTTTCCCTGATGGTCTAATGATACCAGTAATTCAATAATCCATTAGTATGTGAGCACTTGAGTTAAAGCAATAATTACCTGCCATTCTCACACTAACATTGAATGTGGTTAGCATCTTTATCTGGTGACATTTCCATCTGGTACAGGTAAAGAGAAAATAAACTGAAGTCGAAGATAATAAACTGAAATCTGTTTCTGATTATTTGGGATGCTAATACAACAAATAAGTTGAATGAGATGACAACACTATTAAAATTTAAAATTCACTCATGAGTTTAGCTTCAAAGGTTACTATAGGTGAAACTTAAGAGCATAGGTAAGTTGCAGACCTCTGCTGACTCTGAACCTGACTTCCCATGTGAAAGTCACGTGCTAAAGTAACCTGCCATTGTGAAGTCTAAACTGGTGATTCTGCATAGGTAATATGGACTCCAGAGATTGCATTACTTTGTTTTCCACTTTTAACCTGGGGTTAACAAAGTCTGAATGATATTGGGGGGGTGGGGATTGTACAATCAAGAGGACTGACACAGACTTCAAGTTGTACTCCCTTTGTCTCAGAAAAGCCAGCTAATCCTTCTGAATTGACTTTCATATAATGAGGACAATGATACGTATCAATTTCACAATTATACATCTCAAATAAAAACAGCTGTAAGCCTCTCCCATGTAATCTAAGATAAAACTGTTAAGTATGGAAAAGGCAGTGGGGGTCTGGGTTTCATCCCCTGCTCTGAGAAATGTTTGAAAATGAAGAGAGGTTAGAGCTATGTCCTGTTAGCAACAGGGCAGATCACCCAGGTAAAACTCAGTGCAAAAGTTTTGCATTTTTCCATATAATGTCCAGAGAATATATTACTCTCCTGTCTGTATTACTACAGGAAGAACTATGTTGAAACTGCATCAGAATTACATGACTTTGGAGAAAAATACATTTGTGAAATTATACACTTACATAATTTTAGTTTAAAAATGGGGTGCTGAAATAAAAGACCTAAGCTGGGTGCCTTTTTAAAATGAACTGGTAAGATCTTTGTAAGTTAAATCAGCTGGACAGTTACAGACATCTGGGGAACTGAGCCACTGGTGAAGTTACCTGAAAGGAACCACATCACCCCAGGTTAAAGGCTCACGGAAGGGGTCAAATATGAAAGAGCAGGGGCTTGGAGTAAATTCGGACCTAAGCACAGATCCTGGCTCTGTAATTTAGTAGATGTATGAATTAGGATAACCTACTGATCTCTGAATCTGTTTCTTCTGTAAATTGTCTCGTTTTCATCAAACATACCAGTCCTTATGGAGCTCAACACTACCCTCTGCCCCGACAGTCATGGAAAGATTCTCCTAATAGAAACACACATTTTAGGAAAATGTATGCTAAAAAATTCCAATGCTAAGAAATAAAATGTCTTTTTTTTTTTTGCTCTAATTACATATGCAATATTTTATCTTTTTATTTATGTTCTTACTACTTTAAAGTAACAGCCATTCATGTACAAAGTTTGACAAAATCCAAGGAGCCAAGACGGGAACAGAATAGAAGTAAACGTCTCCCTCTCACACAAAGCAAACACCATTTTAAAGGTTTTCTGAAAATTTCTTCTGGAAAAAAACGAGTCCTAATGCAGTGTATACACACATTTTTATTTGTAGTACTAATATCATATGGTGTATACTATTCTGCATCATGCTTTGGATATAAAATATTTAGAAAAATAACTTTGTCAGGACAGTTTATGTATTATTAGCAATTAATGATTGGTAGAATGGATTCATCAAATCTCTTAATTTGGACATTTGAAAACAGTGGAAACCAATAGCATATTTCAACCAAGCACACAGGTTTGGAAACCCAGTATTCTTGATATGAATTTATTCAGATTGGGAGTAAAGGCGGAACTTTTATAGGTGATACTTAGAATTGTGACAGGAAGTAGACTCTGCCCCATCTATTGCTTACTAAAAGCCTTCTGTGTAAGGAGACAGTGTGAGGTCGATTTAATTACAAAACTAAATTCAAACTGCACCTCTGCCACCTGTATACTGAGAAGGTATCTAACCTCCCCAAGCCTCAATTTTTTTTTCATATTTAAAAAAGAGGGCAAAACCTACTCTTTTTTCTTTTCAAAACAAGCTACAGGGCTGGAGAATATATTTAAAAATCACATAGGCAGATATCTAGATTGTATAAAGAACTGTCCAAACTGAATAGTAAAATAAATAAATATTCCAGTTAGAAAACAGGCAAAAGATACGAAAATACATGTCACTGAAGAGGATAAACAGACAAATAATCAAAAACATATTCAGCAGCAGCATCCATTAGGGAAATACAAATCAAAAGCACAGTTAGCTATCACTTCATCCTTATTAGACTGGCTGAAAAAAAACGACAACCCACAATGCTGGTGAAGGTGCAGAGAAATTGGATCACTCACGTGGTGATAGCGGGAACGGAAAATGGTACAGCCACTCTGGATAAGTGTTTGGAAGCTCCTTTTGAAAAGTAGATTTGCAAATACCATATGACCCAACGATTCCACTAGTGGGCATTCATCCCAGAGAAATAAAAACTTATGGTCACACGGAAGCCTCTATATGAATGTTTATTGCAGCTTTATTCATAACAGCCCCAAACTGGAAACAGTTTTATGTCCTTCAATGTGTTAATGATTAAATAAAATCTGGTACATCCATAGCATAGAGCACTAGTCAGCAATAAACAGGAGCATCCTACTGATCCACAGAGCAATCTGGATGATGTCAGAGAGATACGCTGAGTGAAAAAAGCCAGTCTCAAAGGTTGCCTTCTCTATGATTCCATTTGTATAGCATTATGGAAATGATAGAATTATGGAAATGAACAATTAATAGTTGTCAGCATTTACTAGGGAGGTGAGGGTGGGAGAGAGGTGGGTGTGGCTGGAAAAGGACAACAATGAAGAATCCTTGTGAAGATGGCAACATGCTGAATGTAGACTGTATCAGTGTTAATATGCTAGAGGTGATAGCCTGCTATTCTTCTGCAATGTTACCATTGAAGAAAACTGGGAAAAGGCTACATGGGATCTTGAGTATTGTATTTTGTTACTGCAGGTATCTCAAAACAAGTTTGATTATAAAGAAAACATAATTCCACCATTGTCCTCTCTTCTGGTCTCCATAATTTTTGATGAGAAATCTGTAGTATTCAAATCATGGTTCCTTTATATATAATGTTATTTTTCTCTGGATGCTTTCAAGATTTTTTTCTCCTTACATTTGGTTTTCAGCAGTTTTGTTATGGTGTATCTAAGCATAGTTTGCTTTTAATTTATCATCCTCATGCTAGTCACTTTTCCAGCCTCCCCCCAAACACACAGTAGGCCTGCATGTGTGTTATCCTCAGAATTCTTAGGTAATTTTATTTGTATATTTTAGCTAGTATTTGTAGTTGGCATCAGAACTGTTTTGATGGTGAACTGAATGCTGTTCTGATAGAACTATAAATTCTTCTTCCTATACCTACATAGTAATGTACAAATAAGAGACTGTCACAAGAGCCCATGGAACTGAACTGAAGTGGAAACTCTTATAATAATCTCTTTTAGTCAATTTTGGCTGAATGATAGCAAAGTATTTCAGACCCACTTGCCCTAGAAAATCCTATTTATTATATCCTTCTTTTTAAGACCGTGACAAGGCTAAAGATTCTAATAATCTTCCATCGGTCTTTATTAGAATTGCAGAGGGGAACTCTGTTATTTTTGTCTCTGAGGCATGGGAGCTGCATGAATATACAAGAAAAAAAAAAAAAAAACAACTTCTCCTTGCTGGAAATAAATAGTATTATCAGATGACATTAGGTGACCCCCAAGCACCCAGAATCTCATGGGGGAAGTAGATTTATGAGAAAATAAACTAAAGGAAATATAGTGTTACTGAAAGTAACTATAGGATGCTGTACAAAAGCAGGTAAGAACATAGACTAGTCACTGGATGATGGGAGTAAGGGTGAGATTCTCGAAGACGTTGCATTGTGAAGATGTGAAAAAGCTGAGTATGTGGAAATGACAGAGGAGGGCACTCCAGGCCGTGGGCCAGGCAGACCTAAAAAGGGGCACAGACTATCTCCCAGCTTGGAATGAGGGACTCTAAGCACAATCTTATTAAAAGAACATTATTCTTGAGAAGTACAGCACTTTTACAAGTCTACAATGTGAGCATTTTGTGGCAAGGCACGGCTTAATTTTCAAGAGAGTTTTTGTAGCTAGCCCTAAAATGAACGTCTACATTGTTGAGCATCTAAACTTACGTTTGAAAAATTATTACTTTTTTTTTTCTATTTATAAAGCCTCACTTCACTCTAAAGGATACTGATCCTCTTTCATTTTGAACATGCCACAGTTGAGCTCAGGAACTTCACTTGGGAAAGTTTCTCTTGCCATAAGAATTTAGTTAAATGCCCATTGCTCTTTGAGTATATACCACTTTATAAACATATCCAGATAAGCAATGCACCTACCTCCATCTCTCTCTGATGCTAGACTGAATGTTATCATTTAGAATGTGTAAAATGCACTTCATTTATTGTTCACTCCAACCTTATGTATCATTATTCAAATTTAACTAATGAGGAGACTTAGGCTCAGAGAAAATAATCACAGCCATGATTACAGGAATAATAGCTACTGCTTGTATATATTATCTACTCTCCTAAGTAATTCATAAATATTATTTCATTTAATGCTCACCACAATCATATTGGCCAAACATCATTATTTCCACTTTATGGATGAAGATTCTGAGCACGTAGCTTGTTCGGGGACATAGAGCTAGCCAACACTGAAGTGCAGAGTCAAACCCAAGGCTGTATGGCTCCAGGGCCATTCCTCTGTCACTACAACACGGTAACTTTCTGATGCTGGGAGAAGGGGATGGGGAACAGGACTGCCTCTGTCTTTGCATTAGTACTAGTTCTTACATATATAAGGTATAGGGCATTTCTGCATCCTTAATAAATAATAATGCTGAATCTTCAAAGTTACCAGTAGAAAGTGTGGAGGGCGAACTGGTCCACATTGTTATATCTCAGTCTCATAGACCTACTGTTTTCTTGGAATCACATTCTCTTTTTTGCTCTCGTGACCTATTGATGTCTAGGAGATTCTAGCCTCTAATATTCTCTTTCTCTATCCTTCCCCCCCAACACCCATCTTCCCCCCCCCCCGCCATGTCCCTGACCTAGGCCTTTTGATTTAGAGAGCATACATGTGAGAGGTTAGAGAATAAAATTATAATTTATCTGAATATAGAGGATAACAAGAGAACAGTAATAACAGAGAGTTTGATCTGGCTTGTATGGATGGTATGCTAACCCAAGGACAACTTTTAGCTTAATTTCTCTATGGTTGTCCACAAAGTGTGTAATGATTTTGCCTGAGAAAAACACTAATCTCTCTTAGGTTAATTCTAGAGGGAAAACAAAGGAGGTTGAATTCTTTCTTTTCATCTCCAGCTCTACATCCACAATCACAATGATAGCCATGGACTCACTTGTATCCAGTATAGTTATTACTAAGGATGATTTTATCCTCCAATTATTTTTTCTTCAATCTATTCTGTTATAGTCATTTATATCTTATCAGACTTAAATTCAACAAATGTTAATCTGCCATTTATTCTTCTATATTTTTATACCTCTATAGGAAAACCACCCTAGATTATAATAACTACAATAGCTGTTAAGGCATCCAGTAATAAAAAGATGTTTTCATTAGAGTACGCAATAAATATTTGAATAAATGAAACAATGAACTCCTGTGAATAAAGGAAAGAATACACTGATGGCTGAATGGATAGCCGCCTGGCAGTCTAGAGCGGCGAGGAAGTCATTGCTGCTGGATTGAAACTCGTTCCTGACACGTATGCAGCCCAGTCAACCACCTGGGTCACTTCTCCGTGCCAGGAGCCAGCCACAGGTGGTGCGGGCTTTCTGTGTAATCGTTCTGAATGCTTCCTCATCTGCCGTCGCCTGGGCTTGCTCCTGGTGTGAGCAGCCTCACCCTCTGGCTGTGATCATTTGCTTCCGGACAAGCTGTTTTTCTACTTGTCAAGTAGACCAACAGTACCACGCTTGCATAAAATGAATAATCAGCACTACGAGGAGCCATTTTTCGCTCCTGAAATGAGTTTCTTACGAGTTTATTTTTCATCGCCTATCAAACAGATGTTGCCTGCTCTCGGAGGAATTTTCTGTGCTTCCCAGTCACCGTCGCTGGGTAGATTGCCAGATGCTCGAGTGCTCTGCAGAGCTGCTCGTGAATGCCAGGGAGGTGAGTGGATCTGCCTCAGCAACGGGGGAAGGAAACCAAAGTGTTGCTGAGCATGGTGGGGCAGGGGGTGGCTGTTGCTTTAAAGTGGAAAAATGCAAACAAGTGTAGAACAGATGCAGACAAGCTCCAACTGCTGTGGAAGCAGCTTGGTGCAGTAGAATGAGCATCACATTTGGAACCAGACCGACCAGGGTTGAAATCCCAAATGTGCCACTTTCAGTCTCTATTAGTTGAACTCTATGCTGCTTCTTTAAATTACAGATTTTAAACACCCAAATCAAAGAGTTGCTGTACAGACTAAGTATGTCTGTGGGGTAAAATAGATTAGCAATAAATAATACCTGATCTGTTCTTTTCTTACCTGATATTAATCTAAGTGATGGGACCAAGCCATTTTTTAATCGCCCTGTTTGTTAATAAAGTGTCTCAGACATAACTGTCTGTCTACCGACCTACCTACCTGACCTGTCTGTCTATCTATTCATCCATCTATAAAGTTACCTTATTATTTTAAAAGGCTACAACTTATGGATCAACACAATGAATGTTAATTAATGAACAAACAAGTTATTTGTGTTGTGTGTGTGTGTTAACATTGTCACGGTGAATATTTTCACAAACACACACACACTTGGTGTATTTGTCTGATAATTACTTTAGGAGACATGCCTAGAACAGTCCAAACTTTATACATTTACTTTCTGTTTCACATAGCTCTTTTAGGAAAAAAAAAATCTGGCTATCAATTTGCATTCCCACCAACAATACCTGAAAACTGTTTTCCTACAACCTAATAAACACAGAGGGTTTAAAACATTAATGAAACATTTAAAATGTTTCCCTTTGGATTATTTTGCTAGGTGAAAAAAATGAATGCCTTTCATATACTCATTGGTGACTTGTGTTTATTTCCTTTGTAAATGGTCTACCAAAATGGTTGCAAGTATAGCTTCTTTTTGTTTGTTTGATTAGGGATGAGGATGTTCCAAAACTAAACTGGAAAGATGACTGCACAACTGTGGCAGAGAAAGTTAGTGCTCACAGAAAAATCCACGTGAAACTACATTTCTCCACCTCCCTTGCAACTGCATAGAGTTTAAAAAAAATTGTCTTGTTTTTATTATAAAAAGAAACAAACAAGAGTAGAGAAGATAAATTGATATAATTGAAAGATTAATAAAATGAATACCCTCATAAAATATATTCAGATTCAAATGATTTTCCTGAAATAATGGCAAGAAAAACTATGCAAAAATACATAACTAATGCACTTTCCAGCCCTATTCATGTGTAACTGGCAAGTAAAACTATATATTAAAAGCATACACCATGATGATTTGACTTTGAGTGAGAAATAAACACAATGAGATGCGTGGCAACTAGAATTAAGTGCCCTTATTTAAAACAGTGCCAGGGTGAAGCTGCCAGAGCTATGACTCAATGATAAAGAGAGAGTATCTTGATTTAATCAAAGGCAGGATGATGGTGAGTATAGTGTGTACACAGTTGTGTGTATGTCTGTAAACAGTGTAAGAGTGAGCTCAGATTTATAAGTCCCTACTTAAAGATGACATTTCATAATCTCCTATGTCCCCTTGGATTTTCTAGTCACAAAATTATTTATAAATTCAAGAACCTTCCCTGGATGCCTGCTTTAAAATTTGAGCTATTGAAAAATACCATATAGACAAAGCAAACCAAAACAAACCCACACACACAGGACTTCAGAACCACAAAAGCCCAGCTTCAAATCCCAAAGCTGTTCTTATGACCTATGAGATGTCTGGTAAAGCTATTCCACTATCTTTAGGTTCCCTTTTGCTCATCTATAAATGGGGTATGGGGATTGCTCTCAGAAGATTTTTCTTTTTTCAATTGAAATATAGTTGAATTACAACATTATATTAGTTTCAGCTGTACAAAATCAATATTTTTATAGATTACACACCATGCAAATTATTATAAAATATCTCCTATATTCCCTGTACTGTACATTATATTCCTATGACTTAGTTTATACCCAGTAAGTTTGTACTTCTTAATCCCCTTCACCTATTTTGCCCCTCCTCCCACCCCTCTCCCCCCAATAACCAATGATTTGTTCTCTTAAGTCTCTTTCTGTTTTGTTATATTTGTTGGTTGGTTTTGTTTTTTAGATTTCACGTATAAATGAAATCATATGGTATTTGTCTTTCTCAGTCTGACATATTTCACTTAGCACAATACCTTCCAGGTCTATCCCTGTTGTCACAAATGGCAAGATTTTACTCTTTTTTATAGCCGAGTAATATTCTGTTGCATACGTATATATGTCATATGTATATATAATCATAAGATTATATATATAATGCATATATATATAAAATCATAAGGTTTTTCTAAGTGTTAACTGAGCTAGTGGACATAAAGCCTAATACAGTGTCCTGTATAACTGTCAGTGCTCAGCAGGAGATGAGCCCTGTTCTTCTTTATATCTGTTTACCTTTGATGCCTGTTCCGATTCCACATGACTTGGGCAATACATTAGATAATTTTGACAGAAATATAAAGAAATATGTCTTATTATAAAAATAAAAACTTTGTATAGTGATTTCCCTATCCTTCTTTAGAGATCAGTGTATCTATTAAGGCTGTTTCTGTATTCACGCTGCAAATACAGTGTTCACAAATATGATTTACTTCTTTCTATTTTTCTTTTATTTTTATTCTTTTTTTTTTTTTTTTTTTTGAGGCTTCTAGGAGTAGAGTTCTAGTCAGGAAACCTTAGTTTCTGCTCTATTTCACACTTTCCAGCTAAATGTCTTTGCAAAGGCCACTTAATCTTTAAAATGGGACAATAATAATCACATTACAACCTTGCTGAGAGCATAGACAAGTTTATTTACTACTATTTTCTATTTAAAGTCCTTTGTAGAGGAGCATAAAGGCTCTGTGGTGGGTTTTGTCCTTATAATTTATCTTTACTTTTTAATTTATTTTGAATAGTATATTTCTTCACAACAGATCATTGGTTTCCCCTCATTTTCAAGTATCACACTCTTCTCCAAACAGAATTATTAGTCAATTTAGATACTATTAACTTTGAGGGTTTGATTGTCTATAATGGTTTTGTTCACATTGTTTCTAATTATAGACATGATTCTTGTTCATTGTAGAGGGAAGAGATTATATGGTATAAAGGAGAACAAATTAAAACCCATAATTTAGGTTTCATTGAAGTGTATGTTTCCCAGTATTTGTGGATGTAGAAATGCATACATGTACACACACACACACACAGCTCACACATTCTGATAATACTATTGCTACTGTTCTGCGTTTTTCATTATATTGCTACTAATGTTGCAATATGTACACATATCTTTCTCAAGTTTAGTAACTGTCACAAGGTTGCTAAAGGCCAGAGCTTCCTTGCTGACAGCCAGGAGAAAAGCATCAACTGACTTCACTGGAAACTCAGAGAGGTAAGAGTGTACAGTGAAGAGGTCTGAAGGTCATGCACCATTTTCTCTTCTAATACGAGCAGTGTTGTGTTAGAAGCCAGTTCTTCAGAATGCTTATTTTCCCTACACCCTGGCTCTCTAACTTCTAAGTCACTAGGTCTCCTAGAACTAAGTCCAAGGCAGTGACTGGATGGTCACTCTGGCATCAACTGACTCTTAGATCAAGGAAAAACTGAAGCCTGCCTGTTGCACCATCAATGCCACACAGGAAAAAGCAGCATCTCTGTGGAGCAAAGGTTAAATGTTCTCCAAGACAAGGGGTTAGGCCACTGTACTCAAGAAACTGATTAGGGTCTTTGTTCTCCTTGAAGTTCATCTAATTTTCTTGCAGATACTGAACATAAAATGTGAAATAAAATGTGTAAGAAAGATCTGAGGAAAGGTTATATGACAAAGCGTCCCAGATTCACTCTAGTCTGGGACTTAAGCTAAAAAGTAAAAGAGATCTTGATGCTTTACAGCTCACAGGCTCCTCCAGCTTATTAAACGATGAAAACAAAGAAGAATTCTAGCTGTAACCCCTAATTGTGATATTGTTATTAATAATAACAAATACATTTAGCATTTACAGTGTACCCAGCCTCATTCTCAGCACTTTGCATATGTTAGCTACTTGATCCTCTAGGTACCCCACATGGTAAGGACAGTTATGATCAACTTTATTTTAAAGATATACAAGTAAGGCAGAGAGAGGTCATGTTTGTGGAGCCAGAATCCCAACAGGATCTGGGCTTGCTACTTCCCGAGGGAAATAGCTTACACGTTTTTCCTAGAGCAACTTCTGTGTCATTTGTCTCTTAAATACTATTTGGTCTCTAGGTATGTGGCTGACTCACCTAATGACTTCTTCCCCTTAATTTCCTCATCTTTAAACCGAGACAAGAGCAGTTAGCATGAAAGCAGACAATATAGGTAAAATACTTAGCACATTTCCCTGCACAAATAAAAGGTCTGATAGATGATGATTCTGACTATTCTTCTTTATTATTTTAATTGTGATAAGATAGTTTGAAAAAATGTAAGACTGAGTCTGACTTCACCAGGAAGGATTTTACAACTGGTCAAGTAGTGTCCACAGTAATATAAAGATGGAATTAATGTTCTTAGAGAACACAACAGAAATTAAACCTAAAGAATTCCTCTGTACTCGCTCAGTAAAGTTGAAATGAGTTGCTGAACATATATACTGAGAAGTCACGTACCAGTGGGGCAGATTTTTATGTGTGTTGGCTTTGGATGTAGTGACTTCAACAAAAGGAGGTCACATCTGACTCTTAGAAATTGTATTTTGGTTGCGAGATCCAGTCAGTATTTTGAAGGTGGCCAGTATTTTCTGGCATTCATATAATGGTGCCAGTGAATATCGCAAACACAGTAAATGTGATGTAGTATGTAGATACAGCAAACAAAGAAAAATAAATGAATAAAAGCTCTTATCTCCTCCAGGTATACACAGATTTGAAAAGTTACTAAACAGTAAAAATCCCAACACTGAAGATAACACAGAATTTTTATCCTCACCAACTTCCTGCTACCACGTTAAGTAAAAGTGGTAACATCTGTTTTCCATGCAGGTAGCTAGCACTTCCCATGTAGGGCACTGGGATCCCCACCAGGTGAACAATTCAGCTGCCTGTTTCTTCTTTCTAGGTGCATCTTTATTCAAATCGTGGTGACATGTAGAAATAAATGTGCTAACTTTCCATTCCCTGTAAGTAGAATTTATTTCTTCTCTTTTTATTTTCTGGGCTCTAGCATGGAATAATACACATATAGTATTTATCCCAAATTACTCTTCCATGAATTCTTTCTTTATACATAAGAACATTTTTTTTTTGTTATTGAAATTTTTCTGGCCAACAGAAATCTATTAAGTATCTTTAATACAATTTTAGATTACATATTATAAATGGATATGTTTATTGAGAGTGTACATATGTATGTATGTATATATGCTGAGTCTTATGCTCATTACTTCATATATTTTATGCTAAGTGGTGGTCAGCATAATATTATCCCTCATGGAAATGAGGTGAGAAGTTGCTTGTCCAGTGTAACACTGCTGACTTCTCACTGTGCTCTTTTATTTGAACTGGCTCCATATTCATTACATTCACTAGTGCTTTCAGAAGTGTTCCCTCAGTGCTATGCCTTCCTTGGGAGGTAGTTTACCACATGTTTGTTTTAAAGAGTTCAGACACACAATTCTTAATTTGCACACAGGGTCCAATCTGAGAGCTTGTCGTCCAATAGGAGAGGGAGTCTTCCATGTTTAATTCCATTTTCACTGCCCTTGTTGGAATCACCATTATCTCTAGCCTGAAGTCCTTGCAGCAGGACAGAGAGGTTCTAATTTGAACATCTGATGCAATTGGACTGCCGATTCTAAGTGGTTTGAAATTTTCTTCCAAAGGAGAGAAATATTCTTTTGGAGAGTTTGTGATTTAGAAAGTGAATCCAGAAAGTTGGAGCACCTGGCATCATCTAAGAAATTAGAATTGTGTAGTATTCCAGTTGGCTTTCTCATCTCCCTTGTCAGTGGCCCTCCCACAAGGTACATGGAGGCTAAATTAAATTCCATGAAACATGAGTCTTGGCTGTCAGTGGAATCATTTAGCTACAGGATGAATTTCAGTCACCTAAGGCTCATTCTAAAGCCATTCATTGTGTAAGTATTTTCTAATCCTAGCTCTCCTCTCCCTTTTCTAGACACCAGTTGACCCTTAAACAACACAGGTTTAGAATGCGTGGGTCCACTTATATGTGGATTTTTTTCAAGAGTAAATACTACAGGTTGAATCTGAGGACACGAAGGGCCAACTGCAAAGTTATATGTAGATGTGCTGCTGCACGGAGGGTCTGCATCGCTGGCCCACTTGTTGTCCCAGGGTCAGCTGCATATTTAGAAAACTCGACTGTGTGAACTTGTATGTCCATATACAGAATTACCTTTGACTCACATCTATTTGATTTTTGTGTGCGACTGATCACATAAAATTCTAATTTGTCTTCCTTTTAATTGAAAGCCGGTGACTATGGGCTGTGTCTATAATCATCATGCTTAAGTGGGATGGGGAGGGTGCGTAGCTAACTCATCTTGGGTGTGACTCGCCTATGAGTTAGGTGCTGTACTTATATCCATTTTAAGCCTCAAAACAGCTGTAACATAATTATAATCTCCATTTTCTTGCAAAGACATGGAGACTCTAAGAGTTTAGTGCACTATAGAAATTGATCACAGGTTTGTTTAAACTTATGTCCTTAAATAATGTCATAGTGCCAGGTACAGTGGCATGACTATAGCAAGTGCTCAACTAAGATTTCTTGAATGAAATAATGGGATTAATCTATCAATATCCTATTTATTTCACCTTAAAAATTACATCATGAATCGTTTCAAGTGTACACATCTGTGCAATACATACCAAATCTGAGTGGGAAAAGAGATTATTTCCAGCATTTCATCATTGTTTATATTAATATAACTTTCTCCACCACTGAGCCAACTTGGTTTTACAAGGCAAAAGCAAATAATAAAATCAGACTTCTGCTAGAGTGCGGCTGCTTCCCTAATTTGCAAATGTAAATGTTGCCAGGTGTTCAGCTCCCTTGTTCTAATAAATAAATAATTAGAAAACATGATTAATATGAAGCCTCACTGCCTAGCTGTGCAGAGTGTTCTTGGAGAGCAATGTGGGAAGTGATCTGGAGGGTAGAGTATGTGCTGAACGGTATGCTTCTGAGTGGTCCTGGCAGAAGAGCATCACATGGCTGTGCAGAGAATGAGTGCCTCACTGGGGCCAGAAGTATGGATGTAGGGGAGGCAAATATACCTGTGACAGCTAGAGGGAGGGCTTGGAAGAAGCACCACCTAAAGTCGGTACAGTTCAATATAGTTAGGGAGTATCCTGAGTCAAAACGGGTTTGGTACACAAACTGTCACTTCCAAGGTACATGGAATTTGGCACGTTAGCTAGCTTCTCTTATTTCATCGGTTTTCTAATGACTATTACAACACCTGTCTCACTGGTAAATACTGAGTGAGATTTTGAATGTGTCAACACCTAGATCAAAAGAAAGAAGCCCTTTCAAAGTGATAGTCACTTAGCCCCTATTTTATCTGAAAAATGGAATTAAGCTCAGAAAACAATACATATTATATTCTCTTATTAAAACACAACACTCATCAGCATATTAGAGTCTTTTCAAGATTCCTGCAGTAATAGAGTTGATATATACTTTTAACCCTGTAATCCACAAACCTCTTCTACTATGAGAACTTAAATGACTGTTTTTCTAAATACATTTTGGGTAATATTGTCGTACCTTAAGGAAGGCTGTGAAGAATAATTAAGATACTATTTCTGTAAATAAACAACTGTAGCACTATTGGCTCCTAATAGGAGCGCCTTTTGTCTTCTGCTAATTCAGAAATTTGGGGAAACAAATCCAGATCATTCGAGAATCAAAAGTTGCTATCCATACAAAATTCTGCAAATTCACAATGGGTCTGATAATAACTTGTTATACTCTGAATCCTCCATCCAGGGCTCCTGATTTTGTGTTGGATGGTGACTTCCTTTGGAATTGAGATATTTTCAAATTGAGATGCACAATGAGAAAAGAATTTATCCACTGGTGTAATGTGGGACATTGTTCTTAAAAATGGCCAAATAACTCTCCCCATCCCCAAATTTATGACCTTGTGACACTGCTGCTCCTTTCACACAGAGTTGGAACATATTCCTTTAGCCCCTGAATCTGTTCTTTACTCTGTGACTCTCACTACGGCATATTTAAGACTGAAATGCAAGCAAAAGCCTCTAAAATGTTTGCACCTTGGAACATTTCTTCTCTTGCCATCTTGTGAACAAGCCCAGACTGACTTTGTGCAGGATGAGAGGTCTTGTGAAGAGAGGCCCCAGCCACCTCAGTCATCCCACATGTTCCTGCCGAGAAACGGGGTGTGTGAGCAAGTCTAACCCCAGGGAAGTCCCTTCAGACCTGAACCACCCCATTCACCACCTGAATCATGGGAAATAATAAGTGGTTTTATTTTAAATCACTGAATTTCAGGCTAGTTTTAATGCTGCAGTAGGTAACTAATATAGACAAACGGCCATGAGTTCTTTGAAGACAGGTAATAGTCTAGCTCATTTTTTGTAAAACCAGAGCCTGGTTATAGGACCGAGCACACAGTTCTAGCTGAAAATATATGGCTTTATGGATTACCTTTATTTATAGACATCTAAACTGACCTCAAATATTTTTATGAGTTATGATTAGCATATTAGTTTCAGATGTACAATATGGTGATTCTGTATTTTTATACATGACAAAAATGATTACCACAATAAGACCAGATACCACGTATCACCATAATGTTAACTCACTAACTACATATCACACAGCTCCTACGTTCCAGTCACCAATCTAGTTGTGGTCTCATCAGACCTAAAGACTGTTTTCTCTAGGTTATGACATTTGACTTCCAATTTTGTCTGTGATACTAAAACCTGGGGGGACAGCTTTTCTCAGAATTGCAATGCCGGTCTCGTACCCTAGATATCTATTATATCCTTTACGATAAACAATAAACTTATGTTTCATAAGTTTAGGGCAGTCACATCACCTCCTCAGCTGACTGCTTTAGAGATGCTTAGAGGGGTGAGTTCTGAGTAATAAGAAATTCAGGACGCCCACTATCTGTTACATGGCAGACAGTGTGCTGGATGGTTAATTTAATGTATGCAATAGAATTATATCATCAGAAAATCTTGCTTATTATCACTCAATGTGTAGATGTCATTTATACATTTGTGAATCAAATAATTGATTCACAGATGTTTTACATCAGCTTTGTTTAATTATGCCTCTTCAAGTATAAAAGATAAATAAAGCAGACAATTGTCTATCTGTTGGTCTTTCCTAGAGAGTTTCTAAAATACAAATATTATTATCATCACCACTATCACCATCATCATTATCTACCTGTCTCCAATAGACCCAGTGGATATATGACCATATCTACTGTTGGTAATATTTTTTCCCCTAGGGATAGTGCAGAATAAATGCATAGAGTATTTGATGAATGAATGAATCAGTGAGTGAAACATGATTACTATCACATCACTACCTTATTGCTGGCAGTTGCATTTTTATTGATTTTATAGTGTTTTAATGATTAAAACCCACATAAAGCAATTAGATGTTAAATAAAAGCCCTAGGAAGGTTTTTAATTCAAGCAACAATAAAATAAACTTAGCATTTGAAATAAATCAGACCCAGATAAATGAAACAATTTACCCCAAATTATCAGCTTTATAATAGCAGAAAGAAAATGTGGACCCAGATTTTCTGATTTATAGCCACAGATATATAGAAACAGCATGCTTGTGATTGTTAAACCAAATGTTGTCATTTTATGGGGTAGAATATTGAAACCAACAGATGATAATTGACAAGGAAGAAACTCACAGAATTAGAAATAGAACTTAAAGAAGTAGTAGTTATCTATGAAAACAGAAAAGGTGGTTTTCCAAATAGAGAAAATGGCTTGTGGACAGAAATTGAGACCGAGAGAGAGTAACCTAGTTTAAATCTGTAAAAATCTAGTCTGAGTAATACAAAATGCCTGTTTTTTGTTGTCGTTGTTGTTTGTTTCTTTTTTTTTTTTTTTTTGGCTTTTAAAAAATGGAGATGAAATTCACATAAAATAAAATGAACTATTTTAAAGTGTACATTGTATTGTCATTTGATATGTTTATAATGTTGTGAAACATGACAACTATTAAACATTTCAAAATATTTTTATCAGCCCAAAAAGAAACCTCAAAGCTAATAAGTAGTCATAACCATGCCCTCAGTGCCCCAACAGCTGCTTTCTGCCTCTGTCTAGATTTGCCCATTCTGGATATTTCAAGTAGTGGAACCATACTGCATGTGACCTTTTGGGTCTGGCTCCTTTCACGTGGCATCATGTTTTAGGATTCACTCAGGTGGTGGATGTATAAGTAATGCATTCGCTCTCTGGCTGAGTAATTTTCCATTCTACGTATATGCCATGTGTTTGTCTGTTTATCTGCTGATGAGTATTTGCATTGTCTTCACCTTTTAGCCATTGTAAACAGTGCCACTATGAACATTTGTGAATAAGTGTTTGAATTCCTGTTTTCTACTTACTTGGATATATACCTAGGAATGGAATTCCTGGGTTGTACAGTAATTCTGTAATGAAAGAAACCTAAGTGAAGCAAATGGCTGAGCCAAGATTTAACCTTAGACAATGTGGCTGCAGAAATGTTTGTAAACATAATGCAGAAGGTAACTTAGTCAAGTTCCAAACATATTCATCTTACTTAAAACCAAAGCAAGGAGCAACAAGTTGCTAGAGACTCCAGTAATTTTCATTTCATCACATTTCTGTATGGATAGAAAATCCACACAAAGAGATTAAAACAAATATAATGCCTCTTAAAGTATCTAAATTCCTTGAGAATCCAAAGGAGGTTCAAGAATGATGATTATTTTTTAAAAAGTCATTAACAGAATTGAAATGCTTATGCCCTCTGTCTCCTGGTTTCAACACGATCAAGTTCATTTCTAATTTTGTTTCTCTTTTCTCTTATAAAACAACAACAACAACAGAATAGACTTGCAGTTCCTTGTTTTGTTGCTCAGTGCACGAAAAGTGCCATTTGCTGATCTGAGTAAAACATCCCCCGTTTAACTTGATGCCTGGGATCAGGGCCAGGTTTTGACAGTAGATACCTGCTGTGACTGATACTTGTGAGCGCAGAAGGCACTGCAGCAAGTATGAGAGGTGCCCAGAGTTCTGAGCAAAGTCATCAGACGTCTTGCATGTTCACTACGCTTGGGGAGTAGAATGAATATGGATGGATGGATGGATAGATAGACAGATAAGTAGGTACTGGGTTTTGAGTTTTGCACAAATCTTGGAGTCAGGATTCAATCTGATAATCTTTTCTGCCAGTCATATTGATGAATGCATTGCCATAGTGAAGAAAATGTGAAATGTCAAGTCAGCATGCAGATAATGTATTAAGCATTCTCCGTGCCAGCTGTAATGTTATACTTTCCTGGATGATGATGATGATGATATGCTAATAGAAACTATGTTAATGGTAAAATAATAATATATCTAACATTTTACTAGGGACATTATGTGAAATATCTCTTTTACTATCTCAACACTTTCAATTTAGGACTAATATACTCTTTTCACTATCAAGAAAACTATGCCCAAGAATCACCTTCCCAAGGACATGCAACTAGAAAATATTTATCAAAGTCTGGAAAACAGGCTGAAGCAATCTTGCTCTACCATGCTATGTAGTTTAGCCATATTGTTGTCTCCTGGGGTTGGCACGTGCTATACTCTCTGCTGGCTAATGTCTGTCTCCACCCCCTTCAGCTTTCAAGCGCTACTTCTAGTAGGTGTCTCAAGTTGCCATAGGGCTGGGTTACCTGTTCCATTTACCTGGGTTACCAGCTGAATTTTCTGAGCTCCCCTGCAAGATATAAATTCCTTGAGAGCAGAGATGATGACCCCATTGTAAATCTTGTACATAATGAGTGATGGTTTAACACGTATTTGGTGAATAAATTATTACCATGGGATTTATGGTGGCAGCTGTTACATAATAAATCCTTGCCATGATCCAGGTGGTTGATATACTCATCTCTAATCCTCATAATAACTCTGTAAGGAAAGTGTATTTAAAAATTAATTTTACAACGATCACTACTGCTACCACTACAACTGTTATTATTATTGGTATTTTAAAAATGAGGGTGTAGAAGGTCAGAGTTTAAGTAGTTCTCTCTCACACTGCTAATAACTGACAAAGCCAAGAAAAATTTGTGACTGTAACTTTGTCCCCCATCGAAGTAGCTTTTGAATTTGCCATGTTAATGTCTAGTGATTAAGCCATGATGCTCTTTAATTTTGCTTTAGTTGCTTCTGTTGCCATCCATCTTTTTCAGTCCTACGTTGTTGCTATTGAGAGAGAAAAGAGAGAACCTGTACTGTTACAAGAGCCTTTGTGGGCACGGTCTATTCTTTCACCTCCTCCTGGAGTCTCCTGTATTTGCATAATTGTTTTGACTCTGCTGTCTCTGTTGAATCTCTCATCCTAAAGTTCAAGAACAGGGGCAGATGCCCACGCGCACACTCCACTCAAGAGTGGCCCTTGGCCACCTCATTTCTCAGGGGCTTTTGTTGGGCTCATCTGCTCAGGAAGCCTGGCTCTATAAGGGCTCATCTGATGGTTAATTGCATCCTCAGATCCTCTAAGAAGGCTGGCACACCTGCTCTCCACTTCACCGTCTCTTTTGATCTCTCTAGAAAGACCCGACTTTGATTATGTGAAAATCTCCTGTAACTATAATACGTGCCTGGAAAGCAACTGAAAACCTCTGTTGTGACTATTATGACCTGAAAGAGAGGCTATTTTAGGGCTTGTATGTAGTGACTAGGGAAAAAAAAGAGAGAGAGAGACTTTCTTGTTTCTGTGTGTGTAATCCAGTTCAGGAGGTAAGATTTGATTCACCTGATGTTTGGCAGATGTTAAACAGATGTGAGTTGCAACATTAACACACTTTTAACACAATTTTCAAAACACTGGTCTACTACTAAATATCTATTTTCTAAGAAATTATGTATTACTGTTGGGAAATTAAGGGGGAAACCCAGAATTAGGACCCCATTTAAAAATAAATACCAAAGAGGGAAAACAAACGGAACACGAGAAAAATTATAAATGAATCAGTGCAGTCTTCAGAATATTCACCATATGTAGCATAATCAATTTCAAGGATGGAATTATCACCTATTTCTTGACTTCTCACGACATTTATATCAACTTCTTTAATGACACTTACTATTTCCACTTTGTATTCTAACTATTCACATCCATGTCCTCTCACCTTTCACTTCTCTCCACATGCCTGCTAGACAAGTATTCCTTTGGGGCAAATCTTGTATCTTTCTTTATTATATATTTTAAAAATCATCTCATACCCTTCTATCTCAGGGCCCGGAACAAAGCAGAAACCCAATAATTGTTTGAGTTATAAGTGACTAAATATGCATTTACCAAGGATTACATGTTCATTTATTCACTCATTTGTTAATTCATCTAGACATCTTAAGTATCTATTGTGAGAAAGCACTATGATAGATGTTAAAAATGGAAGTTTAGAGCAATTAAATAAAAAGTTACCAAGACTTGTTAAAGCCCTCTTTATATTGCCAGCACTTAAATTCCTCATTATTTATTCATATCCAGCTATGGAAACAGTATCTTCACATATAAATGTATATTGCCTTCCAAATACAACCTGTCGGGGCTAAAACCAGAACAGGAGAGGACTGCCATACAACTTAGCGAGTATCTCATGAAAAGTATCTTTTTCCTTCATGAGGTGATTCATAGATGTGTTAACTTAGGAAAAAATAAATGTTTTATGTGTACCATCCGTAGAATACTTATAAAATAATATACTTTTATAACTTTTGTGGGGTTTTTTGGAAAAGAGGGTTCAATATAGGCATCAAATCATAATACCCAAACATTTAGACAGGAAACTGGAAGTCAGTGACTCCAACGCCTCTCTAATATTTGAATCCTTACCATACACATATTTGAATACTCTAGTGACTATCAGTCCACTGACTGGTGATTCAGCCTGTTTCTGTTTGTGTCAGCTTCTTTGAGAAACTTTGGTTTCTTTCTTATTGCCATCTCTGTTCTTTTCAACAACAATATGAAGACTGCACGGATATTTCATAAAACTTCTGATATCATGGTCATCCTAAGAGCTCCAGGATTATATTTCTACCCTGACTCACTTTTGCTAAATTTCATTCAACTTCCTGTAAAAGAAAAGACATTTTTGGCTGGCCACAAGACATTTCTGGCTGGCAACAGAGACCTTATTTTATTCACGCTTCACTATAGTTTACTGATAATTTAACTGTCAACAGGAACTTTCATTTCCGATTTCAGTTTACCAGATTTCTGATATGACTATTCATTAGAGTCATAGTTCTTATTTCTCTAAGTTTAAATCTCATTTTCAGTCCAAAGGTAATGCATCTTATTTCCCATTTGGAACATGGGTCTTTCTTGTTCTTTCAGAGTCTCTAATTAGGCCATCTGTTTCAAAATTAGTCAGTCATTGAGAATGGATCTAGTTCTGTTTGTTTACTGGTCTGTTTTATTTTTTTACCAACCACATTTTTTAATGTGGCTTCTTGCTTTTGGTAATCTATGATCATTTCTTTCTTTTCCAAATGGAGAGGAAGATTTTATTCAATTACTGTTCTTCTCTACATCCATCAAGTGAAAATACAACTCTTCTCTTTTTCATTTAAAGCAAAACTCTTTGTAAGAGTGTCAAATATGTTATATGGGAAATAGAAGACTAGAGACTTCCTACATATCTTCCAATGGGTGTATATGACAGAAAACAGTAAATCTTCATCTTCTTTTTATATGAGTGTGTGTCTATCTATTTAATCATATGCAAACATAGACAGAAGAGCTCAAAGAAAACCCATGTATCCCTTATGCTGCCTCAGTAGCTAAGAAAATTATGCCAATCCCAAGAATAAAGAAGACAGTCTCTTCAATATGTGGTGCTGGGAAAACTGGAAAGGTATTCTGACACCATATACAAAGCTAAACTCAAAATGGATTAAAGACCTAAAGGTAAGACCAGAAACCATAACACTCCCAGAAGAAAACATAGGTAAAACACTCTTTGACATAAATTGTAGCAGTATTTTTTTTTAAATCTGTTTCCTAAGGCAAAGGAAACAAAAGCAAAAATAAACAAATGGGACCTAATTAAATTTAAAAGTTTTTATACAGCAAAGGAAACCAATCTACAAAATGTAAAGAGAACACACTGAAGGGGAGAAAATATTTGCAAATGATATGATAGACAAAGGGTTAATACCCAAAATATGTAAACAGTTCATACAGCTCAATATCAAAAGAAAAAAAGAACCACCCAATTAAAATTGGGCAGAAGACCTGAACAGATATTTTTCCAAAGAAGACTTACAGATGGCCAACAGGCACATGGAAATTTGCTCAACATTGCTAATCATCAGAAAAATGCAAATCAAAACCCAATCAGATATCACCTCACACCTGTCAGAATGACTGTCATCAAAAAAACCCACTAAATAACAAATGTTGGCAAGGATGTGGAGAAGAGAAACCATAGCACACTGTTGGTAGGAATGTAAATTAGTGCAGACACTATGGAAAACAGTATGGATATTCCTCAAAAAACTAAAAACAGAAATATCATATGATCCAGCATTTCCACTCCTGGGTATATACATAGAAAAAATGAGAACACTTAGAGAAAGATACATGCACCCCAATGTTCATAGCAGTACTATTTATAATAGCCAAGACATGGAAGCAACTCAAGTGCCCATCAACAGATGACTGGATTAAGAAGATGTTTACACACACACACACACACACACACACACACACACACACACACACACCTGTACAATGGAATATTACTCAGCCATGTGATAATGAAATTTTGCCATTTGCAACAACATGGTTGGACAATGAAGGTATTATGCTTAGTGAAATAAGTCAGACAAAGGTAGCAAATACTGTATGTTATCACTTATATTTGGAATCTAAAAGATAAACAAATGACTATAACAACAGGAGCAGACTCACAGATACAGGGAACAAACTAGTGGTTACCAGTGGACAGAGGGAAGAGGGGAGGCAGAAGATAGGGGGAGGGGATTAAGAGGTACAAACTACTATGTATAAAATAAATAAGCTACAAGGTTACAAGGTACAGAACAGAGAATATAGCCAATGTTTTATAATACTTTAAATCAAGTATAATCTATACAAATATTGATTCACTGATGTTATATATCTGAAACCACTAATATTGTAAATCAACTATACTTCAGTTTTAAAAATTATAAATAATATTTTCCAATCAAGTATATATTTAGCTTCTTATTTCCAGAAATAATATGCTTCTCTATTCCCTTGCCCTTTGAGGCTATTAATTTATAAGCAAAGATAAGATAGAAAATGGCAGGGGATTTATCCTGGACGTCATCAAGTTGGTCTAACAATAAAGCACTTCATTTAAGGACAAAGAGAATGGTGGTATTAATACTGAAAAGGCTGCATTTTCTTATCTGTAAATTATACCTCAATCACCTATCTATAAATAAAACATTAAAGAGAAAAGAGCAGCAGAGGATGAGCGGCACCAAGTGTCTATGTATTTGAGAACACAGTCAACTTAAGACTGTTTATTTCCGTGGTGCCCACTTGTGTTCCTGCTTGACATCCTCTTGGACCAAAGCTTCTCTTGGAATCAGTGAGGCAAGCAGCTTTGCTCAGATGTAACGTGACTGTCCTGTAGCTACAACGAAGGCTTTCTGTTCCAGAGCTTCCTTGTTTGGTATCGGAATTTTGGACACAGGCAGTGTAGGTTCCCCCTTGGCACTTCAATTCTTACTAATTTAGAAACACAGGACATTTAACAACCCATGCGACAACCCTGGGCCAAAGAGAGGCACCAGGTTTTAAATAAACATGTAACGTCCACCTATCAGGAGGGCAATTTTGAAGCCCATGCTGTTCCTTCTCACTGCTCCTCAGAGGGCTTCAAGGGGATACGATCCCCAGTTGCCAACAGCACTAAACAGCTCCGTCCTGCCTCTTCATATCAGCTCCTCTCTCCCTTCTGCGTCTTTCCAGGCACCCACTCTCCTTCCCTGGCGTAGTCTTCCCAAATCAACCATCTTCATGCAAACCTTGACTCAGGTTCATCTTTCTAAGGGGTAACCCAGTCTACTGCAGAGGCAGAGAGATTAACATGCAGTGGGAACTAATTATGTCCTCATATTCTTTTTGAAATTTATACATATTACTTAATCAATTCTCACATTATTATGAGGTAAGATTATTATTCCTACTTATCAAATTCAGCAACTGAAACTCAGAAAGTAGTATTTCTCAAAGACCATAATTATTAAGCGATCGATTCTTCTGACTTTCAGCTTAGTATTTTCCTGCAAATTCAGATGAAAGTAAATCTCCTCCTCAGCCAGTAGATTACTCTTAATACGGCAATTAAACCTATTTTTTTAAAGTGTGTTTATAGTAGGCATGGAATTAAAAAAGTAAATTAAAATTAATTGTCTCATTTCCCCTCCCAATAAAATGTAAGCATGCGCAGCCATTCTGTGATTTCTCATAATGGTCCGAGTTGGTCATATATGTTCTTGCTCCCAACAGCTCTTATGGAAAACTTGTCTTTGTTCATAATAGGGTATCCTTTAGATTCCTACTTTAAGTTTAGCACTGAGCAAGATTACTAATATATCAGTCTATAGCCTGTTATCTTTAAAAATATTAAAAATCTCAATGAGTATATAAGGTATTCCAAAGCTAAAAGAAGTGATTTACTGAAGGCCTCCATCGCTAATAAGTTGCAGAATGAAGAAACAACGCCAGATGGCTCTGGCCCAAATCCTGTGCTCTTTCCCTGCTCTGAAAATTTACTTAATTGGAATCAACTATGATGACATTTGAAGCCAACTGTTAGAAAAGCTATTCCCAAATACTGATTTTTTTTTTAACAAGATGAAAATTTTGTAATATTACACATATTACAAAAGGTAGGAACTTGCAATAACAAGTTAATGTTCCCAGCTTGATGGTATCTAGAATAAATGCAGCCCATTATATTTATCTCAGAATGATCCTATTTCTTGTTTGTTCATTAACATCCCAAAATGAAACTAATTGTGATGCAAATAAAATTTTTATCATAGCCAAAAATATCCCTCCTTAGGTCTCATAAAGAGGATACCGAGGGCTGGAGCTCCTCCTTCCCACTCACTCACTGTGTCACTTAGCAACCCTCTCAGCCTTCCACAGCACTTCAGGGGCCTCAGAGAACTTCCATATAACAATTTTGAGTCTTATAACAATCCTATGTGGTAGGCAATGCAGGGAATATTATTCCCATTTTACAGGTGAAGAAATGGATACTCATATAAGCTAGGGTCTTCCTCAAAGAATATTAATACATTCAGACCTTGAAGTTTAATTCAGGTTATTCCAAACAGCAGCGGTACGCATCACCTCCAGACCCTGAGCCTTAGTAAGTTGGTCATATTAACACTTATGGGCATACCTGTGGCTGGATTTTTTTAATCTATGACTATTGTTTCATTTTCAGGGCAGTTTTACTGGCAAGGGTTGATGAATCCTCACCCAGCACAGGAAAATGTCAGAATTGTGGGTGATAGTGGCAATTTTAAAATGCACATGTGTAGAATCCTAAAGGAAATGGCTAATGTGTGGAACTCACAAAATGTCTAATAAAATAGGTTGAACACAGGACCTGTGACACTCAAAATCAGACAAGAGTACCACAGCCATACAAAAATAAGTTCTAGGATTAGAGGAGAGGAGGGCAAATTCCAACTTTCTGTTAAAAGGAAAGAAAGAGGATTTCAGGATCCTAGCTGGGTGGGCTGATTTCAGCTCCAGTAACAGCATCCTAACCATGACCACGTCATCAATAACTGAATACCTGCTTTGAAGCCGGTAAATAATTTAACATATCATGTACGTTAGGCCCTTGAATACCTACAGCTTCCTACACATTAACTTCTAATATCTCTGCCTATTTTCCATAGCATCTGCTCTGTACTTCCTGTCAGAGACTCACTGAGGTAGGTATCTGTGTTACATCATCAAGTTACAGTTAAGGCAGCAGGAGTTAAGAATGGTTATGGGACATTTTCAAGGTGACTCAGTTTCTGAAGAGGCAAATCAGGACTCCAAGCTGTGCTCTTAGCTAACGTCTCTGTCATACTGCCACTTGACACAGGAAATGAGAGAATTCAGCTACGAACAAAAGCGGTGGCACTCAAAGCTTGCAGGCGAGGACTTCATGACTTGGGCACATAGTGAGTTACGTAATTACCTGTGCATGTGTGGTGTCCTGTCTTAAATGAGATACTGTCCCCAAGTCAGCAATTTCAGTTCCAGACTCGCATCACCCACTCTCACCTGTCCCCACCATGCAGCGATGTAAAAGGAGTTAGTAAGCCATCCCTTGCCCTTGTCAGGATTTTCTTAGAACTGAAGTATGGCTGAAGTTGTGGAGTAGAGAATGAATATCTAACATCTAGTAAACCTGCATGAGCCAATTACTGCTTTTCTAAATACGACATGCTTTCAAGTAGTAAAGTAAAACAATTTCTTAGGTTATCCACAAAGCTACTCAATTGAGTAGGAGATGTGAGAAATTAAAGCCTGGGCTCGTTAGCCTCTTTTATATAATATTCATGAAAGACTTTTAAATGCCCATGATAGATTTCTTTGTTAGCATTTTTCATTATCTTTTCTTTCTGGCCGTTCCTCATTCAGTTTCCAGTCTGTGCGACAGTCCTTGCAGCTAAGGTAATTTGATTAAATTTTCAAGCAAGATCTTTTTGTATGTGTGTTTGTGAATTGCTATCAACTTGTTTTATTACAATCAAGATATTTTCCATCCACTCCATTCCTCTATCCACTAATTTAGTGAGTTTATCAAAAAAGCAATCAAGTTTGTCTGGCATAACGTGTTCTTTATAAATTTAGCATGGCCCCAGAGAATGTAATCTGCTATTTATTAACGAAGCAGGAAACAGAAGCATGAGCTTTTTTTTTTTTTTTTAAACCACACTCCTGCAGGGGACTGTTGCACAGACTGATTCCTGATTTGAAAGAGGAATCATAGTCTGTTCTCTTTAAAGGCACAGGGCCCCTAAGGCAAGGGGTGAGTCTCTTGAAATGCACATAGAAATTTCAATTTTTCAAATTGGATGGATTTACAAGGGACTGTATCCTAATGTAAAATCAAAAGCCTTGAAGTGTCATGAATATGGCATCTGAAATTCTGCGAGCTGGTCAGAGCCAAAGCTCACAGTTAGCCTTCTTACAACTCTAGGGGGCCGGAAAGGTTCTGCCATCTGCCACACATTTTAAGTATTAACCTTTTAACTGGCGTCATCATATTTTTTTCCTGGACCAATTTAGCTCATTTTCCTTAAACAAATCTAATTTTGTTATATGAATTTTGGAATCTCCCCCTTCTTTTCCCCTCTGTATTAGAATAAGGAAGTAAATAGATGCAAATAAATAAAACATTTTGAAAACTCCTACTAAATCAAGTCACTTTCTATGTAAATGAAATGGTTCCTGTGAAACAGCCTGCAAAATTACTCTTTCTTTGCACTTAGCCAGTAGATGATTTGTTTATATGCAAATGTGGAGTTCCACTCACATAGATTCTGATTCAGTAAGTTCAGAAACAGTCATCTTTCTTTTAAACACATCTCTTGAGTTGAATTTGATAAAGATGACCCTAAAGCTAGCTACACTTTGCTTTTAGGAAAAATCAAACTTGTTTTAAAGGACTACTGAATTGGAAGAAACTGTTAATATTAATTATTAATTTCAATTTTAGAATTACCAATTCTAAACATCACCTGTGTGTCACTCAATCTTGTGTGTCTGTATGTATCTGTGTGTGTGTACATGAGTATATATATTTATCATATAATTTTCCTGCTATGGTAATGTAATTGTTCACATTTATAGAGTCCCAGGACACCCACTTCAGAGAGTGACATGCCTGACAATGATGCACAGAATTTCTACTATCATTCTTTTGCCCGGCACCCAATCATGTGCCCCTAACTTATTTTCAGTGGAGAATGGAATATATCATCCTCCTCTGAGTCTGGGAAGATCGGTGAGTAATCCTTCCCAGTATCCACCCAACATCCTGAAATAAACTAGATCTATGCATTCCTGAAAGTAAAATCGAACTCAGGCGGTGAGTATGAAGGAAAATATAGAAGAATGATAGAATCATAATCTGCTGTCCCTGCAAACCCTTTAGAAATAATTTAGTCAAATACCAGCATTTTAATAATGGGAATATGTTTCTATGCTCAGGAGCCCAAGTGTGGAAAAATGATCAATATCATAGAATTATTATTTTTAAAGCAGAAAAAAAGACTGAATATATGTATACTTTCAAAAAAAGGACATAATTACACACCCATTCAAAGTAGGCAACCTGAAAAAATTAAATCTTGTATCTAAATCTTCAATTACTTGGGAAAAGTTTGAGAGCTCATGTTCATATAGCAAAAATAATTTGATTCCATGATCTCTTTGTGGTAGTTTGAAATCCATAAAGGGATATTTATTTTCCAGCAAATGGGCACTAGTAAGAGAAAGCAGACCACTGTTGTAGTCAGTTTGGACTACTGTAACAAATTACCAGTGACAGGGTGGTTTATAAACAATAGAATTTTATTTATCACAATTCTGGAGGCTAGAAATTAAAGATCAAGGTCCTATCAGAGTTGGAATTTGGTGAGGGCCCTCTTATAGGTTACAAACTGCTCACTTCTTGTGTCCTCACGTGGTTGAGGACAGAGAGGAAGCAAGCTCTCTTGTCACTCTTAAAAGGTCGCTAATTCTATTCATGAGGGCTCCACCCTCAAGATGTCACCTAATCCTAATTACCTCCCAAAGGTCCCATGTCCAGTTTCATCATATTGGTGGAAAGTATTTCAATGTGAATTTTGGGGGTCACAAACATAATAACCATGTATCTATTACTTTTGAGTTATAACTACAGGTAACATTGTACATTTAAAAAAATGGATTTCAGGTTGCAGCTCCAATATGAAAAGAAATTCCCATTTTCACAAGAAGAAGAAATTGGACAAACAAATTCAACAAGTTTTCTCAGGCACATCAGAGACCTAACATCTCAGGGAAAGCCATCATCATGTAATTTGGAGCAAAGGTACATCTAGAGAGATATAGTAATGACCAGCTTATCAGATAGAAGTTGCCAGATCCACATACTGGTAAAGACACATGAATAGTTATTCGGATGAATTTCTGGGGCTCAATGTGAACTAGTGTGAGAGTGAGAGGCTCCTGGAGGCTTGAGTCTTAAGAGGGTCTCCACATTTTCCTGGCTCTACCCCCAGGAGCTTCATCAGATTCTCACCATGGGGATTCTATACATCTGGCAAGGAAAGAGGAAGGGTAATCACTGTGAAACACACTGAGAGTCTTCTCCTTAACTAAGGCCTACTCTTCAGCAAGAGAGGAGACCCTCCCCTCCAAACTCCCAAACCAAAAAACAAACAATAACAACAACAAAAAACTACAGGAGAAAGAGAAGTAGACAAATTCACTATAATAGTTGGAGAAATAACAGCTGTCAATAATTTATAGATAAATCAGGCAGAAAATCTGTAAGAATTTAGAAACCTGACCAACACTCTGCATCCAATTGATCTAATATTTATAACATACTCCCTCCAACAATAGCAGAGTATACATTCGTTTCAATCTGACATGGAAGTCAACAAGATAAAACACATTCTGTGCCATAAAACACACTTGAAAAAGTTCAAAAGAATAGAAGTGATATAAAATATGTTATCAGACCACAATGAAATTAAACAAACAAAAGCCATAAAAGAAAGCTGGAAAAAAACCTCAAGTACTTGGAAATTTAGCACACTCCTAAATAAGTCTTGGGTCAAAGAAAAAGTCTCAAGAAAAACTGAAATTTCTTTTGAACTTAATAAAAATGAAAACACAGCTTTTTAAAATGCAAGATGCAGTAAAGGTGGTGGTTAGAGGGAAATTTCGAGCATTAAACTACTGTATTAGGAGAAAATAAAGATTTCATATGAATAACCCAAGCTGCAGCCTTATGAATCTGGAAAGGAGGACCTAACAGAGCCTAAAGCAAGCAGAAGATAAAAAATTCAAATTAGAGCAGAAATCAATGAAATTGAAAACAAGAAAACTATAGAAGAAAATTAGTAAAACCGAGACCTGATTCATCTTTGAAAAGTTCAGTAACGTTGACAAGTCTTTACCCAAACTAGCAACCAAAAAATACAGAAGTCACAAATTACTAATGTTACTAATGTTGAACAGGGAGCATCACTGCTCACGCCTTAGTCATTAGGAAATGAAAATGGAAATTCCATGATCCCTGTGTTTAAACATTTTAAAATCTAGACGAAATGGATCAATTTCTTGATACAATCTACCACGACTCACACAATGGAGGTACAGATAAACAATGGAGGGATGTTCCATGTTCACGCATCAGAAGACTCAATACTGTTAAGGTGTCAGTTATTCCCAAGTTCATGTACAGAATCAAAAAAAAAATCCTAATTAAAATGCCAGCAAGCTGTTTGGTAGACATTGACTAAATGATTCTAAAGTTTATGTGCAAAGGCAAAAATCTGTAATAGTCAACAAAATGCTGAAGGAGAAAACTGAAGTTGGAGAACTCATACTATACAACTGCAAGAATTTTATTATAAAGACTCAGTAATCAAGACAGTGTGGCATTACTGAAAGAAAAAAACACAGAGATTAACAGAACAGAATATGAAGCCCTGCAAATATAATTGATCTATTTTGGACAAAGACACACTCCTTTCCTCCCCCGGACTTTTCCTCCCTTCCTCTTTCCCTCCCGTTTCTCTTAAATATTCATTCTATATAAAAGTATTTTAAAATTACCCCTATTAGTACTTTTCCTTCAACTACTAGTACCATAACTACTATTACTACTTTTAAATAATTTAGAAGTGAGGAAGTCTAACTTGGATATAATTATGCTTTTTAAATACTTTAACATAAGAAGTGTATATTTTATAAATTAAACAATTGTTAAATGTCTATGCATGAGGGCTCGACTCTCATGACTCAGTCACCTCCCAAAACCTCCACCTCCAAATATCATCTCATTGGGGATTAGGTTTCAAACTATCAATTCTCATGGGACACAAATATTCAGCCTGTAGCAGCTACACTGCATCAGGTTGGTTTTATGCCCTAGCTTTCTGGGCTAAGCCACAGTATATTCCAGCCAGGCGTGAAGGTATTCCTTTGGTTAGAATGATAAACATCTGTAGAAGGAAAACCAAACAAATTGTCAACTTTTAAACTGATAAGTTAGTATACATCTACCTTCTGGTTTACATCAAAATCATCGCAAGATAGTTTGTCCTTGTATTTAAATTCTGGAAGTTTTCCCATCACCTGCTATTTTGCATGGATGAATGATCTCCACGTAACACACTGGATCCATCATACATATCACTCTTTACAGGTTGCCTGAGGTATTCAGTACTCTAATGACTTTAGACCAAATAAAAAAAATAGATTTAATAACATTAGAAACAGACGGTTTCCTATATGGTTTTTTGATTAAATCAGAGAAATGATATTATCGCACTTTCTTAAAAGTCCACTTATTTTTGGAAGAAATCCCACTCTAATACAAAACCCTTTTTGTCATTTCCAATGAACACTTCGGTGCCAGTTGTGTCACCACAACTGCATTACGTTTTGTTTTTATTATGTTACACGAAAGATTTAAAACCAGTTATGTTATGCTAGTCCAATTATTAAAATTAGATGGGCTTCATGTACCACCATAATGTATTTTGTGAGTATTAGTAGGAAAGGACCAGGTAAAAAAGTAACGAAGGATGTATATTTTTACATAATGTTTTTCAACGTCTCCAAATGCTGTGTTCTCAAAGGTGTATTTTAAAATACAATATAAAATTTTAGTACCCTTCATGGAATTGCATGCACCGTAGTGCCTGACACAGATTAGGTGGCACATTTCTCATCAACTTGCAGATATAGTCAGATAAAACATTTGGGAAATAAAAACTACACAGTTACTGGTTTTTAACAGTTCTTGCTCTTTCCAGAATTTACTCAGTTCCTAGACAACAGACACACACAATCTTTTTTTTAAACTCAAGTTATCCTCTATAGATTTCTGAGCGATTTCATAGTGTCCATTATCTTGCTAAGTTTAAGTGCTATCACTGAAAACCATCTCTATTTACACCACAAAAAAAGAGAAAAAGAAAAAAAATGAATGAACGAAAAAGCATATTCTCCCAAAGGTAAGCTTAGTGTCAAATGCCTTTGAAATGTCTTTTGTGTTGGAGCAACAACCATTCTCATGTGTCCGTTGAAAGCCCTAGTCACTCGGTGATTTTATGCTGAAATTTTCCATACCACAACCCAGATGTGAAAAAACAAAGGATGTTTGCTCTCATCTTGCTCTCTACCTTCCAGTCTATTTTCTTTCTTCCTCACCCCCCAGCTGTCTATTTTCTAGTCTGAGATGACAGGAAAAGTGCAGACAAACTTAAAATTATAGTTTATTCTGACTTTTGCTCTTTTTTGTTTTCAAAATTCCTTCTCAAAACACTTACTTGCTTACTCATTTAGTCAATTATTTACTTGTATCACTACTGATTCATAAGTAATTACTTATTCTCTTTTCTTAATTCAACACCATAGCTCTTAATTGTATCGCTCCCTTTTTTTTTTTCTTCCAGATTTGCTTTACTGGGGGCTCTTTTAGGTTGGCTCCTGTATCCTACCAGTATTGTCTTTTTTTTTTTTTTTTAAAGAATTTTATTTACTGGAAATATAAGGAGATGCAGGCTTAAGCTCAGTTTGTATTTTTCCTGCCCTAACTCTAGGATCAAAGTTTTCTGAAAGGAGTCTTTATTTTTTTTTATTAGAGAGTGGTATTTAGAAGCCAGAATCTGGACATTGGGTATGAGCACAACCGTGCTTCCAAGGTGTCAGTGCTTCTAGGCCCTCCAAGAGAATGGAGTTAGGGAAAATATGTATGTACACACACATATTTATATACACATATCAATACTTGCTTTTCATTTGTCTATATACACACTAAAATGAGTTCATATTGACATATACGACTCGCAAGCACAGTATTCATTGTAACGTACCCCTTACTTACATGGTGTCTTTCTCTGATAGCGAGAAAGCTAGCACTCAGTGGCTACACTATATTCACTGTCTTTTTAAACACAGGATAAACATAAAGCCATTTCAGATTTTCTAAATAGTACTCCTGTGATCAACACATTTATAAGAGTATTAGAATGTTTATATGCAGTTCTTTTTGTCATTAATCTTACATAGTTTGACAGAACAATCAAAGTTATTTAGGTTAGTGCTTATCTTCTTCACCTCTTTAAATATGCCATCTATGTGTAATACAATTAGATGCATTTTTTTCCCCACAGTCTGCATTAAACTCTGGATGCCCCCCAACCACCTGGTTGATTTTTTTTTTTTTTTTTTTTTTTTTGCTCTGGGAACATTTTATGTAGACTTGGAGGGGCAGATTTTCTACACAGTCCAACATGATATCTGCAAAATGAGACAGTTTTTATTCTTCTTTTCCAATCTGTTGTTCTTTTTCTTGCCTTACTGTACTGGCTAGGATTTCTAGTGTGATGCTGCATAGGAAAAGTGAGTGAACTTATCTGCCGTATTACCAAACCTAGAAGAAAAACATCCAGTCTCTCATCACTGAATATGATGTTAGTTATAGGTGCAGTTGGTTAGATTTTTCATATTTTTATATGTCTGCAATCTTTTTTTTCATTTGGGCATATGGTATTGGGCAGTAGACACAGAAGTAAATATGTGTTTTCTCATCTTTACGAACATGTGAGCACATCTTTCCTCCTGCTTGGCTGTAGTGTGTAGATTTGTGATAATCTAATCAGGGATTAGATGACGTTTCATGTTTTTCTTGGACCTGGAGCAGGGAAGAAGTGCTAGGCTGATTCTTCTTCTCTAGGTCCTTGCTGCCTTCACCAAGATTGCCTTTTGAAAGGAAATATCAAAAGGCAATGAAAAATATGGCCATAATATTGTCTAGCTTTTCCCATTATGAGATGGAGTTTGTTTTCCTTAAACCTGAATCTGGGCTAGCTCAACTGTTTGCTTTGGTGAACAGTAAGGGAAAATGGTGGTCTTAACCCTCAGAAGACCTTATAATTTCCAGTCTTGATGCTCATAGGAACTCTGCAGCCCCACTGTATGCATGAACCCAGGGTAGTCTGCTATATCATGAGTAACTTATGGCCTAGTTCCCCTCTTCCCTGGCCAGCAGTCAACCAATTGCCAGCCACTTGTCAGATAGATGAATGAGGCTTTTGACCATTGACTGAAGGCAAGAACAGGAGTCAATCCAGCCAAAATCAGCAGAAAAACTGTCCAACTGAGCACAGCCAAATTGCAAATCCACAGAATTGACCTCAAGGATGGATGGTAGATGCAACAGATCCTTTCATTTCCACCTTTTTCTTGTTTTCAACATACAAAACTAGGAGGACTCTCCTCCTGCTATTGGACTATAAATCCCTTATGTCGTATCTTTTTCTTGCTGAGTCTATAGCTATTCTCTCTTGATTAGTGAGAGAAAATTTTGTAGTATTGACAGCTGTGGTGTTTATCCCCAGAGCCTGTTTTCAAGACAATTGATTCACTGTAGACAAATCTGTCTATAAAATTTAAAATTCAGACATTAGAAATGGACCATTTGTTTGAACTAGATGCTCCAAAGCAGTAAAAGCATTGATTTCAGTGGTGGAGAAATCTGGAAATACATGGACTGATGATCCAAGGGGCATTGATTCAATATCACATAAATATTACACATTTTACCATCCACCAACCACAGTGGTTCCTTTCAATCTTTTCCAGTTATATCCATCGCTAATTCATGACCTGTCTTTCTACTCTCTCCTAACTTGATCTTAACTTAGCCTGTTTTAGATATTTATTCCCTTTTTATACCAAACTATCTGAAATGATTCATAGTTACCAGTATTTGTTGCCAATAATATTTTCTCCATTTGTAATTGACATATCTTTACACCAAATATTTGGAACCTTTTATTATTGCTTTTCTTTCACTTGATAGAAACTCCTGAAGTAGAACATGTTTTATCTAAAAAAAAGTGTAAGGTGAAAGGGGCTCTCTAGTACTTTATCAAAGGAGTAAACTTTACAAGTATCTTCTCAGTTTCTTCTATGAAAAAACATATTTCCTTCAAAAGTCTCACATTAACGTTAGGGTAAAGTCTACACTTCTTATTTTGGGAGGCCCTGCAACTTCAGAATGCTGACAAACTTACGAACATAACTAGTTACATCTCATCTCATTGTGCTAAGTCTTCAAAAGTATGTTCACTCCCTGACATGTACCGAGAGTGATGTACATGTGTCCATCTCATTGTGGTGTTCTTTTCTGCCTTGTCTTATTTGACAAAGTCTATACATATTTCTAAGATAGACTTTTTTTCACTCTCCTCTTTGACCTTTTCAGGCTCACACTAAACTGTTTATTTCTTGGTGAAACAGAACATTTGCACATAGCTCTATAAATTCATAGCGTGTGGCAAGGTAATTTTCCATGTCTATGTTCCAGCCATTCAAGGACAGAGGCCTTGTCATGTTGTTCTTCATTTAGGTGGTACCTGGAGCACTGCAGTCCTGTCCTTTTATGAAGTTACAAGAACCAAGGCCATGACTACCTTGTTTTTGGCTCTCTCCCTATCATCTCACATAGGCATTGACTTATATTGATAAATACTTGGTGAGCGAGTTAGTTTGTGTATTATGTAGGTACAAAATGAGCAACACATAACAAATACAGCACCTGCTCCATGAAACTGATGGATCATTGATGAAGACGAGATATCAAAACAGAACATTTCTTTACAAAATAAAAACAGAACTTCAAACAGAAAGCCACTGAGGAAAATATATTGAGTTCCATTTTAAAAAGAGAACCGTGCAAACATAGCATCTGAAAGCTTAGTGATATGTGGGCAGAGTCAGTTGTAGTACTGCAGTGAAGTAAAAACAGCATCAAAGTGCACACACATCACTTTAGATAGAAATATATATCATAGGGGGAAGACATATTCCCTTAAAATGTCCCCTAAAAATATTACTACATGGAGAACAGATATTGAGGTCATAGCACATTAATTGTGGATTTTACCTCATAATCAAGTGGATTTTAGCACCACTTTCTCTCACGCCATACACATCATGGCTAACGACTGATCAGAGTATGCTGTCCTCAGCAAGAGAATTATTATTACGTTCCGGAGCAGAGTCATTGTTTATAGTTCTCTAATCCTTTGTTCAAGTCAATTCCTCAGACATTTATTGACCATTTGCTAGTCAGAATGCACGGTTGTTAAGTACTAGATATTTAGTCCGATTTAAAGAATAGAGAAATAGTGGCTGAACTTTATTTCCAGCTCAAGTGTAGGAGACCTGAAAAATTCTAAACCTGAGCCTAAAATTGCTGGTATACTACAGAAGTCTGAAAGGCTCTACACCTTTTAAAGGTCATCAGTAAGAAAGGAATAGATGTGTGTGAACCAAGTTTAGGTGGTGGGGAGGGTGAGATGTCCTTCAAACCAAGTACAGATCAGCATAGCTCTAAAGTCAAACACGGTTGATAGTGAGGTACACCAACAAATTGGGATTTGAAAGTCAGAGACCTGAGATCTGAGCTGTATGGTTACCCTGAGTTGGCAAGAAAGCCAGACAAAGGAAATTAGCAAACACATGTTGGGTTTCAAGTAAGAAGCACAGGGTCTTTATGAAGCTCTAGAGCTTTATTCTTGAAAATACGTTCCTATTTGCGGTTAACTGATCAAGGCTCAAAGATTTGTCATCTTTGAATATACAGCAAGGTGAACAATAGAGGTCAAACATAAATATGATTAAAATTAGCAAAATGCCAATATAGACTCATAGAACAGATCTGCTAATTGCAGATGTTAGAGTATATTGGATGCTGTGTTGTTCTTGCCAGTTGAATATAGAAATAGAAATTACCTGGCATAAACATCCAGGAATTAAGGGTTTCCTCACTGGATCACTTAGTGCATATTTTCTGTTTGCCTGATTTTTCATCCTCCAATATTTGGAAAGAAACTATGATTTTCACTACCGATCTACCAGGTCACCTGCTCTCAGTCTATGGAGTGTGGGATAGGCTTTCTTCCCAACCCCATCTTCATCCCATTTAAGAGACGTATAGGACCCCAGGTTGAAGAATCAAATTCTGATTCAGGCCGAGACATATGTGCTGAAATAGGACTAAATGTTTTTGTTACCCCTTATATTTTTATATTGAAGCCCTAATCCTTAATATGATGGTATTTGGAAGTGGAGCCTTTGGAAGTAATTAGATCATGAGGGTAGCATCCGCCTAAGAAGAGAGCTTGTTCTTCTCTCTCTCTCTCTCCCCCTCCCTCCCTCCTTCCTTACCATGTGAAGATGCAGCAAGAAGACATTCATTTGCAAACTAGGAAGAGGGCTCTCGCCAGAACCTGACCACACTGGTACCCTGATCTCAGACTTCCCTGTCTCAAAAACTGAAAAATCAATTTTTGCTTAAGAGACACAATCTATACTATTTATGTCAGTGCAAGTAGACTAAGGCATTCAACAAAATAAAACAAAGATCCATTTAGAGATGAAAAGATTTCCAGCCAGAACTTAAACATCCAGTTTACCGTTGTCAGACGGAGCCATAGAAGGTGCCAGGAGTACCATTTAGAGGTGGAGACATGGACTGTGATGTTTTTACTTGTATAAATGATCAAAAATGTGCCCCTCCCTGTGTCTGTCCCTCTTTGCAATTTTACTTTCCAGCTCCCACAACCAACATGATTCATCTTCCCCAACCCCTTCAGTCTAGGCTAGTCCTGTGATGTTCTTTGACTGACGGAATGTGGCATGAGTTATCACTGGACCAGTTCCAGGCCTCATCCTAGGCCTCCTCCTGCTCTTGCTCTTGTAACCTTGCCAGAGTCATGTGATCAAGCCCAGGATTAATTTGCTGGATTCTGAACACATGGCCCAGTCATTCCTTTAGCATGAGCTACAGGCAGCAAACTTCAAGAAGGAAAGCCACCTAGCTGACTCACGACAGAACCATTACCAAAGGGTGAGGTCAGCTGAGAACTGCCCAGCTAGCCAGACCAAGTCACCGACCTACGTAATCATGAGTTGTGTAAATGTTTATTCTTTCAGCTACTAAGTTTTGGGAGACTTGGTCATGTACTAAGTTGATACCTTAATCACTGTAGCAGGAGAGAAATCAAGTCTTGAGGGTATTGCTTAATCTCTGAATCCAGCTGCCTTTGGACTTTTTAGTTTCATTAATGAACACACTCATTTTATTCCTTAATCTAGTATACACTGGATTTTTCTGACAACTGCAACAGAAAAAGGTTCTTTGCTGACTCACCTACTAACCAGCATGTGTGCTCCCAGTTTCTGTCCCTTTAATCTATTCTACCCACTACAAATAAGAACACATCATCATTCTACTGCATAACGTGCTTATGTGACGTCTCCTTTAGAATGTGTTTGAAAGTCTTTGTATGGTCCTTCTCAGGCTGTATTCCGTGTAGGTCTTGACAGTCATTAACCACCCTCCACACCCTACGAAGACCATCCTAATCATTGTCACTGAATGTATCAAAAACTCCACCATACCGCCATGTTTTAGGCATGATATTCTCTTTGCCATAAATGTCCTTCCTTATTTGTCTCCTTTCCCAACTCTTCTTATTTTTCAAAAATGATCTCCTTTAGCAGACATGTAATAAAGATCATAGGCTTTATAAAGAGACCATCCTCTGTGCTCTGCTTTGGTGATGTAGCCTTGGAGCATCTGATGATGCTGTAATCATAGGAGACTGTGCTTGATGGACTACTTTCTGCACAGGACTTAGACCGGGGCTCACCACACAATAGTGCTCAGTGTGCTTTGATGAACACGCACACACGCATGACCTAAAGACTTTGTTCAGTGCATTTAGAATACATTCTTTATGAGACTTAAAATTTTTAAGGTACAACTTCAGTTAATGATTTGGTCATTCCTTCCTTTCTCCTTTCCAATTAAAATGGATAAGCAACTATTCATAAAATTAACTAACAGTTTAACTCCTGAATTATATTATATTTGTAATCCAAATGAAAATATATTTGGAGTATAGTCAAGGAAGCATATCCATCAAATAGAAATTGCCACCAGGCACATTTATTAATGGCAGACACTTAAAAAAGATCTAAAGAGACCTCAGATGAAATCCAAGGGTTAACTGTCCTCTGCCCATGGCTCCTTGAACTGTCCTCTGCACAACTGTGCTAGATGTTTCTTAATTTTCATTCTTATCTTCATATAAATCAACATCTATGCTTCTTTAATTAGGATACTCTACATTTTTCACACTTGTGGTTTTTAAATAATTTTACCCAATGCCCTATGTTGATTGCATTTTTTTAGCTTCACAAAATTAGACTTTTCCAATGTCTAATACCCTTACAGTGTTATGCGCTTGAAAACATTTCTTTTTATAATGAAATTTGAGAAGGTTTTTGAGATGCTACATTAGAGATAAGTGGAGGTTGCACACATTCCAAAAATCATCAAAGGAAAAATCTTATACGGAACTTTGGCATAAAATGATAAAGAATGAAGAAAATTGATACTTTTAGCTGA